>NC_136065.1:75887977-77087977 GCF_964261635.1 Lissotriton helveticus
GGTCCCCACACCTTCTACGTCAGTGATTTTCGAGACCCTGCACAAGCAGCAGTTGTCTCGCCCCTTTGTTACCCTTGGTGCCAGGGCTGGAGGAGCCGGCTATGGAGCTCTTCCTGACTCCGGCATCGACGAAATCTGCTCCTTCCCGACTGCAGAAAAAATACAGAGCCCCAGACTGCGATCCGGCGTTCCTTAGATCGGACCCGGTGCCGGATTCAGTGATCGTCACGGTGGCTAGGAAGCAGCACGCTACTGCCCCTTCCTCTACGGTGCCTCCGGACAAGGAGAGCCGTATGATGGATTCCGCAGGAAGGAAGGTGTGTGGTATGGCAGCAACGTCAATGAAAGCCGCTAGTGCCACGGCTCTCCTGGGTCGGTATGATATGGGACTCCTTACTGCAGTTTCTGCAGCACCTGCCTAGGGACAAGAGGGAGGATTTTCAGGAAATCATCAACGAGGGCCTGTTGGTATCCAACCAGATGATCAGCTCGGCTGCAGATTCCTCTCTCCTGGCGGCTCACGGCTACTGCCACGGGATTAATCTTAGGCGTCATGCCTGGTTGCGCCTGACTTCTCTAAAACCGGAGGCGTAGCAGAGAGTTGCCAACCTGCCGTTCTCTGGTGCTACGCTATTTGGAAGGCATACGGGTGAGGAGATGGCCCGCATGAAGGCGGAGGCCGAAACCCTGACGGCCGTCGGGTTAGAAAAACCGCAAGAGAAAAAGACGACCTTCCGTCCCTTCCAGAGACGTTTTGGTGCCCAGGGTAGAGGGCTAGGGCGTCAAGCTGGGCAGCAGCAACAGCAGCACTAACAGCGGCGTCCATTCCAGAAGTGCCAGAGGGGTAGAGGCGGCCAGCAGTCCTCCACGCCTAAAGGCCTGGCCGGGTCTCGGCCCTGAGGTGCTACTTCCCCCTCGTCCGTTACCCGCTCTGGTGGGGGGGAAGCATACAAAATTACTTGGCAGAGTGGAGAAAAATTACTCCGGACAGTGTGTGCTGAATATTGTTTGCAATGGATACAGACTGCGTTTTGTCAGCCCGCCTCCAACGATTCCACCGGTTTGCTCGCGGTTCCAACTGGAGGCCGATACCCTGCTAAGAAATAGGGCGATCGAGGACGTCCCTCTGTCTCAAAGGGAAAGGGTCTGTACTCACTGTTCTTCCTAGTGCGCAAGAAGGACAGGAACGAGTTCATGCCCATTCTGGATTTGCGACAAGCAAACAAATGGATTCGCAGAGAAAAGTTTTGCATGTTGTCTTTGTACCAGATTTATCCTCAGCTGCAGAGAGGAGACTGGCTTTGCGCGATAGATCTGCAAGATGCGTACTTCCATGTGCCCATTGCACGGAAACACCGGAAGTTCCTGCGCTTCCTGTTCGGCACCAATCACTATCAGTACACCGTACTACCGTTTGGACTGAAGTCTGCACCCAGGACTTTCTCGAAATGCATGGCTGTGGTGGCAGCGCACCTGAGAAAGAACAAGGTGTTTGTCTACCCGTACCTGGACGACTGGTTGATCAAAGCCTCCACCTTCCAGGAAGCGCAATTGCATTTCAACGGGACGGCCGTTCTGGTGAACCAGCTGGGATTGCACATAAACATGTCCAAGTCTGTCCCGACTCCTGCCCAGTGCCTACAGTACTTGGGAGCCTCCATCAATACGCTGTCAGCAAGCGTGTCTCCTTCGGAGGAGCGGCGCTTATCGATCCTTCGGAAGGCTCAGGCTCTCATGGCTGCTCCATCTCCAACAGTGAGGACGGTGTCTTCTCTACTGGGGTCGATGGCCTCTTGCATCTTCCTCACGCCACATGCACGGCTCCACATGAGGCCGCTGCAGGAATGTCTGGAGGACCAGTTTGATCAGAGGCGAGGGAGCTGGGACGACAGAATCAGGCAGTCCCTTCACGCCCTACAGTCCCTGAAATGGTGGTGTTCAGCAGAGAACATCCTCAAGGGGGTTCCATTCCACAAGGACATTCCGAGTCAGACTATCGTCACGGATGCGTCTCTCCTCGGCTGGGGAGCGCATTCAGACCAGCTACAGATTCAGGGAACGTGGTCCCCAGCGGAATCCACGTACCACATCAACTTCCTGGAACTCAGAGCGGTTCACTTGGCCCTGAAGGCTTTTCATCCTTCCTTCCAGACCAACTCCTTGCTTGTGCAGACAGACAATACGACCACAATGTATTACCTCAACAAGCAGGGGGGCTCGAGATTATGCACTCTGACACTGGAAGCGCAGGTGATCTAGCCCTGGCTGCTAGCCAGAGGACTGACGATAACGGCCACTCATCTGCCAGGTGTGCAGAATGCTCAGGCGGACGCCCTCAGCAGGCTCGTGCAAGAAAACCACGAATGGGTTCTGAACGACGAGGTTCTAGAAGGCATCTTCGGGAGGTGGGGCACTCCAGACGTAGATCTGTTCGCCACCGCCGAAAACAGAAAATGCCAAGACTTCGCCTCCAGGTATTACCAACCGGGGACTCGGGGGAATGCGCTATGGATCAGCTGGTCGAACAGCTTTCTGTGCGCTTTTCCACCAATTCCCCTGATTCCGGCGGTGCTCATCATGCTGTCCCGGTCCAGAGCACGGATGATCCTCATTGCTCCGGAGTGGCCTCAACAGTGGTGGTTCACGGATCTGCTCCAACGGTCTCTTCAGCCTCACATGCGACTGCCGTGTCGGCTGGACCTTCTCACGAAATTCGGGGGGCAGATGGTGCACCCCAACCTCTCACCGTTGAGTATGGCAGCATGGCTCCTGAGATAGTGCAATATGGACACCTTAATCTGCCTCAGGATTGCATGAACATTCTCAAGGAGGCTAAGCGGCCTTCCACTAGGACGTCTTATGCCTACAAGTGGAAGAGCTTCTGTATCTGGTGTGCGTCCAAGAATTATGATCCGACGACCTGCAAGGAGGATGTGGTCCTTCCATATCTCATGCATTTGGCTCAGTCTGGCCTTAATTTGCAATCTATTAAGGTTCACCTCGCAGCATTAACTGCTTACAGGAAATGTCCTTCACAGACTTCCTTCTTCTAGGTCCCTGTGATTAAGGATTTTTTGGAAGGATTGAAGAAAGTGTTTCCTCCTGTTCGGAGTCCTTCGCCTTCCTGGGAATTAAATGTGGTGCTGTCCAGATTGATGAAGGATCCTTTTGAACCCATTCATAAGGCCTCACTGCAGCACTTATCGTGGAAGGCGGCTTTCCTTGTGGCCATTACATCGGCCCGAAGGATGAGTGAGATTTAGGCATTATGTTGTCAAGAACCTTATACTGTTTTTCATGCTGCTAAGGTTGTGATGCGTACTCACCCTAAGTTCCTTCCTAAGGTATGTTTTTCCAGAATCCTTCTACTCCAGCGGAAAGATCTCTTCATTCCCTGGATGTGAGAAGGGTGTTGAAATTCTATTTGGATAAGACCAAGGACATTCGTAGGTCAGACCATCTGTTTGTCAACTATGAGTCGGTCAGGACTGGTCTTGCTACCTCGAAACAGTCCATCTCTAGGTGGATTGTGTCCTGTATCCAGTTATGTTACCAGAAGGCTAATAAGACCTTAGGAGGTAAGCCTAAGGCTCATTCCGCCAGGGGCAAAGCGGCTACAACGGCTTTGCTACGTAATGTTCCCATTGCAGAGATCTGCAGGGCTGCCACGTGGAAGTCAGTCCATACCTTTGCTAAGCATTACTGTCTGGACTCTGATGCCAGAGCAGGTGCTCACGTTGGGCAGGCATCGTTAAGAAAACAATTTGCACAGTAATGGTGTTGTCTTTTTCTCCACCGCCGGTTAGATTGTTGGGATGGGCTTGCCATTCTATTCACTAGATTATGATTATACACAGAGATCCCCTACTACAGAAGGAGTAGTTTCTGTCCTGTAACTCCAGTTCTGTAGTAGGGGTATCTGTTATAGTCATAAGCGCCCGCCCTCCTCCCCGGTGGAGAAAATGGTACTGTAATGTATGCTACAGGCCTTGCTTTATACACCTTCAAAAAGAACTGAAAGTAAAAGGAGTTCGCCGTGCATCATGGGATACCGAGGGTCTCTGGAGAGTTCCTTAAAGGCACAGTGTCCCTTTTCCAGACATATAATGGCAGCCTATGGGGGGCTTGTCTGTCCATCCCTTCCTCTCTATCATTCCAAGGATTTTGTGAAGGGGAAGTTTCTCTATGGGTGAAACTTAACAGACTGTGTTAAATGTGATGTTGGTGGAATATCCTTTGCATTTCTAGTTGAAGTACTGGACAGTGTAGCCTTGTAGGTATAGGCTGCATTATTGTCTTTAATTTTCTCTTAAGTGTCTATGCAGGACTGCACTGAAGACAGCTTAAGAGATTATTTTTGATTGCTCCGGGGTCCACGCACATGATATGATATGAAGAAAACATTTGTACAGCGCACGTTCACCAGCGGCTTCTTGGCGCTTTGGGACAGACAGAAAGCAGACTGCGGAGGGGACAATTTATTCAAAAACAGCCATGTCTTCAGAGCTCTCCTAAATGAATGGTAGGTGGGCATGAGACGGAGATCAGGTGGAAGGGAGTTCCAGAAATGCGGGCCTGGAAAGCAAATCTCAATCTCCCAAGCCTTTTCCGCCTGAAAGGACATGAAGATAGCAAGTTAAGGCCGGCCGATCGGAGAACTCGGGAGGGAGTGTATCGGGGGAGAAGGGAAGCAATGAAGGATGGGCCTTGGTTGGCAAGAGCCAGATAAGTGGTGCAGCCCACCTTAAAAAGAATGCGCTGGACTACAGGAAGCCAGTGCAAGCTCCACAAAAGGGGTTTGACAGAACTGGTCTTTGGCTGCCGAAAGACCAGTCTGGCTTCTTGATTTTGAATAAGTTGCAGTTGATGGGACTGATAGAGAGGGATGCCTACGTATAGTGAATTAGCATAATCAATGCGGGAAACCACTAGTCCCAGCGTAGCATGGACCAAAGCATCATGGGTGAGAAATCTGCTGATCTTTCTGATGCGGCGTAGATGGTAAAAACAGACCAACATCACAGATTTAATTTGATGTTTCATGGAGAGGTCCTTGCTAATGGTAACTCCCAAGCTCTTGACCGAGCTCACTGGACAGGGGGCACAGCCCAGAGTGTGCGGCCAAAAGTTAGAATTCAATGGGTTGGCCGTGGGTCCAGTGAGCACCAGCTCGGTCTTATCTGGATTCAGCTTAAGCTGGTTGGCATTCATCCAGCAGCTGATGGTCAACATTGTCGACTGAAAGTTTTCAATGGAGGCGGGGGAGGAATCGATATTAAAGATAAGCTGGAGGTCATCCGCATAATTGAAGATGACCACTGGTTTCTCCCTTAGCATAGAAATCAAGGGAAGGATGTAAAGATTAAATAATAAAGGGGAGAGGGCGGAACCTTGTGGGACCCCACAAGTGAGGTCCTTCTCTTCAGAGATGAAGGGGCCGAGCCGAACCGCTTGCTTTCGGTCTTGCAGAAATGACGCAAGACACCGGAGCGGGATGCCCCTGATGCCGACGTTCTCGACCCGCTGAATAAGGATGGAATGATCAACGGTGTCGAACGCCGCCGACAGGTCAAGGAGCACTAGGGCCTGGGAGACATTTTGGTCTGCCCCCTTTCTGAGTTCGTCATGGACCGCCACCATGACGGACTCGGTGGAGTGCTGGGGTCTAAATCCCGCCTGGTGCTGGTCCAGGAACTGAGAGCTCTCAATGATGGAGCCAAGGCAACTGGAAACATGGGCCTCTAGTAATTTACCTAGGAAGGGGAGCAGGGAAATTGGTCGAAAATTGCTCAGAGTCGCCGGGTCTGTCCCAGGTTTCTTAAAGATAGGTGCCACAATGGCCGATTTAAATGGGCTAGGGACCTCACCCAGTCCAAGGGAGTTGTTAAGCAGGGAATGGGGCACATCGGGAAGACTAAGGAAGATCTCGCGAGCAATGTGGGCAGGACAACTGTCTGAGGGAGAGCCTGAGCGAACTCTACAGAGGAGTGTGGAAAACGTTGCTTTTGTGATCAGGGGAAACTTCAGGAATAAGAGGGAGTTGATAGGAGAGCAGCCCATGTCGACTCCCAAATCAGGTCTGGGAATTGTAGCTTTGATAAGAGCTATCTTCTCAACAAAATAGTTGTTGAGAGAATCACAAAGAAGCTGAGAGGAGGGGGCCGTCACTGTAATTCTATCAGGTTTAACGAGTTCATCCACTATGGTGAAAAGCTCCCTCGATTTGTTGGAGGAGTTGAGAATTTTTTGCGAAAAGTACATAGTTTTGGCCGCAAGGATTGCTGATTTATATTCTCTCAGGGCAGTCAAGAAGACTGTCTTCTTGAGAGAGCAATAGTCAACCCTCCACTTGCGTTCAGCTTGCCGAAGGGCCAGCTTCATATCAGATAAGTCCTTGGAAAACCAGCGCTGGGCATCATGGGGGCGCTTAATCCTGATTTTCTTTAGTGGGGAATCGCGAGCTTCCGCCAGCCAGGTATAAATATTGTCTGCCTGAGCGTGGACAGACAAGGGGAGGTCATCCACCCCAAAAGATGAGGGGGTCGTCGTTGTTAACGAAAGGCAGAGCGAGGGAAGATCCACCCGACCCCAATTTCGAACCAATGGGGGATTGTAGGGGCAGGCTTTCACAGTTGGGATTATGGGCAGCATAAAAGAGATAAAAAAATGATCCGACCAAGCGCATGGAGAGATCTGTACGCTTACAACGTCCTTATTTAAGGACCACAATTGGTCCAAGGAATGGCCCTTAACATGAGTGATATGCGGAAGAAAGTTAAGTCCTGTTAGTAGGTCGGTAAACTCCCTGGAGGAGGCACTTTCATGCTGGGCGTTAGGCCAGTAATTAAAGTCGCCTATTATGAGGATACTAGCGTGATTTATAGCCAACTCAGCCACCACACTTCCAAACTGGTGGGGGAAGCCCGGCGACTGACCGGGAGGGCGATAGAAGAGGGCAAAAGTAAGGTTGAATATCTGACTCAAGTTTAAAAATTACATAATCTGCTGACGGAATGGGAAGCATGGTAAGAGATTTACATTTATGGGAGTGAGAAATAATAGTGGCAACACCCCCCCCCCCCCAGTTTTCCCCTGAGCGTTAGCTTGGAGAATATAATAGCCGTCAGGAACTGCGGCCAAGATATCAGGGGTGGACTCTAATGTGAGCCAGGTTTCGGACAGCAGGAGTATATCTGGTTTTACAGTGTCTAGGAGGTAGAAAATCTCCGCTTGGTGTTTGACCAGCGAGCGTGTATTTAAATACCAGATAGACAAGCAATCCTGCTTGGCAGCTAAGCAGTCGGCCGAGGGGGTTAAGTAGCGTTGACTCTGAGCCAGAGTCAGCATTTGAGGCAACAGTATCAATCGGGATGGAAAGAGAAGGTTGCACTAGGGTAGGGCACTCATGTTTATTTAAAAGGTGCCTGGGATTTAACTCTGAACCACGAAGGGAAAGCAGCTCCTCGGCAGAGTACACCCAGATGGAGGGGTGCCCAGCAGGGGGACTGGCCCCTGGTGCCGGCCGTGCGCAGACGGGCTTGCCTTTGGCGCGCCCGCTGCGCGTTGTTGACTGCATCGGGTTTTAAAGAGAGGAAGGTAGGAGCGCTAGACCGCTCACCTCCTCCGACCGGAAGTGTCTGAAACCCCAGGAAGTGTCCCTGCCAATGGGCTCCCTCGCATCAATCGAGCTCTACTCAACGGGGAGTCCAGCGGCGAAGACACAACGAAGAAGAAGGTAGTGTAACAATTTAAAAAGCACACCACTATTAATCAGCTTTAAAAGTAAACAGGAATAAGGTTTAAAATAAGCGTCACCGCAGCAGCGAGCAACAGCGTGTCCAACGCTCGTCCTCCCCGAGTCCGGTTTTAAGGAGAGGAAGGTAGGAGCGCTAGACCGCTCACCTCCTCCGACCGGAAGTGCCTGAAACCCCAGGAAGTGTCACTGCCAATGGGCTCCCTCCACATGGGCGGAACTATTCACTAGATTATGTCTATAACCGAGATACCCCTACTACAGAACTGGAGTTACAGGTAAGAAACTACTCATTCTATATCTCCACCCCCTCAACTATCCCATCTACTTGATCGCTCCACCCCCTCAAACTATCCCATACTACTTCTACCCCTCCACCCCCTCAAACTATCCTATCTACTTGATCTCTCCACTCTCTCAAACTATCCTATCTACTTGATCTCTCCACCCCCTCAAACTATCCTATCTACTTGATCTCTCCACTCTCTCAAACTATCCTATCTACTTGATCTCTCCACCCTCTCAAACTATCCTATCTACTTGATCGCTCCACCCCCTCAAACTATCCTGTCTACTTGATCTCTCCACCCCCTCAAACTATCCTATCTACTTGATCTCTCCACTCTCTCAAACTATCCTATCTACTTGATCTCTCCACCCCCTCAAACTATCCTATCTACTTGATCTCTCCACTCTCTCAAACTATCCTATCTAATTGATCTCTCCACCCTCTCAAACTATCCTATCTACTTGATCGCTCCAGCCCCTCAAACTATCCTGTCTACTTGATCTCTCCACCCCCTCAAACTATCCTATCTACTTGATCTCTCCACTCTCTCAAACTATCCTATCTACTTGATCTCTCCACCCTCTCAAACTATCCTATCTACTTGATCGCTCCACCCCCTCAAACTATCCTATCTACTTGATCTCTCCACTCTCTCAAACTATCCTATCTACTTGATCTCTCCACTCTCAAACTATCCTATCTACTTGATCGCTCCACCCCCTCAAGCTATCCTATCTACCTGATCTCTCCACCCCCTCAAACTATCCCATACTACTTCTACCCCTCCACCCCCTCAAACTTTCCTATCTACTTGATCTCTCCACCCTCTCAAACTATCCCATCTACTTGATCGCTCCACCCCCTCAAACTATCCTATCTACTTGATCGCTCCACCCCCTCAAACTATCCTATCTACTTGATCTCCCCACCCCCTCAAACTATCCTGTCTACTTGATCTCTCCACCCCCTCAAACGCTCCTATCTACTTGTCGTCTCCACCCCCTCAAACTATCCCATCTACTTTGATCTCTCCACCCCCTCAAACTATCCCATCTACTTCTATCTCTCCACCCCCTCAAACTATTCCATCTACTTCATTCTCTCCACCCCCTGAAGCTATCCGATCTACTTGACCGCTCCACCCCCTCAAACTATCCTATCTACTTCTATCGCTCCAACTCCTCAAACTATCCTACCTACTTGATCTCTCCACCCCTCTAACTATCCTATCCACTTGATCTCTCCACCCCCTCCACCTATCCTATCTACTTGATCTCTCCACTCTCTCAAACTATCCTATCTACCTGATCTCTCCACCCCCTCAAACTTTCCTATCTACTTGATCTCTCCACCCTCTCAAACTATCCTATCTACTTGATCTCTCCACCCCCTCCAACTATCCTATCTACTTGATCTCTCCACCCCCTCCAACTATCCTATCTACTTGATCTCTCCACCCCCTCCAACTATCCTATCTACTTGATCTCTCCCCCCTCTCAAACTATCCTATCTACTTGATCTCTCCACCCCCTCATACTATCCCATCTACTTCGATCTCTCCACCCCCTCAAACTATCCCATCTACTTCGATCTCTCCACCCCCTCAAACTATCCTATCTACTTGATCTCTCCGACCTCAAACTATCCTATCTACTTCTATACCTTCATCCCCTCCAACTATCCTATCTACTTGATCTCTCCATCCCCTCCAACTATCCTATCTACTTGATCTCTCCACCCCCTCCAACTATCCTATCTACTTGATCTCTCCACCCCCTCCAACTATCCCATCTACTTCGATCTCTCCACCCCTCAAACTATCCCATCTACTTCGATCTCTCCACCCCCTCAAACTATCTACTTGATCTCTCAACCCCCTCCAACTATCCTATCTACTTGATCTCTCCACCACCTCATACTATCCTATCTACTTCTATCAGGCTCAGCGGACAGATTCCTCTCAAGAGTCTGTGGCCCCCGGACATAGGGGCCCAAAGAAGAGCTCTGCTTCCCCTGAGGGCAAAGCTGAAGAAGCAAGTGCACCTCCACAGGCTGACACCCCTCTCCGCAGGAGCCGCACCCCTAACCTCAGCCACAGCCCTGGTGTCTTGAAGGAGCACAGCATGCCCAAGGTATGAACTCATGGGAGAATCTGGGGCACTCACTGGATGCGTCTTGTAATCTTGCGGGAGCTTAGCGTGAGGATAGGGGATGCATGGAGATGCGAGGAGGACTACAGACTGCTTGCGTGTGGTGCAGTCATGGCGGTGTGAGGGGGACCACAGACTTCTCTTGTGTGGTGCAGTCATGGCTGGATGGGGCAAGCAAGTATGAGGGACTCCGAGCATAATTTTCCAAAGTTGTGTTTTCAAAGGATGGTGAATTGATGTTTGAGGCTGGTGGGTACATTCCTCCTAAGGCACAGCGTCATGGGTGCAGAAGTGAATGCAGGTGCTAGGTGGAAACGGTGCAGAATTCACTGAGTTTCCCTTTTCTACCTACACTCTTACTGATGTGTGTGGGCCCTCATGACCAGGAGAGTCTCAGTGTATTTCATGGTTATGTAGGAAACAGGAGATTTGAATCTCTGTCTGATAGTGGAGGAACATTAATAGGAATTCTTCATCCATTCTCCCCATACCACCAGTCTTACAGGATGGACCTAGGCAGTTAGGATTCACAGAAGATATGTGTTTTGATGACTTCAGCTTCTGCAGTCTCTGTCAGAGGGGCATGGCCTCTTTTGCAGTCCCTGCAGCAGAATGTGAATAGGCAGCTTGCACACATGTTGCAAGAGGGGTGGGGCCTCTTATTGCAGCCCCTGCAGCAGAAAGGGACAAGCGTGGGTTCTGCATCTGAGGTGCAGAGCAAAGGGACGAGCCTGAGTTCTGCAGTTGGATGAGGGTAGATTCTGCATCTGAGGTGCAGAGCAATGGGACGAGTGTGAGTTATGCAGTGGGATGAGCATAGGTTCTGTATCTAGGGGGCAGTGCAGTGGGACGAGCGTGGGTTCTGCATCTGGGGTGCAGAGCAATGGGACAAACGTAGGTTCTGTATCAAGGGTACAGTGCAATGGGACGAGCATGGGATTCACATCTGAGGTGCAGGGCAATGGGACGTGCCTGAGTTCTGCATTTGGGGTGCAGAGCAGTGGGACGAGTGGGAATGCTGCAGTGGAATAAGCTTACATTCTGTATCTGGGGGGCAGTGCAATGGGACAAGCGTGGGTTCTGTATCTGAGGTGCAGATCAATGGGACTAGCGTGGGTTCTGCATCTGGGTTGCAGTGCAATGGAACAAACACAAGTTCTGCAGTGGGATAAGCGTAGGTTCTGTATCTGAGGTGCAGAGCAATGGGACGAGTGTGGGTTCTACATCTGAGGTGCAGAGTAATGGGACGAGCGTGGGTTCTGCACCTGAGATGCATATCCATGGGACGAGCGTGGGTTCTGCATCTGCGGTGCAGAGCAGTAGGACGAGCGGGAATTCTGCAGTGGGATGAGCGTACATTCTGTATCTGGGGGGCAGTGTAATGGGACGAGTGGGGGTTCAGAGCAATGAGACGAGTGGGGGTTCTGCATCTGAGAATCTACATCTGGCATGCAGAGCAATAGGACGAGCATGGGTTCTGCATCTGAGATGCAGAGCAATGGGATGTGCATGAGTTCTGTATCTGAGGTGAGTAGCAGTGGGTCAAGCAGGAATTCTGCTGCGAGATGAGTGTAGGTTCTGTATCTAGGGAGCAATGCAATGGGACTAGCGTGGGTTCTGCGTCTGAGGTGCAGAGCAATGGGACGTTCGTGAGTTCTGCATGTGGGGTGCAGAGCAGTGGGACCAGCGGGAATTCGCCAGTATGAGGAGCGTACGTTCCCTTCCAGGGGATCCTCATCAATAGTCATGAACACTGAATATTCCCGCTCACACACGAATAGCCCAGAATATATAAAAAAAATATAAATGAAAACATCGGTAAGACGCTCACCGTCTACATATATTATTTTTTAACAAACCAATACAGCCTCCAAGAAAAAAACAAGGCTAACCAATGCTCTAGTAATCTGCTTTTGCAACAATAGATTGAAGAAAACAGGAGGGCAAGGAGACACTTGAACTCTCTTTAATGGACAGTAAATAGTTGCCCTGCAACACAGCAGGCTTTGTGGGCCCATAGGCTGCATTGAAAACTCAACAGCATAGAAAATGAAAGCAATTGCAAGCATGAACTGGCACTGGGTCTTTAAGTCAGCCATGTCCCCCCAGCTACGCATCATGCCTTAGGGGTGACCATTGGATCAGTTGTTCTTTCTGGCTCTTTCAATCAGGACCCTGGATCTTCAGCTCTGTAATTTTTTTGGCTTTTTGTCATAAAAGTTTCCTTTTATTGCTACTAACTCCTCTTCATTTGACATTTTTCACCTGTTGAAGTGAGGAGTTACCTTTTTCGGACACAATTTTCGCCTTTTTCCGTCAGATTATGCCTTCTTTTTCTGATTCTTGCCCTTCTTGTGGCAAAAAGAAGGCCAAAACAGATTCCCATTCAGTTTTTATTCTCTATCTTCCTGAGACCTGCCAACTCTGCAAGAATCTTTCTAGATGCACTCTCAAGGAGAGAGAGAAAGAATCCACCTTTATGGCCTCTTAGAGAAAAAGAAATCTACTACCTACAGAGGCATATCTCCAGTGAGGCACAAGAAGAAGAGACCCAGGTCGACTTCTAAGAGGAAGGTCCCGGTCTGTTCTTCGGCATCGAAAATGCCTCCAAAAATGAAAAGATCGGCTGTGAGAGTCTCTGTCTACGAGACTGCTGTTGAAAGTGTCAGAACTTCGCTCGTCATCGAAGACTTCTCAGGGAAATAGAGGTACGTCTACCCATCGACCTCATACATCGACGTCCGGGAAATAGAGGTAAGTCTACCCATCGATGTCGGCTCAACCAACTCTGTAGACGTCAACCCGGCGATGGTCAACGTCGAGGAGTCTATCTCTGTTGGTGCTGACTCATCTCTCACCTTCAAGACATCGTTGTCCATTCTCATCATCGCTAAGGCGCTCAATGTTGAGGTGAAGTTCTCCGTCAACGTCAAGACCTTGATCCACTCTGATGTCCTCACGAAGAGGTTTGACATCCAGAGGACGATTTCCGACACGGTCTCCCCACAGGAGTCTCTGTTGGCCAACTAAATCCCAACGTCGAAGCACCAGTCTCCGTCGGAGGGGCATCGCTCGACGTCGAAGCAGAAAACTAACTTGACATCAACACTTCAGTCTCCGTCGATGACTCATCCCCCGACCTCGAGAACTAGAACTCCATCAGTGTCTTCTCATCCAAAGGTCTTGGTGGCGCATAGCATCGACGTCGAGGCACTCCTCTTCCGACGTTGACGCACCGATCAACATCGATAAGTCAATCACAGTCTACCCGTTCAATGTCGAAGGGGCGCTCGGTGTCCTCAATCTCTCGGACAAGATCGCCTCAGGTGCCTCTCTTGACGTTGAGAAGCTCCATTTCACCGTCTCCTGAACGACGGGCATGGAAGAGGGCACCACAGGCTACTGTTCCTCCTGCACAGCGGGAGGAGAGGCAGAGATCTTCTGCCGTCCATCTTTCGCCCAAATGGCTCCTTCCAGTACACCATTGCCGAGATCGACAAACCCCTTCAGAGGCCCCGCCTTCCGGCTCGGACCCGAAGACAAAACCCAAGCCTTCCAATACCCCGGGAACCAGTAAAACTATTCCCGAAAAGGCCGTACAACCTAAATCAGTTGTCAGGCCCAAGACAGTCGACCCGAAAGAGGCCGTCTAGCCTAAAAAAAGGGTTGTTCCAACAAAAACGCATCGCACTAAAAAGACTATAGACCCGAAGAAGGTTATCGAGCCTGCAAAAAACCTTGAGCCGAAGGCGGTCGTTCAGCCTAAAAAACATGGGGGACCGAAAAAAGTAATCGACCCCGAAAAAACTGTCGACCCGAAAATTCGATCCGAAAAAGGTCGACCCGAAAACACCAGTCGATCCGAAGAAGGTCGCTCCGAAAAAACTGGTCGATCCGGAAAAGGTCCATCCGAAAAAACAAGTCGACCCGAAAAAGGTCGTCAATCCAAAGGTCGTCGAACCAAAAAAACAGCCAACAAAGGACATCGAACTAAACAAAGTCGTCCAACCTAAAAAGGTCTCCGAGCCGAAAGCAGCGGCCGAGCCGAAAACCGCTCCACAGCTGAAGGCCCTCCACCCCAAAGAAGTGACTAGGCCAAAAGCTTTGGCACCAAAACCGAGGACAGTTGAGGAAGAACTTTTACATCCTGATCCAGAAAGTGCTGAACAATCTAAACTGTTTATCGACCCTGAAACTGGACACGTAACAGTTTACAAGAGGAAGAAAAGACGCTAGACACTGATACTTTTCCACCTGTTCCTACAAAGAAAAAAGACTTTGGCAAGTCTCCTTCAAGGCCTTTCACTCCACCTCCTTTCTTTCCTGACATGCCTTTTGTACCTTACTCTCCTACACCTTCAGGTTATGATGACACTGAAAACATAGGGGGTGATCCTCAGGATGACTTTGCCGAACCTGTGGATCAGGATGTACAGGATGACACATGGGAGGACCAAAATGATCCTTATGATAACTATGACCCACAACCCATCCCCGACACCTCTACATATCCTACAAAACCGTCGCTTACAGACTACACCATTGTATTTAACCAATTAGTGGATAGGGCAGCTAAATTTCACGGCGTAGACATGCATACCGATCCAATAGAAGAGATCTTCCTTTTTGACACTTTTCCTACATCAGAAAAAAGTGTACGTACACTTCCGATGTTGAAAGGGGTACTAAAACACGCACCGGACATATTTAAAGATCCGGCCAGAGCGCGTGTCCTCAACCCTAGGATAAACAAAAAATATAAATCTGCCCCTGCAGACCATACTTATATTAGGTCACAATTGCCACTGGACTCACTAGTAGTATCAAACGCTCGAAAGCGAGCCAATTCACAAACAACGGGAGATGCTCCCCCCTCCTGACAAGGAGTCCAAGATATTAGAAGCTTCAGGCAAAAGAGTAGCCTCCCAGGCAGCAAACTCCTGGAGAATTGCAAACACACAAGCCCTATTAGCACGCTATGATAGAGCACATTACGACCAACTGGAGGGTTTACTACAACACCTACCAGAACCGTTCAAAGCTAAAGCTAATGACCTCATACAAGAAGGCAAATTTATCACAAATGCTTCCATTAAATGTGCACTTGACGCAGCTGACACAGCAGCTAGGTCCATCAACACAAGCGTCTTAATACGCCGGCATGCGTGGCTCTGCATTTCCGGCTTTAAAAATGAAGTGCAATCAACCATCCTAAACCAACCAGTTAACCAAGATATCTTGTTTGGCCCTGCAGTAGATACACTCTTGGAAAAAATTAAAACAGACACTGCTAAGTCTATGGGCGCACTTCAGTTTCAGCAATCCAGAAGTTCCTTTCGTCGCTCCTCCTTCAGGGGCTCAGGGAGAGGCAACACTTCCCAAACGTCCTCTACATTCAAAAGTAACACCCAGAGCACTTTTAATAAAGGCTCCAACAGAGGAGGTTATAGAGGAAATAATAACAAGGGCAGAGGACGGGGCGGCAACAACACCAGAGCCTCAGCTGCCAACAAACAGTGACTTGTTCACGCTCCCTCCAGACCACTTGACACCGGTCGGAGGCAGACTAACACAATTCCTACCAGTCTGGAACAACATTACCACAGACAGGCGGGTGAGACAAATTATCCAGTATGGTTACTGCCTGGAACTCACTTCTACTCCACCCAACATACCACCCAGACAACGTCCAATGAGCACATCACGCTGTTAATACAGGAGGTCACATCCATGCTAGAAAAAGGAGCCATAGAACCAGTCCCTTTTTAACACCAGGGGATAGGAGTATACTCTCTTTACTTTCTAATCCCCCCAAAAAGACAGATCCCTCAGACCGATACTGGATCTCGGACCTCTAAACCAATACATACTCTCAGAGCATTTCCATATGGTCACTCTACAACAGGTACTTCCGTTACTCCAGCAAGGCGACTTCCTTGCTACATTAGACCTAAAAGATGCATACTTTCACATACCTATACACCCAGCTCACAGAAAATATCTGAGGTTCACAATAGAAGGTCAACACTACCAATTCAAAGTTCTCCCCTTCGGGGTAACTACAGCACCAAGGGTTTTTACAAAATGCCTAGCAGTAGTAGCAGCACACCTCAGAAGGCAACACATACACGTGTTTCCATACCTGGACGATTGACTCATAAAAGCCAAATCATACACACAGTGTGCAAACCATACCTCTCAGACAATCCAGTTACTGCACAGTCTAGGATTCTCTATCAATTACCCAAAATCACATCTACAACCCTCACACATACAACAATATCTGGGAGCAACATTAAATACACTGATGGCAAAGGCATATCCAAATCCAGCCAGAATTGCCAGCATGCAGACGCTCATTCAAAGATTCCAACCACAACACTCCCTGCCAGCTCGAGTGTTCATGCAGCTTATAGACATGAAGGCCTCCTGCATATTAATTGTCCCTCATACCCGGCTTCACATGCGTCCATTACAAGAATGCTTAGCGCAACAGTGGAACCAAGCTCAAGGACAACTGAAAGACCTAGTGTTGGTCGAAAGTCGCACTTACAACTCTGCAGTGGTGGAACCCACAAAACCTTTCCAAGGGGCGACTGTTCCAAGAACCAGTTCCACAAGTAATATTAACAGCGGACGCATCACTGACAGGTTGGGGAGCCCTCCTACTTCAATACACAGTCCAAGGGCTCTGGACACTCAAGCAAAAGACACTGCATATAAACAACTTAGAATTGCTAGCAATATTTCTAGCAATGAAAGCTTTCCAAAACTACTTGAACAACAAGGCTGTGTTGATCCGGACGGACAACATGACATCCATGTACTACATCCAGAAACAAGGAGGGACACACTCCCCACAGCTGTCTCACGTAGCAAAGAGCAAATGGAGGTGGGCAATCCCAAAAAACATCTTTCTCCTAGCAGAACACCTACCAGGGAAAGACAATCAAATTGCAGATCTGCTAAGCAGACAGCCAACAGATACACAAATGGGAGATTCACCCTCAAGTCCTCCAACCCTTCTTCCAAAAGTGGGGACATCCAGAAATAGATCTGTTTGCCACAAAAGAAAACTCAAAATGCCAGTCCTTTGCCGCCAGGTTCCCACACCCGTTGTCACAAGGCAATGCGATATGGATGAACTGGTCAGGCAGATTTGTGTACGCTTTTCCGCCAACCCCACTGATTCCATTAGTGGCACCCAAACTAAGGCAACAATCTCTCACAATGATCCTGGTTGTTCCCACATGGGCAAGACAACCATGGTACACAACACCCCTAGAACTCTCAGTAGTTCCCCATCAAAGACTGCGCCTATCGCCACAGCTACTAACTCCGAACCATGGCTAAATCAGGCACCCAGATCCCAATCAGATGAACCTAGCGATCTGGCTCCTGAGGTCTTAGAATTCAGATATCTTAACTTGCCTCCAGACTGCATGAACATTACCAAGGAAGCAAGACGCCCAACTACTAGAGCCTGCCACGCAGCTAAATGGAAAAGATTTGTAATTTATTGCAATAACAACCAAATCAATCCATTAGATGCCTCTATCCAAAACATAATCTGTTACTTACTACATCTTCAAAGATGCAATCTCGCATACTCTTCCATAAGGCTACACCTTGCTGCTATAGCAGCATATTTCCAGAACAGACAACACGTGTCCCTGTTCAGGATACCACCTATCAAAGCTTTTATGGAAGGTCTAAAAAGAATCATCCCTCCAAAACATCCACCTTCGCCAGTCTGGAACTTAAATGTTGTACTTAACAGACTTATGGGGCCACCTTTCGAACCACTCCATTCGTGTGAATTACAATTCTTAACATGAAAGGTGGCATTTCTAATTGCCATTACCTCTCTCAGGGGAGTGAGTGAGCTTTAGGCATTAACCATTCAAGAACCTTTCATGCAAATACACCACAATAAGGTAGTGCTTCGTACTAACCCTAAGTTTATGCCAAAAGTTATATCTACTTTCCATATCAATCAGTCTATAGAATTGCCCGTTTTCTTTCAAAACCCGCAGTCAGTGGCTGAGAGAGCCCTACACACACTAGATGTAAAAAGGGCTCTGCTATATTACGTTGACAGAACCAAATCATTCAGAAAAACAAAGCAACTATTTGTTGCTTTTGCTCCTCAACATAAAGGAAATCCCATTTCAAAAGCAGGAATAACCAGATGGAAAGGTAAATGCATTCAAATATGTTATCAAAAAGCTAAACACACTCTAACAATTCCCCCAAAAGCACACTCAACGCGTAACATGGGGGCATCCATGGCATTCCTAGGAAACTTTCCACTAGAAGACATATGTAAGGCAGCTACATGGTCTACAATACACATTTTCACCAAACACTACTGTGTAGACGTGCTAGCAAAGCAGCAAGCTGCTGTAGGCCTGGCTGTCCTTAAAACTCTTTTTCAAACTGCTGCAGCTGGTTCAGGTGACCACCGCTAGAGGAGATACTGCTATACAGTCTATGCACAAGATGTGAATTCAGCAGCCCACATGCCTCGAACGGAATATGCTACTTACCAGTATGAGTCTGTTCTTGGCATGTAGGGCTGCTGACATTCATAACCACCCCCTTCTCAGGGTCCACCCATAGGAGGGACCTAGCAGGTAATCCAGCCCCTAAAATCAGTATAAAGATAGGAGCTGTGTCTAGAGACATTAGATTATCCTGGAACGAAACTCTGAAACATAACTCTTGGACCTTCGACATTCTATACCGACTAGAAGACTGAAGATATCTCCCTTGTGGTCAAGGAGTGACCACCCTGTGCAAACAGGCACCACTAGTAACTTGCCGGTCTGCTTTGTCGACGCTCCCGACGGATCCCGAAGACTCAGCGACTCAGGAACTGGACTCTCAGACTTCTCTGACTCTGCCCAACATCCACAGCAAAGCTGAGACCCGTGGCGGACACGAGAGACATGGGACCGGACACCCTGGACATCCTGCATCTTGCTAACTGTGCAACGACCGAGGCACCCTCGCAGTTGTGCATTGGGGTACGAGAAGCCCCAGACCCGAGCGCCATTTCCACCAAAGCTTAGCCCTCCACACTCCACGAGTGCCACATGGGGCCTGCTCCTGCATTTCAGCTCGACGCGTCTTCCCAGTTGCTAGCATGTTGGCTAGTGAGCCCTCCGAAGACGAACCTTTGAATCTATACCGCTTGCCTGGTACTCCAGGCTTGCTCCAGCTTCCCTACAAAGGAGAAGCGCCCCAGACCTTGTTGGTCTGACCTGAAGCCAATCTTCCCTTCCTGCGTGGATTGCGTTTGCCAAGGCTTGTTTGGTCCAATCCGGATACCGACACCGCAGTCAACTAGATCCTTCATGGGACAGCTCGAATCCAGCCCCTGGTCGTCGTCAACACCTCCTGGTCCTCGTGGCTGCAGAGACAAGCTTCACCTCTTCACCTGATTGCATCACAACATCGGCTGGTTCCTTCTGGTCACTGGCTAGTGACCCAGACTCTGTCCCCTCTGCTTTCAGGTTCTTCAGTTCTTCGATCCACTTTTGGATCCACCCGGACACTCTTCCTTCGGCCACCTGCAGCACTTCTTTTGTAGGTCTCCATTGAAAGGATCGACGAAACACAAAAAGACACCTATGCACCCGGCTTCCCTGGGTGAGGTAACTCGAGTACTCCGGTGCTCCCGTGGGTATTGACTATCCAAGTGTCCTAGTTTAAAGGGGTTTGTCGTAGTCCATCCGGAAGTGCCCTAAAACAGTAACTTTGTAACTTCTTCGTTCTCCATTATAAGTCAATGGTAACTCGCGACTGTGTTCCCACACTGTTCGCGTCTCCCGTGGGTCTCCTACTTCCTAACCTTTGGTTCAGTAGTGTAGTCCCAGCGATGCCCTAGGCCTATTCACTATTCCTGAAGTCGCTCTTATACCACTTACTTAGTATATGGTTTGTGAGGCCCCTAGGGCAAAACTGTATTTGTGCAACTTATAGTATGCTTAATGAGTAACTTGTGATGTATTTCGATCTCTGACCTCATAAAGAGTTCAGAGGGGTTGTTTTAGAAATAAATACATATATATTTGATATATACCTTGTGTGGTGTCCTTTCATTTGGTACTCAAGGGATTATCATTTGTAAAACAGCTGGCTTCACATGCTCTCTAAAGTTTTAGCCGAAGACTGCTGCTCCATGCTACCACTAGGATAGCTTGTCTAATAGGTTGACTTTACAACCACCATCAATAAGGGTCGTTTAGACTGGTGCAAGGTGCCCACTAGAATAGTGGACATCATATGCCAGGCTAACTTCTCACACCCTATCCCCTTTGGTTTTAAGGGGCCCCTCTTTGTTCAAGTACAATGAAACAAGCCTAGGTTCTGCGGTGGAGGGTGCTGTACAATGGAACGAGCCTCCGTTCTGTGATGGAGGGTGCTGTGCAATTAAACAAGTGTGTGGTCTGCGGTGGAGGGTGCTGTGCAGTAAACAAGCCTGGGTTCTGTGGTGGAGGGTGCTGTACAATGAAACCAGCCTGGGTTCTGCGGTGGAGGGGTACTGTGCAATCAAACAAGCCTTGGTTCTGCGGTGGAGGGTGCTGTACAATGAAATGGGCCTCCGTTCTGTGATGGAGGGTGCTGTGCAATGAAACGAGCGTGTGGTCTGCGGTGGAGGGTGCTGTGCAATCAAACAAGCCTGGATTCTGCGGTGGAGGGTGCTGTGCAATGAAAAGAGCCTGGGTTCTGCGGTGGAGTGCGGATGAATAAAATGAACGTGGGTTTGCAGTGGGGGGGTGCAGAGCAATGGGATGCTCCAGGTTTATCACGTTCTCGCTCTCCTTCCCCAGGTTATGTTCACAGGGGTGATCGATGAGAACGGGGAGCAGGTGGTCCAGAGGCTTGGAGGGGAGTTAGCTGACTCAGTGAACGAGTGCACTCACCTGGTGACTGACCGCATCCGCCGAACTGTGAAGTTTCTCTGTGCTGTTGCAAGGGGCATTCCCATTGTCACTTTGGACTGGCTGGAGAAGGTACCTAAACCGCTGATTTTGAGGTGACTGTGTAAACAAATGAAGGCAGCTGACATGTATATACTATTGTTGCTATTTGGTAGATTGTGTACTGATCTGGTGTGAGTGGATGGTTTTTAGGTTGTGAAAATCATGTAATTTGTTCTTCAGTTTCAAACTGTGCACTCTGTTTTACTCCTTAGTGTGGGAAGAGCAAGTGCTTCCTGTCCCCTTCCAGCTTCCTGGTCAAAGACCGTGAGCAGGAGCTGAACTTCAACTTCCGCCTAAGCGAGTCACTCCAGAAAGCACAAAGGCAGCGTCTTTTTGAGGTGAGACCTCGCTCAGTGCAAGCAGAGGGTGGTGTTAGCATACTTGGTCTACAGTTACAGTCCAGGTTCTTTGCAGCTTTATAGTGTATGCATCAAAAGCAGAAACCACAAAATTCTTGGCACCAAGAGGGTATTTTTACATTTGTTTTGTTCAACATCCATCTGACCTCCATTTGCACAGTCTCCTCAGCATGTCTTATTTGGAGCACAAATGAACCACAACTCCTCATAAATACTGCGATTAAGTATTTGTCAATCCATGCACACTGGCATGCCGCAACGTCTACAGAACCAAAAGGTTGGAATGGTCTTCAACCTTTATAATAGTGTGATAGCAGCACTAAAAGCAGTTTGTCTCCCCTGGTGGGGTGGAGGGGGGGTGGGGGAATGGGGGGGACACAATCTTGATACAAATGTAACTGTAAATGCCAGCATTTCTAAAGCGCACATCTACCTCCTGAGAGGTGTTCCGGCGCTGGGGGCCGTCGGGAAGATTAAGCAGGCTATTGCCCAGAGTCGCATGGTGTTGGGCTAACCTGCCGCCGGGGATGGAACCGTGAACCCTGTGGTCCGGAGTCAGTCACCCTAGCCACTGCGCCACACCTCTTCCAATGCAATAGGACTCACATTTACGGAAGACCTATGGCATTGAAAACAGGAGTGCGGTCGGAGGGCAGGGAGCAATAAGGCACGAACAGCGAGAGTGGGGGGGGGGCAAGAAAGCACGGGCTTCAGGAGAGGGGTGGTGGGGGAGAAGGCACGGACGGCGGAAAGGGAACGGTGGGGGAGAAGGCATGGGAAGAAAATAGTTACCGTGCAACACTCAAAGTAAAGAGGCCAGTAGCCTTGGAAGGATACAAATGACGACATGATAGTCATGAGGAGGGACTAGCAAGCCTAAAACCAATCGGAAGGCAGCATTTAGGACCTAAGCCAATTAAAAAGATGGGGGAGAGTGGGCAGAGCTTCCACAAAGCTTCCATACTATACTGAATACTTACTGCATGCCTCACAAAGCGAGCAGCGCGTGCGCTGCAATGCTAGACTCCACCTAATAAAAACTTTTGGGGGCGTTTGGGCCAGCCACAACCACAACCCAGGAACCCGTGGTTGACAATCGCACATCTGATCAGCCCAAACTATTTTCATTTACGAACAAATAAATTGTATTCCCTACAGAATTCCTCCTGACATGAGGGATCATTTTACAAGATATGTAAGTAAATCCTCAAATGTTCGCTGCTTAGATACTCACAATCATATGATAAAACCCAAATCCTCACAATATCTCTCTCCACCACTTAAATAAATTCAGCTCATGGCAAAACCATTAATACAGTATAGGGAGAAGCCCTCTCCTTCGTCATCAAATAGCTAAAACCAACTATTCTGCAGACAATCTAGCTTCCATTATGCTCATAGAGTACTTTCATATATTGTAGAGACCACATGGTGTAACATGGTCAACACATATATCATCTTCTTGTATTCTTTAAACACTGACAAAATACTACCTATTCCTGCTGGACCTGTCGGTGGCATTTGATACAGTTGATTATTGCAGGGTTCTTCACACCAGGGAACACCTGAAGGGAATTAAAGTTCCTCTCCAAACAGCCAGTGGTCAGACTGGGGGATTCCATCTTGTATGACACCAGACTGTCCTGTGTGGTACATCCTCTCACTGGTGCTTATATCTGGAGCCTTATAGTCTGGTCCGTGGGAGGGCGGGAGTATATTTCCACCAATACACACATGGCATGCAGAAATACCTTCAATTAGAACATTGGAATGTGAAGAGTTCCATTGAAGACAACAGAGTGGCACACGGCCAGTATTGCCTGGTATAGCCCTTTTGCTCCAACATTCCAATGTTTTTCTTTCTGTTTCTCTCTGTTTAATTTAGAATGTCCTGTCCTCAATGGGTGTAATGTCCTAATAGCCTTATAGTTCTTCTGCGTCAGGCCGTACCGACTTTTAACACCTTCAATGCTAAGGCAATTCCCGCTGGGTGCTGAAAAGTCAGATTTATCATTGTTCATGACAAGGTCAGCTCGTCATAAGCACAGCTCCAGTGCTCCAGTGCTCCAGTGACGAGCTGACCTTGTCATGAGCATGGAAGAGGTTAAAGGCCCTAGCCCTTGATATAGGCCCTGACACATGTCTCAGGCCTACAGCTCTGTAACCGGGCCATTAACAACCAGTATAACACTTGGATGTGGGCTATAATAACCATCCTAGTGAATATATCTGTGTAGCGTGTACATTTCAGTGCACTTCAATTCTGGGTGGTGGAAAACATCCTTGTACTTAAGCCATACAAAAAAGAGTTGCTGCTGTTCTCTCCCTAGAACAAATACAAACTAGATCTCACCCTGTTAGAACCACAGGATTTCGATGGCTTATCCCCATAGCCAAAGAACTTGATCAGGCAGACCGACTTTGTCTTTCTCCCGCTTACATCAGGCATTAGCTGTTCGCATGCTACAAATCATATCCATATGGGCTTAATAGCTAATCATTGTAGACCACGAATTTGACTCTTGTTTGTACTTGTGTTAACTTACAAGTGATAGATCTACAGACTCTTGCTTAGCTTGGAACTAAACTAAAGGCAACATCTTTAGCATGTTATAAAAACAAGGGAATGTATAACATTTATTTGGCCATATAATTCAGTAAGTAAGTCCTTTTATATTCATACTGTTCTACACATTAATCCTTTGTTTTAAGATGTTGGTGAGTGATCAGCCTAGACTTTGTGACCAAGTCTTTTTAATATACATATCTCTGTGTATGAAGCTTCTGATCTCAAGCCCTACCCCTGAGTTTGATTATCAGAGCGTGTTTGTCAGGAGCCATGCTAGAATTTACCTTGTCTTCCTCGTCCCCTATTTCAGTGTACATTAGATTTATTTGTGGCCCATGGAGTAACTGTCAGGGAACCTGCAACTCTTGTACCGAACTCACCGCTGTGTCCCTTGTTCCGTGTCTAGGGGTATGAGATCCACGTTACACCCTCTGTGAAGCCAGAGCCGGAGTACATGCAGGACATCATCCAGTGCAGCGGAGCCACATTCCTGCCCAGGATGCCCAAAGAGTACAAGGTGAGGTGGTCTGGGAAACACTTAGCAGGGCTTGAAAACCTGCTGCGAGGTGTTAGCACTATACGCTTATTGAAAGTCTATAATCCCACGGCTGACCCTTTGCATGTATTACTGTACATAGGAATGAACTGTTTGATCGAGTTGGAATATGGAATTTCATTATTTTGCTCATAGGATGAATTTGGGAGTGTCGTTCTTTCACCACATTCCGAGTGCCTGCTGTGTTTACCGCTGTGGCAAATGTTGTTCTTTTGGGCTATCCTTCCTTTCATTCTACCGTATTAACGTTATGGTTGCTGTTATTTGCCATCTTTATATTTCCAGTTTCCAAAGGTAGCCGTACGTTTTGCAGTCTGGACGTAGGTTTCCCAACCTTTACAAGGTTCTGGAGTCTGATTCTGTTTGTGGAGATGTGTGGTCACTCGAGTGAATGAGGGATCTGATTTAGGTAATTGTCTCTGGATTAATGGAATAGTTCAAGGCAATAGGCGGCCAGCTCACTCTACAAGCTGAAATGAATGCCAATAATAAAGCTGTGTTCCATGTAGTGAGGACTGAATGCTTGGGCTGTGGGTGGGAACGCCATGATAATTAATCTTCTATGCACGAAGCTCCTGTGAGTTTGTAATGTATGCTTTAATCAAAAGTGAGAAGGAGAGGAGTGGTCTGTCTGAATTATGCACCGCGAAGCAGCTAGCATCTCCAGCGCCTTGAGACCCTCACAATTGATTTGCCGCCCTTTATAAATTGATAACCTCCCATAACATATAGCAGAATTGAAAAGGCTCTGCAAACATAGAACCTAGTCCTACAATAATGATTGGGGTAAAAGCAATTTCCACCTGTTCAAAAGGATGCAAACCTTCACCCACCAACCTAGGTGGCATGCTTCATTATCCAATTAATCCTCAGCCCGACTCCATTTCTGGGATTCGGTGTGTGCCGTCCTACAAAAAATATTCACAAACAAATTAAGCATTCAGAAAGCTAAAAGGTGAGAAGCCAATGGCAGATCCAGCAGCATTGCCAATGCTTGTTTATTATTTGTCACCAGAAAGAAATGTGGTATCCGGTCTGTAAATTATATTGTAGCCCTAACTTGGATAGTGAATGGTCTGCCGTGGGTTTTGTGTTACTGAAATGTATACCAGCATCATATGTTCATGGTCGTAGAGCGCCCAGGAGCGACGCGATCACCTCTCGTCTTCATCTTATCATGACCTGCTTTCTATCATTCCAGGATAAGAGGGTGATTGTCTCCTGCTCGCAAGACCTCGCTAAGTGCAAACCTGCTCTGAGTGCTTCCCTTCCAATCACAAACTCTGAGTTCATCCTCACAGGGATCCTACAACAGGTCGCCGATGTGGATGCCTTTCGTCTTGAGGGCACTGCTTCTGTGGAGCAAGCCAGCAAGCCACAAGGTGGCAAGAGAGCATCCGCCAATTGTAGTACCCCACCTCCTGCCGCCACAAAACGACGGCGCTGAAGGCGTTTCGCAAGAGATCTACCAATGGGTGTTCTTTTGCAACTGTGCATTGACGAGCGCCCCATGGAACAGTCTGTAATCAGTGCAGAGGAAACCCTGCAGAGAGGACTAATAACGTGTTGTTTATATGTTCTTTTATTGCCTTGTACATAATAAATATGCCTTTTGGAAAGATGGTAATGTAAGTATCTTTTAAAGCCACATGGGAAAAAAAACCTATATTTTTACCTTGTAACAGGAATGGAAAGGAACTTGTGCATTAAGTTAACCCTCTTGGCTTGATCTGTAGGGTGGGAGCTCAGTCCCACTTTTCTCTCTGCCTAAAGAGATGGAGGATGAGAAGTCTGCAGTCTCTGTGCAATGTGTTAACTGGTATAAGGCTGTAAGTTTCTAGACTGATGATACCATGCACGATGTGTCTGCTTCCCCAGCATTCTTTGATTCACATGCTTCTGAATTATTGTCCATATTTGGATGGAAAACCGTGGTATAATTATTATTTTTTTTAACGAAAAAAAGCTTTAAATGCATACGCTTAGATCAACAAGTTATGTAATCATGTTTTCTGTTCGTCCACTCAGGTGAATAGTCTTAAGTTCCACCCAATGCCATCTTCAGAATTCTGCCTGCATAATAAAGGATAGGAAATACTCAAGTTTACTCTTGATCTCTTCAGTGTTTTTGTTCAACTGCAAAAATGTATTAAAGGGTAAAAAGAACTGCAGGTTTATCCTGTTATACTTTCACAGCTACAGAAGAATTTCTCAGGACCTTTCTAATTGCAGGAGCCAACTGGACCTCAAATAAAATGCATATTATTGGTCTTTTGCCAGAACAGGTTGAAAGGTTAAACTGCAAGGTCTGGAACTGTGCTTAATTTGTATAAAATTAAGTGCCAGGGCCCTTCTCGGAAGGCCATAGCTGCCTGCACCGCCCATTATCCCTTCCAGCACAGCCAATAGCAGTACTAATTCAACTACCGACTGTTCTGCGCAGCAAACACACCTCCTACTGCAGACAAGACAGTCGTAGTATCCCAGCTTGCAGGGGCAGAGGCAGCACAAAAGAGGAACAACACACACTTTGAAGTGACCCCGTGTCATCTGCCCACCTACACAGAACAGCAGTAGGGGCAGAATTGGAGGATTCCTTTGTGGATGGCAAAGATCACCTTGGACAAGTGGAGTTTGAATGTTTTAGAGCATGGATACTGCATAGAACTGCAATGAACACCCCCGAACATAAGGCCATGGCCTTGCAGAAAAGAGGGCGTGTGCCTAATGCAGGAAGTAAAGAACCTCATCAACAAAAATGCAACAGAAAAAGTACGAAGAGGACAAGGAGTTTCTTCAATGTATTTCTTGGTACCAGAGGTGGACAGCACCCCAAGACCTATCCTATATAAGTGCACCTTCAACAAGTTCCTACAGTTACAAAAATTCAAGATGGTGACATTGCAGGAAGTCGTACCATGCCTGCAGCAAGGGGCCTACATGGCAATAATAGACCTCAAAGACTCCTACCTCCATGTTTCAATGAACAACAAACACAAAAAATTCCTGAGGTTAGTGGTCGAGGGGACGCATTATCACAAAGTGCATGACGGTAATCGCGATACACCTTCGAAGACAAAGAATCCATGTCTACCCTTACCTGGACGACCGGCTGGTAAAAGCGGGATCATTCAGACCGTGCAAGAGGAATGCTATGCAAACACTGCACAACCTGGGATTCACCATAAACAAAACAAATATCATCTCCAACTCCACAAAGGGAATAATCTTCGTAGATGGTTCTTAAAACTCAACAAAACCCAATGCATTTCCAATTACAAGAGACCAGTGACTCTACCAGAAGAGACTGTCTCTGATCATGAGCACAGTCCGGAAAATAATTTGGATAATGGCATCCTGCATCCCACTCGTACCACACGCCTAACTACACGTGGGACCTCACCTGGCGGTACTACAAGCACAATGGTCACAGGCGACTGGAAGCTAGGAGAATCCGGTGGTTGTAACTGTATAAGTATAGAAGGAGTAGAACACAAGAGACATCAGAGTGGTGAAACCCTCGAAAAACCCAACCCCTTGCGTTGACCATCATTAGAGATGCATGCCACACAGGGTGAGGAGCACCCAAGGGAAAACCGAATATTCAAGGCACATGAAAATCTGAGGAAGCAGTGAAGCACATACATTTCCTTGAACTAAAAACAGTTTTCCTGGTGTGGAAAGCCTTTCAAAAAAGCCTTCCCAAAAAACCATCAAGGGACAAGTGGTCCAAATACAGGCGAACAACCTTACCACAATGTTCTACCTCAGCAGATGCTTTCAGGGTAAGTAACATGTTCGAGGCATATGAGCTGTAGATCATATGATGTGCATAGATCGCCATCTAGTGTTGGGTCCGGATGTTTGCACTTTTTCTTCGAAGAAGTCATTCCAGTCACGAGGTAGGTGACTCCTCCTTTCGGTGATAGTGCGCATGGGCATCGACTCCATTGTTAGATTGTTTTTTTCCACCATCGGGTTTGGATGTGAATTGGTGCACTCTGGTTCGGCACCGTTTCTTCGGGCCCCCTTTGACACGCAATCCACTGCCCTCAACAGTATTGTTTATCGATCGCGTTTCCCATTCTCCGCGTATCATTTGCATTTGAAAACCTTCAATCTGAACATGCGAGGAAGGCCGTTGGGCCTACCCGTGCCGGGATCTGTAGCAGTCGATTGAACGGACTCGATTCAAGTTCTGAGCAGGGTGTTGCGCTAAGTTTCCGCGCACCGACTTGCAGGAAGTGTGCAACCTTTGCCTATCGCCGGAACACGACGAGAAGGACTGCGATGTGTGTCGGTCGTTTCGATCGAAGAAGATGCTCCTTGACCATCTGACTCGATGTAACGAAATGTAACAGCAAATTGGCTCCACGCCGGATCTCCTCCGAGACGAGTCTGAACATGAAGAAACACAAGTGCAGGAAGCCTAAATGGAGGAGGAATCCATCTCCATGTCTGAAGCTGACTCAGATGCTGAAGACCTTACACTGAGACAACAGATGTTGAGTAAAGAGACATCCTTCCCCTACCATCTCCTCCATAAAAAGGCTCCAGTCCTTCCTCTGCCTTCGGGCCGAGGTCGGCACCGAGAAAAGGTTTCGAGCGCCCCGCCAATACATAAACAGCCTTCCGGGTCTACTCGACCCCACGCCAGTGCTGACCCGAAAACTTCAGCGTCGAAATCCAAACACCTTCTGGTTTCCGTGCCACCGGTCTACAAACCTAAATCTTAGGAGCCGAAAACTTCGGAACTGAAATTTTAGACCCCAAAACCAGTGTCTAAAAAAAAAAGTACTTCAAATAAAGACCGATATTCCATCTTCGGATCCGAAACAGAAGGACATTGTCATTAATCCAGAAACTGGACAAATTAATGCCGAACTTCCTGAGAAAAGGGAAATGGGCTTACTAGAAGACTACCACATTCCTCTAAAAAGGCGCTGTGTGGGTACTAATCAGTCATCAACCATTGATCCAAATGTACTCATTACACCTATACATTCTCCTCCTACATCACCTGACCCACAGGATACAGGGTTGGGGATATAGATGATTACACACTACAGGATACTGACTCATGGGATAATTATAATGCTGACCCTCAACCTGATAATGACCCCGACTAATATCCATCCAAACCTTCTCCTCCAGACGATAATATTGGATATATTGAGCTTGTTAACAGCTGCACAATATCATGGAGTAGAGCTTCATAAAGAGACTTTAGAAGAGGATTTTTTGTTTGACACACTAAGTTCATCTCAAAGGGCTACACAGACACTACCAATGTTAAAAGGTATGCTTAAATATACTGACAACATCTTTAAGGACCCTGTAAGAGCTAGAATCATCACGCCCATATAAGAGAAAAAGTACAAATCCGCACCTAATGACCCTGTATATATCAAAGGCCAGTTCCCTTTGGACTCTCTGGTAGTTTCCAACGCCCGTAAGAGACCTAATTCGCAAACAACCGGGGAAGCCCCTCCTCCTGATAAAGAGTCCAAATTAATTGATGCTTCGGGCAAAAGGGTGGCGTCACAAGCAGCTAATGATTGGAGCATTGCCAATGCTCAAGCACTATTGGCAAGATATGGCAGAGCTCATTATGATGAGCTATAAAAGCTCATTGAATTTCTTCCTGATGAGCAGAAGTCTAGAGCTTGTGCTCCGATTCAAGAGAGTAAATTAATAACTGATACCTCTATGAGGTGTGCTCTAGATCAGGCAGACACAGCAGCTCGGGCAGTAAACACTAGTGTACTGCTCCGCAGACATGCCTGGTTAAGAATTTCAGGATTCAAGCCTGATGTACAAGCCTCTATTCTTAACCAACCAATCCAGCGTCGCTACATCACAGGAAAAGATGAAAAAGGATACTGACGTTGCTAAGTACATGGGGGGCCTTATAATCACCTTCCAACAGAAGGTCCTTTGTTGCTCTTTTTACAGGGGTGGCCCCAAAAATGTGTCTACAGACAATCACTCCTCCTCTTACAAGGGTAACAATCAGTTCCGCTCCTCAATAGGTTATTTTAAAGGTGGATATAGAGGAAAAAACGGCAAGGGAAGAGGCAGAGGTAACTCAACACGCACTTCCCCTGCAAACACCAAACTGTGACTTCCTTTCCATACCCCCGACCATTCCACTCCTGTTGGGGGACATCTTTCCCAATTTCTACCCATTTGGAATACGATTACATCAGACAAATGGGTTCTACAAATTATCCAATATGGTTTTTGCCTGGAGCTTACAAGCACTCCACCGAACATTCCTCCAAGGTCACACCTCGTGTCACAAGAACATCTCACCCTTCTAAAGAAAGAGATTTTCTCTTTGTTGCAGAAAGATGCAATAGAAATAGTCCCTTTACCATACCAGGGAACATGGGTGTACTTCCTCTACTTTCTAATTCCCAAAAAGGACAGCTCTCTCAGACCTATATTAGACCTCAGAGAAATTATCTATGCATTCAGTCGGACCATTTTCATATGGTAACACTCCAACAAGTACTACCCTTTTTCAGCAAGGTGACTTTCTATCCACTCTGGATTTAAAGGATACTTACTTTCATATTCCTATACACCCTGTGTACCGCAAATACCCCAGGTTTGTGGTAGCAGGTCAGCACTATCAATTCAAAGTACTCTCATTCGGAGGAACAACCGCACCCAGGGTTTTCACAAAATGCTTTGCAGTAGTCGCAGCCCATCTAAGACGGCAACATATTCATGTCTTCCCATACTTAGACGACTGGCTCCTAAAGACCAGCTCGCACAACAGCTGTCCACACCACACACAAAAAACTGCAATTGCTCCATGAGCTAGGATTCATAGTAAAACTGTCCACATCCCATCTCCAACCATCCACGTCTCAAGCATATCTAGGAGCTACTATAATCACGCAGAGTTATACCAACCTTGGTCCGCAAAACTATCTGTGTGGTGGCTTCAGCAGGAGATTAAAAGAGAAATATCTCCGGGTTTCGATTGGGAATTCTTCCCGTCCTGACGCACTTTCCAACTTGGAAGCTAATCGCAGAAATAACTAAGTGCCGCCTTTGCTGGAAAGCAGAAGAGAACATCACGCATCTACTATGCATCTGCCGCGGACTGAACCCAGAACGACGTTTGTTTTTTAAAACAAATTTTAACATCAAGAGGATAAGAACCTGGAGACAAGCAGTGAAGGCTTGCTTTGGAGGAGGAGATCTACAGCTGGCATGCCAGTTAATGGGGGCAGTAGAGGAGGCAATGAAGGGATCCGGCGCACCATAAACCGCTTCGTCAAGGGCTTACCATCCCCTAGAATTGGCATTCTTTTTCTGGGAAAACGCCTGACACAAAAAGCTTTCCGTTTATTACATTGAAAATAATTTTTCGTTTTAGGCACTTGAGACGCTATGACTGGTAGCATCCCTATTATAAAAATTGACTACAAGTCTGATATATGATGCTACTAATCTTGCTATTTTTAGATACACATGTAACTCATAGGCTCTATTTAATTCATGTTTATTTATTTATATTACATGTTTGAAACTAAGGACCGCCCAAAGCTCATCCGATGAATAGATACTCCGTCGGAGCAGCTGAACAGGAAACGTTGGATTAAGCCAAACTTATACAATAAATTACTTAGTTACTTACTATAAACACACAAAAAGCTCTAGGATACCCAACTTCAGCCAGAGTTCGGCATATACAAACCCTGATGTCTCAGTTTTGGCCTCAACACTCCTTACCAGCTCGAATGTTCATGCAGTTACTCGGAATGATGGTGTCTTGAATTTTTATAGTCCCCTGCGCAAGACTTCAAATGAGTCCCCTACAGGAATGCTTAGCACGTCAGTGGAACCAAGCTCATGGTCAGTTATCAGAACTAGTGTTGGTAGACAGCCGCACCCATCACTCTCTGCAGTGGTGGAACACATAAAACCTTTTAAAAGGGCGACCCTTCACTGACCTGATTCCACAGATAGTACTGACAGCACATGCATCAATGACAGGTTGTGGAGTGAATCTCTAAACCCACACAATTTAGGGCATTTGGAGCTTGCAGCAGAAGCCGCTTCATATAAATCATCTGGAGCTGCTAGCGATTTTTCTGGCATGAAAGCATTTCAAGTTTAGTTAGTACGCAAGACTGTCCTAATTCGTACAGACAACGTGACAGCCATGTACTACATACAAAAACAGGGAGGGACACTCTCCAGCTAGCACAGACCATCTGGAAATGGGCCATACAGCACCATATATATCTCCTAGCAGAACACCTTCCAGGAGTAAACAATCAGATGGCAGATTTGCCCAGTCGTCAGACACAGCAAATCCATGAATGGGAAATACACCCTCAAGTTCTCCTCCCAATCTTCCAAATTAGGGGATTCCCACACATAGACCTGTTTGCCACACATCTAAACGCAAAATGCCCAAACTTCGTGTCCAGGTATCCACACCCGTTCTCCAAAGGCAATGCACTATGGATGAATTGGTCTGGGATATTTGCTTACGCTTTTCCGCCTCTCCCACTCATTCTATTAGTGGTTCGGAAACTCAAACAAGCGTCCCTGACACTGATCCCAGTTGCTCCCACATGGATACGTCAGAGGTGTGGCGCCGCGGCCAGGGCGACTGACGCTGGAATCTGGGGACCACGGTTCGATCCCCGGCTCCGGCGGCAGGTTAGCCCAGCACCATGTGACTCTGGGCAATAGCTCGCTTAATCTTCCCGACGGCCCCCAGTGCCTAGAGACCCTTACGGGTGATTGTGCGCTTTACAAATGTGGACTTTACTTTACTTTAACATTGGTTCACAACCCTATTGGAGCTCTCAGTAGTTCCTCACCAAAAACTACGTCTTAAACCCAATCTCCTCATGCAGAGCCATGGAGACATAAGACATCCAACCCCAGTCAACTCAATCTGGCAATCTGGCTCCTGAAGTCTTAGAGTTTGGATATCTTAATCTACCCCCAGACTGCTTGAATATTATCAAAGAGGCTAGACGTCCTACCTCAAGAGCCTGCTTTGTAGCAAAGTGGAAGCGGTTTGTGATATACTGTAATAACAACCACATCAACCCGCTTGATGCTTCTGCACAAAACATCATATGTTATTTGTTACATCTACAATGCTCCAATTTAGCGTACACTTCCATACGCTTACATCTGGCTGCAATAGCTGCATACCTCCAGAATAGACAACATCTATCTCTTTTTGGAGTGCCTGTTATCAAAGCCTTTATGGAGGGACTCAAAAGAGTCACTCCCCCAAGACGTCCACCTGCTCCAGTGTGGAATTGCAACATTGTTCTCATAAGACTAATGGGTCCACCCTTTCAGCCATTGCACAAATGTGAACTGCAATTTCTCATATGTAAAGTCTCTTTCCTCGTTGCTATCACATCACTCAGAAGAGTGGGTGAGCTTCAGGCATTAACTTTAAAAGAACCTTTTTTGCAATTGCACCAAAATAAAGTGGTTCTTCGTACTAATCTTAAATTCCTTCCTAAAGTCATTTCTGCTTTTCAAATCAATCAATCTGTTGAGTTACCCGTGTTCTTCCCTGAACCAGATTCAGTGGCTGAACATGCCCTACACACATTGGAGGTGAAGAGAGTATTGCTTTATTACATAGAAAGGACAAAACCTTTCCGTAACACAAATCAACTTTTTGTCCACCACATAAAGTCAATCCCATGTCAAAATCAGTTATTGCAAGGTGGAGAGTCAAGTGCATTCAAATATGCTATGCAAAAGCTAAACTAACGTTAACAGTTCCCCCTAGAGCACGCACTACAGACAAACTGGGGGCTTCTATGGCATTCTTAGGAAATATACCCATAGATGACATATGCAAAGCTGCAACATGGTCTACACCTCACACATTCACAAAACACTATTGTGTAGATGTGTTAGCAAGACAACAAACTAGAGTGGGCAAGGCAGTTTTATGTGCACTATTTCAGAGCACTGCAACAGATACAGGTTAGCCACCGCTTTGGGAGATAACTGCTATATAGTCTATGCACAGCATATGATTAGGCTGTGGGGTTTTAGGTTTAAACCTATAATAACTGATAAAACCCCACTGAAAGAAAAATAGCCCTCACCGGTGAAAACATATAAACACTGAAAAAACACCTGCACAACCACAAACTAAATGCCATTCAAAGAAAGGAAAAAGAAAGTCAAAGAGTCATTTTGTTCTTACTGAAGGGGTCAATAAAATTTAACTTTGTTATACAAGCTAGCAGTAAGAAAGACTGGCTAACATTATTCTGAATGGGGATGGGGTCGCACACTACTCACACACTGGCGGTATCGCCCCAAAGGACTCTGGTTAATGTAGTTACGTGTTCCACGATGCATCTTCTTTCGATTCTCTGCTATCTTCGCTGTCTTCGCCATCCCTTGACATGTGTTTATATATCACCAAGCATCTGGGATAGTGGTGAAAACGTGACACCAGACTTTTGGAAAACATGGAACGCAGTGTCACTTGTTATGCTCTGCAAAAATGGTTCTTTCCAAGTTCAACAAAGATTGAAGTGATATTGTTTGTATTTGTAGTGATTCAGCTACTTACATAAAAACTTTGTGTGATGACCTGTCAAAATTGATACCCAAGCTGAAGTGATTCCCTGTAGGAGATCCTTGCCACTTGTTAGATGGTATGCTGAAAGCATCTTTACAATCTTCAGTGTTAATGAGGGATGCTATTGACTTTTTAGTTAATTCTGGTGCACTGTTTTCTGATGCCCAGGAACTAAAACGCAAATATTTATCATTTTGTGCCTTATGTGGCATCAAAGAAAGAGTCATCCCAACTGTGTCCCTTAGCTGACGGTTCTCAGCCCAAGGGGCTATGAATGCTGAGAGGGCCTTTTCACAGAAGTTTACATGGGAAGGAAAGCACAAGCGCACATGACCAAAGACTCACTGAAGAAGTATTGTATGGTGTACTACAATAAGATTAATTTGCAAAAATCTCTTTGGACCTCATATACACTATACGTACACTGTCTATATAACATGTTCTTTCAGTGCAAAAAGCAAGCAATGATAAAAGCAAAATGTTCCATAAACACCGGAAAAACACTTTTTCTGTTGTTTTTAGTGGCGTGAAAATGTGTAACCACTGATACGTTTTTTAAGAAATTGAAAACACTGAAAAAAAACCACCAGAATTGACCAAAAATAGAAACTGAAAACAGGACAGCGTACATATGATCTACAGCACATTTGCCTTGAACTGTAAATGCTACTTACCCAGTATGCATCTATTCTTGGCATATAGAGCTGTAGAGTCGTATGCACCCACCCACCTTCGCGGGTACCTATACCTGTTGCAGTAACATCTTACTTAGATACATACATTCATGGACATCTCCTTTTACTACTCTTACTAACTCCATTCTCACCTTCTGTGGGAAAACAATCTAACAATGGAGTCGATGGGGGAGGAGCCAAGATGGCGACCGGACTGGACGTGTAGGCTCCCGGCTCCTCGAGCCTCCGCACCCCGCACGGACATCCTGTTCATGATCCTGACATTGCAAGGTAGCGGGGTGACGGTGAATTTGCGCTGACATCGCACGCGCAATCCCGCGGCCTCTGCCGGCCTTCTACCCGGAGATATCGGCAAGACTGATTTGCGGCCCCAACGATCCTGAAACCGTGACCTCGGCCGAGCAATATGGCCGGGTGTTAGCGTGTCAACAACGGCCGGCCGAGCCTGGGCGGAGTCGGTCCGCCGGTCGCTGTTCTTACCGAGGGGGCAGATTTCTAGCATGCGCTTTGATTTTCAAAAGACGCGACCGGACTGCTTCCCCGAGGTGGGGGCTCGTTGGAACGGCCATTTGCTTGCGTGACGCTGAGGGTACATTGTCTCCGCTCTGCCTCCGGTTCTGCCCGGTGTTTCTGGGACCCTCCCGGTTTTGCCGCTGCCGCTGATTCGGAGTGGAGACTGCCATCACTGTGTACCGCTCCCTGGATGTGAGTTTCGCGGCCCCCCGGATGTCGGATTGCTATATGTCCGAGCCGTACCCGTCATTGTTCTGCCTTCACTCTCCCCACGAGATGGCCCTGTTTGATGGCCGCTGGAACGAAATGCAGCACGTTGCCCTGCCTCTTGACTCACACTGGGCTTGGGACTGCGAATTGCCGAGTGGTGCTATGCTGAGGGCAACACAGCCCACGTTCTCTCGCATTGATCTCCTGGCTGCTCTCGAGGACTTGCAGCTCGTTTTGCAGGTTGGTTCCCAGGCGTTGGAGAGGATGCTTGACGATATTACGCCCATGTCGGGGCGCTTCTGGTCGGATGGCGCTCCGATACGGGAGGAATGCCCCTCTACTGTTCTTGAGGGGAGTACTATGCCTGGGAGTGGGTGCGATGCAGATCGGAAGACCCAAGACTTTGTTGGTGCTCGTGAGCAGATGTCTGTCCACCCCTACTATCCTGAAGGATTCCTTTCCCGGCGGGGGACGGTGGCCTCACCTATTGTAACGCCATTATTGACCCAGACATTGTTTCCACCACTGTTGACTCCTATGACTGCCTCCCTTTTCCTCGCCCTTTTATGCTTGCTGTGGGCTACGGGTTCTGGAATGGACCTGGGGGTGAGGGCTGTAAGTGCAGATGGCTCGGTCGTTATTCGGCTGCGTCCATTTTATGTTACTATGTGGTTCTTTTCTCAGGTGTGGACATTCTGCTTTCCCAGATCGTCTGGGATGGGATTTCATCGGCGGGCAAACCTCGAGGGACTTATACGTTCGGGCCAGGGCTAGGTGACTTTCTTTACCGATTGACTTTTGTGTGGCTGGCGGAGGAGCGGTTTTGCGCGCCCTGTTTTATGCCTTTATGCGCTCTGCATGATGATTCTCCCCATTTTTTAATATGTTATTCAATTACTGTCGTTTACTGTGGCATCTGGGGTAGACGATATATACATGGCCGGGGAGTCCGGGAGCCTGCGTACGTGCGTGGCCCTCCTCCAGTTTTTTCTATATACCCTTTTTCCTTTTCCCTTTTTCGGGTTTTCTGGGGCGACAGGCATGCCTATGGGGGGGGGAGGGGCCGTGGCCTTCCGCTGCATGCAGGGTGGGGGGTGGGGGATGGGGTGTGTTTTTTCGTTTTCTCTTTGTCTCTATGGCCCGCCTTTCCTTTCCTCTTCTTTTTTCATATTTCTTTCTTAATACCTTTGTAGTTCGAGTCGGGGGTTTAGGTTCCTCGTGTGGATGATTCTTTGTGTTTGTGTTGTTGTTGCAAGATCCTGTTCATATCAACTGCTTAGTGGGTGGGTTATTGTGCCATGATGGACTGCTCTCGGACTTATATCCTCTTGTTGTGTTCTTATTGATGCGCTGAATTGTCGGCTATTGTCTCTACATGTGCATGACATAGTGAATGACGCCGTTATGTTGCATTTCATCTGATTTCTCAATTATGTTTGACTTGCTCTCCTCCCACATCCTGTAACATTGCTGGCACTTCTGTTCGTCTAACCTGATTTATTGTTGCCGGCGTTGCTGCAGTTTACGATGTCACCATCCTGTGTTACACGATAATTTGGCCTCCCTATATTATTTCATAGCCTCCTGTCCTTTATTTGCTTTGCATGCGATTTATCCTGATAGCGTATTTTTAGCTGCCCCTCCGATTGCGATTCTTGGCATTGTTGATAATATGTTGGGTTCATGGCCCCCTCTTTGCTTATTGCGGATTGCATGGCGACTGTTTCTTTTCATTTATAAACTTTAAAATTAACCTGATTTATCCTGTGCTCGGCGGTCACCTTTTTATATTTGTCATTTTGTCCACTGGCTGGTTTTTCTCTAGAGACTGCTGAGCCGTTCTATTGTTGCATTTGTGTTCCATTTTGATTTTGAGGCCGGCCAGGACGGTTGTAGGCCCGTGTCTATATGTTTTTGTGATTCAATAAAGGTTTAAAAAAAAAAAAAAAAACAATGGAGTCGATGCCCTTGTGCACAATCACCGAAAGGAGGAGTCACCTACCTTGTGACTGGAAAGACTTCTTCGAAGAAAAAGTGCAAACATCCGGACCCAACTCTAGATAGCGATCTATGCACAGCTTATAACTCTACAGCTCTATATGCCAAGAACAGATGAATACTGGGTAAGTAACATTTTCCTTACTGTTTACGGCTTGTGTATCTGTAGATACATATGTTGTGCATAGACTGTAAAGCAGTTCTTCCCTATGCAGTGGCTAGTTGGAGGATGCTGCAAAGGACTGGAAAATTGTATGGAGTACAGTATGGTCAACATTAGCTTGTTGGAGTGTTAGAACATCCACACAGTAGTGTTTGGTGAAAGTGTGTGGAGTGGACCAGGTAGCTGCCTTGCAGATGTTTGCTATACGGATGTTAACCCCAAAAAAGCCATAGAGGCCCCTTTTTTACAGGTAGAGTTAAATCTGGGACAGAGGGACAGGCAAAGGTCTCTTGGCCTTTGTGTAAGGTCTAACCAACCACTGTGTGATTCGCGCTTTGGAGAGGTCGAATTGGTCACGTTGTGGTACCGGATACCCACTATCCGGTACCAAAACGTGACCAATTCGATCCAGTGCTTTTCTGTCGGCCCTTATCATGGCGGCCCGTACATCACTATGGTGACGCGACAGAGTGACGCTATCTTGAACCATTGATATCAACTTTCCAGTCATATCGTTATTCGACTTTACATTTGCCCTGACGAAGTTCTTTGAACAACGAAACACGTTGGCTGTTGTTTTGTGTTCATGCACTTGGATTTATCTGAATAAAGACTTCTTCTACGAAGGAACTAATCAAGCTTCATTATTAATTTTGGTAGTGCACCACTCCGTCTTCCTTGCAATTTTGTTTCCCGGTTACGGGTTGCACCCCTCAGCGGTGGGTACAGGAGTTGTGTATGCACACCACGGAAATATAGACATTTAAGGCTACTTTTAGGGAATAATAAGAGGTCTGTGCGGCATTTGGAGTCCACCGTTGGCCCTCTGCATGTAGCACATCCTAGCCGCAGATTCCTTAACGTAGAATTACCCCCAGGCATGAGACTGGATCCGGAAAACTCTTTTTTGGCACAGCATCCCTGCGTGCTGGGGGGGACGGCATCACGCGACTCCGACCAGGCGTCAGCGAGGTCACATAAGTCCCACCCCGGCGCGCCTACATCCCTTTTTTCCTTTTCCATGTGGATCCGGTCTATGCTCTGGGCCTGTTTGGGCACTTTTGTCTTTCACTTTTGTGGTTTCTGTGTGGAACAGTGTGCGAATGCCTTCGGGCTTTAAGTCTTGCATGTCGTGTGGACGCCTTATGTGTGCTCCCGACCCTCACCTCATTTGCATATGGTGTCTTGGGGAAGATCACGGCTCCACTGATTGTGAGGCGTGCCAACAGTTGAAGCCAAAGTCGCAGAGGGAGCGCCGGATGAAACTTCTCTCAGCCCGTCTCTCCAGGTCGGCTTCTTCCCCATGCTCAGCTTCAGCGGAAGGTTTCCGAAGCGGCCGCCGTCAAAGTCGTCGTCCTCACCCCTCTCTGGTGCCACATGAGCGTCGCTCCCCAGTGGGTAAATGTCGCAGTTTGTCCCCGGGGGCTGACGTTCGGCCTGTTGGGGGCGTGGGCTCTCCGCGGGTGATGTGGCCCCACATCTCGTCCCCCTATCCACCATTTCCCAGTGAGGGTGCGTCGAGAGCCCAGATGGAGACATATGCGGCGGTTTTGCAGGCCTCACTGGCTTCTCCTCCTCCTTCCCCTCCTGGGACGTTGGCGGATCCCATGTACTGTGCGGGGCCCTCCGCCGCATTGCCGGCGGCTCCAGCCCGGTGCTGACTGGTTCGGCTCCAGGCCTGAAGGTTGTGGTGCCGTTAGGGTGCGGCCCTGTAGGGGTCCCTCTTTCAGAGCACGGGCCTCTGCTTTGCCGCAAACTCCTGCGGGAGTCCCTGTGGTGTGGCGGGAGGTCGCCGGGGCTCGGGTCGCATCCCCGAGCCCCTCTTGGTCCTCTTGTCAGGCGGCGGCCTTGCCTACGGCTGAGGTGACGCCGCTCCGGCGCCGGCAGCTGCTGGCCTGGGCGGCGCCACAGGGGTCGACGTACCTCCCTTGTCCCGCTATGGGTCAAGGCTGGAAGGGGACCCCTCGTCCCTCTCCGGGCCCCTCACGTCCCTCCGCGCAGGCAGCTGCTTCGTCAGGGGTTGAATCAACCTTGGCGGCGCCACATGGGTCGCCGAACCCCCTACGTCCTATTCTGGGTAGAGGCTGGCAGAGGGCTCCTTGTCACTCCCCAGATCCCTCTCGTCCCTCCACACAGGGGGCTGCCTCATTGGAGGTCGAGTCGGCGCCGTTCCGGCACCACTGTCCCTTGGCCACTTCGGCTCCGGTCCCCAGAGCTGTGTGACGTGGGGGAGGCCTGTCCGGCATCTCCTTTGGCGCCAGACGGGGATGACGTCCTGCCTCAGGCTGCGGACTCTACGGCGCCAGATGGACATCGAGTCGCGGACTCGTCTTCGGACGCTCCCTCTTCTCCGGAAAGTGGGTGCCTGCTGGTGTCTTCCTTGCCGGAGACGGGCTGCCGCGTGGTGTCTTTTTCCCCGGCGTCATCAAAAGGCGGGTCCTCGCCAATCCAGAGGCCACGGTTTTCGACGGAGGAGCGACAGGTTCCCCACTCCTCGGTCCCTCCTTCTACTTTTCAGGTTTGGCCTCTGCCCGCCCCGCTTGGCCTCGGGGACGGCCGCTTTAGTTTGTAGCCGTCACCCACACAGGAGCTGCTTTCCCCACCTCGGGGCCCTACGGAGGCGGGTGCGGCCTTCGCTCGCGTGGTGTCCACGGTTGTGGGCATTTTGCGCATGGGTGATCCAGTTGCTTATTTCCCTGCAGATCATCTTCTGGAGATTCTCCACCAGGGCTCTGGTGGGAGGGAGCTGTTGCTTCCCTTTGAGGGTTGGCTCCTTTCTTCCCTGATCGGGACTTGGTGGCGTCCCACCAATACCTCCTGCACCGGCACCACATGATCAGGCGTGTCTTTCCCCTCCACCCTTCTGCCTCCAGTCCACTTTTGCGGACTGCCTTTCCCTCTCTGCCGCCACTGTTGGCTCCACTGTCCCGGGAGGCCCGCTGGCTGGACTCTTGGGGACGCAACATGTTCGCCTCGACCAGCGCAGCTCTGCGGGCTCTTAACACCTTTTGTGTGTTGGCTAGGGCCACCTCTTGTTTGTGGGACTCGGCCGAGTCCTTGGGGTCCGCTGCTTCACAAGAGACTGATCAGGTTGACTTGCGGCACCATGCGCTGGATGGCCAGGAGGTAGCAGCGTTTATTCTTCGCTCCGCTCTGGACATATCGGAGGTGCTGGGTCGTGCCATGGCCTCTTCGGTTGCCCTTCGCCTCCATGCTTGGTTTCAGGACAGTGTGTTCCAGGAAAATGTTAGGGAACTGCTTGACGATCTTATCTTCGATGGCGCTCGATTATTCCATGCCCCGGCAGATTCGGCCATCCAGAGGTTCTTGGCGTGGCTTCTCCCTCCTCCCTCCACACTCCTCCCTCCTACTCTCCTTCCTCCCCTCCCTCTTCTTCTTCCTCCTCCTCCTCTTCCTCCTCCTCCTCCTCCTCTTCCTCTTCCTCTTCCTCTTCCTCTTCCTCTTCCTCTCCCTCTTCCTCTTCCTCTTCCTCTTCCTCTCCCTCTCCCTCTCCCTCTCCCTCTCCCTCTCCCTCTTCCTCTCCCTCTTCCTCTCCCTCCTCCTCCTCTCCCTCCTCCTCTCCCTCAGTGACTGGTGGGTTGATCTGGTTCTTGGACCTCCTTTTGGGCTAGTTGCCGTTGTTGTTCTGTGTGCTTTATGGCCACTCGAGTCCTCCTTGCTGAGACTGTGGCTTTGTTGGCTGCTGGACGGCCCTTGTTGGCTGCGTGTTTTTTGCTTGAGTTCTTTGCACAGATTGGCCCTGAGATTAGGCTTTCTGTTCTCTTGGACTGCTTGACAAGCCTTCTGTGGGGGTTGTATTTCCCAGTGGTTCTTTTGGTTGGCCTCTGCTGCGGATGTTTCTTTCAAAGAGGGTTCCCATGTCTTGGGACTTAACGTACCCTATGTGGGGTAGTGGTAGCTGTTATATAGCTGGCGCTGTGCTAGGGAGTTGTGGTCGTCTTCGGGCCTCTGCTCTCCATGTTGTTTATGTTCCCTTGCTGATTTGGCAGAGGTGGTGTGTCCGGGCATTCCCGTGCCTTCATGCTCCTGTCCTGGAGACTCTGATGGTTTTTTCATTCCTTCTTCAGGAGTAACCTGCCTGATCTTCCGGGGGCTTCCGGGCTGTTCTTTCCTGCTTCCGGCTGCTTATTGCTGCCGGCACAGCTCTGTCTGGTCTGTTGACTTCCGACTGTGGTGGACTCTTCTTCTTTTCCCTCGTCTCCTTGGGCTCTCTAGGTTTTTCTTCTTCCTTCTCCTTGCCTTGGCGTTTGCTGGTGGTTCTTTTGCCTTGAAGGGGCATTTGGTGCTTCGGCCTCCCCTTGCCCTTGTTTCCCCTGTTTAAGGTGAACGGGCCTTCTCTTTTCTTCTTTTCTCGCCCCTCTGGGGCTAGGTGGTGTTCGGCTTGAGGGGTTTTCCCTTGCCTGGAGGACGGGGCTCCTCGAACCCGTCCGTTAGACATGTCCCCTGTGGGACCCTCTGTTCTGTCCAGGCTTTTGCAAACCCTCCTTCCCCGTGGGTATGCCTATGGTATTTATTCTAGGTTAAGAAATCTGCGGCTAGTAGTCTCAATCAGATGTATGAGTTACTTACCTTCCGTAATGTTGTATCTGGTAGAGACGATTCTTGCAGCAGATTCCTTCTTGGCCCGCCCTTCCTCCCCATTCTGCGAGGACCTTTGGCTTCTGCCCTCGCCTCTCGGTGGGTGGCTAGGTCTTCTGCGTGTGCATTCTTTTGTTCTTTTGACAGAGTCATTTGTCATGTTCTTGTTCCTTCCCTCCTCTTTGGAGGTTGGATCTATGGGTAATCCTGTGCCCCTCTGCTCTGGTTGCTCCGGGGTTGAGGCTTGCCTTTACTTTTGTCCCTTCCCCCCTCTTGTTACTAGGGGTCTTGGCCCCTCTGCTGACCTCTGGGTTGGGGTCATCTGGCCGTGCCTTGCCCTTGTTCTGTGGGGGTCTGTCACACTCTGTGCAGGGGATGTCTTGGAGGTTTGGTGTTCCTGCTTGTCTTGGAACTGGTCCCCTTCGTGGTTCTTGGTTGGGGTTCTGCTCCTGCTACATGCCATCATAACATTTTGTATGTGTTCCTTGCCTCGGTGGGGGGGACGGGGGGGGGGGGACGGGACTATCTCCATGCTGGCAGGGTGGCTGCTCACGGCTGTGCTCTGTCTTTTCTTCTTTCCCTGCCTTTGGGTGCTGCAGCATTGGCGCTGCTCCTTTTGGTGTTTAGTCACCATTCCTTTTTCTGCTTTTTCGAACACTATTCCCATGCTCCCACAGTTTGTCTGGTGGCTCCGTGTTGTGGCGCGGAAAATTTCTCCAAAGAACACTGACGTAGACGCGCCGGGGTGGGACTTATGTGACCTTGCTGATGTCTCGTACGCGGAGGACGCCTGGGCGGAGTCACATGATGCCGTCCCCCCGACGCGCAGGGATGCTGTGGCAAAAAAGAGTCTCACGCCTAGGGGTAATTCTACGTTAAGGAATCTGCGGCTAGAATCATCTTTACCAGATACAACGTTACCAAAGGTAAGTAACTCGTACTTTATCCTGAGAACTACCCTATCCTGGTGAACATGGATGACTGGTTCCTCCAGCGTTTGAACTTGAAGTTCACTCACAAGCCTGAAGGAGGTGATGGCCCCTAGGAAGGCCACCTTCCAGGAGAGGAACTTCAAAGGGGAAGAGTGAAGTGGTTTTAAAGGAGGGTCCATACATTTTGTGAGAACCATGTTGAGGTTCCACTCTGGGGCAGGTGGGTACCCTTGTTGAAATGACCCTTTTAAGGCCTTTCTTGATTGCCTAAATGACTGGAGCCCTGAACAGTGAAGTGTGTTTTATGTTTTGCAGGTACTTAGCAACTGTGGCTAAATGAAGTCTGAAGGAAGTATAAGCAAGTTTTGCAAATGAAGTAGATAACCGATAACATCTTGGATTGCTGCCTTGAGTGGGTCAATGTGCTTATAAAGGCAGTAGTGCATAATCCTCTTCCATTTGGCTGCATAGCAGGTTCGGCCTGTAGGTATGCATGTCTCCTTAAGGATGTTCATGCACTCCTTCGAGAGGATGACGTCGCTAAATTCTAGGACCTCAGGAGCCACATTGCAAGTGTGAGCTGCCTGGGGTTTGGGTGTCTGACTGACTTGGCTCTGCATAAGAAGGTCTGGCCGATTGGACAGCCGCTCATAGGGCAGTAAGGAGAGTTTGAATAGGGTGGTGAACCAGGGCTGTCTGACCCATGTGGAATCCACCAGGAGGAGAGTGAGTGATGTTTACCTAAGCTTCTGAACTATGATCAGAAGAAGTGGGAGAGGCAGTAAAGCATAAACAAATATCCATGATCATTTCTTCCATTAGTGCATATGTAACATGTCATGAGGAACTACGGCAGTTTAAGAGCCAATGCAAGAGGCCATCATGCTGAGGAGGCCATCATGCTGAGGAGGCACATAACAGTTCTGACTGTTGTTTGCCGATGTTGGCTGAAAAAAGGGGAGCAACGAGTAGAAAGCTTGCACCTGTGCAGGGCTGGGATAGGCTTTCCCTGTGAGGGCTGTGGTAACCCAAAAGGGCAGTACTTTGAACTGAAAATGCTGGGCACTTACCACAAACCGGCAATATCAGTGATGTGCAGAACCGGGACGTGGAATAAGGCGTACTTTAGGTCTAGGGCGGTCATGAAGTCGCCCTAGCAGTAGCAGAGGGTTGACATCCAGGAGCGTCACAATGTGGAAGTGCTGTGACAGGATGTAGTTGTTGAGAGGCTTGACGTCAAGTAGGGACCTGGGTATGGTTCTTGGGGATGAGAATGTAGAGGGAGTACAGTCTCGTGCCACACTGGAGTGGCAGCGCAGGCCCTATCGCCCCTTTCGAATAAGTGCCTCTTCTACCTCTTGGAGGATGTGCTAGTATTCTGAAGAGAGGGTGTGTTTGCATGGTGGGATATAGTAATCCTGCTCATTGATGGTGAGGGCCCACTGATCTGAGGGGACGTCTGTCCACTGTGGAAGAAACCCCTGTAGTCTTCGCCTCACGGGTGTAGTGTGATCAGAGGAAGTGTGTGTGAGTCAGTGTTTGGAGGAGGCAGCTGCTTTGGCCAGCCCCCCTCCCGCGGAGTTCCTACCCCTTTAGATCCCCAGCACAGACAGCCCAGTGAAGGGGTATGCTGGTTTTTCTGCCTCTGCAAGGAGGTAGAGGCTGCGTGGACTTGCCACCTCTATGGTATTGGGACCTGTAAAATGAGCCATGGGGAGAAGGTGTCTGGAGCGCACCCACGGCCTTGGCTGTGTCCCTATCTTTTTTTTCTCGACCATTAATCTGCAGTCCAAAGAGATGCTCCACATGCTGTTGCATTAGTATACTTGAGTTGATTCCACCCGTTGCGGTGGCATAGCAGGAACACCGAATACTACGCCATAACCAATGTCAACACCAAAAACATTATCTGCACTGAGACCATTGACCGCTGACTCTGAGGAGAGGCCTATTGTAGGAGAGTAGGGTCTGCTTGCCTATGGTCACCCCAATTTTTGCTTTTTGCTTTTTGCTTCACTGGTTTTTGCTTTTTGCTTCACTGGTTTTTGCTTTTTGCTTCACTGGTTTTTGCTTTTTGCTTTTTGCTTCACTGGTTTTTGCTTCACTGGTTTTTGACTTAATTTGGCTGTGGGCCTGCTAATCAGACCCATAGCCTGCTGTTCTCTCTCTAAATTCACATCCATGTACTATAGGTACATCACCAATTGGGATTGGGTCACCTTATCAGCCCCTGTACAGTGTACTATAGGTACCCGGGGCATAGGTGCATCCAAGGCCTACCAGGGGCTGCAGCATATCTTTTGCCACCCCTGGCTGTCCATCCAAACAGACACAGCTGGCTGATCACTCAGCTGGGGCAAGGTCGTGTAATCACACCTTGCTTAGATATAATATACCTATGTCTAAACCTATATCTGGACACATATATACCTATAAGTCACTCCTATGGCAGGCCTTAACAATCCTGGAGGCAGAGTGCTTCTTTTTATGTGAGATGGTGCTCTAGCATGAGCTGAGCCTGTCTGCAGCTTTCGGAACCATGTCCTTATAGCTGTTCCAGGATATTGCGATACCATATACTCTTAAGTGCATTATAATCCTCGCGGTTATTGCTAACTTTGGTTTGGCTTTATCAAAACATGTCATGTAAGGTGTCATACACTTTGGAATACTACCCCCTCGCCAGTTCTGGCGACGGGGGTAGCATTCCACCCTTCTAGAGGGAGAAGAAATGTTACTTTACTTAAATGCGGTTAAATCTAACCAGAGCCCCAGCATCACAAAATGGATGCTGCTGCCACAGACACTAGTCTGGCATCCTGCTGCTGACCGAAACTCCGGCAGGGGAGGCCTGGACAAATGGTATCCTGTCACAGGGAGGTGTTACACCACCCCAGACAGGAGATAGTGGATTGAGGCAGGCAGGGTGAGTGAAACTAGACACTGCATGGGGCGCACAAGGCTCCCCATGCATAGCCCAGTTCAAACCGGTGCTGGGGCACACCAGCCCCAGCTCTGGCGCGAAACTGGACAACGGGAAAGGGGTGTAACCACCCCCTTCCTGGGTCCCACCCATAGGAGGGACATAGCAGGTAATCCAGCCCCTTGATTTGGAATAAAGGTAGGAGCTGTGTCCATAGACTTTAGATAATCCTGACTGAAACTTTGAAACGAAACTCTGGACCCTTCGACATCCTACTCGACGTAGAAGACTGAAGAATCTCCCTTGTGGTCAAGGAGTGACCACCCTGTGCAAACAGGCACCATCCAGCGCCCAACGGTTTGCTTTGTTGCAGCTCCCGCTGGAGCTCGAGCGACAGAGATCGACAAGAACCGGATTCCCAGACATCCAACAGCCCGATCCACAGCCACAGCAAAGCTGAGACCGGCCATCTTGAAAAGACTGCGAAGTGCTGACCGTGCAGCTCCCGAGGCACCCTCGAAGCAGTCCATTGGGGTTTGAGAAGCCCCAGCCCCGAGCAGCTTGTGCACCAAAGATCTCCCCTCCACACTCATCGAGTGCTGCGTGGGGCCCTTTTGCATTTTCCTGCTCAACGCGTATGTCCGGTCACTTGCCCGTTGGCTAGTGGCCTCTACGATGATGAATCTTTGAAACTACTCTGCTGGTCTGGTTGCTCCAGACTGGCCCTCGCTCCCCTGAAAAGGAGCCACCGCTCTGACCTTGCTTATCCGAGTAAGAAGCGATCTTCAGATCCTGCGTGGGTTGCCTTTCCCAAGGCCTGTTGACTCCAATCCGGAAGCCGACACCGCCGACAGCGAGAGCCTTCGTGGGTGAGTCCGTGTTCCACTCCTGGTCATCGTAGATGCCCCAGAGTCCACGTGGCAGCGGAGACAAGCTTCTCGACAACCACCTGATTGCGCCCGACATGGCCTGGTTCCTTCCTGGTTCCATCCTGGTCACTGGCTAGTGACCCAGACTCTGTCCCCTCTGCTTTCAGGTACTCTACATCTTCGATCCACCCTTGGATCCACCCGGACTCTTCTCTCCTGGCCGCCTGCAGCATCTTCATCTCCAGGCTCCATAGAACTTCACGACAAAACCCGACACACTTTGGCACCTATGCACCCGCTTCCTGTGGGTGAGGTAACGATCAAACACCGGTGCTCCTGTAGTGGTTTACACCTCTAGTGTTCTAGTTTTAAGTGGCTAAATTCTAATCCAGTCGGAAGACTTCCAAAACAGTAACTTTGTAACTTTTATGCGCCATTGACTTTGCATTGGTGCATGCGTGTGCTTTAGGCACTGCACCCGATTCCCGCGGGCCTCTCCCGTCCTAACTGCTGTTAGTCCAGAGTAGCCCCAGCGATTCACAAGGCCCTAGGCCTATACCACTATTTTAGTATATCGTTTGAGTGGCCACCGGGCCTATCCAAAATTGTGCAACTTTGTATGTTTAACTGTGCTTTTGTTTAAATGCTTGTGCCTCTGCCCTCATAAAGAGTACAGAGGATTATTCTAGTAACAAATACATACATTTTGTATAATATATAACTCGTGTGGTGTCCTTTCATTTGGTATTAAAGGATTGCATATGGTAAAACAGCTGGCTTCACATGCCCTCTTGAGTTAAACCTAAGACTGCTTAGTCCATGCTACCCCTAGGATAGCTTGTCTTTAAGGTTGACTTTACAACCACCACCATAAGGGTTGTTTGGACTGATACAAGGTGCTCAATAGAATAGTGAACATCATACATCAGACCAACTTCTCACACCTATCCTCGAAAAGCTAAAATAGGAAATGGATTAAAGACAGCGGTGCATCATCATTATCAACCCACACACAAGCAAGAGCTCCATTTCAGAAAAAGCTTTGCTAAAAAGCACATTCTCTGAGGACGCTCCATATTCGGACATTCCTGTTCAATGGACTCTGACCTTGATCATGTCTTTGTTAGGGCATCCCCTCCAGATAACATCACAGCATACCATATTGTTACCCAACGTGCAGCTACCTAACACAAGGTGGATATGTATGTCACTTCAGAGGATGATGACTTTCTAGTGGAGACGCTCTCCAGAACCGAGCACTCCCTCAAGTATTTGCCCATGCTTAAAGGAATGGTCAAATCTGCCCCTGAGATCTTTGTGGATCCAATGAAATCCAAGGTGGTAACACCCACGATTGAAAAGAAGTTAACCCAGAACCCTCAGACTCTACATCAGGGGTCACGCCCCACTGGACTCCCTGGTCGTTTCCACTGCATGCAAAAGAATGGTACCCAAGGCCACAGGTGATGCCCCTCCTCCTGAAAAGGAAAGCAAGGGTTACCAATGCTGCTATTGAAATGGTCCTTATCGCCAGCATACTGAACTACGGAAACACGCTCTATGTAGGAATAGAAATTTGTCTAGCACCGTAACAGTAAGTTTCACTTCTATTAAAGACACGGAGGCGAGTATTATGCTTTTATCTTTCTTTGCTTTATTATCTAACAAATTTCATAGCAGTCCAAAAGACAAAACTTAGATCAAAAAACATCAACTCCCATGAACCAAAGGGAGATCCAACATTATAGTCCTTTTACAGTGTCCATTAATCCCTCATATAGTCCCTTCACTCTGTCATCGCCTCCTCTTTCCTCGCGCGAAGTACACCAAGGGCACACTCGCTGGTCCTGTTTCGAACTATCGTTTCCTAGAAAAAGTAAAAACAACATAAGGAACCGAACTAAACCCGTTGAACGGTTATCAGCATTTTGCTAGTAAAACTACAAGTTCACTAGAATGGCAGTTGAAAGCGGTTAGCAAGAAAACCATTTATGACTCGTGAACGAGTTACTTACCACCATATGGAGAGTGTTCGCACCGCAGGTGCATCGGGCGGGATAATCCATGCCTCTGTGTCCTTAATTGAATTGAAACTTACTGTTATAGAGCTAGGTAAATTTCTATTCTATGTCCGGACCTGAGGCTCAGATTATGCTAGCTTAAAGCTTACTCGCCACTCGCTGAGCTACCTCTATTACCGGTTTGAAATAAAATCTCTTGAAGGTAGAGTCCAAGGACCAATCCGCTGCCTGCATCAAGTCCTCCAGACGAGCCCCCAAAGTAAAAGCTTTCGAGGCCATAGCCCCCCTTGCAGAGTGGGCTGCAAACTGCATTGTGTTGATGCCCACCTCCTGCTTCACCCAGCAAACCCACCTGGCTATAGTGGGGGAAGAGAAATTTATGAGGCTTTCTTAGAGCAATAAGCAATTGGCGTGCACCGAGAGGACGAAACTCTTGAGCTAACTCTTCATACGCCTTGAGGCAGCTCACTTGACACAATTTGGGAAATGTCTGGAAAAGCTGGATAAGAAGCCGTGCCGGTAGGTGATTTTGTGCGAGGCCCCACCATGAAAATAACCCCATCCGGGGAAAAAACTCTTGCGGAAATGTCTAAGGCTCTGACAAATGACCTGATTGATTGATTGACATCCGAAACTCTCCTGCAGGAGATCAAACATAATAGCATAGCCAGCTTAGCTGAGAGTTCCTTCAATGAAAGGTACTTATTCAGTTGCCAGGATATAAACAGTTTCAAGACCAGATTGACGTCCTATAAGGAAGAGTAAAGCGGCTCTGGGGGCAAGGAAAGGCGAATACCTCGCAGTAGTCTGCAAACTAAAGGATGTTTCCCCACGGGTGCCCCCTCTACCAGACCATGACCCACTGAAATTGCTGACCGAATTGCGTTGATTAAACGGTACGCCACGCCTTTCGTTGCCTGATCGGCTAAAAATTCAAATTCTGAATGACGTCTGCAGCCACGGGATCCAAGTTCCTCCGAAGACCCCAACAAACCCATCTTGTCCAGGCGGAACGGTAACGTTTGGTGGTGCTGTCTGCCCACGCCTTTGGCAAGGTGTTCAGCTGGTTGCGATAGGCCTGGGAGCGACCAGCGTTGCCTGAAAGTCGCCAGGCAATCAGCTGCAGTGAACCCTGAGCTGTGAGATGATGCGGCACCCAATCCAGGTTCAGAAGTAGATGAGGAAACTGGGGGAATCGGATTGGAGAATACCAAGAAAGTTCCAGTAGAACCGGAAACCAGACTTGAGACGTCCAAAACTGAGTCACCATTACCACCTCATCCTCCTGTCAACGGATCTGGGCCGTTCCCTCGTGATCATTGAAAGCGGAGAGAAGCATAACATTTTCCCGACTCCAATCCTGGAGAAAGGCATCCGTGGCCGCGGCCAGCAGATCCGGCCTCCATCTGAAAAATCGCATTACTTGAAGATCGAGGCGGGATGCAAAGATGTCTGTCGAAAACCGACCCCACTGCTCTGCCAGCCTTTGGAAGACCTTTGTGTCCAACTTCCACAGGCTGGAGTTGTGCAGGTGCCTCGAGTGTCAATCTGCAACCTAGTTGGCCTGTCTTGGAAGGTCCACTTCCATCACCGAGACATGATGGGCCAAACAAAAATCCCAAAAGTCTTTCACCAGGTTCGCCAGAGCCCTGGATCGAGGGCCCCCCAAATGGTTGATGTACCGGACCACAGAAATGTTGTCCATCTTGAGAAGAAAACAAGACTAAACCTTGTCCTTGGTCCAACAGTGAACGGATAAAGACCCTGCCAGGCGTTTCAGACAATTAATGTGAAGGGCCTGTTTGTCTAATGACCAAAGTCTGCCGGTGGAGAACTCCCCACAAGGGGCGCCCCATCAGGACTTGCTGGCGTCAGACTCTATGATGAGATCTGGTACGGAACCAAAAATCGCCCGGCTGTTCCATGCCTCCATGTGGGTCAGCCGCCATGCTATTTCCTCCCTTGCTTCTGAAGCCACAAATGGTATGCCTTTAGTCGCTGAAGCGCCCGATAGTGCAGGGGGCCCGGGAAAATTGCCTGGATGGAGGAAGAGAGAAGTCCCACCAACCGGGCAATTTGCCTAAGCGACGTGTGAGGTCTGGCCATAGTCTGTCTCAATTTGTGGCGGATCTTGGGCATCTTTCGAGACGGAAGGCTCAATGAGGATTGAATCGAGTCCACTACGAAACCCAGAAAAGTCACGCTCCAAGAGGGAATGAGGACCGACTTCGGTTCGTTGATGACGAACCCCCAGCCCCTGTAGAAGATTCACTGCTTGATGAAGGTGGGAGTTCAAGGTCCTGGGGCATTGCGCCATGAGGAGGATATTGCTTAAATATCCGATCATTTGAATGCCCTGTGCTCTGAGAAATTCCACTGCCGGGTGGAGCACCTTGGTAAAACACCACGGTGCTGAGGAAAGACCGAACGGAAGGGAGGAGAACTCGTAGATCCAACAGAACTGCAGAAAACGCCAATGAGGAGGGTTTATTGGGACCACTAGATAGGCGGCCTTTAAATCTAAACACACCATCCAGTCTGATGGAAGTAGGATATCCCGAACAAGATGGATCCCCTCCATCTTGAAGTGGCGGTACATCACCCACCTGTTGAATTCCCGGACCTTGATGACCGGCCGACGGCTGCTGTCAGACTTGTCCACAAGAAATATGTTGCTCAAGAAACCATCTTGTTGCAGAACCGAACGGCAAATGGCCCCTTTGCGCAAGAGCTCTGAGACTTCCTCCTCAATCAGGTCTGCATCGTGAGTTGTGAAGCAAATAGAGCGAGAATGGTTCTTTTGTCGAGAATGATCGCAGAATTCTATATGGAAACCTTGTACAGTTTGCAGGACCCAGGCATCTGAGATTATAGCAAGCCATGCGTCCAGAAAGTCTGCTAATCGACCCCAATGCGGACCTGAGAAGAAGGTACAACACTTACCGGTTGAATTTCCACCTCCAATGTTATTTTTGATGCCTCCTCTGCCCCTGAACCGCTGACCCCTGGTGGGGTAAAAGTTGGTATCGTTGGATTGAATTGACCGGGACCGGAGCCTTGTCCCTTGGGAGGATTCTGTTGGAAGCCACGGCCGACCGAGTGGCCCTGCCTCGGCCGGCCCTTGGAAAACCAGATGGTTGAAAACTCATTTGATATTTGATTGAACCTTATCTAAAGAGGTAAAGGTTGCTACAAATTTGCCGAGCTTCTTAACAAAGGAATCCCCAAAAAGACCACCCTGGGCTACCGAGCCTGCTTCTGATGAAGTCAAGTCACCGAGCTTAGGGTTGAGCGTGATCAGCAATGAGTGACGGCGCTCTGTTGCTAGGGCACGATTAGCCTTGCCCATGAAAAGGATGGCCAGCTGGGCCCAGTTGGACAGAACCTCGGGCGATATAAGAGATCCAGAATCCTTGGCTTCTTCAGCCATATCTAAGATTTTAGTCATTGGGCCAATGGCATCAAGAAGCTTATCTTGGCATGACCGCCAAGATCTGTCAATGCCTTTACGCGGATCCTTCATACATTTAGCCAAAAAAGTGGCCATCTTAGAATCCAGCTCTGGGGTAAAAGCAACCTTACCCTCCAAGGTGGGTCTCTGGCACTCTGCCTTGAGGCAACCCCGGGCCTCCTTCTCGAGAGGTTTGCGGAGACGGCCCGTGACAAATGTTGCCACCTTGTTCCCTGGTGTCCAAGCAGCAGACACAGGATGTACAATCTCATCTGGGTCCAGTATGCCCAAATCCTCTCCTTGGGCAGTGCGGGAAGTGACCACCGGGCGCCATGGACATGATGGTCCCGCTTCGTCCTCCAAATCTGCAGAGGAATCCCCATCAGGCTCAGGAGAAGCCAGGTCAGAAGTTCCAGAAGGTTCCAGAGACGCTAGAGGAGTTGGAGGGGCGAGATTCCCCTGCGTCAGAAAGCCGCTCTTAAGACGCGCAAAATCATCCTTGTTGACCCCCTCCGTGTGTTTTTTTTTAAGTGGTGGGGGCTCGTCCCCCACAGGGGGAGGCAGGGGAGGGGAGGGGGCAGGAGGTCCTGGGTTGGCCTGCGCCAATTTTTGCGCATTCCTGGACAATTCTATCAGACAGGTCGCTGCTCCATGGGTCTGACCACCTCATAGGCCACCCTATAAACGGAGGAATCAACAGCATCAAAAAATTCATTGTCCCATTTTATGTATGATTGGGACTCTTCCTCCTCGTATACACAATCCTGAGCCTCCATAATTGTATAAAGGGGCAGGTCAAATATATAAATATATGCACTCTCAAAGGCTTTAGTAGAGGTAAAGTATAGGTAGGCTTAATAAGTATACATAGGACCACTGGGGAACCCAGACTAGTGACCAGCGCACCACCCTGCGCACAGAAAAATAGCCCTCAGGTAGTTTTGACCTGGCTTCGCTGCACCGATGTGCGCCTTAATCGAGGTTAAAACCTCTACTCCGTAACTGTGCAAATATACACCCTCAAGCATCAACACGGGCGAAGCCACAATAGACCCCTCCCGGGGCGTTCAAAAAACCTGGAGAAAAAGCAGGAAAATACAGACCCGGGAAATGGGCGTTTGCGGTGGTAGGGGTGGACCAGGCTCCATCAGCGTGTCTCCAGCAGCGCGGGCTCTCTGATTTTGAAGAGACGTGCGCAGCGAGACAAAACAATCCGCCTAGCGGGCTTACAGAGCACAGCAACAACAATGCGGTGGAGATGTAAGGAGCGCAAACTGTTCCCGCAGCCGGGGAACCTGGAAAAACGAAAGCGCGCACCTGCACAAATCAAGTTCAATGTCAATTACAATGTCATTACCATTTTCCGGAGGGCGCTTTTGAACACACGCGCCTCTGCAGGAAGGAAAACATTAAAAACTCACAAATAACTGTCAGAATAACAAGGAAAGTACACTTAACTGGCTGCAAAGCAGCGAAGAAAGAGGAGGCGATGACAGAGTGAAGTGACTATATGAGGGATTAATGGATACTGTAAAAGGACTATAATGTTGGTGCTCATGGGAGTTCATGTTTTTTTATCTAAGTTTTGTCTTTTGGGCTGCTATGAAATTTGTTAGATAATAAAGCGAAGAAAGATTAAAGCATATTCGGAGCCTCCGGTCCTGACATAGAATCATTACACGCCTCCTGAAGAGACTCCAAACAATGCTTAACTCGGCGGCAAGACTTGTACTTGAACTCCCCTAAAGGACCCACATCACACCCCATCTCAAGAAACTATACTGGCTCCCGATCCAGAAGAGATGCCAGTTCCAAGATACTGACTCACACCTACAAGGCCCTGCACAACAAAGAACCAGCATGCATCAACAACTGTCTAACCTTCCACCAACCATCCAGATGCCTCAGTTCAACCTCCCTCCATCGCAGACACCCCACAGATCCATCAAGTCAACCACGGATGACGCTTCTTCTCGCACCTGGCAGCCAAAGCTTGGAACAGTCTCCCCGTGCACCGAAGGACCGTACCATCGCTCCAACAATTTATAAGACATCTAAAGACCTGGTTGGTGGAATAAACATCCTCCACACCGCAACATGCAGCTCCAGGACCTTGAGACCCTCTTGGGTGATTTGCTGCGCTCTATAAAATGTTGATTGATTGATTGAGGGCGGTAGAGGTTCCTCGCATGGCTCCTTCAGAGGGAACAGCTTCCAATGTCGAGGTAGAGGTACTCTTGCCAGGAGACACTCTACCTCCATAAACTGACTTGACACGCATACCCGTATATCACACTGCACCCGTTTGGCATAGACTCAGTGATTTCGTCCCGGGTAGGAGATCACCACAGACCAGTGGATTCTGTCCAGCATCCAAAATGGCTACAGTCCAGAGCTCGTGTCAACCCCACCAAATATCCCACTCTGCACACACACACCCTGAGCCCATAACACCTGGTCCTATTGCAAGACGGAGTTTCAAGCTATCCTTTTTAGATTGGCCATAAAGCCCTTCCTTCTCAACACCAGGGCACTGTCTCTACTTTCTCATCCCCAAAAATGACGACTCGCTCAGGTCAATCCTCAGTCTCGGGCCTCTCAGCTGATACAGCCTGTTGGAACATTTCCACATGGTCCCCCTACAGGGCATCATCCCCCTGCTACAGCATGGCAAAATCATGACTACACTTGACCAGAAGATGCCTATTTCCACATCACAATCCACCAGGACTACCTGTGCTTCATGGTACATGGTTAGCAGTACCAGTTCAAAGTGTTGCCTATTGGGTCACCACAGCCCCAAGGGTTTTCATCAAATGTCTAGTAGCAGTAACTGCCCACCTCAGAAGAGGTGGGACCCATGTCTTTCCTTACCTAGAGTACTGGCTGATCAAGAGTACACCCAAGCCATAATCTCTCTACTCCACAGCCTGAAGTTTACAGTCTGCACTGCCAAATCCCACCTCAAGCCTCTTCAGGTTCAACCCCTCCTAGGGCTAGTCCTAAATGCAGCCTTTGGCAAAGCTTACGCAAGTGCCCAATACATAGCGGCATTTCAGGAGCTAGTGCCTCTTTTTCAGACACACATGCAAACATGCACATTGTATAAAGGTATACCGTAGATTGTGGTGACATTTGGGATCTATTATTGTTAACATTGAATGTAGAATTATTACACATTTAACAAATGAACTGGATCGAATGTATTGCCGTGTTAATGATTAGAAAGTATCTTTCTTGCAAAATCTCCCCCTTTGTTTGATTAACTGTGCAAATTGTATTATGTGTATGTTTTTATCTTTTTTAATTCTGTAAAATGATCTTTTGCTTTTGAGTAGTGCTGAAGAAATGTTAATAAAATATTCTTATACTGTATATACAATTTGACCTTTGAGGGTGGTGGTATTATGTTCTAGTGATATCTTGGATGTGATGAGTGTTTTGAGTTTCTTGTATTAAGTTAACCCAAAGGGGAATTGTTTTTGACTACGGTCTCTTTCAGACACTCGTCCTCTCCCAGTTTGGACAGTAATGTGCCTCTTTGGTGTGATCGCCTCATGCATAGCCATAGTTCCACATCCAAGCCTCCATATGCACCAGCTCCAACAGTGTCTCTCAGATCAATGTTCACAGGCAGATGGTCACTGGAAAGATTGAGTGTTGACAAATGCCAGCACCCTTCACTCTGTGCAGTGGTGAAACAACAACAATCTGTTGCAGGGCAGGCCTTTGGTGGGCCCAGTTCCGTAGGTGACCATTACTATGGGCACATCATTCGCTAGGTGGAGGAGGCACACATCAACAACCTGACAGTCCAGGGTCTAAGGCTACCTCATAGACGAGGTCTCCACATCAACCCGCTGGTACTTTTAGCCATTCACCTAGCCCTCAAAGCCTTTCTCTAGGACACTCCGGGCAAGGAGGTTCTTGTGCGGACCAACAACATGACCATCCTGTTTGACCTACAATCGCAAATCCGCACTCATTCTCGTTCAATGTCAGAACTAGAACGATTCATTTGGCATTGGGTATCTCCCAGGGGTGGCAATGACTTTGGAGAAACTACTCAGCAGGATGCAGCCATAAGTAAACGAGTGGAAACTCCACCTGCAAATCCTACTCCTGATTTTAAACACTATTTTCATTTGCAGGTTTTTTTTTTAGCAAATTGGCTCAAGTTAAGTTTTTTTAGTTTTCTTGGAAGTGCCAGCTTCCCACCGGACACATGTTAGTTCTATCCTTTTGTTTTTATGGTTTTGTTTTCTCCTGTTTAATCTGTGTTATTTTGTGTTCCTTGAATTGTGTGTGAGGCAAGGGAGCTTGACCTCAAACACAGGATCTTGCCTGGGATCCAGTTCAGTTTTATCACCCGTACCCCTTTTTCTGACACAGCTTCAGTGGGACTTCACTAGCGCGGTTAGCATTCTAGTATTTTAGTCTTCTAGACAATAACCCCTCGTCAGGACAGCGGGCATTAAGAATGGCAATGCTGCGTCTCCAACCAGCGGACGTGAGCTGCTGGCTCCCCAAAGACTAGACTGCGCCTGGACTGTACCCAGTGTCACCACCCCTGGTCTGCCTTCTTCGATGGTTATTCAGTCCACCCATGTGGAGGTCCTATTGATTAAAAACAAGGTGGAGGGTAAATGTATCAACTAGGCTTTATTACCATGTAATGGTAGTCATACCACGCAAATGCAGGCTAACATCCACTTTGCGTGCTATTCCCCTCCCCCCAAGCAAACACATACCATCCCCTTAAAGGAACGCACTTATAAAATGTATCTAATGAATGAGCGTTCGATGTTCAGAGTTAAATATTCCTGATCTTATTCTTGATCATAATCCAGACGCAATTTGTTTTTACAGAAACATGGCTCAATTGTACCTCATTTTCAGTTATTGTGGAGGCAGTCCCTGCCTGTTACTCGATCTTGCATCATAACCGGTCGGACAGATAGACTGGTGGTATCGCTTTTAGATTTCATCAGTCTTTTACCTGTTTACTGCGCCTATTACCTCTCTCAACAATGTGGAGGGGCCGAATTTTACTTTTTTGCCAAATTTCTGTTTTCATGTGCTCTAATTTACCGAGCCCCTGGTTACGATTCAGCTTTGCCTATTGAACTGACGAAATTAGTGTTGTCACCTTCCAATGGAGCAGCTAGTGTTACAATGTTACAAGATATTAATTATCACATAGACTCGAGCTCTGACAACCCGGCGTGTTCATCTTGGAGTAGTTGGCAGCTTTGCATTTTACACAATTAGTTAACCAATTTACTTATCTCAAGCTAGCCGGGCTGAAGACGGCTGATTAGCCAGAAACCCGTCCCAGGATGCTTGTTTCCGGTCCAGGGAAGACATGGCTTGGCAGTTCGGGCTGGACTGTTCCCATGAGGCACAGGGTCAGACTGATTTACATATGGCCATGTCTGAACTAGGGTGGCGGAGTGAGCTAAAGAATGATGATGGATTAAACCCAGATCAGTTGACTGGGGGTGAGTGCTTGCAATGTTCAACACTCCGTCCATCATCCCCTTTGGTTTTGCTTCAATCTACTTATCTAGCAGGGAATAAGCTGGACGTGATATTCACTAATTTAGAGAACCACCTTTGTTAGAATCCTTTACCGTTTCTTTGGTCAGATCATCTGGCGATTCCTGAAATTTTGGTTGCTAAAAAAATCAATCGGCCCTCCACAGGTTTCTCCAGTCAACCTTGGCATCGTGAGACAGACCACGATTTCAACTCCTGTTTGGCAGCTCACCCACCTTCCTTAACGGGTGTTGTATCCGCAGATTGGAATCTTTTCCAAATGTATTACATCAACCTTGGACATCTAGCCTCCTTCGAAAATAAATCAAACAACCAGTAGAACTTATCACATCTCTTCATGTCACAGTGGAACTAACATATTTCTCACTGTTTTAGGTCTGTCCTTTGGAGACATGCTATATCTTGAATATGGGCTTGAAAAAATGCCCATCTTTTTCATTGGTTCCTGTTGCTGTCCTTTAGAAATGCTGGCTTTTCATTGGTGAATATACTTAGTAGTCACTCCTTTGGAATTGTGCATTCTCTCATGAGGACTGACCTTCTTATATTTGTTATTACCATTCAGGTTATTTATAGTTTGAAATAAATCTTTTTGTTGTTGGGCTGCTCCTTAAGTGTTCTGTTTACTTGTGCAATTAAACTTCTGTTGCTTCATTTGCTTTCCGTTCCACCGGTGAATCTCCCTGTGGCTCTCCTTCACCCTTCCCACAACATTGCTCCAGGCTATCACCACCCCTGTGAGGCCACTGCTGTTTTACTCCCAACATCATTAACAGTCGCCATGCGGTGAAAACATCATGTGACCCTCGGCCCCCCAGCGCCATGCCGGGCTTTAACTTTTACAATGGTGGCTACGCGCCTTTCTTTGGTTCTGCGCGGCTCGACCAAATCAACTGTCTCCACCGCTCAGCAAGCCTCGCCGGGCTCTGGCATGGATGTCCCGTCCGTGGGGCAGTACCCTTGCCAGCTGCTCCTAGACATAGAGCAGCAGCCGTTCCTCCGGCAGCCACCCGGGCATGGAGTCGGACCCTCCCAGCCTCCACCAACGCCCCGCACCCACCACCAACTCAACAGGCAGGCATCACTGCTTTGTACCTTTGTTCGGTTATTGAGGAGCAGTTGTTGGTTCCTGAATAATGACCAGTTTCTATAATCATATATATTGTCTATATATAATGGTTATGTAAAGATTGTGGTGTTTGTGTATGCGTTTTGGGAAATTCAGCTCTTACACCCTGTACTCACACCCAGGTGAGGATGTCATTAAAATTTTCAAGCACTGTGGGGCATATTAGGAAGAACCTCGTTAAAATTATTGCCGTTTTAGCAGCAGGAATCTGCCACTAAAACGGCAATAAATAAACTTGCTAATATGCGTTATAGAATTCCAATAGAAGCCCAGGTTAGATGTCCTGCACATCTAACCTGGGCTTCTATTGGAATTCTATAACGCATATTAGCAAACTCATTTTCGCCGTTTTATCAGCAGTTTCCTGCCGCTAAAATGGCGATAATTTTAACGAGGTTCTTGCAAATATGCCCCTCTGTTCTTAATCTTGAATGTTTCTGTAATCTGTACCCTCTTCCTCTGTACTATTTGTAACCGGTTGTATCCTGCCTGCATTCGTCACTGTACCATTCGTCACTGTACCATAGCGCTGGCCCTCTTGAATCCCAGTCATCACCCTCCCCACTAATAAGTATCTGCATTCTTGGGTTTATTCCCAGTCACAGACGATTATAGTGGTATCTGGGGGGCTAGTTAATGACCAGAGAATTTCTGCCCACACCATCAGTTCTTAGGCTAATTTTTCATTGTACCTAACCCATGTCAGTTTCTTTCACAGTCCCCATTCCACCATATCTTTAATCCAACATTTGGTGGCCTGACACTACACCACACACATTCAATACACACCACAAAATTCCACATCATGCCACAAAATTCAACAGCACATAATTAAACTCCACATACCACTCCTCAACACAAAATGCCATTCCACATAATCACACTCCATAACACACAATTCCACTGCCCATCATGCCACATAATTCCACTACACCACACTATTCCACATAACAGAATTCCACAACTAGCATGGCCAATCCACCAAGTCCACTATACACCACTGACATACACTCCATAACACGTGGGTTAAAGACATCATTTAAAATGCCAATAGCTCTAACTCAAGCAAATGCAAGAACTATTGCATTTGCAATGCTTGTTTTATGTGCCCCCTTTTGAGCTGCTGCACAGTTGTCCATCAAGACCTCTGACGTTGAATACGATGTTTCTCATTGAATAATATTGGCTAGGCGGGTGCAGCTGCAGGCTCGTTCGGTCAGTCGACCTTATACGGCATTCTTTCCAGATAAGTTGGTGTTGAGGATCCGAGCTTCCTTTCAGTAGATGCTCCATTTCATGTAAGGCACCTTTCACCATTCTTTGCTCCATCTCATTCCTCTGAGAAGCAAGAGAGACTTCACCGTTTGGACCGTAATGGGACACTAGCCTTTTAGAAAGATCACACCAAAGAACATTGGATGAACGATTAGCTCTTCGTAGGGTTCTCCGAAGCAAAGAAAGGCAAAGCAGTGCACAAACGGACCATCCAATAACAAGCATGAATATATGAAATGATATCAGGACATCTTAAACCTGATCAAACGACATAGTGCTTGATTATTATCAAAAATATGTTTTTATTTTGTTTTATATATTATTTTATCATTTTTTTAAATATCAAAAATACATAATTCTGTATGTTTTGTAATCACAATGTGTCAACAACATATGATAACAATGCATCAGCAACATATAAGACGTAATCACATGAGTTATAGTTAAAACAAACATGATACTGATATCAATTGATACAATATTCTTTCTTTTCTATCTCCAATAAGGTCCAGATCAACATGGACAGAAAGGAGGGTCGGCGGTAGATAAGACTTGATAAAATAATATATAAAACAAAATAAAAACATATTTTTGATAATAATCAAGCACTATGTCGTTCGATCAGGTGTAAGATGTCCTGATATAATTTCATATATTCATGCTTGTTATTAGCTTGTCTTTTTCCCTTGATATATTTTACCTACTAGCTAGCAAGTACTTAATGTCAATTTGGGGGTCCCCATATTTTTTTCAAACCACAAACAGACCATCTCCAAATGGATTATCTTCTTTATCAAAATTTGCTGTGGACTGGCAAAGAAGTAACCTCCAGAAGGCTGACAAGCTCATTTCATCATTGATAATGCTGCTGGCACGCGGAGTGCCCGTGCCGGACATTAGTCAGGCAGCCACATGGGCATCAGAGCATTCATGAAACACTGTTGCCCCAATAGTCGGGTCCTTTGAAAAGCAATACGTTACTAACCTTCAGTAATGATCTTTCTGGTCGATACTAACCATAGGTTCCTCACCAGCCCTCCTGCCTCCCAGGTCTCTGAACTGGTCTTGTTTTCATCTAAAAATGTCCCAGTTTAGAAACACACTGGTCATGCCAACCTACCGATGGCTCTGCCTCAGCCTAGGAAAGAAACTGGACTCCGCGTGAATGGGTGGCACTTAAATGCAGATTCACTCATCACTCCTGGAGCAGAACAAGCCACGCAACGCCTCCTACTGGTGCACAGGAGTACTGCTTCAAAGTTTCTGGATCCAGTCTGACACCTTGAGGGAATATTCTGTCTATTTATTAAATAATTAATGGGAAAAGTATCCCATTTGCTGTGAAAAGGCAGAATGTAGGTTTCTGGTGGAAATAATGAACGTTTTCACTTAGGGAGTGAGTGTGGATATAATTTCAAACATGAAAAATGATGTAATAAATGGTAGCCACTGAAGACTTCTGGTACTTGTGACCTATCCTAGGGTGTGTGGCCGTGCTCCTGCGAGGGTACGGATTGTGCTAAAGGCAGCAGCTAATAGGACAAGAGGCTCTAGCGTATCAGTGGGGCACGCACCATCTCTGGACATATTTATACGGTACTCGTTTCCACTACAAGTCCTTAGTGGACATGTTTAGCGGGAAGGGGGCTGGTTGTGATAACAACTAGAATAGCAACATGGCAATATAGACTACAAGAATAATGCTACAAAACTTAGTACCTGCCAGATTTGAGGAATATTCCGGATGATTTTAGTGATGACAGCAAGTATGAGAATAAAGTCAAGCAAATCAAATCAGGTGTTTGTTTAGCACGACTACTCACCTGTAAGGGACTCAAGGCGCTGGGGGTGTGGGGAGAGGGGGGAGGGGTTGGGGTGGGGTGGTTGCAGGTTCCAGTCCATCAAGAAGGGGGTCTGTCGAAGAGCCAGGTTTTGAGGTTTCTTGCGAAGATGGGGGGCAGGTTAATGGGATGTATGACGTTACAACGCATGCTTTTACCACGCATGCTTTTACAACGCGGTTTTTACAACGCATACCATTACAACGCATAGCGCTTTGGGGTGCTGGATAGTGAATAGTTTAATTTACTATTCCAACTCCAGTCCCCGTGGACACTAGGGAAGGTGTTGGATAGTAAATTAAATCTATTCCCTATCTCCCTATCTTAGAGCGCCCCCCAGTGCAATGCGTTGTAATGGTTTTCGTTGTAAAACCTGCGTTGTAATAGCACTGCGTGGTAAAAGTTGCGTTGTAAAGGATGTTTCCCAGGTTAATGACATCATAGGGATTAATGGATGTGGAAGCACAGTCTTGGGGAATACCTTTTTTCGGTCGAGCCTAGAGTCAGCGCGCTGGCGCTGCTCTGGTGAAGATCTGTTGTAGTTCAGTACATGAGGGAAGCCCCGCCCGCCCATATATTTCATTGGCTTGCGTCTTTGGTGGAGGTGCCAACCTACTCGGGCCCACAACGGTACATCATAAGAACCCAAAAGGGGGTCAGGTAACAAAATTGTGCAATATACCAGCCTGAGTCCACAACTAGCAGATCCAAGGGCCCAGGTGGATCATGAGGGCCGGACCTCGGAGCAAAACACTTCCAATATCCTTTCTCCATTGAACGAGAGCATCGGGCCCTGGCGTCTGTCGTCCGCGTATGCCTCTTGCGCCGTTTCTTAATTGCAGGTACAAAGACTCTATACTTCAACATGTCTGGGTACATAATCCCCCTCCCAGCCCCAGGTGTACTGAGACAATGCTATCCATATCGTGTTGGTATACACAAGAAAGGTGCAGGATCTCTGTAAATCCTTCCTGGCCATCAAAAGAGCTCTGAGGGTCACAATATTAAAGGTATATTTCTACGAGTCCCCACAGGAGGCTGCGGATTGGCTCGGATCCCTTGGTATAGGTATGGAGCAACTCGACAACTTAATGATAAACCTGAATCCACAGAGCCTACGAGACGTGACCTAGACAGAACCCTACGAGCGGACTCTGATCCCATGGTCATGCAGAACTCCTTCACGGCGCTATGTTTGGTGCACGAAAGTTTGAGCGACACGACCGGGCTGGCTGAGAGATGGGTGGATGTTTGTTGGCCACTCTCTACCCGTGTGATCTGGACGATGCTGCTGTCACTATTGTCTCAGGGATTCATGAGGGCCTTACGGTCTTTCATACACAGGGCCAGGACTTCACCAAGGTCATCGATATGCCTGTTGAATCGTTTTTCTCCTTATATTTTCTTTCTGTTTCCTTTTTTTGGTATTGTAGGTTGATGGGTGGGACGCACCCTTCCCCTCGGCCGGGAACTATAGGGCCCCCCAGAGCATTGCTGGAGCTGCGTGGCGCTTGCGTCATGCATCTGTGCCGTTTTTGCCCCATTGTGCGCTGCATTGTAAATGCGGCGCATCCATGGTGGCGGAGGCATGGCGCACACTAAGTGGCGCATCCCTGCTGATATGCAGGGATGCACCAGTTATTGTAAATCTGCCCCCTAGTGCTTACAATCTCATTGTGTTGACTGTTATTGGTGGGGTTTGGGAGGGCGCTTGGGGCAGGGGACTGCTCCCTCTAGTCCATCAGTTGTTCGACCACTGCCTGCGGGCGGGGGTTGGGGTGGGCTTACTTTTTCCTATTATTGTTTATTGCAACGCTGACACAGTTGGGGTTAGACTGGGTGGAGGGCTCCACATATTACAGCGCGGGTCGGTCTGCCCCTGGGCCGTGCCCATTTACAGGAGTGCTTGCCTCTTCTTAAGTTTGCTTCATTATGGCTGGTGGCTCTACATGTAAAATGGTGTCTTGGAATGCGCACGGGCTGAACAGTCCTCAGAAGAGGCACAGTGCGCATGCCCATCTCCGCAGGTATAATAGCGATAGCCTTCTTGCAGGAAACTCATCTGTGGAGGGGGGTGATAAAGATCTGGGAAGGATAAAGAGGGGCCCTTGCGCCACTTTTACGTCACTTTTACCATGTGACGCAAAAGTGGCGCAAGGGCTTGTAAATCTGCCCCAGGGCATGCAAGAGGGGCCCTAAGCGTGGCTCCTGGGGGTGCCCTTTAAACAGGCCCGAGTGTCCTCAGATGGAGACGGTGGTACGTCACATTAGAGGGTTCCTTGGATGTGCGTGATTTCGGACTCATAGACATATATGCTCCACATTTAGATGAGGGGGCTTTTATGGTAAGGTGATTGCAGAAACTTAGGCCTTCACGCTGTGTGGAGTAATATTTGCCTGTGTGCTTGATGGCCTTCTGGACAGGGCTCCCCCAACCTCCGACACTGAACCCCACATGATTCTTGCCCCTTTATGCATAGTTTGTCCTTGGTTGATGCAGGGTGAATCCAAAACCCCCATTCGTGTGCACATTCCTTTACCTCTCCTGCATCTGGAGCACAGAGCCGGCTTGAATGTGTTCTTATTTCTGCACCAGCTGTGCATAAATGACTGGAGATCCATTATTAGCGCGCTATATTTCGGATTATTCACCGCTGCTGGCAGAGACGTGCTGCAGCAACAAATGAAGGACAGAATGTTAAATGAATCAAACATCCACCCCAAGTCAAGAGATCTGGGTTAAATCAGTTGTTTGTTTGCTCACTCCGCCACCCCAGTTTGAACCCAGCAATATGCTAATAAGTCTTGACCCTGCTCCTCATGGGAACAGTCCAGCCCGAATTCCCAAGCCAGGTCTTCCCTGAACCAGAAACAAGGATCCTGGGACCGGTTTCAGAGTAACACCCCTCCTCAGGCAGTCTAGCTTGAACCCAGTGGCACAGCAAACAAGGGGCCCACGACTGGGCATACCCATCCCACTTAGGGCAATAAGTGCTGCGACAACAAATGATGGATGGAATACTGAATGAATCAAACATTCACCCCCAGTCAAGAGATCTGGGCCTAAATCCATCGTTTTTTGCTCACCATGCCACCTCAGTTTGGACCCAGCCATACGCAAATCAGTCTTCACCCTGCTCCTCATGGGAACAGTCCAGCTGGGCTGGCATAGTGAGCAAAGAACGATGGATTAAACCCAGATCTCTTGACTGGGGGGTGAGTGGTTGAAAAGTTTCAGCATTCAGTCCACCATCTTCCTGTGTTGCCATGTTTGCCCTGAGTGGCCAAGGGTATGCCCAGACGTGGGTCCCTTACTCACTGTGCCACTGGATTCACGCTAGCCTGGCTGATGAGGGGTGATGCCCCAAAACCGGTGCTAGGATGCTTGTTTCTGGTCCAGGGAGGACCTGGCCTGGCAGTTTGGGCTGGACTTCTCCCATAAGGAGCAGGGTCAAAACTGATTTGCATATGGCTGGGTCCAAACTGGGGTGGCATAGTGAGCAAAAGAATGATGGATTAAACCCAGATCTCTTGAGAGGGGAGGGGGGGGGGAGTGGATGATAAGTTTCAGTACTTGTGTTTGCTATGAATCGCTAGAAAATTTGCTGATGGACTCCCCGAAGTCTATGGGTGACTGGGACGAACAGCGCGGAGGGTCTGCGAATTGTGGGATCAGTTGGAAAACCATGTTCGAATTGTAGGGCGATGCCGTTGGTATATGTGAGGGGATAAAGCGGGGAGACTGTTGACTCGCCTGATTAGATCCGAGACTGCAGCGCAACCTATACTGGCGATTAGAGATCTGGGAAATCAAATAGTGCATACCCAGATGGTCATTAATTCAGTGTTTGCCACACACGTGAGATTAGTTTACACGGACGCTCCGCACCACATTGCAGCTGGGGCGTTATCTGATTACCTCTCTGAGCTGCCTTTGCAGCGCCTTGCGTCTGAAGACAGTGAACAACTGTATGTGCCTTTAACGAAGCAAGAACTCCAATAGGTTGATGTGGAGACAGGTTTCCGCTGGAGATCACAGTCCTCTGATCGCCACCTGTCTCGGATGATCTCCCCATCCCGGCAATGACTCATCCATCACCACTGTCAGCTCTAGGTGAAGCAGGGACAGGGGTCTGTCACCAGCTGTTGAGCAGCTCCCACTGCATGTCATGTGCAGACTCACTTGATGCCTGGATGGAATAAAACAGGGTCCCCTGGTGCTGGGCCCGCTGACACTACAGGTTCCACTGCAGCGCTCCCATATGCCACCTGGCATAGTCAATGAGCAGCAAGCCTCAGAGCCCCTCTCACCAATGACCCGGACTGAGGCTGAAACATCAGGACCATAGCCCAAATGTCCTGGAGCCGTCGTAATGGAGGGAAGACCTGAAATGTCACCATATCCAGGATGGCCCTAATGAAAAGGAGCCTCTGTGAAGGAGTCAGATTGTGACTTCGGCACATCGATAGTAAACTCCAATGATGTGACGAGGTTCGCATTCAGGGCCAGACTGGCTGTAGCGTGCACCGGTCATTTCCCCGGTGGGCCACCACGGTGGGGGCCGGTTTTGAGCCCCTGGGGGGGCGTTTTTGCAGGATAGCTACAATTTCGGCCTCTGTAACAAAATCAGCAGAAACCAGCCCTGGCAAACTGCTCGGCCGCACCCCCAACCCAGAGGGGAGCCGGCTGAGCACTTTGCCAGGGCTGGTTTTGGTTCCCAGTCATCAAGGTAGGCGGAAAAGTGGAAGAATCCTCAACCACCGAAGGTGTTGTGACCACCACCATCACTGAACACCTGAGTGGGAACTGATGGGCCAGGAGCCACAATTTGAAAATGCACCTGGCCCACCCTGAACCCCAAATAGTGTCTGTAGGACTGTGTTAAGGGTACATGAAAGTAGGCATCCTGCAGGCACAAATCCACCATTCAGTGGCCTTGATCAAAGGCACACCAAACGTGGGACAATGTGATCTCCCTGAATTTGTCCTTTCACAACAAGGTTTTCACAGGGCAGAGATTTAAATAGGATGAAGACCACCATCCTTCTTCGGCACAAGGAAATAGTTGTAGAAACAGCAGTTCCTTTTTCAGGAATCAGAACCCTCTCTATGGATCCTTTGGCCAAAAGATCCTGCACTTCTTGGAGCAAGACGGGCAGGTGCTCCTCTGAAAGATGCTCTGATGTGGCTGGAAAAAGAAGCAGGGAAAGTGAATGGCAGGGCATAGCCTCGCTGAACAATCTGAAGGACCCACCTGTAAGAGGTTATATTTTACCATCTTTGGAGGAAATGTTTGATTCTGCCTCCCACAGGGTAGTCATGTGCCACAATAGGCAAACTAAAGTGGTTGGGAAGAAGATCCTGCAGGGGACTGGGAAGTTTGCTGCCCCTGGTCACCTGGATGTTGCCCGTTTGGTCCCTGCCCCTGACCCCAAAAGGGCTGGAGTGTCTGTCGCGGATGTGGTGGGCCTTGCAGTTGCTGGTACGCAAAACCTCTGCAGTGGCAGTGAAAGAGGAAAATAATTGCTGAGGGTACTGTCTTGCCAGATTGGTGAGTGTGAGGAATGCCCTGTGGCCCAGTGAAGCATTCCAGTGTTGAATCCACCTTCTCACCAAACATGAGAGATCCCTCAAATGTCATATCCATCAAAGATGCCCGCACATCACCAAACCCAGAGGATCTCATCCAAATGTGACACTAAACACCACGCTAGTGCCGACACCTCTTCCAAAACAGTCAATTGTGTACAGACGAGAAAGATATATTTGGCTGTATCCTGACCATCGTGGGTGGTTTAAGCCAGGTTGACCGGAAATATCTCAGGGACTACCAGCAAATTCTTGCCAACCATGTGCCATGAAGCATGGGACTATAGCCCCAGTGAGCAGCTGCCACTGACTGATAGGAGGGGTAGGCCGAAGAAAATATCTGTTTCCAGAATGCTTATATTCTTTTCGACTTCGTCTGGGGAAGTCGTAGGGAATGAATTGAGTTGACCATGCTGGTGGAATCCTGAACCACCAGACTTTCTGGAAGAGGGTGCTGTGTCAAGAATTCAACGCCACCTGGCACCTGCCTATTCAATAGTGGACAGGAACAAGGCTTAGGCTAGGTACCTATTAGGGTCAGTCAGGGTTTCACTGAATTGTAGTAAAGGCTGAGAGAAAGTAAGTCCAGATTGCAAAACTTCTATTAAGAATTTAGTATTGACTTCCATAGGAGGCCCACTCTCCCATTGATGGCTCCGGGGAGAACACATCCCAGTGACTGAGGAAGTCCCCATGTGTTGATGTTAAGGTGGCTGATGTGGACTTCAGTGCTGTATTGGAAGTTGGCTTGATGATGGACTGAAACCCAAGACTGGTTCCGGAGGCACAGGTGGCGCCGAGGGCGGACCCACTTGTGGTAATCCGACTGGAGGCCTCCCCGGATACTTGGGGCTTGAAATCACGCCAGAAGAGTGTCGAAGATTTGCAACATGGCTTCTTTGAGGGCCTCAAATTTTTTTTATGCCGACGAAGGCCCGGGAAACTCAGTGCCGATTGAGCTCCTCAGCGGGGGACGGAGCAGGACCAAGAGTCACCCTGCCATCCTTGCGACTTCCCAGACAGAGACTGGTGGGACTGGGACCAGTCCTGCTGGCCTTCTTGTGCTTCCGCTTTAACTACACCGTACCAGTAGACTTGGACGGCTATGAGGACGTGTCGTGGGAACTTGCAAGCACCCTCGAATTTGGGTGGAAACAAGCATTGCAAGACTGTTTTCGGTGTTCGCTGACATTCCTGCATCACCTCCGCATTTTTAAGGGCACGTTTCCTGCAGAACTTGGAGCCGTGCCCGAGCTTAAACCCCAGAGGCACACCTTGTGGGGGATGTCAAAAACAATTGTTTGTAACAGTTCCTACAAGGTTTAAACCCTGTCATTTTAGGTGAACACTTAGGAGCTCATTTATGGGAATTTGGCATAGGGCAGTACAGCATGACACCTTGCTACGCTGACTTACGCTAAAGTGAAAAGGCAGAAATGCAGCGGAGTTTGAGCAATTCAGTGCATTCCTGTCCTTTCTCCCTGCGCTGGTGTCATTTTAGCAGCCTAGCGCCAATGTAGGAACCCTTGTAACATGGTGCAAGAGTGCGTCTGTTGCATAAAGGATTGTTTTTGTGCAGGAAGGGTTACCTACCTGCACAAAAATAATCCTAAGAAGCATTTTCATCTTTTTAGGAAAAAACAAGGAGAAATAAACATATTTCTCTTCCTTTTGCCATTTCGGATTTGGCGCTTCCCAAGGTTTACATCACTCTGTAAATCTGGGGCAGCATCATATTGCACGGGTGTTGCGTGGCGCAATGCCCCTGGAACGCCTCCCAGGCACACAGTAAGGCGACGCACAATTTGCAGTGCGTCAGCGTACTCATGATTTATGAACCCACTCAAAATACGCAGGGTGGCTTTGTGTGGCATCATAAATCATAATGGCAGCTCTGCGTCACGCATGTACCACTTTACGTGGTGCAAAAGTGATGCAGGATTCTCATAAATAAACCCCTTAGTTCACTGGTGCACTGGTAATATAAAACAAGCATTGGAAATACAATAGGGCTCGCATTAGGAAAGTTTGAGCTATTGGTCTTATAAATGAATTTTTTTTTTTTATTTATGTGTTATTTTTTAAAATAGCTAAATTAATAGCTTTGTCATTTACAATGCCAATAGTTATAACTTTCGCAAATGTGACACCTATAGCATTTGTAATGCAACATGTTTTGTATTTACGTGACTTAGATGTATTGATATTACAAATAACAATGGCTTTTAATTTTTTTAAATAATTAATACTTAAATAATTTATTTAATTTGTAATGGCAATAGCTTAAACTTTTGTAAATAACTTTTGTGAACATTATGTTCAGTGATTTTTATTGTGACGAAAATCCAAGAACAGAAGTGAAATATTAACATCTTTTTGTGATTTGTAATAAAGCGTGAAAGCTTGAAAACAGCTTCTCCTCATGGTTCAAACCTCCCCTGGTATACAGCCTTATTTAACATTCTTTTTATCTAACCACGAAAAATTTGTTCTAACTAGGTTCCGTTTTAATACTTTTTTCCGCCTTGTTACCTTCCCCAAAGAGTTAAACTGGTCACATGATCTGGTAAAATGTCCGTGTGATGGTGTATCACCTCAATCGACCATCCATTTAACCCTGTTCTGTTACTATTATGAGCAACCTCGCAAGCGCTGGATCATCCCACTTCTTCGATCAATGGGGTTGAGAACTTGTCGGCCAGCTTATCTGGCACTTCAACTGTTAGACTCACAATATGTAGCCAAATGTGTAGCCCTTTTTCTAAAATCATGCTTGAATATTCGCTGTAAAATTGGGCCACCGTCTCCCTGAATTGATGTGAATCGTTGTTTTATTGATTATCTTGTAAATCAGGTCTTCTACCAAATGTTTTAAACACTATCCTGTTTTTATTTGTATAAAATACTGTGTTTTTATCAATCCAACGGATTTTTAAGATGTACTTTTTATGATTTAACTGTACGTTAATCGAATAAAAGTTTTTGAATGAAAGAAAAAAAGAAAGCTTGAAAACAGCTTGAAACATTGAAAGAACATATTTGAACCTGTGATGCTATGGTTGCGCTGAGTGATGCTGTGGTTGCGCTGAGTGATGCTGTTGTTGCGCTGAGTGATTCTGTGGTGGTGCTGAGTGATGCTGTGATTGCGCTGAGTGATGCTGTGGTTGCGCTGAGTGGTGTGTGCATCGGTGGAGCTTAGTGGGTGCATTGGTGGAGCTGTGTGGTTGGTGCATTGGTGGAGCTTAGTTGGAGCATCAGTGGAGCTGTGTGGTGGGTGCATAGGTGGAACTGTGTGGTGGGTGCCTCGGCGGAGCTGTTTGGTGGGTGCATCGGTGGAGCTGGGTGGTGGGTGCATCTGTGGAGCTGTGTGGTGGGTGCATCTGTGGAGCTGTGTGGTGGGTGCATCGGTGGAGCTGTGTGGTGGGTGCTTCGGTGGAGCTGTGTGGTGGGTGCATCTGTGGAGCTGTGTGGTGGGTGCATCTGTGGAGCTGTGTGGTGGGTGCCTCGGCGGAGCTGTGTGGTGGGTGCATCGGTGGAGCTGGGTGGTGGGTGCATCGGTGGAGCTGGGTGGTGGGTGCATCTGTGGAGCTGTGTGGTGGGTCGTTCGGTGGAGCTGTGTGGTGGGTGCCTCGGTGGAGCTGTGTGGTGGGTGCCTCGGTGGAGCTGTGTGGTGGGTACATCGGTGGAGCTGTGTAGGTGGAGCTGTGTGGTGGATGCATCGGTGGAGCTGTGTGGTGGGTGCATTGGTGGAGCTGGGTGGTGGGTGCATCGGTGGAGCTGTGTGGTGGGTGCATCGGTGGAGCTGTGTGGTGGGTGCCTCGGTGGAGCTCTGTGGTGGGTGCATCGGTGAAGCTGTGTGGTGGGTGCATTGGTGGAGCTTAGTGGTTGCATTGATGGAGCTGTGTAGTGGGTGCATTGGTGGAGCTTAGTTGGAGCATCGGTGGAGCTGTGTGCATTGGTGGAGCTGGGTGGTGGGTGCATCGGTGGAGCTGGGTGGTGGGTGCATCTGTGGAGCTGTGTGGTGGGTGCATCGGTGGAGCTGTGTGGTGGGTGCTTCGGTGGAGCTGTGTGGTGGGTGCATCTGTGGAGCTATGTGGTGGATGCATCTGTGGAGCTGTGTGGTGGGTGCCTCGGTGGAGCTGTGTGGTGGGTGCATTGGTGGAGCTGCGTGGTGGGTGCCTTGGTGGAGCTGTATGGTGGGTACCTCAGTGGAGCTGTGTGGTGGGTGCATCGACGGAGCTGTGTTGGTGGAGCTGGGTGGTGGGTGCATCGGTGGAGCTGGGTGGTGGGTGCCTCGGTGGAGCTGTGTGGTGGGAGTATCGGTGGAGCTGTGTGGTGGGTGCCTTGGTGGAGCTGTATGGTGGGTGCCTCGGTGGAGCTGTGTGGTGGGTGCATCAGTGGAGCTGTGTGGTGGGTGCATCGGTGGAGCTGTGTTGGTGGAGCTGGGTGGTGGGTGCATCGGTGGAGTTGGGTGGTGGGTGCATCGGTGGAGCTGTGTCAGTGGAGCTGTGTGGTGGCTGCATCGGTGGAGCTGTGTGGTCGGTGCATCGGTGGAGCTGTGTGGTGGGTCGTTCGGTGGAGCTGTGTGGTGGGTACCTCGGTGGAGCTGTGTGGTGGGTGCATAGGGTGGAGCTGGGTGGTGGGTGCCTCGGTGGAGCTGTGTGGTGGGTGCCTCGGCGGAGCTGTGTGGTGGGTGCATCGGTGGAGCTGGGTGGTGGGTGCATCTGTGGAGCTGTGTGGTGGGTGCATCGGTGGAGCTGTGTGGTGGGTGCTTCGGTGGAGCTGTGTGGTGGGTGCATCTGTGGAGCTGTGTGGTGGATGCATCTGTGGAGCTGTGTGGTGGGTGCCTCGGTGGAGCTGTGTGGTGGGTGCATCGGTGGAGCTGTGTGGTGGGTGCCTTGGTGGAGCTGTATGGTGGGTGCCTCAGTGGAGCTGTGTGGTGGGTGCATCGGTGGAGCTGGGTGGTGGGTGCCTCTGTGGAGCTGTGTGGTGGGAGTATCGGTGGAGCTGTGTGGTGGGTGCCTTGGTGGAGCTGTATGGTGGGTGCCTCGGTGAAGCTGTGTGGTGGGTGCATCGGTGGAGCTGTGTGGTGGGTGCATCGGTGGAGCTTTGTTGGTGGAGCTGGGTGGTGGGTGCATCGGTGGAGCTGGGTGGTGGGTGCATCGGTGGAGCTGTGTCAGTGGAGCTGTGTGGTGGCTGCATCGGTGGAGCTGTGTGGTGGGTGCATCGGAGCTGTGTGGTGAGTCGTTCGGTGGAGCTGTGTGGTGGGTGCCTCGGTGGAGCTGTGTGATGGGTGCATCGGTGGAGCTGGGTGGTGGATGCCTCGGTGGAGCTGTGTGGTGGGTGCCTCGGTGGAGCTGTGTGGTGGGTGCCTTGGGGGAGCTGTATGGTGGGTGCCTTGGTGGAGCTGTGTGGTGGGTGCCTCGGTGGAGCTCTGTGGTGGGTGCATCGGTGAAGCTGTGTGGTGGGTGCATCGGTGGAGCTTAGTGGGTGCATTGGTGGAGCTGTGTGGTTGGTGCATTGGTGGAGCTTAGTTGGAGCATCGGTGGAGCTGTGTGGTGGGTGCATTGGTGGAGCTGTGTGGTGGGTGCATCAGTGGAACTGTGTGGTGGGTGCATCGGTGGAGCTGTGTCGGTGGAGCTGTGTAGTGGGTGCATCGGTGGAGCTGTGTAGGTGGAGCTGTGTGGTGGGTGCATCTGTTGAGCTGTGTGGTGGGTGCATCTGTTGAGCTGTGTGGTGGGTGCATAGGTGGAGCTGTGTGGTGGGTGTATCGCTGGAGCTGTGTGGTAGGTGCCTCGGTGGGGCTGTGTGGTGGGTGCCTCGGTGGAGCTGTGTGGTGGGTGCATCGGTGGAGCTGTGTGGTGGGGGCATCTGTGGAGCTCTGTGGTGGGTGCATCGGTGGAGCTGTGTCAGTGGAGCTGTGTGGTGGTTGCATCAGTGGAGCTGGGTGGTGGGTGCATCGGTGGAGCTGTGTCGGTGGAGCTGTGTGGTAGGTGCATCGGTGGAGCTGGGTGGTGGGTGCATCAGTGGAGCTGTGTGGTGGGTGCATCGGTGGAGCTGTGTGGTGGATGCATCAGTGGAGCTGTGTGGTGGGTGCATCTGTGGAGCTGTGTGGTGGGTGCATCGGTGGAGCTGTGTGGTGGGTGCATCTGTGGAGCTGTGTGGTGGGTGCATCTGTGGAGCTGTGTGGTGGGTGCCTCGGTGGAGCTGTGTGGTGGGTGCCTCAGTGGAGCTGTGTGGTGGGTGCATCGGTGGAGCTGTATGGTGGGTGCCTCGGTGGAGCTGTGTGGTGTGTGCATCGGTGGAGCTGTGTGGTGGGTGCATCGGTGGTGCTGTATGGTGGGTGCCTCGGTGGAGCTGTGTGGTGGGTGCATCGGTGGAGCTGTGTGGTGGGTGCATCGGTGGAGCTGTGTCGGTGGAGCTGTGTGGTGGCTGCATCGGTGGAGCTGTGTGGTGGGTGCCTTGGTGGAGCTGTATGGTGGGTGCCTCGGTGGAGCGGTGTGGTGGGTGCATCGGTGGAGCTGTGTGGTGGGTGCATCGGTGGAGCTGTGTCGGTGGAGCTGTGTGGTGGGTGCATCGGTGGAGCTGGGTGGTGGGTGCATTGGTGGAGCTGTGTCGTGGAGCTGTGTGGTGGGTGCATCGGTGGAGCTGTGTGGTGGGTGCATCGGTGGAGCTGTGTCGGTGGAGCTGTGTGGTGGCTGCATTGGTGGAGCTGTGTGGTGGGTGCCTTGGTGGAGCTGTATGGTGGGTGCCTCAGTGGAGCGGTGTGGTGGGTGCATCGGTGGAACTGTGTGGTGGGTGCATCGGTGGAGCTGTGTGGTGGGTGCATCGGTGGAGCTGGGTGGTGGGTGCATCGGTTGAGCTGTGTTGGTGGAGCTGTGTGGTGGCTGCATCGGTGGAGCTGTGTGGTGGGTGCATTGGTGGAGCTGTGTGGTGGGTCATTCGGTGGAGCTGTGTGGTGGGTGCCTCGGTGGAGCTGTGTGGTGGGTGCATTGGTGGAGCTGTGTGGTGGGTGCGTCGGTGGAGCTGTGTAGGTGGAGCTGTGTGGTGGGTGCATCGGTGGAGCTGTGTGGTGGGTGCATTGGTGCAGCTGTGTGGTGGGTGCATTGGTGCAGCTGTGTGGTGGGTGCATCGGTGCAGCTGTGTGGTGGGTGCATCGGTGGAGCGCTGTGATGGGTGCATCGGTGAAGCTGTGTGGTGGGTGCATCAGTGGAGCTTAGTGGGTCCATTGGTGGAGCTGTGTGGTGGGTGCATTGGTGGAGCTTAGTTGGAGCATCGGTGAAGCTGTGTGGTGGGTGCATCGGTGGAACTGTGTGGTGGGTGCATCAGTGGAGCTGTGTGGTGGGTGCATCGGTGGAGCTGTGTCGGTGGAGCTGTGTGCTGGGTGCATCGGTGGAGCTGGGTGGTGGGTGCATCGGTGGAGCTGTGTGGTGGGTGCATCGGTGGAGCAGTGTAGGTGGAGCTGTGTAGTGGGTGCATCTGTTGAGCTGTGTGGTGGGTGCCTCGGTGGAGCTGTGTGGAGGGTGCATAGGTGGAGCTGTGTGGTGGGTGCATCAGTGGAGCTGTGTGGTGGGTGCATCGGTGGAGCTGTGTGGTGGGTGCATCGGTGGAGCTGTATGGTGGGTGCCTCGGTGTCCTGGTATCTGACTACAGAGTTCGTTACTAGAGGTCTTTCCTGCAATTATATGATTTCAGAGAGACTAGATACTAGCTAATGCACCAATTAAAGGCAACTTTTAAGTTCAGTATTCTTGTTTAGGTTTTGATTGAAATAAATGACAAAAAATTTCTGACTATACAAACATAAAAGCTGCCATGTTAAAATAAACGGAGACATGGCCTGGCGGCCGTGTAAAGTGAAAGTACAGCCGACCTGGGCAGTGAAAGGGGAGGAGGGAGGAGAAATGTGAGTCACGGCAGCAGCAGCCTTTGATGTTGCCGTCGGCCATGCAGTGAATAACAAGGGGAGGAGAAATGCCGGCTGGGGGAAGCTGAGATGCCTGTGGGAGGGAGGCTTTGATGTGCTGGTGGTTGATGTGGTAATGCCAGGCAGGCAGGCTGCTGGTGGCATTGTGCAAGCGCTTTTTAGGGCTTGCGCTTGCACAATGACCTAAAAAGCGCACATGCACTCCATGGAATCGCCAGTGGTTAAACTCTGGATAAGCCACTATAGAGCTTCGCCAGCTATGCGCATGCGCATCAGCAGGCGAGCCCTAAAAACATATCCACTGATGACGTGCTCCAAATCCAGATACGAAGGCACAGGACGAAATAAAAGAGATATTGACCCATAGGGATGGTGCTTATAAGCGGCACCATCAAACTTTCTGGGGCAGAACAAAGTCAATGTAGAGTGGCACACTGCCACCTTCCTGCGCAAGGTAACATGCTGTGTTTAAATCTTCCAAACCCTGTCTGGCGCCAGGGGATACTCTAAAAGCGAGGAATCTGTGGTTAAAGGTATCCATCAGAAACTTCTATAATATAGCCTTATAGCCCGCTGTAGCGGGCTATACCAGGGAGTGGGACTTTAATAGCCGGTATAGCCCAGCTAACAAGGGCTCTAAGGCTATTAGAATATTCTGCCACTAAAAGGCAGAATGTTCTAACAAATAAAACAAAGCCGTCTCGAAGCTAAGGGGTTTAAATCCCCTCTAGCTCCGAGAGGCCTTTGTTCACAGCAATAGCTGTGAACAAAAGCAACATTGGAATGTTGCTCTGTGGGCTTTTACCGGCCCTTAGAAGCATGGAGCACTCCATTGTATTCAATGGAGTTCTCCATTGTATTCAATGGAGTTCTCCACATTCCAATGTTCTAATACAATATAACACATGCTTGGTTACTCGATTATTTCGGCTTTGGCTCACAGACATCTGTACTCGAGAATAACCTGTGCTCTGTTTTTTGGTCACTCCTCCTCTGGCTCGTAGCCATCTCCACTAGAGGATAACGCATTCTCCATTCTGTGATTACTCCTCCTTTGACTCACAACAGTAGGGTACTAGAAAATAACACATACTCCGTTCTTCAGTTACTCCTCTGGCTCATGGACTTCTGTACTAGTGGTTAAGATGTGCTCTTTCATTCCTCCTCTGGTTTAATACTCCTATACCAGAGGAAAACATGCTCCGTTCTACAGTCACTTCTCTGACTCACAAATACCGGATTTGTAGGGACCTGCTAATCACCCGTGAGGGTCTCCAGGTACGGGAAGAATCCGTCATTTGCCCAGCATCACAGGAAATTGAGCCGACGTGGAGACCCGAACCCGGATCACCTGTTCCAAAGTCAGCAGCTTTGGCCCTTACACCAAGTCCTCTCTCATAAACTTCTACATCAGAAGATTACACATGCTTCAATCTCTTTCTACATTTTGGCATGTCCAGCATGCCTTTTAATGGTAAATGGGTCGTTACTTACCGGTAATCTTCATTACCCTGATTAAGGTCCTCCTCATCCCAGTCCTTACATTAATGAGCTGGGACAGCCTCACTATTTTGGGGGGCGTTTCATATACCACAGACTCGACTCAAAGGTATCAGAGCGCTTCTAAAGAGCACCAGCTGCATTACAGACAGACACATACATGTTTGTGAGGTACAGGAGATGAAGTGAATTACCCAGAATAATAGGAGGAGCGTCCCTGCCGAGAATGGAACCCGGTTCCCCAGCTTCGAGGTCGACCACTCTAGCCGTTAGGCCACATCCTCTCACTAATGCAAGGACTGGGACGAGGAGGGCTTATGAGGGTGTAATGTAGATGTAAAATACATCACAGGCCTTGCTGTAGGTTAGAGTCACTGTGTATGCACTGAACACATTAGAGTGCATGATGGAAGGATTGAGCTTAAGAAGCAGGCCTGATCACTTCTAACAAGAGCCATTTCAAACTGTGCAAACATCGAAACGTGCTCGACTGTTGTGTTTTCTGGAGCTTACATTCCCAGGTCGATCAACAGAAATGCCCTTTATCCGATGCTCTTCATTCATGACTGTGGCTACATGGCATTTTAGGGAGGAGGGAGACACATAGCAGTATGGTTCTGTGCACTTTCCATGCTGGTGGCTAGAAGAACACATCACTTACCTTTGGTAACAATCTTTCTGGTGGACACTCTACCTACCTGCAGATCTATCACCTTTTCAATACCCACGGCTGCAGACTTGATCCAGAAATGTTGTATCTCCGTCTTGAGTAAGTAAGTTGCTTCAGCTCGATCTCAATATAGGTTGCTTTGCAGGTGTGATGTCACTGGAGCCATATAGCATCACCGTGGTGCTGCTACGTCAGTACGGCGTTTATTTTTTAGAGCCCTCAGTGGCAGAGACGACAACAGCAACAATTGGATATGAAGTGTGGTGCACCAGTTCGAAACTAGAACCTTAATTTCAAATTCTTTTATTGGAAAAGAAATAAAGAAAACAGTGTAACAGTATGGGTTACATTATCAAATTGTGACAAAATATTTAGTCATGACCTGCATACAGTACTTTTCTCAGGCTGCTTGTATTTCCTTGCATATAAGTCCAGGATGCATGCACAGGATCCCATCCTTTCTCCCACCCAGGTCTTTGGATCAAACAATAAAAGGATTGTAGATCTGCAAACCCTTGTCAGTTTCCATCTATATATTCCCTCCATAGGTCCCAGGTATTACATTTCTGAGGGCATCCCCTTGCCTTGTTCGTAGATTCCTCCGCATTCATCCACCCGTGCACTGTTTGTGCCGCTTTCTCCACAGCCGGACTTCGTCTAACTTTGCTACTCTACAAGTTGTATTGCAAAAATGAAGATCATATTTTGTAAAGGTCTCCAGATATACTGGAACCTTTTTAATGATTAGATGCCGATGACCATCCTTCTGAATGTGGAGGTGGGTGGAGTTGATGAGAAACCTGCAGGCAGACAATATCCACCAGAAAGATCATTGCCGAAGGTAAAGAACTTTTTCTTCTGATGGATAATTCTATGTGCAGATTCCTCATCGCCTGAATAGATACCAGAGCTGCACCCCTCCTAGGCGGTGGGACTGAAGGACTGGTCCCCCAGCATGGAACAAGCAAAATGGCCATCCCTTCTCATCTCGGAATCCACGCAGTAATGCTTCGCGAATGGGTATCTGTTGCCGCTAAACATACGCTGCAGCAGGCACTGCCCTGGTCTGTGCCGGTGTAGACGCCTTCGTTCTTGTAGAATGAGCAAGGATTCCTTCTGCTGGCTTCTTTCCAGCAAGGACATAACCAATCCTAATGCAGGGGCTGATCCATGTGACAGAGTCCTCTTTTGGACCAGTTGCCATTTTTGTTGCCTGCGTACAGGACAAAGAGCGGATTGATATGATCTCCTTTGTCCTATCGATATGAAAGCAGACTGCCCTGGGAGGGTCCCGCTGATGTAGTCTCTAATCCTCTTTAGAGGGACGAGACGGAGGGGGGTAAATGTGGGCAGTGTGATGGATTGCCCCTTATGAAATGGGGTAACTTCTTTATGTAGGAAAGCTGCTTTAATCCCCAGAATCAGCTTGTCTGGATAAAAACAAGTGAAGGGCAGACCGACACATCGCTGGCCGCCCGCTGATGCACTGACGCAAAGTGATGTACACCAAAAAACACAGTTTTAACAGTAAAAAGCTGTAACTGGTCGCTCTGTTGGTGTTCAAACTGAGCCCCCACCCAAAAAGTTAGAACCAAATTAGGGTCCCATTGAATGGGGACGCTGGAAACATGTAAGAAAGGGCCCTTCAAAAACTGTACCATTATTGGGGACTTGACCAGAGCTGGTCAGGCAAGCAAATAAAGTTCAACTAAACTGAGCTCGCTACACAACCTTACTGAGTAAACAAAAGTGCAAAAAGCAATTATTTGCACTCCAGGAAACAACACAGTTCCACTCTCCGGCATAAATTGACCATGTAGAGGCAAAATGGGTCAACCGGACAACCTCAACCACCCTAATGCGGGGCTCTGGCGGTGAGGTTCTTAACAGCTGATTCTCCTGAGGCACAGCCGGGAGCAGGGTATAGACTGTTTTTTAAAAACATTATTTGTGTGATACTGTGATTTTAACCTCGTACCTGCACTAACTCCTCCGCACAGCAGATCGCGGGCGGGGACTTCTCGGTGTACCGACGTGATTGGCCGGTCTCCAGAGGCACGCCCACCTACCATAGCCACGCCTCTTCAGTTCCTAATTTCCAATCCTATAAAGTATGTGCCCTTACCGGAAGCGCAGCGGACGAGCGCAGCGGGCGCGACGATTGCGCGCCAAAGGCGCGCTTAAGGCAAGCTCGTCTGCGCTCGTCCGCGCCGAGACCGGGCCAGGGGCATCTTCCCCTGGTCGTCCAACTCCGGAACTTGAGGTACTCAGATATGGTAGGGAAACACTTATGCTACTGAATCCACTGGTAGACATAGTCGATTGCCCACGCTTAGCCCCCAACATAATATATGAGGACAAAAATGTATGCCCCAACTGCCGAGGACGGCTACCAAACATTAATCCCCTCCTCCCCAAATCTCTACTGAAACCCAATCCAATCTCGGACAATACTCATCTCCCGCTAACCAACGCGGGACCTAAGCACAGTACCAAGGGAAAGTTAATTAGCGGACTTCTAAATGTTAGATCCCTCCCGAAACATGCTACTGAAATACAGCTATTAATTGAGTCCAATCACTTAGACATTCTATTCTTAACCGAGACATGTATGGCTGCGGGAATAGAATCAGAGCTAGGGCCAGCATGTCCAGCAGGATATAAGATAATTCATAAACCCAGGAATTTAGGACGAGGAGGAGGGTTAGGGATCATCTTTAAGGAGGAGCTAAACATTGCAACCCTGGACGTCGACACAGTCTCCTGTGCCGAAATCCTTGGGGTTTCGATTAAACATGATTCTGAACATTGCCTTACGGGCCTAATTTGCTATAGGGCACCGGGGCATTTTAATGCTTCACAACAGCAGGAATTGATCGCTGTTATTAACAATATATCAATCTCTCATAGTAGGCTGTTGGTACTGGGTGATTTTAACATATGGGACAATGACCAACTACGTGCAGCCTTGTATAACATCACTCAATCTTGCCACAATCTGGGGCTGAAACAGTGGATAACTACCCCCACACATATACAAGGAAACACACTGGACCTAATATTCGCGGTGGAAGATCTAATGACCATGGTTACAATTCTTCCAGTAGGTTGGTCAGACCATCATCTCCTTCTATTCAATATCCACACCCTGACTAACACAGGACCCACAAGTGTACAGACCAGAACCTTCATTGGTCGTGATTGGAAGGGCCTGTTGAAAAGGAAAGAGAAAGGAAAGTTTGACTTTCGTCATGTTGGGACCTCGTTCAAATCGGAGAGTGATGTCACTACAAATTATCTATCATTATGTAATGAGATAATTAAGAAACTTGATGATACTATACCCCTGAAAACAATCAGGAAAAGAGGAAAACCCTCCGCGCCCTGGTATACGGACAAACTGAAAGAATTGAAAAACGCCTGTAAAAAGGCGGAGAAGCTCTGGAGGAAAAATTACTCGGAACAGGAGAAAGTGATGTGGAGGCTTACAATCGTACAATATAAGAAGGAAATTATTAGAGCCAAAGCAAGCCACTTCGCAGACCTAATTCTCAAAAGCTCTAATAAGTCTTGCGACACCTTCAGGATTATCAGAGAGCTATCTCATCCTGCTTGGGCTGACAGTCAAATCAAGCCCTCACAAGAATTGTGACACAGCTTAGCACTATTCTTTCAGGAAAAAATCAGTAAAATTGTCGAGGGAATGAAAGGTAATTCCATCCCCACAATGCAGGACAATAGCTATCAAGAGAACAGAGATAAGAAGGCGGAAAATGCTAGAGGCCCTTTTCCAAACGCCATCTTGGAACATTTTGAGGTCCCTCTAGAACAAGAATTTCTAAGAATAGCCCTTAACACGTCATCAGGATCCCCTCTAGACCCTCTACCCCATAGAATAGTTAAGAATTTTGGAGATTAAATCTTCCCAGTGCTGCATCAGTTATGCAACCAATCTCTCTACACAGGCTCCGTACCTAAAGACTGGAAATTGGCGGTTGTCACCCCACTACTAAAGAAACCAAACCTGGACCCAAACTGCCAAAAGAACTACCGACCTATATCGCTCCTACCATACCCGATAAAAATCATAGAGCGATGGGTCAGTAGATCCCTAGCCCTCTTCCTAGAAACCAACAACATCCTGGAAGATGAGCAATTTGGTTTCAGACCAGCCCATGGAACTGAATCAGCCTTGCTGACAGTTCTGGATGACCTACGAATGAGGGCGGACAGGAGAGAATCAGCAATCTTGATTTTGCTGGACCTGTCCGCCGCATTCGATACGGTGAACCACGACATCCTGATAAAAAGACTGAAGAACATTGGAGTCGGAGGAGTCGCGCTTGACTGGTTCCGCTCCTACCTGACGGATAGATGGCAGGCAGTAGCTATCCCTCCATATCAATCAGAGTTTGTTAAAGTTCCACACGGGGTTCCACAGGGGTCTGCAATCAGCCCTATACTTTTCAACATATATATGCAACCCCTGATGAGCATCATCAAAAGTCATGGCATTAGCGTGACTAATTACGCAGACGACACACAGTATATGATCTCTCTTGATGGAGCTCATGCAGACTCACTTGAGACCTTCCACACCTGCATGCTGGAAATGTCACTCTGGTTAAACCAGAATTCATTACAATTTAACAGTGACAAGAATGAAATATTGTACTGTATGGTAGGAAGAATCCCCAAAAGTTTACCTACAGACTTCTGGCCTCAGCTGTTAGGAGACTCGCCTACCCCAGTGAAATCAGTAAGGAATCTCGGAGTTACTTTTAACAATAGTCTGAGCTTAGAGACCAACGTCAACAAGCAGGTCAGCAGCTGCCTTGCTTTAATGCGAGGACTGCTAAAGATACTACCTCTCCTGCCTTCACAGGCCAGAGCCAACATAGTCAGGAGCACCATCCTCAGCCGCCTCGATTACTGTAACACCCTTTTACTGGAATCCCCTGCCTATCTTATTTCCAGACTTCAAAGTATCCAGGCGGCTGCAGCTAAACTGGCACTCTCTCGAGAACGAAGATCTTCTACCACTCTCGCCTTGGCCGACCTTCATTGGCTGCCTATACACCAGAGGATTTGCTTCAAATCCCTATGTATTGTCTTTAGGGCAGCTCATGGGCTAGGCCCCCGACCACTCCAAAATAAATTTAACTGGTATGAGCCTACCCGGTCTCTTCGATCCTCATCCTTAAACCTTATCAGCATACCCAGGATCAAGAAAGCCACTTGTGGTGGAAGAGCTTTTAGTATAGCTGCAGCTCATTTGTGGAACAACCTTCCTACTGACATCAGAAAAACAAACGAACTGATGGCCTTTCGAAAAAAGGTTAAAACATGGCTCTTCCCAAAAATCTAATCGCTCAGAACTATAGACCACTACCCTCTCTGTTACACAGGTTTTCTCAGCTATATGTACTCAGCGCCAGGATGCCCGTAGGGTTGCAGAGCGCTCTATAAATGCTATAAATAGAAATAGAAATAGGTTGAGAACCTGCCCCACCGACTGTGTCAGGATGTCCACATTGTGGTCATGTTTTTGGTTCTAGAGGCACCACTAGAGAGCGCTCATGTCACAGTATGCATGACTGCCCAGTAGGATGCAGGAAGCCAGCAGACCTAGCAGGCGAAGAACGGTCCCTCCAGAAACCTCAGAATCATATCCAGAATGTCCTGGATTCTCTGTGGAGGAGGGGAGGTTTGGAGGAAAGTTGTGAACAGGAGGCACAGAGAGAGGTCTAGCTGCTACTTGGGCAGGCTGATGGAAAAGCCGAAGTTTAACAGCAGAGATGCTGTGGCGTTCAGATGATGTGAATCCAGCTGCAGCGAGCCCACCTTCAGCAGCAATCGCCAAGGTACAGGGATAATGCGATCCCGACCTGCGTAAATGAACTGCCAATACTTTATGGAAGAGCCTGGAGCAGAATTTAGTCCAAACAGGAGGCCACAAATTGGTAGTGGGTGGAACCTACCATGAACTGCGTGTGATAGTACAGAATCAGTATGTCGAAATACACATCCTGCAAGTCGAGGGACACTGTCCAGTCTTTTAATTCCAGCACCAAAAACACCTGACCCAGTCACAGCACCTTACATGCTGTAAATGCTCCCTTAAGGGGAAACTAAAGATGCTCCAGAGGTTGTGTGAGTGAGGACAAGGAGGATGTGCCCACCTGGCCCTGGCGGCCTTTGGGCTTTTCCGAGCCTCTGAACTACCCGATACATTGGTTGGGCTGATGGAAGGGCTGGCGCTGGTGAAAGGAGCACCCCTTGGAACAGCCTGAAACTCCCTGTACTGTCCAGGGAAGTCTCTGGCTGGAGACACTAGATCCTGACAGAGGGCAGCTTCTGTCTCCATCTTATCTTCAAGTGTGCAAGAGCCAACAAATGGCAAATATATCAGGTAAGTTACCTGAGAAGCCAGTGGAGTGCAGACAGGCCTGTCTTCTTAAGGCAACTAAGGGCCTCATTTGCAAGTGACCTGCGCCACGGAAGCATCACTTTTTTTGACGCTTCGGCGCCGCAGGCCTCTCAATCATATCTATGAGGCCATGTAAAGCCACTCTGCGTGGCTTTGCATGGCCTCATAGATATGCAGTAGGTCAAGGAAGTGCAAAGGACTGCGTTGCCATACTCTGCGTCAAGGAGGCGTTCCATGGGCCTCGCTGTGGGATTTCACACATTTCCAGAGCACAAAGATCTGTGAACCTGGAAATGCATCAGAACTGTGCGCCTCCCCAGGGGAGGCGTAACAAGGAGAAATAACTTTATTTCTCATAATTGTTTCCTCTTTCTATGTGTGTTGCATTCTGCAGCACACATAGAAAGAGAAGAACGCCTCCACATTGATTGTTTTTGCGCAGGAAAGTGACCCTTCCTGCACAAAAACAATCCTGCATGCACCTGAGGCACCCTTGCACCATGGTGCCTGCATTTGCGCCAGGCACCAATTTGTTTGCCGCCGCAGGCAGAGAGGACTGGAATATGTTGTATTTCATTCATACTGCGCATTCCTGCCCTTTCCTTTTGACACAGGGCAGCTCAGCAAGGAGTCTTGAAGCGCTGCCCTTTGCTTAAAAGTAGTAATTGAGGCCCCTAGAGTCCATAGCCCTGGCCACAGAGTTGGCCATGTCCAATCTTGGACTGAGGATTTGCCTGGTGTCATCCCTACCACCTCAGTGAAACTTCTCCCTCCCCTGGTCTGGCAGACTCAGCAGCACCATATTTGCCATAGTGCATGGGTCCTTAGCTAGCAGGTACAAGGCATTCTTTGACAAGTCTCCAGGGAAATGGAAGGAGTGCTTCAAACTCAACGAAGGCAGGCGGCAGGACGTCTGTGATGATGCTCGAGTTGGCTTCAACCGTAGGAAGGGATAGTTGCTGTACCTCTGCTGCCTTTCTTAAGACTGCTGTACAGGAGGTCCCCTCTGCGGGTGCTGGCCCAGGGGCATTCCATCACCCTTTCCTGGAAAGGTGTCTAAACTGCTGGCCTTTTGAGGTGAGAAATAGTGCCTGGTGCCTGAATTTGCAGTTGGGAGGAAGTTGGCCATCCCACTGTTGCCATCACCATGATGGGGGACAATCTGAAGAAAAAAATCAGGAGGCCCCCTGAATTAGCTATATTGGAACCAGGGGAAAGGTACTCAAAAAGATCTATAGTGTCCCTAGAGCATGTATCTAATGGATTACTCCGTTAATCCAAGAGATACTATGCGTCCAACACAGGACTTGCCTGTTCTTTGGGTCAACCTCACAACCACAAAAGTATGAACTTACTCATATCAAAAGGGACTAACAATAAAGTATATAAATCAATGATATTAGCAATTTATAGACATAATTTCTAAACACAATTCTGACAAAACAACAGGTGTACAAATAACAAAAAATGTCTGTGGCAAGAGTGTGGTTACAAAATTTAAAACATATATGTTTATTCTGTTTCACACATTTCAATAATTATGCGATCACAATTACATATAGGCATTTAAAAAAATCAATACATCGTATAAAAACAAATATTTTAAAACCAAAGATTACACATCCATATGTTAAAATTGTTCAAGAGAACAAAGTGTCGACGCAGCGTTTCGGTGTTGATAATAGGCACCTTCTTCAGGACTGTTTCTCTATAAAGAGACACACAATTACCAATCAGACAACATTACAATTTGACATTTTTTACAGACACCTAAACTTAACATGTTCTATCTATCTAAAGCATCTATGATTCATTTCTATATGTTCATTATTATATAAAAGTCCATTTAACTAGTTTACATGCCGCATTTAGACCTTTACAATTTTTACCCCTATATTTTCAGTTCATAGTGTGGTTGTATGTAATTCCCTTCTCCTATCACCTAGTAACAGAATCCTCTATTCTTTTACTTGGAGAGACACAGTAACATGAAGTTGCTACGTCTCTTACCTTAGTTATCAATGTTCTGGATTTATTAGGAGACGCTTTGCAATATCGCGTCCTCATCTGAATATGCTCAGCAGAGAGTATACCCGCACCGACACGTCTGCGTGGTATAATGAGTTCAGTATCTAAATGAAATGATCAAAGAAATTATTAACACTATGGGTGACCTTTCTTCTTGATTCTAGGTACTCTCTAATATAAAAGAATGAATAACAACAGTACCTGTATAATTATAAATATAAAATGTACCCCGCCTTGGAGGAGCCACCGATCTAAGTTCAGGTGCTGAATATCTATGAAAGACACGAAGATAACTCAATGTTCTGTGACACTATATTTTGTCTTTTTATTTGCACACGAGCTGATATACACTCACCACCTATTTCCTGTCACTTCAAGAATCGCTGTAGCCGGGCCCGAAATACTGTATGCCACGGCGTTGTTAAAATCAAGGGTTGTCCTCCGGATTTATAGCGCGATCTGTAGAGTAAGAAATTTATTTTGAAGGTATTATTATACTTAGTGTTTTCGCTACATAAAATGCACAAAGCCTTCATTTTCTTTTTTCTAGCCTATTAATTCACATGTTAATATTGTCAGGTGCCTAAGATCAGTATTGATAGAGCTAAACATAGCTCCCATTCTGGTTACTACACTGTGCCATGAAGTTCAATGTAGTATCATGTCGTTTGGAGGAAACAGTTCCTATAGCGAGCACAACCATTAATTGGGTTCAGTGATTACATGCGCACCCATTCGAGTAGCGCGAGATTATACCTAAACAACCTTGTTTAGGGTTTACATGACTACTGACTTGCCTCTTAGTTCACTAATGGCGTTACCGCTGGGGAGGCGAGCCATGAATGTTTCTAAACCCTCTTAACAAATGTCTGTCTTTGCAGCGCGATAATCTGGAGCACTAAAATGAAACACTTCCGCATATTAAAGAAATAAATTTTTTTTAATTTTGAAGAGATTGTATCATATTGTTGCATTATGTTTCTTGCACGATAGACAAGTCAAACGTTTTCATGGCCCAGCTCGTGCACTGAATTTTAGAGCCAAGCCATATCCTTGACTCAGCTCAGGTTCAGCTCCACTATTATTTTGCCTGCATGCCGTCCTCTATTTCTGACTCAGGCTTAGTACACAGGGCCTTTCAGCCACTTGGTAAAATAATCTGTGAAAGACAGGGAACACAAACAGGGAGGCCTGGCCACATGCACCAATTTGACACCTCTACCATTAAGCCTTCTTATGGTGTAGGTGAAAAAGAGGCTTACAGTGAAAATAAGTGACCACAGGGCAGGTACTCCAGGCCGCTGTGTGGTACGAGACCATAGTCATGAGTGACCAAGGTGAACTAATATTCCCAGGTTGGACAGGCAAGGATATAGCTTCGGTGGCGCTGTTAGAGGTGTGACACCCCTCAAATGCAAAGAAAAACCAAAGGTGGTGATGGACGGGGCTTTGACAATACAAACACTCACCCCCAGTCAACTGATCTGGGTTTAATCCATCACCGTTCTTTAGCTCCCTCCGCCACCCAAGTTCAGACATGGCCATATGCAAATCAGTCTGACCCTGTGCCTCATGGGAACAGTCCAGCCCGAACTGCCAAGCCATGTCTTCCCAGGACCGGAATCAAGCTTCCCAGGACCGGTTTCTGGCTTTACAGCCGTCTTCAGCCAGGCTTGCTTGACTCCAGTGGCAAAGTGAGCAAGGGACTCACGTCTGAGCATACCCTGCCAACTTAGGGCAAACAAAGAAAAACCAAAGGTGATGATGGACGGAGCTTTGACAATACAAACACTCATCCCAGTCACCTGATCAGGTTTAATCCATCACCGTTCTTTAGCTCACTCCGCCACCCCAGTTCAGACATGGCCATATGCAAATCAGTCTGACCCTGTGCCTCATGGGAACAGTCCAGCCCGAACTGCCAAGCCATGTCTTCACTGGACCGGAATCAAGCTTCCCAGGACCGGTTTCTGGCATTACAGCCGTCTTCAGCCGGGCTTGCTGGACTCCAGTGGCAAAGTGAGCAAGGGACTCATGTCTGCGCATACCCTGCCAACTTAGGGCGAACAAAGAAAAACCAAAGGTGATGATGGACGGAGCTTTGACGCGAGACCCTTGCTCACTTTGCCACTGGATTCAAGCAAGCCGGGCTGAAGACGGCTGTAATGCCAGAAACCGGTCCTCGGAAGCTCTTTTCCGGTCCAGGGAAGGCATGGCTTGGCAGTTCGGGCTGGACTGTTCCCATGAGGCACGGGGTCAGACTGATTTGCATATAGCCATGTCTGAACTGGGGTGGCAGAGTGGACTGAAGAACGGTGATGGATTCAACCCAGATCTTTTGACTGGGTGTGAGTGTTTGATTGGTTCAGATGCTCCGTCCATCACCACCCCCTTTTGTACCGCTTTTGGCCGCCATAAGTGTGGTAGGGTATGCTCAGACGTGAGTCCCTTGCTCACTTTGCCACTGGATTCAAGCAAGCCGGGCTGAAGACGGCTGTAATGCCAGAAACCAGTCCTCGGAAGCTTGTTTCCGGTCCAGGGAAGGCATGGCTTGGCAGTTCGGGCTGGACTGTTCCCATGAGGCACAGGGTCAGACTGATTTGCATATAGCCATGTCTGAACTGGGGTGGCAGAGAGGGCTAAAGAACGGTGATGGATTCAACCCAGATCTTTTGACTGGGTGTGAGTGTTTGATTGGTTCGGATGCTCCGTCCATCACCACCCCCTTTTGTACCCCTCAAATGCATTCTTGTTTTGGTAGTTGTGTCTGCGGACTCAGTCGTGTCTCCAACACCTGTGTTGGTATTTCTCATGGTTCTCATTTCACTTAAAGTTTTTCACGTGTTAATTTTTGGGAATGGATCTTAAATCTACATAGTGACTCGTATACCAAACAAGTAGTAACTCTGCCCCCATTTACATTTTTTTTTTTTACGGAGTTTTATATAGCACGAACTTGACCCGAATCGGGTATTAGAGCGCTTTACATAGCACCATTTGCGTTACATGAGGACACATTCATTTTTTGTTAGGAACAGGGAGATTACGTGATTTGCCCAGAATCACAGAATGTTCAGCGCCGGTGCCGAGACTCGAACCCAGTTCCCCAGATTCGAGGTCCACTGCCCTAGCCGTTTAGGCCAACTCCTCTACTGCTTTAAATGGGCCGGTACTGTCCGGTACAGAGTACCAGCAGATTTTTATTTTGAGTGGGAGAGTACCAGCACTTCTCAAAAGAAATGTTATACTTTTAATTGGAGAGTACCTGCACTTTTATTTTTCCATTTCAGGCACTGCATACCAGCACTCCTTGAATGCATGCAAATTTACTCATTTTTGGAATTTCCATTGACAGTAGTGCGCTTGGAAAGCTGCACCAGTCTCAAGTTCTAGGCATGCTACTGTCAATCAAACACCCAAAAGGTGACAGGAATGCTTGCAAATAGTCTAACTGAATCTCTGACAAAATTTCGATTTCACTAAAATCGACCTACACAAATATCGTGTCTTAAATATAGATTACAATTACATCGACATCCTATACTTATTTATAAATTTACTAAAACATCGATCTCACTATATCGATATACAAAAATCTCGAGTAAACTAATTTCGATCACACTTATATCGAAATACAAAATATCGACAATCATTAATATACATACCACTATACAAAAACATCGATTACCAAAATATAGACATCAATAATATCGACATTACCTAAATATCGACTTTTCAAAATCATTCTTACAGTTTATATAAACATTATACACATTAAATATATTAAAATTATACTATTAAATAACTATATATCTCTACAAATATATTATTAAATTACGAAATCTATGGTAACAATCACATATTACATTTCTTATATATACACATTTATTTTATATTATAAATGTTTTAAACCTATACTATTTAATTATATTATATTTAAAATACTTACTAATACACAAACTCTCTAAACTAACATTTCAAATTCAGCAAATTAAACTATTAAAAATAAAAAAATTCAAACTAACCAATAGGAACTGTTTTCTATGCTTCTAACCAATCACAAACTAACACTAATTAAACATACCCTATAAAAACAGCTACAATTAAGACTCAAAAACCAGCAGAAATTATTCAGCTTCAAGGAGAAATGCACTTATTTCTACTACTCTAAATATTGCTCTCATACAAATATACTACAAATCAACAAAAAGTAAGTAATTTTATGTTTCTGTATAAAAAGTTACATTATTTGCAACCTGCCGTTCATTCTAAATATCTAAAACTGCTTTTCTATCTATCTCTACATATATCCTAAACAGATTCAAGGTTAACAAACAGATGAACATGTTCAAGAAAAGTAAGTTTATTAAATTACCTTTTTAAACACTAAATAAATGCCAAATCAATAGTAAAACATGTTATAACTAACTCATACATGCCTACTTAAATGTCTAATTTTTGTTTTTTATTAAACACAGTTTTCAAAGACTTACAATGTGAAATGCTTGTTTAAAAAATTGTTACTTCTATTATAAAAACTAAACTAAAGTTTCATCATACTATTACTTTTTTTCCACAGATACCTTTACTAATTAAAGCTGCAACATAACAACAAACATTCTACCATCAACAACTAAAAATAAAAAATAGGTAAGCATCGAAAACATGCCCAAGTACTAATATTTGTATTTTAAACACTCACAATGTTTAGATTTAACTGTTTGTATATTTAAAACTGTTTTTTCTTTAAATGATATATACATCTGAATAAATGTTGCTAACGTTTTCATAATAAAACATTGTACCTTAGCAAATGTGTTATAAAAATACACATATAAACATTCACTAAAATATTCTTCATTTTCTTTCAACAGACCACTACAATCTATTAAAGCATCAATCAACAAAAATATCTCCTTTGAAAATATACTACTTTGGAATAGGTAATTACCCACAAATGTTACATATGTATTTTTTTTCTTCTTCTAATAAAATGACTATTTCTAATAATATTTAATACAAATTCAAATAATCTTTATTTCGATCATTTCAGATCATAAAAGATAAACACATAAGCATACTATAAAACATTAAGACGATTTCTGTATTACAGGTTTTTTTTTTTTTTAAAGCCATGATTGGAATCTAAAAAAATATATGATTTAAGGTTAAAAGTTAGTAGAAAATGCCATATTGGAGTCTTTTATAATTCTTGCGCGTGCTCTCCACATTGCCGTCAGAAATTTGGCCATGGCAAAGACGGTTGTAGGTGATAAGTCTGTTTTTAGCACTCTATATGCTGGGGCATAGGTTCGGAAGCCCAAGTTCTTTAAGTATGGAGCCAACCAGTAGCTCCTAATTTTGCTGTACGCTCTACAAAAGAAAACCACGTGTAGCTCACTTTCCAGCTTGTAATTGCATGCTGGGCATGTGGCCAACTCAAGGTTACCATTCCAGGATTTGGTGAAGGCCCTCAATGGTAGCGAGCCATATCTCCATTGCAGGAAAATCTTTCTTACATGCACAGGGGTCATGGCATCCAGAACATACTCAGGTCTGTAGGAGTCTTTTGCTTTCGTAAAAATGTCACTTAAAGACCCTTCTCTGATTGAACCCAGAGCTTTCTCGAGCATGAAATTGTAAAACAGTCTGGAGAGTTCTTTCCTTGGGAGGTTTGTGGCAGTTGTTTCAGGATTACACCACAACTCAGGGATTCCAAGTGTAGTACACATGTCCCGGATATACTTTAACCAAGGAATTTTGGACACATGTATTAGCCTGAGCAACTCCTGTAATTCGCTTCTGTAGTGGCCCAGATCCTGGCTGCTCCACAGACGTCTCCAGTAAGTCAAATGTTTTAGGCCCAGTTCTTCAGTAATTGGGCGGAGTGCCAAGTCCATTCTCAAGGGGAGGAGGGGGCTACTCGATGGAAGAGCCGCTAGCTGTCTTATAAAATTATTTTCAGCGACCTGGATATTTTGTAGTGATGTGTGTCCCCATAGCTCTGCCCCGTAGGCAATACCTCCTCTAGCTTGCGCTTTATAGATGTGTATTGCCGGTGTCAGAGGTCGAAGATAGGATTTCTTGGCAATTCCGGAAATAGCTCCCGCCCTCTGAATTAATTTTATAGTGGCCTTTGATTTATGTTGCTGCCAGGTCAGAGACTGATTAAGTGTAATGCCCAGGTACTCGATTACTTGAACTCTTTCTAGAACTACAGATCCCAGACGGGGATTTGGGCAATTTTAGTTTTTTTTGCTGAGAATCATGAATTTGGTCTTGGAGGGGTTTATTTCTAGACCCCTTTTTTTACAGAAGTCCAAGAAACCGTCCAAAATTCTCTGCAGCCCCATTGGTGTTTTTGCCTACAGCAGGGTGTCGTCTGCGAACATAATCGCAGGCACCCTGCTGTTGTTTAATTGTGGAGCATCAATGTTGGGGATCCTACTCAGATGTTCTATTACCCCATTTGTAAAAAGACAGAAAAGAGTCGGCGCCAACACGCATCCCTGCCTTACCCCTCGTTGGACAGGGAACCTATCTGTCAGCCTACCACCCTTTCCGTATCTTACACGGGCGTAATTATCTGTATGTAGCCTTATTAAAATGTGCAGAATATCGCCGGGGATACCCATATCCGCCAGTACTGCCCACAACCTGGCCCGTGGGACCAGGTCGAAGGCGGCACGGAGATCAACGAAAACCGCATACAGTGACCCCCCTTCTAGGTGTGTTGTCTTCCAGTACAGAATGTTAAGTCTAAGTAGCTGATCGACTGTTGAGACTCCCCTCCTAAATCCTGCCTGAAGAGGGCTTAAAATATCTGTCTCATCCATCCAGTTTTGGAGCCTATCAAGGATTAGTCTACCGAACAACTTTTGGGTCACATCGATGAGACTAATTGGACGGTAATTGGCTGGAAGCAGGGGCGACCCCTTTTTGAATATAGGGACCACCTCCGCTCCCAGCCAAGTGTCCGGTATTCTCATCCCCCCCAGGACTGCATTAAACAATATCAACAGATAGGGTGCCCAAATATCAGGTTCTTGTTTAAAGAGATCACCCGGCACCCCATCAAGTCCTGGGGCCTTTCCAGAGGACAGCCCTGCTAATGCCACCCTTATGTCTTTAATGGTAAAAGGGACAGCACTATGCGTGTTATGAGTAGAGGGTTTAATTATTGGTATCTCCTCGTTGTCAGAGGAATATAGCTGCTGGAAATGGTCCTGCCAGACGTTTGGAGCAATATTTGGTTCCACAGCCGAGGGGAGATCCCTACTTCCGTGGTTTATAATTCTCCAGAATCTACGGGAATCCCTTTCAGCTAGGGACTCCGATAGATTCTCCCAATGCTGAACGTCCCACTCAATTTTAGCGTTGTTATGAGTGATTTGTAGGTCCTCCTTTTGAGTCGAATTTCCTCCCTTGAACCCCCCTCTTTTATCATGGTTAAGAGGTCCCGCTTTGCCAGTCTACAGGTGTTATTATACCAGGTATTTTTGGGTACGCCCTGCACTCTTGGACGTCCAATGCTTAGAAAATCAGCCTCAAGCTTCTTGGTTAGATTTAGATGTAACTGAGCTATATCCTCGCTAATATCTTTTGTAGAGTTAAGGCGCCATAACTCAAAAGCCTCATCTAGAATGGGAATAATCCCAGTATAGAGGGCGGCTAACTTTTCGGTACTGGAGGCAAGTTTTTCCCATCTTATCCGCCTTCGGTTGTTCTCCAGGAGGTGCCCCCCTCTCAATTCCTGTGCACATAGTGCAGTCTCCCCCAAGGGCGGGATGACATATTCTAACTCCAGGGCGTTATGGTCGCTGTCATCTCTATCTACTATTTTAAAATCCAATACCCTTTTCCACTCCTGCATTTGAACCAGAAGATAATCGAGTCTACTTTGCCTACCTGCCTTGTTGAATGTGCATTTAGAGGGAATGTCGGATCTGGTACGACCGTTGCACGCTCTCAGACCAAAGGTAAGGTTCAATGTATTTATTTGAACGGCCAACGGTGTCCAAGCTCTAGGTGGGGGTGCCTCTGTCTGGGGAACCTGCCAACTTGAATCCTCCTCTAGGGACGGTCCATCAAGTAGGCCAGGTAAAGGCTCGAAATGTGAATTGAAGTCGCCCCCTATTAGATAAGACATATCCCCAGGGATGGTTTCTAAGATAGTCGACAATGACTCTATAGTTTTAGAAGTGGCCGCTGTTTGAACTGGTCTGGAATATATGTTTATAACTAATAGTTTGAAAGGCCCTGGCCATTCCAATAATACTACCAGTATATCTTCTGAGTCTGCTGGGTATCTTGAGGCTGTACATCCTAGGTCTGACGCAACCCAGGTTGCCAGTCCTCCGGATGGTCGTCCTTTCCCAGCCCATAGAGCGGGGATTGAGAAAATCTGAAATCCCCTGTATGGTATCTCTTCTCTTGACCAAGTCTCTTGAAAGAGACATACGCTTTTTTAGATCTACTAGCTCAGCCCATGAGTCCGATTCTATTTTGTTACTTATGCCTGCGACATTCCAGGAGAGGAATTTTAGGATTAGTGGGGCTATCTGTGTCGCTGCTTGGCTAGCCCTTAAGATGGTATTAGCTGTACGTGGGGCTGAGCCCATTTGAACTTCCTCAATTGTCGGGGCTTCTTGAGTGTTTTCCCTTTTGTTAGGTTCGTAATGGGAGTCTTGAGTCCCTCTACAGATTTTCTCCTCACTGGTAGTGAGGGATACTAGGTAGCCTTGATCAGGGCCTGCTGGACTCTCTTTTGCCCCTGCTACGGAAGCCGGCTGTCAATTCTCCTCCTTTCCTGGTTTCCCTCCCAGTTTCCCCTAAGGTCCGGATAGTAACCTCTCCTCTGTGCCTTAGGTGGATGATCACTAGGTGGATAGAAGAACGACAGAGGGACTGGTTGGATAGTGCTCCCTTCGTCTTCCAAAAAAGAACCACAAATGAATGGGACTGTACCTGGTTCTTTAAAACTCACCAGAAACAGTCGCCACTAATTGTTTTGGGACTCTTTCCCACCCATGAGACTCTTCTTGCCATGCTGATATCACTGGTCTTGCCTCTAGGAAGCGGCCTATGTGTTGAGAGCCAGTTAATTACTTTATTTTTCAACGACTCCCCTGTCTCATAAGAATCTGATTTCAATTCGGGAACCCCAATTAAAATAGCAGTATATGGTGCTACCTCCGGAGGAAGATTAACAGTGACTGTTCTTGGAGGTTTGGTTAGAAGCGTTTTTGGGTCAGGTGGATTATGGATGGTATTCAACTGAGATTTTGGGGGACTTTTGTGTTGCACATTTGTCTGAGTTATATTAGTTGCTGTTGGTACTTGATTTTGAATAACACTAGTTTGTTTATTGATAGCGCCTCCTGAAGTCACTGAAGTTGCCGAGTTAGATTTTAGTTTAGGTGGTTGAATGCTAGTTGATTTAGAGTTTGTATCCCCCGCTAGAGTTGTTGTTCCTGTCTCAGCTGTTTTTGAGCTTTTGAGAGGGTCCAAATTATTCTTATGTTTCGGGTCCATGGGGCACGTTATGGAACAGGGAGCACCCGATTTCCAGCCCTCCATAACTTTTAGGGCAGTGTTCTCGATTTTAATTAATCTCGCCTCCATTTTTATCAGGCGAGCTTCTAAGGGACTTATGATTGATTTCAGGAGGTGGCCAATGTCCGCTAGAGTTATGTCCTCTTCCGTGGACTCGGAGTTATGTTCTACGGGAGAAGGTAGCAATTCAGTGGGAGTATCCCTAGACTGTACCTGGGGGGGATCAGTTGTTATCCTAGGCGGTGTTCTTTCCTGGTTATTATGATCTGTTCTAGTTGAATTTTGTGTTACCCCCGCATATTGCTTCGTTTTCTTTCCTTTCCTTTCCTTATTACTCTGTTTCCCAATCTTCCGCTTTTGTATAGCACCCTCCCTTCTCCCTCGGTCTGTGCTAGGTGACTTTGGTAGGTTAGGGGTATTGGTGGTAGTAATAGCAAGTTCATCCCCCGAAAATGGGGGACTTGAAGTGCTTATTTCAATGGCTTCCCTCGGTTCTGTGGTATTTGGAGGTTGGGTAATTTGTGTTAGGGGGAGGGACAAAAGACTCATATCATCTAAGTCACTCACTGTTCCTACAGAGAGATCTATACTGTTGGTTCGGTGCGCCTCCCCACATGCGCCAAGCTGGGAACTATCTACAGTCCGCCTATCCTCTGGGGTTTTCGACATTGCTATGATCCCCATCGAGGATCTTCTCACCCATTCAATCTCCTGCGAGATTCGTCTTTCCAAGAGGGTGATATCGTCAATCAGAAGGGAACCGGCCTTCAAAAAATAATCATCAATTTTGCCTTGGTTTGGGGCAGTTGTAGTAGGGGCATTGGCTGCCAGGGTAGCTTTACTCCTAGTCTCCATGTTACTCATAATGAGCTAGATAGCTCTTGAGGACCCAAGAAGTAGTAGAGGAATGATGAATTAAGAAGGGAGTATAACTTAGTACCTGGAGTAAGTGGGAGGACCCAGTCCAGTCTCTCCGGTCCTCGAACGGCCTCAAACGGCCCGCTCTTAGCCCGGTCTTCGCCCGCTTCTTCGTCCGCGTGCGTCCCGCATTCGCGTTCAAGGCGGGGTTAAAATAGAGGAGGAGAGGAGGGGGCGGGAAGAGGAGCCAGGTGCGCGCGGTGGACGGCGCAAGCACTTCTGGACCTCGCAGTCCCGCTCCCTAGGCAGGTGACGTTTGTGGCTCTCCCCCAGCGATGGTGACCGAGCTGGTGTGCTCCCAGGTCACAGAAAAGGGTTCTCAAAGGGCTCCGCTGTACAAAGTGCCCCAGATACGGCCACAAGCAAGTCCACAGTCTTTTACAAATCACACGCGGCACCCGCGCCAGCGGGGGCCGCAAGGAGTTTTTGAGCCTGCAGGAGGATCCGAGGGAGGAGGGGGCGGGAAGAGGAGCCAGGTGCGCGCGGTGGACGGCGCAAGCACTTCTGGACCTCGCAGTCCCGCTCCCTAGGCAGGTGACGTTTGTGGCTCTCCCCCAGCGATGGTGACCGAGCTGGTGTGCTCCCAGGTCACAGAAAAGGGTTCTCAAAGGGCTCCGCTGTACAAAGTGCCCCAGATACGGCCACAAGCAAGTCCACAGTCTTTTACAAATCACACGCGGCACCCGCGCCAGCGGGGGCCGCAAGGAGTTTTTGAGCCTGCAGGAGGATCAGAGGGAGGAGGGGGCGGGAAGAGGAGCCAGGTGCGCGCGGTGGACGGCGCAAGCACTTCTGGACCTCGCAGTCCCGCTCCCTAGGCAGGTGACGTTTGTGGCTCTCCCCCAGCGATGGTGACCGAGCTGGTGTGCTCCCAGGTCACAGAAAAGGGTTCTCAAAGGGCTCCGCTGTACAAAGTGCCCCAGATACGGCCACAAGCAAGTCCACAGTCTTTTACAAATCACGAGCTGCACCCTTCTCTAGATTTAAGAAACCAACAATGACAGAAGATGCAAGATTTATCTCATCTCAGAAAGGGAAATATTTGTTATGCTATATGGGGTATACTTATACTCAGGAAAAACAAAAAGACCTTAAAGTGAACTGGAAATGTACTAAGTATTATTCCAACAAATGTTATGGTCGTGCAACAACTAGAGAAACAAGTGTGATTAATACTACTGAACATAACCATCCACCTAATATCTCAGAAATAGAGGTTAGATCTACCCTAGACAATATTAAGGAATTAAGCAAAACCTCTGACTTACCGACTAGTGTAATACTTAAGGAATTAATACCTAGAGTACCTAGAGAGGCAAGAGGTCAGTTACCAACGATAGCTGCTATAAAAAGAACTATTTCTAGAACCAAAAAATCTAGTAGACCAACAATAGCAACACCAAAAACTTTTGAACAGGTCATAATTCCACCTGAGTTTAGCATAACTCATAATGATGAACCTTTTATCTTCTACGACAACAACCACAAAGATAAAAGGATAATAATGTTTGCAACAAACACCAACCTCAAAAAATTAACTGATAGTCAAACATGGATGATGGATGGCACTTTTAGCATATGCCCTAAACCATTCTATCAATTATATACTATACATGGCCAATTCCACAATACCTGCATACCATTCATTTATTGTTTGTTACCAAACAAACATACTTCTACATACACTGAAATATTAAACAAAATCAAAGAAGAAACAAGAGACTTCTTTCCCCTAAAAATTATAAATGACTTTGAACAAGCTATGATAAATTCCATCCTTAAAATATATCCACACACATCCATACAAGGATGTTACTTCCATTTTAACCAATGTATATGGAAAAATTTGCAAAAATTAACACTTAGGGCCCCATTAGGATGTCGGGCGGATTGCCTCCGCCAGGGTGGCGGTGGCCACCGCCACCCTGGCGGAGGCAATCCGCCCGACATCCTTCCCTGCGTTCCCCCCCGCCATATTACGATGGCGGAGGGGACCGCAGCGGTGGGAAACACCGCCCGCCTGTTTTCCGCCCCGGTCGCCTGGCGGCCGGGGCGGATAAGTGATAACATGGTGGCGGTGTCTATCAGACACCGCCAGCCATATTAGAATAGATATCTGACAATGCCTTTCCGTGGCGGCAATGCCGCCACGGAAAGGCAGGCGGACTTCACTCTGGGGGCCCCCTGCGGGCCCCCAGAGTGAAGCACAGTAGGGGGGTGCACACAGGGGGGTACCTATGGTACCCCCCTGCATTTGCATAATGAAAGCGGCAGGCACCGCGCGGTGCCTGCCGCTTTTGTCATGCAAATGCTGCAAAGCATTTTCAGCATTGTGGCGGGCGGTGCAGAGTGCACCGCCCGCCACAATGATGGGAATACAGGATGCGCCCGCCGGGCGCATCCTAATGCTGCCAACGGGACCCCCGCCCTCATGGCGGCCGGTCCCTAGTACCGTGAGGATGGCGGGCGGGCAAAGTCCGCCCGCCATCCTAATGGGGCCCTAAGTGTTGAATATGCAACCAATATTACCTTCGCATACCAAATAAAACACCTCACTGCCCTAGCATACGTGCCAATAACCGATGTGGCTGAACACTATAATCTTTTAATAGAAAGTCCTTTCTATACACAAAATGAACAAAAATTGTCTCCACTTTTGGATTATTTTGAGGATACCTGGGTGGGGAGACTACACCGGTCAGGCCACAGACGACAGCCTAAATTCCTAATTCCTTGGTGGAATGTATATCTACCAACCCTAAATCAAGAGGCCAAAACAAACAACGCAGTGGAGGTTGGCATAATGCCTTTCTATGTTCAACTGGGCGAACAACTCCTACACTACACAAGCTACTAACAGCAATACAAAAAGAACAAAGTTTCCAAGAGTTAAGAATGGAGCAATCCGTTCTACAATTAAAACCCAAACTATCAAGACAAACAGCCCAAATGTACCAATATTTACAACAACAAGTACAACTTTACCCCACAACAAGAGGACTAGAATACTTAAAAATTATAGCCAAAACACTAATCTAAAAATAATAACTCACAAAAAATCTGAACATTTAAAAAAGCCTTAAATGTAACGAAACCATCTTATTCACAAATTATAAGATATTATTATTTTCTAAAAATTATAAATATATAATAATTTTTAGAGAAATAAAATATGTAACTCAACCTTTTTTTTTTTTAAATTGAACATTTCCCAACACACAACATTTAATAACATAAATGCATTTACCTTTTGACAACAACGTAATTAGCAAATCCAATGATCCATTACAATCCATGCTGTAATAAATCCACAGCATATAAAAAAAGGGGCCCAATACAATGCAAAAATACTACTGTTCGAAATACATCTGAAATCCCAATTATTAGATAACTCTGATCCCCGAAAAAGGCTCTAGAATGTATGAAACGCTCCAGAAACACAAATAAATCAACGAAGTCTAAAACACATAGCAGTTACAACAACTGAAATGCACTTATTTTTAAAAAAAAACGTAACAACTCGGAAACGGAAATGGGTGGTCCAAAAACGTATAAGAGAAAAAAAATAATACCCCCCTAAATAAAACTTAGAATAATACATTATTAATAACTAGAACATATATATATGTAAGGAAAAAATCATAAAAAGCCACAAACACAATAACTCCAAGGCCGTTACTGAGAATACGCTAAGAAAATGTAAAAACATTAATAACGAACTACATAAGAAGTTAACCCTAACATAGTATTCCACAAACAACAAATAACAAAGTACCACCTTCAAAATTACCTTAAATTAGTTAAAATATAACAAATAGCACTCTTACCTTCTCAGACGTGAAGTAGCTTCCAACCGCGAGCTTGAATCTTCCAAAATGACCCAAAAAGACTAAGAGCGGTACAAAATGAAACTCCCAAATGATACTATTATCCAAATAACAGTTAAATAAATGTCAACTTAATTTGTTTTAGTAATAGAAATTTGTTAAAACTGTATAATTATTTCGGCTGTATTTATCCCATGTATTATTAATTTTTCTACAAAAATATTAATTTGATTTCTTTTTTATTATTACATTAATTATTAATATATATTAATATTTAATGTTATAATAAAACAAACAATATTTACTTTAAATTATTGAAAATAAAAAGTGTTATTTTTCATTACTTATATACAAATTGTGACTAATATGTTTAATATATTAATATTAATATTATAAAATTAATATTAATAAATTAAAAATATATAACAGATATTATAATTTAACATGTTTGTAAAATATACATTGTATGATATGAACTATAAATATTATCAATGTTGTTAATTCCAAATATATCTACATATATAACATATATTGAAGTTCACATGTATATGTAACAAAAATATTACTATATCATTTATTAACAATTGTGATGTATTGTAATTTCTCTTAAAATGTATATACTCTATATAGTATAATGTTCAATGTTTTATATTTTACTATATAATTTACATATACCACAAATGTAAATTACTGCAAAGATATCGAAATAAAAAAGAAATTTGTGCTAAATTAGATATATTATTGTGTTTAAATTGTATAAAATAATTTTTTATACATGTATTATTTGCTTGCATTACTATATGAACAAATAAAGAAAAAATTTGTTTAAAACTGTGTCATTTTTATCTACTACCCATTATTAAATAATTAATACCAATATATAAATTTGTAAAATTTTTTACAATATATAATTATTTTTATTATTATTTTACATATATAATAAACTATTACTATCAATTTACTATTCACACATAAATATACAATTTATTAAAATCGATACTGGACACTTAACATTAAACATTTACTTTTCCAAATCCAAAAGAAATTTTTTTATTATTAATAATAAACACTTAAACTATCAAATTAACAATTGTAACTCAAATATACATTTAATTAGGGTAGTTGCTGTACACAGAACCTATTTAATTTACTATGCCAACTGCTATCTACATTTAATTAGGATATATGCTGGACACTCAACCTATGTCTAAAACCTAAAAATACCCCTGTACCCCAAAACCCAAACCTAGCCCTGAAACCTAAAAATACCCCTGTACCCCAAAACCCAAACCTAGCCCTGAAACCTAAAAATACCTCTCTACCCCAAAATCCAAACTTAGCCCTCAAACCTAAAAAGACCCCTGTATCCCAAAACCCAAACCTAGCCCTGAAACCTAAAGATACCCCTCTACCCCAAAACTCAAACCTAGCCCTGAAACCTAAAAATACCCCTCTACCCCAAAACCCAAACCTAACCCTGAAAACTAAAAATACCCCTCTACCCCAAAATCCAAACATAGCCCTGAAACCTAAAGAAACCTCTCTACCCAAAAACCCAAACCTAGCCCTGAAAACTAACAATACCCCTCTACCCCAAAACCCAAACCTAGCCCTGAAACCTAAAAATACCCCTCTACCCCAAACCCACGCCTGAAAACTAAAAATACCCCTGTACCCCAAAACCCAAACCTAGCCCTGAAACCTAAAAATACCCCTGTACCCCAAAACCCAAACCTAGCCCTGAAACCTAAAAATACCTCTCTACCCCAAAATCCAAACTTAGCCCTCAAACCTAAACAGACCCCTGTATCCCAAAACCCAAACCTAGCCCTGAAACCTAAAAATACCCCTCTACCCCAAAACTCAAACCTAGCCCTGAAACCTAAAAATACCCCTGTACCCTAAAACCCAAACCTAGCCCTGAAACCTAAAGATACCCCTCTACCCCAAAACTCAAACCTAGCCCTGAAACCTAAAAATACCCCTCTACCCCAAAACCCAAACCTAACCCTGAAAACTAAAAATACCCCTCTACACCAAAACCCAAACATAGCCCTGAAACCTAAAGAAACCTCTCTACCCCAAAACCCAAACCTAGCCCTGAAAACTAACAATACCCCTCTACCCCAAAACCCAAACCTAGCCCTGAAACCTAAAAATACCCCTCTACCCCAAAACCCAAACCTACGCCTGAAAACTAAAAATACCCCTCTACCCCAAAACCCAAACCTAGCCCTGAAACCTACAAATACCCCTGTACCCCAAAACCCAAACCTAGCCCTGAAACCTAAAAATACCTCTCTACCCCAAAATCCAAACTTAGCCCTCAAACCTAAACAGACCCCTGTATCCCAAAACCCAAACCTAGCCCTGAAACCTAAAGATACCCCTCTACCCCAAAACCCAAACCTAGCCCTGAAAACTAAAAATACCCCTCTACCCCAAAACTCAAACCTAGCCCTGAAACCTAAAAATACCCCTGTACCCTAAAACCCAAACCTAGCCCTGAAACCTAAAGATACCCCTCTACCCCAAAACTCAAACCTAGCCCTGAAACCTAAAAATACCCCTCTACCCCAAAACCCAAACCTAACCCTGAAAACTAAAAATACCCCTCTACACCAAAACCCAAACATAGCCCTGAAACCTAAAGAAACCTCTCTACCCCAAAACCCAAACCTAGCCCTGAAAACTAACAATACCCCTCTACCCCAAAACCCAAACCTAGCCCTGAAACCTAAAGATACCCCTCTACCCCAAAACTCAAACCTAGCCCTGAAACCTAAAAATACCCCTCTACCCCAAAACCCAAACCTAACCCTGAAAACTAAAAATACCCCTCTACACCAAAACCCAAACATAGCCCTGAAACCTAAAGAAACCTCTCTACCCCAAAACCCAAACCTAGCCCTGAAAACTAACAATACCCCTCTACCCCAAAACCCAAACCTAGCCCTGAAACCTAAAAATACCCCTCTACCCCAAAACCCAAACCTACGCCTGAAAACTAAAAATACCCCTCTACCCCAAAACCCAAACCTAGCCCTGAAACCTACAAATACCCCTCTACCCCAAAACCCAAACATAGCCCTGAAACCTAAAAAAACCCCTCTAACCCAAAATCCAAACTTAGCCCTGAAACCTAAAAATACCCCTGTATCCCAAAACCCAAACCTAGCCCTGAAACCTAAAAATACCCCTCTACCCCAAAACCCAAACCTACGCCTGAAAACTAAAAATACCCCTCTACCCCAAAACCCAAACCTACGCCTGAAAACTAAAAATACCCCTCTACCCCAAAATCCAAACATAGCCCTGAAACCTAAAGAAACCTCTCTACCCAAAAACCCAAACCTAGCCCTGAAAACTAACAATACCCCTCTACCCCAAAACCCAAACCTAGCCCTGAAACCTAAAAATACCCCTCTACCCAAAACCCCAAACCTACGCCTGAAAACTAAAAATACCCCTGTACCCCAAAACCCAAACCTAGCCCTGAAACCTAAAAATACCCCTGTACCCCAAAACCCAAACCTAGCCCTGAAACCTAAAAATACCTCTCTACCCCAAAATCCAAACTTAGCCCTCAAACCTAAAAAGACCCCTGTATCCCAAAACCCAAACCTAGCCCTGAAACCTAAAAAGATACCCCTCTACCCCAAAACCCAAACCTAGCCCTGAAAACTAAAAATACCCCTCTACCCCAAAACTCAAACCTAGCCCTGAAACCTAAAAATACCCCTGTACCCTAAAACCCAAACCTAGCCCTGAAACCTAAAGATACCCCTCTACCCCAAAACTCAAACCTAGCCCTGAAACCTAAAAATACCCCTCTACCCCAAAACCCAAACCTAGCCCTGAAAACTAAAAATACCCCTCTACCCCAAAACTCAAACCTAGCCCTGAAACCTAAAAATACCCCTGTACCCTAAAACCCAAACCTAGCCCTGAAACCTAAAGATACCCCTCTACCCCAAAACTCAAACCTAGCCCTGAAACCTAAAAATACCCCTCTACCCCAAAACCCAAACCTAACCCTGAAAACTAAAAATACCCCTCTACCCCAAAACCCAAACATAGCCCTGAAACCTAAAGAAACCTCTCTACCCCAAAACCCAAACCTAGCCCTGAAAACTAACAATACCCCTCTACCCCAAAACCCAAAACTAGCCCTGAAACCTAAAAATACCCCTCTACCCCAAAACCCAAACCTACGCCTGAAAACTAAAAATACCCCTCTACCCCAATACCCAAACCTAGCCCTGAAACCTAAAAATACCCCTCTAACCCAAAATCCAAACTTAGCCCTGAAACCTAAAAATACCCCTGTATCCCAAAACCCAAACCTAGCCCTGAAACCTAAAAATACCCCTCTACCCCAAAACCCAAACCTACGCCTGAAAACTAAAAATACCCCTCTACCCCAAAACCCAAACCTAGCCCTGAAACCTAAAAATACCCCTCTACCCCAAAACCCAAACATAGCCCTGAAACCTAAAAATACCCCTCGAACCCAAAATCCAAACTTAGCCCTGAAACCTAAAAATACCCCTGTATCCCAAAACCCAAACCTAGCCCTGAAACCTAAAGATACCCCTCTACCCCAAAACCCAAACCTAGCCCTAAAAACTAAAAATACCCCTCTACCCCAAAACTCAAACCTAGCCCTGAAACCTAAAAATATCCCTGTACCCTAAAACCCAAACCTAGCCCTAAAACCTAAAGATACCCCTCTGCCCCAAACCTCTAACCTAGCCCTGAAACCTAAAAATACCCCTCTACCCCAAAACCCAAACCTAGCCCTGAAAACTAAAAATACCCCTCTACCCCAAAACACAAACATAGCCCTGAAACCTAAAGAAACCCCTCTACCCCAAAACCCAAACCTAGCCCTGAAAACTAACAATACCCCTCTACCCCAAAACCCAAACCTAGCCCTGAAACCTAAAAATACCCCTCTACCCCAAAACCCAAACCTACGCCTGAAAACTAAAAATACCCCTCTACCCCAAAACCCAAACCTAGCCCTGAAACCTAAAAATACCCCTCTACCCCAAAACCCAAACATAGCCCTGAAACCTAAAAATACCCCTCTAAACCAAAATCCAAACTTAGCCCTGAAACCTAAAAATACCCCTGTATCCCAAACCCCAAACCTACGCCTGAAAACTAAAAATACCCATGTACCCCAAAACCCAAACCTAGACCTGAAACCTAAAAATACCCCTGTACCCCAAAACCCAAACCTAGCCCTGAAACCTAAAAATACCTCTCTACCCCAAAATCCAAACTTAGCCCTCAAACCTAAAAAGACCCCTGTATCCCAAAACCCAAACCTAGCCCTGAAACCTAAAGATACCCCTCTACCCCAAAACCCAAACCTAGCCCTGAAAACTAAAAATACCCCTCTACCCCAAAACTCAAACCTAGCCCTGAAACCTAAAAATACCCCTGTACCCTAAAACCCAAACCTAGCCCTGAAACCTAAAGATACCCCTCTACCCCAAAACTCAAACCTAGCCCTGAAACCTAAAAATACTCCTCTACCCCAAAACCCAAACCTAACCCTGAAAACTAAAAATACCCCTCTACCCCAAAACCCAAACCTACGCCTGAAAACTAAAAATACCCCTCTACCCCAAAACCCAAACCTAGCCCTGAAACCTAAAAATACCCCTCTACCCCAAAACCCAAACATAGCCCTGAAACCTAAAAATACCCCTCTAACCCAAAATCCAAACTTAGCCCTGAAACCTAAAAATACCCCTGTATCCCAAAACCCAAACCTAGCCCTGAAACCTAAAAATACCCCTCTCCCCCAAAACCCAAACCTAACCATGAAAACAAAAAATACCCCTCTACCCCAAAATCCAAACATAGCCCTGAAACCTAAAGAAACCTCTCTACCCAAAAACCCAAACCTAGCCCTGAAAACTAACAATACCCCTCTACCCCAAAACCCAAACCTAGCCCTGAAACCTAAAAATACCCCTCTACCCCAAACCCCAAACCTACGCCTGAAAACTAAAAATACCCCTGTACCCCAAAACCCAAACCTAGCCCTGAAACCTAATACCCCTGTACCCAAAAACCCAAACCTAGCCCTGAAAACTAACAATACCCCTCTACCCCAAAACCCAAACCTAGCCCTGAAACCTAAAAATACCCCTCTACCCCAAACCCCAAACCTACGCCTGAAAACTAAAAATACCCCTGTACCCCAAAACCCAAACCTAGCCCTGAAACCTAATACCCCTGTACCCCAAAACCCAAACCTAGCCCTGAAACCTAAATATACCCCTCTACCCCAAAACCCAAACCTAGCCCTGAAAACTAAAAATACCCCTCTACCCCAAAACTCAAACCTAGCCCTGAAACCTAAAAATACCCCTGTACCCTAAAACCCAAACCTAGCCCTGAAACCTAAAGATACCCCTCTACCCCAAAACTCAAACCTAGCCCTGAAACCTAAAAATACCCCTCTACCCCAAAACCCAAACCTAACCCTGAAAACTAAAAATACCCCTCTACCCCAAAACCCAAACATAGCCCTGAAACCTAAAGAAACCTCTCTACCCCAAAACCCAAACCTAGCCCTGAAAACTAACAATACCCCTCTACCCCAAAACCCAAACCTAGCCCTGAAACCTAAAAATACCCCTCTACCCCAAAACCCAAACCTACGCCTGAAAACTAAAAATACCCCTCTACCCCAAAACCCAAACCTAGCCCTGAAACCTAAAAATACCCCTCTACCCCAAAACCCAAACATAGCCCTGAAACCTAAAAATACCCCTCTAACCCAAAATCCAAACTTAGCCCTGAAACCTAAAAATACCCCTGTATCCCAAAACCCAAACCTAGCCCTGAAACCTAAAAATACCCCTCTACCCCAAAACCCAAACCTACGCCTGAAAACTAAAAATACCCCTCTACCCCAAAACCCAAACCTAGCCCTGAAACCTAAAAATACCCCTCTACCCCAAAACCCAAACATAGCCCTGAAACCTAAAAATACCCCTCGAACCCAAAATCCAAACTTAGCCCTGAAACCTAAAAATACCCCTGTATCCCAAAACCCAAACCTAGCCCTGAAACCTAAAGATACCCCTCTACCCCAAAACCCAAACCTAGCCCTAAAAACTAAAAATACCCCTCTACCCCAAAACTCAAACCTAGTCCTGAAACCTAAAAATACCCCTGTACCCTAAAACCCAAACCTAGCCCTGAAACCTAAAGATACCCCTCTGCCCCAAACCTCTAACCTAGCCCTGAAACCTAAAAATACCCCTCTACCCCAAAACCCAAACCTAGCCCTGAAAACTAAAAATACCCCTCTACCCCAAAACACAAACATAGCCCTGAAACCTAAAGAAACCCCTCTACCCCAAAACCCAAACCTAGCCCTGAAAACTAACAATACCCCTCTACCCCAAAACCCAAACCTAGCCCTGAAACCTAAAAATACCCCTCTACCCCAAAACCCAAACCTACGCCTGAAAACTAAAAATACCCCTCTACCCCAAAACCCAAACCTAGCCCTGAAACCTAAAAATACCCCTCTACCCCAAAACCCAAACATAGCCCTGAAAACTAAAAATACCCCTCTACCCCAAAACACAAACATAGCCCTGAAACCTAAAGAAACCCCTCTACCCCAAAACCCAAACCTAGCCCTGAAAACTAACAATACCCCTCTACCCCAAAACCCAAACCTAGCCCTGAAACCTAAAAATACCCCTCTACCCCAAAACCCAAACCTACGCCTGAAAACTAAAAATACCCCTCTACCCCAAAACCCAAACCTAGCCCTGAAACCTAAAAATACCCCTCTCCCCCAAAACCCAAACCTAACCATGAAAACAAAAAATACCCCTCTACCCCAAAATCCAAACATAGCCCTGAAACCTAAAGAAACCTCTCTACCCAAAAACCCAAACCTAGCCCTGAAAACTAACAATACCCCTCTACCCCAAAACCCAAACCTAGCCCTGAAACCTAAAAATACCCCTCTACCCCAAACCCCAAACCTACGCCTGAAAACTAAAAATACCCCTGTACCCCAAAACCCAAACCTAGCCCTGAAACCTAATACCCCTGTACCCAAAAACCCAAACCTAGCCCTGAAAACTAACAATACCCCTCTACCCCAAAACCCAAACCTAGCCCTGAAACCTCAAAATACCCCTCTACCCCAAACCCCAAACCTACGCCTGAAAACTAAAAATACCCCTGTACCCCAAAACCCAAACCTAGCCCTGAAACCTAATACCCCTGTACCCCAAAACCCAAACCTAGCCCTGAAACCTAAATATACCCCTCTACCCCAAAACCCAAACCTAGCCCTGAAAACTAAAAATACCCCTCTACCCCAAAACTCAAACCTAGCCCTGAAACCTAAAAATACCCCTGTACCCTAAAACCCAAACCTAGCCCTGAAACCTAAAGATACCCCTCTACCCCAAAACTCAAACCTAGCCCTGAAACCTAAAAATACCCCTCTACCCCAAAACCCAAACCTAACCCTGAAAACTAAAAATACCCCTCTACCCCAAAACCCAAACATAGCCCTGAAACCTAAAGAAACCTCTCTACCCCAAAACCCAAACCTAGCCCTGAAAACTAACAATACCCCTCTACCCCAAAACCCAAACCTAGCCCTGAAACCTAAAAATACCCCTCTACCCCAAAACCCAAACCTACGCCTGAAAACTAAAAATACCCCTCTACCCCAAAACCCAAACCTAGCCCTGAAACCTAAAAATACCCCTCTACCCCAAAACCCAAACATAGCCCTGAAACCTAAAAATACCCCTCTAACCCAAAATCCAAACTTAGCCCTGAAACCTAAAAATACCCCTGTATCCCAAAACCCAAACCTAGCCCTGAAACCTAAAAATACCCCTCTACCCCAAAACCCAAACCTACGCCTGAAAACTAAAAATACCCCTCTACCCCAAAACCCAAACCTAGCCCTGAAACCTAAAAATACCCCTCTACCCCAAAACCCAAACATAGCCCTGAAACCTAAAAATACCCCTCGAACCCAAAATCCAAACTTAGCCCTGAAACCTAAAAATACCCCTGTATCCCAAAACCCAAACCTAGCCCTGAAACCTAAAGATACCCCTCTACCCCAAAACCCAAACCTAGCCCTAAAAACTAAAAATACCCCTCTACCCCAAAACTCAAACCTAGTCCTGAAACCTAAAAATACCCCTGTACCCTAAAACCCAAACCTAGCCCTGAAACCTAAAGATACCCCTCTGCCCCAAACCTCTAACCTAGCCCTGAAACCTAAAAATACCCCTCTACCCCAAAACCCAAACCTAGCCCTGAAAACTAAAAATACCCCTCTACCCCAAAACACAAACATAGCCCTGAAACCTAAAGAAACCCCTCTACCCCAAAACCCAAACCTAGCCCTGAAAACTAACAATACCCCTCTACCCCAAAACCCAAACCTAGCCCTGAAAACTAAAAATACCCCTCTATCCCAAAACACAAACATAGCCCTGAAACCTAAAGAAACCCCTCTACCCCAAAACCCAAACCTAGCCCTGAAAACTAACAATACCCCTCTACCCCAAAACCCAAACCTAGCCCTGAAACCTAAAAATACCTCTCTACCCCAAAATCCAAACTTAGCCCTCAAACCTAAAAAGACCCCTGTATCCCAAAACCCAAACCTAGCCCTGAAACCTAAAGATACCCCTCTACCCCAAAACCCAAACCTAGCCCTGAAAACTAAAAATACCCCTCTACCCCAAAACTCAAACCTAGCCCTGAAACCTAAAAATACCCCTGTACCCTAAAACCCAAACCTAGCCCTGAAACCTAAAGATACCCCTCTACCCCAAAACTCAAACCTAGCCCTGAAACCTAAAAATACTCCTCTACCCCAAAACCCAAACCTAACCCTGAAAACTAAAAATACCCCTCTACCCCAAAACCCAAACATAGCCCTGAAACCTAAAGAAACCTCTCTACCCCAAAACCCAAACCTAGCCCTGAAAACTAACAATAGCCCTCTACCCCAAAACCCAAACCTAGCCCTGAAACCTAAAAATACCCCTCTACCCCAAAACCCAAACCTACGCCTGAAAACTAAAAATACCCCTCTACCCCAAAACCCAAACCTAGCCCTGAAACCTAAAAATACCCCTCTACCCCAAAACCCAAACATAGCCCTGAAACCTAAAAATACCCCTCTAACCCAAAATCCAAACTTAGCCCTGAAACCTAAAAATACCCCTGTATCCCAAAACCCAAACCTAGCCCTGAAACCTAAAAATACCCCTCTCCCCCAAAACCCAAACCTAACCATGAAAACAAAAAATACCCCTCTACCCCAAAATCCAAACATAGCCCTGAAACCTAAAGAAACCTCTCTACCCAAAAACCCAAACCTAGCCCTGAAAACTAACAATACCCCTCTACCCCAAAACCCAAACCTAGCCCTGAAACCTAAAAATACCCCTCTACCCCAAACCCCAAACCTACGCCTGAAAACTAAAAATACCCCTGTACCCCAAAACCCAAACCTAGCCCTGAAACCTAATACCCCTGTACCCAAAAACCCAAACCTAGCCCTGAAAACTAACAATACCCCTCTACCCCAAAACCCAAACCTAGCCCTGAAACCTAAAAATACCCCTCTACCCCAAACCCCAAACCTACGCCTGAAAACTAAAAATACCCCTGTACCCCAAAACCCAAACCTAGCCCTGAAACCTAATACCCCTGTACCCCAAAACCCAAACCTAGCCCTGAAACCTAAATATACCCCTCTACCCCAAAACCCAAACCTAGCCCTGAAAACTAAAAATACCCCTCTACCCCAAAACTCAAACCTAGCCCTGAAACCTAAAAATACCCCTGTACCCTAAAACCCAAACCTAGCCCTGAAACCTAAAGATACCCCTCTACCCCAAAACTCAAACCTAGCCCTGAAACCTAAAAATACCCCTCTACCCCAAAACCCAAACCTAACCCTGAAAACTAAAAATACCCCTCTACCCCAAAACCCAAACATAGCCCTGAAACCTAAAGAAACCTCTCTACCCCAAAACCCAAACCTAGCCCTGAAAACTAACAATACCCCTCTACCCCAAAACCCAAACCTAGCCCTGAAACCTAAAAATACCCCTCTACCCCAAAACCCAAACCTACGCCTGAAAACTAAAAATACCCCTCTACCCCAAAACCCAAACCTAGCCCTGAAACCTAAAAATACCCCTCTACCCCAAAACCCAAACATAGCCCTGAAACCTAAAAATACCCCTCTAACCCAAAATCCAAACTTAGCCCTGAAACCTAAAAATACCCCTGTATCCCAAAACCCAAACCTAGCCCTGAAACCTAAAAATACCCCTCTACCCCAAAACCCAAACCTACGCCTGAAAACTAAAAATACCCCTCTACCCCAAAACCCAAACCTAGCCCTGAAACCTAAAAATACCCCTCTACCCCAAAACCCAAACATAGCCCTGAAACCTAAAAATACCCCTCGAACCCAAAATCCAAACTTAGCCCTGAAACCTAAAAATACCCCTGTATCCCAAAACCCAAACCTAGCCCTGAAACCTAAAGATACCCCTCTACCCCAAAACCCAAACCTAGCCCTAAAAACTAAAAATACCCCTCTACCCCAAAACTCAAACCTAGTCCTGAAACCTAAAAATACCCCTGTACCCTAAAACCCAAACCTAGCCCTGAAACCTAAAGATACCCCTCTGCCCCAAACCTCTAACCTAGCCCTGAAACCTAAAAATACCCCTCTACCCCAAAACCCAAACCTAGCCCTGAAAACTAAAAATACCCCTCTACCCCAAAACACAAACATAGCCCTGAAACCTAAAGAAACCCCTCTACCCCAAAACCCAAACCTAGCCCTGAAAACTAACAATACCCCTCTACCCCAAAACCCAAACCTAGCCCTGAAACCTAAAAATACCCCTCTACCCCAAAACCCAAACCTACGCCTGAAAACTAAAAATACCCCTCTACCCCAAAACCCAAACCTAGCCCTGAAACCTAAAAATACCCCTCTACCCCAAAACCCAAACATAGCCCTGAAAACTAAAAATACCCCTCTACCCCAAAACACAAACATAGCCCTGAAACCTAAAGAAACCCCTCTACCCCAAAACCCAAACCTAGCCCTGAAAACTAACAATACCCCTCTACCCCAAAACCCAAACCTAGCCCTGAAACCTAAAAATACCCCTCTACCCCAAAACCCAAACCTACGCCTGAAAACTAAAAATACCCCTCTACCCCAAAACCCAAACCTAGCCCTGAAACCTAAAAATACCCCTCTCCCCCAAAACCCAAACCTAACCATGAAAACAAAAAATACCCCTCTACCCCAAAATCCAAACATAGCCCTGAAACCTAAAGAAACCTCTCTACCCAAAAACCCAAACCTAGCCCTGAAAACTAACAATACCCCTCTACCCCAAAACCCAAACCTAGCCCTGAAACCTAAAAATACCCCTCTACCCCAAACCCCAAACCTACGCCTGAAAACTAAAAATACCCCTGTACCCCAAAACCCAAACCTAGCCCTGAAACCTAATACCCCTGTACCCAAAAACCCAAACCTAGCCCTGAAAACTAACAATACCCCTCTACCCCAAAACCCAAACCTAGCCCTGAAACCTAAAAATACCCCTCTACCCCAAACCCCAAACCTACGCCTGAAAACTAAAAATACCCCTGTACCCCAAAACCCAAACCTAGCCCTGAAACCTAATACCCCTGTACCCCAAAACCCAAACCTAGCCCTGAAACCTAAATATACCCCTCTACCCCAAAACCCAAACCTAGCCCTGAAAACTAAAAATACCCCTCTACCCCAAAACTCAAACCTAGCCCTGAAACCTAAAAATACCCCTGTACCCTAAAACCCAAACCTAGCCCTGAAACCTAAAGATACCCCTCTACCCCAAAACTCAAACCTAGCCCTGAAACCTAAAAATACCCCTCTACCCCAAAACCCAAACCTAACCCTGAAAACTAAAAATACCCCTCTACCCCAAAACCCAAACATAGCCCTGAAACCTAAAGAAACCTCTCTACCCCAAAACCCAAACCTAGCCCTGAAAACTAACAATACCCCTCTACCCCAAAACCCAAACCTAGCCCTGAAACCTAAAAATACCCCTCTACCCCAAAACCCAAACCTACGCCTGAAAACTAAAAATACCCCTCTACCCCAAAACCCAAACCTAGCCCTGAAACCTAAAAATACCCCTCTACCCCAAAACCCAAACATAGCCCTGAAACCTAAAAATACCCCTCTAACCCAAAATCCAAACTTAGCCCTGAAACCTAAAAATACCCCTGTATCCCAAAACCCAAACCTAGCCCTGAAACCTAAAAATACCCCTCTACCCCAAAACCCAAACCTACGCCTGAAAACTAAAAATACCCCTCTACCCCAAAACCCAAACCTAGCCCTGAAACCTAAAAATACCCCTCTACCCCAAAACCCAAACATAGCCCTGAAACCTAAAAATACCCCTCGAACCCAAAATCCAAACTTAGCCCTGAAACCTAAAAATACCCCTGTATCCCAAAACCCAAACCTAGCCCTGAAACCTAAAGATACCCCTCTACCCCAAAACCCAAACCTAGCCCTAAAAACTAAAAATACCCCTCTACCCCAAAACTCAAACCTAGTCCTGAAACCTAAAAATACCCCTGTACCCTAAAACCCAAACCTAGCCCTGAAACCTAAAGATACCCCTCTGCCCCAAACCTCTAACCTAGCCCTGAAACCTAAAAATACCCCTCTACCCCAAAACCCAAACCTAGCCCTGAAAACTAAAAATACCCCTCTACCCCAAAACACAAACATAGCCCTGAAACCTAAAGAAACCCCTCTACCCCAAAACCCAAACCTAGCCCTGAAAACTAACAATACCCCTCTACCCCAAAACCCAAACCTAGCCCTGAAACCTAAAAATATCCCTCTACCCCAAAACCCAAACCTACGCCTGAAAACTAAAAATACCCCTGTATCCCAAAACCCAAACCTAGCCCTGAAACCTAAAAATACCCCTCTACCCCAAAACCCAAACCTACGCCTGAAAACTAAAAATACCCCTCTACCCCAAAACCCAAACCTAGCCCTGAAACCTAAAAATACCCCTCTACCCCAAAACCCAAACATAGCCCTGAAACCTAAAAATACCCCTCGAACCCAAAATCCAAACTTAGCCCTGAAACCTAAAAATACCCCTGTATCCCAAAACCCAAACCTAGCCCTGAAACCTAAAGATACCCCTCTACCCCAAAACCCAAACCTAGCCCTAAAAACTAAAAATACCCCTCTACCCCAAAACTCAAACCTAGTCCTGAAACCTAAAAATACCCCTGTACCCTAAAACCCAAACCTAGCCCTGAAACCTAAAGATACCCCTCTGCCCCAAACCTCTAACCTAGCCCTGAAACCTAAAAATACCCCTCTACCCCAAAACCCAAACCTAGCCCTGAAAACTAAAAATACCCCTCTACCCCAAAACACAAACATAGCCCTGAAACCTAAAGAAACCCCTCTACCCCAAAACCCAAACCTAGCCCTGAAAACTAACAATACCCCTCTACCCCAAAACCCAAACCTAGCCCTGAAACCTAAAAATACCCCTCTACCCCAAAACCCAAACCTACGCCTGAAAACTAAAAATACCCCTCTACCCCAAAACCCAAACCTAGCCCTGAAACCTAAAAATACCCCTCTACCCCAAAACCCAAACATAGCCCTGAAACCTAAAAATACCCCTCTAAACCAAAATCCAAACTTAGCCCTGAAACCTAAAAATACCCCTGTATCCCAAAACCCAAACCTAGCCCTGAAACCTAAAGACACCCCTCTACCCCAAAACCCAAACCTAGCCCTGAAAACTAAAAATACCCCTCTACCCCAAAACTCAAACCTAGCCCTGAAACCTAAAAATACCCCTGTACCCTAAAACCCAAACCTAGCCCTGAAACCTAAAGATACCCCTCTACCCCAAAACTCAAACCTAGCCCTGAAACCTAAAAATACCCCTCTACCCCAAAACCCAAACCTAGCCCTGAAGACTAAAAATACCCCTCTACCCCAAAACCCAAACATAGCCCTGAAACCTAAAGAAACACCTCTACCCCAAAACCCAAACCTAGCCCTGAAAACTAACAATACCCCTCTACCCCAAAACCCAAACCTAGCCCTGAAAACTAAAAATACCCCTCTACCCCAAAACCCAAACCTAGCACTGAAACCTAAAAATACTCCTGTACCCCAAAACCCAAATTAAATACATGTCTTAATTTTTTTTCAATTTTTTAATTTAACATTTCATATTTAAAATGTAAAATTTCATATTTGAAATATAAAATTTCGAAATCTATTTTATATAAATTTATTTTCCTAAAATAATATTTTATTTTATATTTTTCATGCACTCCCCACCCTTATCCCCTATAAACCCAACATCCCGCTGCAGAATTATTAAATTATTTTCTAATTTCAAATTTAAAAATTAATATTTCAATTTCTAATTTAAATTTTCGAAATCTATTTTATAAAAATGTATTTGATAAATTATTTATTTTTATTTATATTTTTCATACACTCCCCACCCTTATCCCCTAAAAACCCAACATCCCGCTGCTAAAATATTTTAAAATTTTCTAATTTCAAATTTCAGATTTCAAATTTAATATTTCAAAATTAAAATTTCGTAATCTATTTTATATAAATGTATTTCCTAAAATAAATATTTTATTTTATATTTTTCATACACTCCCCACCCTTATCCCCTATAAACCCAACATCCCGCTGCTGAATTTGTAAATAATTTTCTAATTTCCAATTTCAGATTTAAAAATTAAATTTTCAGATTTCAAATTTAAAATTTCTAAATCTATTTTATAAAAATTTATTTGATTAATTAATTATTTTTATTTATATTTTTCATACACTCCCCACCCTTATCCCCTATAAACCCAACATCCCGCTGCTAAAATTTTTATATATTTTCTATTTTCATATTTCGAATTTCTAATATTTAATTTCGCATTCTAATTTCTCTAACATATTTTTTAACATTTATATTTTTAATATTTATATTTTTAATACACTCCCCACCCTTATCCCCTATAAACCCAACATCCCGCTCCTAAAATTTATAATACTTTATATAAATAATTTATATTATAATTAAATATTATAGCACATTTATATAACATTTTTTATTATTAATATATTAGAAACATATATTTTAAAATGTCGATATTTTGACATTGACATTATATATGTCGATATTTCTATCATCGACATTACTTATCTCGATATTAATGAATATACATTCAAATCGATATTTTAGACAATGATATTTAGAACATCGATATTTCTTACCTTCGATTTTTCTGACTCGATATTAGTGCAAATCGACATTGTTGACGCGATATTTTGACTGTGCACCGTCTAACTGTTGGCAATCGCTCGGGGTAGCATTCCAACCGATTGTTTTCCCCCAAGGTGCCACTCTGAACAAATGCCCACTGCAAATCTGTGCGGACTGTGTTCCTCAAGGAGACAGACGTTCTCGAACATTGCTCATTACACCTCTCCACCTGGCAACCCACTGCTTTTTAGTTGGAAATTTGAGATTCACCCCCAGTCCTCCCCCCGAATCTGGCTAAGTAAACTAGGCCCCGGTATCCACCGGCAGTAGCCCAGTCGGGGGCCCCATTGGGCCCATGTGGCCATAGGCATGCGAGAGGGAAGCGCTTTGTTCCTAAACAGTACCAGGATGACCTGCAGACTCTGAGCTGGGCCAGTGGCAGGCGCTGCACACTCCATGTACACTGGGGGATTTGCCAGAATGAGGGCTGGTGCTGGGATTGGGGACAGAGCCGGGAACACGCTCGGCACAGGTTCCTCTGCCAGAGTAATGTCCATCAGTTCTGACTCAGAAGTTGACTCTGCTGGACGAGGGAAGTGTCTGGACTTAGAACAACGTTTTAATGTTGAGTCGAGCCATCAGTTTATTTTTGTTTGTTTTTCTTCTACTTTTATGTGTCGGAGGACAAAGAAGAACAGTTCTTCAATCTAAACCTCAAGCACCATCAAGACTGAGCCCGGTGCGGTGTTGAGAGCACATGAACGTTTTTGCCACCTGCTCCTTGACTGCCATTGTGTACACACAGCTGCACTGCTCACAAGACTTGGAGTTGTGCCTTTGCCTCATGCCCCCAGACCTTTAGAGGGTCCTTGGCAGCAGTGACAAGGCTTAAAGCCTGGAATCTAGGGCAAGATATCCCTTGTCAGAACCCTTTTCAGTGGGCCAACGGGGCAAGCAGGAGTTATTGGTCCCACTCCTGGTGGCTGAGACCTTTCATTCCAGAAGTCCCAGGGCCCGACTTACTATGGATCCTGCTCAACTGGGCCAAGCACCCCTTCTGCAACAGACTCTCAGGTAGCGTTGGGCGAGCAAGCAAGGCTCCTTCGAGGGGGAAGCGTAGATACAGATCAGTGAACTTAACTCATAACTCAACATGGAAGCAGCGCAAGCAATAAATCAATGTCCAATCATGTACTTGTTTTTATGTAAAAAGAAGTATTTTAATTCTAATTCTACACATACAAAGGTAAACAACATTGAAAAGCAATAACACTTTAACCCTTGAAGTCAGGACTTTAGTAGTTGTCATGCCACTCCCTATCCTACTAACATCAGTGCAACAAGTTCGATGTTATTCCCCATTCACTGAGGACCACATTCAGGGAATGTAAACTATTAGGCTGTTCGCAAGTGTTCTAATCTCAGACTCCTTTCGAAATTTGAGTCAAGGGTCTACGGGGGTCGAAGTACTGATATGAGTATGTCCCCAGGACCCAGTTCATGGCTTACCCGCTCTGGCGGTATGAAACCCTTCAGCAGCGCAGCAAAGTCAGGCGGCGAGCGATCGCACACAACAACACCCAGCAGGCGCAGACGGTCTACTCCGAGCCGCGTTACCAGCTGGTTCTAGCGAAAGGGGATGTTTCCAATCCGGTGGTCGCACAGTAAGTTACAGTTTCCTTCCCGTGGAGTTGTGGACGGTTGATCTCCTTGCTCCAACAGGGCTTGGGCGATGTTCTTTGATCCTTGGGCTTCCTACACTGCAGTTCACAGTACGCGGGCCGGACCCGCCTTGGTCACAGCAGCAGTTTTTCAGTCCCTGGGGACAGGCCACACCTTTGACCTCTATCCTCGGCAGCCCCTCCCAGCATATGGGGTCACCGCCATGGCACTCACAGGTTCGCTCACGATGGCCTGCCGTTAATGTTCCTGGTGGCCCCCTATTTAGCACACAGGGCCTCCCACCACGAGGTGGTGCATGCCTGGCACCCTCCGCACAACCCTCGCGGCCCCTCCTCGAGCACACAGCCTCACACATCGCACTGAGAGTCCTCATGATAGGGCTCCCCAGACTTGGCTTCTTCCAACGCTCTCCTCTTCCTCACAGGGCACATTGGTCTTGGTTGAGCAGTCAGGGGCTGGTGTTCCAGGGCAGGTGATCTTGGTTTCCCAGGGTGATGTCCCCACACCCAACAGGGAGACTAGCAGCGGGGCCTCCAGTCCTGGTTTCAGGGAGAATCTTGCAGAGCTCCCCTTCCTCACACAGCCGTCTTGCTACTCAGCAAATGACAACGTTTGGGGTCTCAAAATACCCTACTTATAGTCCTTTTAAAGTTACAAAATTTAACTAAGAGTTTGAGTCTTAGATGTTTTATGTTCGTGTTCTGCTTCTTCTAAATAGGCATCTTTCTTCTTCCTCCTGAAGGATGTCTGTCACAGCAGGCAGGACTCTGAAGCTGATTAACACCCAAGATTCATGGAAGTGACCAAAGTTCACACCTGTATGTCAGCCACAGTGATATGGTCATCAAAAGGTTAATCCTGGGCTCCCAGCCCTACTCTTTACCATTCCCTTATCCTTATCAGTCCGATCCCTGTCTTTCAGAGCTGTGTCCACACCCCTTCCTTGTGATCTATCATTGAATAAAGAGCCATTTGAAATACACACAGAGCCTGGCTCCCTGTCCACCAGTGCATGTCTCTCCCAGCTTACAGGAATGCAGCAATACACAAAGCTATCCTGGGGGTTTCCCCTACACTTTGTTTTCCACCAGGCGGGCCTCAGCTTCCCAAAATGAAACCCAAGGTCCTCCATGTAATGTACCAGTGCAGGCACTCGTGTACTCAGTACACATCCAGAGGAAACTTACTGAACAGCACTGTTATCCTTTTGTATTATGCCACCACAAGCATAACTACGTGCAGCGAACGTCTTCAGTTTGTGCGTACTGCTCAGTACTGCAGCCTCTCAGTATTGTACTAGAGTGTGCTATTCTAAATAACACACTCCCAGCACACATAAATTTACCCTGTGTGCACTGCACCACACTTCACCTCTTGTGTAGTGCACACATACCCTCAGCATGTTTCTATCATGCACACCCTTCCACACCTACCTGATGTAGGCCAGGGGTGAGTTCAGCAACTGAACTTTTAAAAAGGTGAGTGAGCCTCTAGGCCTCACTCCAGTGACACTACTACTGATCACTACCCGGTATGCAGTCACCACGGCGCTTGAGCTGCTTAACTCCTGGTGAAGGCGGTAGCCTTCCACCACTATGAGGGCAGCACTTTGGGGCACCCCTTCCAGTCCAACAAGACCGCAATCCATGAGACAGGCCTAGATCATGGTGCACACGCATGATCCGTGTTTGTTTAAGACAAAAAAATCAGCATTAGAAATCCAGACAACGGCGCAGTAGGGCACTCAGGGCAGGGGTACACGTCTTTACCATGAAGAGGATTTTTCCGTCCCAACATCCCTTAATTAAGCACTGCAAAAAAAAGCCATTTCTGTGAAACAGTTAACAGAGGGTAGTTCTGGATCTGCATCGAAGGGTGCAGAAAAAAGGAGCTAATGCCGGGGTGCTGCATGGTTTCAGTGATGCAACCAATGTTGAGACGGGAGATGACTATGCCAATTGCCACAGAAGAGCAGTAGCAAAATTTCCAGATATAGTCTGGCACGTAGGGATATTCAGAGGTTGCGGAATCGACAGGATACACATTTTGGGTGGTTATTTTCCTGCCTACTCCTACCGTTTCTAATCTGTGCCTCATACCTGTTCCCACACTTTAGTTCTCTTACCTTACGTTCTATTCTGTTTTCCTTGGTTGGTCTCCATTGTACATTTCCGTCACACAGGTACAGAAAATAAACTGTCTGTTTGTTGTCAGTCCTTATTCAGGGGCCACAAGACAAGCAGAGGCTACTAGGCCTCAGCTGTTGGGGTCATTTGTCTCTGATGTCCCACTGTCCCTCCTAGTATGGCTCTGCAAACTGGACCAAGTACAAATCCTTCCGCAACGGACTCCCAGTGGTAGCGATGGCGAGCAGCCACTGGCCTCTCAAGGAGGTTAGTTTAGGAGTACAAGCAGCTCAGTACTCAACAAACACCCAAAACCATATTAACTTAATTGTCCAGCCCAGTGCGTATCTTTATAAAAGAGAAGTACTTTTATACACTGTAGGACATAATACGACCCTGTAGAAAAATTCAAGTAGTCTGAGTCTAGCACAGGGTCACTGTCCTATGGCCCACCATGTCCCCTTCCCCCCTCCATGCCTCTCAGTGTTAGATCATCCCCTGCTGTGGGTCTAAGGCACAGGTGCAATGCTCCCCCAGTCCCTGTAGTCTTGTGCACAGTTTCGCAATCTTAGGTCGCTCACCAATGAGAGTGCAGACTAGGCCTCGGTTAAGCCTTTGGCTACTTCAGTCTGCGTCATCCTATATGTGGGGAAGCTGCAAAGGCTGCAGTGCACCAGCTCTTCACCCTGATCCTGGGAGTAGATGTCCCAAGGTCTAAGCACTAAAACTCTGTTTGGGCACAAGTGCCACAGGCTTGGTAATAGTTTTTTTTTTTTAGTGGCACATTCTGCTTGGCACACTTGGGCTAGAGCCACGGGCAGTGCCACGGACAAGCAGCAGGCAGGGTTTGTTGGAGTACACCACTCTGGTACACTACAGCAGCGGATCTTCCACTTCACCTCCGTTGACAGTCTACGAAACTGGAGACACACCAGTCACATTCTTGTGAGTCTCTGGAGGGTGGACCCTGAGCTCCGGGGTCACCGTGCTTGTCCACACTGGCCGTCAGCTTGCTTGCCCTTTCCCTCTTCTCTCAAGGTGCGGCAGATGTGCATTGGCCTGCACTTGCAGAACCAGTTTCTGTCTGGTCTCCTTGTATGTGTCCTTCTCAGTGTAAGAAACTGGGGTTTTCCTGCAGGAGCCACACACTTTTTGCCTCCCCTTTGATGCAACTTTGACTGAAGTGTACTAGGTTGCTGCTAACCAGGTCCACAGTACCAGTGTTCCTTTCCTAAAACTGTACATAGTTTCCCACAATTGTCAAACCCTTTACCACCCTCTGTAAGTCCCTAGTAAGTGGTACCCCTGGTAACTAGGGCCTGAGGTACTTAGGAGGGTCCCCAAGGGCTGCAGCACAAATTGTGCCACCCTATGGGACCCCTCACCAAACTCATGCAGGACTGCCATCGCAGGCTGCATGTTTTGTTGCAGACAAAAGTGAAAACACGACATGGCACTCATCCCTGTGTGCCATGTTCCCTAGCACTGCATGTAATATATTTAAGTCACCATTACAGCCCTAAGGAATGTGAGGGAATACCTGCATGAGTAGATATGCCCCTGTGCTGGTCAGTTCCATTACTGCCAGTGTAAGTAAACAGGGAAGCCATTTCAGAACATGTGCTGGACACTGGTGAAAACAAGTTCCCCAGCTACATGATGGCTTTACTGAAAATAGGGATGTTGGGTATCAAACCCCTCGTATTAATAAACCCACACTGATTCCAGTGATGGGTTTAGTAATACAGGCACCCTGAGGGTCCCTTAGAGATGCCCGCTGAAAACCTACCAGCCTCTGATGTGTTGGCTGACCAGTTTCTGCCAGCCGCCACCAGAGACAGGTTTCTGACCTCCTAGACCTCCAGTCCCCCAAAAGGTTGACCTCTGATTAGCACTCCTAGGCCATTGATCTTTAAACAAGCTCCTGCCTTTGAAATGCAAATCAGGCTTCCCTCCATTTGTCCAGGATCCATCTGCACCTGGACAGGCAGGAAAATGATCTAGTCAGGTAGCCGTGCCCACCCCCAGGCTAGTACCACCCCTAAGGTGGCCTAACCTGATGTGGGTATAATCAGAAGTGGCCAATTTTGTGTTAGCACCCTTAGGAACTCTGGGACAGGGTTATGTTCACTTCCCACAGGAAGTGGTCATATAGGAGGCATTGTGACCCCAGAGGTCGGTAGCTCATTGACGAGCCCCCAACACTCCTCTAATGCCCCATAATTCAGTATTTAGGGGAGTCCCTGTTGCCAGAAGATCTGATCCAGCAGACCTCAAAGAGAAAGGAGGGCTGCAGAGTCACAATTGCAAGAATTGGCGCCAACTATGCCGGCCTGCCTGCTACGATTGCACCAAAAGACGACTTGTCTTGCAGTTGCTGAGCCCCTAAAGCCTGGGAGACCTGGCAGCCCTTCACCCACGAATCAAGACCTCTAGGGAAGTAGCGGACCTGCTTCCTTGCATCCTGCAGGCATCCAAAGACTCCTGAGCAGACTGAGACCGCAGAAACCCATTGCCTAAAGCAACCGCTGCACCAGTCGCTCCAAGCAGAGTTGAAGTGGCTAATGGTGTCTGTCTGGTCCCCCAGCCCTCCAGAGTCCAATTCCAGTGTGGTGTCACCTCTCGTGGATTCCCCGACGCTGCCTGCAGGTTCTGCGCACAGGCCCAATCTATTGCGACTGCTCCAGTAAGAAAAATCAGACACCTAAGGATACCTCTGCACCCGTCGCTCATGGGCCGTGGTGAAGAGACCCAAAGGTGTTGCTACGTCCCCAACCTTTGGGAGGCCTGAGCCCCCTTGATGGTTGAGACCGACTGGCCTCCCAGTCCGAGCCTGCAGCCTCTTTATGCAAAGACTGATCCCTATAGAGTAACATTGGGCACCTGATGCTGTTTGGCACCTCTGCACCCTGCCACCCTAGTGCCACTGGTGGTGTTGTGCTGGGGCTGCCTTGGACCTTGCCCACCACTTTCCTTTACTGCTGGAGATTGGTACCGTTAAGTCGCTGTACTGTACCTGAATGACGCATTGACTACTACCCGCCCCAGCCCATAGAATAACATTGCAGCTTCTAAAAATTGTACTGTGAACTCAAAAGTATTTCTATTGAAAAACATATTTACCTGAACGAATTGCTTCTGGTGTCTAAACATATATAAAGATAGTGGTATTTTTTTATAAATTGGTGTGTATCTCCTTGCTGAGTCGTGTGCATCATTTATTGACTGCTGTGTGTATTTGCCAATGTGTTGCACTCCTCTATGATACGCCTAAGGCTGCTTGACCAGCCTACCCCCTAGAAGAGCACCTTAGGATCGCATAGCAAGTGCCTGTCCACTCATAAGGGAACCCCTGGACTCTACACGATATATCTCATTTCGATGTATCCCATTAAGAGCCGGCTTCCTACACTCAGCCTTTGTCTAGAATTATGCTCCTCACTGCAGGGTTGTTTCTAGGTTGGAGCATCCACAGCGGAGGCAGGAAGAGCTGTGAACATTTGGCACGCGGCTGTCAATAGCTACACTAACCGTGATCACAACAGAAACAAACAAGCATTGGCATAGCCAATAGGTCTCGCCTTTGGGACCTTATAAGAGTTTAGTTATCCAGCACAATATCCTTGGTGCAACAACATCAAGTGGTGCATGGCTAAACACTTATAAGGCCCCAAAGGTGAGACCTATTGTCTATGCCAATGCTTGTTCCCGGACTGCAGTGACAGCAGGCATAACGATGTGCGCGTGCTCACTTCTCACAACGATGTACACTGCTCAATTCTCACTAGTGGAGAAGTGACGGCATGACATCATGTCGGGTGAGCGTTGTAGGGGAAGGGAAATCCTTTAAAAGAGTCATTTTCTCTCTGGATTTCCCTTCTCATTTTGAAACTCAGGAGCAGCACCATTGTCTTGGTGTCACCAGGGCTTTAAGTGGAAGCTTTTTCAATATTATATACAAGCCATACTTGCTGCTTATTTATCTTATGCAACTAACAACCATTGACAAAGCCAGTAGTAATGACTGGCTGCAGGTTTGATGTTACTTGTTGCATTATATATTTGGATGCAATGATAGAAACAGAAAAATACAAGTTGGGCGGCACACTATGTTAAGCACAGATTTTTAATGTATGTGTTTTAAGCCACGCCCTTAATTACACTGGCCACGCCCCTTTAAGAGACCCTCCAGCCCCCCCGTTTTTTCATCCCACTTAAAGCCCTGTGTATATGTCTACCTCACGAGGATCAGAGCTGAAGACAAAGAACACGAGACAAATGTACAGCATTAATGAGACAGTTTGTGTAGGGTGAATACACCAGCCCCTCGAGGGTGGGGCACAGGAGGTGATCATTGATTGGAGGGGTCAGCAGAACAATGGCAGTCACTTCAGGGAGGAGAGCCTCACTTTACATGCTCCTGGTCATGCAGAACAACACGCCCGTCTTTGCATACCGCCGCAGGGCACGGAGATCAGCGAGCACACTTCAAACTCCTAGAAGCCCTCACCGTATTTGGCAGATGAGGGAGCTAAAGCACATGGACGTTATTGTCGAAGTGGGGGTGCGTCGAACGAACCAATAAATCCTCGTTATATCAGTTCAAATAACTTGATTTCGGCAAATAAGGATATAAAAAGTATAGAAACGTAAATTTAAAACACAATAAAGAGCTAAAACAGAAAATTAAGACATTCATTTTGCAGATTTGTTCCCCAAAAAGTCATGCAAATTCCAAATAATCCAAGGCAGTGTCAAATTGAACCAGCACAAGCGCGCGCCTCACGAGGAAGGGGAAGGGAGGGCGCCTGTGCGACTCCTGTGCGGGAGCGTGCAACAAGGCTCAATGGTTGCGACCATATGGCGCCGCGCGCTCCCGCAAGGGAATCGCCAGACTTGCACGCGTTGCCATTTCAAACAATGCAACGCATGCACATTTTTGCCCCCAAAGCTGTGCCGATGGCTAAAGGTCTCTCTCCTGTGCAGCGCATGCGCGCTGCGTAGGCGAGACCTAAAAATGTTAGACCCTTCTAAAGGGCTCTTTACATTCAGAACAGAGACTGCAGTCTCATCCTGCACCAAATGGAGGCACTCCGGAAGGCTTTACACTTAAAACAAATCCATTACCATGGAGGAGTTTAAAACGCATTGGCATCAACATCTACAATGAGGTAAGTTGCAACAAATGCATTCTACTCAATACAACGCACTGGTTAGGAGTTTTTAAAATTCAGGGAAAGTAGCATTGAGTTGTTAGGGTTCAGGGAAGTCTCGAGTTATGGGATAGAAAGGAGTTTTTAGGGTACGAGGAAGGATAGCAGTAGGCAAAGTAATGAGCTGTGGTATGGGTGGATGTGGCAAAACTAATATGTATGGATTGGAATGCATTATAAGTGTATTCTATTTAGTGCTTGCTTGGTAATGCATGTGTGATGCGTGATAGTGATATGAATTGTTGTAACCAATAGTCCCCAGGATGACGTGTCAGCAGTTCTTTGCAGCAAAAAGACCGTAGAGAATTACTAACGGGAAGCCTGTCGCCTCTTTCCCCACTTGTGTGTCTGGGTCCCCTCCTTCCAGTCTCAAGAATGTCGAAATACACTTCCTCTGTCAAAGAAGCAACCTCTCCTCCATCTTGTGCGCATGAACATGTCAGGGTTTGCAAAACAGAACCCACAGGCGTCCCTCACTGATTCATTCAGAAACTCATGCTGTATGTATCAAACAACCTACACATATATACAGGCACACATGCTGGGATAATAACACAAGAATCTGGGTGTAGCATGTAGCAGCAACACTTTACATAAGTGGGCCAGTAGGCCACCACTCCTGTGACACAGATAAAAAGGCCTGGTCACCACACTATGATCACGGTAACAGGGTATGTGCCTCCCCACCACTGCTCCACAGGCTAATACTCATGACCGGGACAGGGGTCTGGGTGCTTGGTGCACCCCCTGAATCTGTGTCAAGGACAAGTCCAGGACCGCACTCACATCAAGTCAAGCTACAGCCCTTAGCTAACATGGTATATTAGGGTGAGGTTGGAACCCAATATAGAAAAACAAGGTGCAGCTGAGCTCTTTAGGCAGGGTACACAATTGATCGCTAATGGGGAACATTTAGGGAAACAAACCGTCCGTACATTTCATGGACTGCCCGTAATTTGGGCCTCTTGTCCGTTGTCCGTGAGGATTTCTTCCACGGATGCCTTTTGTCCGTAATTTCAGACATTGAAGCGAGCTGCCCCCTGCAAGCAGCCTGAGAGTTCTCTAACTCTCTCTGCAGGGGCAGCTCACACTCCTGCTGTGATCAGGGGCCTACAGCAGCCCCTCCCTGACCTGGCACCGGCTGCTATGGACCATTATCATTCTGTATGTCAGCCTAATTATCACATACAGAATGATAATAGGCCTCTCTGCCCAGTGACAGCATTTGCTGGGCCTCCTCCTGCCAGAGCCCAGGGCATGGCAAACTGCTTTTGTTTAGGGGCTCCTGTCACCTCAACAAGGGCCAAGCTCTGGGAAGGTGGAGGTTTCATTTTGGCGCGTGTTACCCAGGTGCATCCACTGTTAGCCTCTTAAACTGTCACACAAGCAGTGATAATATCAATTGTCTTTTATTATTATTTTTTTTTAAGCTTTATCTGGTACATATAAAAAAAAGACCATAAAAGCACATAACAAATATATACAGATGAGATCATATTGCAGAGGTACACAAAGTAAACATAAAAATGTAAACATCATACTTTTCCTGGCATTAATAGATTTATATAAAAAAGTAGCAGTAAAGAGCAAACATCGGAATGTTGCATACTAAAAATCAATTTCATTGCATCATTTACAGAACAGACTCCATATTTAATAAACATAGGTTTTAGGTAAACAATACGTGTGTTCATGTAAAGATTGCATATCAAAAGAAAGTGCAATGTGCTCTGCTTGGACAAGCCGTCACACGGGCAAGGTCCGGCCGGGTGTTTTTTAAGGTGGGGAAAAGCCACCAAGTGATGTGCCATCCCGAACCTAAGCCTAATAAGTACAAATCTGTGTGAAGGACGGGTCACCTGGGTTAAATATAATTTATAGCCTTCATCAACAGTTTATTTATTATAAAACATGGTAGAAGACAGTAGGCCACTCCTAGTCGCCCGCCTCTTGGCTCTAAACTGTAAAAATATTAACTTCCGCTCACTTTTGGGTATTGCGGTTACAGCATACGGATCAGCTAATATATTTAAGTCAAAAATGTTCTGGAAACTATAAACAATGTATTTTAACCAGGGGATCTTAAGATAGTTATCCAGTTCAAGATAGTCCTCTATAACAGATCTATTAAAGGCTGTCTCCTCCTTTTGCCAGATGGATCGCCAAATCATTAGAGGCCTTAGGGATATCAGATCTGACAAGTACTTGATCCCCAGTTCTCTGTGTATTAACTCAGTTGGGGCAGAGGTAGGTAGAAATAATAGTTTTTTGAGGAAAGAATTTTTCTCAATTTGCAAGCAGGTATCAGAACAATATCCCCACACCCCTGCCCCATATAAGGCAATTGACACACATCTGGATTGATAGATCTGCATCATACCCCTGGTACGTCTATCGCCGATCTTTGCCGCAAATCTAAAAACCCCGTGAGCATTTTTGGCCATCTTGGCGCGGACGTTAGTTAATTCATGGGACCATGATTTGTCTGTAGCGAAGGTGATTCCAAGGTAGCAGAATTCATCTACATGTAGCACTTTCTGACCGTCTATAAAAATGGCATGTGGCCTCTTACGACTTACCCCGCAAGTCATGGTGTGTTTTTTTTTCTTATTGATATGCAATTTCCTGTCTTTAATAAAACCAGAAAATCTATCAATCAGCTGTTGAAGGCCGATAGGGGTCCTAGACAGTAGCACGGCATCGTCCGCGTATAACAATACCGGCACTGCGGTTCCTTTAACCTTAGGGGCATCGGCGTTAAAAGTTTTTAAAACTTCTTCAATTTCATTAATAAACAGGGTAAAAAGCGGGGGGCAAGGACACAGCCTTGTCTAATGCCCCTCTTGACACTAAATTTAGGGGTACATTCTCCCTTTACGCCATAGCGCACGCTGGTTTGCAGTTTTTCATAAAGCCGAGATAAGAAGAAGATTATAACCTCAGGGGCCCCAAGCCCTAACAGGGTTGTCCATAGGATGGAATGATCCACCAAATCGAAAGCACTGCTTAAGTCTGCAAAGCAGAGATAAAGAGACCCCTGTTTGGCCTGGGTATATTTCCTGATCAACAGGTCTAGATTTATACATTGATCGAGGGTACCACGGCCTTTCCGGAAGCCATATTGGGTACTAGCCAGAATCCCATTGGCCTCCGCCCATTCTTCCAGCCTCACCAGCAATACTCTACTCATAATTTTTACTGAGGAGTCTAACAGAGAGATAGGACGGTAGTTTGTAACATCCGACCTATCCCCTTCTTGTGGATCGGGACATCTATAGGCACCCCATCCGGCCCATGGGCCTTCCCCCCTTAGAATTAGGCTAGTGCCTAATTCTACTTCCGCTACAGTGATATCCAAAGGCACAATCGGCCAAAGGCTACAATTAATTCCATAGGGATGATCAGATTTAAATATAGCGGAAAAATGAGAAACCCAGGCCTCGCTAGTAATTCAGGGATAGAATCATCTTTAAGGAAGTGGGAGTTAACCGTAGCCCAGAAAAGGGCACAGTTTGACAATTCCACAGCCTGTGTCAATGTTTCCCAGGCCTGCTTTTGCAGCTCACCCTTCCTACGCTTTAGAGCAGGTTTATAATCTAATCTCAACTGGATAATCAATTTTTGTTCCCTTGGCCTAGTTGTTAGTGTCTGTTTCAACTCTGTCAGGAGAACCGTACAAGTATGGTCAAACCAGCCCTGGCAATGGCTGGTTTTCGCTTTACCAGGCCTAGTAAATGTTGCTTCTATAAATTTATTAATGCCACTAAAATTGTCTAAAACCCAATCTGGGTCATTGGCGTGGTTTAAAATATCGTTGATTTCCCCTAAACTCCCTTTAACGATAGTGCTTAAAAATTCCTCTGATTTTCCGCCTTTCCATCTTAGTCTCACACCATTCTGCCTATGTGGTTCAATAGTCTCCACTGTCCTTGTTGGGGGTACAGACCTGCCTGCCCAGATAACAGTTTCTAGGATGATACAATTGTGGTCACTCAAAGAGGTTACTTCAATCCTAGGGGCCGGACAGTAGGAAACGATATGACATTATACAATAACATGGTCAATAATAGATCTGGTGTTCCTGCCCGTAAATGTAGGAATATGGCCATGTCCATCATTTGAATATTGCAAAATTTCCAGATCGTGGTCCCCCATGAATTTATTGAGGGACTCCCCATAAGTATTGTGGCGGAAATGCAAGTCGTCCATTCCTGAATTACTTTTAACCCCACAGACCTTTTGGGTGGACATTGCACAAATCGGGATATTAAAATCACCCACCCAAATAAAATCAAACATAAAATTTTTCTCTGCAATCAAATTCTCTATAGCGACCATTAAATACTTTACAACTTGATGTCGCATGTTATAAAAAAAGTTATTGTAAAAATTAAATAAAAGTACATTACGGCCATGCTTCTCATGCAACCAAAGCATCTGTACATGGGTCCCAACACTCAAATACCTCTCCACAATCAAAGGTTGATTAATGGAGACCAAAGTCAAAAGACCCCCTTTGGCTCTTCCAGACACAGAGCCCTGCACTAGCAAATTATATGAGACAAAACCATCATAACTTACTAGGTCTGTACACCATGTTTCCGGGAAACAAATAATATCATGTGAGTTGATAAACGTCCAGCCCAGTGTGTCCCCTTTAGAAGCCAACCCGGCGATATACCAGCTCACTATGGACATCCCTTTATTGCCGCAGGTACTAATCCTTGCTTGAATCGGATCTCCTATCGTTAAGTCCCCTGCCCTTTGTTCATTATCTTGTTCACCCCTATCATTACATCACTACTTGGGGGGACCTCTTGCGGAGACCCAGGGTCTTCTAGTATATCTCCTTCGTATTCGTTATCAGCAATGTTTGAGGTCACCTCTATAGCATTAAAAATGCAATCCAAGTCAAGTCAATCATTTGTATCTAGGGTACTCAGGGCTTGAAACCGATTTAACACAGGTATCTCAAAAGTTGGATATAAGTCAGGACATCTACCAGGTGGAAGGGGACCTCTCTTTTCTCTGACCTTGAATTCATGGGTTAAATGGCTATAGAAAAAACCAAGAGGACGCAGAGTAATTCCTTGGTCGGAATGTGGTAGCGAGGACGCTCTTATCAGGAAGGTTGCAGCATAATAGGGGTTTTTGAAATTTATAATGATACAATCGCCCTTGATACTTTTATTAGAATTACCAATCCAATTGACCCTTCTGGTGGTAAGGATCTGATTGGAGTAATTCACAGGGAACCCAAATTGTCGGTTAAGCCAGAACACCGTTTTATTTTTAAGAGAATCATGGGATTTCAGCTGATTCAGATTCATATTTTGTTCCAGGGGTGGCACATTTGTTAAAATGGCCACATACGGAGCACAATCAGGGGGTAGATTAATGGTGTGGCTGCGCTTAACTTCAGCGGCTGTCTGATCACTCCGTAGTTCTATAACCACTGCGTTCTTCGTACCGCTAGTGGCTTGGGGGTTATGCTCACCTGTGACTACCTTATCCATCTCCCCACTACATTGAACCACAGGATTAGATATATTTAACATGACATTACTGTCCCTGCGTTCATCTGCAGCTTCCATTGAAATTTTTACTGATTCATTATAGTCGGAAAGTTGACCACCTAACCTAGTGACCTCTCTAGAAAGGATGTCTAGTTTTTCAAACAGGGGTTTGATAAGGGTTTCAATTTTTACAGTACTGATATTAGATAATTGCTCAAACTGTCCGTCGTTTAAGGCCACAGTTCTAGATTCGCCTGATTGCTCTTCTCTACCTGGTACATTAAAAGGCGATGTTTTGGCTCCCTTATTATTGTTATTTGCGCCTCGTTTAGTTTGTACTTTTCTACATCCCCTCCTAGTTTTAGGGGCTGGTGACCTTTGGGTTAAAACGTTGGAAGAATCAGCCAGAGGGGTTGCTGTATTTGATGGTACAATACCTATGCTGCTTAACTCCCTACTTACTACCAAAGGTTCTGGCGAGGTTACGGGCGTTGCTGGCAAACTACCCAAGTCTAGTGAGAGTCGCCGTTCTGCCCTATTTATTTCATCATTTATAACACTTACTGCTCTTACTAAGTAATTATCGAGTGTTGCGCTAGCAAGCCCCACGGGGGTTTTATTTCCCTTTCGCTTTGACATAGTTGCAAGAGCAATTGAACAAAATTAATGACAAAAGTACACAAAGCTATTATGATTGAAATACTAAGAGGAGGAACATAAGAACCTCGAAAATGTTTTAAAGAATCAAGGGGCATATTAACAACAACTAGCTATAATTATCGCTATGTTGGCTTAGCGGCAATATTTTTATCGCCGAGCTGCGGCGATTTTTATCGCTTAGGAACCTTGCTATTATCAAGGTTTATCTCCTAAGCGATAGAAATCGGCCGAAATGCCTGAATATCGCTGAAAAGTCCGCGATATTCATGCATTACCGAGCTAATGCTCTTAGCCATGTTATCCAGCTACCATTGGATAACATGGCTAAGAACAGCTCAGGGGCAGGTGTTAGCTTTTGGAGATAATCGCGCTTAGCGCGAATATCTCCAAAAGTTGGTAATAGGAGATAGCGATGTTAGCGACTGTTTCCAGTCGCTAACATCTTGGCACGCCCACTTTGCATGTCATTAGTGATACATTTCACTGACATGCAAAGCGGGGCCCAAGATGGTCGCTATCTCCTACTAGCTGTCGTTAGGGACAGCTAGGTAATAGGGAGATAATTTTATCTCCGCCTTCTTGGCTTTTAAAGCCAAAAAAGCGGAGATAAACCCCCTTGATAATATGCCCCCAAGTCCACTGTGAGAAGTTGGCCTGGTACATGATGTTCACTATTCTAGTGAGCACCTTGCACCAGTCCAAACAACCCGTATGGTGATGGTTGTAAAGTCAACCTTATAGACCAGATATCCTAGTGGTAGCATGGACAAAAGCAGTCTTAGGCTAAACTCAAGAGGGCATGTGAAGCCAGCTGTTTTACCATATGCAATCCCTTCAATACCAAATGAAAGGACACCACACAGGTTATATATTCAAAATATATATGTATTTATTTCTAAAACAACGCTCTGTATTCTTTATGAGAACAGAAGCACAAGCGCATAACAAGTTACTTAATAAAGCATACAAAAGTTGCACAAATATCGATAGGCCCTGGTGGCCCGCTAAATCATATACTAAAATAGTGGTATAAGAACCACGTCACGAACAATGGTAAGGCCTAGGGCCTTGGGAATCGCTGGGGCTACACTGGAATAACAGTAGTTAGGGAGCAGGAGGCCCACAGGATGCGGGTGCAGTGTCTAAATGCACACGCGTGCACACATAGAAGTCAATGGGTGCATAAAAGTTAGAAAGTTAAAAGTTTAGGAGTCTTCCGACTGGATTAGAAGCTAACCAGTTGAAACTAGGACACTAGGAGAGTTACTCTTTACGGGAGCACCGCAGTACTCGCGTTACCTCACCCACAGGAAGCGGGTGCATAGGTGTCAAAGTGTGTCGGGTTTCGTCGTGGAGTTCTATGGAGCCTTGGAGAAAAGATGCTGCAGGCGACCAGGAGAGAAGAGTCCGGTTGGATCCAAGGGTGGATTGAGGATGAAGAGTACCTGAAAGCAGAGGGGACAGAGTCTGGGTCACTAGCCAGTGACCAGGAAGGAACCAGGCGATGTCAGGAAGCAATCAGGTGATGTCGTGAAGCTGGTCTCTGCAGCCACATGGACAAAGAGGTGTCGACGATGACCAGGAGCTGGATACAGACTGTCCCACAAAGGCTCTCGCTGTCGGCGGTGTCGGTGCTCGATTCGGAGTCAACAGGCCTTGGCAAATGCCACCCACGTAGGAATCGAAGATGGCTTCTTACTCAGGCCAGCAAGGACTGAGGGGCTTCTCCTTCACATGGAAGCAAGGGTCCGTCTGGAGCAACCAGACCAGCAGTGTAGAATTCAGATTTCGTCGTCACAGAGGCCACTAGCCAATGGGCAAGTGACCGGGCAGACGCGTTAAGCAGGAAAATGCAAAAGGGTCCCACGCAGCACTCGGTGAGTGTGGAGAGGTGATCTTCGGTGCAGTTGGTGCTCGGGGCTGGGGCTTCTCAATCCCCAATGCACAACTTCGAGGGTGCCTCAGAAGTTGCACGGAAAGCAATTCGCTGGCTTTCCAAGATGGCCGATCCCACGTCTCTCGTCACCTCCACGGGTCTCAGCTTTGCTGTGGCTGTGGATCGGGCTGTTGGATGTCTGGAAGTCCGGGTCTTGTCAGGCTCTGTGTTCAAGCTCCGGCTGGAGCAACGACAAAGCAAACCATTGAGCGCTTGATGATGCCTGCTTGCACAGGGTGGTCACTCCTTGACCACAAGGGAGATTCTTCCGTCTTCTACGTCGAGTAGGATGTCGAAGGTCCAGAGTTTCGTATCAGAGTTTCAGTCAGGATATATCTAAAGTCTAAGGACACAGTTCCTACCTATATACCAAATCTAGTGGCTGGATTACCTGCTAGGTCCCTCCTATGGGTGGGACCCATGAAGGGGGTGGTTACACCCCTTTCCCTCTGTCCAGTTTCGCACCAGAGCTGGGGCTGAGGTGCCCCAGCACTGGTTTGAACTGGACTATGCATGGGACATCTTGTGTGCCCCATGCAGTGTCTCATTTCATTCAGCCCTCCCTGCCCCAATACACTATAGCCTGTCTGGGGTGGTGCTAGCACCTCCCTGTGACAGGAAACCTATTGTCCAAGCCTCCCTCGCTGTAAGGACTTCCAGCAGCAGGAGGTCAGACTTGTGTCTGTGGCAGCAGCATCCAGGCTAATCGTCTGAGGGTATGAATGTTTGCCACGCTGCATGAGACCCATCTACTGCGCTAATACTTGTCACTGCAGGGGGCACGATTTAGGTGCTGCACTGCTGTATTACTGCTATTTTTAATCTTATTATTTTAACTCTATCAGTGTACTGCTTCAGTAATTCCAGCGCTGCTGTGAGAGAGCAGGGGGCACGATTCAGGTGCTCACACTGGTGTTATTTTTTAAATCACGTTACTGTCATTTTTTTATTCTGCAAACTGCGTCCTCCTCACACTCCCCGTTCCACCCCGAGCTTAGCTCGTTGTTTGTGGAGGGAGGTCTTTCTATCTCTCTGCTCGCATTTGACACACTTCCGGCGGAAGGGGGGTGCGGTCTAGTTGACATACCGCCGACTCCCTTTAAAACCGATGTGCTGGTCGACGCGCAGCGGACGCGCGCAGCGGGCGCGACGATGGCGCGACGATGGCGCGCCAAAGTCCAGCCCGTCTGCGCCAGTCCACGACCTGACGGGGCCAGTGGCCAATCCCCCTGCTACTAAAGATCAACTAATAACCCACACATATTCCAGAGACGCTCTCTTTAATCTTAGGCCACCTCAATGCTCGCAGAACATGTCCTTGAGCTGTCATCAAGCCCCATTGACCTGCTCGGTCTGTAATCATTCTCTCACATCCTTTCCCTCTACGCTTAATACTGCTATATCCGACTTTCTGCAACCTCATTCAAGGCACACATACGTAGACTCCTCTCAAGAACTCACTTTTATCAGCCTTAACTGCAGGTCACTACCTAAGCACAAAAGAGATGTCTTTGACCTACTTATGTCCTCCCAACCAGCTGCCTTATTCCTGACAGAGACATGGTTAAATGATAGCTCCGGCCCGACATAGCATCTGCCCTCCCCGACAACTACACCTACATCGGAAGAAATAGAACGGGAAAAGAGGGAGGAGGGATAGCTATCATTTTTAAAAGAATATACTCCTGTAAATGGGAGAATCTAGATATTCCAAATAGTGAAGCTGGCCTGTTTAAACTACTGCTATCCCCGAACTACACTCTCTCCGGAACTCTTTTATCGTCCCCCAGGCCCAGCCAGCTCTTGGGCTACCGCCCTTCCGGAGCATATAGCTCCCATGCTGTTAAACACCACCAACTTCCTGATCATTGGTGACCTAAACATACATTTTAATGATACTTCCTGCCCCACTAGCACCAACCTCACGCTGGATCTAGCAGAATTGAATATTACTTTACATAATTCAGGCCCAACGCACAAGGCAGGGAACTTACTCGATCCCATCCTTTCAAATTTGGATACTATAACATGTAGGCCTCCCTTACCAATCCCTTGGTCAGGCAACTACTTGGTAGATTTCACTATAATAATTGATCAGTCCCCCAAGACCCCAGCTATTCCCACAGAACCAAGAGTAACCAGAAACTGGAAAAACCTGGACTCCAATAACTTTAACTCCTGTCTTGAGAACATCAAGCCCCTGACCACCGTGACTAGCATTGAGGAGGAGGCGGTTATTCACAGCTGGCTCACCTCGGCCGTTAATGTGTGCCTCCCTCAGCGGAAGAAGAAGCACAATCTGCACCACCCACCCGCCCCTTGGTTCACAGATCTTCTAAAAAGGGAAAAAAACATCTGCAAAAATCTTGAGCGGAAGTGGCGCTCTCACTATGACTCATGCACCAAGCAACTGTACAAAACGGCCTTAGCCCAATACCATGCACTTTGCAACACAGCTAGAGCAGAATACCTCAACTTGACTATACTTAATGCACAAAACCGCCCCAAAGCGCTTTTTAAAGCAGTACAGGAGCTCTCTGGTGCATCCTGCCAGCCTAAAGCCCCATGTCTAGACGCAACGCAATGTAATACTTTGGCAGAATTCTTTATCGCCAAAATTGATAATATCTATGCCGACTTCGGAGGTCCTACCGCCTCCCACCCACCCTCTGAGCGGCCTGCATTGGCTTTCTCCTGTGTATCCGAGGTACCGGATCATACTCCTCACACCTCCTTGCAGCAAATAACTACTTGGGACCCTCTAAATATCACTACACTTCAGGACATTATTAGTAACATTAAATGCGGCTCCCGATGGATCCTATCCCCCCTCAAATTTTACAAACCCTGGACACCTCCTCCCTCAATCTTATTCTAGAACTGCTTAACACCTCTCTTAGGGAAGCCAAGGTCCCCAACGCATGGAAACATGCCATGATAGTACCGCTACTGAAAAAGGCGGATGCAGACCCCAAAAACCCATCCAACTTCCGTCCCATCTCACTCCTTCCGGTCTGCTCCAAGATTCTGGAAAAACACATTAATATACAACTTACAAAACACGTGGAATCATGGTATATTCTTCACCAATCTCAGTCTGGCTTTAGGTCTGGCTTTTCGACTGAATCAACACTTTGGGGGGTCTCTGAAACCATTCGATGCCAGGTCGACAAAGGGGAAACCGTGGCACTTATTTTGCTTGATCTAAGTGCCGCTTTCGACACGGTTTCCCACACCATCCTTCTTCACATTCTTAAGTCCTCCGGCTTTACTGGCTCAGCCCTAAAATGGCTTGCAAGTTTCCTTTTCGATCGAACTTTCCAAGTCTTCTCTTCTACATCTGCCTCCAAAGTCCATAAATCTGTTTACGGCGCCCCCAGGGCTCCATCCTGAGTCCCCTACTTTTCAATTTGTATATTAGACCTCTGGCCATCATTGCGGAGCAAGTTGGGCTCACCATTTATTCCTACGCTGATGATACCCAGATCATCTACTCACTTTCCACGGGCCATCATTCCACGACATCTTTCCTTTGCTCAGGACTTAGCAACATTGCCACCTGGATGCATGAAAATAAATTAAAACTAAATGGGGGGAAAACTGAACTTCTTCTGTTTGGTCATTTTTTTGTTTAAATTTGTTTATTGGGTTTTTGTTTACATTTGATAATCAACATTACAGTAATTACGAAATAAAGACAATGCATGACCATAGGTACATATTTTCAGATATCTTCGCTTAGCAGCCTCCCTGCTCCAGGGAGCCCATGCCACACGGCCGCATACCACCGTGTGTTTCAGTAGCGTTCACTTCCAAACCCTCATGGGGTCCCCAATAAGCCCCCAAGGGAGGGTCAGTCCTGTCCGTGGTGTGCGGCCTACTGTTGTCAGCGAGGTGATGGACTCATGATGTGGCAGTTGTTATGTGGGTGTCTCACAGAGCAGTGGCTATGTCGGCGTGATCCGCAGGAGCGTATGCTGCCGTGTCGCTGTTATCTGTAGGTCCTCCCAATGAACCATAGGTGGGGGGGGGGGAAAGGGGGGTCCCCCCGATCTAAACTTACTAACTCTTCCAAGAACTTCGGGATGAAATGGGTAACAAGGGGGGGGGGGGGGGGGAGTCGAGGGGGTGGGCGGAGGGGATAGGGTCGCTGTCTCGGGGACACCGTGGCGGCGCTCCTGGATTGCAGAGATCGTCTATGTGTGAGGAGTTATTGACTCGCGTCAGATCATGAGTGTTACGGGGGCGTTACTACTGGCGGTGATCTGGTAGGGTTCGCAGCCGTGTCATGGGGGCGCGGGGCCGGTGTGGCTAGGTGTGTCTGAGACTGTGAGCCCATGGGTGATGCATCGGGGCGTGTCGACTGTGTAAATTTGTACAACAATTGAGCCCACTCTAAGGATATGGGGTGTTTGCGGTGTGCCCGTACCTCCTCCTCCCGGAGTATCTCCTCCTCTGCCTTGCCCCACTTATGCACCGCGCCTATCCACGCCGCTTCCGGCGGTCCCGTGGGGGACCTCCAGTGCATGGCTATTCCCCGTTTCGCCAGAAGGATGGCCAGTGAGAGGAATCGATTCTGTACCTTCTCGGTTTTCAGTCTGCGGAAGATCCCGAGCGCGCATGCCTCCCATGTGGTCATAGACGTTATGGCCATAACCTCTGCAAGGGTTCGATGGACCAAGTCCCAGAATCCCCGGAGTATGGGACAATCCCAGAACATGTGTCTGAAATCCGCTCCTGGGGTATGACAGCGGGGACACTCTAAGTGAGTGTCGGGGAAGAAACGCTGCAGGCGGTTCGGTGTGAGGTATGCCCTGTGGAGGACGTTGAATTGTATGTTACGGAATCTGGCGTTTCTGGATACTTTTTTGGGGTACTCCAGGGCCGTGCTCCATTCTTTATCGTGGACCACTCTGCCGATGTCCGTCTCCCATTTCTGGCGCAGGGGTTGGAGGGATGGAAGGAGTAGTGACCGTACCGCCTTATAGAGCCAGGATACTAAGTGTCACCCTACCCCCATGTGTAGAAGTGTGTGTATCACTGGATGTGGTGTGGGTTCCCCTTCATCTGGATTCCAAAACCTACGATTGCTGCCTATTAGTTGCCTATGGAGTAGAAATTGTCCGGGGGGGGAGATCGTAATGCTCCATCATTTGTGCAAATGTGTTTAACTGCCCGTCCTCAAATAAGGATTCTACCTCCGTAACCGACAATTCTGTCCAGACTCGAAGCGTTCCTTGAGTGTAATATAGGTCTCCACGTGGAAAGCCCACCAATGGCAGCAGGGGTGAATATGGCGGTTGTGTTTTGGACATGCGATGGATACGCATCATACAGGTGCGTTCTATAGATAGTTGTAGTGGTCGAGTTCGTATAGGCTTAGTGCCCGGTAACAGCATTCGATGGATTGCTGGTTGTAGCACTGGGCCATTGGTTATGATAGTCTCTCCTACGTGGTGCCCTGCCGTCCAGTAAGACAGCCATTGAAGTTGGGCCGCCAGAAAGTACGCCTCGAAGGCCGGCGCTCCCAGTCCTCCCTCCGTAGTGGGCAGGTAAAGTGTGGACAGCGCCACACGTCGCCGACCTCCGCCCCACACCAGCTCGTTCAGGAGGCTGTTCAGTTCTGTAAAGAACGATCGTGGCGGAATCACCGGGAGGTTCACAAAATGATATAGGAGCCTGGGGACCATGACCATTTTCGCCAGGGCCACGCGGCCGATAGGTGCCAGCGGGAGCGTTTTCCAGAAGCTCACCGCCGACCGTAGTCCGGCCAAGACCTTCCGATGGTTTCCCTCATATATGTCTTCTGGGGTGTGGTATAACTGCACTCCTAAGTAACGGGGGGCTTCAGCATTCCATGCTAGTGCCCGAGTGCCTATTTGGGCTTCGAAGGGGGCCATGTGGGGGCTCAGCGGGTATAGAGAGGATTTCCCCCAGTTAACCTTAAGGCCCGAGATGACCGCAAACTCCTCCAATGTCCTCCAGATGCAGGTCAGATCGCCCGTATCGTCCCCGACATAGATTAAAAGGTCGTCGGCGTACAGGGACACACAGTGCCAAGTGTGTGCCAGGGGAATACCCCAGTCCTCGCCCTCCCGACGCAGGCGTATCGCTAAGGGTTCAACCGTCAGGGCGAACAAGAGGGGTGACAACGGGCACCCTTGTCTGGTCCCTCTCTCCACTCCGAACTCCTGTGATATGTAGCTGCCCATCCGGACTCTGGACGTGAGCTGTGTGTAGAGGAGTCTAGTGTATGCGGTCAGGCGTGGGCCAAAGTTGTTTTTTCTGAGGACCTCGAACAAGTATGGCCATAGGAGAGTATCAAACGCCTTTTCGAGGTCTAATATAAGGCGGGCTGCGTTGGGGAACCGTTCACTCGTCATGTCTTGAACATGGAACAGTCTGCGGAGGTTGTGGGATGAGTTGCGGTTTGGCACAAACTCATTCTGGTCGGGGTGGACCAACTGGGGTATGACCTGGGCGTATCGTTCCGCCAGCATTTTACCCAAGATTTTGCAGTCCGAGTTGAGCAGTGTAATCGGTCTATTAGATGACGGGAGCTGGGGGTCTCTGTGTGGTTTCAGGAATGAGACTATTACCGTTTCCCTGAGGGATCGTGGCAAGGCCCCCGCCGCAAGCGCGTCATTGAACACGGTAGTCAATCGTGGGGCAAGGAGGGCCGAGAACGTACTGTAGTATTCAATGGGGAAGCCGTCCAGACCTGGGGCCTTATTCCTGGCTAGTGCTCCTATCGCTACTTTGATCTCGGTAGGAGTTATTTTCCGGTCGAGGTCCTTCTGTATTTCTGGCGAGATTTGGGGGATTGGGAGCGTGAGGAAGAAGCTGTCTGTCGCGTGGGTGTTTTGCTGGCTCGGGGCTTGGTATATATGTGAATAAAATGTGTAGAAGACTTGCATGATTGCGAGTTGGGAGGTTTGGAGCCGACCGAGCTGGTCTATAAGTTCCGTGATGGGTTGAAAGTCGGGCTCTTGTCTAGCTAACCAGGCCAGCAGGGTCCCCCCCCCCTGTTGCCCTCCCGGTGTACCCTGGCTGCATATATCCGGAAGTTGTACTTACGCAGATCCCTCAGTGTTTCAGCATATTTTGTTTTGGCCTCAGCTACGCGCTCCTGGGTCGCTGCGCCGCGATCATCAGCCTTTAGCAGGGTAGCCAACGCGCATTCTGCATCCTGTAGTGTGCGTTCTAGGACTTTGCGCACCCCCACCACCTGTTGTATGCAGTGGCCCCTCGCTGTCACTTTGTGTGAGTCCCACTCTATGAGGCTAGAGGATGCGGACGTTGCGTTTAACGTGAAATGTTCTTGCAGATGTTCCCCGTGATCGTGTGTGAATATCTGATCTGAGAGACACTCCCGAGGGAGTTTCCACGTCGGCACTGGGGGGTGGGGTGGTTTCCATCTAAGGGTCAGCACGTGAGCGTCATGATCTGAAAGTACTCTCCCGAGATAGTCTGCGTGTTGTACTTTAGTATGCAGGACTGTCGAGCAGAGGAATCTATCGAGACGCACTCGGAGGTCGTGCGGGATGGAATGGAATGAATAAAGTTTTGTAGTGCGGTGTAATGCCCTCCATGTGTCAGTCAATGCCCAGTGTTGCACCCATGTATTGAAAAGTTCCATTTGTTTGTGAAGCGGTGAGCGTGGCGGCGGGGGTCGGGAATGGTCAAGGGTCGTATCTAAGACACAATTATAATCTCCTCCCAGTATCCAAGGGGCATGAGTGTGGTGTGCCAGCGTTTTCGTGAGGCGATTCCAAAACACGTGTTGTTCTACATTAGGGGCGTATATGCTGCCTACTAGGATTGGCTGCCCATCTAATTGTCCCTCTAACAGTACATAGCGCCCCTCTCTATCTACCACCCTGTTCTGCTCTCTAAAAGGTACGCCCGGTCTGACCCAAATCAATGTCCCCCTGGCGAATGCAGAGTACCCTGTGGCGCATACTATGCCCCTCCATTTTTTCTGAAGCCTTCCAACTTCTGTTGGCGTCAAGTGAGTCTCTTGCAGGAGGGCTATGTGGGCCTGCTGTCTTTTCAGATATGCGTATACCGCGTAGCGCTTACTCGCCATGTGTAGACCTCTAACATTTAAGGTGATGAATGTGATTATGGATTTAGGGATTTTCGTCATGTGATGCTGCTAGATGTGTAGGTCGGTCCTGCCGCCACCCGCTGTCCAGGGCCAGATCCTTTCCCGCTTTCATATTGTCCCCGCACATGTGTAGTCAGAGACCATCTGTCCGCTCTCGCTAGGGTGTCAGGGATAATTGGGGGGGGGTCATAGAACAAGAACAATGTCCGGGAAACAGTCCAAAGAAAAAGGGCCTAATGCTTGGCGCAATAAGTCCAAACCGTACATCTCGTACTGTCTCTAGTTCGTCTGATGCGTGGGGGTGGGACTGCTGCGCTGTCATGCAGGGTCTGACCGCCCGTAACATTGTGTCTCTGTGGACGTAATTGCTGCCGTTTTTACCTTAATCGGTGAATCGCGATGTCCCCCATAGGTTAACCCATCTGGGTTTCCTGGTCTTACCACAGTCTGTGCCCGCCGCCTTCAGAGGAGCGTGTCAACCGTCTGCGGAGTTACCAATGGCGGAGAGGCTGAGCCTTCTCTGGATGTGCGGGTGTCACTCTGATCACCCTCGTCAGACGTAAAGATGTGTGGGCCCCGATCCTCCTCTGGGTCGACTTCTGTCCGCAGGACCTCCGTCGCCGCCTGTAGGGCCCTCCGTCGATCCGCTATGATCTGCTCCAGGCCTGGAGCCCCTCTGGAGGTGGGAGTCGAAGGGCGGTTCATTTGTTTGAGGGTGACTTTCTTAGAACTCAGCCTGCGCCTGCTCGATGAGGAGCTCGGCGGCGTAGACCCTCGCTCCGACTGAGCTTGGTTGTGATGGTCTAACCAGCGCCTCGCCTCCGCGGGGTCAGTGAAGAAGTGTGTTGAGTCGTCATATATGATTTTGAGGCGGGCCGGAAAGAGGAGGGCGTACTGTATCTTGCGTTGGCGCAGGGTTTGCTTCACCTCCTGGAATGTGGCACGTTGGCGTTGAACCGCTTGGGAGTAGTCAGGGAACACCATCACGTTCTTATCCTCCACCCTGAGTACTTTCTCTTGTCTGGCCGCCCGCAGGATCGTGTCCCTGTCTTGGTAGTGTAACAGTTTTAGCAAAAAAGGTCTGGGCGGGAGGCCAGCTGACGGTTGCCGGGCTGGAACCCTGTGTGCTCTCTCTACGGAGAAGAATGGTGTGAGATCTTGGGTCCGAGTGAATGTTTTTATCCATGCTTCAATGTACTGAATGGGGTCTGTCCCCTCCACTCCCTCCGGCAGGTTGAGCAGGCGTATGTTACTCCGACAGGAGCGCCCCTCAAAATCGTCCGCCTTGCGTTCCAAAAAGTTAAATTTCTCCTGTAAATCCTTGATAGCTTTTTGGTTAAGCTGGACTTGTGGTTGCAGTTCGTGCAGCGTTTGTCCCTCCTGGTTCACCCTATCTGCCAATTTCCTGTGATCATCTCTTAGGAGTGAGATGTCTGAGGCCAGCTCTCCAAATTTGGTTTCCATGGACATCCGGGAGTGTTCAATAGCCGCTAACACTCTGTCAAGCTTTGTGGACATATCTGTCTCTTGCGGTGATTCTTCTGTTTGGTCATAACACCACCCTATGGGGGCCCCATCACTGGCCACCACAAATGGGCACTCTCCCTGTCCCCTCCAAAACTGCTCGCAACCTTGGCATCATCTTTATGATCAGTTGTCTTTGAAGCAACACGTGGTCAGAGTCTCTTCCACTTGCATCACCATCCTCAAGTGGCTCAGAAAGATCATCTGGATGCTCCCCCAGGACACACAAAAAACTGTAGTCCAGGCTCTAATTACATCCAGACTGGACTATGGCAATGTTCTTCTCCTGGGGGCCTGCAAGGAAGTGACTCGTAAATTACAGACGGTACAGAACATGGCTGTCCGGCTCCTCTGCAAACTGTCCAATAAGTCCTCTACATCCACCTCTCTTCCAAGCCTCCATTGTCTCCGCATCAAAAGTCGTACAAAGTTTAAGGCCCTCTGCTTTATGCACAGAATTAATGCAGGCAGGGTCCCCCCCCTTATCTCAGAACACTAGTTCATCAATATTGCCCCTCCCGCACCCTTCGCTCATCCAATCAGCACAAATTTCAGGTCCCCAGGATTAAAAAAGCCAGAATGGGCGGTCGTTCCTTTGCGTATCTGGCTCCTTCCCTTTGGAACTCTCTTCCTTCTCCCCTGCGTACTGAACCTAGTTACCTCAAGTTCCGCAGGGATGTGAAAACTTGGTTGTTTAACCAATAACCCTTCCCTTTTCTGAGTCTTGATCTTGCCGGTACTCTGCCCTCATCCTGTTCTTAGCGCCGGGAAACCTCCGGGTAGCTGTGCGCTCTATAAACTTAAATATAATAATAATAATTTTGTGATGCTGAGGCTCTGGTTAACTTTAACCGGGATTAATGGAAGTAACATGTCTTCTCCCTCTAGAAGGGTGGAATGCTACCCCCGTCTCCAGGACTGGCGAGGGGGTAGTATTCCAAAGCGTATGACACCTTACACGACATGTTTTGATAAAGCCAAACCAAAGATAGCATTTAACCGCGAGGTTCATAATGCACTTAAGAGTATATGGTATGGCATTATCCTAGAACAGCTATAAGGACATTGTTCCGAAAGCTGCAGACAGGCTTAGCTCATGCTAGAGCACCATCTCACATAAACCAAGCATTCTGGCTTCAGGATTGTTAAGGCTTGCCATAGGAGTGACTTATAGGTGCATATGTGTCCAGATATAAGGTTAGACATAGGAATACTATATCTAAGCAAGGGGTTATTACACGACCTTGCCCCAGCTGAGTGATCAGCCACTTGTGTCAGTTTGAATGGCCAGCCAGGGGTGGCAAAAGATATGCTGCAGCCCCTGGTAGGCCTTGGGTGCACCTACGCCCTGGGTACCTATAGTACACTGTACAGGGACTCATAAGAGTGACCCAAATCCCAATTTGGTGAAGTACCTAAATTACATGTTGTGAATTTAGAGAGAGAACAGCAGGGCTGTGGGTCTGATTAGCAGGCCCACAGCCACATTAAGTTGAAAACCAGTGAATCAAAAAGCAAAAAACGGGGTGACCATAGGAAAGCAGATCCTACTCTCTTACATAACCCCCCACCCCCCAAACGCAGGGACATTAGACTAACCTTGACCAGTTGTGTCTTCATGTTCTAAGTGGAAGTACCTGGAGAGACCATCTGCATTGCCATGGTCAGTCCCTGGTCTGTGCTCCACTGTAAAGTCCATCCCCTGTAGGGAAATGGACCACCTGAGCAGTTTGGGATTCTCACCCTTCATCTGATTTAGCCACAAGAGGGGCTTATGGTCTGTCTGAATTTTGAAGTGAGTGCCAAACAAGTACGGTCTCAACTTCTTCAGGGCCCAAACCACAGCAAAGGCCTCCCTCTCAATAGCTGACCAACATTTCTCTCTAGGGGTCAGCCTTCTGCTAATAAAAGCAATGGGTTGGTCTTGACCATCTACATTAAGTTGTGAAAGCACAGCTCCCACCCCCAGCTCCCACCCCCAACAGAAGCATCTGTTTGGACAATAATAGTCCACACAGAACCTCATCTCTCTCTTACCATCTTGGGTGTGAGGTGTTGGTACAAGGACTTCTGGGCTGGCCCAGGGGCTCTCTGATGGCTCAATTACTCCCAACTCAAGCATTTTCTGCACCTCAGTCTTTATACAGTCCCTGACATGGTGTCAATGAAAACATATGTCTAAAGGCCTGTAGAACTTGTCTGCAGTCCTGTTGCTGCTGGTCAGTGAGGCTGCCAGCTAAGGCCACACCATCAACTGAACCATAATAAGGGGTCTGAGTCAACAGGTCTGGGAGAGGGTCACTCTCTTCCTCCTGTCCCTCATCTGTAGCCATGAGCAAGCCCATGTCTGCCCTGTCAACATATGTTTTGAGTCTGTTGGCATGGAGCACCCTGTGGGGGCTCCTAGGGGTTCCAAGGTCCACCAAGTAGGTGACCTCTCCCTTTTTCTCAACAATGGTGTGGGGTCCAGACCATTTGTCCTAGAGTGCTGCTGGGGCCACTGGCTCCAACACCCACACCTTCTGTCCTGGCTGGTACTCAGTCAGCACAGCCTTTTGGTCATGCCAAGCTTTTTGAAGTTCTTGGCTAGCCTCAAGGTTTTTAGAAGCCTTCTCCATATACTCAGCCATCCTGGAGAGGAGACCAGGAACATAGTCCACTATGTCTTGCTTAGGCTTTTTGAGAGGTAACTCCCATCCTTCCTTCACAAGACATAGGGGTCCCCTTACAGGATGCCCAAACAAAAGCTCAAAAGGGTTGTAGCCAACCTCCTTTTGTGGGACCTCTCTGTAAGAAAACAGAAGGCAGGGTAAAAGGATGTCCCATCTTCGCCTCGGCTTTTCAGGTAACCCTTTTATCATCCCTTTGAGGGTCTTGTTGAATCTTTCCACAAGCCCATTGCACTGTGGGTGATAGGGGGTGGTGAACTTACAGTTGACACCACACTCCTTCCACATTGCAGTCAAATATCCTGACATGAAGTTTGCACATCTGTCAGAGACAACCTCCTTTGGAAACCCCACTCTGGAGAAAACTCCAAGTAGGGCCCTTGCCACAACAGGAGCTGTTGTGGTCCTCAGGGGTATAGCTTCTGGATACCTGGTGGCATGATCCACTACCACCAGTATAAATCTGTGCCCAGATGGTGTTTGGGGGTCCATTGGTCCTACAATGTCTATCCCCACTCTCTCAAATGGTACCCCCACCACAGGTAGTGGTATGAGAGGGGCCTTGGTTGTGCCAACTGATTTGCCACTGGATTGGCAGGTAACACAGGAGCGATAAAACTCCTTGGTATCTTCTGACATATGGGGCCAGTGAAAGTGAGGGAAAAGCCTGTCTCAAGTCTTGTTCTGGCCTAGATGTCCTGCTAAGGTAATATCATGGGCCAAGGTAAGAAGGAAGCCCCTAAATTGCAGAGGTATAACCAACCTCCTGGAAGCACCAGGCTTGGGGTCTCTAGCCTCTGAATAAAGGAGCCCATCATCCCAATACACTTTATGGGTACCTTGAGCATTCCCAGCAGCCTCAGCAGCAGATTGCTGTCTGAGGGGTTCAAGAGAGGAACAATCTAATTGAGCCTACCTCAGATCTGCCCTTGAGGGCCCCCCTGTCCCAAGAAACTCAACCTTTTCAGGCTCAAGCTCTTCTAGGACAGTTCTCTCTTGGATCACAGAATCATCCTCCTGGGAGGGCTGATCCTCAACCTGAGGCAGGGGGGAAGGCACTGCCTTAACCCTCTTGCTCTTTCTCTTGGGTAGTGTCTGGTCTATTGTTCCAAGATCCAGCACTGGTTCAGGTAAGCACTTTTTGGCCTGTGACCTGGTCACAGCAAGGACATGTGCTGAAATACCCAACATCGCTCCATGAGTCCTAAACTCCACCTCTGACCATACTGAGTTTTCTAGATCATTGCCCAAAAGACATTCAACTGGGAGGTCTGCACTTACCACAACTCTTTTGAGGCCAGTTACCCCTCCCCAGGAGAAGTTAACAACTGCCACACTATGTGTAGTAGTGACATTGCTAGCATTGGTCACCAGGTAATTATCACCCAGTACAATCTGTCCAGGGTCCACAAAGTTAGGTGTCACCATAGTGACACTGGCACGTGTCCCTGTAGGCTTGAGCCACTTCATCATTAATCAAAGGTGTCTATCTGTATTTGCCCAAAGTATTGGGACTCACAGTAGTGGACATAGCCATGTCCACATCACAGATCAGGACAGCCTGGGTTGGAATCCTGACTAGGTCAGGATCCACCTTAGTACCCATGGTTAACCCCACTATAGCCTTGGGTTGGGAACTACCACTGCTGACTGTACTAGGGGGTGCAGTTGCCTTAGGGGCTGCAGTGGTAGAGGCTGTACCTTTCTTGGTGCACTCACTAAACCAGTGAGAGGCAGATTTACAGTAATTACACCAAGGTTTCTTTGGACCTTCTTTCTTCTTCTTCTTCTTGGAAGCTTGGGACCCCCCTTCATTAGAATGTTTGGGGCCTGATGAAGACTTCTGGTCTTTTTGTTTCTGATCCCCACCCTTTTGGACTGCCTTCTTCTGATCACCCCCTGGTTCTGGGGCTTCTGCTTAACCCTGGTTCTGACCCATTTGTCTGCCTTCTTTCCCAATTCTTGGGGAGAGGTCAGATCTGAGTCAATCAGGTGTTGGTGCAACAACTGGTTCTGACAATTATTAAGGATTTGTTCTCTCATGATCAAATTATACAATCCTGTATAGTCCTTAACTTTGCTTCCCAGTAACCAACATTCCAGAGCCTTAGTGGCACAATCAACAAAATCAGTCCAGTCCTGAGTCCGTGTCTTCTGGGTATCTCTGAATATCAACCTGTACTGTTCAGTGGTTAGGCCATACCATCAATTAGAGCACTCTTCAGGACAGGGTAGTTATTAGCATCCGCATCACTAACTGTGAGGAGCTTATCTCTGCCTTTTTCTTCAAAGGAGAGCCACAAGATAGTGCCCACTGACTCAGGGGGACCTGCTGGACTTTGCAGGCCCTTTCCAAAGCAGTTATCCCCTTGTGGATGTCATCCCCAACTTTGTAGGGGGGCACTATCTTACTCAGGTGCCTAGAATTCTCATGGGACCTGTCTTTATCCTTAGGGATATTGCTGTTGTGACCCACTCAACTTCTGCTCTCTCGCTAGGGCAAGCTTCTCTTTGGCAAGGACAACTTTTAGTTCTTGCCTCTCAATCCTCAGATTAGCTTCCCTCATCCTAGCCTGATGCTCCCTCCTTTCAGGAGAGGACATCCATCCCTGAGCAAGGGTATTGGATCCCCTAGAGGCATTAGAGTGGTGGGAGTCACCTGAGTGAGACCTCCTCCTCTCATACCCCTGGTTAAGTCTACTAATAGGTCTGTATGGGGCTTGCCCATGTTCAGCCCCATGCAGGCTTATGTTAGCCTGGCTAAGTCTCCCAACTTGGACCTGGCTGTCTTGGAAAAACTCTTCTTCAGATTCTTCCTCTGGTTCATCTTCATTCTCACCTATGATAGTGGGGTCTGACGCATCATCTGTAGATGTCAAGACCTCTTCTGCATGAACTGAGGGACCATGTCTAGAGGCCTTCTCAGCATCAGCCCTCTCTAGGACTTCTATCAGATGGGAAATGGTAGGGTTGGAACCTTGTTTCAATCTCCTTGAGGTACACAAGTGTCTAAGCTCTTGGAAATTGAGCATTTGACATCTAGATGGTGCCCTGCGAGGGTCACCTCCTAAAGGGAGAGTCACACTTGGCTCACCTGTGGTAGACATGATTCTAGTGAGGTGTGGTGTGTGCACCTACCTACACTATGTGTTTTCCTATTAGAACCTCTCTAGGAGTTGTAGTCAGGGTGTGCTAAGCCCTTTGGTCTACAACTACTAAGTTCAGTAGAACTTATGTATTCTAAGTCTTGTTATATGTACCTATGGTACCTAATGTGATCTTTCAAATGATATCTCAAAGATTACAATTGGTAAAACAACAGCAAGCTCAAATCCCACCGCTGCCACCAATGTGAGAAGTTGGCCTGGTATATGATGTTCACTATTCTAGTGAGCACCTTGCACCAGTCCAAACAACCCTTATGGTGATGGTTGTAAAGTCAACCTTGTAGACCAGCTATCCTAGTGGTAGCATGGACAAAAGCAATCAGAGGCTAAACTCAAGAGGGCATGTGAAGCCAGCTGTTTTACCATATGCAATCCCTTTAATACCAAATGAAAGGACACCACACAGGTTATATATTCAAAATATATATGTATTTATTTCTAAAACAACCCTCTGTATTCTTTATGAGAACAGAAGCACAAGCGCATAACAAGTTACTTAATATAGCATACAAAAGTTGCACAAATATGGATAGGCCCTGGTGCCCCGCTAAACCATATACTAAAATAGTGGTATAAGAACCACGTCACGAACAATGGTAAGGCCTAGGGCCTTGGGAATCGCTGGGGCTACACTGGACTAACAGTAGTTAGGGAGCAGGAGGTCCACGGGATGCGGGTGCAGTGTCTAAATGCACACGCGTGTACACATAGAAGTCAATGGGTGCGTAAAAGTTAGAAAGTTAAAGGTTTAGGAGTCTTCTGACTGGACTAGAAGCTAACCACTTGAAACTAGGACACTAGGAGAGTTACTCTTTACGGGAGCACCGCAGTACTCGCGTTGCGTTACCTCACCCACAGGAAGCTGGTGCATAGATGTCAAAGTGTGTCGGGTTTCGTCGTGGAGTTCTATGGAGCCTTGGAGAAAAGATGCTGCAGGCGACCAGGAGAGAAAAGTCCGGTTGGATCCAAGGGTGGATCGAGGATGAAGAGTACCTGAAAGCAGAGGGGACAGAGTCTGGGTCACTAGCCAGTGACAAGGAAGGAACCAGGTGATGTCAGGAAGCAATCAGGTGATGTCGTGAAGCTGGTCTCTGCAGCCACATGAACCAGGAGGTGTCGACGACGACCAGGAGCTGGATACAGACTGTCCCAATAAGGCTCTTGCTGTCGGCGGTGTCGGTGCTCGATTCGGAGTCAACAGGCCTTGGCAAATGCAACCCACGCAGGAATCGAAGATGGCTTCTTACTCAGGCCAGCAAGGACTGCGGGGCTTCTCCTTCGCAGGGAATCAACAGCCAGTCTGGAGCAACCAGACAAGCGGTGTAGATTTCAGATTTCGTCCTCACAGAGGCCACTAGCCAACGGGCAAGTGACCGGACAGACGCGTCGAGCAGGCAAATGCAAAAGGGCCCCACGCAGCACTCGGTGAGTGTGGAGAGGTGATCTTCGGTGCAGTTGGTGCTCGGGGCTGAGGCTTCTCAATCCCCAATGCACAACTTCGAGGGTGCCTCAGAAGTTGCACGGAAAGCAATTCGCTGACTTTCCAAGATGGCCAATCCCACATCTCTCGTTGCCTCCACGGGTCTCAGCTTTGCTGTGGCTGTGGATCGGGCTGTTGGATGTCTGGAAGTCCGGGTCTTGTCAGGCTCTGTGTTCAAGATTCGGCGGGAGCAACAACAAAGCAAACAGTTGAGCGCTTGATGGTGCCTGCTTGCACAGGGTGGTCACTCCTTGACCACAAGGGAGATTCTTCAGTCTTCTACGTCGAGTAGGATGTCGAAGGTCCAGAGTTTCGTATCAGAGTTTCAGTCAGGATATATCTAAAGTCTAAGGACACAGCTCCTACCTATATACCAAATCTAGGGGCTGGATTACCTGCTAGGTCCCTCCTATGGGTGGGACCCAGGAAGGGGGTGGTTACACCCCTTTCCCTCTGTCTAGTTTCGCGCCAGAGCTGGGGCTGGAGTGACCCAGCACCGGTTTGAACTGGACTATGCATGGGACACCTTGTGTGCCCCAGGCAGTGTCTCATTTCATTCAGCCCTCCCTGCCCCAATACACTATAGCCTGTCTGGGGTGGTGCTAGCACCTCCCTGTGACAGGAAACCTATTCGCCTCCCTCGCTGGAAGGACTCCCAGCAGCAGGAAGTCAGACTTGTGTCTGTGGCAGCAGCATCCATTTTGTGATGCTGAGGCTCTGGTTAACTTTAACCGGGGTTATGGAAGTAACATGTCTTCTCCCTCTAGAAGGGTGGAATGCTACCCCCGTCACCAGGACTGGCGAGGGGGTAATATTCCAAAGCGCAAGGGAACCTTAGACAACATGTTTTGATAAAGCCAAACCAAAGATAGTGTGATGTATTCCTATAGGTTCTGTATCGATCCCCCTATTCCTGACCCTGTTCTGGTTAACAAGTTAACTAGCAGCCATCCCATGATGCAGAAACCGTTATCTGATTAAGCCACACCACGGCACAGGAACGCGTTATCTGATTAGGTCATAACGCTTGCCATCTAATTAGACAAGCAATATTCCTCCAGCCCCTGATAAGGCATACGGAGTTCTCAAAACAAATCAAACCTATGACAACCTGGGAAAAACCCTGCGGCCATTGTTTTGATTTCACCGAGAACTTCAGCAAAAGAATGTGCTAACGACCAGTTTGTATGACATCCTTATTGACGTATCTATGTCCATCCTTACGTCAATCTCGGCACCTTACAGGTATAAATATTACCGATATTGCCTTAAGCAAACACACGCGGTGGTGACGAGATCGGAGCAGCGAGACTTGCCGAAGCCCAGCAGAGAGCGAAGCCCACTGGCGCTGCCCCGCCTTCCTGACGCGCTGAGAACGTGACGCTGCCTTTCTCCTGCCGAGAAATCCAGCTCCGGCGCTTCCGAGCAGCCCTTGCAGGCAGCCTGGAATATCGAGACCAAAGATGAGAGATACCATCCCTCAATCATCCTAGATTCAAGGTACGGAACTGAATAACCCCTTGCAGAGAATTCTTGAATCAGTCACTTGGCAAAACAAACTTAACTTAAACTGCTACTTTCTATCCCCGCCCACGTATTAGGCTTAGGTCAGGTACACTGGGGTAGGCGTAGTTAGAAGCACCAGTTGAGTACGATTAGTCAAATGTTTATATGTATCTATTTTATCCATTTTAAACCACCATATGGCTTAGAAACCATATAAATGTTTTTACAGTATTATTTTATACTTCTGCTTTTATTGTATGCACTTTACTTAACTATAAGTATTGCAATAATATCGATTCATTTCTCTTGTACGAGAAAAGAGACTGATCAATAAATAACATCTTTTATTGAACACGCCCGTCTCTTCCTTTTCTCTACAAACTGGTGAAACTAAGAATGCACGTACTGACTGAGTAAAATAAGTTGTCTTTTGTTTTCACACGACTCTAGAGATACACTCTTGATTAGGGGAGAGCAAAGTTGTCATGTTCTATGTTTGTCAGAAACTAAATCCCTTCTTGTCTATCCAGGGAGGTTCAACTCCTCCTTGCCTATTCGAGAAAGTTTCTAGTGAACTCTGAGCTAGCTGGCAAATCCAAAACTTTAAGTCTAATATCGACAATAGAAGACCTAGTTAACGTCTGGTCTAGGCCTATACTATTGAAGGTATTATTCCAATGCGCAGAGCCTATTGGGATAATAGGAACTACACTACATGGCGCCCAACGTTTGGAAAGGCGATAAAACTAACGCAAGACATTAGAGTAACTCAGTCGTGCTCTTTCACTCAGACCCTTTTTTCCCATAATACTCCAAAGACGTCTGGAGTGGGTGAAAGGTAATATCCGCCAAACCTCGCAGGAGGAAACTCCTATGTAAGGTTCTTGGTTTAGTCAACGTTGAAGGATACACTGTTCCAAAATATTGTGCATCTAATCTTTGTTTCCGTAAGAAACCTGATCTGCAAACAAACAGAAAAACCTTCCTGTCGGTAAAATGGTAGACAGTGATGATGAAAGAGAGAGAGTTAGATTAGCAGCTGAACTAATAGAAGCTGATAATACTATGCAAGAAGCAGACCCGGATATAAAACTCATCCCGGTCAACATAAGAAGATCTATAACGTTAAAACTTATAGACAATGGACTGACACCAAGAGGTGGTACAGTCATATTCGTAATTGAGGCACACGAATATCGGCAGACAGAGGTATTCTATTCATGGATAAACTTTCCAGCAGCAAATGCTGTAACAAAGGAGTTCCACTATTATAAAATAGAGGAACCTCCTAATGAGTACACTCCTTTCGAGGAAGTAGAAGTACCACTTAAATTCCAAGAGCACCTGCTCTTGTTTAATGGCGCCCTAAAACATAATAATCACATCACCAGGCTCGGTCCACTAGGTAGACCAGGAGCAACGTGGCCGGTCCTAGCCGGATACACACCACATCCAGACATCGAAAGAATGTCTGCAGCAGATGTTTTAGTACAACTAAAACAATTAATTAAAATATATAGACAACTAGTCCAATATGTAATGCGGACTTCAACAATCCAACCAGCAATTAAAATTCCACAGCTGACCCCTCATCAGGGGAACACAAATAAAATTACACCACAGAACATACAGTCCTGCCTAGGTAAAGTACCAGCTAAACGGGAACAATTACCATTCTGGTTAGCACAAAAAATCACCCAAATAGAGGCGGTGTTTCCAGACACCACCCCTGTGGATAAACACAGGATTCTGACTATCTGTCTTCCAATGGGAATCGCACCACACGTGGAGGACTGTGACACTTGGGGTACAGTCTTTGCTTCCATTTACACAAAAACACATGGAGTTCCATCCATGTCAGTAATACCAGATGTGCTAAAACAAATTCAAGGCGAATACGGTCCAGAACCCGCTTTAACTCTTGGTATGAAATTACTAAAAGACTTCAAGCAGGTCTCGGCAATATTACTAGCCAACATAAAAGGAGAAGCAGCGAATGTGGCGATCCGCCAGAGGTTAAAAGAGACAGATATAGCAGACCAACCAGCTGAAATTGCCAGAATTATAGAAAAATCCTATGAAGAACTAGGTAGAGATAGTTTGGGTGGAATACCAGTGAAGCCCCAACTAATTGAAAGTCCTGAAAAAATATTTATTAAAAATAATCTAAACAGTCAAAAGAAGAACTGGGATGGAAACAAACAATCCAATTCAAAAGAAAAAAGATTCCAGTCCAGAGGAAGGTCTCCTCGGCGGAGAGAAAGATCTCCGGACCAAGGACCCAAGTCTCCCCAAAGGGAGCCCTCTGTGAAAAAATACAACCTTAGAAATAGGGATAACAAAGAAACCGGATAGATATCAAGATTTTAATACACGTCCCTCTCAATCTTTTCAGACTTCCTCGCAGAAATCGGAAAGAAGAGGACGATCGGAACCCAGGGAAGGGCACGTCAAGTCCAAAGACAAGGAACCTGCTCATCCAAATAAAAAATTACAGTTTCCCAAGAAGAAGGTAGCCAGCATTAAAGTATTCAACAATGCCGAGAATACTGAGGACACAGCTGAAAAACAGAGAGTGGGCTCAGACAATGCTAGACAGCGCAGCAGAAGTGAGCATAGCACGCAAAGTCCTTATGAATCATCTGGAGACAGTGGACACGAATGAATACATTCAAGTGGAAACTGCAGACACCAGAGTTAGCAAACCTCACAAAATATATGAAATAACTTTACGCATAGAAGGGGATAAGACTAGAAAAATAAGGGGCCTTTTTTGGTATAATCTCTCCAAGGGCTATGACATCCTTCTAGCTGAAAAAGATTGGCCACCAGAGTTTGTCAGGGAGTGCCCACACGGCGAAGAAATAATTATGCCTGCCTTCTCAAACCATATTCCAATTCATAAAAAATATACACTTGCAAGAAAGTGGGCAGTAGCTCAAGCTCCTGCTTTATATAAAAATCATGTGGGATGGGATGAGGAATCTCCTCCACACAAAATCCAGTTAAAATCACAACCTACTGCACAAAGGCAGTATCCAATCAAGCAAGAAGCTAAAAAACAGGTAAACGAAATTCTAGATCAACTAGAATACCAGGGGGTGATTGAAACTTGCACCTCACAAATGAACAACCCTTTGTTTCCTGTCTCCAAACCAGACAATTCATATCGTCTAGTTTTGGATTACAGACACCTTAACTCATGTTGCAAAACTTTTGCAGTGCAAAACTCGCATAGTGCTGCACTAATGAATAACATAGTGCGCAAAAAATATAAAACAACATTAGACATCTCTAATGGATTCTTTTGTCAAAATATAGCACCAGAGAGCAGATACTTATCAGCGTTCTCAATAAATGGCGCTCAAAAAGAATTCTGTCGGCTACCCCAGGGGTACAAGAACAGCCCAGGATTATTCTCAGCGAGGGTAACAGAGTTACTACAAACCTATGATGACGAAGCATTATCTTATGTCGACGACATATACCTAACAGATGATGACTTGGATACTCACTTGAAGAGAGTGAACACCATAATACTTGGGTTCGCAGCAGAGGGTTACAAATTCAACTTTAAAAAATCTAGAATTGCCCATCTAACAGTCCTGTTCTTAGGATATGAATTATCAAGTGAAGGCAAAAGCCTGGCTGACAATTTCCTAGAGAAATGTGCCGTACTCCAAGCACCTAGAACACTAAAAAACCTACAGTCAATTCTAGGTTTCCTAAATTTCGGAAGAACATACATTGCAAATTACGCAGAAAGGGTCAAACCCCTTTATGATCTAATAAAACCAGATTTTAAAAAAACCAATTGGACTCAAATACACACAGAAATTCTGAGATCCTTACAAACAGATATGTTAATTAAAACAAAATTAGAAACACGTGATAACACATGCAACCTTGTGATTCGAGTCATCCCAGGAAGATGCGGATTCACATACCTGACCTCTAATGAGGGAGAAAAGGTACCAATTGCATTCAAATCACACTTGTACACTAAAGCTGAAATGAAATTTAGCCCAACGGAAACAATTCTTACTGCAACACAGACAGCTATAGCAAAAGAACGAGCCCTGTCACAAGGTAAACGAATAATAATCGTTACACCGATACCAGCCCTAGAGGCTGTAACGAAAGCAAGCATACCGAATGCTAAAGCGCTCCATCCGAGATGGATACAATGGGCTAATTCTCTTGCTGCAACAGACGTGGCATACGAATTTGATCCTAACTTAAAAACACAAGAGTTTCTCCAATATGAATTCGAATGTCCGCCGCCGACCGAAATTCTGCCTCTAGAACATTACGGCTGTATAATATATACAGACGGATCAGCACAACCCGCAGTAGGGGGTAAACAAGCTTACAGTGCTGCGTGTGCGATTGTAAAAGGTCGCTGGCACGATGGGAAATTCAAACCAGCGGTCACTAAAACACAATCTCTAGGAGATTGTACAGCTCAGCGAGCAGAACTACTGGCATTCAAGATGGCGCTTGAAAATACCGATCGGGAATTCCCCACACTCATAGTGTGTGATTCGTATTATTGCGTTCAGTCTTACAATGAATACTTACAGATCTGGCTTCAGAATGGTTTTAAGGATGCAAAAGGAGGCACAATAAAGCATAAAATGCTCTGGGAACAAGTAGTTCTTTTACAGAAAGAACTACCAAAGACTCACGTGATACATACACTGAGTCATCAGCGTGATGGCGTTCACGTTGCAGGGAATTAATTGGCTGATGAGGCCGCAAAGGCAGCTGTGCAAACGGCTTCCGTAGCTGCCATCACCCGATCAAAAACAAAAATAGACAGCGATATATTACAGGCTGTCAGCGTTACAGTAAAAGATGCGATAGAAACACTCCCGAAAGGCTTTCCAGTAAAGTACTCATACATAACTGATGCAAATAATGTTCCATTTGCTCGAATCCCTGGAGTGGGGGATAGAGTAATTCCAAACATGAAACATAGGTCAGGACTCATCATAGCGGCACACGAAGGACTTGCTTCTGTACATGCTGGCATCTCAGCCACAGTTTCGTTATTAAAACAGAGATACTGGTGGCCACAAATGAGAAGACAAACCAGGAACTATGTTCTAGAATGTGAAATATGTCAACGAATGAAAGTATCAACAGTGAGACGACCAGCGCAGACGCCCCTTCTAATCTCGGATAAACCATTAGCCTGTGTTTACCTGGACCACTGTGGTCCCTTACAAAGGGATGGTAACTATAAATATATCTTGGTCGCAGTGGATTCATGCACGAGATTCATATGGATGTGGCCCCAGCGATCGGCTGACGCCAGAACTGTTATAAAAGATTTGCGAGTCTTTATCGGCACATACGCGATTGGCGTGCTGCATTCTGACCAGGGTCCTGCTTTTAGCTCTAGGGCTTATAAGGAGGCCATGACCAGCATGGGCATTGCATTGCGGTATTCTTGTCCATTTCATCCCGAGGGAAACGGAATTGTTGAAAGAAAAAACCGTGACATAAAGCAATCTATAACAGCTAAGGTATTAGGTTCGGGAGCTGGGTGGGTCAAACATCTAATAAGTGTCCAACGTAGTCTAAACAACTTGCCAAGAAATTCTCTGAGGGGATTCAGTCCGTACGAATTGTTGTTTGGAACTAGGATGTTAGTCTTAGATCTTGACAGTCAGACTTCAGTGGTGAAAGAAAAAGGCTTTGATATCAAAGACCGTTTGGCTATTTTGCAGGACTTAAACGAAACAAGAAAAGACCTGAGCAACATAAAGTTGAAACAGCAGCCAACAACCACTGAAGAACCACCACCTGTCCCAGCAAGACCTGTCTGGATTCCAAAAGTCGGGGATCTAGTCAGAGAAAAGATCGCGGTAAAGAAGGAATTTGGGCCTTCTTACAGAAAAGCAGTTCCTGTCTTGTCCATCAACGGGACAAGATCAGTTGTACTACCGCCGCTTGCTGGTAAAAAGGAGAACCGAGTTGTATCCATCGACCTGGTAAAACCACAATCATGTGGCCGATAACAAACAGTAGGCCAAGTGGACTCCCGATAAGTAGTAGAACACCGAGGTTTGCTACAAGTACAGAGGTGCTAACTAAAAGGCTAATCACATTTGAAACGCCTACAGAACAACAACAAGGACTATGCAACAATGCAATGGGCCTCACACCTCTGAAAACCCAAATAAAAACATTTAGTAGAGACACCAACCTACAATGAAGTAACAAATGAATATGCTGAAGCTGCAAGAAACAGTAATCCTGAAGCAATTGGAACAATAGACAGAACGGCATCCGGCTACTTCATAAACTTCAACGATTCCTCTGAAGACCTCAGTGAATCAAAGACACAGCCATCAACAAAAACCCTTAAAGACAAAGCTAAGGAACTTTTGAAACAACTGAAAGAAACCTATCTGATTTCTCCATGGATTGAATTTTGGGTGTCCTTTGGTGTATTTATCCTCATAGTTTGGCTCATCATGGTACTATGCTTGGGACGCTTCATTGAGGGAAAATATGCAAAAATGGACACAGCAAGCCAGAAAATCAACTTGATCCTCAAGCCACACACGTCTTCACACGTCGAGAAAAGAGAACTTTCTTCAGTCAACTTCACAGCCAATCCAATACCGGGTGGGGTAGCATGGGACAATACTGACTATGAAATTTATGGTCCGGTTGGAATCCTCAAATATCCACACCAAATCAAGATCTCGTTGAGTGACTTTGTAAAACCAAACTCATTTGCTGATGATTGGGACTTTGAAAGTATTAATGACATGATGTCTGACCTAGTGATGTCTGCTAAATTTACCAAACATGATTATTTGCAGGGTTCGTCTAATTATGATAGTATGTACTGCTACAACCACTATGGTAACCATTTTCTACATAAATCTGCACAACCTAGAAATGTTTTAAATTATAATCAATGGGAACATTGTGCAACCCCTCCAAAAGGAAGCTCAAGAACCGTTTATGACAAATATTCATATTTTTCAGGGTTCAATACAAGTAAAGCTGAAACATTTTATTTTAAATTGTCAAATAAGACAGGAACAAAAACCATGCTTACAAACACAAAATTGATATATTCGGACTCATTTTTTGAACAGATGAATACATTTGGTTTTGATTATTGGGACAAAAATGTGGAAGTAAAAAGTGTTTGGGGTACAAGAGAATGGCAAGTTCAGGGTATAGAATCATTGTTTAGAGCCTGCATGATCCCAGAACAAATTATATTCTTGAATGACACTATTCAACAAACTACCTGTCTTGGATTAGCCAAAATCAAAGACTTAAATAAACCGTCTATTCCAAAACCAACAATGAACAGCAATAACTCTGCAGATGAAGAGATAGACGTAAACTATGTATTAAACCAAAACAGAACAAATCCTGATTGGAAACAATGGTTAATCTGGCCCACAGATACTAATAACTGTCAAGACAGATTCCTGAACAAAACACAGGGGTTCACATTGACCAGGCCAGACCCTAGATATTCCCAAAGACAACACCCAGGGATAATCACCACCTACAGTGTGGGAAAACTCTGCCTTCAATGGCTACAAACTTCCACACTGACAGAAATTAAGCAACACCTAACTTTACTTACTGATGGTGCTGACTTGCGTGATTTCATTATGGGACCGCGCAAACAGCGTCAAAAACGCTTCATAGCAGCCTCTATATATGCAGCTTACAACGAGGCCTGGAAGATAACTCAAATTGAGACAGCAGAAAGTATACGGGAAATTGACCGTATTAATTTGGAAAAATCGCTTTCTGTAGTGGACAATGGGTTAATGACTCTGTCCTCCAGAATTTTTTCATTGGACAGTATTGTGTCTTCAGCAATCGACATAATATCGCAAGACTTACTGTTGTTACAACACGGTCAGTCTCAATTGCGTTCTATTGTACAGCTTGGCTGGACGTTACAAAACCTGCGTTCAGGCTATGTGCCTTGGCGTTTAATCAACACAACGTCACTATTCAATATCTTTAACCTTACTGATAAACAAATCAGTATGGGACAAAAGGGTGCTGATTATACAATCCTGAGCATTGAGAAACTCGAGAGATTACCATTGACAATGTCAGAACGACCTGTCATTGAATGGATAATACATGGAATAATTAATATTCCGATATCTACTTTCAGGTTTCAATACTGCCAAAAATATATACAGGCTGGCATGTACGAAAAATTGGGAAAAGGGTACATTAAGACAACATGGAACTTGCCCTATTCACATGCATGTGTCAGTAATAAAGGACAGAAAGTGTTTCTTAGTGGCAATAATTGTGCAATGTCACTAAGCGGTACACTTCTGTGTAATGGAATTAGTTTGCATGGAGCCTGTGAAGTTAACTCAAATAACCTTTCATGTCACCAGCTAGGCACACCTGCAACACAGATAGAACCATTCTTTAAAAGACTCTATAACGGGAGTTACATCCTAATTGTGGATCGCAGATGTTGTAGTCTACTGCCCGGGGTTCCTTATCTCGTAAGTACGACTGCGAAGGTCATGTGCTGTGGACGCTTATTGTTCCCCAGCTCCTTTCCAGACAGGGAGGCAAGGGCATGGTCTAACTTAAAAATTACTTCTATTCGAATTGATACTTTAAGCAGAATGAAAACAGTGCTTCTTCAGACGCCGACCAGGCTCACGTCATCAAAAGAAACGTATGATCTCCTAGTCGCAAGGACGACTGCAGAGATTCACTCATTGCTATCAACTAATTCCCCCATACATTTCGCAGAAATCCTGAATGAAATCTTAAATATTTCTGATACCAGTGGAGTCTCAAATGTATTTAAGACAGTATTTTCGATGGCATTAACACCATTCAAAGCCATACTGGGTATTTTTCCAGACTTTTTCCATTCGATTTTTGGCGGACTTCCCCTCATTTTGGGACTAATTGCAGGAATCCTATTCTTAGTCCTTATATTTCGTTATGGCAAACCATGTCACAGACAAAACACCTGCGACAAGGGAAGAAACAATCCGAGCCATTGGATACCGGGACCGGATATCAAAAATCCTGGGACTAACCCGGCTTAGAGACCTGAACATGACTTGGTTTCTTTCATTTCGGCCGATATGGCAAAGATGCGTTTTACCTGTACTAAGGTGCATGCTGTGCGGAGAAGAATGCGTGTTGGACACCTGTCTGACGCTACAATCGGATGCGCCAATGGATGCAGAAACATTGTTGGGTCCGGTAACGGCTCATGCATTGTGCTGCCCTCAACGGCTGCCAATCCTGATGACGGCATTCGTGGAAACTTCACCACTACGATTAAGGGGTAGTGAAGTTCAAGATGAAAGCAGCATCGATCAGGTACGACCTTCTGTCAGCAATACTAATCAAAACGTCAATGGAGACAATCATGCACACGAATGCATGGTTACATCTTTTTCCGAGTTAGTGGAACTCTCACAGGAAGCTGTTGACAGCTTTTTCAGCAGTCTCAATGATATGATGTTCTCACCAGAGCAGAAATAATGACTCTTGAACAGGCTAGCACACGGCGTTCCCGACACCTTGAATTTGGCCTTCAACTTTAATAATAAAGTAGCAAGAACAAATTTTTCCTCCAGTTCACGGACAGCAATTTTTAGCAGCCCCAAAATATTTTTTTTCCCGATTTTTCAGGACACTTATCTTCTGCTTAAAGTAAGAACTATTCTTAAATAACTAATTTCTATTTTTAGAAACTTCATAGACATTAGCTGCCCGCTGGTATGTTCATAAATATTTTTGAACTGTGATGAAGTGGTCTCGAACTTTTTCTTCTGTATTAAGAGCCATTTCATGTGTAATTCTCATATTCAATTACTAATAATGTATACATATGCGTGATTAATTTAGCATTATTCTACTGCTTGAGTGCATATAGTACATGTGATTATTTTTTTCCCGTATATTACATAATATCGAAATGCATTATGTGTATTTTGGGGTGGTAAGGTATACACTATACTCTACAGTATGTTTTACTATGCCTAGATTCGTAAATATGGCCATAGTTAGCGTGGAGTGGGTGTGATGTATTCCTATAGGTTCTGTATCGATCCCCCTATTCCTGACCCTGTTCTGGTTAACAAGTTAACTAGCAGCCATCCCATGATGCAGAAACCGTTATCTGATTAAGCCACACCACGGCACAGGAACGCGTTATCTGATTAGGTCATAACGCTTGCCATCTACTTAGACAAGCAATATTCCTCCAGCCCTTGATAAGGCATACGGAGTTCTCAAAACAAATCAAACCTATGACAACCTGGGAAAAACCCTGCGGCCATTGTTTTGATTTCACCGAGAACTTCAGCAAAAGAATGTGCTAACGACCAGTTCGTATGACATCCTTATTGACGTATCTATGTCCATCCTTGCGTCAATCTCGGCACCTTACAGGTATAAATATTACCGATATTGCCTTAAGCAAACACACGCGGTGGTGACGAGATCGGAGCAGCGAGACTTGCCGAAGCCCAGCAGAGAGCGAAGCCCACTGGCGCTGCCCTGCCTTCCTGACGCGCTGAGAACGAGACGCTGCCTTTCTCCTGCCGAGAAATCCAGCTCCGGCGCTTCCGAGCAGCCCTTGCAGGCAGCCTGGAATATCGAGACCAAAGATGAGAAATACCATCCCTCAATCATCCTAGATTCAAGGTACGGAACTGAATAACCCCTTGCAGAGAATTCTTGAATCAGTCACTTGGCAAAACAAACTTAACTTAAACTGCTACTTTCTATCCCCGCCCACGTATTAGGCTTAGGTCAGGTACACTGGGGTAGGCGTAGTTAGAAGCACCAGTTGAGTACGATTAGTCAAATGTTTATATGTATGTATCTATTTTATCCATTTTAAACCACCATATGGCTTAGAAACCATATAAATGTTTTTACAGAATTATTTTATACTTCTGCTTTTATTGTATGCACTTTACTTAACTATAAGTATTGCAATAATATCGATTCATTTCTCTTGTACGAGAAAAGAGACTGATCAATAAATAACATCTTTTATTGAACACGCCCGTCTCTTCCTTTTCTCTACAAACTGGTGAAACTAAGAATGCACGTACTGACTGAGTAAAATAAGTTGTCTTTTGTTTTCACACGACTCTAGAGATACACTCTTGATTAGGGGAGAGCAAAGTTGTCATGTTCTATGGTTGTCAGAAACTAAATCCCTTCTTGTCTATCCAGGGAGGTTCAACTCCTCCTTGCCTATTCTAGAAAGTTTCTAGTGAACTCTGAGCTAGCTGGCAAACCCAAAACTTTAAGTCTAATATCGACAATAGAAGACCTAGTTAACGTCTGGTCTAGGCCTATACTATTGAAGGTATTATTCCAATGCGCAGAGCCTATTGGGATAATAGGAACTACACTACAATAGCATTTAACCCCGAGGTTCATAATGCACTTAAGAGTATATGGTATGGCATTATCCTAGAACAGCTATAAGGACATGGTTCCGAAAGCTGCAGACAGGCTCAGCTCATGCTAGAGCACCATCTCACATAAAACCACGCACTCTGCCTTCAGGATTGTTAAGGCCTGCCATAGGAGTGACTTATAGGTGCATATGTGTCCAGATATAAGGTTAGACATAGGAATACTATATCTAAGCAAGGGGTGATTACACGACCATGCCCCAGCTGAGTGATCAGCAGTTGTGTCAGTTTGGATGGCCAGCCAGGGGTGGCAAAAGATATGCTGCAGCCCCTGGTAGGCCTTGGGTGCACCTATGCCCTGGGTACCTATACTACACTGAACAGGGACTCATAAGAGTGGCCCAAATCCCAATTGGTGATGTACCTAAAGTACATGGTGTGAATTTAGAGAGAGAACAGCAGGGCTGTGGGTCTGATTAGCAGGCCCACAGCCATATTAAGTCGAAAACCAGTGAAGCAAAAAGCAAAAAAATTGGGTGACCATAGGAAAGCAGACCCTACTCTCCTACATCCACTACATTAAAATTCTATGACTCTTGGCCCGAGATGAAAAAGCGCATTAACATCTTACTTCATTACAATGAGGCAGTCCAGAGTTGAAAAAGAAAAATCCAAGATGTCTGGCCCAGCCCGGCCTCCGACGGCCACAGGCGGCCCGCCCTTTGCGCGGGCTTAGCCCGGCACCACCCGCACGCGTCCCGCGATGCGTGGGGGCGGGCGCGCTTTGAGGGCTGGCGCAGGACTCACGTGGCTCCCCTGGAGGCTGCTGGGGGATGTAGGTGGCAATGCTCAAGCCGCGAAGCCGTTCCCCTCACAGCGCAGGATTCACGCTGATGGCCGTTCCCCTCACGGCACGAGGAGCTGAGCCCAAGGACAGCCGTTCCCCTCACAGCGTTGCGGTGAGTCGGTGCACGCGTCCCGCGATGCGTGGGGGCGGGCGCGCTTTGAGGGCTGGCGCAGGACTCACGTGGCTCCCCTGGAGGCTGCTGGGGGATGTAGGCGCCAATGCCTAAACCGCAAAGCAGTTCCCCTCACGGCGCTGGATTCACGCTGATGGCCGTTCCCCTCATGGCACGAGGAGCTGAGCCCAAGGACAGCCGTTCCCCTCACGGCGCTGGATTCACGCTGATGGCCGTTCCCCTCACGGCGCGAGGAGCTGAGCCCAAGGACAGCCGTTCCCCTCACGGCGTTGCGGTGAGTCGGGGCACGCGTCCCGTGATGCCTGGGCGCGGGCGCGCTTTGAGGGCTGGCGCAGGACTCACGTGGCTCCCCTGGAGGCTGCTGGGGGATGTAGGCGCCAATGCCTAAACCGCAAAGCAGTTCCCCTCACGGCGCTGGATTCACGCTGATGGCCGTTCCCCTCACGGCACGAGGAGCTGAGCCCAAGGACAGCCGTTCCCCTCACGGCGTTGTGGTGAGTCGGTGAGCGCGTCCCCACTATGGTTTCTTGGCATCCTTGACCTTCATATTTCTTTTCGAAGAAGCAGCTCTTGTATTTATTTATTTTTCTCTAATAATGCAAAGTTTCTGCTTTTGTGCTGTTATTGTTTTCATGTTTACCCTAGCCTTCCGAGCCCCCTTACCTTTTACACATCACTTCCCCTTGGGATGATTGATCGGATGGGTTGTTTATTTTCAATGGGGGAGAGGGGGCATGCAAGATATGAGAAGCCTTCAGCTTTGATCTTTTTTCTTCATTTTTTTTTAATATGCAAACGCAGGTGTTTAAGTTTTACTCGCACACACAACAGATGCAGAGCAAGGTTCTCTCAAACTAATATAAACTTATTTTGAATTGTGCTTGTGTTAGTTGTCTATTTACTTATGTGATAGTGCGCAACCTCCTCTGATGTGTCTGTATAACGTACCTTTTGTCCCGAATTTATTTCCTGAATTCTGACAACTTTCCTGAATTTTGACCCTTTGTCCTGAATGTTTACACTCACTGTCCTGAATTTGCACCCATGCCAGTTGCTCACCCTGGGAACATTCTTGTCCCAACACCTGTCTTTTGGCTGCTGACGAGGGCATCCACTTTATGATGCGCCACCGGGCCTTTCATCCTTCCAGGATCATTACATTGAGTGCCACTGAGTTGGGTACAAACATCTATCATCCAAAGCCAGGATGCCCCTTTAGGTGAAAGTGTCCTTTACAGATACACAATATGATAACTGTTTTGCTATTTCCTCTTTCCGATATTTTTTAAAGACAGCGTGCATTCTTACGATTTCTAATACCCTACAATGTTTCTTTATTGGAGTTTTCACACTGCAGGTGATTTGGTTTGAAGTGTTATTTTTTATGAACATTGTCAAAAAGTTGTTTGTGAAATGTGTCATTACTTACAAAATCAGAGATTATTTATTTTGTTTTAAATTACTTGAAATTCTCCAAACCTCTGTGTGTCACTGGAGACAAGAAAAGTAAAGAGTATTTGTTTGCAACCAGCCTGAGTCGAGTCTGCTGTATGGGCGACCACATGTGGGTGTACTTCAGCCTAGCATGGCTTTCCTCCTGAACTCTGGTGTTAGGGAAGTGAGAAACTTGGGTAGTAATTTGGCCTTGCTTTGAAAGACCGAAAAGCCTATTGGCTGTTAGGAGGATGACTGTGGTCAGGTGGAGTTTAGTGATTTGCCATTAAGGTCACAGTTTTGTTTCGCTGCTTCATTTTATCACCTGAAGCACCAAATTGGTGGTTCCCATCAAACAGGCCTGGACAAGGACTTCTAAGATATGGAGTCTGCTATTCATGGTCTCATCATCAGTGGCTATGAAGTCCATGGATATCAGGGGCACCGAACAGCCTCTCTGACAATATTAGGCGGAAACATTTACTCTTCCTAGAAGCCTTCTGAACACAGAAAGGCAGTGGAATTACTTAAAAAAATGACATTAAAGACAGAGGTATAAACTGCAGGACGCCATTATCACGCTGGCCTTGGTAAACGATAGGCGAAGGCCACCAGGCTGGTAGATCTTCAGCCTCCATGTCCATGTGAGGGAACCAGCCTTCCTCTTTACGGAGGCGGACATCTCCAAAACAGACTACATTGGGAAGGCTCCACAGACACAAAGACAGTGTCTTCTTTTGAAGCTTTGGATATAGTGCTCAAACTATGAACTCACAGACTCAGAAGATTGATTCTTCAGAGGATCCTGTACCTGGTTGAGGACTTGGGAACCCATAATTAGAAAACCTTTTGGTGAGGAAACTTAAGCAGGCCAAGGCACAGATTCTCTTACTCTAAGGCCAAGGAAGGTGGGTGGGGTGAGGTCTTATGGAACACTCTAAGCATGTTTGTCATGATGAAGAAAATATCCCCTCATTGGGTGCACATCATTGTGTTAGTTGGTACTGGCATGGATAATGTCAGCGTCAGTATTTGAGTCGGTTACCCTCTATTTCTGGTGCTGAGTTGACGTCATAGCTGGATCAGCTCAAATGTCAAAAGAATAAAACACAAGCAAAGACCAATGTTGGGCTGGTGCACGGCAGGCTGTGCACATAGTGGATCTGGCATTGTGACCAGTGGTGAGAATATGTACAGCAGCAGCTAGCGCTGGGGCGACGGCCGCCACAGCCTCCGGCACCAGATAGCAGGTACCGAGATACAAGAGAGCTGCATTGGAAGCATCTGGTTGTCAGTTTCAATTCAGTCGTTGCTTCATCAAAATACCTCTTCAACTTTACACTGGTGTCGACCGTTGCAATTGTGATCCAAACGAGATCCAAATGAGACTCTCATACCATTGTTACACCCCCACCACGTGTGCCCGGGACTGTGCTCAATTTTCCAGTGTGGGTCCTTTGACTCACACACTTCCGGGGGTTATTGGGTAACTCCCCCGACCTGGCAGCACTGTACGTAGTCTGATCCTGGTAGATATTACGCAAACTGATCTGAGCGCCATTCTTCCTGACTTCACTAAAAACCCTACCCCTAGCTTTCAGCATCTCGAGCGAGCTCATGCCTGAAGGAACGGGTGCCAGGTTTCTCGCTTTCAGCTTGGTGCTCAAGCTGTCCAAAAAGAATCTAGCACCAAGAGGCGCTCGGAGGATCAGCGGAGGCATGCATTACTGCTCTCTGCATTTATCTGGGATGGTGCTGAAAAGATCTGACTAACTGGAGAGGTCCTCCATGCAGGGAAGCGTTCGAGTAAGGGTTCGACAAGGAGGTAGCAGATTTAGTTGGAGCTTTGCTGCTTTATATAGTAGTTTTTTTCTAAGTTAAATCAAATACATGAAGTCAAGTGAAGGTGAACTGGGAGCCATACTGTGACGTTTCTTCAGAAGATGGGTTTTTCTTACAGGAAAATCCATTACGCAAAGTGTTGCTGTGTGATTAGCCCTTGATGGTTTGCTTGGACAAAGCTGCACATAGTACACACTACTTCCTAAAGTGCCAGATGTCCCAGGACACTACAACACATGATGCTTGTGTCCCATCCTGCCAGTAGTAGTCTGTGTTATTTTACCATCCGTGGGTCCTTGCTGTCGGCTAAGAGCTTTACTAATAAAAGGATCACATGAAGAATTGATGGAAAGTCAGATCATCTCCTACCACAATGGGGCATGGGTTGAAATGGGAAACTTATAAACAAGCCTCTGCCCTCTGAAACTAGGTTCTCTCTTTCAAGACTCACCTGTAATGAGTTTGTTGAAGAGTACTAAAAAGGAAAGTTAATCTCATCTGTGATCCTATTAGAAAGCATGCATCGGGTCTACTCTGAGTCCAAGCATCAGTACGTACCACCCAACATCGAAGGTCACTTCCACTGGGGCAATGCATTCTGTAAGAGAAGTTAGAGACTTACCAAGAGCTGCTTGTTTTGAGGAGTTAAGTACGCATAATGGGCAAGATGATGACTGTCACAAGTTCATAAGGCACTTTAATAGAATGTATAAAATTTCAATTAATGCATAAATGAAGTCCAATCTTGACGCATTAGTTCTGCAAACAAAAGGGGAGCTTTAAGCAACCAGATGGAAGAGAATGCAGATGACCAACATCCACCGTCTACCACGGAGAGAGGAAGGGTGATTGTCCAGTCCCCGTCCAAAGCTTCCCTCTCAGGATGGTCGGTGATCTCTTCTCTAAATGACAATAGGATCATGCGGTCAATAATAGCATCTCTAGTCCTCTTCATCCTCAGATGCTGCCTCCTCTTCCTCATTGATGATAGCTGCACTCAGTGTCTGCAGATTGTTCAACATGGTGGACAGAGATTCTGGAGGTGAAAAAAGAGCAGGCGATGAGTCTTCAAAGTCCAACAGAGAAGCCTCACTTCAATTGTATATTGGCATCTACACATCTCACAACAAACACTTCTACCACCACGATCACAACAGTGCATCTTGTCTGTGCTTGGCATGTGCTAACCAGCAGGTTGTTTTAATCACTGCATGGAAGAGCACCAGTTTTAAAAGAAATTTGGGTGCTCCGCAAGACAATGGAGCAAGTTTGACTGTTTCGGCTCTGCCTTTTTATTATAAATAACTAACGTGCACAAAGCTAGGATCACTGCTCCAAGAAGACCCTACTCATTGCCTCCTGCACCAGAAACATTGCCCTATCTTACCCTATGATTCGGATATTAGACAAAATGGGACACCAATGGGTTGACACTGAAATGGGGCAGCATAGTCGAAAGGGCCCTTACCAATCAAACGTAGACCCGTAATATGATTCACATAGTGACTTGTTCTGTTGAGTTACACTGAACTTACAATGTTGTGTTAACAGTATTGTAAGGTATCCTTGCACCTTCTAGTCCTTTTGGAGTCTGTGATGGCCACTTTGTGTGTATGCTGTACTAATGACTACAGACCCCTCTCTACGCCTGCAGTGGCTGATTAACAGTCTAAAACTGAGAAACCTCCTCCAAGCAGAGGACCATCAAATTAATTCGAGAATACATTTCATAACATAGTCACCCAAATCAATAAAGCATAGACCAATCCTCCATTTACTATAACCCAAATGCAGCTTAATCAATACTTCTTATTTAGCAAAGCTTTGTGTTCCAGTGGGACCACAGCTGGTGGCTTGCAGAACTCAGACCTGCACCCACGCCGACTGACCATGCTCACAACCCCGGCCTCATCCTCGATAGACAACTGACCATGAAACGATAATTCAATGCTGTCGTCTCCACCTGCTTCTACACCCTTCACATGCTCCGCAGAATTTTCAGATACCAATCAACACCAGAAAGACCATCCCGAAGGCCCTTGTCACCAGCCGCCTCAACTATGGCAACACTCTCTATGCTGGAATCCCCACCCATACCATACAGAACGCAGCAGCCAGACTCATCCTGCACCTCCCCAAACAGACCCACATAATTCCCCACTTGATCCTTGTCCGCATTTTATTTTCTGAAAACTAGCGCCAATCTCATCTCCCATGTTACTAAAATATTTAACCAATCTCTGGAACAAGCGTCATTCCCAGACATTTGGAAGAAAACAGTAGTATTTCCACTCTTAAAAAAAGCAGGAATTGAAATACAAGACCCAGCTAACTATCGCCCCATCTCTCAAATACCTTTTTTATCCAAAGTCCTGGAGCGCTTAGTTCATAAGCAACTGACCACCTTCCTCGAGTCCAACAACCTTTTCGGCCCCTCACAGACGGGTTTTAGAACCAGCAATAGCACAGAAGCAACTCTACTAGCTGTGTCCGATAACACTAGTAGACCAGGGCATAGCCGTAGCATTGATCTTATTAGATCTCACTGCGGCTTTCGATACGGTTTCCCATACTAAATTACTCCAAATTTTGCACAAAAAAGGGATCTGCTTCAAAGCCCTATCATGATTCGCCTCTTTTTTGAAAGATCGAACCCAAACAATTCAAATGGGATCCTGCACCTCCACTGCAAAGAGCATTAAGTACGGAGTCCCTTAGGGAGCTACTTTAAGCCCCACTCTTTTCAATGCCTACGTCTCATCTCTGGCGGATATCAGTAGGAAATGGGGATTTGATATTTGCTCCTACACCGATGACACACAATTGGCGATTCCCTTGATAGACAGGATGTCTAACACTGAACCGAAAAACAATCTAATTAATTGTCTCACTGAACTCACAGGTTGGATGTCCCAGCACTGTCTAAAACTGAACTCCGGAAAGTCGGAAATTCTGCTCTTTGGAGATGCCAGGAATATCTGGGACAGTAGCTGTTGGCCACAGGCATTGGGCACCACCCCAGAACCTAAACAAATGGCAAGAAATGTGGGCATTATCTTCGATGACACCCTATCTATGATAGACCAAGTGCGCACACTGTGTGGTAAAATCTACGCCATTCTGAAACTTTTCAGGTGACTTTCCCTGGATCTCACAAAAATGCAGACAACCTGTCACCTAGGCTCTGCTCATGAGCAGACTTGATTATGGCAACGCCCTTTATTTAGGCATGGCTGACTATCTCTTTGCCAGACTCCAAGTAGTTCAGAATGCTGCCGCCATACTAATTTGTAATAAAAAATATATAGTTCAGCATCCCTCTGCCTGAAGGAACTATACTGGCTCTAGTTCATCAGAGAGCCAGTTTCAAGCTCGTCTGCTTTGCGCATAAAACCCTCCATAAAACGGGACCACAAATCCTGCACGATAAATTACAATTTCACATCCCTGCGTGTAATCTGAGACCATGTCATCTAGCTCTTGCCTCTGACAAACACACTTCCAAGGTCAGAATGGGAGACCGGTCCTTCTCAAAATCAGCTGCGGTCCTCTGGAACAACCTACCCCTTGATCTTTGCCTAACAGACGACTATCTACTGTTCAGGAAAACATTGAAAACTCATCTGTTCCCTAGAGACTAACCCATCAATGACCACTCTCAACACACTCTAATCCGTCCTAGCACCGGGATGTCCCCCGGGATGCTTGATGCGCGTTACAAATACTGCTAAATTACAAAATTACAAATCATTCTACACCTCAGAAAGCTCCACTGGCTCCCAATCCAGAAAAGATGCCAGTTCAAGATCCTCACACACCCCTACAAGGCCCTCCACGACCAAGGACCATCCTACATCAACCACTGTCATGTATTCCATCGGCCCTCAAGACACGGCCTCTTCTCTAGCCCTCGCACATACCTCCCACGTCCAACGCTGCTGCAGCAGAGGCCACTGCTTCTCCTAAATCACGGCAAAGACCTGCAAAGACCTCCTCTCCCTGACGGACTTCAGAAAGAAACTCAATATCTGCCTTTTTGACGGAGACGTGACACCCTCAGCGCCCAGATACCACTAGCATTGACAGTGTCGCGATTTACAAATACTGATTGATTGACTGAATTCTACCACAATTAGGTATTTTTTTCTGGATAAAACACAACGGTTGGAGTGACTTGACAATTTTCTCAAGGATTATTCATCGCAGTTCCCAGAGGTTATGAGTAGTGAAGTCTTCACTTCATTATGATGAAACATTAGGGTTTAGGGATAGTTCTGTACAGGTTGTCACGTGGCAGACAGAAGGGACTCAGGGGTAGTACTTCAACAGTCGCCAGCCCCATACTGAACATGGGAGAAAGAGCCACGTGGCAGTTAAGATTAGAAACCTATCGAATAGACTGGATTATGAGATCAAGTCTTTGTATACTTTTAATAGTTCAGGATTACACCAAATAGAAGAGTGTTTAATGCACATTTGGCAGGCGGTTGTTTTTCAACATTCAGATCAATTGACACCTATTTTTTTAAGGGAACCACAAAACGAACGAAAGAATGAAGGTGTAAGACTCAGTCTAAAACCTACCCTTGTACCTGCTACAGCAACAAGAGAACCTCAGATAAATGAATGTAAGCCTCACTCAAAAACCACAATTTCTAGAGAAAGAAGGGCGCCTCAGATGAATGAACGTAAGTCTCACCCTAATACCTACCCCTTCTAGAGAAACAAGAGCACCTCAAATAAAAACAATCTTTGCTCCAAAACCTATCTTCTCTTGCACAAGAGTGCCTCTAAGCATCAATGTAAGCCTAGCTTCAGAAGCTATCCCTTCGAGAGCAATGAGTGCACATTGACTAAATGAACAAAAATAAACTTGGTTCCGAACGCTAACCCTTCTGGAGCAACAATAGTGTCTAGCAATATTGAAAGACTAGTTCCAAAACCTACTGTTTCTAGAGAAACAAGAGCACCTGGAAATAATGAAAAAAACAGACACAACGGATTGTCTTGTACACAAAGTTTTGATTTCAGGTGTCACTCACACTGCATTTCAGGCCCCCATATAAGCAGCTGCTGAGGTTTGTGGCTGACCACTAGCCATCGCCCAACAGAAGCACTGCACATATCATGGGCATGACGCTGCACACTGCTCTCCGCTGTCCATGAACATATCGGATACAACGCTGCACACTGCTCTCCGCCCTCCATGAACATATCTGATACAACGCTGCACACTGCTCTCCGACCTCCATGAACATATCTGATACAACTCTGCACACTGCTCTCCGCCCTCCAGGAACATATCTGATACAACGCTGCACACTGCTCTCCGACCTCCATGAACATATCTGATACAACGCTGCACACTGCTCTTCGCCCTCCAGGAACATATCTGATACAACGCTGCACACTGCTCTCCGACCTCCATGAACATATCTGATACAACGCTGCACAATGCTCTTTTTCTTGCATCCCCTTCTATCATATATCACTTTTTCCAATTGGTAGCACCAATCAAGATCTGCTTCCCATGCGGGTACAGTGGAGGATACACAGAACCCCCACTTGCTTGCTATGTTTCATTTGGCCACCCCGGCTGCATGGGAAAGCCAAATTCTCATGTGCCTAGGCCAGACTTTCTCACCTTAATCATCAATAGAAGACCCTTGGCCTCCACCGGTACCTCTACTCCTATTACCCGGGACATTGCTGCCGCCACTTCTTCCAATAACATGCGATCACTGAGCAGTCCCAAAGTATATGGAAGAATGACCCTTCTGCCTGGCACACCCTCACGCAGTCTGCTGATTGTACCTTGCCCCAGTTGTGCAAAAGTGTACGAGGATAGTAAGAGCGATGTATGATTCTGAGTTCTATCAGCCTAAATCTAGTCCTGATCGCGATTTCTCTGGGCCCTTGTAACGCATCAGTCCACTCCTCGTCCTCAAGAGTACCCACATCGGCCTCCCATGCTGTCTGCAGAAGTATCAGGGGATCCAGCGCATTGTGAATTAATTTTTTGTATATCGTCGAGGTCGCCCTGTTCAGTATGGGGTCCGCCAATAAGCTATCCTTCAAGGGTGAGTCGTATGGACTAGCCTCTCCTGCCTTAATGTTTCGATGGAGTGCATGTATAAGCCGCATATGGGGGCAATGCCTGGGTAGGTGCAAGCCTGCATTCGGTTTGTAAGTCCTCAAAGGATAGTGACGCTGTACCTCTCCATACGTCGCCAAGATGATTGATGCCTAAGGCTCTCAATCCCGCAAACCCTTCCAGTCCAACCACTTCCCTCAATAAATCTTCTTAAGTAGATATTTTTCGCCTTTCTTCAGGAAGGCCTACAAAAACACTTAAGAGATTGAAAGGCAATAATGCAGTCTAAATACATAAGCTACACTGGCCACATCCTCAAAGAATTGAAAAAAGGTAGCCAGTATACTAAATTTGTGTAGTTTTTATTGTATTAAACACACAGAATAATCTCCTTTACGAAACCCCTTTTTAGGTCTCGCCTGTCGATGCGCATGCGCATCGAGCTTGCAAGACTATTGGGGCTTAACCACTCTTTAACTAACTTGCAAGGAATCGTGGCGATTCCTTGCAGTGCCCGTGACTTTTAAGCTCAATGCGCATGTGCATTGAGCTTAAAAGCGCGTGCACATCAGTTCCCTCAGCCGCACTCCAGGCCCCTGCTGTTTTCACACCCTCTCCCCGCTCCGCCCCCTCCCCTGCCCGCCGTGTCGCATTTCTCCTCCCCCCTCCCCTTATCTGCCTTTCCCTCCGTCTTACAGCGCTTTCGCTTTTACAACTGCTTACAGTTTGGCAAATTGCGGGGTTTCATTTTGCGTGTGTGCTACTACATCTTACAACGCTTTTGCTTTTCCAACACCGCACATTATATCAGTGTGTTACGGCGCTTCCGCTTTTCCAACACCAGGCATTGTATCAGTGTGTTATGGCGCTTTTTCTTTTCCCCACACCAGACCTCATGTTGCTTGTATTTTTTACCATGTCGCCTACGGCTCTTTCGCTTTTTCAACACCAGACCTCGTGTTGCTTTTTTCCTCCGCCTACACTGCGTTGCGTATGCATGCGGTCACAGCAGCGGGTGGTTTTGCCATGCAGCGGGGGGGGCTCCTTCAATAAAGCTAACATGCTCCATGCTGACCGAGTGATATGCCACCAGCGGGGGTTTTACCCTGCCGCAGGGGGCCTCCCTCAATAAAGCCATCATGCTCCGTGCTGACCGAATGATTTGCCCACACTCCCAGGTTGTTGAGCCTATGCCGGGTCTCAAACCTTCATGCCTGCAGCCTCACTTTGTTTTGTTTTTTATCTCCCACCTAACCCTCGTTGCGCTGTTTGTTCACTTCACAGGCTTACAAGCACTTCACATAAGTGCCTCGGCTTCATCTTTCAGCCTTGCAGCCGTTTTGGGCTGAATTATTACCACGTTACAAAAATCCAAACATTTATTTGCCACCCTTTTATTTCACTTAACTTACCTGATCCTACTTTAGTTTGCAAGTGCTTGTTTTTTCAGCTGATCCTCGTTAGTTGCTTTGCAAACTAAACGTGGATCGGCTGAAAACACAAGTGATTGCAGCTTGTGTTTTCAGCTTATCCTTACCCCTCCCCCCCAGCCGTCCCCTAACATTTTTGTTTTTCAGAAAGCACACATGCTTACGGCCGATCCTCGCCTCCTCCGACCCCTTTCTCCTGATGATAGGCATCCCTGCAAACACATGTGCTAAGAAACACTTACTTCAGAGCCGAGGACACTGCCAACCGTCTGCTCCCCCTCCCCTTATCTGCCTTTCCCTCCGTCTTGTTTTTTTTTTTACCCGCTCCGCCCCCTCCCCTGCCCGCCGTGTCGCATTTCTTTTCTCCTCTTTGCTCCTCCAGCAGTTCTCTGTCACCTTTCCTTCTCTCCTCCCTTGTCCACCTTTTCATTGTTTTTGCCCACCTCTCCTCCAGTTGAACTCTGTCACTAGCTCCTTTCAGCCCCTTCTCATTCCACTGTTTTCGGGTCCCATCTCATGCTTGTTATAAAGGGGCTGCCAAAATGCGGACACTCCTCAAGCCTCTGCTTCACATGAGACTCTGCGGCTCTCCTGGGACAATAAACCACTCCAGAACAAACATGGAGTTGTCATACGCGGCCATCTATCTCAATTAAAGGCCACATAGCTTCTCTAACCTCTAGGAAAATCTAGCCCTGCTATTTAATTTTGGTGCGGGATTACTGTGTAAAGAAGGTTTGCATAACGTCTCATCTGACTAACTAGTGCTTTAGTTTAGCATTGTATGTGTTTTCATAGGCTTGTGTGTATGTCCTTTAATGCATGTGCATGCTTGTCTTTTTCTGTTCAGTTCCCGTGTCAGTGTGTGCTTACCTGGATTTCCGTTTGTCTAATTTATGTGGCCTTTGTCAACGAGGCAATCCGCTACTCTGTCCAACGTTTATGAATACGAGACACTCAACCACGCAATGCCACTCACACACACAACGCCACTCACACACGCAACGCCACTCACACACGAAACGCCACTCACACACGAAACGCCACTCACACACGCAACGCCACTCACACACGCAACGCCACTCACACACGCAACGCCACTCACACACGCAACGCCACTCACACACGCAACGCCACTCACACACGCAACGCCACTCAACGCCACTCACACAAACAACGCCACTCACACAAACAACGCCACTCATCCACGCAACGCCACTCATCCACGCAACGCCACTCATCCACGCAACGCCACTCATCCACGCAACGCCACTCATCCACGCAACGCCACTCATCCACGCAACGCCACTCATCCACGCAACGCCACTCATCCACGCAACGCCACTCATCCACGCAACGCCACTCATCCACGCAACGCCACTCATCCACGCAACGCCACTCATCCACGCAACGCCACTCATCCACGCAACGCCACTCATCCACGCAACGCCACTCATCCACGCAACGCCACTCATCCACGCAACGCCACTCATCCACGCAACGCCACTCATCCATTTGCAAAACGAAAAATGTTAAACTCTTCTATTGCGAGACCTATTGCATTTTCAATGCTTGTTTATGATGGAGACGAAAGGAAAGGACAGAATAGCTCCATAAGCTGCCATTATATGCCTTTGAAAATAGAAGCTGTGCCTTTGAGATCCCAGAGACCACCAGCATACCATCATGCACAGCTATTGACAGTTATTTCAGTTCTTTTTGAGGGAGATGAGAAGAGAATGTATACTCTATGTTATGGACCCCTGTGTCTATTCCTCTTTCCCGGTTGAAGGGTTGCTTATGAAATCATGGGAATACCCCTACGAGAGAACAGGTGTTACAGGTAAGAAACTGTTCCTTCTCTCGTAGGGGATATCCATGTATAGTCATAAGCACTTGAATAGACTTTCAAGCCCATCCCTGTAAAACGCGGTGGAAGAGACAGATATGGAGATATGTAGATTTAAGCGAACAGGTTCCGGAGGGAAGTCTGCCATACTTGAGCATCTGCCTTGGCATCTGAATCTAGGCAGTAGTGTTTAGTGAAAGTATGAACCGATTTCCAGGTAGCATCCTTGCAAATCTCTGCAATATGAATATTACGAAGCAAGGCCGCAGTAGTTGCTTTCACTCTTGTCGGGTGAGCTTTAGGCTTACTAGATAAGGATTTATTGGATTTTTGGTAACAGAAAAGGATGCAGGAAACAATCCATCTAGAGATGTACTGCTTAGAAGTCGCCAGACTAGTACGGAGGGACCCATTGTTTACAAATAACTGGTCAGATCTCCGTAGATCCTTAGTCTTCGCTAATTACACTTTTAAAACCCGTCTAACATCCAGGGAATGAAGAGATCTCTCCGCTGGAGCAGATGGATGCTGGAAAAAGGTAGGCAAGGAAATAGTCTGGTTCACATGAAAATCCGAAGCCACCTTAGGGAGGAACTTCAGAGGAGTCCTCATAACCACTTTAGATGCACGAAAAACTGTGTATGGCTCTTTACAGCATAGTGCCTGGATTTAGCTAACCATGCGGGCAGAAATAACTGCCACAAGGAAAGCCGTCTTCCAAGAAGGATGCTGAAGAGATGATTTATGTATAGGCTTAAAAGGTTCTTACATAAGATGAGAAAGTAACACATTAGGCTTCCAGGGAAGAGAAGGACTCGTAATTGGAGGAAAAACCTTTTACAAACACTCTAGGAAATCTTTAATGACAAGAACTCTGAAAAAGGAAGTTTGTGAAGGGCATTTCCTGTAGGCAGTAAGGGCTGCCAAGTGAACGGAAGAAAATTGAAGGCCAGATTATGCCAGATGAAGCAAATATGGAAGGATGACAGCTTTCTGGCAAGAGGTAGGATCCTCATGCTTTGTTTAGCACCAAATACAGAATCTCTTACATTTATGAGCATAAGCGGACCGCATGGATGGCCGCTTAGCTTCTTTGAGGATGTCCATGCAGCTTCACATGTCCATATTGTACTATCTCAGGAGCCATGCTGCCTGCCAAATTTAAAGAGAAGAGCTTATGGTGCACCATCTGGCCTCTGAACTTCGTTAGTAGATCTGATCGGCAAGGAAGCCTGAGATGTGGATGGATAGACCGGTGACAGAGGTCCACGAACCACGATTGACCTGGGCACTCTGGAGCTATGAGAATCATTGTGGTCCGTGACTGTGCCAGCTTGATTAGGACAGCAGGGAATAGAGGAACTGGAGGAAAGGCGTAGAGAAGTCTGCCTGACCAGTTGTTCCATAGGGCATTTCCCAACTTTCCCGGTTGGTAGAACCTTGACGCAAAGTTTTGGCATTTGCTGTTTTCTGCGGTGGCGGACAAGTCGACCTCCAGAGTACCCCATATTCCGAAAATATCATGGACCACATTGTCATTTAAGACCCATTTGTGGTTTTCCTGGAGGAGTTTGCTTAGAGAGTCAGCCTGACCATTTTGAACACCTGGGGGGGAGTTGCTGTTATGGTCAAGTTTTTGGCCAGAAGCCACTTCCAGATCGTATGTACTTCCCGTGACCAAGGTCTGGACCTCGAGCCTCCCTGCTTGTTGAGGTAGTACATTGTTATTGTATTGTCCGTCTGTACAAGCAGGGAGTTGGAGCTGAGTGATGGACAAAAGCCTTTCAACGCCATGTGAACAGCTCGTAGCTCTAGCAGATTGATGTGCTAAGAAGATACCTTGTGTGACCACTTGCCCTAGATTTGGAGTTGACCTGTATTGGCTCCCCATCCCAGGAGAGAAGCATATGCGACTACGGTCTGAGCAGGCATCTCCTAGTGAAACGGGATCCCCCTTAGGAGATTGGTGGGATAGCACCATCATTTGATGGACCGGAGGGCGTGTTGAGACAATTGGATCTGGTCTTCCCAGTCGCCTGTTCGCTGATCCCATTGATCTTCCAGGCATTCCTGCAGAGGTCTCATGTGGAGACGTGCATTCGGAGTGAGGAATATACAGAATGCCATTGAACCCAGTAATGAGGATACCTTTCTCACAGTCGGGCGAGACAGTGCCATGAGAGCCTGAGCCTTCCGGAGTATCGATAAAAGTCTCATCCAAAGGACACACATTTGCCGTTCGAGTATCGATGGAAGATCCCAGATATTGCAGGCACTGCAAGGGAACCAAAGTGGATTTTGCCTGGTTGATATGAAGACCCAACTGAAGGAGATCGTCAGTCCAACTGAAATGCAGCAGAGGTTCCTGAGCCGTGGATGCCTTGATTAGCCAATCGTCTAGATAGGGGTAGGCAAACACTTTGTGCTTCCTCAGATGCGCCGCCATCACCGCCTTGCATTCGGAGAAAATCCTGGTTGCTGACTTCAGGCTGAGCCCACAGTATCGGTAGTGGTTGTTCCCCACTGTGAACCTCAAGAATTTGCGATGCTTCTCTATGATGAGAATGTGAAAGTATGCATCTTGAAGGTCAATTGCACATAACCAATATCCTCGATGTAACTGAGGCTAGATTTGGTTTAATGCTAGCATTCGGAACCTCTCCCTCTGAATCCACTTGTTGGCCGTCCTTAGGTCGAGAATGGGTATATACTCGTTCCTGTCTTGGAGTGTAGCCCCTGCCTCATTGTAAGGGAGGAACGGGTTCCACCGCCTGTTTCTGTAAGAAAATGGCAATTTCAGTTGTAATTTTGGAGGTATTGACGATGGAGGGTTGATTAACCTGAGTGAATATCCATTGCAAACAATATTCAGCACCCAATTGTCCTGTTATTTTTTTGCCACTCTGTCAGGAAATGTCTGATGCTTTCCCCTACCTGAGCAGGTAATGGAAGAGGGGAAAACACAGGATTCAGGGTTTTGCACCAGCTGGCATCTTGCCTCCTTGAGCAGGCTGCTCGCCTAACCTTCCTCTTGGTTTATTTTTTTTATACTGCTGGTAGGAATGTTGGTACTATGGCTGCGTACCTGCCTGGCAGCCCGGATACCATCGAAGGGTTTGAACCCTCTGTGTACAGTAACGTCGTTGAACATGACAGAAAGATTTGCGCTGCTTCTTAGGCTTCTAAAGGCCTACCGCTTTTAGTGTCTCCATTTCGGCTTTCATCCTGTCCATCTCCTCGTCTGCGTGATTGCTAAAAAGAGTCGTACCTAAAAACGGGAGATTCGGAATGCGATTAAGGCTTGAGTGATATAAGGCGTAGCCATGAATGCCGCCGTAATGCCACACCATGGCAATACTCATGCGCAGCAAGAAGGGATGTGTCTGCTGCTGCACTTATAATTTGATTAGAGACCATCAGACCCTCTGCCAGTATTTCATTAAAATCTGCTCTCTTGTCTCTTGGGACGTAGTCCCCAACAAGGCTGTGGCACAAGCAGCTTTCATCACAGATGCTGCTGTGTTGCAAACTTTCCTCTGAACCGAATCCATTTTGCAGCTTTCTTTATCTGGTGGTACTGTTGAAGTTGGAGCTGTGGCATGTTGATTCTTCGCAGCCACCACAATAACAGAATCCGGAGTTGGGTCCATCCTATGGAAAGCAGGATCCTGCTCTGGAGGCCGGTATTTTTTCTGCAGCCTGGAAAGAGCGGACTTAACAGTAGAGGGTGTCAAGAAAAGCTCCATCGTTGGTTCTAACAGTCCTGACACCAGAGGAAGTAAAGGACGTGACACCTTTTTTTTGTTGCAGAGTATCAAATATGACTGAAGTTGTAGGTGTAGGAGTGGAGACTGGAATGTTCAACTTAGAATCACCCCGGACTTAAACCTCTTGAAAAGTTGAAATGTCATCAACTGGTGAGATCCGCGGGGGAGTCGATTCAGTCAGTGTAGGTGAATATCTGCCAGTGCTTGACCAGGAAGTGTCTCTGGTATGTCTGGAATGTGACTTTTGTCTATGATGGCGATGACATGAATGAGTAGAGGATCTATGACTACGAGAACGATGCCTCATGTGGGATCTAGACCTCGGTCTTCATGGCGAAGATGGTGGAGGTGGAGGAGGAGATGAGGAGGAGGAGGAGGCGGAGGAGATCTTGGTTCCACATATGGAAGAGGTGGTGGAGACTGCTGAAGACATGCTGGAGAAGAAACAAGCCTAGATGGTGAAAAGGTTCAGGAATATTCCGAATCTGACGTGTAGATACGTCTTCTCTTCTTACGTGCCTACTGAAGTGTTGAAGATGGTGACAAAGTTCCTGAGGAGGTTCTTTGACTCCCTCTAGACATTGATCTACTCATCGACAGCGACCTTCGACGTAGTCTAGAAGGAGGATCTCGCTTCAACGCCGAGCGCCACCCTCTTGGCGTCGACAGACGGTGGGAGCGTGCGCTGATCGACAGTGATGACTTGGGACAGGTGCTGTCTCGACGTCGAGTGACTTTGCCGGTGATAACAAGCTTCTTGACAGCGACTTACGAGGTGTCATCGTCGGCAGTGGACTTTCTGAAGCCGACCGAGGTCGTCTCGTCGTCGGCTTAGAAATCGACATCAATGATCTTTTTCTTTAGGTGGAACGTCTACGTCGTTTGGAACCAGAGCCCTGGGTCGACGGTGAACAGTTGGCACTGTACCTCCTCTCAACGTCATCGTCCTCGACCAGACCGGTGCCATTTTTAAGCTCTTCTTCTCCTGTAGAGGCCCCAAGAGGCTGAAGACAGAGCCCTGGTAGAGAAATGACCCTCTCCTCGCCCTGAAGTCCCACCTGAAGAATTGACCTGATGTTTTTTTCTCTCTTCTGCTCCCTCAAACGGAATTTTGTTCCTGCCACGCAGAGTACGCTTAGAGAAGGGTTTACAGATGGAACAAGCATCAGGAACATGAGAAGCAGGACAAAAATCATGCACACTCTGTGAGGATCAGTCTTGGCCTTTGTCCTACCACAGCCTGGACACTTATCAAAAAGAGATGGCAATTTTGAGCGAACAACTGCAAAGTTTCCGTCAGAAAAAGACAGAAACAAGAAGAGGAAGACCAAAGCCGTCGAGTGAAGTAGTTATTTGCTAAATTCAGAAGTTAATTTTGAAGAGAAACACCAACTCGGTAGAGTTCAATGCTCCAGGGTCCAAAAAGCAGAAGCCGGAAAAAAGAGCTGAAGTAACTGCCACTAGCTGTGCATAATGGGAAACTGATGGTCTCTGTGATCTTAAAGGCATAGCTTCAAATTTTCAAAGACATATAATGGCAGCCTATGGGGCTATACTGTCCTTTCCTTTCATCTCTATCATGAAAAAAGGGTTTTGTGAAGGGGGTTATTCTGTGTGTTTAATACTACAAAAACTACACAAATTTAGTATACTGGCTACAAGTTTTTCAATTCTTTATGAGGATGCAGCCAGTGTAGCCTATGTATTTAGGCTGCATTATTGTCTTTCTATCTCTTAAGTGTCTTTGCAGGCTTTCCTGAAGAAAGGTGAAAAATATCCACTTAAGAAGATATATCTAAAGAAGTGGCCCGGGGTCCCCACAAGTGGGCGGGACTATTCCAGTGCTTATGACTATACATGGAAACCCCCTATGAGAGAACATATCCTGATACAACACTGCTCTCTGCGCTCCACAAACATATACCGGATACAACACTGCGGACTAGTCTTTGTGCTCGAGCTCTCTCTTTTACTTGATTGTTTTAGGTATTGTTTAGGTAAATATGTATAGGTATTTAGGGACTGTCCTAGGTATTGTTTTGCTTGATTGTTTTAGGTATTTCTAGATGGTGAGATATTCACCTGGGGTACCACCACATCTCTTGGGTTCAGAAGTGATAACGAAGGGGTCACTTACCTTTAGAGAGCGGTGTGGCCTTGGGTGCAAGTGCTGTTGGTAGTTGCTCTGTCTCCTCCTCGCCCATGGCCTCAGAGGTCTGAAGGGCAGGGAACCTGCTCTGCTTGTGTTGCCTCAGGAGCCCTTCCTGTCTGAGTGTGGCCTGTGAAGAGAAGACAGACTGTAACCGAGATCTGGATCAAAGAATGAAAGCAAAGCATGATGGGCTACTGCATGGAAAGAGAAGCTGGCCTCAATCTGAGCTGTACAGAAGAGAGGTGTTCCCTGAGCACTCCACCAAAAGAAGCCAGTTACAATCTTCAAATCAAAGGTCTTCAATATATGTTATTATCAAAGTAAATATAAATCGCATCCCTGATGAACAAGTCTCTCCACAAGCTAGCCAACACTTTTCGTTGCTGGAAATTATTGTCCGATCAACTTCCTCTGGACTAGTAACAGTAACAGATATCAGGGCATTTACAAGTAATCATTCTTAAAACATTGATAAAGTAACCTTCACCACTTGCTAAAACTTAGCAAACAAAGGGCCAGATGTAGGAAGGCAAATACCGGTCTGTAACGGCCGATTTCGGCCGTTACCGACCGGTATTTGCTTTTTGATATGTAGGGGGCCTAAATTTTACAGAATCAGTAAATTTACCGATTCGGTAAATTTACCGATTTGGTAAAATACCGATTCTGTAAATCCAGATGTAGGTGGCACTGAAAACAGTGCCACAGGCCCTTAAGAATTCGTTATTTACCACCAAATACTATTTGGTGGTAAATAACGAATTCCTGTGTACATGCACATCTGTGCATGTACACCTGTGCCATGTGGCACACATACATGCCCTAAGAGCATGTATGTGTGTCACATGGCACACAAGCCAGAATCAGGGGTGCAACAGGGTGTCAAAGTGACACCCTGCCCCCTTGACAATTCGGTAATTTCACCGAATCGGTATTTACCGATTCGGTAATTGACATTGATTCCTATGGGCCTCAATGCCCATAGGAATCAATGGAAATTACCGAATCGGTAAATACCGATTCGGTAATTATCAAATCATACCGATTCGGTAATTGAATCGGTAAAAATACCTACATCCCGATTGCCAGTTTTTAAATACCGAATCGGTAATCTGGGGTTATCTACATCTGGCCCTAAGTCTACAAGAAAGAGGAACTGGTAGTGCTGTGTATCAATAAAATTAGTGGGAAGTCAATGCTGTAAATACACAATATTATAGTAAACAGCAATGTGAGACAAGGAGTCAATTCCCATAATGTGATAACCCGAAATACACATCCGAATGTGACACACTAGAGTGGTTGGCACCCAAAAATCAGGGTAACAAAAGAAGATAGCAAGCAAAAGCCGTGACAGAACGAAAGGAAGAAGTGATCATTTGAGAGTCCACAATCTGGGACACTGTATTATAATAGCCACCATATAATAACACACTTCGATTAGGAGACTCGCCTGAAGTACTAGAATTAACCCCTAAACCCTTGGATATATTGGTATGACACACCTGAGAATCAAATGATCCAAATACCCAACAGCATGTCAGTCTATCCCATGAAGACTCCAAGCACTCCTGGTCTAAAGTCAAGCGCTACCTTCATGGCAGAGCTGCATGTAGTGGTCCTCCTCTGCTGCAGATTTCAGAGATGAAGATCTGACCTGGACAGTGTTTTAAGTCTACGCTTCTAAGACTATCTGGCACTGATAGATCGGGAACAGAAGTTGGTAGGTATGGCAGAGGTTGTACCATCATGAGATTCCGATCCCTCTCCATCTCGCGAAGCTGCTGGCTCAGCCGCTGGATTTCGTGCTGATGCTTCTCCTCCTGCAGCCTCATCATGTCCTGGCTCCGCTCCTTGTCCCGCACAGTCTGCCTCTCAGCCTGTCTCAGAGCAACCACTACAAAGGGGAAAAGCATCCAGATTTTAGGACATCATCCTAGTAGTTAATGGAGACAGATGCGCCTAGTGTGAGTTGCTGTGGGGTACCTAATTCTAGGTGTTCTTGCAATCCCAGATCAAGAGAGTGAGAAGAGCATGGAAAAGGATAAACGTAAATGATCCACCAGCACCATTAATGCAAGTGGGAATGAAAGATGTGGAACACAAGAGTACAGTCGGGCATATGAAGTGACTGCTCCAGCCTGAAATGCTGGCCACATCCTCTCTGAAGGGGAACACGAGTAACCCCAGACATGTTTCGGCCTTCTTGTGTATTGTCAGTGAGGTAAAGCAGCCTACGGCCATACCACCCTGAATTCGCCCGATCTCGACCAGGGAGGTACCGCTTCTGTTCTGTAGCAGAGTTGGTACGGGAACAAGGAGTGCGAAAAGCCATTGCACTGAGGTTGTTTAACAGTGAATCACAAAGGAGTTACCCTTATACAAGGAAAAGGGACAGGGTATTTATACCGTCCGTATCGCAGGTCACTGTTTCGGGATCCGTTATTACACGGATCCCGAAACAGTGGGTTGTGAAACGGACAGTCGCAATAACGAGCTCTGCCTTTTATCTCTGATAGTATCTAATCAATTGTCATAATGGGGACATAGACAATACAGATCTTTACATTTTCATTATATCAGGGACACCCAGATGCATGAGTATTAGCTGCCCAGGGTCCACTAGTAAATGTTTGAACAATTGTTGGAGACTCATTATTCTAAAATCTAATCCGCGATTACCAATCCTTTGGAGAGAAGCAGTTCCACATTGTTCCATGAAATGTTACTCCCTGATTTAGGGGACGTAACATATTTTTCCGTATTGCGACAACTTTTTAGAAGTGATGATTTTAAATTGTTTAATGATTGTCCTGAAGAAGGTGACAAATAGTTGATCTTTCACCGTAACACCGCGTCAACATTTTTTCCAGTTTCAATTAACCTTGAAGCTGGTTTTTAATCATAATTTTTTTTTAACAAAACAGTGTCCCATTGATGATTACAGTGTCTATGTGTATTTGAATGTGACCATGAGATACGTTATATTAGTGATTTACATTTTCTGCACTAACACTTTACAATGATGTATTTTTAAATATACGCTGTGTTTGAAAATAATGTTTTCTTAATTGTCAATGAAGAATAAAAGATTTAGATGCACATATTTTTATCTGTATGTGTTTACTGACTTATGATTGAGAGTATCACGTAATTTAGCAACTTTGATGTTTGTTCGTTTTTATTCTTTATATATAACTAGCAGCCCGCCCCGGCGTTGCCCGGGGGCAGAAGGGGGCTGGCGGCTGCATTTTGAGCATTTGTTTGGTCCCCCCCCCGCCCGACCCGACCCGACATTGCCCGCCGGCCTGCCTCCCGCCTCTGCCTTACCTCAGCCGCGCTCTACCTCAGCCGCGCTCGGACTTAGCCCCCACTCCTGGGCCCCCGCCCTCCCCCCCGACATTGCCTGGACCGCCTCCCGCCTCCCCTTACCTGAGCCGCCACGCCACTCCTCGCCGCACGTCACTCCTCGCAGCACGTCGCCGCTCGTGACCGCTCCTCCCCGCCTGTCGTCATCACGCAGGTGTAGGTCGCGGTCAGCGCTACGTCGCGGCCGGCGCTTGTTTTAGGGGACTACTTTGTTTTTAAACTTTAATTTTTTAATTTACGTTTATTTTTAGGTCTCGTCCTTTACCATTGCGAAGCAATGGGAAATGGGGGAGAATTATAGTGCTTGATCGGCTAGTGAAACCACTGGCGTTTCTTCACAGTGCATGTGAGGTCACGTGGCCACAAAGCGGGTCACGTGACCACACAAGCACGAGCATCTCCCTAATCCGCCTGCCCCCACCAGGCTCGCATTCCCGCCCCCTCACCAGGCCGCACATCTGCCTGCCACACTTCTCCCCTCGCACGCATTCCGCTGCCCCTCCTTTCTCCCCCCGCCAGAAGCCTTGCAAAATCACCCCTCCTGCTCTACCTCCAAATAACGCCTCTCAGTCGTCTTCAGCGTCTTCTCTCTTGCTTCCCTCCCTCTTCCACCCTATCCCATTGCCAGGGCTCCCGCAGTCTTTTTTGTCTCCTCTCTCTCGCTGTATGTCCCCTCTCCCTCTTCTTGCCTTGTTTTTTACGCTCTCCTCCTCTCCTGTCGGACCATGCCTCCCTCCTCTCCTTCCGTACCGCAACCTCTCGTCCTTTTCAGCCCCACTCCTCCACTCTTTTTTCCTAAACCCTCCCTGCTCAGCTTTCTTCTCTCTTTCTCCCCGTCTCCGCTTCCCCCACCAGCTTCTCCTGTTTGTAAACAAGCTCGGCACACACAACTCAGCTGCCCCGGACTGGCGCGAAGTAACGCACAGCATTGCTTCAAGTTACTTCCTTTTCAAACTCCCGTGGGCATGATGCAAAAGTGCGCAAAGCCACCCAAGCAACCCTTAGCAATAAAACCTACACTGTCTCAGAGTGCTTTGAAGTGGCCATCAGGCACCACAACAGCACTATATACAACGAACAATATTGGCCATTATCTCTGTCCAACGCTCCCATCATTTTCACTATGTCATTAAGATGCTACTGTACTGTTTTCACTCATGTTGTTATTTTAATACTCTTCGCATGTCTAATTTGATTAAAGATGGGCGCATCATCTCTGAAGTCATTTGCACAATTTGTTTTGCAAACTGCATTTCGTGAATGGGCCGTCTGCACTCCAGCCATCTGGTCTCTCCTTCCCTCCCTCCTTCATGCACTCCTTTTTCAACGAGTGCATGAGGTCTCGTGAATGCGCTTCAATTCGCCCGAGCTGCCTGCCTCCACATCAAAGCCATCTGTTGCTTTGCGCTCGGCCTCAGGCCGGCATTTCTCCTCCCCTAATTATTCACTGCATGGCCGGCCGGCACATCAAAGGCTGCTGCTCCCCATGCGTCTCGTCAGCCCCCCATTAAACAGCACAAGCGTCAATCCTGGTTTCCTCTATGCAGCGCTTCTTCCCCTCAACATGCCATGTTGACCAGACCACCAAAACCTTTCACCACTGCCTCCTCTCCTTATTTATTTGGGAGTGATGCCACAAATTATATTTTTAGGGCTCGTCCTTTCCTATTAAGCGCAAACTCGACCAACGTAATTGGAGTGCTTTACTTGTCCTAAAATGCCGTGTTGTCTGTCCCTCGAGCTTGCCGTTTTTTTCTCCGGGTATCCTCCCTTGTTATAGTAGTGTAGCCACGTGTCTCTTCTTTAAGCAACTTCCGGGCCCAGGCTTTACCCCCGTCCCCATGACATGCTGGAATTCAACATGGTGCCACTTACTGGTTCAACTTTATTTATTTTCTCCCCATTTTCCCCCGTTTGTACTCATCTTTTTTGCGATTCCCACTGTCCATTCCAGTTTATCCCTTCTTCTCTGTTCGTCTCACAGTCTTTCCTCCTTTCTGCCTTATCAAGCATGCATCCTGGTTCCCTAACAACCATCAACGGGAGACTCCGTCTTTTTATACTCTTCTCTCTCCGCCGTGGGCTTGGTCTCTCGTCTCTCTGTCCCTCCTTTCATCCTATGCTCTGTCCCCTCATAGTCTTCCTCTGTCCGTGGCGGGCTCGATCTCTCCTCTCCCTGTTTCCTCCCTTCATCACATCCGTTATCTTCTCATACTCTTCCTCTCTCCATAGCGCCCTCTGTCTCTCAGCTTCCTATCCTTCCTTTCATCACATGCTCAACCATCAACGGGAGACTCCGTCTTTTTATACTCTTCTCTCTCCGACATGGGCTTGGGTCTCTCGTCTCCCTGTCCCTCCTTTCATCCTATACTCTGTCCCCTCATAGTCTTCCTCTGTCCGTGGCGGGCTCGATCTCTCCTCTCCCTGTTTCCTCCCTTCATCACATGCGCTATCTTCTCGTACTCTTCCTCTCTCCAAAGCGCACTCTGTCTCTCAGTTTCCAATCCCTCCTTTCATCACATGCTCTGTCTCCTCGTACTCTTCCTCTCTCCGTCATGGGATCTGTCTCCTCTCTCCCTGTCTCCTCCTTTCATCACATGCTCTATCTTCTCATACTCTTCCTCTGTCCATAGCGCCCTCTGTCTCTCGTCCCTCATGTTCACGAGCTGTCTGTCGTGTCGCTCTCTGTCCATCCACTCCTCGCAGGATCTGTAATGCCTGGCTGTATAGCGCCTAGATAGCTCGAGCTATATTAGTGGCTCTCCACACCTACACATATTGTAGAAGGGTGAAGTGCGGGGGGTCTGCGGCTCAGTGATGAGCCTAATGCATGTAGCAGACTGCGGGAGGGGTGGGTCACGTGACAGGCAGATAGGGGTTCCAGTGTGTAATTCTGCAAGGTGCTACAGAGCCAGTCCTCATCAGATGTCCAGACTGACTGCTGCGAACCGTCAGTAGGCTGGTGGGGCTTTTGGTATTGTAAATAACAATGCCTTTTCATTTTTGTAAAGTAAACATTGATCAGCGTGAAGGGAACTATCATAGCAATTTATTTTTTGTTGCATTCTATGGGGGATTACAGGAAGTATAGAATCTTTTTGCATTTTTCTACCCGTTCACAACTTATTTTTTTCTTTGGGTTTCCGACTTTCATTAGGATGATTGTGATATATTTGGAGCAGATTACTAACTGCTTTTTGGTGTATTTAATTGTGTACTACAGATCAAAATTGTAATCTTCATGCATGCATCCATACTATCATTTCATCTGACAACACAAGACAACAAGGATGTATACGGTTTATGGGAAGTGTGATGGTATGACTTTGTATGATAAGCTATAAAATACCTTCTGCCATACATTAAAAGGGTATTAAAAGTCACCTCTGAGTTTCATGCTCTTATAAAGGAACTTGGCCTTCCGTATCGCTCATATGCACAGAATATGCCTGAAACAAATGTCTGTATAAAAATGATAAATTATGGACAATACTAATTAGATTTTAGGTAGCTTTTTCAACACACTTCTGCCGTTTCTATGCCTTGTAAGAAGGTTACTACCAAAACCAGTTTAATGGTACTAAACTCACTGACCTCAGAAGGATGAAAGGCTAAATTGGCCTTACCAGGATTCAAAAGTGTAAACTGCTTGCTATCTACAAGTCATGAATGGACATCTAGGGACACACAAGCATACGTTTCATTTTTGCACACCATAATTTCACAAGTTTTTTTGTCCCTATGGTCCAAAGTTGAAAATGTATTGAAAATGCAATAGGTCTCGCTTTTGATTAAGTTAAAGCGATTTGCTTTGCTAATGGTATTGTATAGCAAAGCAAATGGCTTTAACTTAATTAAAGGCGAGACCTATTGCATTTTCAATGCTTGTTTATTTTATGCAGCCTATGTCCATCTACACACCCTGAGGATTACATCAATGTATTGGGTGTGTGGATTGGCGCTGTGGTTCCCAAGTTTACCTTGCCAAAAGGTGCAAGTTCTCTCTTTATAATAGTAGTATAGATATAGATTGTTCAGCTTTGTAATCCCATCTCTTAATAACCAAATGTTGACCTATGGTTTTGCCGGTTTGTAAAACAAATTATCTAGATTGTTTCAATCCTCGGGTGAAAAGGGATCTTTTCTGTTTTTTCTTGTGTAACACAGAAGTCGCCACTGCTGCCTCATACAGTACGAGTAATGACTTGCTCTAGTGGATTTCGCCTACATCTCTATTGATCATTCATTCACCCTGAGCACAGCATGGCCGAACTATGGCATGTTGGGACCTCGCCTGCCGCGGTGTGTGGCCTCCCCGGGGGCACATGTTGCATCCAAACATGGCGTCCTAGGGTCTCACCTGCTTTTGTGTGCTCCCGCCTGGCCTCTTGGACTCTCTTCTCCATCTCTGAGAGCTGTTGCGTCATGCCGGCTTCAGCTTCGGACACCTTCTCCTGGAGTGCTGGGGGAGAATGTAATAAAACAATAGTTTGGGTCTTTTAAGGACTTAAATGCTGCGCTATCTCACCTCTGACTGAACAGTGGTGCACAGCTCAACCCCAAAATAACAACAATTAAAACATGTATGCTTGATGTGGTGTGAGGCAAACATCTGTACAATATGCCACTCGGATAACATGAACCAAGGCCACCCCTAATCTAGAGATGCACGATATGTCAAGGAAGGTGAGCACCAGGCCTTGTTCAGGGGATCAGTTACCAGACGTATAGCTGTGCGTCGAAGATCAAAGAAGACCCAAGTGATGCTGAAGCACGCTGAAGGAGAAGTTGGTGATCCAATGAGGCGCAAGATGGCAGCTCTGCCAGGAGGCCTCACAAAGGTACAGCTTGCTCAACTAAGCATCATGAGAAGCAGCTTGCCCAAGTGAGGACAGTCAGGAGCAGTTCGACCAAGACATGTCTATGAGGAGCAATTCACCCACCGGAGGACAATGTAAAGCATCAAAGCCGTAAGACGCAGCCGACCCAAGTGAGGTGCACAAACTGCAGTACCAGCCGCCCCATCTAAGATACTTCTTCTGATTCAAGAGGCAGCAACTTTATTTATTTTATTTAGAAGGTGTTATATAGCGCAAGCTCCACCCAAGGATATCAGAGCGCTTTACATCAGCAATGGAAGCACACAATAAAAACAATCATGGCAGTTGAACGAAACGGGTTATACAAGGTGTTCAAACAAATAAAAAATACAGGGAATAATTTAGGGAACATAGTGATTAGAAGTACATATAGGAAGTGATAGAAAAGCAAGTTGCAGGAACCAGAATGTTATTGTAAATAGTAAATTTAACAGTATGTCAAGGAGGATTCAAAGGACATAATAGGTACTGGGTGGTAAAGAGAGGGGAGAGAGGGAGGTGACAAGAGAAAAATGGGGGGGGGTGATTGGGGGAAGGGGGAGAAGTCTAAGGAGGGAGGAGGAGATGTAGTCAGAAAGGAGATCCGGGATTTAGTTTCTCCAAAATTTAGTGAGCATGTGAGTTTTAAGGTATTTTTTTAATCTGGAGTAGGAGGGGTTGCATTGAAGGTCTTTGGGTAGGGCATTCCAAATGGTTGGGGCTTTACCAGAGAACGAGCGGGATTTCGAAGCAGCTTTTTTGAGTAGGGGGGTATGAGAAGAAAAGTGTTGGTGCTTCTCAGTGTTCGGGCACAACCAGCTTTTTTAAGTTTAGTTGAGAGGTAGGATGGGGTCTTCTGGTAAAGGGATTTGAGAGTAATACAGGCAATTTTATAGGAGGATCTGCTTTTAATGGGGAGCCACTTGAGGGCAGGGGAGGTGTGGTCAAAATGTCTACAGTTTGTTGTTAGCCTGTTGGCGAGGTTAAGAACGGGTTTGAAGGGGGCAAGGTGGATTTTGTGGGTGCCACAGAGAAGGGCATTACCATAGTCTATTTTGGATAGAACAAGAGACTGGATAATTAATTTGAAGTCTTTAGGTGGGATTAAAGGTTTGATTTTTTTGAGATGCCGGAGAGTGAAGAGTGCACTTTTTGCTGAGTTCTTGACATGGGAATTTAGTGTGAGTTTATTGTTGATGGTGATGCCGAGTGATTTAACCAAATCGGCGAGGGAGGGAGAGCAGTTTAGCGCATTAAGGTCGGAGATCCAGGATTGGACGGGGAGAGGGTTGTTTTTGGGAGGGAAGAGGCTGATCTCGGTATTGTTAGGGTTGAGTTTCAGATGATTGTTGTGGAACCAGGTTTGGATCTTGTTTAAGGCTGTGTTAAGGTACAGGATGTCAGCATGGGATTTTATTTTATAGTACAATTGGGTGTCGTCAGCATATAGGTGGTAGTTGATTTTTTTTTCTTGTTTGAGTATCCGGGTGAGGGGTTCCATGAAGAGGTTAAAGAGAGCATGAGAGAGGATGGATCCTTGAGGGACACCAAGGGAGACAGTGGTTGGGCTAGAGAGGCAGTTTTGCATTTTAATTTGTTGGGTTCTATGTTGAAAGTAGGAGGTGAACCAATTAAGGACAGTGCCACTGAGGCCAAAGCGATTTTCGAGTGTGTTGAGCAGGGTTGGGTGGTAAACTGTGTCAAATGCCGCGGAAAGGTCAAGAAGGATGAGTAGGTAGGTCTCGCCCTTGTCCAGGGCTAGGTGAATATCATCGACTATTTTGAGAAGCACGGTTTCCATGCTAAACCCTTTGCAGAAGCCAGATTGAAGGGGGTCAAGCAGGTTGAAAGTTTCAATGTGTTTGTCCAGTTGGAGAAGGGCGTATTTTTCCAGGGCTTTGGAGAGGAGGGGGAGGTTGGAGATAGGACGGAGATTATTAGGGTCGTTGGGGTCAACATTGGGATTTTTGGGGATGGGAGTGATTTGCCCAAGTTGAAGGGAGATGGGCACACTCCCTGTAGAGAGGGAGGTGTTGATGCTGTTGGTCCAGTAGGGGACGATGACATGTTTGAGATCTTGGATGAGTGCAGAAGGGAGAGGGTCTTTGGTGTGGGAGGAAGGTTTGATTTTGGCTAAAATGTTGAAGACCTCCTGTTCAGATACAGGGTGGAAATTATGCCATGAGGAGTTATTTTTAAAGCGGAAGGGAAATGGGTTCCGGAGGGGTAAGAGAAGGGAGGTGGTGAGAGGGGGTCAGGGAAGTGTTCAAGAGGAGAGGTGGAAGAGGTGCGGTAATCAAGGGTGGTTGAGGGGTAAGGGTAGAGTTTCGAGGAAAGCGCGGTCTATTTTTGCGATTCTTTCACAGAAAAAGTTGGCAATTTCTTCACATTTGTTAATGGAGGCCACCGGGTTAAGGAGTGCAGGGGTGGGTTGGTTTCTAATAATGTTGAACAGTTCTCTAGGTCTGTATTTGGCGCGAGGGAGTTTAAGATGAAAGAATGAAGCATTCCCTGAAAAGATGTGTTTTTTGTAAGAGGATCTCTCAGTTCTAAGGAGGGCAAGATGGGATGGGGAGGGGGAGGGGTGTTGTCTCCATGTTCTTTGCGCCAGTCTCAGCAAGCATCTTACTTTATTAAGTGCCCCCCATGATTTAGAGGGGGCACTTTTTAATGTTTTAGTTTTCAGAGGGGCAAGTTGGTCTAACACCTCCGTTACAGTTTTGTTGAAATGCTCCGTGAGATTATTAGCGTTTGAAGAGGGGGTGTGAGACTAAGTTGGGATTGGAGTTTATGTTCCTGTGCGCCAGGAGGGCTTTGTTTAAACTTTCTAGCTACAATTGTAGCTTTATTTATTTTTATTGGGGCGGGAGGGCCTGGGGGAGATATTGTGTGAACAGAATGAGATGGTGGTCAGACCAGTCGATGGGGATGATGTTGGATAGGGATGTAAGATCTGGGTTGGAGATGATTACATCTAGGATAGCTCCTTTGGCGTGGGTAGGGGAGAGGCAAAGTTGCTTGAGGTCGACAATCTCAAGGAAATTATTGAGGAGGTTGATTGCCCGGTCATTAGGTTCGTTCAAGTGGAGGTTGAGATTTTGGAGTGAGGGGGGGGAGATCCTTTAGATTGGGGGTCGTTAAGGTAAGTGAGGCAGAGGGCAGAGAGATCAGGGGCGGAGTAGGTGTTAGAGGTTCGAAGGGGTCTGTGAGAGCGTGAGAGGAGTGGCGTTGTTGACCCATTTTTGGTATCTAAGAGTTTGAGGGTTAGCATAAAGGGGTGGCGGGTAGGAGGGGCGGGCTATGGGTGGGCTATGGGCTTGTAGTATTTGAATTGATTGAAATCTTTTCTGAGTAGGGCAAGTTCGGTAGCTAGGGTAACGAGATTATCATCTAAGTTACGAAGTGTCTGGCTGAGGTTAAGAAGGAGGGAGGTGGAGGTGGAGGTGGAGGTGGAGGTGGTTGGAGTGGAGGGGGTGTTAGGGGCAGGGTGACTAGAGAGTTAAGGTTGACATCTTGGTATGAGCGGTTCATCTGGGGGGAGTGGTGTGGGTAGGTCTGTGTTTAAATGAGGAGTGCGAGAGGCCAGGGAAGGGGAGGGTAGTACGGCCCGGTGTTGGGAGAGAGGGATGGGAATGACGTGCGATGGCTTGGAGGGGGGTTATGGGGAAGGGGGGAGGTGAGGGGAGCATGTGAGGTGTGAAAGGGGATTTGGTATCAGCGTAGTGGGTGGGTGAGAGGTTAGAGGAGGGGGGGTAGGACCTGTGGGGAAACGGTCATAAGGGGATGGTTTAAAAGGGGAGGGGGGTGTTAGGGAGGTGATAGGGTGTTGGAAGTGGATGGTCATTTGGGGATATGGGAATTTAAAGGAGTGGGTTAGTGGAGAAAGGGGGGGATGTTCCAGAGAAGCGGGTATAACCAGAGCTGCGGAGGGGGATGTGTCATTACAGGGGGGGGGTGTCGTGGGAGGTGGAGGTGGAGGAGAGTTGGGAGTAGGTGTGAAAGGGAGCTAGAGTGGGAAGAGGGGAAGGGGTTGCGGCAGGGGAGGGTTCGGGTGAGGGTGACATAGAAGTGTCATTTGTGGAGGAAAGGGCCAGGACATGGGCGTGGGGGTTTTTAGTCATTATGGGACGGCTTAGAAGGGGAGGAGGGGTACTGGGGAGTTGGTTTGGTGTTGGAAGTGGACGGTTGTTGGGGGTATGGAAATATGGAGGAGTGTATTAGAGGAGTGGTGGGGGGATGATGTCAGAGTGGAGGGGGGGCTAGGAGTTAATGGGAAGGAGAGTCATAGCGGGAAGGAGTGTCATGGGGTTGTAGAGTGATTCTCTGGGAGGTGGAGGGTATTGGGTGTGGATGGGGCAGGAAGCTGGTATCGGTGGAGGGGATAGTATTACGGTAGGGGAGAGTTCAAGTGAGGGTGCCAGAGTAGTAGTTGTTGTGGGGGGGGGGGGGACTGTTGTTAGGGAGAGGGTTAGGAGTTGTGGCCGTTGAGGGGTGTACTGAGGGAGTGAGGGACTGAGGGTGCTGAAGGGGGAGAGGGTAGTGTCAGCTGGTTAGAAAGAGTGCTGAAGAGGAGTTCAAAAATTGTGAGGTGTTGTTCAGAGACTTGGATCAAGATATTTCCAGTTTTGTAGATGGAGAGTATTATATCACCAGGGAATAACGAGGAAGGAGTGGCAAGTTTAAAACCATGGGGGATTTTGATTGCGCTCGATACTGGGAGGTGGTGTAAAAAGGTGCTATTCCATTTGAAGGGGCGTTTGGTGTAGAAAATATAGTTAGTTTTAATGGGGGACTTTGCGCTGTGATAGTTGTCCTCAATAAGGGTTTCGGGGTGTAGTTTTAAAAATTGAACGCAACACTTTCACACATTGAAAGCAAAACTTTCACACAATAGGGTACCGTGACTGCTGTGAACGTGGGAGACGGAACATTTACCCACAAATAAAAGAGCAAATAAAAGAGAAGTGGGAGAGATAAAAATATTAAAGGGGGAGCAGCAGAGTTATAGAAAGTGAAGGTTAAGGAACGTGAACAGGAGACAGGGAATAGAGAAACATAAGTGGTAGTTTGATAAGGTATATCAAAAGTAAGGGGACTGGGGGAGCATACATGCCCCTAGGGTATAAGTATTTGCACAAAAGTATGCAGTTCCTTGGAGATATTAAAGAGAAAGGTCGGCGCAGATAAATGTCCAAAAGGAGGAGAGGGTGTCTCCCACTTTAGGCACCAGGGCACTTACACACCAGGATAGGTGCCATGCTTCATCTTAGGGCATGCTCCTTGTCAGGCCGGCACTGCAATGCCTTACGGGCACCCTATGAGGGGCTCTTTGTGGGAGATCTTTTATTCCCCAAGCCGTATGGTGCGGTGCGGGTATAGGGCCTTGAGGTGTCGATGATTGTAAAGGGTGTAGGGAAATGTGTGGGGGATTATAAAATAGGACTCATTGGTACTCAGAATTCATTTTAATCAGCAAATCTACTTGTCCTAGTTAAAATTTAGAATGGCACACCACTGATGTAATGTTCAGCGGTGGCTACAGCATAAAGGTCAACATGTTTTTGCCTAGGTTGTCAAAAAGATCAAATCGGAATTCTTTAGGACCAAGAATAAAATAACTATCTACACAATGGTTGGTTTCCTTATTAGTATCCAGGGTAAACCAAACACTCAAGCAACCTGACAGTGAAGTACCTTATAGTAATACCATCCTAGAAAACATAATGGTATACATCATTAAAAAACCTCTGAAAAGACAGCATGCATTAGAAATGTAGTCAAGCTGTTAGTGAAAGATCAAAAGTGATAGGTGCAGTGAAAAGGAAGAAATAAGGGGCAGGCAGGTGGCGCATCTAAGGGCTAAGGCAGGCGGGGTGGCTTGTCAACCACCATGGTATGTAGGAAAACTGTTGTAACTCACCCATCTGGGGTGGCTCACTAGCTTCAACAATTGCTGGTAGAGGGAAAGTTAAGAATTTTTAACGTCCTAGTGTGTAACAAAGAAGTCGTATCAGATAGAATAATCTGTCAAATCAGCAGAAGTACTGCCAACAAAACTGGGGGTGCCCAATGGTAGACCCCATAGTAACCACAAGGATGAAGTACTTACAGTTGGGCATCGGCTCAGTAGCCGGTTGACGTACCCTCACTCCACCAGCTCGGCTGAGTGTGGGAAACCATGTGGGGCAAGGTTAATTACTCGCACCAGTAGAGGTAATCAGGGAAGCAGTCCGCGTGGGGGGGGGGGGCGCGACCAGCCAGGGGGTGGTGGTGCATAAAAGTGACGTGTCTGGGTCTCCAGTCAAAGAGTGCCAAAAATGGGTGCCATATTTGAATGTACTTAACCGCTAGAGACTAAGTTACTAACAAGAGTGAAAATAGCAGCTGGCATGGAGGATAAGTGTGTGATGGAAATGGCAAGATTGTATTCAAGGCTGAAACAGGGCGTGTGCCACAATAGGTTCACGAATGTGTGAACACAGAGTCAACGCCAAATTTGAGCGGGTATGGGGGGGATGTAATGGCCTTTGCTAGAGTTCAATAATAACATGACTTAACAGGCAGAAACAACGTGTACACCACATAGGTATTAGTGATCGTGTGGCTGCCATTTTTTAATGCAAACCAGACCACCCTCATGGTCAGGGTGGACAGGTAGTTAGTTGGCCACATAAGGTTCATAATAACAATGTATTATCAGGCCACGGTGGACAGGTAGTGTGTAAGGCATGTGCTGCCAAAAGGAAAATGACAAATCAAGCAGCAAGTGGCTAGTACAGTGAAATGGAGCGTTGCATAACGCAAGTAAGATGTCAGGCACCCTGGATATCAAAGAGACCGGGATGCTGTATATAAGTGCCAGCTGGAAGTATACGGTCAAGGGCCATCTCACTATGGTTGCAATGTGGTCAAAGTACGACACACAGTTTCCTGGGGTAAGGGAACCTCGTACAACAGTGTCTTAAGGTTGAGAAGGCAAAAGGCAATGCGGCATTTATGTAATAGGGATATTCCATATAGATATATGCAGAACTATAGACATCTGTGTCAATATATGTGGAAGGATCTCCTAGTTCAGAGAAGCTACATAAAGGCCTATTTTATCCACAAAAGAGAAATGAGGTCTATCTGTTCAGTTCGCTCCAAGGGGTGTCCTCATTGAGAACCTGTTTGTCAGTAGAGAATAGAAAAATCCAAGTTTGCTCTCCTGAAGAGGGCATTTTTGCTCATCTGGGGATGTGCTTCAATTATTGTCCATCGTAAGTTGTCTGGTGTATGTTCCTTCTGTTTGAAGTGTGTGCACATCTTAGTATTGAGTTTGTGACAACTAATGCTGCATCGGTGTACCATGATGAGTGTTTTAACCATGCTGGTAGTCATACCTATGTATTGTAAATTACAGGGCAGGTGAGGGTGTATATACAGTTGAATGTTTTGCAGTTGGTGTGTTTTTTCTGCACCAACTTCAATGTGTTGGAAAATTTAATTTCTTTGGTAATCTCAGTAAAAGCAGGATCCACATGGGTAGTGTCCTGTCACAGGGGGGAGATTCCACAAGGATATTTGGTCACAGTGGGTAGAAGGTGGTGGTCTGGTTTGTACGAGTATGTCCTGCAAGTTCCATGTGCGTTTAAAAGCTAAACAAGGTGGAGGTAATGTCAATTCACCAATTTGTAGATTGCCCCAATGTTTTTTTAATGATCTTACAGATTCTATTAGAAACTGGTGTGTATGTGGTGAAACATGTCAATGTGTCTGTTGTTTGTCTCCGATTCTGTTCCAACAGCGCCTCTGCTATAGTTTCTGGCCCGTTTCTTTGCCAGTTTTATACTGAGTGTGGGGTATTCCCCGAGAGTTCAGGTTGGATGCATGTTGGTCAGCCCTAATATTGTAGTCCGTTAAGGTACTGCAGTTACAGCGCAGCTGTCAAAATTGTCCATACGGGAGATTATCTCTCGGGGCTTTAGGATGGTGGCTGCTGTATAGGAGGAGGCTGTTGCAGACTGTGGGTTTGCTGTAGAATGTGGTGCTTAATTGTCCTTCAGTCAGTGTGTTCATGAGATCGGGGAAGGTAATACTCTTGTGGGAAATGGTGTTGGTGAAACACAGGTAGAGATTAGGAGTATTGATCCACCTACAGAAATCCTCACATAATGTTGTTTCACCCTTCCAGAATATCAAGATATCATCAATGTATCCACGCCAGAGTAATATCTTGGTGTTGTAGGGATTCGAGTCATTGAAGATCATCCTTTTTTAAAAGCAGCCATGTCAGACTCTGGGCAAACGTACTCCCCATGGAAGTCAACTGGGTTTGGTGGTATAGTTGTTTTTTTTAATTGAAAAACGTTTTCAGTTAAAGATAGTGTGGCACACTCCATAATGAAGTTTACTGAAGTAGGAGAATCCCAGTCCTCAGCTAAAAGGGCAGCTTCTACGACCTCTTGTGAGGCTGTTTGTGGAATGTTTGTTTAGAGTGCCTCTAAATCCAACTTGACTAACAAGTCGATCTCATTTGTGGTGGGGATGTTTTCAATGAGACGCCATACATCCCTAGTATCCCGTAGAAATGATGGCGTTTTCTGTACCACAGGTTGTAAAAAGTGGTCACAGAAATGTGACAGGGGCTCTAGGAGGGAATCAACCCCTAATACAATGGGTCGTCCAGGTGGGGGATTAAGACCCTGGTGAATATTGGGTAGGATATAAAAACAAGGCGTTCTGGGTTGCATCTTGATAAAAAAAACAAATCGCCCTCATTCTGACTGATCCAACCCTGTGTTTCAGCTGTGGAGACCATTGCAGTGATTAGTGTGGTCAAACGGCCAGTAGGGTCACTGGCAATTGGGGTGAAATAATGGTGGTTTGCCTGTTAACGATTACATTCATTATCGTAGTCCAAAGTGGACATGATCGCGGTAGCCCCTCCTTTATCTTCTTGGGTAACGGTGGTCTTGTGATCCTTGGCCAAAGAATTCACAGCTGTGAGTTCTAGGGCTGAAAGATTGTGGAAGGGGGTAGTTGTATGGGTGCGTGGGGAGCACTCCTGATCAACTTGTTCGTCACTTTAATAGACTGGTGCTGCGGCTAATAAGGGTAGTCACTCCTTGTTCAAATAGATAGTTATGGCAGGTTGACAAACCTACCTAGGCGCGCACTGTGCACTTGGTGTGTGTTCACCTTAACCACTTCAAAAAGAAATTTCCTTCACATGTGTGTGGAGTAGTGTGGCTCACTGGTTAGAGGCGGCAGGCCTGAGAGCAGAAGTCAGCCTGGGACCAGGGTTCAATTCCCGACGCGGCAGGGTCGTGGACCTTGGTCAGCGGACTCGATAATTCTCGCTTCGGTGCTTACTCTAATCATGAGTATTATGTTTAATCACCTCATACTTCAAATTGCTACTGGTAATTCACGGCCCGTGCACTGTGTTTACATACCTCAGTTTTCAAAAAAACGATCTGAAAAGTAAACGGAAAAAAACGAACAACGGCACTATGAGTTATTGCCATAATTTTAAATAAGGACGGAGACCGCGTTATGCGCTGTTACCTTGTACCGTATCTATCGCCGTCCGTAATATTCCCGTGTGCGGCGTTGCGTTCTACTTCGTCGCCATGTCTTACGTGGTTTTACCTGTTTGTGCCGGTGCTGAACAGCTTAGAACATAGAAAACGGACTAAGGGGGCTGTGTTGTTGAAAATAATACTTTATACGGACGCCATATTAAGCTGGAAAATGCTGTAGCTAGCGACATGGCAAACAATACTATCAACGACACGACCCGACCTGATAAATCATTTATGCATCCCACACTTTATTACGGTGGGCTGTTACATAAAAATAAAAAGTGAAAAACGAAATTATTATTTAGCGCATTTCAAGCGAATCCAAGTGTTCGATCATATAATATCAATCGCACGAAGGGCTCAATCCTAATATGCATATGGTATAGTGATAATTGATGTGGAGTTAGTATGTATCACTAACTGAGCTCGCTGATGTTGTTTCAATCTGTTTTATTTATGGTCTAATCAAATTAAGTTACTTTTTTGAATATATTACAAGCTATCTAGACTTATTCTACTCAAACCTATCATGGAAGGTTAAAGTGTATGTTACGATAATGTTGGATGCTTATCACCTAACTGATAGCATGATTATTACGCTAAGCACTCTATCAGTGTTTAATGACATCTTGCTCCCATTGTTATTCTCTGTCAATACAATGGTTATTTACAACGTGGTGCTATACCGTGCTTGATTGACTCTAAATGTGTATTGTGTTTTCTGGTCTGTACAACTTATAAATACTATTTTTATGTTCTTGACAATACTTAGCCATGCATAATAAACAATAGTCATTCTCTTAACAAAGCATGTTATCTAATCCAACTTATTAGCCGAACTTTTCTGTACATACATCAAATCTGAGCATGTTCAATTACCACTCCTGATAACATTCTTTCTTTTTGTACCATTGAAAATACATTACAGGAATGAACTTGGTTTCAAATAACCTAAGTTCGTATCAAAACAGGCTGTTATTTTGTAAACCTCAATTTATGTCCTGTTATCACTGAACCTATGTGGATGGTTTAAACTTGAGTCTTATGTTCACGGTGTGTGAATTATCAGTCTGATTTTTACAGGTAGCACGATAAGTCATACCTGTCATTTAAACCTATTGGGATTATGGTGTTGAGATATTTAATCCAAAATAGTTCACGTTGTAACAGCCTTTGATCATTGTCTGTTCCAGGTCGCATGTCGACCTTTTCAATAATTAGAAAACGAATTTGAGATATGGTATGACTCGCGTCTTTCCAATGCGACACCAATGGGGAAGATAAATTCAAACTGCTCTTGTGTTCCGTGAGTCTAATTTTTAGTTTGCGTTTGGTTTTGCCAACGTACATCTTCCCGCAAGGGCATTTAATTGCGTAAACTACATTCAATGCGTTGCAATCACTTGTATGTCTGAGTTTAATCTTTGCTCCAGTTGTGGGATGTGTGAATTCATTGCCTAAGATCACATTATTGCAATGGGTACAATTCAAACACCTTATTGTTCCTTTATGCATTTGTGTCTGTTGAGTCGTGTGTTTCCGCGTTTTGTTCAATATTTGCCTGAGGTTTTGACCCCTTGTATAAGCATGCAAAGGTCTGTCTCTGAATATATCTTTAAACTCAATTTCTGTGGACAATAGTTCCCATCTCTGATTGATGATGTTTTTGATGGCTTTAGATTGTGTTGTGTACTTCGTGACAAACACCATTCTATCACTGGCTGTTTTTATATTAGGTGTTAATAGTTGTTGTCTGTCCATCTTCATGACTTTGTCTATGTTTTCCTGTAGTTCTTCTCTGAGGTAACCTCTGTCCTCATATTTTTGTGCTTGGTCCTGTAACAATCTTATGCATGTCTTCGGGTTTGAACAGATTCTCTTGATCCTGATAAACTGAGAGAGTGGAAGATTCTTTACCAAGCTTCTGGGATGAAAACTTGTGTAAATCAGTGCATTATTACGATCCGTGGGTTTTGTGAACAGTTCGGTCTCAAGTCCTGTTGTTTGCTTAATGATTCTAACATCCAAGAAATCCATTACTTTGTTGTCAACTTTATGGGTGAATTGTATCCTCGGATTCACCTGGTTGAGTTTCAAAATCACTTCTTGTAGAGCCTCTTTTGTGTCATCCCATATTAGAAAAATGTCATCGATGAACCGGCAATACATTCCGATATTGCTCCATGCTTCTGTGTTCATCAGATTCTCTGCCTCAAATTGGGCCATGAAGATATTAGCATAAGCAGGGGCCCCTGCAAAGCCCATAGAAGTGCCAGATAATTGTGCAAAATATTGGTCTTTCCACTCAAAATAACTGTTATGTAAACAGAACTGAAGAAGTTGCAATAGAAATACTTTGTCTGTGGGTAAATCTTCCATTTTGAGTAGTGCCCATTCTGTGGATTCTAAACCTGATGAGTGTGGGATCGAAGTGTAGAGTGCTACAACATCGATTGTGCACAGAATCCAATGTTCCTGGAAATCCTGTTGTTTTAAGGATAATTTATTCAAAAAATCTGTAGTATTCTTAATGTAAGAACTCCAACTCTGTACGAATTTTTGCAGGAAGTAATCCAAGTACCGTCCGAGGGGTTCGAAAATCGAACCACACCCCGAGACAATTGGTCTGAAAGGCGGGTTGGTTAAATGTTTATGAACCTTTGGGATCATATATAGCTTAGGGCATCTTGGATGTGACTTCGTCAAGAAAGCTTGTGTATTGTTGTCCATCCAACCTTGATCAAAAGCTCTTTGTAATAATTCCTTTAGCATTTGTTGAAGTTTTACTGTGGGATCGTTGTCCAATAACAAAGAGGTGTTAGTATCTGTTACGTGATCATTGACTTTCCTCTCATAGAACTCAGTATCCATAATAACCATGGCCCCACCCTGGTCTGCTGGTTGTATAGTGAGGTCTTGATTATTCGCGATATTCTGAATGATGTGCAGTTCAGTCTTCTTAAGATTGTGTTGTTTTGTTTTCTTAAAATCCAAAGTTTGTATGTCTTTTTTGACCATAATGTCAAAAGTGTCCAACATCTTGTGAGTGATTGGTGGTATATATGTGCTCTTAGGTTTAAAACATTGTTCGTAGACCTCCGTGATCTGATTTGAAGGTTCAACCACATTTGTGAAAAAGTGCCGCAATCTCAGGTTTCTCATGAAGCGGTACAAGGCTCCCTCAGTTTCCATAATGTTTGCTGTTGTTGTAGGTACAAATGAAACCTCTTTGTTTAGCACTGTGATCTCCTGTTGTGACAAAGTTGCTGAAGAGATGTTAATAATCAGACCACTGTCCTGCCACTTCCTCTCCTGGTTTTGCGCCATCTGTTGTTGTTTCCAACTGATGTGATGGTGGTTGTCCTTGGTTCTGTTCCTGGGACAAAAAAGCCACATTGCCACTAGTTGTTGTTATTTGTGAGACCCCAATGTTGGTAGATGTTGTTGTGTGCACTGGTCCTCTACTGATAGATGTTTCTTTATCAGTTACTAAACTTTCTTCGGATGAGTGAGCTGGAGGTGTAGTTTTTTTTGGGTGAAACTGTCGGCGGGCGTAAATGTCTGCCCACGTATAAACTTCATTCAGTTTATAGTCAATTGTGTCGCGCTTGAATTTGCGTAGTTTCCCCTCTTGCAATTCTTTACTGTATTTGTCGAGTTTTTGGTTGATGCCTTCCATGTTAATTTTCCACGTGTCTAATTCCATCCTATTTTCCAGTTCTGTTTTAAGGTTAAAGATCTCTTCCTCTAGTTCACGGATTGTTTTGGATAATTGCTCAACTATAAGCAGGATCAAGTCTAATGAGCATTTATTTAATATACTGTACCACTTCTCCATAAATTTAGCATTGAGATTGAATCGGAACAGCATGGGCTTAATAGATAGTCTTAATCCTCTCGGTATGCGCTTCGCCTTATGGTATTGCACTAGGGTAGATGCGTGCATCCTTTGATTAAGTTGGCGTTGTGTTAAATATTTCAGTTGCTTCAATTGTTGACTGATTGAGCCACCATGGGCATCCATTGATCTCACCTCTTGTATCAACGAATATATTTCATCCGCTTGTTCAGTAGTGTAAGCCAAAGTGTTGGCTCTGTTGTCTGTGATCCCTGATAGGGGGTAGTTGTGGCACCTCTGGAAACTTCTTTCAGGACTGCTTGTTCAAATGTGAAAATTTCATTCTTTACCACGTCTGATAGGGTAACGATGTTTAAGTACCAATAGTGGTGCAGTTTCACTCCAGGTACTGTGACGGTTTGTAAACTGGGGCTGTTCTACAACAGAAGCCATGACTGTTAGCAAACTGGGGCAGTTCCAACCAGTGTACCATCACAGTTTGTATCTTGGGGCAATTGCACCCCAGACACGATCACTAATCACAGAGGCTGATCCACAATGGGCCTCATGACCTTTTGAGTACTGTGCCTCTTTGGATACTGGTGCTTTTCCACCCTGTGCATTGTGACTGCTTGAGTACTGTGACTCTTGGATACTGGAGCTTCTCCACCCTGGACATTGTGACTGCTTGAGTACTGTGACTCTTGGATACTGGAGCTTCTCCCCCCTGGGCATTGTGACTGCTTGAGTACTGTGACTCTTGGATACTGGAGCTTCTCCACCATCAGCATCATGACTGCTCGAGCTCTGTGCCTCCTTGGATACTGGAGCTTCTCCACCCTAAACATCATGACTGCTTGAGTACTGTGACTCTTGGATACTGGAGCTTCTCCACCCTGGACATCATGACTGCTCAAGCTCTGTGCCTCCTTGGATACTGGAGCTTCTCCACCCTGGACATCGTGACTGCTCGAGCTCTGTGCCTCCTTGGATACTGGAGCTTCTCCACCCTGGGCATTGTGACTGCTTGAGTACTGTGACTCTTGGATACTGGAGCTTCTCCCTCCTGGGCATCATGACTGCTTGAGTACTGTGACTCTTGGATACTGGAGCTTCTCCACCCTGGACATCATGACTGCTTGAGTACTGTGCCTCCTTGGATACTGGAGCTTCTCCACCCTGGCCATCATGGCTGCTTGAGTACTGCGACTCTTTGGATACTGGAGCTTCTCCCTCCTGGGCATCATGACTGCTTGAGTACTGCGACTCTTTGGATACTGGAGCTTCTTCACTCTGGGCATCATGACTGGTTGAGTACTGCGACTCTTTGGATACTGGAGCTTCTTCACTCTGGGCATCATGACTGGTTGAGTACTGCGACTCTTTGGATACTGGAGCTTCTTCACCCTGGGCATCATGACTGCTTGAGTACTGCGACTCTTTGGATACTGGAGCTTCTCCAACCTGGGCATCATGACTGCTCGAGCTCTGTGCCCCTTTGGATACTGGAGCTTCTCCCTCCTGGGCATCATGACTGCTCGAGCTCTGTGCCTCCTTGGATACTGGAGCTTCTCCCTCCTGGGCATCATGACTGCTTGAGTACTGCGACTCTTTGGATACTGGAGCTTCTCCCTCCTGGGCATCATGACTGCTCGAGCACTGTGCCTTCTTGGATACTGGAGATTCTTCACTCTGGGCATCATGACTGCTTGAGTACTGCGACTCTTTGGATACTGGAGCTTCTCCCTCCTGGGCATCATGACTGCTCGAGCTCTGTGCCTCCTTGGATACTGGAGCTTCTCCACCCTGGGCATCATGACTGCTAGAGCTATGTGCCCCTTTGGATACTGGAGCTTCTCCCTCCTGGGCATCATGACTGCTTGAGTACTGCGCCTCTTTGGATACTGGAGCTTCTCCACCCTGGGCATCTTGACTGCTGGAGTACTGTGCCCCTTTGGATACTGGAGCTTCTTCAACCTGGGCATTGTGACTGCTTGAGTACTGTGACTCTTTGGATACTCGAGCTTCTCCACCCTGGGCATTGTGACTGCTTGAGTACTGCGCCTCCTTGGATACTGGAGCTTCTCCACCCTGGGCATTGTGACTGCTTGAGTACTGTAACTCTTGGATACTGGAGCTTCTCCACCCTGGGCATCATGACTGCTCGAGCTCTGTGCCTCCTTGGATACTGGAGCTTCTCCACCCTGGGCATTGTGACTGCTTGAGTACTGCGACTCTTTGGATACTGGAGCTTCTCCCTCCTGGGCATCATGACTGCTCAAGCTCTGTGCCTCCTTGGATACTGGAGCTTCTCCACCCTGGCCATCATGACTGCTCGAGCTCTGTGCCCCTTTGGATACTGGAATTTCTCCCTCGTGGGCATCATGACTGCTTGAGTACTGCGACTCTTTGGATACTGGAGCTTCTCCCTCCTGGGCATCATGACTGCTCAAGCTCTGTGCCTCCTTGGATACTGGAGCTTCTCCACCCTGGACATCATGACTGCTTGAGTACTGTGACTCTTTGGATACTGGAGCTTCTCCCTCCTGGGCATCATGACTGCTCGAGCTCTGTGCCTCCTTGGATACTGGAGCTTCTCCACCCTGGACATCGTGACTGCTCGAGCTCTGTGCCTCCTTGGATACTGGAGCTTCTCCACCCTGGGCATTGTGACTGCTTGAGTACTGTGACTCTTGGATACTGGAGCTTCTCCCTCCTGGGCATCATGACTGCTTGAGTACTGTGACTCTTGGATACTGGAGCTTCTCCACCCTGGACATCATGACTGCTTGAGTACTGTGCCTCCTTGGATACTGGAGCTTCTCCACCCTGGCCATCATGGCTGCTTGAGTACTGCGACTCTTTGGATACTGGAGCTTCTCCCTCCTGGGCATCATGACTGCTTGAGTACTGCGACTCTTTGGATACTGGAGCTTCTCCCTCCTGGGCATCATGACTGCTCAAGCTCTGTGCCTCCTTGGATACTGGAGCTTCTCCACCCTGGACATCATGACTGCTTGAGTACTGTGACTCTTTGGATACTGGAGCTTCTCCCTCCTGGGCATCATGACTGCTTGAGCTCTGTGCCTCCTTGGATACTGGAGCTTCTCCCCCCTGGGCATCATGACTGCTTGAGTACTGTGACTCTTGGATACTGGAGCTTCCACTTTGGGTACCATAACTCCATGGATACTAGTGCTGCTACACCTTCAGGCATCCTGATTGTTCCATTAGTTGGGCCCTTTTCCACTGGGAAAAGATCTAGAACTAATGGAAACAAAGTAGAAGTGTGCTGATGCTCCCGCAAGCTTACCTTGTTGATACTCGTCCTTCAGCCCTGCTAGATGCTGTCTCTGCTCTTCTAGGCTCCCACCGGTCTCTTGCAGCTCTGCCTCAACCTCACTGAGTCTCTGCTGAAGATCCTGCACTGCCTCCTCCTTCTGCTCTTGGATCAATATCAGCCTCTGTTTTAACTCCTGCTCTGATGCGACCCTCTCCTCCAAGGCCTCCTGGAGCAGGTTCATCTTCACTTGCTGGTCCCGCAGCTCCTGGTCGGCTGCCAAGAATCAAAACAAGGAAGCATAAGAGAAGAATCCCCACCTACTCCCAGAGAGGTGGGAGGGCCGGAGGACCCCCAATCCAGAGATGCAGTACTTACCTTTATCGCGAGCCTCGCCCACCTTCTTTGTAATCATTTGAGCAGTGAGCTTGAGTTCAGCAGACAACCGGTCTCTCTCCACATGGAGCAGGGTCACCTCGTCCTGGAGCTCGGAGTAAGAAGGCTGTCCACTGCAGCGTCAAGAACAGAAAAAGAAGCAAAGCGGAGGCATTACACATGTACCAAGAAGGGGCAGCATTTGGTTTGCTCAATAGGTCACAGATGAGTATGTGCTCCAGAGGCAGATTGTCACAGGGCAGTAGATAACATCTCATATTGATTATAACATTACAAAAGTTACCTTCAAATGATAATAGTGTTTAGCATCAATCTGCTACAGAAGTATATTCTCTATGATGTACATACTTCTGCCATGTAGTGGTCTTATCTCAATCTGAAAAGCCACCCTGAGAGTGTTGCATGTCTATTATTCACGTTGAGTTGTACACTTTTGCCCTGAACAGGGCAACAGTCATGGTGAGGTGGATCACAAAAGTAGGTAGAATTGGAAGAGAATTACCAGACTGGGCTTTTGATACCCTTAAAATCCAAAAACGTCTTTCAGAAAGACATCCAGATTTTTAAATGTAGTTGTAAAGGAAATTTATCGTCCAATACAAAGACATAGACGTGGTGCTATCAATGCTTTTGGGAGCAATGTCAAGTGTTTTCAGGGTAGTCAGACAGGACTGGACGAGGAAGTTGGAGATTGCTGGAGGAGAACAGGTGCTTTCGGTATTAGCCAATCATGATCACGGTTCAACCACACTTATATATTTATCATGCCCTGAAGGGCAACCGATTCAGATAATTGTTAGCATAGGCTATTATTGATTCGCACAGTTGTTCACCTAGCAGGTCCATGTTCAGACTGAATAACATAGGGGCTGGGATAGAGCCATAGGAGACTCAGGGGCTTAATAGGATGTCTGGCGGACCGTAGCGATCTGGAACCGCCCGACATTAGGTCGACGGTTCTGACCTCAGTATTAGGATGCAACCGCACTATGGGCGATCGGAAACATTAATTTTATAAAGGCAGCTTGTGCGGCAGGTGGAAAAGGCACACAGCACAAACTGCCATTGTAAAATGGATGTTTTTAAACATTCCTACACTGTGTAGCAAGCACGAATTCTTCATAAGGGATTGTAGACAACAAACAATGAAATCAGTGAAGAAAGAAAGACCAGAAACAGAGCAACAGTTGCTGAGATGGTCCGAGACACTGCTGCTTCTTTCAGGAGGGGTTGAGGTGTCCAACCTTAGGGAGCTTGGGAACTCATCCTACTTGGGCTACCGCTTGAATTCCAAGGCAACCAGGCATGTAACGTTATCCACAACAGCATTTTTCCCCTTCAGGGTCTGTGAAGAACTTTCACTTGATGAACTCCGTTTGAGCCAGTGAATACTGAGTGTGGCGATCCCACTGATCTCCGTTGCTCACCTGAGCTTGTTCTTCTGGACTTACAACAACCTGCTGGGCACCTCCCAGACTGGCTTTCACACCAACCACAGCACTGAGACCACCATGCTACCTGCCACCGACGACACCAGAACCCTCCTCCACCGAGGAGACACCGCAGCTCTGATCCTCCTCAACCAATCAGCAGCGCTCAACACTGTATCCCACCACACCCTCATCAAGCGAATCCGCCTCATCGGGATACAGGGCGACGCCATCAAAACGATTGCATGCTTCCTCACAGGACAAACCCAGAGAATCTGAATACCACTCTTCACGTCGGAACCCAAGAGAATGGTCTGTGGCGTCCCGCAAGGTTCATCCCTCAGCCCCACCCTGTTTAACACCTCCATGACATCCCTGGCCAACACCATCAGAAACCATGACTTTGGCATAATTTCCAACGCAGACGACACAGCACATCCTCTCACTCTCAGAAGACCCCCTCAACCACCAGGATCAACTTCCATAACTGCATAAAGAACATTGCAGAATGGATGAAGACCAACTGCCTGAAGCTCAACACAGACAAGACTGAAGTGCTGATCTTTGGAGACAACACCTTCCCATGGAACGAGACCTAGGGGCCTTTCGAACTCGGACCTACACCCCACGTTCTCAACCTCGGCATTATCCTGGACAGCAAACTCGCCATCAAACACCAGATCATCGCAATCACTTCTACTTGCTTCCACACCCTTTGCATGGTCTGAAAAGTCTTAAGATGGCTCCCTGTCAATACCAGGAAAACCGCCACCAAAGCCCTAGTCACCAGCCGAATGGACCACTGCTACGCACTCTATGCAAGAATCACCTCCCAACTCCTGAAGAGACTCCAGACGATACAGGACGCAGCAGCCAGGCTCATCCTGCCCCCCCCCCCCATGGCCCCCATCAAATGGACGCACATCACTCCCCACCTCAGGAACCTCCACTTGTTCCCCATCCAGAAAAGATGCCAACACGCATACAAGGCCCTCCACGACCAAGGACCAGCATACATCAAACACCACCTGAACTTCCACCAACCCTCGAGACACCTACTCTCCTCCTCCCTCGCTCATACTCCCGGCATCTAAAGCCACAACAGAGGATGCTCCTTCTCCAACCTCTCCTCCAAGTCCTGGAATGACCTTACCCCTACTTCTGGACAGCAGCCTCTCACAGAATTCAGAAAGGAACTCAAGATATGTGTTAGAAGGGGCGATCTCAGAGGGCCAGATTGTGCTCACCTGACCATCCCAGGACCCACCTCTCCCACAGATATTGTCGAGTCTTATCGGGGGGGACTTCGAGTCTAGGATCGTACACGCTGAGCTCACACCACACTTACGAACGGACACCACACCGTAGGTATTCAGTAATAAGTTCTTTATGAACAGTAAAAAGGAATCAGCACTCTTATTTACAAGCGATCGAGGGATCGTAAAGTCTTTCGGAATTCGGGAAGAGGGAAGCGGGACAGTCTTAGTCTTTTAGAAGCGTACCCTGCGCACAGCTCTCAATCCTCGAGCTGGGGGTACGTGAGATGATGGTCGTACTAGCTGCTTCACTCACGTCGGGTCGGATCAGGTCGTGATGGTAGCGTCGATGGTCCAGCCGGACCAGAGTACTCCTCGAGCCGCGACGAGGTCAGCAGGGCTCGATCCGGAGATGTCCTTGAGGAGCCGCGACAGCGTCAGCAGGGCTCAGATGGTTTCGAGTTCAAGCTCGAGCCGCGACAGCGTCAGCAGGGCTCAGATGATTTCGAGTTCAAGCTCGAGCCGCGACGAGGTCAGCAGGGCTCCGATGGTTCAGTTCCGTGTTACGAGAGGGAGCCGCGACAGCGTCAGCAGGGCTCAGCGATTCAAAGGTTCAGTTCTCCCAAGGGTCAGCCGCGATCAGATCAGCAGGGCTTTCTTGTCCAGGATACAACTGCCCGCTAGTTGTGATGCGGGCCTTGATATAGTCCAGTGGCCCTTTCATGTCCGGACCCTCGCAGGCGGAGGTCTCATGCCTTGGGGGCTGGTCGTTGGCGAGGTCCGGCGGTTGGCTCTTTCATCCTTTGATGATGCGTCCGAGGATTCCCAGACGCCCAGCAGGTCAGGAGCCAGCACTCGGGGAGGCCAAAGGTGCGATTGAAACCGGCCCCGAGGGGAAGGCCAGAGGTGTGAGAGAAACCAGTCTCTCAGGGGAGGCCGGAGGTGCCATCGAAACTCCCTGTCTTATCTCACTCAGGGAGCCCTTTATCCCCCAGCCGGGACTGGCGCGCCTTGGAGTCTGAGTTTCGCTGGGGCCGGGGTTACGCTAGGCTCAGGGAGTCAGGGATCTCGGGAAGGGAAAATGGCTGCCGGGCCTTGTGGGGCATGCAGGTTGTAGGCACTCGGAGCCGGGAGTGGGACGGGATAAGCGGGGCTGGTCGTCGGTTACGGGTCTGGGCGTACAGGGAGCAGGACGACCAGGGAACTCTGGGTGCATGGCTACGCTAGCGGGGTGCTGAGGAACGGGGGGGAACCACGCCACGAGGCCAGGTCCAACACGCGTCCCCCCCAGCTGAAAGGCGGAGAGAACTACCCATCTTCTTGGGGGTTCTCTTCACTGAGACGGAAGAATCGGGACAGGCCGTCCGCGTTGGCGTGGTCAACACCTGGCCGGTGCTCGACAGTGAAATCCATCCCCTGGAGGGAGATGGACCAGCGCAACAGTTTGGGGTTCTCCCCTCTCATTTGCATTAGCCACCGGAGGGGTCGGTGGTCGGTCTGGACCCGGAAGTGAGTACCGAACAGGTAGGGTCTCAGCTTCTTCAGGGCCCAAACCACCGCGAAGGCCTCCCGCTCGTTGGTGCTCCACCTTTGCTCTCGAGGGAGTAACCTCCGGCTAATGAATGCTACTGGCTGGTCTAGGCCTTTCTCATTTACCTGGGACAGGACTGCGCCGATGCCATGCTCGGACGCGTCCGTCTGGACCACGAACTCTCGGGAGTAGTCGGGGGCCTGGAGTACAGGAGCAGTGCACATGGCATCTTTTAATGTTTCGAATGCCTCTTGGCAGGCGGGGATCCAGTTGACTTTCTTCGGCTGGTTTTTGGAGGTTAACTCCGTGAGGGGGACTACGATGCTGCCGTACCCTTTTATGAATCTTCGGTAGTACCCCGTGAGCCCTAGGAACGCCCGCACTTCCGTCGGGGTCGTGGGGGCCTCCCAGGCCACGATTGCATCGATTTTGGGCTGGAGGGGGGCTACGAGGCCGCTTCCGACCTGGTGCCCCAGGTAGACTACGGACCCTTGTCCGATCTGGCACTTGCTTGACTTAATGGTGAGACCGGCCCTCTGTAGAGCCATCAGTACCTCCCAGAGGTGTTGGAGGTGTTCGGACCAGTGGGAGCTGAACACCGCGATATCGTCCAGATACGCGGTGCTGAACTCCTCCAACCCAGCCAGGACCTGGTTAACCAGCCTCTGGAAGGTGGCGGGGGCGTTTTTCATCCCGAAGGGCATCACCCGGAAATGGTAGTGACCATCCGGAGTGGAGAAGGCGGATCTCTCTCTGGCCCCCTCGGTGAGGGCGATCTGCCAGTATCCGCTGGTCAGGTCGAACGTGCTGAGGAAGCGAGCAGCCCCTAGGCGGTCAATAAGCTCGTCTGCTCGGGGAATGGGATGCGCATCGGTTCTGGTGACTGCGTTGAGCCCGCGGTAGTCGACGCAGAACCTTAGCTCGGGAACAGCACCAGGGGCGGCCGCCTTCGGAACCAGGACCACGGGGCTGGCCCATGGGCTGTCAGAGGCTTCGACCACCCCCAGGGCTAGCATCTTGAAAACTTCGGCCTTGATGCAGGCCCGGACTCTGTCAGGGACGCGGTAGGCTCTGTGCCGTACCGGAGGGCTGTCCCCGGTGTCCACGTCGTGGACGCACCAGCTGGTGACGCCGGGGATGAGGGAGAAAAGGCTGGAGAATTGTCCCAGTAAGTGGCGACAGTCCTCACGCTGCTCAGGGGTGAGGGGGGAGGAGAGACTCACTCCCTCTACGGAGCCATCTTTTTCTTTCGCACACAGGAGATCGGGGAGAGGCTCCGTTTCCTCTTCCTCTCCATCGTCAGTGGCGAGGAGCAAACTCAACTCGGACCGTGCGAAGTGGGGTTTGAGGCGGTTCACATGGAGGACCCTCAAGGGGTTCCTGGGGGACTGCACATCGACGAGGTAGGTCACCTGGCTCTTGCGCTCCACCACCTTGAAGGGCCCTGTCCACTTGTCTTGCAGGGCACAGGGCTCCACGGGGGCCATCACCTAGACCTGCTGTCCAGGCTGAAACTCGACCAGAGTGGCATTCTGATCATACCACCTTTTCATTTCCTCTTGACTGGCCTCGAGGTTTGCCTCGGCCAGCTCTCGGAACTTCCTAGTCTGGTTCCTGAGGGCCAGGATGTATCGGAACACATCTGGAGGGGGCTCTGGTGCCGCCGTTTCCCACCCTTCTTTGACCAGGCTGAGGGGCCCCCTGACGGGGTGCCCGTAGAGCAGTTCGAAGGGGCTAAATCCCAAGGATTTCTGGGGGACATCGCGGTACGTGAAGAGGAGACAGGGAAGGAGGACGTCCCACTTGCGCCTCAGGGGCTCTTCGAGACCCATGATCATTCCCTTGAGGGTCCGATTGAATCGCTCAAACAGACCGTTACCTTGGGGGTGATATGGGGTGGTGAACTTGTACGTCACCCCACATTGTTGCCAGAGGGACTTCATGTACTTCGAGATGAAGTTTGTCCCTCGGTCGCTCACTACTTCTCGAGGGAATCCCACCCGGGAGAAGATCCCCATGAGGGCCCGCCCCACTACGGGGGTCGTCACCGTTCGGAGGGGAATGGCTTCGGGGTATCGGGTGGCATGGTCCACCAGGACTAGGATAAATCGGTGGCCTAAGGAGGTCCGGGGGTCGAGAGGCCCCACGATATCTTTTCCCACCCGCTCAAAGGGAGTACTGACCACGGGGAAGGGTTGGAGGGGGGCCTTGCGCCTTCCGCCACTCTTCCCGCTGGACTGACACGTGGGGCAGGACTTACAGTGGGCCTCCACATCGGAGCGCATGCCGGGCCAGTAAAAGTGCGTGACCAGGCGGTGATAGGTTTTGTCTTGTCCCAAGTGTCCCGCCGGGGGAACATCATGGGCCAGGTTCAGGAGGAAGCCGCGGAAGCGTAGGGGTACCACCAGCACTCGGGCTGACCCTAGCTCGGCCGACTTCTGTTCGCTGTACAAAAGGCCGTTTTCCCAATAGACCATGTGGGAGCCGGACTGGTCACCGGCGGCCTGGGCGGCGGCCTGCTGCCGCGGCCCAACCAAGGACGGACAGGAGGTCTGTTCGAGGCAGAACTCTTCTCGGGAGGGTCCTCCTTCTTGGCGCCACTGGCCAACTCAGGAAGGTCGTCGAGGCTTGGGATCGGTTCGGCGTCAGGCCCAAGGGGACCTGCGTCGGAGACAAGGCTCTCCCCGGGGGACAACTCGGGGGTTTCAGATGACTCTGGGTCCTTGGGGGCTGGCTGGGCGTTCTCAGGGATTACCCCCTCGGGGGTGGCCACTCGGGCGGTCATGGAACGGGTGCTCACACAGGCCCATTCGGGCAGGCCCACCATCTCCAGGTGGGTCCTTCGTTCTACCTGCTTCCACGGGGAGCTCTCCAGGTCGTTGCTGAGCAGGCAGTCCACGGGCATGTCGGTGCGAACCGCTACTCGTAACTCCCCGGAGACGCCCCCCCATTCGAACCGGACTTGAGCTATCCGGCAGGTGCGGACGGAGTTATCAGCTGCGATCACCCTGCAGGAGACGCAGGGTACAATTTGGGCTTCGGTGACCAAGTGACACTTTACTGCAGTGATGCTGGCCCCTGTGTCTCGGATCGCCCCTATGTGGTGGCCGTTGACGGTCACCTGCTGTCGGTACTTCTCAGTGTTGTCGGGCAGGGGGGCTCCGGGGACCATTTCCCCATCACCCAGGGAGACTAAAATCATGGCTGCTGGGTCACCCCCCTCTAAATCCTCCCCCTCTTCTTCTTCTAGGGCTACAGAGGTTATTTGGCGTGCTGGGGGACCCGCAGCGGCGGGCTTCTTGAATGGGGGCAACGGGGGTCATTGGCATAATGCCCTGGTTGCTGGCAATGGAAGCAGGCTTGGCTGACTCGGGGCCCTGGCTTGGCTTGGGGGAACCCTGCTCGCGCTGTGGGAGGAGAGGTCCCGGACTGGTTTCTGGGGGGGCTTCGTGGGGACCCTACCTGGGCCCCCCTCTGTCTATTCCTACCCCCCCCTCCCCTCTGGCGGGGAGACCCTTGTTCATTTCGGCCATAGTCTGCCCCGGGACCCCGGGGGACTCTGGTGCTCACCCAGCGATCTGCCTCGACGGCCAGTTTCCGGGGGTCAGCCAACCGCCGGGTTACTGTCCAGAAGGTGCTGTCTCAGTTCCACAAAGCAATTCGTGGACAAATGTTCGTAGGCAATGAGGTCAATGAGTCCCTCAAAGGTGGACACCTTGCTGCCCTTGATCCACCCTTCCAAGGCCCGGCTGTAGAAATTCACATATTCTACCCATGTGGTGCCGGGGATCTTTTTGCAGTCTCTGAACCGTTGTCGGTACATTTCTGGGGTGAGCCCGTACCTTGTGAGGAGGGCCGCTTTCATGTGGCTGTAGGAGGTTTGTTCGGATGATGGTAGATCGAGCAGGGTGTCTCTTCCCTCGCTCAGGAATCGACCCCACAGCCTGGCTCCCCAATCCGTCCGCGGAACTCGGTGGGAGGTCATGGCGACCTCGTAGGCCTTGAACCATTGCTGGATGTCATCGTTCTTGTAATACTCCTTTACCACATCCTTGGGGATGTGGACTTTGGGTTCCACCGGGGGAACGGCCTCTCGGGTCCCCGGTGTTCTGTTGTCGTCGCTCCGGGCCTTCAGTTCGATCTCCTTCAGGCCGCGCTCGTGCTCCAGCTGGAGTCTTTTTCCTTTGTGTTCTCTCTGGAGTTTCTTCTCCTCCAGTTCTCCTTGCAGTCGTAACTGCTCGATGGCTAGCTTCTTCTCAGCCAACTTGAGCTCTCCTATCTTCAGGTGTGCTAGTTCTAGCTCGTGGTTTCGGTTGCGCTCTCGGTCGGTCATCTCCTCTGGTGACAGACCTCTCTCCGTGCTGGGACTCCGTGTCGGGGACTCTGCTCGCTCACCCTCTTGGGCGCGGGTTTCGGTCAGTGGCCCTCCCTCTCCACCGGCTTCAGTTGGCGGGGGAAGATGGGCTCCGGCCTCGACCCATGCCGTCAGGGCTCTTTGAAAGTCCTCCTTGGTGCTTAATCCTGTTGTAGCTATATGGAGATCCTTGCAGAACTGCTTCAGCTCTCGGTGCGTATAGTCTTCCAGAAGCTCCATCTGGAAGGTGGTCTTGTCGTTCGTTAGGATGAGACTCATGGTTGTTCTTCGTTCGGGTAGTGTGTCAGTACTGTACGATCCCTAGACGTAGGTTCTTATCGCGACGCTGCCACCAATGTTAGAAGGGGCGATCTGAGGGCCAGATTGTGCTCACCTGACCATCCCAGGACCCACCTCTCCCACAGATATTGCCGAGTCTTATCGTGAGGTCCCCACCGGGGAGGACTTCGAGTCTAGGATCGTACACACTGAACTCACACCACACTTACGAACGGACAGCACACCGTAGGTATTCAGTAATAAGTTCTTTATGAACAGTAAAAAGGAATCAGCACTCTTATTTACAAGCGATCGAGGGATCGTAAAGTCTTTTGGAATTCGGGAAGAGGGAAGCGGGACAGTCTTAGTCTTTTAGACCAGTACGAAGCGTACCCTGCGCACAGCTCTCAATCCTCGAGCCGGGGGGTACGTGAGATGATGGTCGTACTAGCTGCTTCACTCACGTCGGGTCGGCTCAGGTCGTGAAGGTAGCGTCGATGGTCCAGCCGGACCAGAGTACTCCTCAAGCCGCGACAAGGTCAGCAGGGCTCGATCCGGAGATGTCCTTGAGGAGCCGCGACAGCGTCAGCAGGGCTCAGATGGTTTCGAGTTCAAGCTCGAGCCGCGACGAGGTCAGCAGGGCTCCGAGGTCTTAGTCGGTCTTTGAGAGGACGAGCCGCGACAGCGTCAGCAGGGCTCCGATGGTTCAGTTCCGTGTTATGAGAGGGAGCCGCGACAGCGTCAGCAGGGCTCAGCGATTCAAAGGTTCAGTTCTCCCAAGGGTCAGCCGCGATCAGATCAGCATGGCTTTCTTGTCCAGGATACAACTGCCCGCTAGTTGTGATGCGGGCCTTGATATAGTCCAGTGGCCCTTTGATGTCCGGACCCTCGCAGGCGGAGGTCTCATGCCTTGGGGGCTGGTCGTTGGCGAGGTCCGGCGGTTGGCTCTTTGATCCTTTGATGATGCGTCCGGGGATTCCCAGACGCCCAGCAGGTCTGGAGCCAGCACTCTGGGAGGCCAAAGGTGCGATCGAAACCGGCCAGAGGTGTGAGAGAAACCAGTCTCTCAGGGGAGGCCGGAGGTGCCATCGAAACTCCCTGTCTTATCTCACTCAGGGAGCCCTTTATCCCCCAGCCGGGACTGGTGCGCCTTGGAGTCTGAGTTTTGCTGGGGCCGGGGTTACGCTAGGCTCAGGGAGTCAGGGATCTCAGGAAGGGAAAATGGCTGCCGGGCCTTGTGGGGCATGCAGGTTCTAGGCGCTCGGAGCCGGGAGTGGGACGGGATAAGCGGGGCTGGTCGTCGGTAACGGGTCTGGGCGTACAGGGAGCAGGACGACCAGGGAACTCTAGGTGCATGGCTACGCTAGCGGGGTGCTGAGGAATGCGGGGGAACTATGCCACGAGGCCAGGTCCAACTATATGGCTCTACGGCTGATTGCAGCAGGATCCTAGCACCTGGAGACGCTCTACAAATCCATTGATGATCCTGTCCAGAAGCCATTGCCAAACAAAACAAAAAACTATCTAAGAAAGGGAACGCACAGAAAAAAGGTAGCCTTCTTTGCTGCAAAGCTGTCCTATGACAAGGAGCAGAATGAAACATGCAAAAAGCATAAGAACTTCTTGAAAGGGGAACTATACATTCACAGGAACCAATGAAATCTTTTCAATGGTGAACAAGGATTCTTTTGTGGCTCCAAGAGCATGGCTTGAAGGTGTGGTCTGGTTCACAGTACAACAGCTACAAATTGGCTTAAAAGAAATTTTGAGATGTATCAATACAGTTAGGTGTATACTAAGTGCAACTTATAACTCACACTAGCAACCCGTCCCGACGTTGTCCGGGTATGAAAAAGAATGTGTGTAATGTGTGTATTTGGCGAGGGCAATTTATTTCAAAATCTCGCGGTAGACAACATTTTTTGTTTCGTTATAATAGGGACGGAGAAGGGCCAGCTGCATCCCTGGTTGATGTTAGCAGGCGCATGTAATTGGTGTAGTGATCCGCCGCCTGAGCCCGGCTACAGCCCTGGTTGATGTTAGCAGGCGCGTGTAATGTCGTTGAATGAGAGAGTGATCAGCCGCGGGTAAATCCGTTTAATGAGAGAGTTCAGTGACAGCGAGTAGGAGAGGCTGCAGTAATTGTCCCGGCAGACACGCTCATTTGCGTGTTCCCCCGCTTGAGGCCCAGATGCAGGCCTGTTTGATGTTAGCAGGCGCGTGTTCCCCCACTGGAGGCCCAGCTGCAGCCCTGGTTGATGTTATCAGGCGCTTGTAATTAGTGTACTGATCCGCCGCCTGAGCCCGCTAGAGCCCTGGTTGATGGTAGCAGGCGTGTCTAATTTTGTTGAATGAGAGAGTTCAGTAACAGCGCGCAGGAGAGGCTGCAGTAATGTTACTTATCAGGCCTCCAGCTGAACGCGTTTGTCATGCCCCCAGCACACGGCCACAGCAGACGATCTTCTGATTAATGTACGACCCACATGAAATGAAGGGCGGAATGCAGCACACGCCCCCAGCGTGCCCCTTGATGCGGCGCAATTGCGTTCACATGGCATGAAGGCCGGACACACGCCCCCAGCGTGTCACGCCCCCAGCAAGCCCCTTGATGCTGCGCAGCAACGTAATTGGCGCTTGTATGTACGACTCACATGGCATGAAGGGCGGACACACACCCCCAGCGTTTGTCACGCCCCCAGTCCACGATGTGATGGCCGTACCACACGCCCCCAGCATTAGTCACGCCCCCAGCCAACGCCCACAAGGGACTACTTTGCTGGCACGGTTCTTTTACCTTTTAAATGTATATGGTGTCCTACGGTACAATTGTATGTCTTGCACTGTATGATTGTGACTAACACCACTGTTTCTTAAAAAGTTAATAAAAACAATAAAAAAAAAAAATAATTAAAATGTATATGGTGGCCATCTGAAAAGCCTATGTCCTTCTGCTGCAACTGCCCTTTCCAACGCTGTATTGGGTGTTGTGATTGGTGCTGTAGTTACTGAGATTACCCGCCTCAAAGGTTTGGGCTTTTTTTTTTTTTTTCTTCTTACTAGACATAACTTTGTAAATGGTAACAGGATTCAAAACTCTGGCATTGGGTTTGCAATAACCAGGAAAGATGTTCTGCCTTCCCAATCTGTCGAGAAAGCGGCAGCATCATAGCATGGTTTTACTGAGATAATCTGAAAACGCTAAATATAAAAAAAAATTAAAACACCTCATGATTGGCTAAACTATCCATGCTATCCAAAAGAAAGCACACAGCCTTAAAAACAAGAAGCTCAACCTTTGGAAGACATCATTTTGTCATTATTCCTTGAGAGTGAGACAAGGTGCGTACAAGTGTCTGCATTATGGCATCCTAGCAAAGCCAGGAAGCACTAAAGAGAACAGAAGGATAATCTTGTGCACAGACACAACAGGCTGATGTTGTAGAGATGGCTGCCATCCATACCAAGGAATCCTATTGCACCTGAGCCAGAAAGATAATCTGTGGTAGGAAAATGTTTTATGTACCTTACAGGATAAAAGCGTAAATTCTCGCAAGCTCACACGCAGTGTATGTGACCAAGTCCTAGAACGAGGGCGACTGGGGGATGTACTCGTTTGGCACTAGTGTTGTGATTAAGCATATGAGAGTAGGGCACCCGAATGAGCACTCCAAAGTGGAGATGCAGAGGCATGAGGAAGGAGATAAAGAAACCCACACCAGAAGTTCTCCAACAAGCTGAAGAGGAAGAAGATGGCAACCTACTGCAAGCAGTGGAAACTAAGTTGTTCAGCAGAGATTAACAAACATTCTCCCAGGCAATAATACCTGGATTAAAAAGATTAATGACTCTTTTCCAAGTTTAAAAGGAAAGTGAAGTAAAACATTTTTTTCTTATTGTTTGCAAAATGTTTAGAAAAACAAATTAAGAGTTAAAACACAAACAGGGTTCTGTCACTGGTGATCTCATAAATGATGTAAGGAATGGTGTCACTTATGAAGTCAACGTTGAGGTCATGTGGGATGTCATTTGCAAAGCAAGATGAAAATGTATGTTATGGTTTGAGCCGCGAATCATAGCTGGTGATTTTCAGTGGTGCGCAGCATGGGCTCAAGCCATGCAGCAAGCATCCTTTGGCTGTGTGTGGCACTAGGCCTTGCGCTCAACCTCCCATGGTCACCTACACGCCCCTGCCCTGCACGGGCTTTGGCCAGGCGCAGTAAGATTCTTTAATGACCTTACAGGCTGTGTGTGCAACATCCAACGTGCAGCGGACAAAGGTGGCTTTGCCATCTGAGACACCATCCACTACCCCCGCTTCCTGTACTGCTCTGGGAAGCGCTTAAGGAGCTCTTTCTTCTCTTCCCACTGTGCCCTGTCAAAGCATGACTGGAGTAGCACCAAAATGGCTAACCGCCAATGGGTTGCCGCTCAGACCGTTTATAGGTCTATTTTCTTACTCTCCTTGTATGGAGGAAGAACATTGTGATTGGCCTGAGGAGAGGCACACTTGTGGGCCATATGCACCACCAGGGAGTCATGTAGTACTTGACCCTTAATATTTGTTTGGTCACTGAGAAAGGGTTTACATTTAAAAGATTAAATTGGGCTTTGAGTGGGGCTGACCTCAGTTTGAAAAGGAGAAAGCTCCCTTGTGATCAAGGTTCCCAAGAGAGTTGAAACGCATAAGGTTTAAAAGTGAACTGCTTCATACTCCAAAGAAAATAAAGCACATGAAAATGGGATATGGACATCTTCTTTGTGAAGAGATATTTATATATTCACTATATAAACCAAAGGTTACAGGGATATTAGTAAGGAAATATAATTGTAAAACCTTAGAAATTCACTGAAAAAACTAAGGTTACAGGTACGTTATTGTTAGGCCCAAAACCACAAACATATAAATTACGTCCCCACAATGCACTGCTTATGACCTCCCATATTGCATTACTCATAATATGGTCAGTGACATCACTGATGACATCTCAAACAACATCACTGATGACATCATCCACAGAACCACTTCCACTCATACACCCACTCACACACGTACTCACACACCCACTCACACACGTACTCACACACCCACTCACACACGTACTCACACACCCACTCACACATACACCTACTCGCACAACCACTCGCTCACCCATACAGCCTCTCAACAGAGCCATTTGCTCACCCATACAGCCACTCACACACCCACACAACCACTTACATACCCATTCACACATCCATAGAAGCACTCGCTTATCCACTCACTCTTCAATACAGCCACCCACAAACTTACCCATACAGCCACTCACTCCCCCACCCATACAGTCACCCACTCACCAATACAGTCACTCACACAGCCACAGAGCGAGTGGCTCACTCTTCAATACAGCCACTCACACACGTATCCATACAGCCATTCACACAGCCCTCACTCACCCATACAGCCAATCACATACCCACTCACCCAGCCATACGGCCACTCACTCACCCACACAGCAACTTACACAGCCACTCACTCGCCCATACATCTTCTCACACTGACATATTCACCCATACAGCCACTCATATATGGATACACTGTAACACAGCCACTCACATTATATGGTAGAAACATCACTCATTTGCAGTACACAAAGTATACAAATTTTACTTTTGTATTATCTTGGTATATATGTGTAACACTCACACTTATAGAAAACACTTACAATCACTGGATGATGTCATCAGTGAAGTCATCAGTAATGCCATTGACCAGGTCAAGAGTGATGCAATATGTGAGATCATAAGCAGTGCATTGCAGGGGCGTACCAGTAATCTTTGACGAGTGGGTGTGAGTGGCTGTATAGGTCAGTGAGAGGGTGTGTGAGTGACTGTATGGATGTGAGAGTGACTGTATGGATGTGAGAGTGACTGTATGGATGTGACAGTGACTGAATGGGTCTGAGTGTCTGTGTGGGTCTGTGAATGGGTGTGTGAGTGCCCATGTGGGTATGTGAGTGGGTGTGTGTGAGTGCCTCTGTGGGTCTGTGAGTGCCTGCATGGGTCTGTGAGTGGGTGTGTCAATGCCTGTGTAGGTCTGTGAGTGCCTATGTGGGTCTGTGAGTGGGTGTTCGAATGCCTCAGTGGATGTGTAAGTATATGTTTGGGTCTGTGAGTGGTTGTGTGAGTTCCTGTGGGGGTCCATGAGTAGGTGTGTGAGTGACTGCGGGTGTGAGAGTGCCTGTGGGTGTGTGAGTGCATGTGGGTGTGTGAGTGCATGTGTGTGTGTGAGTGCATGTGTGTGTGTGAGTGCATGTGTGAGTCTGAGTGGCTGTGTGAGTGAGTGGCTGTGTGGATTTGTGAGTGCCTGTGTGGATTTGTGAGTTTGTGTGCGAGTGTCTGTGTGGGTGTGCGAGGGGGTCTGTGAGTGTGTGAGGTGGTCTGTGAGTGTGTGAGAGGGCCTGTGAGTGGGTGAGAGGGTCTGTGAGTTGGTGTGTTTGTGTGGGCCTGTGAGCGGGTGTCAGTGTGGGCCGTGAGCGAGTGTCAGTGTGGGCCGTGAGCGAGTGTCAGTGTGGGCCGTGAGCGAGTGTCAGTGTGGGCCGTGAGCGAGTGTCAGTGTGGGCCTGTGAGTGGGTGTCAGTGTGGGCCTGTGAGTGGGTGTCAGTGTAGACCTGTAAGTGGGTGTCAGTGTTGGTCTGTGAGTGTATGTGTTTAGGTATGTGAGTGCCTACATGGATCAGTGAATGGGTGTGTCAATGCCTGCATAGATCTGTGAGTGGTTGGGTGAGTGAGTGCCTTTGTAAATGAGCGTTAGAGTACCTGTGTGGGTGTCTGAAAATGATTTTTTTCTTTTTCAAACGGTGCGTCAAGATCCGTTGCGTATTTACATGGGAGAGGCTGCGCAGAGCCTCGCGGGGGATCCACTGATTCCCAAAGTGAAAAAACCCCCCAATATAACTCAATTTTGTAATACCCAACATAGATCCTTCTGACCCATGGGGGTCAGGGTGCCTCTACCCTGACCCCTTCAATCATTTTACAGAAAAATGTTCAGTTCATGGGACCGTTCCCCGATATTTAAAATGGCGGCCTCAACCTCCCGGTCAGGCAATGACGGCGCTAGGCGAAAGAATTCATGGTTCCACCACGGGAGATCTGCAGATGGTCCGCATCCATATACAAATCTGATATACAATTTTGCTTATCCTTATCGTCCATTAATGCACCGGTCATGCCAGAGTATGCACACAGGGGTTTCTGAAAAGTAACTCCCCGTTGCATGTTGAATCTCTCAACACAATGTGAGGGATTGGGCGGCCATGTTGTTCAATATGCTTTCATCTATCAATTGTTGAAGTATGGGTAGACAAATAGGTCCAATCCGTAGCACTGCCACAACTACTGCCATGACTTTGAAAAAGACTATTGGTGCAGGATTCAAGACTCGCAAACACAGATATTTCAATTGTGTCTTGCAGTTGGGTATACGTGATGAAGCATTCCTACATCTATTTATGCTAAGCAATATACCTGGTGGAGGTGAGAAAACATCTGATGACTGGGCCAGCGTGTGGAATTTATCCCCCGACGCATGTGTTCACATAAGTCAAAACCAGGATGAAACAGAACTTCAGTCTCTAATGCCTCCTAGTGCCAGGAGACCTGCGGGCGATTGATGTGCTACATAAAGAGTCATTAACATGATCTTTTTTTTGGGACCAAAAAGCAGCAGGAGTAGATTCTTTGTTGCTCTGAAACTTGGGAACCTTCACTGCAGCTTTCATATCTAGCAGAGTTTGATCTCCTGAATCAGCCACACCAGGTGTGAGGGTTTTAACACCTTTGGAAGAATGGAAGGTGGAGCCAGGCAGGAAAATAGTTAGATATTTCCCACATTGGGGTTCTGGACAGTCAACAGAAATGTGCAATTACTGTCTTGCTAGCCGAGCCTTTCCTATAGCTGCGGAAGGCTGTTGTGCACCTTTGCTTTTTGAGTTTTCTGGTTCTGAAAACACTGCTTTTGCTGCAGTTTTGAGCTCTGCAGTTGCGGTTGTTTTCCAGAAGGGAAGAGACGTCAGATGCAGCCCTCATCCCTTGAATTGTTCTTTAGGATTATGCTTGCATTTTGCCAAGACAAATGAGTTTGTTTTGGCTCCATCTACTGGAGTATTTTCTCTACATAAGAACTCACAAGAGAGGAGCCTTTCTGGATCACTTTAAATTCCTGTATATGCTCTCACAGTTCTTGCTCAAAAAAGTGCTGAGGGGGATTCGATGGTTCTCTGTTGTATCAGCCTAGCAGAGCTGTGGATCCACCCACTCCAAGCTGCAGTAGAAGTTGTGCAGACTTTCTTACCCACTGTGCTGTCCTTTTACTTTCCCTTTTTAGGTGTCACAGGAAGAATAGTAGGTGGCATGCTAGGCTGTTCTAACAGCCGATAATATGAGAGAATCAAAACTAAAATTCTATAATTTTTCTCTCTGTGTCTATCCACAGGCTTAATGGAAGCCGGAGTCTTCGGTATGGGAGGTGGGCTTCAACAACTCCCCAACCAGCAGTAGTGGCTCAGTATTACGTTTTCTTGCCGCTCCATTATTGACCTACAGGAAAGAAACCACATCACCCCTGGAGAAACAGCAAGCTGGAGATCCTGGAGACCTGGCTAAAAAATCTGCTCATACCGGCCGAGAATGAGGTGTCTCTTCCATGAGGAGCATGTTATCCGGAACTTCAGGACCCGTAAGGCTCTTCTCCTCGAGAAGCAACAATGGCATTTCCTTTTCTTCTTTTTCTTCGCAGGTTCATCCACTCTGGGCAGATGAGGACTTGTCCTTATCAGGTTGACATGGAGAAGGAGGAGAAGCTGGTACAGTAATAGGCACTACAAGTGTCAGAATCACAGGAGGTGGCATTGTTGAAAGCTATGATTCTGCTGAAGTACAGGAACCCTCCAGACTTCTATGTTGTCGAGAGGTACCCTCTACGGGAGAGATGAGGTTCCGGGGAAGGGAAATCCATGGCGTTAAAAGCTGGAAAAACGGTGTTCCAGGGATCCCACATGTTCTACTCTTCATGGATATCAAAAAGAATCCAATGGTAGAGGATTATGTACAGTCAGTCATCTGCAGATATATTTATTTACTGTATAGTATGCATTTTTAGCTCTGCATGTAAAGGTGGAGGCTGTGCCACGGGGGGATCCCCGCAACTAAAAAGTGTCTATTCACCTCTCGATTTGCCAGTGGATTTGGCAGCCTGGATGAGGTTGGGGTTGGTAGAATGCAAAGCTCTGGTTGGAGTATCATTTTGTACCTTTTTTCTAGGTAAGAGAGAGTTGAGCTACTTATGGATTTAAAGAGGACAGAGGATTTTGAAGGTAATCGTATAAAAAACTGGAAGGCAAGGGAGTTTTTGGCTTTAGTACATGGTGTGTTTGTTTTTTCCATTCTCTATACGGGGGACACGCCACACGCTCTGTACTTTTTAGAATCTGGTAAACTGGCTAGCCATAATATGGAGAAAACTCACCCCACAATGAGGATTGGATGGTGGCGGGTATGACCAACGGGGACATGGCATCTTGGAGGCTATAAACTATGGGTGCGCACTCACAACTAGTTTTACACTTACTTTGTGAAGTCATCATACCCAGTGACAGCCTAACAGTGAGCATGTCCTTTGGGTCTATGCCTGGCAGCTCCATGCGTCTGCATGGAGTTTCCTAGTTCTTTCTTCTTTGTTCTTTTCTTCCTTGCGGTTGCAGCATATATCCTTTTAGTGTCACTACTTGCTTGTCTGTTTCTTGTCCCCACTGTTCTTCCTTTCAGTCTCTCCTCCTCCTTCACCGGTATAAAGGTTGGGTCCTGATCTTCCCAGGGTTCATTATGGTGTTCATCAAAGAGGTGTGTTAGGTATTGAATTAATGAATTACTGAGACAGGCATGCCTTATGTTGATGACCTTTTATTGTTCTGCTCACTGTGGGCTTGTATTATTTGATCGTGGTACCTTTGACTAATTCAACTCCGTGGTTCCTGGGTTCATGAAGCTGCACCATCTTCTGCGACCGGACCAGTGATTCTCGCTCTCTCCTAACCGCTTCCTTGGTTTCTGAGGTAACACCACCTCTTCCAGTGTGGACTCAGATTTAAAGGGATGGTAGTGATTGGCTTCGGATTGATGGTTCTCCTGTGAGATTACCCACAGCAGAAGTCATGAGCTTGGGGGACAGCTAGCATTAGTAACGCAGCACATTACATTAGCTATGTTTTGCGGTACATTTTATTTTACACTTACCATGAGAGGGTTACTGCACACATTGACATTGGTAGACAAATGGTGGAGGTTATCACATAACCTTCTAATTCGTTCTTGGGATAAATTCCTTCACGCGAGAAGTCATTTTAGGCAGCTTTGACCTCATACAAATCTCAGGGATCTCCCTCTTTGTAAGAGCCCTCTAGTATAATCATGTTCTGCAACTCGGATGTCAAATGGCTTCAGCACCAAGTGTCTTGGACGGCCAAACTTTCACAGTTTAATGCTTGTGAATCAAACTTGCTGTAGGGCCTCCTTATATCTAAATATTAGAAGTATCAGAGGTCAAAAGATGTGCAAATATTGAAATTGATGATGGTGAGCGAACACTGGTTTTATTTCAAAACAGAGTTTAGTATCTGTATGTGCTGCTGGTCTTGACAGAGCAAGGAATGTGTTGATCAGGAGTTTCATCAAATATATATCTAATTATTACGGTTCCTATTTTGATAATAACCAAGTCTCTTTCTGAGGAAGACTGATCTAGCTTGTAATGGTCATGGATGTCCTGGAAATCATCCGCCTTTCAAACACGCTAAATGGATTAAACCATTCCCCTCCAGCTCATCGAGACCAACATGACTTTTGTGCCAGCAGGCCTGAACTACTTTTGCACACACTATCCCAAACCCTGGGTGTAATCCTCACCTGTCTCTTCCAGCTTCCTGGGCTCTGTTCCGTTCCTCCAACTGCAGCCCAGCAATGGCCATCTTCCTGGCCACCATCCCTGCAGAAGTAAACAAATACATGTAAACTCAATCACGGTCATGGAAGAAGTCGTGCTCATTGCACCTTCTTCCATCAGGGCTAGGCCTTCCCAACAAATGAAGTGAAGGCTGCTACAAGTAAAGGCCTTGATGGAAGGAGATTGCGAGAGTCCCCTGAGATGGAGGCCTGGAGCAAGTTAGAGGGAAATGGCTAGAGATAGCTGAAGACTTAGCAATACAACACAGAAGGTGCATTATGAAGTATGAGGGCAGACGCCCCAGGAGCTGGCAGCAGTACACCTTTTCCACTGGTAGGGTGGTCGAGAGACTCCTGTCCTAGCCATATGGTCCCATTCCAGCCCACAGCCTGCATGGGAAAGCAGGGAAGTAATGTAGATGGTGGGCATACTTGCAGGGCCTTAAACTCCAGAATGAACGCAATGAGAAGGAAAGCCATAACCAGACCTTGGATTGTGTCCACTCTCTTTGCTGCGAAACACATGCGCTGGCCCAAACTCCCGAGGCGAGCAACAGCAGCCTTCAGCCCAGACTCCTGGGTTTCAAAAACCTGGTGGAAGCTGTAGAAAGACAAAAGCAAAATTAGTAGCTTCCTGACGAGGACTGTGAAGGCCAACAGGACAATTTAGAAATCTCCCTATAGCTTTGATTATTCGCCTTCCAAATATTTCACAGAGTGGGTTTAGAAGTCTCTACAACAGCAGTTTCTCCTGATTCTGCCAAAGTCATGGATAGCATGCCCCTTTGAGACCACTGTAGATTTGTTTGTTTACCAAGGAAGGTGAATCAGTCTATCTGTGCAGGTCTCTTTTTTTTCCTTTTTTTTTTCTCTCTCTCTCTCCTCCTCACCTCCTCGCCCCCCACCCCCACCCCCAGCCTTTGTGGGTAACAGTTTATTTTCATGTCCTAAAGATAGCTCTCTGGGAGCTGAAGGCAACACAAAATGTCCAGAGTGCTGCACAGTCTCAAGTGGTGCTTCCAAAATGTTCTCAGGTGAGGATAGCCACCAGTTCATAAATCTTTGTCCAAACTATGACTTTTCTGATCTTGTACTTCGAGGCTCTCATACTCTCTGTAGAGCCTAAGTGGGGTAATGTTACTTACCTGTAGCAACAAGATTCAAGATTTTTAATATGAAGATTTGGAACTCAGAGTACAAAAAAAAAATTCATTCAATATACAGTACATGGAACTCTGAAATACATGATAAAAAACAATCACCTTACAACTTAGGTCTAAGGCCCCGGACACAAAAAAGTGCAAATACGCAATCAGTTCATTTAAATAATATAACGCAATACTAGGCAGGCCTAATAAATACAACAAACGAGGGAAGGAAAATGTTTTAAAGTGCAACGCTAATACAGTACTTAGCACAATAAATTAATGTCATACTGTGCAAACGTATTTGAAACCTAGAGTACCAATTCCTCAAACTCGTGAACCAGTGCAATTACTTTAAAATTTACGAACATTCAGACAATTTTTAAACTTTATTTTTTGACATTTTGCAGAAATTAAACAACCAATAACATCCCCCTATTGGCATCAAAACATCACATATGCACATTGACAGACTCATTAAGGCACGGTTGGTTGACCAGAGGTCACACTGAAATACATAGTTACCCATGACACATTGCATATTATCAGGCAACAGTTAACGCCCTGCGAGCCCTGGGCCAGTCCCTACACCTCACTCCCCCTCCACCGTGACTCCGGGGGCGTCCCCAGTATCATCCTCAGCGCCCGAACCCATCAGTGAGAATAACTCTCCACTCGTCCCCTCTGACTCACTATGGGAGGCGTGGTCCAGGACCACTATCGTGCCACACATTACGCGCCAGGCCAACAGGTCCTCCTGCAGCTTCTCGTCCCTCCTACAGCTCTGCATATGTGCCTCCTCCGCCAGGGACAGCTCCCGCACAGCACTCAGCCACCTGGGAATCTCCGGGGCCCTCTGACCCATCCAAGTGATAGCCACCCTGCGCCTGGCCAGCACCAGCATCAATTGCATCAATTTATAAGACAATTTCCGTTTCTTTGGCCTAGGTACCAACGCCAACAAGCAGTGTAAAGGTGTCAGTGTAATGTGAATCCCAGTTGTGGCAGTAATATGTTCAAGTGCCCTCCCCCAAAAACTCTGGACCGTTGGACATCCCCAGGCCAAGTGCAAGAACCCCGCTCCCCCCACGCCGCATCTGGGGCAATCATCCCTCCTACCCGGGGAGTAACGTTGCAGTAAGCTCGGAGTGAGATAGGTGCGGTGCAGGAAATTGAAATATATTAGCTTAAAGCGCGCATTACTAGAGACCTTCTTTGTAAGGGCCCCTATTCGCTTGCGTTGATCCTGCTCCACCGGAGCACCCAAATCCACCTCCCAGGCCGCCCACGCCGGAGGAACCGGCGGGGCAGAGTCCCTACGCATGGCTGCATACAGCAGGGAAATAAGTCGACATCCTCTGCCACAAGACAATATAATGTCCAGCCAGGGTATGAGTCACTGGGGGAATCTCTAGACACTGTATCCACAGCGACCTCACCACATCACGCAATCCCTGGTAATGCAGGAACTGTCCTCTACCCAGGATGAAAGCCTCCTCCGCCTGTTCATATGACAAAAAGGTTTCGGATGGGTACAGATCTGCCAGGGTCTCACAGCCTCCCTCCCGCCAGGCCCGAAAGGACATTTGCTCCTCCAACGCCACCATGGGCGCCAGGATCCAAAGCGACAGGCCTCTGTGGAAGGGCGCCGCCCGGAGCACCATCTCAACAAAGCGGTGCCAGACATTCGCCGTATGTCTCACGATGTAGGGCAGAGTCTTGCTTGCCCCCCTTCCCCGCATCAATGCCACCTGAAGCTCCTGCACCGTCGCTGTACCCGCCAACAGCTGCGTCTCCCAAACCTCCGATTCCGCAAACCATCTGGCGGCTGGCAGCAGCTGCGCAGCATAATAGTATAGGTCAAAGCGTGGGGCCTCTAGGCCACCCTCATCATAGGATCGCACCACTGTGTGAAGGGCAACCCGGCTACGTCGGTTCGCCCACAGTAGGGACGTAAGGAGCACATGCAGTGTGCGAAAGACCCTAGTGGGGAGGGGACACAACGTATTTTGCAGTATATAAAGAGTCCTAGGCAACATCACTATCTTAGCGACAGAAAGCTGGCCCATGAGGGACAGCGGGAGGGTGTTCCAAAAGGACATGGAGTGATGCAGGGACTGAAGCACCTTATCAATATTACAGGCCAGGGATCTCGCCTCTGTAGGCGCCACCTGAATCCCTAAGTAACGAAAAGTATCCGTCTCCCAACGGAGCCCGTGCTCTGGCAAATCGTCTCGGGCACGCCGAATCTCGACAGCGGGTAAATCAAAGACTTGCGTCTATTGAGCCTCAGTCCCGACACGTCCCCAAACCGATCCAACTGATTAAGCAACACAGGAAGCGCCTCCCTCGGGGCCTTCAGATAAAAAAAAGGCATCGTCAGCATACAAAGAGATAATGTTGCACGTATCTCCCACTTGTATGCCCCACTGCGACATCTCCAGACGAATCCGGACAGCCAAAGGCTCTATCGCAAGAGCGAAGAGAAGTGGTGAAAGGGGACACCCCTGTCGTTTGCCCCGCCCCAACTGCCACTCCTCCGAACGCGCAGTCCCCAATATCACCCGAGCTCTGGGGGAGTTGTATAAAATACGGACCCAACGGCAAAAGTTCGGGCCTAGGCCCATCACCCAGAGAACCTCCTGTAGGTAAGCCCAGTCCACGGTGTCAAACGCCTTGGCCAGGTCAGCTGATATGAGCACCATCTGCCAATCCAACCCCTCAACCTCATGCATGATATGATTCAAGCGCCTCAGATTCATGGCGGTGTTACGCCCTGGAATAAAGCCGCATTGGTCCGGGTGGACCAAATGCGCCCTCTGCGGGGCCAAACGGGTGGCCAATAATTTAGTTAGAATTTTAACGTCAGTATTGATCATGGTGATAGGGCGATATGCGGACGGGTCGAGCTTGTCCCCGCCCGGTTTAAGGATCATACAAATTTCTCCACTGGACATACTGGACATACTCTGCGGGAGCGATCCGGTCACAAAGACTTCGGCGTAGACCTGCACCAAAAGACGCGCCATTGCGTCTCCAAACTCCTGGTAAAACTCCAGCGGGTAGCTGTCACAGCTCCGGTGACTTTGCGTGCGGCATGCGGGCGAGGGCCGCTCGCACCTCCTCCACTGATAGAGCCGCATCCAAGTCCTTCTGGGCGGGTGTGGAGATAGAAGGGAGGGTCAGCCCTACATTCAGACAATTCTAGAAAATATTCCAAAATTCTTTAAAAAATGTGCACAAATTATTTCTGATGGTGTTGCAGATAATCATTTCCGGGCCTCCACTACCGTGGTTATATTGTACTTCAAAAACAAGAGTCTTAGCAATTGGTGCCGCAATGAAGATGAAGACATACAAATAGCGCCCAATTCCCACAGGGATCATAAAGACTCTCCTTTGGTAGCCCTTACCAGGATCCAGTAATGATTTGTAACGAGAGCAGATTCAACCTTAATAATAAAATGGTTATGCGCGTACCATGGGGGAGATTTCACAGTACATACAGTTTTTATTTTTTTTATTTTTACATAGGCTACTCCCCAATATTTTATTCCGGGCCTGCTGAGCACATAAAACAATATCCCTTTTCTAGCTTACTTCATAGATTGATTTTTGATCAAGTTTTTTACGGTGAGCTTTGGGAAGAGAACCATCCCATTTTGACCAATTAAAAAAAAAAATTCCAGAGCTTTCACATAGTTTAAAAAGAGGACACTTCTTCCCCATAAACAATAAAATATTTCATGTTTCAATGCAGCTCGAATGGACTTGGATTCACCATTCAATAGATTGTTCCACCACCTTAGAACAGCAGCCATAGCAAACACATTTGTGGAGAGGAGCCCAAATGCAAGCCGGAGAGCCGTTGGAACGGCCGAAGAATTCAAATAAAACATTTGTCGCCTAATTTACCCTTCGCTTTCTCAAAAAAGACCAATACCGCTCTTCCATTACCTCTCAGGCATAGCTCAATGCAGGTGGAATCTTAAAAACTTATAGACAACCAATACATGGGTGAAATGCCTGGGCCCACAACACCTATATAATCTGCCTGTGGCAGAAGCTTGAGATGAAGCCTTGCTTCTACACTGACTAATGTGATCCTTATTTAGGCAGTTATTGCAAAAATGTCTACCTAGCTATGGATACACCATCACCGCTTCCAGGTTGTCATTCCCCAGGAACCAACGCAAACCCTTCCTAACTCTGCATCCCCTCGACCTGAAAACCATAACTTCACTCTTAAGGATATTCATTTGAAAAAAATGCTCATCAGCATAATTTCCCAACTCAGAGAGACACCTCTGTAGCCCTTTCAGAGTTAAATACAGCAATACAACATCGTCAGCATAGAGTAAACAGCCAATATTCTTTGCACCTAATTTAGGCAAATCCAACTTACACTGTCCAACTTTGCAAGGTAGATCATGTATGTAGACAGAGAAAAGAAGGGGTGCAAGTAAGCACCCCTGCTTCAGGCCACTGTGCATCTCTACTTTGCTCGAGAGACCCTGATTCCCTCCCATCAGAACCTGTGACCAAGTTGAGGCGTAAAATTCAACTATCAACCAGGGCAAATGTGCAGGGATCCCCAAGGCCACCAATTTCCTCCACAGCGTCCCATGGTCAACCCTATCAAACGCTGTGGAGAAATCAATAAAGGCAGAATATAAGGCCATTCCCTTGCCCACAGGATACTTATCTATCAATGTTTGGAGGGCCAAAATAATATCCAAGGTTCCGCAGTTCTTACAAAAACCAGCTTGGTCTGCAGGAACAAAATTATTACCAAATGCCCAGTCCTGGAGGTGAAGGAGAAAACTCTTTGCAAACAATTTGCTGATCGCGTCCAACAACGCAGTCTGTCTGAAACTAGAGGGAGAGGTTTTCAGACCTTTCTTATATAGAGGCACAACCATACCACCTTTCCATGACCACGGAATAACCCCATGCTGGTAACAATATTGGAACACTGGACACAGCAGCGAGGCCCATGCAGAGACCAGATTTCGGACGTTCATCCAGGCTCATTGCTCCAGAGAATCTTGCGCCTTAAATAAAAACCTCTATCCCCTCAAAAGAGGGCGGGCCATATTTGTCCGAAGAAGGAAGCTCATCACTCAACTCCAACAACATCCCGCAACTGGAATTGATGGCATATAACTGCAAGACGTAATGGGACCATTTTGCACCGGAAATCAGAATGGTCTTGGCCTTAATTCTAGTATCACAGTATTCTGCTATCAATAACCAGTATTTACGCAAATCACCAGAGGAAGCAGCTTCTTTCAACACAGTCCATTTCCGGTCCTCCTCCCTCATCTGTTCAGACACCTTCAATCTAGTTCTAACCGCTTCAAATCGATGATTTCCCTTTGCCTCAGTAGCAACAAAATGCTTAAATTGTTTTCTTACTAGTGAATTTATATCATGGTTTACCTTCTTTACCTCCCAGGAGATAGCTACAGAGGATTTAACACTGGCAGTACTTTATTTTCTCCCACATGATCGAAACAGGGACAGCTGCTCTTCAAACCAAGCAATAGGGTTCTCTGTGAAAATAACGGAAGGGGCTGAAGTCGCTATTTTAACATAAGCAACCAGATTCATCACATTATTTTCAGGCCAAAAAGTATGCTCATTGGTTTAACTGTAGACAATGCTGACGTTTCTTGAATTCCAGCTCAAATGACTTAAGACCTAAATCAAAAAACATCGAAAGAATACTTTGATCACTTTAAATCCGTCCTTAATACCTCAATATGGGAGCAGGCACCAAACATTTGGCAGGAAACCACTATATAATCGATTAATGATGATTGACCCCGAAAGGATTGAAAGGTAACAGAGGCTGGTGAGTTCTCCAGAAACGGACTATTAAAAGCATAAGATCATTAGTTCTCAGGCAGTCCAGAAGGCGAAGGCCCCGCCTGGCTGATCTAATATTACCTGGCAAAACACCCTCGGGAATATTCCACACCTCTTCAAACTCTCTACTTCCAAAAATCAAAGATGAACAATTCGAGATTTTAGCATTAAAATCTCACACAATAATTATCAATGTGCATTCTTCCGAAACACTAATATTGTGTGTAAAAGAGAACATGGATTTAATTAAGATATCATTCGCCCTCCTGGGGGGATATACACATTGACCAAAAGAAAGGACGTATACATATGCCAGTCAAATTACACAAATCTAACTTAAAGCAAACGCACAATTTTTAAAGATGAACAAATAGCTTTGGATTTCAATGTATACGAATACAAAGTTAGAATTCAGCCACCCCGCTGCTTTAGCGGGAATAGAGTAGTGGGCGTCTTTCTCGAGCGCCATCTTGGGTGAGGGGAATTGGGCTTGGCCGCATCTCAGGGGCTGTGCTCTAGCGGTCAGGCACCTGCTTGCCTACTTAGGAACTGGCAATGCAAGCGCGCGGTTAGTTGGAACTTAAAAGTAACAAAAAATAGCTGATAACTCACTCGCGCACTACGAGGAGAATACCAGTTGACTAATCCTTTTAACTGATGCACTCGAGTCACTTTGCTGCATTTGTTGTGAAAAACTGCTAAAACTGCGAAAATTGTTTATAATCTTTTAAAATTGCCCTTTTGTTTTATTAGATGTTACTCTTACCTGCACATTAAAATTGAATTCAGCCACCCCGCTGCTTTAGCGGGAATAGAGTAACCGGCGTCTTTCTCGAGCGCCATCTTGGGTGAGGGGAATTGGGCTCGGCTGCATCTCAGGGGCTGTGCTCTAGCGGTCAGTCACCTGCTTGCCTACTTAAGAACTGGCAATGCAAGCGTGCAGCGCGCGTTCCGGCGGTGCGCCAGAGGCAAGCCCGTCTGCACCTGTCCGAGCACCGGTCGCGCACAGCGCCAGCCATGCTGCCCATTGCAGCCCACACCAGGATAGAATTGAATATACCAGGGAACAGCTACTCACTATAGGAAAGAGGGACAAAGGGGGGACGCCTTCTCCACCTACTAGTTTGGATCAATGTAAGAACACCCTCAAGTGTGGTCTGATCAACTGTAGATCCTTGAGCAAACACTATCATGAGGTCTCCACCATGTTAGAAAACATGAAATTGGATGCCCTCTTCCTAACTGAAACCTGGACCACCTCAGATTCGTTGGTGCACCTGGGTTTTGCCTGCCCACAAAATATTTAATAAGCCGCGGTCATTGGGAAGAGGAGGGGCAGTCGGGGTAATTTTTAAAGAAGAATGGGACTTTGCGCCCCTACAGGTAGATGAGGTTGTTGGGATCGAAAGACTGGGCTTCTCACTCCAGGAGACTAAAGGTAGACTACTTATGGGTGTTCTCTGTTATAGAGCCCCGGGGGTGGATACCCAGTACCAGGATCTACTCAACTCTATTACCAATCTGAGCTTAACCCACCCACGTATGTTGGTACTAAGAGACTTTAACCTATGGGATAACTGTAGCCTAGACAACCATCAAAGGGATTTAAGGCACACCTGTGAGAATCTTGGTCTCCATCAAATGGTAATGCAACCATCGCATTCAGGAGGACATGTTTTGGACCTCCTATTTGCGAATCAGGCTGAGACGGAGGTGGTAGACATTGTGCCTCACAGCTGGACTGACCACTTCCTGATTCACTTTTCAATTAAGTTGCCTAGCTTAGTGGATAAAAACAACCAATTATCGACCTTTCGGAAGGGCAGAGAATGGAATAAGGTGGTAAAAAATTGGGCCCAACTACCTTCTCAGGGTCAGTGGTCATTCTCCCCCTCCACCTCGGTAGATGAAAACTACCAGTCCTACTGCAATGCGGTGGTGGAAACCCTTGACTCGGTGGCCCCGATAAGACGCATAAAACTCAGGAAAACAACCTCTGCTCCCTGGTATAATGATGAACTGAAACAGCTGCGGGAAGCATGTAAAAGGGGAGAGAGAAAATAGAGGAGGGCCTACTGGAATTCTGATAAAAAGCGCTGAAACGGGCCCAGACCAAGTATAGGGAATCGATTACTAGGGCCAAAGCAGATTACTATGCTGAAGCCATTGTCCAAGCACCCAATAGCACCAAAGCCCTCTTTAGGATTGTTAGGGAGCTTTCAAGCCCAGCCTCTACAAGTAATAAGGTAGTGGCATCACAGGAACTTTGTGGCGAAATTGCTTCCTTTTTTAAGGACAAAATAACCAACATTGTCAGTAAACTCCAATCTGATGGCCCAGATGATTCGGCTTGGATGCCTGATACTGTCTCCCAGAATACCACTTCCCTGGACTTCTTTTATGCCCCTTCGGAGGATTTGTTTAACCAGCTCGCTCTTAGTGTATCATCAGGCTCCCCTTTAGACCCGTTTCTCCATAAAATCTGGAAGATCCTGGGTAAAGAAACCTTCCACGACCTATGGAGGATCTGTTGTCAGTCACTGGAGGAAGGGGTGGTTCCCGAGGTATGGAAACAAGCAGTTGTAACTCCCTTGTTGAAAAAAACATCCCTGGACCCCATTGATCCAGCTAATTTTAGACCCATCTCCCTATTGCCCTACCTGGTTAAAATCCTGGAGAAGGTTGTCAGCAAAAGTTTGTCATGTTATCTTGAGGACAACTTCTTGCTGGACAGGGATCAATTTGGCTTCCGCCCGGGACATGGGACAGAGATGGTGCTGGTAACAGCAACGGACAACCTGCGAATGCGTGCTGACAATGGTAACTCCTCGGTCCTTGTATTATAGGACATGTCAGCCGCATTTGATACGGTGAGCCAGGCCATGCTGGTTGAGAGTCTGGAAAGCATAGGGATTAAATGTCGAGCCCTGCAGTGGCTACGATCATACTTGTCAGGAAGACAACAAGCTGTATCTTTAACACCGTTTATCTCTGACATGTCCCAGCACACCACGGGGTGCCACAGGGCTCGGCAATAAGCCCAATTTTGTTCAACATCCATTTGCGTCCTCTTTTCCCCCTTATTAAGTCTTTTAGGGTAGACCTGGTCAACTATGCGGATGACACTCAACTGATATTCTCCCTGGAGGGGAAACAAGCGGGGTCTGTGGACACCTTCCAGGAGTGCATGTGTCAAACTGCAAGTTGGCTCAGCTTAATGGGGGAAAAACTGAGGTGGTGTACTGTCCAGCTACCAGAGTGTCTCGACATCTGCCGATAGAATTTAAACTTACTCAGGAGGATGAACCCTTGGCTCCTGATAAAGTGGTATGCAATCTGGGAGTTATGGTTGATGAAGATCTCCAAATGAACATACAAGCCGACAAAACTGCCAGTGTGTGTCTTTCTCTGCTACGAGTATTGCGTAAGATCCTTCCCCTACTCCCAGAAGACTCCCGACCGCTCGTAGTGAGAAGTGTAATACTGAGCAGGTTGGACAATTGTAACTCTCTCTATTTGGGAGCACCACAATATATTGTGCAGAGGCTACAGAGAGTGCAGGCAGTGGCAGCAAAACTGGCGCTAAATAGACAACGTGGGTCCACTACAACACTGGCATTAAAAGATCTCCACTGGCTGCCCATTAAGAAGAGAATTTACTTTAAATCTCTGTGCATAATGTATAGGGCAGCACATGGACAAGGTCCTATCCCGGTGCAAGAAATGTTTACTTGGTATAACCCAAGGAGGCAGCTCCGATCGTCAAATATCAATCTGATTACAACTACCAAATGTAAGAAATCCCGGAAGGGGGGGTAGAGCCTTCGGAGTACTTGCCTCACATATCTGGAATGGGCTGCCTTTGAATCTTAGGCAGGAAAGCTCATTGATTGGGCTTAGGAAAAGCCTGAACACCTGGCTCTTTCCAAGGAATCCTCAACAGACAAGAAGGATCTTATTAGCTCTTCTCAACAGACATTTATAGTCTTGTCCTTCACTTTATAGCTTCCTGTAACATACACTTGAGGGTTCTGCCAGGACCCTACGAGTTTGGATCTCTGAAATACCTTTCACTTGTAGGTAAGCATGCCTTCACCTTATTACTCTCTTTTCATACTAATAACTCACATTATTGTCGTTTACATTGCTTGTTACATTTATAGCAAGGTCTGCATTTGATGAGTAAATTCAATGATGAATGTAGAAAGTTGTGAGTACAAATTATCGCTCCTCTCTGTTTGCTAATATGAAATGGACATCAAATTTATATGAATTTGTTTTACATTTGCGGTTCCCCTGAAGAAGAGATCAAAAGATCTCGAAATGCATTGGGATGGACTACTTACAATTGTATAGCATCATGTAACTGTTTTATGATGTAAAATCATTTTGTGACCATTTTTGATTTTGTTTATGATGAATGAATTTAATTCATAAGAGATATATGACATAAATATGTTGGTGTCAATAAATCATGAAAAATCATGACTGAAAACCAAACAGTTGATCAAGAATGTAAATTATTTCAGAAATTTAGTATATAAGAAAATCTCAAGAAATAGCGAACCGTATGGTTGGCACCCGCTGTGCAGGCAGGGTTCAGTGATAACCTATCACTTTCCTTCTCAGTGTAACTTACAGGAGACTAGCTACCGCCTCCCCACCTAGCACGCCCCATCTTAAATGGATTTATTTTCCTAAAACAAGAGGTTAAAACTACTAAAATAGAGTGCGCAGTACACCCCATTACCTCTCTCCAAGGAATGCCTACTAGTTCTCCGGATATTGACAATTGCGCTTGCTGTCTTGATGTGATTTCTAATTCAAGCGCCAGGATACCCGTAGGGTGGCAGTTTCTGTGCTATATAAATTTTCATTCCATTCCAAAGTAAAATGGATATAACTCCACTAGCATGCCCTTTTATTGTGGGTTTTGCAGCACACGAATAAACAAAATAATAATCATAATTAAAATCAGAGCATATCCAGGTTTCCTGCAGGCCAATTACCGATGGGCAGAACCATCTTAAAAAAAGAACTTGGACTTAGGGTGTACCAGGCATGCCATGTACCTCTGCAACAGCGGATGTTTTATATTTTTTGATATCGCTCTGGGACGCTGTAGTGATGTCCGCCCGTGAGGCGCCTTTTTTGACCTTGGCTCTATCTGATGCCGCTTATTACACATTAGCTACGATTAGCATGGGTCTGCGATCCTGGTTGTCCTGGGAATATGTTAATAAGGGCTCATTACACACAACTGGTCTTCAACATGCAGGTTTTATCATGACTGTAAGTACCACTACGGTTTCCAGCGCAATATCCTGGAGAGAATTGTCGCAGAGCCATCACACTTCTGGATATATTTTCTTGAACTTATAGGGTACACCCATGCCCATACCTTTAAGTCCCTTATATTAGGGTTTTCTATAGGACTCCACCTCCCGCATGCTTCTGAGGTTGGGGCAGCCAACCACGCCTACACAGCTCTATTCAATTCCTTAAATTGTTGGGTTATGGGCTCTCCTGCAGCTTCCACTATCTTTTTATGCACCAGTATGTGAATCTTTGCCTTGTATGATTTACTGTCCATCAAGCCACTTTCACATGAATAGTGAATGGATTAGTACTACAGTGCTGATTAAGAATGACACTTTTTTTTGGGGTTGTTTTTAACTTGTACATATCAATGTGTTTTTATGCTCTATGTGTTATGTTATTCACTGTAACATATAAATGTTTGTGCATGTCTAGTTTGTAACATCTCCAAGGATATTTTTGAAATTTTTGTGGTTTTGTGTTTGAGTCCTGTGCTTTTTTCTTTACGTATTTAAGTTGGAACGCATTTGTGTTTTTATTTTGATGTTCGTCTTTTTGTATGATATTTTCAGCCCTGATGAAGTTCTCCTAGCGGGAACAAAATGTGTTGGCTGAGCTTAATTTTTCTACTGAACATTTGAAAAAAAGATTTTGAAATAAAGGATTTTTTTTACATCACACTTAGTCTATTGGACTTCATGGAACTGGTGCACCCCCACTTTTAGCAATTTGTCTGGATCTGCAACACAGTGGCATTACGCAACGGGTGGCGCTGGGGAGCATTGCGCAGGACCAGGATTTGTTGGAATTAGCGTGAAATGCAGAGCTAAAACTCCGCTGTTCAAGCTGTGGATGCATTAGCCTGCAGCCTTGAGTTCATTTTTAGGTCTCGGCCTAGAGACGCGCGAAGCGCGTTCTCGGCAGAGAACTACTGTAATCGTGTCAGTCGCCAAATCCGCCAAAAAGGAGACAAGAGCTGGGCACGCGCCCAGCATTCCTAATGGGAGAGGGAGCGACAAGTGCTGGCCACGCGCGGATTCAGTCGCGCTCACGGCGCCAGCGTCCCCGCCGCGCGCCGATCACTGCTCTCTACCGGGCCGGCATCGAGAAGTTTCGCAACGCAGTGAGGGCACTGAGAGGTAGGTGCTTGTTATTTCCGTGGGTGTGGCGGCCTTTGTTGATGTCTGCCCGTAAACAAGCTTTAAGACTTCTTTTTTGAAATTCCACTCTAAACAGGTGTGTGTGCTGGACTTGAAAGGCCTAATGATTCGGGGTACGCCGCAGCCTCTTTCATCTAAATGATGTCTCTCCTTACCGGTCTATTTTAGATTTTCACAGATATGTTCCGGTTATGTTACATGCATGATACACCATTTTTGAAGGGTTTTTTCACTTTATCACACATACTCCACTTCACAACCTAAACTGGACACCCGTTGGGATATAAAAGGGTAAATGTATATTATGGCAGCTAATACATCAAGTGACCCTCTCCTTCCAGGTCATTGTGGACAGTTTTTCCAGTCCTAGAAGTTTGAATGGTAGCCAAATGCATTCTGGGTGTGGTAGTCTTTTAGTTCCATTGAACTACTGAAGCTAACACACTTGAAGTCAATGATTTGTAGCTGAAAAGCTAAGGACTCAAGACAGTGTCGGTAATGACCTGGAGTGAGGTGGTTACCCTACAAAAACGATAGATTGCAGATTCCTGAATATTAAACATTGGCATCCGGTCGATGAGTATGACAACCACTTCCTAAGCAACTCAAGACAGAGTGGTGTGAGCAATCCGGGTTAGAGTTGAGGCCTGTAGGTCAGCAAAAAGCCAGCTACAAACCCATACCCAATATAATACACCAGTTTCCATCATAGAAGGTCCATGTGTATGTCGAATAGACTTGCATTCAGCCTTTTCCTTCAGCAATCCGTTTTGAAAGATGGAACAAAACACAGAAAAAGAAGGATTTGCCGGGTTAGAGATTACCGACTTTGAACAGGTGCCAACAAGGGAAAACAAGCATTTACAATGCAATGGTCTCGCCATTCTTAAAGTTAGAGCTATTGGCATAGCTCATGACATTATTTTTATTTATGTTTTTTGTTTTTAAAACATAAATAAATGGCATAGTAATTTACAATGCCAATAGCTTAATCGCTCGCAAATGCGAGACCTATTGCATTTGCACCCACACAGGGCCACACACACAAAGCCACCCACACACACATACAAAGCCACCCACACAGAGTCATTCACATAGAGCCACCCACACAGAGCCACCCACACACACACAGAGCCACCCACACACACACAGAGCCACCCACACACACACAGAGCCCCACACACAGAGCCCCACACACACACAGAGCCCCACACACACACAGAGCCCCACACACACACAGAGCCCCACACACACACAGAGCCCCACACACACACAGAGCCCCACACACACACAGAGCCCCACACACACACAGAGCCCCACACACACACAGAGCCCCACACACACACAGAGCCCCACACACACACAGAGCCCCACACACACACAGAGCCCCACACACACACAGAGCCCCACACACACACAGAGCCCCACACACACAGAGCCACACACACACAGAGCCACACACACACAGAGCCACACACACACACACAGAGCCAAACACACACAGAGCACACACACACACACACACACACACACACACACAGAGCCACACACACACACACAGAGACACACACACACAGAGACACACAGAGTCACACACACACAGAGACACACAGAGTCACACACACACACAGACACACACACAGGGAACAGAGGCCTGAAAATACAATCACAACGAGGGAACAGGGGGCAGGAAAGCAAGCACAACCAGGGGGCAGGAGAGCAAGCACAAACAGGGGACAGGAGAGCAAGCACAGCCAGGGGGCAGGAGAGCAAGCACAACGAGCGAGGGGGCAGGAGAGCAAGCACAAAGAACGAGGTGCAGGAGAGCAAGCACAAAGAACGAGGTGCAGGAGAGCAAGCACAACCAACGAGGGGGCAGGAGAGCAAGCACAAAGAACGAGGGGGCAGGAGAGCAAGCACAAAGAACGAGGGGGCAGGAGAGCAAGCACAAAGAACGAGGGGGCAGGAGAGCAAGCACATAGAACGAGGGGGCAGGAAAGCAAGAACAACGAGGGGGCAGACGCCAGAAAACGGACACAATCAGGGAACAGAGGCAAGAAAAGCGAGCACTCACCGGAGGACTCGGCAGCTTCTCTACTTCATCCGGTGGCGTTCCAGCAGAAATGGCTCCCGAAAAAGCCCTGACATTTTAGGACTGGGGGGCGTGTTTTTCATTCTCTCCTCTTCCCATTGGCTGGAATGTAAAATTCCAGCCAATTGGAAGAGGAGAGAAAGAAAATAGAAAGAACGTAAAAAACACCCCCCCAAATCCGGGCTTGAACGGAGTGACGCCCCTCTCCTCCAATGGCTGGCCTCGGTTTAGGAAGCCAGCCAATGGAGAAGAGGGGCGGGTTCAACCCCCCATACTGTAAAACAAAATGTCTCACCAGCGAGACTGCGCAAGTGCAGCCTACGCAGGCCGAGACCTAAAAACGGTCAGTCCATGACCTAGTGCACTCACATCAGAAAATTGTTACTCTAAATTGCTGATTTAATCCTGCCTGCAAAGTGAACATGGCTCCCATCAATCGTTATTAACTCGCCTTATTGAAAACGTAGTTATCCTGCTCCCTTCATAGACCTTAACAGATATCTGGTCCTCTTGGGACTAGACTACAGCAATATTACTGAGCATACAACAGTTTCAGAGATACAGACTCAAGTGGCCAGCATATACATTAACTGAATTCACATATACTCAACCACTACCATGATGTTGACCGATTGTACAACCTGCACAAGACCTTCTAGGGCAATTATCTTCAAAACCTTAATACATTAGCACCAACAATTTGAAATCAAGTACAATTGCTCAGATCAACTACACTGAACTCTGATTTAAAAAAAATATATGAACGAGGCCAGCCACTAGTCATTCACTTCATGAAATGCTTAATCAAACATTGAGAACACAACGAATTTGCCAAATGTTCAAGAATTACCTGAAATGGAATGAGCCCTATTTAGACAGGTTCTGCTGACTACACTTTCACAGAGGTATTACCCACCCCTCCTTCATACCCCTCCATTGGCAGGACTGATTATTCTTCTTGCATCTGGTTTATCAAGCTAAACTCATGCCACCAAGCACATAACCCACCCAAGAGAAGTTCAAGTCATCCACTAGACACTAATTCAGCGATCCTATGGGTCTTACAGTGCTCCAATTATTGTGAATGTTAACTGGCAGTTGTATACCACACAATCTGCTGCTATAGTGGCATCTCTGTGCCCTTTGCTAGGCTAAAGAGAGACTTTGAAAATATTTCGACAGTAGACAAGCAACTACTCTGGTTTTGTGGACACTGTCAATCTCAAAAATCACAAATGCTCATTAGAGCAAAGGAAGGAAATGTACATCTCTCTCCTATTTTTCAAAATAAAAACTTACATAAATTAGAGAAAGGCACTCACTGTATTCCATAGAATTTCCTTACAAAAGTGTCTAAATATTGATACTGTAATCACAGATGGGAAAGCCTCAGGAACCTGAGCTCTAATTTTGCATAAACTAAGTTGTCAAAATCTGGCTGCATGGTAAAGTTCCAGATTAACATGAATATGAAAATGTCTTTCAAATACAGAAGGCAACAATGACCCAGCAACTGATCCAGAGGTCAGAGATATGACAACCATTAAGGAGTGACTAGGAAATCGACAACAATCTCTAAATGTTGGACTAAAAACAAAATGGCTGTATTAATTCATACTTAAAATTATACCATTTAAACAAGGCTACAAAACACCAGCGAGTTGTATTTGGTAAAAAAATACTGTTTCACATTGACAAACGTTTAAAAAAGGCCCCATAGTGTGTTTTGGACCATACATGGGTGAAAAACAGCAGATTGTAAAGATACATCTGGATCCTCCACAACAGAGTGAAAATGTATCACATAAGCAGACTGACTATTTCTCCCATTAACAATGACCGACAAAAAAGCTGCTCATTTCATTGCTGCTCATGTCCCTGCAGTTGAGAGGATGATGGGAACGAGGTTTAGGCGAAACCCCAATTTAGCTCAATAATAAGGGCTGCCTGTCACGAAGGGGTTGACTATAATAGCTGATTTAAAAATTATTCGAAGTCACAGCAATATAAATTTGACTTGATATGACAAGAACCTTCTTAATATTCTCCAATACGAATTGTGCAACTGCCCCCCTCAAGTACAGAAAAGAAATATGCATTTTAGGAAGCGATGCAATTGCTACTCCTGCAGCACAAAAAATAAAAATATAACTTCCATAAATTGTGTTTTATTATCAATTTATCCTACATTACAATTGAAGTACATGCTCAAACAAGACACCTCCGAGTATTTTAAAGCAGAAACCCTTCTAGTCAATTTCTGTATATTCTGTAGTTTTTCTAATCCGCTCTCCCTGTGGTTGAGCAAAATCAAATTGCCTCTCACATTTTCAGACAGCTCTGTGAAGGTGATAATAGAGCTGCTCCCTGCTGTCATGAGGCAGAAAATGGCATACGGGGCTAGAAAGAAATAATACAAGCATTTGCAATGCAATAGGTGTCGCATTTACGCTACTTTGAGCTATTGGTATTGTAAATGACAATGCCCTTTATTTATGTTTTTAAAACCAAAACATAAATAAAAGGCATGGTCATTTAAAATGCCAATAGCTCAAACTTGTGTAAATGCGAAACCAATTGCATTGCAGATGCTTGTGATCTGGTGGTTTCCAGACAGACTATCGGTGCCTGCCACGAAATGCCTCTGTGAACTGACACTGCTAAGCGATATATTGTTCCCTCAAATGACGTGCTCTTGCTAACCTTTAGGGAGAGGGGTGAGGATCAGAATCAGAAGCACACACCCAGAAGCAGTCAAAAGAACAAGGGCCATGGCACTTACTGTTTTAAAAAAGTAAGTTGAATGTGCCTTTCTAGGGGAGGAAGGGTGTAGCGGGCGGCGGTGTAAGGAATGGGACAGACATACTTAGACCTCGAGGGTGAAAGGCCACGCATGGACGGGTCCGATGGGAGAGCTGTAGCAATGTTGGCTATTAGCCCAAACCTGCCTGGCTAGAATGTAAGGTTGGCAGCCACCAATTGTGTGTTAACGGGGAAGGGTGTGTCATAATTTACACTGTCACACTAAAAAGTACATAACAAGAGGTACACATCTGTAGGAGCATGTGCTGTGTCCAAGTCATGCAGGAGGCTGTAGCAGATGCATCCTTCATCCTAACTATCCGAGGAACAGCAGACAATGTACTATGGTCCTTATAGAACCGTATCATAAAAATACAGTGTTCTAAGAAAAAAATCAATGGGAGTTCAGGTAGGTGGTGATGCATTGGGTGCACGTATCAGGATGATGAATATTATCTTGTAACACCTCTACTTCAATAATAGACACCAATGTGCTATTAAACCACTTCTGTATGGCTGCACATTTTAGGATCATGGAGGTGACGCATCTTGTGTACAGACAGTAAAAGGTTTGAGAATAAATAAAAACAAATCTAAAATAAAACCATAAATGAAAATGAATAGGTATGCACTAAAATATTTTAACTGTGCTGCCGGTACCTGGGCTTTGTACCCAAATAATACGATCAAAACATATCTGCAAGCCTTGAACCTCTCCACTTCCTCCTAATGGCCCCCCCCCCCAAAAAAAAACACAAAAAAACCCCAGGGTAAACGTCTGTAGGAGCTACATTGGATGTAACGAAAGAAAATAACACATGAAAATAATAAATAGCGCCCAGCAGTTCATGGATGCATATACTGTCCTGGCCTCTTTGAGAAACAACCCAAGTCAACATTTCGATTCTACCGGCAGCCACGCCCACGCTACGAAAAGGAATCGATCGCAGGCTCCTGAAGATGTCCTTAAAATGCTGTTTAAAATGTTTGAGACCTGAGAAGAAGTCACCAAGAGAAAAGGCACGCACAGTTTATTGTAACCTTTTGCACAAGTCTATTGAAAACTCAGTCGAAGTGAACAGAAGCGCACACACACAGAGCAGAAACAAATAAGATATACGTGGTTCCTGTAATATTTTAGTAGCAGTGCAGCCGGCTTACAATGGAGAAACAAAGAAAGTCATTATGACAGCATGCCGACAGGCGCCCCTCATAGAGCTGAAATAATGTAACACCAGCACTGTTCCACGAGTCATCTGCATCGGTCATCGTCAAGAAAATCGTTTCTTACTCATGCATCCCATGTACAACTTTCTCCCCATCTTGCAAACATCTAGATGTGCAGAAAGTTGTACATGGGATGCATGTGTAAGAAACGACCAATACAAAACGCAGGCGATACTAATCGCAATATATATGGCGTTACACATAGTTCTGCCAACATGGCACATTGGCCGCTATAGGCGCTTTTCTCGTTAGCATTATGATTACGATGGGATGTGCCACGTCAATAACAGGTAAATGTCCTTATAGTGACAGGTCAAAAAAGTGCACAGAAAACTGACTCCTCCCTACAGCTTGTCCCGTGCCCTAATTCCCCTTCTCTATACGCAGCCAGTTTGAAGCAACACGCTGAAGGTCTTGTGCAGCACCAGTTTACATTTGTGAGCCATCAATATATCCCACGCTAACAAAGAATAAACAGTGTTGGTTTAGGCACAGCATATTTATCAATATATTGAAATAGTTAGCTTAGGTACTAGTGCAGTAAGTCAGTTGTTTTCTACTTAGCGTCTTACCGTTAATGGTGGTGGGTCGGCCGGTGGGGACACACTGGCTGCACTGCCTTTGCTCAGCCTCGGTTTAATAACGGATTTGTTCAATTAGGCGGGGGCCTGGTGCTGTTTGCTACCAGACAGTCACAGACTCATAGTAGTACTGTACTACTGGCTGATCGATGCGGCAATGCCTGCACATGCTGCCCAAAGTCGTCACGCTGGGGATCGCCGGGCGCGAAACAGCGCAGCGGGAGCGCACGTCGCCGTGAGCGTGCACATCGGATCGCCAGAGAAGACACGCAGACCTCCGAGGCTGCCTGCTGCCTACACTGACCCGCTGCAGAGGAAGAGGGACACGCGGAAAGAGCCAGGTGAGTTGGTGGGGGGGCAGAGAGGGGGGGGGGAGAATGTGTATGTGTGTGTGTGTGTGTGTGTGTGTGTGTCAGCGTGTGTGCACGCGCGTGTGCGTGCGTGATTGTGAGAGGCTGCCGCTGTGAATGTGGAATGTGGAGCAAAAGATGTGCACGGCGGGGGGGGGGGGGGGGGGGAGGGGTGCGCGTGCGTCCACGATGTGAAATCGGCGCTCGTGCACGATGTGCAATCGGCGCTCGTGCACCAATCTATCTCCCTTGAGGAGCAACTCAATGACAATAGGTCGAGAGAGCTCGACCTAAAAAGGCGCTACCAGCAGGCCCACTACCAGATACCTGCAAAAGATATTACCTGGTAGAGGTTGGTCCTGCCCACCACCAGCCTGCAAGAAACACTTGTTTTCTATGTGCCGTTTGGTTAAGGAACGGTGGGGGAAAGGAAGCATACTCCACAATTGCTAATCCAACACAGCACTATAAAGCTTTCTGTAGAGCATAAGAGCTCCATTTAGAGTTTTGAAAGATGGGCTCACATCCAAAATTTGTTAGTCATCCTGCCCCAGCAAACTTGTGGTTCATCTAAATCGTTTAGAGTTGGAGATGAGGGTTCATGGAGTTTCCAACAGTGAGACTCAGCAAGGTACCCCATCTGAAACCCTTCATGTGATGATCCGTCCCCCATTGGCCTTCCAGGTCACAGTGGTGGTATACCCGCCCATCGCAACAAGCAGTGAGCTTCATTGATTTTCCCTGTCCAGGTAGGCCTTACTTGGTGTGGTAGATTAGTGCAGGGGAAAAAACTGACCAAACGTACAAGGAGTGAGTAGGGATATTTTGTTTTTGCTGAAACAAACTCCTGATTAAGAAGTTTTTCTCAGCAAAACTAAAAATTAAATCTTAGCAGGAGAAACAAACAAGACACACACTTGGCATTCAGAACTGCCTTCCGGGCCTCTGCTGCACCAGCAGATGCATTCACTGCATCATGTTCCCGGAGAGCCAGGCAAGGATCTCTAAATGTAACAGTAGGTCCTCTACGAGTAGGGTAGAGGCCAGGGCCTCCATCTACCTGGCAGTCCACCTGACACACTTCAAATAAGCTCACAAGACCCAGATGAACAGATACACACATAGTGTGATCCAGGATCATTTGAGATGCATGCGTGTGCTCCATCATTCTCTGATAAACTGCCAATGGAGAAGTGTCGCTTTGCATTTTGCATCCCTCTCATGACAAATCATTTAAGGTCTACATTTTAAAAGGTGGCGATCTGAGAGATGGAGTGAAGTGTTCTCTTTTAATTGTTTGTGTACAGTGTCACCTGGGCCCTTTTTTAGGTTGAGCCTGAGCAGCACATGCGCTGCTCTGCGAGGCATGCTGTATTAGAGTATGGACTTGAAGCTCCGCTCATTCTCCGCCCATATTTGTCATTGGCTTGGGTCATTGTCATTTGTAAATGCTGGCTTCTGATTCGTTAATAGGCTTGTTAGTCACTCCTTAGTACCGCCTTTCCTTCATTTGTAACCTCTCATGAGGACTGGTGGCCCTTTTACTTCTGTTGTTATACAATATATGTCTTATTTAGTCTGTAGGCACTCTTTTCTTTAATGAATGCCAATAGCTTAAACTCTCGCAAATGCGAGACCTATTGCATTGCAAATGCTTGTATTTAAAAGGATTCACAGCTCGAGACGCACAACCACACACACACACAGCCACACACACACAGCCACACACACACAGCCACACACACACAGCCACACACAGCCACACACACACAGCCACACACACACACAGCCACACACACACACACAGCCACACACACAGCCACACACACACACAGCCGCCACACACACACAGCCGCCACACACACACAGCCGCCACACACACACAGCCGCCACACACACAGCCGCCACACACACAGCCGCCACACACACAGCCGCCACACACACAGCCGCCACACACACACAGCCACACACAGCCACACACACAGCCACACACAGCCACACACACACACAGCCACACACACACAGCCATACACACACACAGCCACACACACACAGCCATACACACACACAACCACACACACACAGCCATACACACACACAACCACACACACACACACACAACCACACACACACAAAACCACACACACCACCCCACACACACAACCACACTGTCAGTGCACACTTTCACCAGGCACAGGCACCATCAGTCGTCAGTGCACGCTTTCACTGGGCACAAACACCACCAGCCGTCAGTGCACGATTTTACCAGGCCAAAACACCACCAGCTGTCAGTGCACGTTTTCATCAGACACACACCACCAACCGTCAGTACACGCTTCCACCAGGCACACACACCACCAGCCGGCAGTGCACACTTCCACCAGGCACACACACCACAGTGCACAATTTCTACAGGCACACACACCACCAGCCATCAGTGCACACATCAATTGTTAACGCATCCACAAATAACTATTGTAGCAATCGCAGTATGGCGCACTTTACTTTCAAACATATTCATCTAAAGCGCAGCATGCCACCACTGCTACAAAAATAAATACACATTTTTTTGGCCTACAATTTATAGACTTTTGGTTCAATTGGTGTTGCAATATTAAGCAATGCCAATAGCTCAAACTTAATTAACCCGAGACCTATTGCATTGTAAATGCTTGTTAAATTAGTGCAGGGTAACATTCTCTTTCAACATTAATGGAAGGGTGCATTTACTTAAATTATTATTATCAGGCTGCAGACAGTAGAGCCTGATAAGGAGCAGGGCTCAGTCCGATTTATGGGCCACGCTAGGTCTCGGAGGAGACAAGCACTGAAGCACGGAAGTTTTAACTCTTAAATAAAAGCCCTTGTCGATTCAATATTGGAGCGTGAGAACAAAATGAAGTTTCTGAATGCTTTTAAATGGGAGAAAATAAAAATTTACCGTAATGATTTAACTCTTCATTTTAATTTTCTCCCATTTTATAGTGTTGTATTTACAAGCAGCAGGCATTTTGCTCCCAGTGGCCAGTAGACACTGAGACATATTTATAAGTAAAAGAATTGTAATGTTTTTCAAATGGGAAAAATGTAAAGTGAAGAAAACTTTTTCTATGAAACATTAAGTATTAATGTCTTTCTCCACTTTCAATTAAGCCAAATACCTCTTAATGTCTTATGAAGCATGTTTATTCACTTAGCATTATTCCCACTTAACCAAATGTATTTTTCTGTTATAAATATGGCATCATGTCTTTAGACCACTGGGAGTAAAATGCTTGGTGTTTGGTGTTTGTGAATTTGACACTTGGAAATGGGAGAACATTGAAATGATGACATTTATGGAATCCACATAAACACAGTTAACTTCAGCTTAATTTTCTCGATATTGTGACATATTTATAAGTGATAAATACAGCCATTATTTTAAGTTGGAGGAAGTAAAAGCGCAGAAAAAGTTCCTTAATCTGAGCATTTTTGCTGAACATTTTTTTGCACTTTAAATTTCTCCCATTTGTGTTATACATGTAACGGTGCCAAATATGACGAAAGGTATATCCAGTGCCACACGTCTATACAACACAGTCTCTCCGTCACCTGTACACAAATATACCATTCATACGAAAACATGTTCATGCATCCCCGAAGACCACAAGTTCACTGACACACTTGGCAGCCCTGTCTTAGTGCCCCTAATCAAAGTATTTTGTTCAAACGATAGCATCTGGCTTAAAGGCAATTAAGATGTGCATGGGGGTGACTGGTAACAATGCGCAAGTTATCCTTGAGTAGCTCACTTTGATTTTCACTCATCAGAAGTAGCACTCACTACAGAAAAGGCTAGAGACCCCTTTAAGGGCTTCTTACTAATTTAGAAAGCTGCAAATTTGGCCTGCGGAAGCCTAAGTTTATATGACATATGGCAAGAGAAATAGTCCAACCCACCATCAGATATTCAGGTTCTTAGCCAAGCCTGTGCCGACAATGTAATAGCCCATTAACAAAACCCTGATTGTGCTGGGCTTGTGCCTTTTACTAAGCAGTCGGTGACCAAAAAGAAGGCCCCATGGTAGTGAACCCTGTAGGAATACTGACACAATGCAGACACATGTCTGGGCTTCAATACACAACACTGTAAACGATAATCCTATAGTTGGAATACATATATCTGAACTAAACAACTGTCTCGGGGGTTAGTGTTTGAGGCATGGGGGAGAAAGACACTCAAGAGAAGGTTCTTTTTTCATGTTGCACTCAGACCTTAACGTCAGACTTTGAAAAACAGATGAAGAAAAGAATTCAGTCCCAATATGTACATTCCACTATAAATAGAAGAAGCTATCAACACAGTGTATGCCGATTCCTTCTTTACTTAAGGTTACTACATGTAGGGGTGTAGCGTTCATAAAAAGTCTACAAAGATATGTGTGTCAGCACACATGCCTGAACCAGAGAACAACTGGGATCACGATAACAGTGATGAGAGCAATAAGGCACTGGAGAGTAGAAGCCATCCTCTGCTCTAGAGAGGTGTCAGATAGTATTTCAAGTCCTCTTGTGCCTCTAGGTTAAAACTGGGATCTCGATGAGTGCTAAGAGCTACAAGGCATTGGAGAGTGGGAGCCCTCATCCAGTCTAGATAGGTGTCAGATTGTATCTCAAGGCCTCTTAGTGATCCAAATGATGCCCAGAAAACTATGGGCCTCAAAAGCGCATAGGGGAAAATAAAGATTATTGTTCTGTGTAATATTTGTGGGATGATATGAAAACATCTCAGATGACAAAGGAAGAATGTTCGGTGAGACCTAGGAACAACGTTTGCTCACCATGTACTATCCAAAGTGGATTTGCCCAGAGAAAATGAATCTCCATGTCCAATGCCGTAGCAAGGAGATGTTGCTGTGTACATTCCCTTGTTAAAGTCTCTCCAAGCATGTCAGACCATTTACTCATCGCGGATTACTCCTCGCTGATTTTCGATGTACTGCATTCTTACAACCGGGAATGATATAGAATTCAGACTGCTAGTTATCCTCTACACACAATGTGGAATTAGGAGACTACACTAACCCCTGTCATCATGGCCCAGTGCCCCTTACATTCTGAACCTCAAGCAGAGTACTAGCAGGAGCAAAACCCTTGGTTACATGATGCTTTACAAAACTAGCTTAAGGTTGTTTGATGGTGCTTGTAATTTTCTAACTCGGTCGTTCAGTCATGTATGAGGGGCAAGGAACACGAGTACTGAGCCCAGTAGACTTCCCTCTAGGCAATCACAAGTAGGCAAGTAGCAATGTACCAAAAGAATTTGGACAGTCAGAAAGGCCTTTCTGCCCGAGAGGGTGCCTTCGATGATTCATTCTGAATGGCAAGGACAAGGGGTCATGGAAAGCACTCTCTCATCTCATTCACAGCAAAATGCTATGTACCAACACTCTACAACCACAAGTGCAGTCACAAGATACGGGAAGTCAACATGGGGTGCTAATCCATTTGCAATGTAGAAGGCTGTGCCATGGGGCAGCACCCACTTTGTGAAAGGTGACGGCTGGCATCAAGGGAGAAGACAGCGGTCGATAGGACCATACCTCTGAATGCCATCCCATGTATGCTAAATTATTCTTTTTAAAGCTGACCTGTCAGCAGCAGAGGGGCTGCTTTACAAAGAAATCAGAATGCAGGGAATGTTAATGCAGGGACAAAGGTCTGTGGTCCCTTGCAGGCCTTAAACCTGCATTAACTCCAGTTCATAGGAGATCCCAAAATGTCTCCTGCCTCAAACATTTATCACACCACAAAATGAAGACGAGGGTCGGAAAAAGAAACGGGGGGGTGGGGGAGGCCTAGCTATCATCGCCAGAAATGAACTACAGATGAAGAGTTGCGCCCTAGGCAGCACCCCGCACTGCGAAACGCTGTCCTTCCACATTAAATTAACACAAAACTATACCTTTAATGGTCTTTTGGTCTACAGACCGCCTAAAGCCAAAACTGACCTGACAGCCACACTAAACCCCTTCTTAGAATCCAGCGTGCAATACCCCGACTTTACCATCTTGGGAGATTTTAACCTCCATCTTGAAAAAAGCGACAATACTGGAACAGCAGCGTTGACTGATACATTAAATAATCTGGCCCTAGAACAGCTAGTCCATACGGACACACACAAAGCAGGACACACTCTAGACGGTATCTTCACCTCTAACAAATACATTAAAATAATTGACTGCCTCCCCGTCCCTTGGTCGGATCACAAAATCATTATATTTTCTTTAACCCTAGATAATATAGTAGGAATAGCGTCTCCCCAGATACAAAACATACCTACTTCATATCTAGACTGGTCCAGGATAGACACCCTTAAACTACGAGACCACCTAGCATCACATATCCCCACATTACCTGAGGAATGTAACATGGCCACTGACCAAATCTCTAATTGGATAACATCGGCCATAAAAACAGCAGTACCACTAAAAAAGGCGACCTTCAGGAAAAAACAACCATCCCAACCCTGGTTTTCAGAAAATCTCAGGGCCCAGAAGCGAATATGCAGGAAACTAGAAAGGACATGGAGAATAAACTACAGCCCAGACAGCAGAACTGAATACATGATTTCCCTGAACGTATACAAAAAAATGATCTTTACCGCAAAAAGCCAGTATTTTATCCAGAAAATAGAGGAAGCAAAAAACTCTAGTCAAGAATTATTCTTAACAATAAAACAACTAGCCAAAGTAAAAGCTAACACCAATATGCCAGCCACTACAGAGTTCTGCAACACTCTGGGTCAATTTTTTATTGACAAAGGGACCCGGGTCTATGAATCTTTTAAAATCGACCAAATCACAATCTCCTACACAGGACAATAACGACCAAACCAAGGACTTAGCTACTAATACAACCTTAAAACCAGAGTTCAAATGTTGCCTCCCTGAGAAGGAACAGGTTCACCAGATTGTTATGGCGACTAAATCGGGGGCATATTCAGACCCATGCCCACCGAAAATATTTCATTTCTTCCCAGAGCTGTACAGTGAGCGATTGATCGGCCTTCTGGAACACATATTGAACTCAGGCACCTACCCCACCGTCTGGAAATCAACATCAGTCCTACCCCTTATGAAAAAACCCAATCTGGACCCAGAAGAACCCGGAAACTATAGGCCAATAGCTAGAATTCCTTTTGGTGCCAAGGTAGTTGAGAAACTGTTAAATAAACAACTTGCCCAATTTATTACCGAAACAAACATCCTGGATCCCTCACAGTACGGTTTCCGTGAAGGGCACGGCACCGAAACAGCCTTGCTGATGGCAGTGGAAGAGCTCAGGTGCGTGCTGGACGCTGGGGGGTAGGCCGCTTTGATATTATTAGACCTGTCAGCGGCCTTTGATACGGTGAACCATGGTACGCTCCTGGACCGACTAACAGCAGCAGGAGTCCACCAAGATGCTAGAAAGTTGTTGGCATCCTTCCTGGACAACAGAACATTCACAGTAGAATTGGGTGAGAAAAAATCTAAACCTTTTAACTCCCCATGTGGGGTCCCGCAGGGGTCCTCGCTGAGCCCACTCTCTTCAACCTATACGTAACACCGCTAGCCGAAATCATCAGGGCATGTGGCTTTTTGCCAATGTCATACGCAAATTGTAGTCTCCATTAAAAATAACACCTCAGACACGGCAAATAACTTAAAAAATTGCACGAAGCTGGTAAGCCTGTGGATGGAGCAAAATTGCCTAAGATTAAGCGGGGATAAGAGTGAGGTTATGCTACTGGGAACAAATACAGGAATTTGGTCCCCAGACTGGTGGCCGGAAGATCTTGGCAACTGTCCATCACCGGTGGCCAAAGTCAAAAATCTAGGCATCCTACAAGACAACAGACTCACTTTTGAGGCCCAAACCAACAAACTAGTATCCACGATGTGGTTCATCTTAAAACTGATCAGGAAACTTGTGCCATACATCCCCATGGACTCCCGAAAAACGGTGCTGACCACCTTAGCCCTATCAAGACTCGACTACGGTAATGCATTATATGCCGGGATGCAAGCCCAATACCTGACCAAATTACAACGCTTGCAAAACTCAGCAGCACGACTGATTGTAAACATCCCGAGATCAGAGCATATATCGCACCATCTCGACACGCTACACTGGCTCCCCCTGGCAAAACGAATTAGATTCAAATCACTATGTTTAACATATAAAGCGCTCCAAGGTTCAGGATCTTTGTTCCTTAGGACACACCTCAAGCCATACGTCCCCACAAGAGATCTACGGTCCAGCCAGGCAAAACTGATACAAGTTCCTAGGTTTAAACAAACTAGGTGGGGGGGCAGAAGCTTCCTGCTACATGCCGCCAAAGATTGGAATCAACTCCCTCTCGCAATCAAAAACAGTACCTCCCTAATGTCATTTAGGAAAGCAATTAAAACATGGCTATTCAAGTCCCGATAAACTAACCCTCATCAAGTCTCAGGACATCATGTCTTATCCACAGCGCCAAGACGCCCAAGGGCAGATGAGCGCTTTACAAAATCACAAATCAAATCAAACAATTGGTATGCAAAAACATCAAATGGTTCATAAGCCTACCTTTGTACACTAGTTCCAAGTTGTGAGTTGTTAAAGACAACTCCAGTTCACCTTCTGTGCTACTAAACAGTCTGAAGTGTTCTGATGTTTAATCTGTGGACTCAAGCTACGCCCCTAGGACGCTGGTGGAATCTGCCACACTGTCTGCAGGCCCCATCTCCCACCCGCAGTGAGATGAGTGCACCCTGCTATTTAAGTAAGCAAACTCCTCTCTTCCTTCTACAAAGTGACGATAATCTTCTCTTGTTCCCTAACTTTGATTTACAAACAGTGACTTTCTTACCTGCCCACAATTTTCTCCAGGTGCTGCAGTGCCTCCTCTGTTCGCTCTGCTCTTTGCAGGACTCCCGAAACCCCAGCCCGGGTTCGAGTGAGGTCCTCCTGTAGTGTCTGTGTAGGAGAAATAAAAGTTTTACCCATGTGAGGGAGGGATCAACTTCTCTGTGTCTGTTTCCCAGGCACACAAAAGATACATAGTTGCAACAGTAGTTCAAGCATTTCTCGGGTACACACCAGATACAGCACAAGGAACAGAAATGAATATATCCCTCACAAACAAGCTCCATTCACACAGAGCCTGTACAGCACTGCCACCAACAGTTCACCTTTCTCTCATACAAAGAAAACAGGCAAAGCACAAGCAGCACCTAAACAAGCCGAGGGGCAAACAAAATATCACACCCAACACAATGAAAGGGAAAACAGTAAAACTTTAAAACTTGTTAAAACTAAGCAAAGTTTCAAAGAAAGGCAATTTAAAACTTTATATAAAAGGGGTACAGAATACACAACAGTAGTGCATGCTTCCTCACACGTACAGCACAATACAACATGGTGAGCAGCAATGCAAATTTCCCTGAGGCACGCTACAGGTACAGCACAGGCAGCAGTAGTGCAAGCAACCCTTGCAACTAGAGTGGATACAGCATAAGTGGCAACAGTTGTGCAAGCTTCCCTTGCACTAGGAGTGTGTACAGCATAAGTGGCAAAGGTGCAAGAGTTTACCTTGTTGCTGACCTTCTCCATCTCTAGCTGGGCCGTCTTGTCCTGTAGGCTGTGGAGTAGCACAGCTTGTTTCCGATTACTCTCTTGCAGCTCTTCCTCCAGCTCCGCGATCTGATGTACAAGAAAAGAGAGGGAGGAGATCACAGCTGTCTCATGAGATAGCTTCATCCAGTTCAAACCGCAACAGGTTCTGTAGTGCTGTGCCCGTCCCCAAGCTATCCCGTTTAAGATGTGACAGGTTCTCTCTCTGCCAGATCCAAAGGCATCCAAACATTGTGGTGACAGGCTGATACCACCCATCCCTAGAAGTGAATGTTATACCTCTCCAGACTACACGGTATCCATTTCTAAAGGTGCCTAGCCAAAACCCAAACCCAGGAGGTGAAAGGATTTGTATCTTCATGGTACTCAAGGTAACATCTACTATTAGAATTGACGGGCTCCTTGTCCCCGCTCCTATTCTAGAACTGTCCTGTCTCAGAGGTGACAAGGCTTTAGTTGTGCTATTCCAAATACGACAAATGTCCAAGAGTGACTGGCTCTGTATCCTAGTACTGATTCCCGGAGGCCTCAGTTCCTAGAGCTTACAAGCTCTGTAATTCATATGCCATCTTGTGCTAGAGGTGACAAACTTTGTGGACCCAGATTAACTCTTTGAAACAGTCCATTCTCACAGCATGCTACCCACCTCCATACTCCCCAGAATACAGCCTTCCTTCACCACCACCCAGGCAAACCCCTTCGCACCTTGCTATGGATGTGCCGCGCGTCGTTCTCCTGGTTAAGCTCCTGTGCCTTCAGTTGCACCATCAAAGCAAAGACTTTCTTCCTCCAGCAGGTCAGGAGGGCTGCAGCCGCTGGGGAGTCCATATCTAGAGCGTCTGATCGGACCTGGAAACGGAGGGGAATCAGGGCAATCAGTTGAAAATGGTTACCATTGAACTATGACCACTTTTGTTCTGAGCATAATATGGACTACAACCTGGCCTGTGGGAAGAATTCACTAACATCTAAACCATCCTTTTCCACACACAAAAAATGCATGTATGCGAGAACATAATTTACCACAATCTTGCAGCTTTATATAACTAAATTTTCACCCAGGTCATTGCCAGCTAGGAAATTGTAAACTTGATTGAAAAACACATAACTGACCCCAACGGATAATCGACCCTGCCAAGAAAAACTGAAAATGAGGGATTTTAGCAGTTTCAGGATTCGGACAAATCTGAGGAGAAGACCGGCAAATATGGGAAGACTTTTCTACATTTAGGTGCTAGACATGACAACCACGGACTGCCAGCTTTCTTGTGCCAGGCTTGGAGCACTGAGCTCCAGGCAGACACAGATAGCAAGGGGAAATCACTGAGGGAGATTTGGAGAGTCCTAAAAAGTAGATTGTTGGGGATATTCCATTGCATGTGGAGAGACATAGGAAGCGTGGTGTGGCTCTCCTTTCTTTAAAAAGCACCTGGGCAGAATTGGCCTTTTTGCAAAAGAGGGGAGACCCGTGAAAAGGCATATGCGTGAGGGATGCCGGGATGTCACCTGAGAATTCGGTGGAACTCATCCATGCGTGGCACTGGAGTACCATGCTAGTTCTGCCTAAACAGTCAGTCATTTATAAGTCTCACCTTAAGATGTATTTGGCTACATTCTAGCCATCCTCATTAGTTTGAGCCATGTTGGCACAGAATTCCTCCAAGTCTGCTGGTAAGATCTCAGCAACATGTTCCATACTGCAATGGAGTGCCTCCCCGCAAGTAGCTGGCTCTGTCCGATTGAAAGGTGACTCTAAGCGAGGAATACACATGTTTCCCGTAAGTATCAATTCTCTTCAACTCTCTATTCAGGGAAGTCATAGGGAATGAGTTTGGGTTAATCCTGCTAGTGGAAGCAGAGAGATCTGGCTCCCAAGATTTTGCAGCAAAAACAAAAGGTCACTTGGAGCAGGTCTGTGGCGTTGTGCTACCTTTCTATTTATACCTGGGCAGGAACTTGGTTTAGCACAGATGCCCATGAGAGTGGCAGTCAGGCCTTCGCTGAATGGAAGGAAGGGCTTGGACGAGGTTTAACCAGGCTGCTAATCTTCAATTTTCACCTCAACAGACTGGAACTGGAAATTCAGGACTTCAACTGCTGAGGTCATCAGACTTATGACCGCGGCAAATGAGGTGGTCTCTTCCATTGAAGGACCCGGGGAGAACCCAGTCCCATGTCTGGGAAAGTGTCCAAGCCACTGACCTCTTAAAGGTCCAAACAGAAATTGTTGTCATATTGTGCGAGAAATTCAGCCCCATCATCGCTAAAGGATGGTTGAGTTTGTTCTGAACCTGATCCATGAAGTTGGAGTTGGCCCCAAGCCGAAGGTGCTGTTTTCTCTGAATCAGAGTGAACTGGGGTTAGGTGCATCACAACTATTCCAGGATTCTAGTTCAGTCGGGGTGGAAACAGATTTGATTCAGAGACTGACAGGACAATAGAATCGGTTTCATCCTCAGCGGCGGGGCCGCCGTTAACGTGGCAGGAATGACATGGATCTTGGTGCCGGTCATAGAGTTAACTCTGGAGTTAGACTGAACCTGAAATGGGTTTTAAAGGAACAGAAGGCAGCAAAGATGATCCACCAGCTCAGCTGGAGGCCTCTGTGGATCCATGGGGCCCCCAACACACAGCAGAGGGAGCCAGCAGGGTGACAAAGATCCACAACATGGTTTCCTTGAAAGAATCAAGGTCCTGGAAATTTGGGGTGCATCTGATAAGTTATAGGATTAGCTCCTGGGCAGCGAAGAGGGGACGAGATCGATGGGTACTTTAACGCCCTCGCAACTTCTCAGAGGTACAGTGGCAAGACTGAAATGAGTCTTGTTTGAACTTCTTACATTTCTTCTTGGACTTGGAATTACCCAAAGATTTGGGCTGTGAAGAAGTTCGGTTATTGATGTGGGTCCACACTCTCAACATTGGACAGGACTTGCGTGACTTTCTGGGGTGCTAGGTGATGTACAGCTTGACTTTGCGATTCCAGATCACCTGTGGATGCATGCAATGATACTTCTCGCACTACTTGGAGTCGCGGTCCAAACATAAGTGACACACCTGCTTGCGACAGTCCCTACAAAGGTTTACTATATATAACTTCACATATATTTATCTTGCTTGATATATATATATATAAATGTATATATATATATATATATATCTTCAAAGTACGCAGATGTGGAGTTAAGAATCGTGAATCTATAATCTATACTTACCTATTTGCACTTTGCCATATTTTGGTCCTCGATATTTTTGACACAATATTCTGTCCGCTCGATATTTTTGTTACGTTATTCTGTCCGTGATCCCACTGGAGCCAGTTTGGAAAGTCAGACATTAGTGGTGTAGATACCAGAGGGACTTCTTAAATTATTTACCTCTCAGAGTTCCTCTTATGAGTATTTTCTGACATCGAGGGGGAAAGGCCAGGAATCCACCTGCACACTTTTTGTCTGGTGGAGGGGGTGCTGGGATAAAAATAAATCTGATGTAAACTTAAAATCCAAGCTCAAATTGAGCCTGGACTCTAGTACAGATTTAAGCTCAAGTGCAATAGAAAACATACATGGTCCACCTTACTTCTTTGGATTGTAGTGAACATGTGAATGGTGTTGAGTGATGGTAGTTATTATATCATGGGGCACCAGGAGTTTCAACTCTTTTTCTAGTAAGATAGTAACATGTCTTTAGGGACCAGGAGTCATCATGTGTTTAATTTAACGCTTCTCATGCCTAATGCTTACAGGATAACATCCGGTGTACCCGATTACCCTCGCTGACAGGTTACATTTGAATTTCCCCCTACACCACACTGAAGGTTAGAGAGGTTAAGGCAAGCCATATAGAAGGGTTTTATTGGTCCTGACAAAATCCCTATAATGCTTTTGCAAAACAAGCATTTTGACCTGTTTTAGAGATAAGGTAGGTGTCCTGATATCATTAAAACTAAGTACAGAGCCGTTGGATCGCTTTAGCTCGTTTTGTGAGGATAGAGGTCTTGTTATCAACACTACCAAGACGAAGCTTATGGCCATCTCGCCTTCAAAAAGATTCAAGAACAATGTCTCCCTTAACGGTACCCCTTTGGAGCTGATAGACTCATTCGACTATTTGGGGGTAAGGGTTAATAGTAGGATGACTTGGAAGGATAATTTGGCTAAAATGCTTTTAAATCACAAACGAGTTTCAGGAGCGATCCTACGGAACAGCGAGAGTCTATGAGTAAACCTGTAGCCCCGGCTCTCGCGGTGTACGAAGGTCAAGCCCTGCCTTCGGCAGTCTATGGATCTGAGCTGTGGGGGTTCGAGAATACAACCGATCTAGTGACATCATAAAATAGGTTCCTGAGAGAATTGGTGTCACTCCCCATCTCTACTCCGGTAATACCCCTACGACAAGATACGGGTAGCCGCTCTCTGAAAGACATAGTTTGTCTGCGCCAGCTACTTTTGTGGGTACGTCTTAGAAGGACCCCAGAACTTTCAAAGTATGCGGCTGTCTTGGATGAACTAATCTTACTCAACTCGGGTAATAAGATTAAGTGGTTGAGTAACCTTAGACAGCTGGTTTTAAAACTAGGTTTGAATGAAATATGGGCTAGCCAAACTCCACCCCCAAAGCAAGTAATGAAGAAACTATATTGGGACTGGGTACAGGAGGAGGACTTGTGTAGAGGCAAAAGGGGTACCCTTACAGAGCGGTTCCTAGAGTTTAAACCCGTAAGGAAACTCGAACCGTTCCTTGACTTTATACAAAAACCCCTGGACAGATCACTCTATTTAAAACTAAGGTTCGGGACCCTCCCGGTGAATGAAATTACTGCAGGGTGGAAAAAGCCAAGTTCCCCAGTAATATCCTGCCCTGGGTGTGCAGCCCCTAAGTAGTCCATGGCTCATCTCCTCTTTGCATGCCAGCATATAGGGGTGCAAGGAAGACAGGGTTAAAACCACTATGTAAGGAGCTAGGCCTTAGGTGTCATAAGATGGCCTTGAGGGTTTTTACCACAGATACGTCTTCTCTAGCTATGGTCTGTGGGGTAGCAAAATTCCTGGGCAGCGCCTGGCAGACTCGCCTGCGTAGGATAAAGCAATCTCCCCCATAGATGATTTTATACGGATTATGCTATGCTGCTTTTATGTGATTTTTAATTTCTGTTTTTATTGTATATACTATTTTTAAAGTAATACTTTTGTATTTTTAACGCACAATTGTATGTACGAATGGATTGGTGGTTCTTTTTATATTGTAAAGGATGTGTATACTTTTATGATAAAATTTTATCAAATAAAGTACATACATTCATTCACAAAAAAAAAAAGTACCGAGCCCATTCGCAATACAGTTTTAACTGATCATGACACTTCTCATATTACCGAAAAACAGTTCAAACGAAGAGCTCAATGAACCTGCTAAGCACCAATTTTTGCTGGAGAGGGAGCACAACCTATGATGAAACATGCCAACTTATGTCGGCGAGGGTATGCATCCTTTTTCTCAATAACTTAGTCTGCTATCATTTTTGGGGCGGGAATATCCACTTCATGGAGTTCTCCTGCCTTGACTGCCTAAATGCATGTGAAACTGGTATCCGGACTTTATCTAGCATGTGTACAGAAACCTAGGCCTGTTCCTGACAACCTGACATCCAGGACTGGTCGTGACTTGAAATGGAGCACCAAGCAGGCCCTCAAAGTAGGCCATGGAGTACTCTACGTGTCCTGGGTGTATCACATAAAGTAGTTTCTACGGTGTACAGTGGTTTGTAGTGTGATCAGATGTTTTTCCTTGCATCAGCGATCGCGTGGTTTACTGACCACTCATGTAAAATTCCACTGCAAGGTGAAATCCAGAACCTAGTGACGACCTTCTTTGTGTATGTGCAGGGCATATACAGCGAGCGTGTGACACAGTGGTAACATCTCAGCATCTGTGTTCTGAGGCCAGAGGTATCCATTTTGGATGTCCCTGGTTGTAGCATGGTCAAAAAAGAGGGCGAGGACAGCTCCCCCAGATAGTGGAAGGGGGCTACCTGCGGTCCTGTAGCTGGAGGCTAGAAAACCAGACATTGAACTGAGAGCAGATGAAGAACCATGAGGGTGGAAACGCCACCCCATCAGCCTGGATGGCAGCGATCAACCAGTAACCTTGGGTAGCTCGGGCCCTGACATGGCCAGAGCACTCCCCCCAGGTTTCCTCATTTCTCATCTGGACAGGCCTGTGGGGAGGGGAGGAGGAATTGCTATCCTCTATAGAGATACGCTAGTTTGTAAGGTTCAGAACGGAGGGGTGAGTGACTGTGAGAGCTGCCAGTTCTCTCTCCGCTTAACATCTACTGCGTCCATGGCAGGATTGCTGATCTATCGCCCACCTGGAACCCTGGGAAATTTTTCCAACTCTTTTCTAGAAACAATTGCACTTCTCGCTTCCTCAACGGCCAACTTCGTTGCTCTAGGGGATTTCAACATCCATCTTGATGACCCCTCTAACTCCCTGGGAGCAGATCTGCTAAGTGACCTCAAAGCTTTTGGGATCAACCTGGCCAACTCGGGTGCTACCCACGAGAAGGGCCACTTGTTGGACCCTATATTCTCTAACTCGGACCACCTTAAATCACTCCCAGCGCTGGCGCTGCCCTGGACAGACCATTTTTTGGTTCCTGCATTGTGGCAGTTTGACATCCCAGCTGCGCTGGTCCCTAGGGTTCATACTGTGGAAAGAGCTTGGTCGAGGCTCCCAGTGGATATTTGGGCGGTTCATCTGGAGGCGACCCGGCCTCCCCTTGGGTCTAATCCGCTAGTCGCAGATGCGAATTTAAACATCTGGATCACTAACTCGTTGGATGCCCTCCTCCCCAAAAAGAAACAACTTACCAGGGGGAAGAGAGTGGGATCGGCGCCTTGGTACACATTCTAGCTGAGAACATTGAGGAAGGGCTGCAAGAGGTTAGAGCGGACTTGGAGGAGAGATTGGAGTGAAACGAGCCGGAAAGCATATCGGGCGGCTCTGAGTACCTACAAATCTGCTATTCGGGTAGCAAAATCCGGATTCTTTGAGGAGAGAATAGGCCTTGCGGCCAACTCCTCGAAAGAGTCATTTAGGGTCATTAAAGAACTACTGAAACCCCCGAACCTCAGGTCATTCACGAGGACCCACGTGAGAAATGCTCAGAACTGGCCTTTTTCTTTAAAACGAAAATTGATAATATCCTTGCATCCCTTCCCCGGCAATCGGAGGAGGTCTCCTCCGGTGGCAGCTCAAGCCCTCAGCCAAGGGTGCGATCAGCAGAGTTGGTTTCTCCTGGTCCTGTCACTGTGGAGGAAGTCCTTTCAGTCTTGACGACTATGAAAAGTGGCTCTCCGAAAGACCCTGCACCCATGAAATATCTAAAGCAGGTAGCCCCTACCATCGGCGGCCCTGTGACGGACCTTATAAACCTGTCTCTCACCCAAGGACTGGTACCCCCCAGTTGGAAAGGTGCGGTCGTCAAGGCTCTTTTGAAGAAGCCAAATCTGGACCCTGCCGACCTTGCCAACTTTAGGCCTATCTCCCTGCTGCCTGGCCTCAGTAAGGTGGCGGAGAAGTTGGTGAATAGTCGCCTTTCGGGCTTTTTGGAGGCCAACTCCCTCCTGGGCGATTCCCAAACGGGTTTTCGCCCCGGTCAGGGGACTGACACTGCCCTGCTGGCAGTCGTGGAGAATGCGAGGAGCATTCTGGATTCAGGGGGATCGGTGGCAGTGATCCTCCTGGACCTTAGTGCTGCTTTTGACACCGTAGACCATCAGGTGCTTCTCCAACGGCTGTCGGGGTGGGGGTCTCTGGGTTGGCCCTCAAGTGGTTCGCTTCCTTTTTGGAAGGCCGGACATTTGAGGTGTGGGAAGGCCATGAGAAATCATTCTCAGTTCCTCTCCAGTGTGGTGTGCCACAGGGCTCTTCGTTGAGCCCTACCTTATTCAACGTTTATATGGCCCCTCTGGAGAGTGTGGTACTGCCTCTGGGTATTAAGATCATCAGCTATGCTGATGATACTCAGTTGGTGGTAGGCCTCTCCCAGTCGGCTTACCAACCTGACCGGCTGCACTCGTGTCTGGATAAGATCTACACCTGGATGTGCAGCTCAGCTCTCAAGCTTAACGGCTCCAAAACGGAACTGATGCTGCTGGGGAATTCCCTTCCATCTTTATCTCCTAGCAGCTGGCCCGACTGTCTGGGTCCGGTACCTTCCCCCAAGCATGAGATCAAGAGCTTGGGGGTGTGGCTCGAGCAGGATCTTTCTTTTAAAACGCACGCAAAAAAAACAGCAGGCGTGTGTTTTGGCCTGCTCCGATCAGCCCGGAAGATTCTACCTCTCCTCCCAGCGGCTTCTAGGAGGTTACTCGTTCAGGGGCTTATCATCTCGCGGTTGGATTTTAGTAACGCGTTGTTTCTGGGTGCTCCAGAATCCACCCTGAACAAACTGCAGCAAGTGCAGAACGCGGCCGCCAGGCTCCTGACGGGCCTTCCTAGGCATCAGTCCGCTCGCCCTGCGCTGAAGGCGCTGCACTGGCTCCCTGTCAGGAAAAGGGTGAAATTTAAGTCACTCTGTATCGCCCACAAAATTCTGCAGGGGGCAGGCCCACCCATCCTGGGGGATATGGTTCAGCCTTATAAGGCCTCCCGCTCGCTCCGTTCCGATCATCTACATCTGTTGCAGGTTCGGAGGGTGAGGAAGGCAAGAACCGGTGGCAGAAGGTTTTCTATCAAGGTAGCCACCCTGTGGAATTCCCTCCCTTTGCACCTACGCTCGGAAGCGAGTCTCCTACGGTTCCGCAAACTTTTAAAAACCTTCTTATTTTCTGTCTAGTGCTTGCCCTTCTGTGATAGCGTATCTGTCTGGTTGAGCGCGGGGATGCCCAAGGGTAACCAGGCGCTATATAAAACTCATTAATAATAATAATAATAATAATAATAACTGCACCTGGGGCCAAGTAGACTGAGACACACTGGCAAATCTGCTGCACCCACTTGAGATTTTGTTACAAAACTCACTAAGGACATAAAGCGGAGCTGCACACTTAACTTGTGAAAGCTTTTGAGTGATCTGCATCTGAGCCTAGTTGTTGCCTATGACCTAGACTTAATATTAGCGGGATGTTTACCATAGCAGAAGGAAAGACGGTTACTGGGTAAGGAAGGGGAAGTGTGGCACCTCATGGTAAAATTATAGCTTATGACAACCCTGCATGATGTACTAATTGGATTGTGTAATATTTAGTTCTGCCAGGAGATCAAAATACTTTCTTGTTCAGAAAGGTAAGCACTGGGCTGGACATTACGTTAATGTGTGTATTGTTTGACTGTTGAGTTCGGAGCTCTTGCCCCTCACATTACGTCTCTGAGAAGCCTTTGTTTGCTCGCCCAGCCTACCCTGACAGTCAAGTGCAGAAATGGTTTTAGTTGGCTCAGTTTGCAGAGGACACACTCAGGACACCAGTTGCAAACAACCGGTTGTGGACAATCTGTCCAGACCCTAGACGAGATCTGACATCCATTAAAAAAAAGTCCCATTTAGTAAGGTGAAGTCTTCAAATAAGTCAGTCACACAGCCCTTGCAGGTAGTAGTCTCAGGGAGGTTGTGCTAAGACTGCTCTATAATATCCAAAGATCATGAGGGTTTTTTATGAGAGTAACCAATAACTCATGACCCTGGTCACACAGGTACAAGTGATCCATTCCCTCATGATCTTTGTATACTACATGGCAGCGGAATGGATCATTGCTTCTCCCTCCCTTCCCCATTTTTGATTTCATATGCTCTATAATATCCTCCATCTCCCTCCTGAATATACGTATTTTAACAGTCAAAGTAGGGTGAAAAGTTGGCTTTGCCACAGGATTTGGAAGTCACATTAACCTACTGAGAAATCAAATGAGCTTGAGTTGCTGGCCAAGGAACTGCTGGTAGGAAAGCCCTTACTTTATCCGGCATCTTTGAGCTTCCAATACTCTTACAAAACCTCATGTGGATGACATGCTTGCCGCAAAGATGCATATTTAACGTTTTTATATAATGCAGAGCACCAAAACGTATGATGATGCATTACATAAAACAACAAAAAAGCACAGTCTACAATGAACACCCTACAACAAAAATAGTAATACCATAGCAGAAAGGCAAGCGAACACTTTACAGCAGCTGTATTGGGAGGAAGGCGCGCCTCAGGATAGGTAGGAACAAATAGTAGATTATCTTAGTCTGACAAATAACCAGAGAGATTCGTTTTCAGGTGTTTGTGGAAGGACACAAAGGTGAGTTTACTCTTACCAGGGTGCGTATATTCTTACCAGGGTGTGTTTACTCTTACCAGGGTGCGTTTACTCTTACCGCGGTGTGGGTGCGTTTACTCTTACCAGGGTGCGCTTGCGTTTACTCTAAGCCGGGGCGTTTACTCTTAGCTGGGTGTGTTTTCTTTTAAGGCTGGTGCTAGTGAGCTCCACAAAAGTGAAGCAGCACCTGAGAAGGACTGATGCTGAATAGTTTTGATGACGGATGGCTTGAGTAGGTTAATTTTCACTTCTTGACACTCTTTTACCACCGACTGTTTGAGTATGGAAGTAAGGTAGAGCAGGGAGTTGAGGTGAATAACTTTGTAAACAAAACATACCAATTTAAAAAAAATTCTGGCTTCAATGAGAAGTCAGGTTAACTCAGGCAGGATAGATGTAATGTGGTCACATTTTAGGCAGATGACTCAAGTCTTGCCGTATATCATAACATAGCTGAGAGGGCTGATTGATTCTTGTAGAGTACTGGGTGTAACTTGCAGGTCACATGTTCTAACCCCAGTAACATAGCTCCATGAGTATTGTGCCTATTGAAATATGTCCATGTAACTTGAGAGCATTCATTTGAATATCTGTAAGGCTAACTCAGTTTTCATTTCTCAAGGTAGATAGTTACAACCCAACACTGGTATTTAAACACCCATTGCATACTGCCAAGACTCAATTCAGAATTTACTGGGTGCTATTTAATGGCCATCACGTATAAAATTAAATAGATATTACTCTTCGCACCACAAATAATTCTTGTTGAAAGGCCTGATAAAATACGTGCCTTCCCAGAAAACAGGATGCAGCATATTTGGCACATGTTTCTCCACTGCCTCACTGTTCCATAGACTGTTCTTGTTTTGCCCACTGAGAGGCTTTGAGAAGGTAAAGCACTTTCATATCTCTCTTCGTGCCACAGCAAACCCCTGAAGCAGGGACCATGTGCCTTTCCTTTTCCTGACTTATTTATTTATATAGCGCCTGAATCGCCCTTGAATGGGTATCTCTGCGCTAATGGACAGGCTTGACAGTGCTGGTGCTATGTGAGGCTTCTAGAACAAAAATGTTTTCAGGGATTTCCTGAAATGAAGGTGGTCCGAGCACTGACTTAGTGGAATTGGGCGCGAGTTCCAGTTCCTTGTGGCAAGATACGAAAAGGCTTTCCCCCCAGCCCTATGAGGTAACAGGTTTTTAGGAACCCGTTTGGTGCCAGGGGATAACACCCGAAGACCTCTGAGTTCTCCCTGTTCCGGACCACAGAAACACGGAGTCTTCTAGTCGAGTCAGAGATCAAGTTTTATTGGCAGCTACCAAGTAACAGGTGTCCTAGAAGCACGACAAACACGGGTCATATGTTCTCAGGAGACTGTTCGTTTTTACAGAACCAGCCTTCTCCTTATATACAAAAATAATAGCTGCAAGCAAGAATTCTTGAGTTTATGATATGGCTATACACATATTTCTACAATAATACAAAAGAGCGAAGTCATGTAGGCAAGCCCGTATTTTAGATTACAAATTCGTGATAGATTACCTAGCCAGGCCCGGAACTCCCATCAGATATCGGTGAAGCCCCAATAAAAGAAGGCACCTCCTAGTCATAAAACTGGCCATAAACAGGGACCGTGGACAGGTGTGTATGTGTGTAGAAAACATGATCTGTATGCGGTGAATGGTTTGTGGTATGTTGTGCATTGATGCTATCGTGTTTGGCCACTGGGCGAGGAGCTGCTCAAACAGGTTTGGCTGGAGGCAAGGGAGTCAGTTGGGACAGGTCAGGGGGGAAGTCAGGGAAGGTGGACGTGTCCTTTTAGATCAAGCTCGACCTTTAATTGACTTATCATGAGGGCAAGACACAAGATGGATACCGTTTACAAAATGGAGTCTGAGGGGTCGGGACGGAAACTACGATTCAGGGGTGTTAGCATGCCTCGATCATGACGCAAATGCATAGGAATGATGTCCTAATCATTATCGGTTCGTCGACACCAAATTCGTCATGGTACGTTGATGTTTCGGGACACGGGTATTGGACCTCGATACCGGGAAAACGGTAGGGTCCAGAATTTCAGAACCACACCTAGACTTATTAATCTGAGGAACTTTGAGAAGGCATTTGGAGCTAGATCGGAGAACTCTATGAGGGGTATACTGGCAGAGTTTCTCAACAAGATATGTTGGACCATTGTCATACACTGCCTTATGAATGATGCAGCAAACCTTCAATTTTATTCGTTTACGCACCGAAAGCCAATAGAGCTGCTGCAGCAGTGGACTTTACATCTCCTGATGCTCCACAGGAACTGGATGAAATGTGGGATGTATCAAAACAACCAGCTGTGCTCTCTCCAATTTCTCACATAAACATGTGCCTTCAACTACTGAAAATATAACTGGAAAATAGATATTAATGATCTGCAAATGTCCCTGACATCTGGGAAGTCGCCGGTCCTCAAAGACCCTTGCTATACACAATTGGTTATGCTGTGTCACAAGATAAAAAAAGATTCGCAAAAGGATTTCAAGTGCGATTGCCAAAAACATCTTCACCAGTAGCAGCAAGGGAGGAAAATCAGTCGTCTAAGATTCCAGGAGCAGTGGGAATAGTCTGTTACAGTGGGGATGAGAAAAAAGCAACTTTGGAAATTACACTTCAGCTGTCTTATCACAAGTGGGACTAGACTTGAGCAGCTTGGCAGTCTGGATGTCACTTTGATGATTAGAAGAACACAAAAGAATACAATATTTGTCTAGATTGGAAATATTTGCTAGACAAATATAACCAGTTAGGTTTACTTTATGTTTAATACCACTCTAGAGAAATGTTAAAGTCAAATTGGCAGACGCAGCACACCTCAGCCCAATTGAGTTATCCTGTCACCATGAACTAAACAAGAAACTTGCAGCCTAACTGCAACAGAATAAATAAATTTGGCCTTTGGTCAGGGTGTATTGTATTTAACTGTGCAATCCTTCAAAGAGGTGAAGGTGTACTAGGCCTAATGCCCAGGGGATGTTGGGTTCTGCAGTTGTAATCTTTGTGGGATTTGAATAGCCCTCTAAGATGCTGCCCACAATGCTGCAAACAGAACCCTATTAGTGCAATGGTACCTTCTTGCCAAGCTCCAGCTCTTGGATGGAAAGGATATCAGTCAATGCGGACAGACGGACATTCAAAAGCTCTGTAGTGGTCCTTAGGGCAGCGCGCTCATTCTCCAGGTGCTGGAAGAAGACATCAGGAGGAACAAGTGGAAAGTATTACTCCAAAGATCATGGCAACACAAAAAGCACAAACTATCTGTGAATCTTTAGGCAACATTTACACTTCTAACTGAAACTCCCACCCAGAGGATAGCAGAGGCCAGCAGCTTTCTTTAAAAGGAGACCAACACAACATATTTCTCAGTTATTATACATTAAACATTACTCTCACTCCGCACCCCCACATTGAAGGCCTGCTGAGTTTAAACACTAAAACCAACGCACTCCCAACTCAAACTGGATGTCAAGAAATGTGCCTGCTCACCCAGCAGCAGGCCAATAGACTGCTCTTCCTCACTGAAAGCCAAAAACAAATTAACACTCAATCAGGACCACACAATAGTCTATTATTATATCAATGCCGTAGTTTCTGCATTTATTGCTGTAATCAGCCCCCCCCAAATGGAAGTTATTACAATGGCATTCTGAGATCAAACACCATGATCAACACCCTGGCCAATAGGAGCACTGCATCATCATAAGCGTTCGAAACCCTCTGCCAAATAGGAGACCCTGAGCTTAGTCTTATGCCATTAAATGAATATATACCCTTATAACGCATGCGAATACATTGCATGCCATTACAACACTGTCGTTATAATGACCACATTGTTAGAATGCATACCATAACATCGCAAGTCATTACTACGACTTGCTGTAGGGGCACACTGGACTTACAAATAGTATTATTTACTATTCCTACTCCAGTTTGTGTAACAGCAGGGAAGGTGTTGGATTCTAAATCCAACACCAGTGCACCCTTTACAGCAGGTCGTAGTAATGACTTGCAATGTAATGGTATGCGTGGTAACAACAACAGCGTTGTAATGGTACCGCGTTGTGGAGCTTCAAAACATGCACCAGCACCACACAAATTCCTTTCTTAAGCGAGCACAGACACCTTCTATGTTTAAACGCCATACCCAACTTTCTGCAACACCCTAATGGGGCACTAACACGAATGCACTCTGCGCTCAAAGACAATCTCCAACACCACACCAAATGAGGACAATGCAACCGCTCTAGAATTCATCAGCCACAAACACTCCACCCTTCTGCAGATCACTGTATCGCTTTTGGTGTTCAAACACCTGTACTACACAACATATTCCAAAACCATATCACTACCATCCCCTGTAGACAGATGTTTTATTCGACTGCAGTCATTCAACAAACCCTCCCTTCAAGCCAGCATTCTCACATCCTTCACCTGGTTTCTGTTTCTCTGACTGCGACTCACATAAATATCTGTGACTGCTATGTACTTGTTAATGTATTGCAGTGTATTCACAACACAGTTCTGTCTTGGACAGATGTGGAAAATATATAGTTATCAGGTTCCAAGCCAACAAACAATCCCTGGAAGATCATACACCAAAGTGCCACTGCTACTTACCTGTACCATACATCCCACTGCTCCTTACCTGCACTGTAAGTCCCACTGCTCCTTACCTGCAGTTTAAGTAGAACTGCTCCTTAGCTGCAATGTACCTCCCACTGCTCCTTACCTGCACTGTGCCCACAAAGGTCTCTCTCTCCCGCCTCCACTCCTCTGCCTTCTTGTTGTCCGGCACAACCTCCCCAATGTACGTCCTTAGCTGCTGTACTAGGGCGTTCTGGGTGTCCAGCTCTGTGGAGGCCTTGCTACATTTTGGGCATGGTGAGAAACAAGAGGTAGGAAAGATTAAAGCAAAGTCTTCAAGACCAAGGGTACAAATGTAACAAGCCTGTGTCATGCCAAGAACAGCAGAGGAAACAGGCGACCAACTGAACAGAACGTTCCCTATATACTTTACTAACAAAAATTGTAATGATAAAGGAAGTCACTTTACATCAAGTTTGTTTGCCAAATGCTAGTCCAAGATGGTCAGAGACATGCCAGATTTTTAGGATATCTAGGAGCTAATGTAACTACCATGAACCAGGAACCATTTACATAGTCTGTAGGCGTTCTGAAAGTGTTGTACACTTCTGACAGCAGCGTGTCAGAGGCCACTGTAGCACCTCATGCACATTCTTTGTTGAATGAATTAGTTTGGTGAATTAGTGAACAAGTGTGTAGGTGAAACCACACAGATCCACCAGATCTGCTTTCAGGTCACATATTTTAACTTATCCTATGTCCAGGTTTCGGGTCACATATTTTAACTTATTTTACGTCTGAACTAAAACATTTGTATTCTAATGACCATATACTTAAACCTACAACTCGTACTAGACTAGTTAATTTGGGGATCATGAAATTTAGAGCTCCTCTACCTGAACTCAACCAGCTGCATCCCGTGGCAGATAGCTTTCACAGGCAAGACAATCATAGGACTGAATATAGCTCCCATAGGCAGAACAGCCATAGGACGACTGAACTCACAGTGATATATCTCTCAAACACTCAAACCTTGGTTAAACATCAACTGGAAATATTTCATTCATTGGGCTCGGCCAAACCAGATATCCTCATTTTAACAGAATCATGGCTCTCTCAGAGTCAAATCCTGACATCCTTGCCGCACTCCCTAGTAACTAGTATATTCTCCAGGCGAATAGGGCACCAGGATAAACAGGGGGAGTGGTCGCTGCTATAATTCGTCAAAAGGTAAAGTGTACTACCCTAACTGCTCAAGGAATCACTTCAGTTGAAAGCATAATTATTAAACTGGACTCCTCTCTTACCCCCTTGATCTGTGTGCTAATTTATAGACCCCCCCCTATAATATGCCTCACTTCCCCCAGCTATTGGATGAACAATATATCCCACTTAGTATCAAATGATGCTAAAATTCTTCTGATAAGTGATTTAAACTACTGGGCTAATGAGGAGATGGGTGGCCTAACTTCATCAGAACTGGCTGACTTACTTAATAGATTGAACTGCGTTTAACATGTGACATCTCCCACTTACATAAAAGGACATATCCTTGACTAAGGCTGGGCTTCTAACCTCACGGTATCTACTCTGATGGTTTCACCATGCACCTGGTCCGATCATTTTTTGAAATAAAGTTCTCCCTTACTAATCGCTCTATAGCCAAATGCCAAGTCAAGGCGGGCCTAATGGCGAGGAATTGATATCGTACCAATATTAACGCCTTCTGTAATCTGCTGGCAACTGTGATGCCTACTAAACAGTCTCTGGTCAACAAACATGAAGAAAATATTAAATCACGGATTATGGCCACCAGTGATATCCATGCCCCTCTCAGGAAAGTCAAAACGGCAAGACGCCACGATATTCAGAGATGGTTCTCAGAAGATCTAAAACTTTAAAAATGTGTTTGCACCGTACTGAATGAATATATCTGGAGATGGAATTACTCTCCAGAGAAAAAAAAAGATATTTACCAAGCTCATCTCAAACAATATAAAAACTCTATCCTTCAAACCAAGGCCACTTATTTCTCTAATAAAATCTTGAAATCAACAAACAAATCCAGAAACATATTTGAAATTGTTGCTGAGCTATCCAATCCGGACAGAGTCATGGTCAAATTAGCTCCTATCCAGTCACCGTGTAACTCTCAAAACACATTTTCTATAGATAAAATCATCACCATTAAATCCAGTATACCCACTAATTCCCCTCCTGGTGCCCAGCCAGCTGCCCTCAGGAACTCTCACCCTCTACATCAGTTTCCAATTATTAGCAGAGACGTCTTCCTGGATCTGTTGACCAAAGTTAGGTTTGGATCTCCTGTCGATAGCTGCCACCGCACATTTTGAGGGAAGCTTTTCGCACTTGTCTTGACCCGTTCTTTCTCTATTGAATAATTCACTTATCCTGGGCTTGGCTACCAGACCTTAGAGAAGCAGAAATAGTTCCACTCATCAAGTAAATAGGTGCAGACCCACTAGTCCCTACAAACTATCATGCTATCTCATTGCTCCCTTTTTTAGCCAAGGTATTAGAAGCATATGTTGCCAACTGTCTCTGCTCTTTTATAGAACAGTCTCAATTCCTTGACTCCCATCAAGCAGGCTTTCAGCCCTCTCACTTAACGGAGGCAGCAATCCTGACTGTATTAGATGAAACGAGGAAAGAAGTAGACAAGGGCACCACTCAGGCACTAGTGCTCCTTGATCCCTCGGTGGCTTTCGACACGGTCAACCATGAACTTCTGGTGGACCGAGTCAAGTACGCAGGGATCCAGGTCTGGCCCTTAAATGGCTCTCGTCCTTTCTAGATGACCGCTCTCAATTTGTCAGTCTTTCGCAATTCACGGCTCCTAAAGTCAAATTAACATGTGGTGTGCAGCAGGGATCCTCCCTGTCCCCGCACCTGTTCAATGTGTTCCTCTTCACAGTAATTCAATACTTAGGTCAAAGAAATGTGTGGACTATCAACTACGCTAACTGATCTTCACCATCAACAAGTCTGCCGCCTCCATCTCTAATTTTCAGACAACCATGCTACACATATGTAACTGGATGAATATCAATCACTTACAATTGAAGCTAGATAAAACAGAACTGATCCTTGTCGGGCCCCTCAACTCCCTGGAATTCAAATGTTTGTCCTGCTGAGTTGGGGACGCCACTCTCAAGATCAGCTAAAAGCCTTGGGGTCTCAATTTACAGCAACCTGACAATGAAGTCCCAAATTGGGACAGTGGTCTTTACCTGTTTTTTTCTGCTTCAGAAGATCAGGGTGATAAGTAGATTCTTTACTCCTGAAGCTCTTACCCAGGTTGTTCTAGCCTTGGTCATCTCCCATATTGACTATACTAATTCACTTTACTTCGGCCTCTCGGAATATTTAATAAGAAGACTGCAGCTGGTGCAAAACTAGGCAGCTAGAGCAATCTATTGTCAGCAGAAATGGCATCACGTTACCCACCCCCTAATGTAAAAGCTACACTGGCTCACCTGTAGCAGAACGCTGTGCATTTAAGATAGGGTCTCTCATCTTTAAATCTCTCCATAGCACATGCCCGGAGTTAGTCTCCACCCTGGTCCAGAGATATGTTCCTACCTGGGACCTTAGGTCATCCCATCTTAACCTCTTAGCTACTCCTTTCTTTAAACACAAGAGATTAGATGGATCAAGATTTGCTGTCTGGCCGCTGACTTTTGGAACTCTCTCCCCTTTAACATCAGATTCTCGACAATTCACCCCCAATTTAGGAGACTTCTAAAAATCTGACTGTTCCACCAGGCTTATGAATTAATCAAAGAGCAGTAGGATACCTTTTACAATTAGCGCCAAGAAACCACTTGGTGTATGTGTGCTCTACAAATACTTTTAACATAACATAATATTTACTTACATTATAGGTGTATGTCCTTGTTTTGGGGCTTGCTTTATGGAGGTAATGTAATGGTTAACTATATGAAGGTGTGATCCATAGGAACAAAAACAAGATGGCGGACATTTGAAGGTCTGAGTTTGGAAATGGTATGCACTCTCCGACCAACCAAGAGGACGAGCCAGTCATTTGGATACTGGTCAACACAGCACCTAAGACATTGTTGTAGCACATGCTTAATTCTCTCAGTTCAAACATTACACATCAGACATTAATGATACACAATGAATACATATTTTGGCAGCCCATACACTTTCAGACAAAGCAACACTATCCAACTCGTTTAAAAAGCAAACTATTTTTGTTTCATTGTGGAGAATATTTCAGTTCTCAATGATGGCTGCTTGGTGGAACATGAATTACTGGAAGTACAACCCACTTCTTGTGGTCACCTACGCTTAAATGCCCAAGCAACACCAGAGGGACAAGATGTTCACTTCTACCTCAGTTCCTCTGCCAAGTTGTCCTTCTGTTGCCTGGATGTGAGCAGCTGCTCCTGAAGTTTCATGACCTCCTGTCTGTTCTGCTCACGCTCCTGCCGAAGGTCTTCCTGCAGTGCTTGCGCAGTCTGCCGCAGAGAGTCTGCCTCGCAGCACTGGGCCACAGCGGCTGCAGAGAGCTGTAAAAAGGACCAGCACATGGGAGGGAATTATTTGGAAGCATTCACCTGGAGAAATCATTATCAAGTCACCAAAGTCAGCAGTGTGAATGCAAGCAGTATTTTACCAAGCAGCTTACAACAATTGTTGTTTGGATGGCTTTCAGAGAGAGGAGTATTTGAATTCCTTGTTACTGTCAATGACCTCACAGGATCCCTAGCCTGTTACAAGACTGTGTGGTGGAGTTTTGCAAATTTGTTTCCCCTACGTCCTCCCTCTGGAACTACTTGCCCCACTGTATTGTGACACATTTTGCATTTGTAAAGGGCATTGCTACCACTACTGTAACCCCAAATGTAAGTAAATGGCTCTTCTTGTATGGTCACCCTCAAGGTTTTCAACTGATGCTGCTGGTTTTTCACCTCCGAGAGTGCATGGAGGCCTGCTAACCAGACCTTGGTGCGGCTGCCCGGACCCTAAAGTGTATGTTTATTTATTTATTTATTCAAAGTTTTATATAGCGCGAACAAGATCTTTGCAGATATCAGAGCGCTTTACAGAACCAAGGGGTAGGGGCAAGAGGGTGATTAAACAAACTATTGAGTACAATATAGAAGTTGGTAGTAAATGAGTAGCAGGATAGGATAGCAATCATGTAGAGATATAATACCAATAAGCAATCATGTGAAAATATAATACCAATAAACAATCAGGTAACCAATAATACAGAAACGGTGCAAAGTCTTTGATCCAACAAAAATAGAGTTCAGGTGAACTTAGCCATAAGGATGGCTTTTACCTCTGGCTGCATCCAATTAGAAATGGCTAACGTACCTGTCAGTCCCTAGTAAATTGCACCCTGGTACCCAGGGCATGTAAGTTATAGGGGCACCCCAGACTGCAGCACTGGTTGTGCCACGCTGGAGATCCCCCAAGTAAAACGAGTCCCCAATCCACCACTGATGACCAGTCATGCCCTGCTAGCCCGATTTTACAATTGAAAACTGGCAAAGCCACTTCTTTCCCTGCACATCTGTGTAAATCACCCATCTGACAGGCCTATAGAGATCTAAGGCAGGGTACAACATATGACACAGGCAGGACAGGTACTTTACATGGCCTGACAGTGAACACACAAAACCCCTGTTTTTACTGTAACTCGGTTGCCCAATTGGCGAGTACAAGGTTACACGCTGACCTCTCAGCTGTGCTATCGCCTGAATGGTGCGACCAAAGGGTGCACTCCAAGGCATCAAACAACTAGTTACATTAGGCCCAACTTGTATCTGAAGTCTAAATTAATGTAAGTGGTTGCAGTGTGCAGCAATTACAAGGATGCCACTTTGCTGCCTTTAAAACTCTTGTGCCTTCCAAAGCACACATGGAGCCAGTTCCACAAGACAGCCTTCTGCCCTTCTGAAGAGATGTGCCAACAACTCTCCGGAAGGAGTACAATGAAGGATTCCAGGTCAGGGAAGTGTTACCTCCATCCTGCTGGAAGCCACGTAGGTGTTAGCCCCAAAAGACAGGCTTCAAAGGAGAATCCGCCTTTCAGGTGCATATGTGTCACACTAGGGAGGAATGCTGCCCCATTGGCAGACAGGGTGGCACGGAGAGCCGAGAAGGCAAACCAGGTGCCAAACTGGTTTCCCCAGGGGCTTATAGCCATCAGATACTCAGGAAGCGGTCACCAGGTGGGAGAGAATCTGGTAGCCCATAGGCTACCAACTACATCTTGCCCGGAGGACATTTTCTGAGCATAGTGGCACCCAGATTTGAGATCTCGACTGACTTGGAAGAAGGATCGAAGAAGGACTGCCCTGCTTAACAGAGCAACCAGTAAGGAGAGGCTAATTCGTTGAAGACTGCACAAGGTGGCTAGCGGAGAGAGGGACTGTGTCAGCAGTTTCCTGCTCAATGAGAAACTGTCTTCAGAGCCCAGTAAAGCCAAAAGACTCTGAAAGCCAGCTAACTGGCCTTCTGTTCACAGCAAGGGGACACAACAGCTGTAGAAGCCTGCTGTGGCAAGTTGGTGGCCTAAACTCTTCACGCTGCTACTACAGTTCCCGCTGTGCAGCACCAAGGACCAATACCCGATGCAGAGTTGCACCAGAGTTTGCTGAGCCCCGACGTGCTGTTGGAGAGCCACTAGAGCCCTCAGAAGGCAGTCATTAACCCTGGAAGAATTTGCCTGTGACTGCGACACCGGGTGACTGTTAGTCCAGTGATGACTGGTCTTTGGCTAGACTGGAGAGGACCTCGTGGGACGTCAATTATGCAAATCCGTGCACCATCTTTGTGGACTGAAGAGCGTCTCCAAGAAGACCCCTGTCCATCATGTTGCATCCACAGCATCCTTGGAGAAACTTCAGCATCCTTCATCCCTTGCATCAGGACCATTGCAAATGAATATATTCCAATGCAGATAAAGTGCCTGGAACTGCTGGAAGGCTGCATCTTCTGTCGAGATATCTGTTCTTGAGGACCTTGCTTGACACCCAAAGTACTTCTACGTGACTGCATTGACCCTTACCTGTTTCTTTGAAAACGTTTGACGTGTCCATTTCCTTGAATTTGCTAAGACTTGATCCCAGTGGAGTGAAAATGCTGTGATTTATTATTTCTTGTAAAATCCATGACTCCGGAACCCTACACTGGATCATTTTCGTTCTAGTGTCTAAAGTCTTATGAAAATACAGTCTATTTTTATGAATTGGTTTTAGATTTCAGTGTTGTGTCGATTTCTTCTTCAATTGTGTTGGTGTTGTTTAAGTGCTTTACTCTAGTTCCTCTGTGTAGCCCTTGCTGCTCAGTGCCACAGCTACCCAGGGTTGACCTGAGGTCGTCACAGACGAAACCCAAGGGTCCTCAAGGGGTAAGTGTATTAGATGGTGAGGTTGCACAACCACACCATATAACACACCCTATTTCCTCCCACCAAAGTGCTGCAGCTTTGTTTCAAGCCATAGTTGTGTCATGGTTGGTATTGTCCATGTTCAAAGTACAATCAGCACAGGCATGTATGGCTGTTGTGTGTGAGGGCAGACAGGGTGCTCCAGTTGTGTCGCTCCAGAAAGGCATGACTGCACATCAGGATACTAGGGAAGTTTTTTGTTAAAGCCTACAAGTTCAATAGGCCACATACATGTCTTGGACACATAACTCTTGAACTCTGAGCTGCAGCTGCTTGTTTGAAACCCATGTAGGGCATGAATTATCCCCATCACACATTCTGAGCGGTGAAAATCTCTAAACAAGGGCCACATTACACATTGTTTGCTGGTGAAAGGGGGAACTATAATGCCTGGTGGACGAGATGACAGATGTCCATGCTCTGCTGCTTTGGAGGCTGCTGGACTATGCAGGCTGTTGCTATGCTGTAGAAAACATTGCACCCTTGTCAACCTGCAACTCTCTTGGTGCTCATCTCTTTTCGTGAAATTTTAAGAATGACACTGCAAGTGTATATAGGAGCGTGCACGGCCAGCATTTAGGAAAGTGGGTTTGTTTCCCCCAATGCCTGCTGCTGTCTAGTTGTTCTCAGTCTCTGCCTTGAAGTAAGAGAAAAGGGAAGATGCTGCCCACAACTGGCAGAGCCCTGACACACACATGAAGATTCACTCGGGACCGGCCACGGCGAGAGATTAACTCCCGCCTGCACCGATCACTCCTGGATCGCCGCCCCCACCTGACGGATCACGACTCCTACTCCCGCAGGTTACCTCTAGAATGGATCATCGGTTCTCGTTCTAATGGGCCTCAGCCTCTGGGCTTAATCGCCGTTGAGCCAGTCTGATGAATGCGCCTCCTACCTTCCGAACTTCCAACCATTGAAGTCTACCTCACCAGGATTCCCTGCCGCTTTATTCTTGAGCACTGTCCATTAATCAACCCAGTCCTGATGAAGATCCTGAACTATGAGGATCGAAACGCCGTCGACCATACAGCGCAATTGAAGGCTCGAACATGCAATGTGGTTCACCTATGACTATTGCCAGCCTCCAAATGTACCATAATACAGCAGGAACCACATTATTGTCATAACTCACTGTATATACCTTGTGCCGTCTATTTTGCTGTTTATATTGTCACTTGCGTCGCCACAGTGCACACCACTTGCACCTTTTGAGCACCGAGTACAATTAGGGTTGTACCAATTTGTTCCTTTACAGTGCTGCTACAACTGTAATTTGCTTTACCTTTTGTTTTGGATAAATATGATGCCACAGCCACATCTATGACTAACGTATGAGTCTCCTTTGTCCTTCCTTACAATGTTTTTTAACATGTACAATGTTAATTGTCTTTAATCAATACCAGTTGGGATACCATATATTTCTGTACAACACACAGGAAAAAGCACAGGACAGACAAAGTGATTGATCAATGAAAAGGTAGCAAAGAAGACCCCATGGATACCTAGTGGACTCCTGATGAGCGCACCACTACATAGACTCCAGATGTGCACACTTCTACAGATGCCGGAGCGTTGGAATGGCGATAAAGGCAATGAGCGACTGTAGTTTTATCATAGTCTGCATTTAAGGTGCATCATGACCGCCAGGACACTGGCACTAAGGGACGCAAGAATGGAATCAGAGGGTGATGATACATCAGTAACAGTAAGTGGTATGAGGTAGGACTCTGAGAACAATAAAATGCAGGGGACTGAATTAGTGAGATGTGATAGATTTTTGCAAATGCCGAAACAGAAATGGTCTTGGATAGCAAATGTTTAGTAGCCTTAGGTCATGGGGATGCAGTGATAGGCTAGGACTCTGCAAGCTATTTGAATTTATTTGTAAAAAAAATTATAATACAACAAAACAAGATTTCAAAAAGGTCAAGTGAGATAAACAGAATATTTTATACCATCCCTTAATTGTTCATCTACACAAAGACATACCATTAACCTATGTCTAACATTTATTCCCAGAGCCTAACTTTGTGCCTTTCATTTATTTATCCTAACTATAACACAAACCTCACACTTTACCCAACCCCAATTGAAACTCTTACTCCAATCTGAACTAAAACACTTTCCCTTACTGCAATGCTAACACAGTCCAGTACTCTTAGCCCTCTCGTAATGCTTACTCCAACTCCTGACCCATAGACATTCCCCTACATCATCCCTCACACCAAAACTTTACTCCATCCCTTACATCTGAACATAAACCTATCCCTACCCCCATCCGCTTATCCCTAACCCAAACAACACTAACAATCTATAATCTATTTTTGAAGTCTAATTTTCTAATCTTTTTGTCACTTTACTTTATTGAGAGGGGCAGATATAATTTATGACAAAGTTTGAACATGGGAAGGTTCAAGGGAGCAAAGTAATGGGTTGATCAAGGCCTTGGGAAGTGCATTAATGACAAATGTAAACCATGAGGAGCACATGAGAGAGTTGATGTAGGGGCTATGATGAACATTAATGTATACCCCCTGGCCACATGAAGCATATCATTGAGCAGACCCGGGCCTTAAAGGACACATTAATGGATTAAGTAAGTACTAGAGCACAATACGAACCCTGGGCGTAGGACCACACTACACTCGCGGAGCGTGCGTACTTTGCGCTACTACACGCTACGCAAATTGCACATAGCACAGTGCAAAAACGCATAGCGTAGCAGGCATTTCTTGCTTGCTCGCGGTCCTCAACGTCAATTTGGCAACCGCGAGCGAGCAAAATCAACATCCCAGCGAGACTTTTTCCTCTTTCGCGATCAGCAACATCAAGTTGCCTATCGCGAGCATGGAAAATAAACCTCCCGGTGAGATTCACAACGCCGGGAGTTCATGTTTCTCATTGCGAGTGGTCACGCATGCTTGCTACCGCTCGCAATGAGAAACTATCCGTTCATGTTGAGAGAGCTGCCGCTCAAGTAAAAATCTACTTGAGCGGCAGGAAACGACCGCTTGCACTGTGCAAGATGCCATTTGCAATGATTGCACAGTGTGGACAAGCATCCGGCACTGTGCAATCAGTGCGAACAGCATTTTCCTACCACACTACGCACGGGTAGCGCTACTACGCAAACTATGCCCAGGGTTACACAATACTGAAATAACTTAGGCAGAAAGAAGTACAATACTGGCTAAGGTTAACAGTGAGAGCACATTATTGGGATGTGTTGGCCAAAAGAGTGCACAGGAGCAGTTGGGTTTGCCTCTGAAGAGGCACAGAATTCCCTCATGGTTTCCTTACCTGGGACTGAAGTTTCTGTTCGGTATCCTGAAGCAGCTCTTGCAGCCTCTCGTCATGCCGTCTTCGGTCTCTTTCTCTGCCTTCAGCTGTCTCGCGAAGCTCCAATCTCAGGGCTGACACTTCACGCTGGTGTACCTCCATAGCTGACTCTAGCTCAGCATGCAGTCTTTCATTCTCCGCCCGCACCTGGTCTAGCTGCTGGCTTAGCTTGCTCTCCAGTCGCTCTAGTTCAATTTTCGCCTGCAGCTGCAGTCGCCCTAACTCAGCCTGGTGGGCCATGGCCGCCTTCTCAGCCTCCAGCATCTTCTGCATTTCAACGCTGGCCAGTTGCACCCGAACTCCCTTCAGCTCCTCCTGCAACCGGCCAAGGACCTCTTCCCGCTCCTGCAGCCGTGCTTCCTGCTGGCTGGACAAAGCCCGAAGTCCAGTGCATTCAGCCTCCAGGCGGTGGATATCACGGATCTGCTGTGAGATGATCTCCGCCTGCTTTGAGATATCTAGGGCATGCCTGTGTGATGCACGATCTTCTTCACGGCCACGGTCCAGGGACCTAGAGCACAGCACACAATCAAACAGTATTGTGCATGGAAGTATTAGAATAACAGAGTACAGTTGACCAGGTTGAACAATATATTGTGGGCCCGCACAACCCAATTCCCTTCCCACTGTAATGGCACAGCAAGGGAGGTAGTTGGTCAGGATAATGCGATATTGGCAGGGTTGTGGAAGGGTCCCAGAACTAGAATTGTAGGAAGTGCAGTGGGTAATGGCAATGCTCTAGTGGTAGAGCTGTGCTTGGCCCTAGTACTGAATAACAGTAAGTGCAGCAGGTCTGGATAGGGGTGCATTGGTAGAGCAGTGTGTGGATTTAAGAAATCTATCTGTCCTGTGGTGCCTCAGAAAATTATTGCCTGTATCTGCACCATTTGAAGACCTCCAGTGAACATCAGGGCCAGGTGTGCTTAATTGATGCCTGAAGACAACATAACAGAGGTCTACTGCCATGGAGACCAAATATAATGCAAAATCAGCATACCGTGATAGCTGCATCCTGACTCACAACAACCAATGGTGATTCCATGGCCAAAGGTTGTCATCAGTCCTACTTCTTGCATGGCTAAAGCCATGAGGATGGCCTATGGGCGAAAACTAATCAATCAAGATGGATTTGTAAAGCACGGCTAATTACCCAACATGGTATCCAGCCAAGTATTGAGGACCATTTGGAATAACAGAAGTGATGTGTAATCTGGAGTTGTGTGGTGAGGCTGCAAGAAGGCACACAAAAAGCGGGGGGGAGCAAGGAGAAGGCACACAAAAAACGGGACTAAAATCAAGGAGAAGGCGCACAAAAAAATGGGGGGAAAGCAAGGAGAAGGCACTCAAAAAACAGAGGGAAAAGCAAGAAGGCACACAAAAAAAAGGGAGTAAAATCAAAGAGAAGGCACACAAAAAACGGGGAAAAGGCAAGGCGAAGGCACACAAAAAAAACGAAGGGGAAAAGAAAGGAGAAAGCAGTGAAAATGAGGGATGAGCAAGGAGAAGGCACAAAAACTGTGGGAAAAGCAAGAAGACACAAAAAACAGGGGGAAAGCAAGGAGAATGCAGTGAAAACAAGGGAAAAGCATGGGAAAGGCACACAAAAAATGGGGGGAAAGCAAGGAGAGGAAGAATGCTAACAAAAACAGGGAAAAAAGCAAGGAGAAAGAAGTGAACACAAGGGAAAAGCGAGGAGAAGGCACAGAAAAAATAGGGATGAAAGCATGGAGAAAGCAGTGAATACTAGTGAAAAGCAAGGAGAAGGCACACAAAATCCAGGGAAAAAGCAGGGAGAAAGTAGTAAAAACAAGAAAAATGCAAGGAGAAGGCACGCAAAAAATGGGGGGAAAAGCATGGAGAAGATGCACATAAAAATGGGGAGGGAAGCAGGAGAAAGCAGTGAGAACCCGGGAAAGCAAGGAGAAGGCACTCAAAAAATGGAGAGGAAAGCAAGAAGAAGACAAGAGCAAGAGTGATGCAGCAGCAGGACACCGTAGTGTGGATTAATTAGGGGTTTAATGAAGATATAAGGCTAGAGAAAGCGTCGGGCGTATATCGGGCTCCGACCGCAATTCCGCGCTCCTAGCGCATGCGCAATGGCTCCTCGAACGTCCGCCTCGCGCGCTACGTCAGGACGTAGCGCGCATAAACTAGACTGCAACATTAAATATCTCCCCCTTTTATAACAAGGAAAACTTACAGTCTGGGTCCTTCAGGGATTCCTCAGAAACCGTCTAGTTCATAGTCTCGGAACCGGGTGGGCCTCACCACCACTCTGCCAGTCCTTTTGCGCCTCACCGGGGTGGATGATTCTCCCCGACAGCTATTCTCTGCAGGGCTCACCACTCAGTCCTCTGGGGTGCTTCTTCTTTCTCTCCCCCGGTACACTCTCTCCTCTCCCGGCTGTTCCATTGCTACAGGGCCATCGTTGTCTTCACTCTCCTCATAGTTATCACTGGATCCTGGGATCTCTACTTCTCTAGGAGGAGTTTCCTCGACCTCCCTTGCCCCGCACTCCTGTAGTGTCTTCTCATTTTCCTCGTTGGACCAATGCAGGATTTTATTGCACTTAGACATTCGGTCTTGGGACCACACATTTCCGACGCTGAGCAATGCTGCTCTGTCATATACCTCTTTTACTTGTAGGGGTGGGGTGTATTTGTGGTCTCCTTTCCTTTTTAGTATTGCTAGTTTGACCCTCACCTACTCCCCTTTCTCCAAGATGGTTTCCTTCACGTTTCTTCTGCGATTGTAATGTTCTGTATAAATTCTCTGGGCTTTCTCAAGATTGTGCTGCACCACCGCCGGAGACCACTTACTGGTTACTGTCTTTTCCTTCCACGCTACGTTTTCTTTGGTGAAGGGGTGTCGTCCCCTCAGAATCTGGAAAGGGCTGTACCCCATACTCATGGGGGCGATGCGATAGGCACACAACATGCTTTGGACCTCCTTTTCCCAATCTTTGCCCATCGTGATGGCCGCCTGTATGGAGCCCATTATCACTCTATTAAATCTCTCCACTTGGCCGTTACTGGCGGGATGATAAATAGAGGTATGCTTGTTCTTGATGCCATTCCTCTCCGCAAACTTGACCCATTTGTCCGAAGTGAACTGTGGCCCATCGTCACTGAGAATGGATCTGGGAATGCCCTCTCTTAGGAATACAGCTGTGAGAAATCGGAGTACCGTATCAGTGTCCATTTCCTCTTGAATGTGTACTTCCGGCCATTTACAGTATCTGTCCACTAGGACGCATAAGTATTTGGGTGTGTCTTGTTTGTCCAATACCGGGCCCAGGATGTCTGATACTTCCTCCCACGGGTTGCTCGGGTTGGCAAACTTCCCAAATGCTGGTCTCAGCGGTTTCAGAGTTTTGTCTGCTCTTTGGCACTGGTCGCAGTCTCTCACGTGTCTTTCCATCTGGAGGTCCACTCCAGGCCACCAATACATCTGCTTCGTCCTCATTTTTGTCTTCACGATGCCCAGGTGGCCTTCATACAGTATCGCTAGCAGGCGGGGTACCAGCATGACCGGTGGAACTACTCTGTCACCTCTGTACACAAACATTCCATCATCCCCTACCGACAATTCTTCTCTAATTTCATAAAACTTCTTGAGTTCCTTCCGCAGCTGTCTCTTTTCGGGCCATCCATGTACTATACACTCCTTGACCTCTTCCATGTCTTGATCTGCCACATAAGCTTCCATCCATTCCTGTTTGCTTAGGACTCGTTCTGGGTCTTCCATCAAGGCTACCATCTCCTCACTCTCTCCCACTTCGCTGGGAGCTCCCTCCATAGCTGGCGCTCAACTGAGATAATCAGCTATCTTGTTACTATTTCCCGGTATGTGTTCCACATCATATCGGTAATCCAGAAGTTTCAAGGTCATTTTGGCAATGCGCGGTGTCGCGGTCACATGTCCGCTCGAGGTTAGTACCCTGACTAAAGACTTGTGATCTGTTTTGAGTTGGAACCTCGTGCCCCATAGGAATTGGCGGAACTTCCCAATGGCCCACACTACCGCCAGGATCTCTTTCACAATTACGCTGAACTTTTGTTCCGTAGCCGATAGGGACCGGGCTGCGAAGCTGAGATTCTCCATTGTCCCGTCTTTCTTCTCTTGCATAAGGACTGCCCCCAGCCCTTTCTCACTGGCATCTGTTATTAATACCGAACGCACTAGGGGGTCATACCCTTGTACCGGAACGGATTGGCTAATGTAATTTTTCAGGACGTCAAATTCTTTCTGCGTCTCCTCCGTCCATGTGAATACCGTTTTGTCTCTTACGAGCTGCCTCTGGTGGTACGTCTTGGTAGCGAAATGTTGCACGAATTTACTGTAATACTCCGGCATTCCCAAGAAGGATCTCACTTCTTCTTTGCTGGAGGGGGCAGGGGCATCGCAGATGGCCCTCACATTCGTGCGTTTGGGAGTGATACCATGCTCTCCAATCTCGTGCCCCAAGTAGGTGACGGACGTCATCCCGAACCGGCACTTCTCCCATTCGGCTGTTAGCCCATTGTTCTCTAGAATCCGCAGCACCCTGTCCAGCTTCTTGTCATGATCTTTCAGCTCCTTTCCCATCACCAGGATGTCATCTTGGAAGTATTGTACTCCCTCTATGTCTTGGAACAGGCGGTGCATCAGTTTCTGGAAGACGGCCGCTGCCGAAGCGAGGCCAAAGGGCATGCGGAGGAACTGGTAACATCCAAAGGGTGTTATGAATGACGTCAGTTTCCTGCTCGCCGGATGCAGAGCTACCTGATGATAGGCAGACATGAGATCAATGGTGGAAAACCATTTTACTCCTTTTGTTTTCGCCAGCATTTCCTCAATGCGTGGCAGCGGAAATTTCTCCATGATGATGCATTTGTTTAGTTCTCGAAGGTTCACACATAGGCAAACTTTGCCATTCGGCTTCATTGCCACCACTAGCGACGCTAGCCACTCCGAACAGTTAATTGGCTCAATGATTCCGTTCTCCTCAAGTTTGCGTAACTCCTGCTGAACCGCCTCTCTCACCGCGAGTGGTATGTTCCTCACCTTATGCGACACTGGTACAGCATTCTCTTTAAGGTCTATTCAGTGAGTGAATTTCTCCAACCTTCCGACTTTCTCTCCGAAAACCTTCGGATATTCCTTCTTCATCTTCTCAAAGTCCAGCCAGCGCTCTGGGGTAGTCATCAGTACTTGTGTGTCTCCTCCTGGATCCAATTGTATCCCTAGGTCCCCTTGGTCCATCCATCCCAGGACCGACGGTCCTTTCTCCGCCACATACAGTTTGCACTGAGCACTGCGCCCCTTGATTTCAAAAGTCAGGACTCGAAACCCCACCATCGGGATTGGTTCTCCAGTGTACGTGACCGGTCTAATGTCAGAAGGTTCCAGTCGTGGGCCCAGGCTGGGACTGAATTTCTCGTTCCACACTGACCTTTGGACAATGGTGTTCGGGGATCCGAGTCCACCACGATTGTAATCTTCACTCCTCCAATCACCATGTCGCATTGGGGCTTGCAGAAGCGCTTGCAGTCGATGCCCAGCACTTGGCCTTCCACACACAGTACATTATCCTCTTCGTCCTGTTCTTCTTATTCCTCTTGCTTGTCCTGCGCCACGTTCTTCACCGTGGGTCTTTTCATCTTGCGACGGCACACCTTCTCGTAGTGCCCCACTATGCCACAGAACATGCATTTTCCCTTGAACGCGGGGCATCGTTTGTCATGGGCCGCATGGGACTGGCTTCCACATCTGTAGCACATGGATGTGCTTTCTCTATTCGGTCTTTTCGCCTGTCCAGGCTTACCCATCCACTTGTTTGGACCTTTGTTTTCCCACTGCGTGCCCTTGCCCCTTCCTGAAGTTCTGCATCGTCTACTTTATTCACCATGTGTCTCTGGACCGGTTCTCTTTTGGCAGTATCAGCACACCGTTTCGACAGTTCGCCCTTTTTCACCATGGCGATCACCTCTCTAAGCGTGGCATCCCCGTTCACCCACAGCTTATCTTGAACAGTCTTGTTAGTGGTGTGCATCACTATCTGATCTTTTATGAATTCGTCGTGCAGCACTCCGAACTTGCAAGTTATCCCCAGCTTCCTCGGCGCTGCGACATAGTCATCTATGGTTTCACCCACTTCTTGTTTCCACTGCTGGAAGTTATATCGATCAATAGACGTGCATACTTCCGGACGATAGTGATTATTCAGATCTTCTATCGCATGCCTAAACACGTCATCATCTGCGTTTGGTCGGGGCGTGGGCACCAGATTTTGAAACACCCTTATCCCTTCAGGGCCTAGGTTGTGTAAAAGTAGTCTCTTCTTCCTTCTGCTGGGGAATGCTTCACCGTTCTCGTCTTCTAATGCCTCTAGATAATTCATGAAGTACTCTCTCCAGTCCTCCCACTTCATTTGAGGCTCTCCCGGCTTGGGTAAGAACGGGATCGGCATCGTGAGGGACGATGCTTGTGCGCTCATCTTCGTGCGTCTTTCTAGTTCCTCCCCTTGGCTCCTCGGACTGCCTGGCGGTGTCGCCCCTTCGCCGCTTCCTTGGTTCTCTTGGGGTCCCTCTGCGCCCCCTTCTCTACTCCTCACCGATTCCGCCAGGGCCTCTTTGGGGGTGGGCGCGCGGTTCCGTGGGTGCACACCCTGGTGGTGGCTTCCCGATAAAGCGAGCCAAGGAGAAAAAGCAAGGAGAATACAGGAGCAAGAGCGATGCAGCAGCAAGGGGAAAGCTGGGCCTAGTACGTGCAGTCTTCACACAATAAAGTGGCCACTGTTTCTAAATTCTTTTACAAATATAATCATTTAACTTCTAAGAAACTCGGGGGCGCTAGAGGGCGCACACACGGAACGGCCGCCTAACGGTGAGGCTCCCGTTCCCTGGAGAATTTATCCTTAAATAATCCTACCTTACTGGAGAGTGAGAGTCCCCAAAAGCAGCTGTTTTGGTGAAACATAAGGCCACCTACGCTCGGTCCAACTCGTGGATCTCTAGGTGCATCTGGGACAGAGAAAGTGATCCTGCTGCAACTCCCCGGCGGCGTCACTGGATCCGGTGGGACGTGGGGGATCAGGTTACAGCTGCTACGCGAGGCTGGTGATTGCCGCGAGGCGGCGGGCCCTGACCATAGGCCCCGGCTGCGGAGACTGTGGTAACCGATACTCTCGGTGTGGCTATCCACCCCTTCCCCCGCCTACTGAGAGAACCCCCCCGGAGCCCTGACGCCTGGTGGCGTATGTATACTGGATTTACCAGCCCTGACATAGCGGGCACACATCAGCGGTCGGAGGCAGGCGTCCTGTGTGAGAGCTGGCGCTAGCCGAGAGGAGTGCTGCGGTTCCCTGCGGTCGTGGCTGTGGGCTGAGGCTGCCGCCGGGTGAGCCGCCTATCCTGCCTCGCCTCCGCTGTCAGCACGGAGGTACGGAGCGCTGCTGGGGGTAGAGAGGCTGCCGTTGTGGACTTCTGGGACGAGCCCGCTCCGGCCGACTGCTGCTGGGGGCATTGGAGGGTCGGCCCGACCTGGAGGTGTTTCCCGATCCCTTCGGGTCTTCGACACGGCTGGCACTTGGACTATTTCCTTGTCGGTGGGACAACTGCTGTACCGGTGGGGTTGCGAGTCCCCTGATCCCAAGGTGGAACATTGAGATCGGCCTGCACGGCACTGGTGGGGGCGCAGGGGAGGCTGCAAGGGCGGCTGCTGACTGCCGTGGGACTTTACGAAGACCTCCTCCATTGCCCTGCGACACCGCTGCAGTCTGGAGATATGGGATGGCCAGCAGTGGCTGGGTACTACTCATATAGAGGCGCCTGCCGCTGATAAGTTATATGCACAAGAAGGCTTCAACATTTTACAGTGCACAACCTCGTTTGCATAACCTTTGGATCGAGCAGAGCATGTTGCTAAGGGACAGGCGATAGACCAGATCGGCCTGAACTTGATATTGGTAGTGGCCAGTGAGAACTCCTTGTTATACATGGCCCCCCCGGTAACTACACCATGACTGGGCAGCACTTTGGGTAGCTTCTACGTTTGTGGTGGTTCAACAGCACGAGGAGGCACGAACTACAGACCTGGTGTAATACCTTGCTTACGAGCGTGCTAACAGGTATCGTGACTCCCCATCTGGCCAGAGGGGGCGCAATATAGTACAGTTGGACCCCAAAGTGGCGGGCAGTGAGAGACGCAGAGGCACGATGGTGCGTCCAGACAATCGCCAACTGAAAATAAATTTTGAAAACGCGAAGAAAGGGTCGAAGGCGGTGCCGGAGGAACCAAGGCCTAATGGAGCGGATCTTGCCGACACAGACTCTCCGGAGATGCGACAAGGTTTTGCCACGGTGGTGGAGAAAGTGGACAGGTTGTCCTCCAGGATGGACGCCCTTGTGCATAAAGTGGACCAACATGAGGAGCGGATAACGACGACGGAACAACGTATCTCAGACAATGATGACATCACCGCCTCACATACATCTCCACTTGCCCGCATGGACAACCTACTACGGGTTATAGCGGCCAAAAATGAGGATTTGGAAGCCCGTAGCAGGCGCAACAACATTCGCGTTACGGGCATTCCGGAGTACACAGACACGGGCAGGATGGAGCTATATGTGGAGAAACTCCTCAGGGCATCGGTGGGTGAGGATGCTTTCTCACCTTTGTTCATTGTCGAAAGGGCGCATAGATCGCTGGCCCCCGTGCCTAAGCCCGGAACACTGCCGAGACCTATAATCGCTCGCCTGCTGAACTATCGTGATCGGGACGTCGCACTGAGAGCAGCCCGCACCAAGCAGAACCTGAACTACAACTGTATCACCTTTTCCATCTATCCTGATTTCACTCCTCTAGTGCAGGAAGAGAGACGAAAATTTCTGAATGTCAAAAAAAAAAATTGTGTGAAGCCCAGATAGACCATGCACTGCTATACCCGGCGAAACTGCGAGTGACGCACCAAGGGAAGCAGCGATTCTTCACGAACCCGCAAAAAGTGGAGGATTACTTGAAAGCAGTCAGAAAAGCATAGAGGGGTGGTCAGGGCGGCAATGCTGACCACGAGGACGACCCACCGGTAGCGGATGATGCTGACTGATGAGAGGTGCCTCCAATTGAATGGACAACTTGGATCCTATTCTAGTTGGCTGGAACTTGAGGACATTGTGTCCGACGGATCGGACACCATACTGAAGTTGGGGACTATTGAACTCGTCCAGTGGTAAAGTATTCCAGGGACCACTATCCTGCCTTGGCCTCCACCACGGGTGGTACAAAGCAGGAGGCTAACGGAGGGAGAAGCGGTTGTGCGCTCTTGATGTTGTTTCCCCTACGAGTATACCCCAACCATGGGAACAAGTTGTGGAAGTTTTTGGGGGTAGGGGAGAGGGGCAGGGTGGGAACGGGTGGTTGCTAGCATGATTGGGATGCAGTAGTGGGAGTATTGTTGAGGAGGGAATTTTGCTTTACAGGGTGGGAAAGCGGTTGTTTGGAATTTGTGGTATTATGCATCACCTGAGAAGGGATAGTTCTATAGATACTGCAATGGCATGTTGCAATATTATGCTGTTTTTTGGATTATGGCGGGGTCGGGTTCCGATGCGCAATTGAGTTGTATGTCATGGAATATAAGGGGTCTCAACAATGCCAAGAAATATCGAAATGTGATTGCATACTTGGACCGCCACCAAGTTCAGATCGCCATGTTGCAGGAAACGCGATAGCGAACTGAAGGACTTGGAGGCTCGGATGGTAGCGGGACATAATACTGAAACACATGCAGAGTTTAGGGATAAATTGACACGATATGAGGAGAAGCGGCCAGGGAGGCCAAGTTTAAAGGGAAATACTGGCAGGCGACAAAATACTGTGAAGGAGACAGACCTGGCAAGGCCCTGGCGGTGTTGACACGTACCCCGCACACTCATAATACAATTCTAGAGGTTGTAGGTGAACAGTGACAAACAGTCAGAGACGCAGATGACATACTGACCGTTTTTATGTCTCATTATCATGCGCTTTATACCACGGCCACGAACACTGTGTTGTTGTATAATGACTTCCTTGGTGACATAGCTCTCTGCTGGCTCAGTGACGTGGATAGGGCCTTCCTGGCCGCTCCTTTTGAACTGGACGAAATCAGAGATGCTATTATGTCACTCAAAAATGGAAGAGCACCCGGTCTAGATGGGATCCCAGCAGAGTTTTATAAAGCATATATAGACATTATGGCTCCTGTCCTCCGCGAGGTCTTCGAAGAATCTCTGGCTGACGGGGTCTTTCCCTGCTCAATGCGTGAGGTCGTTATTACCTCACTACTGAAACCTGGCAAGAAGCCCAGCGCCTGCGACTCCTATCGCCCGCTTTCGCTCTTGAATTGTGATGTTAAAATACTGGCAAAGGTGCTGGCCACCAGACTGTCCCTTCTGATGAACCGGATCGTATTACCTGACCAGTCTGGGTTTGTCCCTGGTCGATCCACCTCCCATAACCTACGCACATTGTTTTCCCTGCTCCACACGGTGCTCCCTGATACTCCAGTTGCAGCGTTTTTTTTAGATGCCACTAAGGCCTTCGATTCTGTCGAATGGCCGTACTTATTCACCGTCATGACACGTATGGGATTCCCTAAATGATTTATCTCATGGGTCCAATTGCTGTATACGCAACCGTCAGCGAAAGTACTGATTAATGGACGCCTTTCTCCCTCCATTACGAGCACAAGGGGCACCCGGCATGGATGCCCGCTATGACGCTCTCCTTTTTGCAATAGCCAATGAACCACTGGCTTGCAGGCTCCGTCAGTTGCACCGTGAGGGCGCAGTTCGCTGTTTCCAGCGTCAGATTGATGTGTCGTTATATGCAGACGATATGACGCTATTTGTCAAATATCCGGTACGAAACTTAAATCCCCTGCTGAGGGAATTTGTTGTCTTCGGTAGACTGTCTGGAGTGCATATAAACTGGGCTCAGTCACAATTTTACCCTCTTACGGACGCAGTTGCTGATTTCCCACTTGACTTTCCTTTAGAGTGGTGCCGTTCGGACTTGCGTTACCTTGGTATCCAAATCGCTCGTGATAAAGACGAAACATTGCGGCTGAACTACGGTGTGGCGGTCACGAAACTTACCGTATCGGTCGATCGTGGGATATCCCTCCCCCGCTCCCCCTCTCCATGGCGGGGAGGGCATCGCTTATCAAAATGGTGGTGCTGCCCCGATTGCTGTATCTTTTTCTAACTATCCCTTACTATCCGGGTGCATTTTTTTAAAAAAACATTGAAGTCGGAGCTGTGTCGATTATTCTGGGGGGAGTAAATACCCGCGGCTGCGATGGTCAATGCTCACTCAACCATATGATAAGGGGGGCTTCGATGTACCCGATTTCGAAGCTTATTATTTATGTGCTCACGCGCATTACGCATATCAGTGGAAGATCCCCACTCCTTATATGCCTCAGCTGGCAGTAGAGGACTGGATCGCGAACCCCCTTCCCCTCAATGGGCTCCTACATTGCCCAGTGGCGTCCATAGAAACACTGTATACCTCTGTCACATGCACCATGGATGCCTGGCGTCGCATGGCTAAGAGACTGGGCGGCGCCTTACCGTATTCTCCTCGGCTACCACTGACATACCACCCTAAGCTTGAACTCCCACAGGAGCGTGGCTTCCAATTGCTCTGTCGGCGCCTGCAAGTCACCTGTTGGGGCAACCTCTTCTCTAATGGCCAGTTCAACTCTGCAGATCTGTTTTTTACCTCTCACAACCCTACTCCACTCGATACGTTCTATTACATGTGACTGCGCCAGGGGATGAGGGAGATTCTGCCTGACTTTCCCAATGAACCTGAAGTCCTCTCTCCGCTGCACTTCATGTTATGCTCGCAAGACGGTTCGCATCTGGTGTCGGGCATTTACGGCCACATTAGGGCGTCCAGCCCAGGATCAGTGAACATGGCCCAACTACATTGGACTGCTGACCTGGCAACGGAGGTCACTGATGAACAGTGGCTATACTGCTGCAACCTTACGGCTCGGATATCGGCCAGCAGTAGGCTCAAGATGATCCACTACAAGTTCTTGCAGCGACTGTACTATACGCCAGTCAAAAAATACAAGTTCCGCTTGTCCAGTAATGATAGATGTGACCGCTGCTGCGCGGAACATGCTGGTTTCCTACACCTGGCCTGGGAATGCCCCCTTGTTCATGCATACTGGCAACAGGTGCATGGTGCCCTCGAATCTATGGTCGGGGAATCAATAACTCCTGATCCATTACTGATGCTCCTGGGGCACACACCTCACATCCCTAAGGCTTATAGGAAATTCTTAGATGTTGTACTGCTTCTTACAAAACGACGCGTTGCGTGTAGATGGGGTCGTGGCAGGTCCCCAAAGTTTAAGACTGGCTTGCAGACATGACTCATTGTCAGGAACAATATGTAATTTTTGCTGAAACACTTCCGATTTCCAGCAGGCCCAAAGACATCTGGGGTCCTCTTGTCATGAATATGCTAGCTCAGGGTGATGGGGATGATGGTTCGGATGGAAGCAGGACTCTGATCTGTGCTGATGGCCGTGTGAGGTATGGCTGAACTGACTTGTGAAATTATTAATGGATGGCTTATAATTATGAACGTTTGCTACATATGTAACTGTATGAACGAACGTCTAGCATAACTTATCACTGTTCACTGTTGCTATGCATGGAAGACTGGATACCACCCTCTAGATATCTTCGTAATAGGTTGATGCATGGCGCTCTCACGCTGCACAATGGCCATGGGAAACTGTCCTTGATTGACATACACTGTATTTAGCTTGACACCCTTCTTCCGCTGAGTGATGCTGTTGAATTGCCATGGACTGTCTACGCTGCACGATTCAGGTGTGACTACTGTATACCACAATACCAACCTTTGTATTGTTTTGTATTGAAAATCCAATAAATAAAGTTTATAAAAAAAAAAACTTCTAAGAAACTCCTTTTCTTTTTTGGTCCCAGAAAATAATTTCCAGAGCAAGTTTTACATTACCCTAAAACAAAATCTGCACTAGTGACAAAAGCAACTGAGCCAACAGCTGCGAGACCTCTGGTAGCCACAGTACACCAAGTAAAGTCCATGGTGAGGATTGGCGGCCGACATTTGTGGGCGATTCGGATATCCCTATTTCTGGAGCTGCCCCCTTTGGTTGCTGTGTCAGTCTCCAGGCTATCCCAAGCTCTGTGATTTGTGCACTGTGGTTTTTTTGTGACTTATGGTCACAGACATATATTCAGCTGCACCTTCCTCAGTTTCTGCCAATTCTCCTAAGTTAGGACTGTCTCACGTTTGAGCAGCGAACGCTTCTTTTTCTTAACAATTCCTACCCAAGCCTTCATGTCCACAACCGGCTGCAAGCGTGCAGTATGAGATGGGGTGGATACGCGACTCACCGGTACAGGAGAGGCGTAGGCAGCATTAACGCTCCTAAGTTCTTCAACATATGCCACAATAACGTAAATGTGCATCTGAACAAACAAGCATCTTGTGCACTATGCAGATTCGGGGCTGCCCCCTCCTGCTGCTTGTAGACGAAATAACCATTGTAGTGAAGTCCGAACAAGCAGCTCCCAGCCTATTTGTGGGGTAGAAACCCATCGAGCAAGCAATCTTCTGTGTGTGAACCCAGCAGTCTCTGCGCATGATGCGGCTGCCCTCACAGGGTAGCCTGAGGCTCTGGGACAGACAGCAGCTGTGAAGGCACAGCAGTCGGATGTGTTGTGTGTCTGCTTCGCAGCGCTGGAAGCAGCAGGCAGAAGGTTAGATCCGTGCTAGTGCAGGCGGCAGGGCTTGATTCAACTAGAGATTTTAGGGTTTCAATAAGGAGACAGGCAGGGCTGGTCTTCTTAAGACTGGTTGTCTCAACAGCTTTCTGTAGATTTGAACTAACTGGGGATGACTGGCGCCGAGAGCCCCATAACCACCATTTGTAGGATAGATGGCCCAGATCACCCAGAGAGCTGAATCAAGGAGGATGTTTACCAATGCGAGCGTGCAGGAATGTACCTGGGCAGGATCACATGATGGAGCGAGTCCAGCCAGAGGACTGAGACCTACTCTAGATCCAGAGCCCTGGCGGGACTGAAGAACACCTGAGGGGGATCAGACGATAAAGCGAGCCAAGCTGAAGGGCGGAGGCCTACTCTAGATCCAAAGCCCTGGGAGGACTGAAGAACACCTAGGCAGGATCACACAATGGAGCGAGCCCAGACAGAGGACTGAGGCCTACACTAGATCCAAAGCCCCAGAGGGACTGAAGAACACCTGGGCAGGATCACACGATGGAGCGAGCCCAGCCAGAGGACCGAGGCCTACTCAGATCCAAAGCCCCGGCGGGGCCGAGGAACACCTGGGCAGGATCACACGATGGAGCGAGCCCAGCCAGAGGACTGAGCCTACTCTAGATCCATAGCCCCGGAGGGACTGAAGAACACCTGAGGGGGATCAGACGATAGAGGGAGTCCAGCCAGAGGACTGAGGCCTACTCTAGATCCAAAGCCCCAGAGGGACTGAAGAACACCTGGGCAGGATCACATGATGGAGCGAGCCCAGCCAGAGGACTGAGGCCCACTCCAGATCCATAGCCCCGGAGGGACTGAAGAACACCTGAGGGGGATCAGACGATAAAGCGAGCCAAGCTGAAGGGCTGAGGCCTACTTTAGATCCAAAGCCCTGGGAGGACTGAAGAACACCTGGGGATCACACAGTGGAGTGAGCCCAGCCAGACGACCGAGGCCTACTCTAGATCCAAAGCCCCAGAGGGACTGAAAAACACCTGGGCAGGATCACACGATAGAGGGAGTCCAGCCAGAGGACTGAGGCCTACTCTAGATCCAAAGCCCCAGAGGGACTGAAGAACACCTGGGCAGGATCACATGATGGAGCGAGCCCAGCCAGAGGACTGAGGCCCACTCTAGATCCAGAGCCCGGGCGGGGCCGAGGAACACCTGGGCAGGATCACGCGATAGAGCGAGCCCAGACAGAGGGTTGAGGCCTACACTAGATCCAAAGCCCTGGGAGGACTGCAGAACACCTGGGCAGGATCACACGATGTAGTAAGCCAAGATGAAGGGCTGAGGCCTACTCTAGATCCAAAGCCCCAGCAGGACTGAAGAACACCTGGGCAGGATCACATGATGGAGCGAGCCCAGCCAGAGGACCGAGGCCTACTCTAGATCCAGGCCGAGGAACACCTGGGCAGGATCACACGATAGAGGGAGCCCAGACAGAGGGTTGAGGCCTACACTAGATCCGAAGCCCTGGGAGGACTGCAGAACACCTGGGCAGGATCACACGATGGAGCAAGCCAAGCTGAAGGGCTGAGGCCTACTCTAGACCCAAAGCCCCAGCGGGGCTGAAGAACACCTGGGGGGATCAAACAATGGAGTGAGCCCAGCCAGAGGACCGAGGTCTACTCTAGATCCAGAGCCCCGGCGGGGCCGAGGAACACCTGGGCAGGATCACACGATAGAGGGAGTCCAGCCAAAGGACTGAGGCCTACTCTAGATCCAGAGCCCCGGAGGGACTGAAGAACACCTGGGCAGGATCACATGATGGAGCGAGCCCAGCCAGAGGACTGAGGCCTACTCTAGATCCAGAGCCCGGGCGGGACTGAAGAACACCTGGGCAGGATCACGCGATAGAGCGAGCCCAGACAGAGGGCTGAGGCCTACACTAGATCTGAAGCCCTGGGAGGACTGCAGAGCACCTGGGCAGGATCACACGAGGGAGCAAGCCAAGCTGAAGGGCTGAGGCCTACTCTAGACCCAAAGCCCCGACGGGGCTGAAGAACACCTGGTGGGATCACACGATGGAGCGAGCCCAGCCAGAGGACTGAGGCCTTCTCTAGATCCAAAGCCCCGGCGGGACTGAAGAACACCTGGGCAGGATCACACGATGGAGCGAGCCCAGCCAGAGGACTGAGGCCTTCTCTAGATCCAAAGCCCCGGCGGGACTGAAGAACACCTGGGCAGGATCACACAATAGAGGGAGTTCAGCCAGAGGACTGAGGCCTGCTCTAGATGCAAAGCCTCGGAGGGACTGAAGAACACCTGGGCAGGATCACACGATGGAGCGAGCCCAGCCAGAGGACTGAGGCCTACTCTAGATCCAAAGCCCTGGGAGGACTGAAGAACACCTGAGGGGGATCAGACGATAAAGCTGCCCTGGGAGGACTGAAGAACACCTGGGGGATCACACAGTGGAGTGAGCCCAGCCAGACGTCCGAGGCCTACTCTAGATCCAAAGCCCCAGCAGGACTGAAGGACACCTGGGCAGGATCACACGATGGAGCAAGCCCAGCCAGAGGACTGAGGCCATCTCTAGATCGAAAGCCCCGGCGGGACTGAAGAACACCTGGGCAGGATCACGCGATAGAGCGAGCCCAGACAGAGGGCTGAGGCCTACACTAGATCTGAAGCCCTGGGAGGACTGCAGAGCACCTGGGCAGGATCACACGAGGGAGCAAGCCAAGCTGAAGGGCTGAGGCCTACTCTAGACCCAAAGCCCCGACGGGGCTGAAGAACACCTGGTGGGATCAAACAATGGAGCGAGCCCAGACGGAGGACCGAGGCCTACTCTAGATCCAAAGCCCCAGCAGGACTGAAGAACACCTGGGCAGGATCACGCAATGGAGCGAGCCCAGCCAGAGGACTGGGTGGGATCACACGATAGAGGGAGTCCAGCCAGGGGACCGAGGCCTACCCTAGATCTGAAGTCCTGGGAGGACTGAAGAACACATGGGAGGGATCACATGCACATTAAAGGAAAGGATGCTAGCAAGGGGACTGTGCAGGTGGACTGATGGTGGAGACACTCAAGTGAATACCTGGGTATGTGTGGGGAGAGTATGGGGACTGGTGGGCTCACTTTTGTTTCAGGCGCCTTCATAGTCAGCTTAGGAAAGCCAGACAATGCTTAATTTGTGCCGGTGCTTCAAAGTGCTCGACACTGACATTCCTTTATTTTTCCTCATCAGACTTTTACCAGGAGCAAAAGAAAGAAAGGCAGAAAAGGGAGAAAGAAAGGAAAACTGTGACAACAGGGTAAGCAGCGGTACAAAAGGTTCCGCAAGACTGAGATAAAGAAGAAACTGGAAGATGGGGTGTTAGAATTAAGGATCAGCAGCTTTGGTTTTTGGCAGCTCCAACTGAGGGCTCAATCTCAGAGCCCTTCCATTTGTTCACAAATGAAGCACTGGAGTCTGGCGTAGAATAAGGAGCCGCAAGTGATGTAGCAGGCCCCAGAACGAAGAGTGTAGGAGCCTTCCCTCCCTTCCTCTTATACATGATAAAGTCTTTGCAGCAAAGCGAACAATTTGCTGGCTTTGTTGTGCGTTTTAAACACTTCCATCCATGTGCTCGATATTTGGCAAACTGCATTTTACTGCACAATGTTAGATCCCCTCTTGTTCTGTGATGTGGAATCAAAGGCCACCTAAAGATGGAGTAAGAAGTGAAAAGGAGAGGGGGCACTGCAGCGCCACCTCGCTTAGATGCCAACATGCACCAGGATAGAGGCTTGGGATAAATACAGAGTCACAAGTTGAAATGTGATCGCCATATGTTGGCACAGCCAGTGCTTGTATCTCTGGACACGTTTCTAGGTTGTTGCCCGTCATCAGCAGAGAGCTACAGACTGGTTTCAGAGGGGTTTTAAATATGCTTTTAGTCTCCTGTGAAGAAGCACTCCAGAGATCAGGTGTATGCACACAGGCTTGTCACCCTGATAACTCCAAGAAGTAACTCCCTCTCAAGAGGGAGGGAGGACACTGCCAGGCATAACTGCACCGGTTCACCCCTCTCAAGAGGGAGGGAGGACACTGCCAGGCATAACTGCACCGGTTCACCCCTCTCAAGAGGGAGGGAGGACACTGCCAGGCATCACTGCACCGGTTCACCCCTCTCAAGAGGGAGGGAGGACACTGCCAGGCATAACTGCACCGGTTCACTCCTCTCAAGAGGGAGGAGGACACTGCCAGGCATCACTGCACCGGTTCACCCCTCTCAAGAGGGAGGGAGGACACTGCCAGGCATCACTGCACCGGTTCACCCCTCTCAAGAGGGAGGGAGGACACTGCCAGGCATCACTGCACCGGTTCACCCCTCTCAAGAGGGAGGGAGGACACTGCCAGGCATAACTGCACCGGTTCACTCCTCTCAAGAGGGAGGGAGGACACTGCCAGGCATCACTGCACCGGTTCACCCCTCTAAAGAGGGAGGGAGGACACTGCCAGGCATCACTGCACCGGTTCACCCCTCTCAAGAGGGAGGGAGGACACTGCCAGGCATCACTGCACCGGTTCACCCCTCTCAAGAGGGAGGGAGGACACTGCCAGGCATCACTGCACCGGTTCACCCCTCTCAAGAGGGAGGGAGGACACTGCCAGGCATAACTGCACCGGTTCACTCCTCTCAAGAGGGAGGGAGGACACTGCCAGGCATCACTGCACCGGTTCACCCCCCTCAAGAGGGAGGGAGGACACTGCCAGGCATAACTGCACCGGTTCACCCCTCTCAAGAGGGAGGGAGGACACTGCCAGGCATCACTGCACCGGTTCACCCCTCTCAAGAGGGAGGGAGGACACTGCCAGGCATAACTGCACCGGTTCACCCCTCTCCAGAAGGAGGGAGGACACTGCCAGGCATCACTGCACCGGTTCCCCCCTCAAGAGGGAGGGAGGACACTGCCAGGCATAACTGCACCGGTTCACCCCTCTCAAGAGGGAGGGAGGACACTGCCAGGCATAACTGCACCGGTTCACCCCTCTCAAGAGGGAGGGCGGACACTGCCAGGCATCACTGCACCGGTTCACCCCTCTCTAGAAGGAGGGAGGACACTGCCAGGCATAACTGCACCGGTTCACCCCTCTCAAGAGGGAGGGAGGACACTGCCAGGCATAACTGCACCGGTTCACCCCTCTCAAGAGGGAGGGAGGACACTGCCAGGCATCACTGCACCGGTTCACCCCTCTCAAGAGGGAGGGAGGACACTGCCAGGCATAACTGCACCGGTTTGCCCACATTGTAGCAGATGCTCTACAGGAGGCAGTCCTTTCAATTTACTCACAGTTTGAAGGCTGGTGCAGCCACAGGGCGTGTTTAGTATTTGTATCCATCAGCAGCAGAGAGCTGCAGGGTGCTTGAAATCCTGCTCAGTGCACCTCAGGTGAAGTCCCACTGCAGAGCACAGATGCCTCCCTCAGGCTACCATAGTAGCGCCTTCCCCTGTGTGGATCATGCTGACAGCCTGCAGGTTGTTTTCCCACAACGGAAACTTCTGTTTTTTCAAGCAGCACTGGCTCACTTTATAGAATATGGGCTGAGTTAAAGACACAAGACTTCTCACTTGTGAATTCAAACCAAGGGGCGATGCTCTGCTCTTCCCTGCACGCCCCCCACACTGTGTTGGTCGCCAAACACAGGGGCCACAAAGAGCGAAAGTAATAGTCCTTAGGCAGATCGGTCTGCTCCCTCCTGTGGCCACAGATTTGGAGACGAGATCAACAGGTGCTTCGGTGGCATTGCAAAATGAAAGACTGGCCACAAAAAGTTTGTTTACAATTTGAGATCGGCGGTTTAGTACATCTGGTCTTGGTAAGAAAGAAGGTCCAGAGGTCCTTTTCCTGGAGAGTATTACCTATTTGTAGAGGTAATAGGAAGAGGTTCACTCGAGGTGCTGGACCTTACTCACCTTTTATTGCAAGAAGTTAGGGAAACAGATGAGTGCATACTCCTCCTTAGTGAGTGTTAATATTCTTTTAGCCAAAAAACGTTTAAGTTCCAATTTATATTTATTTTCTGCTTTTATTCTTCATATTTAAGTCTTGAGTCATAAACTATCACCATTCTACAGAATGTTACAGGGATAGTCTTTTAGACATTTAACAGCAGACACGAATTTCGCCCTTTAGCGGTCAGTTGGACCAGGGCTTTCTCAAGGCTACAATAGATGAAATTAGTATCATAAGTTTAAATAAATTTAAGAACCAGTTATAGTCACCACGAGTGCTATATGACGAGTGCAGAAAAATTCAAACGACCGCATCGACCAGAAGCGGTGGAAGATATATGAGTGAGGTGAGGCCATCAGACCCTGGCTAGGATGATTCCTTCAACTTTAGGATCAACACCAGGGCTCTTCAAAGTCAGTCCTGGAGGGCCGGATCATGCAAGATTTTTAACATAACTACATTTGTCTAAATGGAGGTAAGCTAAAATTCTGGCATGGATATGTCCCTCCAGGTCCGACTTTGGAGAACAATGATCTAGACCTTCAGACCATCTGTGAGGCAAGCCATGTGTTTACAACTAGTGAGAAACACAAGACACGCTGAAGTGTGACCGGTTAAGAGTGGTACAACAGCTGCCGATGCGAAACTCAGTCGCTGGATGTATGCATATGGCACCCACAGTGAGGAGGAAAGAATGCTGCTGGCTTACATTATAAAGCATTAGTACTTTCTGAGCCTAAGAATCAATTTGCAATTCATGTGGCACGTGCTGGGAGGAAGTGTTAAGTATTCTGCATGCTGAGTAGATGGTTTGCTTCAGGACATGCTGGTCTAAGGACCTTCCTATTTTTATAGTACTTAAGGGAGTCCGGCAGTGGCACTCAGTTGTATTTACCTGTTAAACTAGCTCTCTTATACATTCTAAGAAGAGAATGAAGGAAATCAGGAGTGAAGGAAAGAAGGAAGAATAGGAGGAAATAAGACAGAAAATGCAAGGAGGCAAAAAATAAATAAGAGAGAGAAAGCAAGACTGAGAGGAGATGAGTATGTGTTGCAGCATGGTGAAGAAGGGCACGCTGTAGGCTAGAACCGAGGGAAATGTTGAGACGCCTGTAGGTTTCACTGTGGGAAAGGCTGGGCTTGTCCATGGATTCCACAGTGTGTGAGGAGTGCAGTGAAACAAAAAGATGCCTGGCTTCTCTCAGGTGCTGTACCTGGCTCTGGCATCAGTCTCCTCAGGATCAGTACACCCACGGCCACGTGCTCCTTCTCTCCCATCAGTCCTTCTATGCACCTCCTTCACGTACACACTATCCTGCAAGTCTCGGGTGGCCGTACCCATGGAGGCCCAAGGGTTGGGGCCAAGGGCGGCAGCGGGAAAGGGCATCTGTACCATGGGCCGAACAGCTGTCCCTGGCGCGAAGGACAATGGGACTGGGGGCAGCCTGTTCTCGAAGTGTGATGGGGTCATCAACCTAGGCTGACCTAGAATAGCAAAAGAGAGAGACACAGGTGAGGTAGACCAAAGAGCAAGTGTGAGGCCACAGTCTACAGAGTATCTAGCCAACAAGAACACCACTCTTCACCTCCACAGAATAATTTAAAGTCAACCTCTGACCACCCTTAAGATATCATCCCCACCACAAACCTACTTCCAGAAAGTTCAAAAGCCACCCTCCTGCCACATATGGGAACCACAAAAGAGATACCCCTTGAACCAGCCCCACCAAATGCAACCTTAAATGTCCCCTTAAAACAACGATTTACCCACTAACACCCCCCTTGGAAGCGTAAAAAGCCAACCTCTCAAGGCATTAGTTAGACTCAACAAAAGACCTCCTGGTGCCCAGATCCTTCAAATGACACCTTCAAAGCCTCCTTTGAGGCACTTCCTCTCCCGAGACACCCTTTTACTCAGAAGGAGTAACCATGCACTGAATCTCCCTCTTCACAGATACCAGCTCCACAAAAAACCTTCTGACTTTAAATAACCATTAAAACAGGAGTTCATCTCATCTGCCATTTATATTCATTCACTCTCTGAGTGAAGTCTCACTATGCAGAAAATGGTTTCACTCTAGTCTGACAGACTGCAGGATAGCATCACAAGTGGTAATTACTGTTTACCTTATTCTATAGCATGGGCCTGACCTATAAATCCTTCAACCTCACACATCTCAAGGACACGAAACTTCGGTATATTTGTGCTGTTGAAATAAGTTAACATAACATTTCAGCTCATATTTTTAACCGAGAAGTGTTACCTGCTGGCTTTGGAGCTGCGAACGCAGCAGGAGGTTCAAGTTTCTCCTCAGCTTTCCTTCGCTCATCCATTGTTGTCTGTTTTGGCCTTAGAAGATATAGAAAACACAGTTTAGATTTTTGGGATTCCTCATTTGCGAGCACGAGTAGCAGAAATGTAAACAATAATATATGTGTCCCATCTGAGTCTGTGATGAATTATTCACCTAATCCCCTGCTCTTGTGACTACTGGCCATTTTCTTTTAAGTATACATTTTAGATGGGTTGCTCTTAGATCTGGGAGAGAAGAAATCACATCTCTCAAGCTAGGTAGAGCCAACACTGATTAAAGGGTGAGGAATGACTTAAGCTAAAGAGTGAGTGAGTATTGCATACAGAACACGCACACCGCACTGTTATCTAGAAATTAAACAACCGATTAACCAATGGACCAAAGATCCTCAGCTTCATCTCATCTGTAAACCTTAGGCACAGATTCCTCTAATCTGGTATCTAATCATGAACACAGTGCATTCCAAATCCGACTACAACAGCAACATTTTGAGTTTTCTTGAAGTGCTAGTGGTTCTCGCCTCTTTTCTCCATCTTCGACGTCTTCTTGCTTACCTGCATTTACTGACCTGCAGATGATTGTAGGAAATATAAGGCTTTACTCGGTGAAAACATAATATGCTGACATGAGTACAGTCAGTGTCTTACTTAATGCCAGCGTCGAGGAAGCGCAGAGCAGACCGACCGCTACGAAACACACCGATGAAGACCTTCTTTTAATTCTTTAAACCACAATATACCAAAATGCTACACAAAATACAAAACTGCGACAAAAGGCCCATTATTTGAACCAGAGACCCTTCGTATTGCACTTCTGCTGTTTATAAAAAATATTTTTAAATAGTAAGGGATGAGAAAACACCTGGCACTATCAAATAAGAGGGGTGCCACAGAACCACACCAACTAAAGGACCAACAGCTGCACTGTTCCTCCTTACCTTTGAATATTTTTACAGCTGTAACCTTAGTTCACCGTCAATTGTCCCTTAACTCCTAGAGATCGACTACTTATAGCTCGCTGCGTGAACGATCATGAATAAATGACCAAACAACAAGATATTCTAGAATAGGGAGCAGGGGCAGTCCGACAGCTGCAGATATTTTTAATGTAGCCTCCCTTCCAGACACTAGGGCAGTGAGACTCCTGAATGGAAGAGGCACAGAGAGTACTGCTCCTACAACAGCCTGAATCGTTTTATATGGGTCCAAAACAGAGAGGTCAGGACTTTGTGTACAAAATCACTTTGCGGTCACAAACCCTGTGATTTGTAAAACCACAGGGTTTGCCATCTCGAAATGACTGTTCTTTATATACAAAAGCTCTTTAACAAGTCATAAAATTATCTTGCACGTAAAATGACTTTTCTGGTCCTTTCCATATCACAAATAGAAGGAGCGTGAAAGGAAGCCCCTCCTATTTTTGATTCTGAAAGTAATAATATTAGTGGCTTACATAGAGTTGAGGTTTACGGATCTGTAGGCCAGCGCCTTCCCCTCCAAACCAGTGCCTCCTGATTTACTAATAATTCAATTTGACCAGAAGCAGGCACGCCATAGAATCTTGTCCTAGTTCATTCCTGCCTTATTATCTCTTATAAATTCACAACATTCCTTCATTTTCTTTTGATCAGAAATATTTTTTATTCCGATCACATCAAGTCTCTTAGCTGTGCTTCCTCAGGTTCCAGACCCTCCTTTTGCAGACCATGAGCAGTTTACGGAGATCAACCTCTTCATATCAGGCAGGGCTCAACTGGTGAGCGTCCACTTTCCAACAGCATTCAAAATCAATGCGGGTGCTGCGGTCAGAGCTGCCTGGATGAGGGTCTCGATCCCATCTTACACGGAGTAGAGTGAAGTCCCTGCCGGACTCTGGAGGTTCACGCCCTGAGGAAGAGGGTGTTTCCCTCAAAACACATTTTGGATGACTTAATTTCAATAAGAAGAGATTTCTGGATCTGGAACCTGACGAAAATAATGGCTAACAGAGTTGCTGTGATCGGAATAAAAACACATTTCTGATAAAGAGAAAACTTTGGAATGTTGTGAATTTATGATAAACAAGGAGATATAATACGTGAAGGAACGAACTAGAACAATATTTGAAGATGTGCCTCCTTCTGATGAGGTCAATGGTTTAAGACTGCAAGTGAGGTCACAACCACTGATGAGTTACCAACCTCTATGTTGGGGTAATAACTGTTTTTCAAAGGGGAGGGTTCTCAATAGCATCGCTTCCCATTTGGGAATAGTATTGGCAGACTCAGGAGGAGAAGGTAGTGCTCAAGGGCACCACTGCCTGCTCCATCTGAAGTGTTCCAAAACAGAACACTTAAAAAAAAAAAAGGAGTCCTGGCTCCTTTAGAGAACACGGGCTGCCTCTAAAAAAAAAAAAAAAAAGTTTTTGTGCTTTGGAATGCATTTGTACAGAAGGTGACATGTTGTCCTGTGCAGGATCCCATACATGTGATTGCAGATATTTCCAAGGGTTTGCAAATGGCAACCTGCCTAATCAATACACATTTGGGAGGTCATTATACGGCCCCCTGCGATTTGGTATTTAGCAAACTGACCTATTAGTAGATAGTTCTGTTTGCAAAATTCTATTCCATTCGCAAAAAAATAGTGTGCAGTTTTTTGCAAACAGAATAGGAGAAGATCAGACCCTTAAATCTCAAATTCTTGCTGGGTTCAGAAAAGGAACCAGTAGTTTTTCACGATAGACAGAAATGACCCGACTAAATCTAACAGCCTCTCTTTGCAGATGCATGAGAGTGGATGTAAGTTGAAGTGCCTTCAGTTGAATGACTTTACAGATATCACGAGGCATCGATTTTTACATCGTTTTGGGTACCATCCTTCTGAATTCCTTTAGTTTAGACTTTTAATAAAGTGTATCAATTGGCTAGTATTACAGTCTTTGGTGTGGGTTTGTCGACTTGGGGCTGCAAACCATGCAACAAAAGCAGTAGATACAATGCACTACAGTCACTGTTCTGAGCTGGATTCGGTTTGTGCTTTGTCTCTTGTGAAAGCATTTCCTATTTAAGGCTGTTTAACTTAAACCGCGACAGTGGTCTCAAAGAGGCATGCTAATCCAGACATCTGTCTGGGATTTTCTGACTGTAATGAGGGTTATCGTGCACTCAACAAAACACATGCCAGTATCAGTGGGCATCATGCTGCTATGAGTGAGGAACATGCGGCTCTCAGTAAGGGACATAGTGCTTGATGTTAAAAAATATATATATGTCGGAAAAAAATTGGCTCAAATTGAGACCAGTATTTTTGTGATCAGTTAAGAATTTTTACAAACCAACCTATGAACTAATAGGTCAGTTCGTAAAACTCCAGTTAGGAGTGGGTCACAAAGAGACCTGTTTCATGAATTTTTATGAGATAGATAGCAATTTGGGACTCACTTCTATTGGTGGTTGGTGATCATCACAGGGACGGTAGCCTGCTAGGGTCAGCAGACCACCATCTCTGTGATCACCGTTAAGTAAAGTAAAAGCCCATTTTCGTTAAGGAAACGGTGCTGCATTAAAGAAAAAAGACATCTTTTTTTAATGTTTGTTTTAGAGTACTATCAAACAAATGTTTTTCCATTCATTCACAAAGGAAAAAGGGTCCTAATAGAACACGGCCCTTTTGGGAATGGGTTACCAGGCCAATTCGGGATTATATAACTTTTCAGCGTTTTGTGCCGGGACTAGGGTAGCAAAACAGCGATACATGACATTCCAATTCAGTATTTGGATAGACGCCCACGCACACCACTTACAAATATTGAATCAGTATGTAGCTGCAATCACATTTTAGGAGTTGGTAGTCATGCTTTGGACATCTGGCCCATACTGCTGTCTGTGATGGGCAGAAATGAGCTCAGAAAGAAACTTAAATTCTTTAAAAAAAAAAAAAAAAAATTATACAAACAAACATTCTTGATGCAGCAATGAAAATTGCCGACCCTGACGAGGGACATGGCTGAGCCCAGAAATAGCAGGCCTCGAGAAATCTACTCGCACACTTGCTATGGCGAGTCAGATTTCATCAGGGTGAGCTATTTTTAGGGTCTACTGGCCCGTTCTGGCGAGCTGACAAATACCAGGTGTTCTGTTCACTCACACAAAACAAAAAAACATAACTGACTCTCTCCAATGCACTACTCTGTCTCACTCTATACCTCTCTCAATACATACCCTCACTCTCTGACTCATCCCAAACCTCATTCTACTACTAATATAATCTCCAAAACAACCCTTTCTAGACTCTTCCCTCCTCGGCTTACCCCGCATTTCAGTTTGCTACAATAATCTCCCAAACAACCCTTTCAAAATTCTTCCCTCGTGTATCCCTCTTTCGGCCCCTCCCAAACCTTGATACACTACTATGATCTCCCTAATCCCTTCCTAGAGACTCTTTCATCCATCTCTCCTTTAACTCAGCCAAAACCTCATCTTACCACTATGATCTCCCAACTAACACTTCCTACAGTCTTCCCTCTTCTATTCTTCCATTCTCGTATTTCCCTACTCTAATCCATCACTAAACCTTTTGGGTTCCGGAGTAGCATGCTACTCACCGAAAGGCGCTTTGATGCCTTGTCAGAGGTAGTAAGCGCTATATATAAAATCAATTACAAAGTGAATAAGCAATAAAGATGCCTTTAAATCTTGTTGTTATCTTGTCACATGCTCTGCATTTAGAGACAGGTGTCAAAAATCAGTTTTTCTTCTTACATTTACTTTTCTTTCTCCGACTGCAAAGTTAGAGGATCTCTTACAATCCCGCTGTGCAAAGTGTGTGAAATGAAAGGCTGTAAGATGTCAGGCTTTTTTGTAACATAACATTTAAATAGCTAAAAAGTGCACAGCCCAAACATTTCAAAATATATTTCAGTAGTTATGAAAGCACATTTTTTGTAATTCAGTGTGGTGGAAAATAATATTTCTATAGGACAAAAACAAATTAGAACACATTACTTGGTGATGTGTGTGAGGAGTTGGCCTGATATATGATGCTCACTAGTTCTAGTGATCACCTTGTATCAGTCCAAACAACGCTTATGGTGATTGGTTGTAAGTCAACCTTATAGACCAGCTATCCTAATGGTAGCATGGACAAAGCAGTCTTAGGCTAAACTCTTTTGGCATGTGAAGCCAGCTGTTTTACCACAATATAACCCCTTGAATACCAGATGAAAGGACACCACACAGGTTGTTATGAAAATAAACAGTATATTTATTAATAACAAACACCTCTGAACTCTTTATGAGGTCAGAGGGCTAGGCACATGACAATCTCTTAGGAAAAATACGATAAGTTGCACAAAATTACAATGGTGCCCTAGGGGCAGGTCAAACCATATACTAAGTAAATGGAATGTGAAAGTCGATGGAAGGAATGGAGCTGTCCAGAGGCTGTAGGATCGTTGGGACCACGCTACTCTAACTTTAGGTAAGTAATAGGAGGCCCACGGAACGCGTGTGCAGAGTGTGAACTCACACGCGAGATGCATAACAACGTCTATGGACAGTACAGTTCAAGTAAAAGGTAAGTACGGACAATCCTGACTAGTTAGGACTAAAACGACTGTGGATCTGGATACTAGGAGAGTCAATCTACCCTTGAGCACCGAAATGCTCTTGTTACCTCACCCACGGGCTGCGGGTGCATAGGTGCAAAGTCGTGTCAGGTTCCGGCGTTGAAGTCTATGGAGCCTGGAGGAAAGGATGCTGCAGGCGACCAGGGGGAAGATGTCCGGTGTGATCCAAGGGTGGATCAGAGATGCTGAAGACCTGAAAGCAGAGGGGACAATGTTCACAGTCACTAGCCAGTGACTGGAGTGGAACCAGGAAGGAACCAGATGTCGTCGTCGGGATCAAGTGAAGAGTGGATGCTTGACTCTGCAGCCATGTGGACCAGGAGGTGTCTTCGACGACCAGGATGGAGGCACGAGCTGTCCCACGCAGGCTCTCGCTGTCGGCGGTGTCTGTTCCTGATTCGGCGCCAACAGGCCTTGGCAAAGGCAACCCGCGCGGTGAGTGGAAAAGGTGTCTGGTGCGGACTTGGAGAGTCCGGGGTGCCCCTCTTTTGGAAGGGAGCAAGGGCCAGTCTGGAGCAACCAGACCAGCAGTGAAGATTTCAAGGTTTGTCCTCTAGGAGGCAACTAGCCAGCCGGCAAGTGACCAGACAACGCGTCGAGCAGCAAACAAGCAGAAGGGCCCCACGCAGATCTCGTGGAAGCTGGAGGGCTGATCTTCGGTGCAGGAGCTGCTCGGGGCTGGGGCTTCTCAATCCCCAAAGCACTTGGTCGAGTTTACCTTGGGAGTCGTGCTGGAAGCGAAGTGCAGTTTCTTTCAAGATGGCCGGTCCCACGTGTCTCGTCGCATCCACGGGTCTCAGCTTTGCTGCAGATGTGAGTTGAGGTCGGAGAGGTCTGGGAATCCGGGTCTCGTCGGGCTCTGAAGTCTGGATCCTCGAGGGAAGACGACAAAGTGAAGCCGCTGGACGCATGATGGTGCCTGCAGTTGCAGGGTGGACACTCCTTGCCCACAAGGGAGATTCTTCAGTCTTCTGTGGAGCAGAACGTCGAAGTCCAGAGTTTCTTCTTGTAAAGTTGTTCAGGATAATCTAATTTGGAATGGGACCAGCTCCTACCTTTATTCTCCTAAAGGGGGCTACACTACTGACTAGGTCCCTCCCCTGGGTGGGACCAGGAAGGGGGGTGGCTACACCCCCTATCCTTTGTCCGGTTTCGCGCCAGAGCTGGGGCAGGGATGCCCCAGCAACTGGTTTGAACCGGTGTATGCACAGGACACCTTGTGTGCCCGAGGCATGTCTCATTCCTTTCAGGCCTGTCCTACCCAATACACAAAATCCTGTCTGGGGTGGTGCTAGCACCTCCCAAGGCAGGAAACCCTTTGTCCAAGCCTCCCTCGCTGGAAGGACTCCCAGCAGCAGGAGGTCAGACTTGTGTCTGTGGTGGCAGCATTCATTTTGTGATGCCAAGGCTCGAGTTAAATTTAACCGGGGTTCTCAGTTACATACATGTCGTGCCCCTCTAGAAGGGTGGAATGCTACCCCCGTCGCCAGAATTGGCGAGGGGGTAGTATTCCAAATCGTATGACACCTTACTCGACATGTTTTGATAATGTTATACCAGAGTTAGCATTTAACCGCAAGGTTGATAATGCACTTCAGAGTATATGGTATAGCGTTATCACGGAACAGCTATTAGGACTTGGTTCCACAAGCTGCAGACGGGCTCAGCTCATGCCAGAGCACCATCTCACATAATTCCAAGCACTCTGCCTTCAGGATTGATAAGGCCTGCCATAGGAGTGACTGATAGGAATATACGTGTCCATTTTAGGGTTAGATATAGGTATACTATATCTACAGCAAAGGGTGATTACACCACCTTGCCCCAGCTGTCGTGCAGCCAGTTGTGTCAGTTTTAAATGGCCAGCCAGGGGTGGCATAATACATGCTTCAGTCCCTGGTAGGCCCTGGGTACACCTATGCCCTGGATACCTAAGGTACACTGTACAGGGACTGATAAGGTGGCCCAGTACCAATTGGTAAATGCACCTGAAGTACATGGTTGTCAATTTAGAGAGAGAACAGCTAGGCTGTGGGTCTGATTAGCAGGCCCACAGCCAGGGAAAGTCGTAAACCAGTGAAGCAAAAAGCAAAAATCTGGGGTGACCATAGGATTGCAGACCCCACTCTCCTACAATGTGCAAATACATTTTGTGCTGAAACCCAATTTCCCAACATCGTTTATGGACTATATAGTTTTATTAGTAAAACCACGTGTTAATGGAAATGTTTGTGGCCATTTTAATGGGAAATGTGTGGTCTGTAAATGACTGTGCACATCATGCTTTAGTAATATATTTATTAAAACAGAGTTTTTAAACACAAACTGAGAAATATTCCTGACTCCGCAATGATGACAATCAGGGGTCATGTGTATTGGGCCAGATTTGTATTCTACATTGAGCAAATGTTTAGTCTATTAAATAAACAAGAGTTATTTTTGTACAGCAGAAATGCTGAAGACGCATATTTAAAGGTGCTCTCAAATGTGATGATGAAAAAGGCAGGTCCAGAACATAAAATATTTGTCTAGGATCACACAATTTTAGACAGGCTTACAGGTCAAGTACAATACAGGTTAGTCGAGTAGATTATTCACGTTAATACACCTGCAGGTCTAGTAACATTTTATGGATTTTTTGAGGCCTGAATAGGCATGGCAGGCCCAAAGGACAGGCATATATCATCCCCCTTTTCCACCATTGTTTTTTTTATATTATTGCCATGTATGGCTATTGTTTTAATTATTTTCCATGTGTATTGTTAATAAATGTTGCTATGCATAATCTGTAAAGCGCTCCGATACCCTTGGGTCAAGTTTGCGCTATATAAAACTCGAAAAAAATAAAATAAATGCTGCTGTGAGTCAGGTGAATCCGTACTCTTGGTGAAGCACATGCTGTTCTCATTAAAATTGTTGCAGACCTCAATGAGGCACATACTGCTCTCAGAAAGATATTATGAATCCTAGTGATGGACATGCTACCATCAGCGAGGAACATGGACATGTTGTCCAAATGCGAGGGACATTTCTGAGCCTGGAGACATACAAAACTGACCGAAAGATTTTTTAAATTAATTAATGCCCCAAGTGAAAAACATATTGCAGATCTTACTGAGAGACACTCTGCTCCTGCTAAAAAAAAACTCTGCAGATTGCAATGAGGGACGAGCTGCTTCCTAGTGTGGGACAATGTAGATCTCACTGAGAGATATGCTTTCCGTAGAAAAACACTGCAGATCTCTGTGAAGGACATGCTGCTTTCTACTGTGGGACAGTGCAGACCTTCGTGAGGGACATGATGATTCATGGAGTGGGACAGTGCAGACCTCATTGAGAGACATGCTTCTTGCTTTGAATGGCAGTGCAGACCTCATTGAGAGACATGCTGCTTCCTGGTGTGGGACAGAGCAAACCTCATTGAGAGACATAATGCTTTATGGTGTGGCATGGAGCAGACCTCTTTGAGAGACACGATGCTCTCCATAAAAAACACTGCAGACCTCAGTGAGGGACACACTCCTTCCTGGTGTGGGACAGTGTAGGCTTCAGTGAGGGACAAGCTGCTTCCTGGTGTGGGACAGTGCAGACCTTCGTGAGGGACATGATTCATGGAGTGGGACATAGCAGACCTAATTGAAAGACATGCTGCTTGCTTTGGAAGGCAGTGCAGACCTAATTGGGAGGCATTCTGCTTCCTGGTGTGGGACAGAGTAAACCTCATTGAGAGACACGATGCTTTATGGTGTTGCACAGAGCAGACCTCATTGAGAGACATGATGCTTTATGGTGTTGCACAGAGCAGACCTCATTGAGAGACACGATGCTCTCTGTAAAAACTACTGCAGACCTCAGTGAGGGCCACACTCCTTCCTGGTGTGGGACAGTGCAGGTCTCAGTGAGGGACAGGCTTATTCCTAAAATGGGACAGTGCAGACCTCAGTGAGGGGCATGCTGCTTCCTGGTGTGGGACAAAGTAGAACTCAGTGAGGGACAGGCTGCCTCCTGCTGTGGGACAGAGGGAGCAGACTGTTACATCCTGTATCATATTTCTTTTATGTTCATTCACATCTGCTTATGTGACATCATGGGGTTCTTGAGATGCCTGCCTGTACACCGTGCTTATATTCCAATTACATTCTGTATTCTGGAAGGTGGTTGAGAGAGAGAGAGCCAGTTGCATCTCGACCTGGAAGCAGGGAGGCTATTAATGCTGTGCTGGATAATAAACATCAACTTAATTTATTTGACTCCTGGATTTGATTTTAACACAGACGTTAGTGATGGACAGTCAAGGAGACAGCTGTGAGGGTTATGTTGTGTACAGATGGAAGGCGCTCTGCCTATGGTGAACGTTACAGTGTAGTCGGAGAATAATGTTTGTGGCGTGGTGCGTGAAGAGCGAACGGGATAACCCTAACCGTTCGTAGAAAATCAAAGACCTTCAATAATCAGAATAAGCAAAGCTCTCGCAACCACAAGGCAGTAATTAGCATAAAAAACAGTAATGACAATAAAGTGGAGAACAACAGCAGATCTTATATTTTCAAATTCCAAAGGACGTTTATTTGGATCCACATTCAGCCGACACGTGTTTCGTCGTGTTCAATAGTTGAGTCAACACGACTCTTCAGGGCTGGTAAAGACCCAGGCATCTATGGGTTAATGCAAAACGTCGGTGTTGTGGAGTGATGAATCCTGTATATGAATAAAAGGTGATCACAGTATGAGTAATCCAAAATACTAGGTTCCGGGTTGGGAATGCAACTAGTTTACAACGTAGGCGCTCACTGAAGCGCATTGGAGAGCGAATGAAGAGACTAGACACGTGTATGGAACACAGCGACCGGGAACACACAGAGGAGGGATTCCAAATTTTAGCGCACCGCGTATTTAATGAAAAATAAACAAATTACTCCAGTCCTTCTTATTGGATCCCCTCCCGGTAATTTCTGACACTTACACGTGTCTAGTCTCTTCATTCGCTCTCCAATGCGCTTCAGTGAGCGCCTACGTTGTAAACTAGTTGCATTCCCAACCCGGAACCTAGTATTTTGGATTACTCATACTGTGATCACCTTTTATTCATATACAGGATTCATCACTCCACAACACCGACGTTTTGCATTAACCCATAGATGCCTGGGTCTTTACCAGCCCTGAAGAGTCGTGTTGACTCAACTATTGAACACGACGAAACACGTGTCGGCTGAATGTGGATCCAAATAAACGTCCTTTGGAATTTGAAAATATAAGATCTGCTGTTGTTCTCCACTTTATTGTCATTACTGTTTTTTATGCTAATTACTGCCTTGTGGTTGTTAGTGATGGACAGGGTGCCTCTTGCTGTGGGATAGTGCAGACCTCAGTGAGGGAGAGGCTGCCTCTTGCTGTGGGACAGAGCAGACCTCAGTGAGGGACAGGCTGCCTCTTGCTGTGGGACAGAGCAGACCTCAGTGAGGGACAGGCTGCCTCTTGCTGTGGGACAGAGCAGACCTCAGTGAGGGACAGGCTGCCTCCTGCTGTGGGACAGAGCAGACCTCAGTGAGGGACAGGCTGCCTCCTGCTGTGGGACAGAGCAGACCTCAGTGAGGGACAGGCTGCCTCCTGCTGTGGGACAGAGCAGACACTAAGGGACCCACGGACACCAGTGACAGACTGACAGTAATTCACCGAGGGAACATTGCAGGCCAGTGACAGACACGGCGCTCTCAGCGGGTGACTCTGCAGACCCTCGAGGTGATGGACACTGCTGGGGACAAGGATGGGACAGCTTTCGGCACCAACAGGAGCCCCCAGCCCCCTCTGAGGGGCGAGATGCACTTAATGGGGGGGGGGTGCTGCTGACAAGCCATTGCTGACCCACTGTACAACCTGCTGCTCTCCGAGGGGGACAGCCATACATAAAACACAGACCCCAGCACCCTGCCCTCCATGCACCAAACTACAGTTACCTGCTTGCTTCTACTTCTCCAGGAAGCCGCGTTCCGGAATGTTTTGACCCTTCGCGGTCCCCGTAGCCCCTCACTCCTCTTTTAACTGAAGGCAGCTGTCTCTAAGCAACGGCTGCCGCGAGCAGGCTATGGACATAGAAGTAGGACAGAGCGAGGTGAGCCACCATGGACTCAATGCATCCATGGAGACAGAGGAAGGACTAACATTACTGTATCCACGGACATAGAGGAAGGACAATGACAACCCAGCGAGGTCCGAAGGATGCAGGGCAGTGACAAACACCAACAAGATAGAAAACGTTCTTCTTTCAGTATAATTAAGGAGGTATAAATAAAGTGTTTCATGATTTCTTTGATAAATGTTTGTTTCTGAAATTTTTGTGTATTGTTTTGCGGTTCAAATCAGCTAAATTGCTTGGCTGGAGTTCCCACTTCCAATAATGAGTCACTGCGTGTCCCTGGATTCCAGTAATGATTCAATGGGGGTCCCCAGGTTCCAGTATCTGTGAGTGGCAGCCCCAGTGTATCCAGCAGCACTTTGGCAGCCCTGCCAAATGCCACGCATCAGGGGTTAGACTAACGCAATTTTGTGCTGGTGTCCGCATCACCGCACTTAAATGCATTAGTCACACATACATCCTCCTTGTACTTCATGTGCAATGAGGCGCTTCAGGAATTAAAAAAAAAAAGAAGCTAGAGCATGTTTCGGCTGCTTGCTGTAGTGCTATTTATTTAGGTCTGCTTATGCCAGGCTGTCGGCCTAGGCTCTTTCACATTGATAAAGTGAGCAATAGTCTGAAGTGTGATGGACAAATTGTTTTCACAGCAATGCGAGGCTTATGAAAATAACTGCATTGGAAATCCCAGTCTCTTTGGGACATGTCAAGTTGATCCGGCAGCAGCGGCAGTCACCCACAGGGTCAGAAAGAGTTTGTTAAAGCCTAACAAAAAGCATTGTCAGGCCTGGCCAGCCTCTCGGCGATCTGAAGCAGCCTTCTGTTGTTTTTTGGGCCACTTGTGGTCATTAGTCCTGGTGGCAGCTCCAGTCCCTAGAATGCTTTCATGTTTTTACTTCACCCTGCAGCCCAGACAAGTAGTACAGTGCCCAACCCCCTCAGTGGTATGTATGTGGGGGCAGCCCGAGGGACTCTGGGGAGACAGATTAAATGGCTCTCTCTGAACCCTTTGAAATTATTTGATTTGGATCTGGCATGTTTGTGGGTCGGGGGCGACTCTTCTGCTAGTGGGTCAGCTCATGACATCACTCAATGTTGGAATAGACATGACACAAGCAACCATGGCCGCTCCTAATCGCAGTTGTGTATGACAGGAAAGCAGCAGAACGTTCAAGGAAGCCGATTAAGGCCCCGTAGTAATCATCACTAGCAGGTACAATTAGCAATGCCCTCTTGCAGCCTGTTGACCACCCCATGCTCAGCTGCTGCTGAAGAACATGCTCAGAATGAGCAGCCAGGCAGACATGTGGGAACGTACGTCTGGGCACAGCCAGGTGAGCCCTGCACAGACTGATTAGAAAAATACGAATTTGCTTTTCATATTTCCACTGACATCTGAGAAAGCATTTGTTCCCTAAAACTTTGTGTCAATTATATAGTATGCATCCATGATATCTGTGAGCCTAAGCATATATCTTCACAGGCCCAATCCTCAGGGCGCTGCTACGTATCACAGCCTAATATAACCCAGCTGTTTGGTTTTGTTTCAAAATAGCATCTGTTTTCATAAATGTCAAAAAGAAAAACCATTTTAGAAACACAGCATGAAAACAAGAAGGCACCACTTCTCCCCTAAAAACACCTCACTTGGATCCATAACAGTTCACATTTAATGACTGCTCACATGTAAGATGTGAATTTACAGGCACTTCTTTTTAACTAAAGAACCAGCTTTGAGTCCCAGCGTCAGCTCAACATCCTGTGATTCTGGACAAATCCTCTAATCTCCTTGTGCCTCAAAAAATGAATGTTCCCTCATGAAATTCAACTGGTGCCCATGTGAAGCACTCAAATACCTTTGGGTCGAGTTGACACTATACAAAACTGCAAAACAAATTGTAATGTCTTCAATGAAATTACATTATAATCATCTTAAAAAGGGACAGTGGGTTAGTGACCAGGGGGTTTGCACCAGTTTTAAGATCTTTTAGCACTTCCCCTTTTTGAAAATGGCAGCATTTCTAACATTTAACTCATTCGATGGACTTAATTGCTTATTAGTTTTATTTGCAAGAAATGTCACTCTGAGTGTCACACATTTGGCAGCAGAATTTCACTGATAGGTGCACTGAAACCATGGAAATGTCATGCATAAGAAATCTGAACACTTTGCATCTATGTTTACATCCTATTTGGTACAGTTGGGTTCCAGAGTGCCCTTCCATTTATGGTGATTTGCAGCAGTTTAAAGATCTTCTAAGAGTTACTTGTTGCTCAAATGGGTGTAATTTCTGCTATTTATATATTTCCCTCATCTTCATAGCTTGATTTTGCTCATGAAAAGTGGCACTCATATTCGTTGAATGTCACTCAGAATTACACGGAAATTATGAAAATGTCACACTTAAGCAATCTGAACCCTTGGCAGCTATGCTTTGGCGACTAAAGCTTCTCTGCACAATTTATATTCTTAGGTCCGCTCACCCTTACTAAAATGTAAGCATTTAATTACCATAAATGCTCCACTTCTCTGAGGGGGATGGAGAGGAGTGGCCCTCTATGGGGCAGTCTATCTGGGGAATCTTATAATTCTATTTCTAGGGCAGTCTCTTCTTTCCTGAGATCATTAATGACCAAATTAGGAGTCCATATGCTAGACTCCCCATCCTGTGGTGGAAGACCCCCCACCCCTCAATATAATACCCCAAGTACAGGTTCAGAGTCGGAGAGCCAATTCCCCAAGAAGGCATCCTGTAAGTATGACGTGGGATATCTGTAAGGCTTCAACAGACTGCACAAAGTCTTCCATCAGATTTTCACGTGTGCTGAAACATTTACACTCTGGAACCCAGATGCAAAACCCAGCTTGAGTTCCCGTGCATTATGGGAGAGCGGTAATAACTGCGCCTCAGACAGTGAACCTGGGTGCAGCTGGCCCTGGCGACCCGGTTTAACCCATATGGGTACACCACCGGAGAAGGTGCCCCAGTCTGGCATGCTCAAAAATATATACCGTCCTAGGTTATCAGACTGGGTCACTACTCAGAAAGTGGCAGACTACATTGCCAGGAAAATCAGGCAGCCTCTGAAAAAGGAGATCACGGCACGACTGAGCCCGGGGTGGCCCAGACCCTCATTTGAAGGCAAAGTCACTGCAAAGCCTGACACTGGCCAGCACATATGTACCTTTTTTGCAAAGTATGTAAAAGATTGTGTCGTGTGGAATTCAGACCAGCCACCATCATGATCCAAGATCTACTTTGATGGTGAAAAGGCAGCAGGAATCACTGGTGTTACAGAATCAGTCTCTCCTTCACCATAGAGGTCTGGTGAACTATGAATCAAATGCCGAAAGTGAGAAGCGTTTCTGGTGGTAGACCTCCCAGGGCACTTCAATTTGTGTTGATTTGTTGTATCTGATGCCTCCACTGGGCTTTATGGGTGTGTGTAGAACGTTACTTCTGGAACATTCCAGCAGCCATTTTGTCTGCACATCATGACACACTTGTTCTTCCCTTTGTTTTGCACACAGTCATGAAATGGTTCTCCTCCCCACAGCCCTTACATATTTTCCCAATAGCGGGGCATATGTCTTTGTGCGTAAATGAAAAACCACATCTAAAACATAACTTCTTTTCATGTGTGAACATCACCTTGGGTCCTTCAGTCTTGTGCTTTGATTTGCTTTTCACACTCATGTCTGATTGAATCTGGGTAACTCCGGCCTCCATGTCAGCAGCTTCCCGATCAACACGCTCTTTGGCTCTGTCAGCCATCAACACTGTTTCCAGACTGAAAGTTTCTCTCAGCATTCGCCGTCTGAATGAATCGGACAAGTATCCATCAATGACCCCGAGAGGTATAGCCTCTTCATCATTACACTCAATAAACTTACAGTGTTTGATGAGTGTGTGAAGTCTGTATACACATTCATCAATGGTTTCACCAACTTTCTTTCGTTCTTGACTGAAGATATATTCTTCATGGTCACATTTTGCATTGGTTTGAACTTGAGATTCAAGGTTTCTTTAATCTGATGGTATGTTATTTCTTGGTCAGTTTGTGGCATCTTCTTTATGAGTTCCTTTACAACATCACCAGCAAGATTTTTGAGGTATTTAATCATCTTTTTGTTATCAGTCTCTTCAAGTGCATCAATTATTTCATCAAATGTCTCTATTGTGCAGTCCATCTATCGCCAATATTTTGCTTTTTGGTGGTACTAAATGGTGGTGGTCGTTTTAGGAAAGCGGCAGCATTGTAGACCAGTGTAGAACTTACTAATACTGTGCACTGATCTCTGTAGCTTGGTTTATGTGACTCAGCAGTGAGGACTTTACATTGTACTGGCCTCAGGATCCTCTTTAATGATAGCTGGAAGCATGACTTTCTTGTCTGCCAGCTTAAACATTTCACTATTCCGAAGATATTTGGAGACTGTGGAAATAGTCGTGCACTTGTCAAACACAACTTCTGTGCTTGATCTCAGTTGCGGTGCCTTGCGCTGAGGTGATACTGGATGACTTTATTCAGGTACTGGTGAGTAAATAATTGTGTTATCCTTAGGCGTCTCTTTGTGCGCTCTTTGTCTTCACCACTTTCTAATTGTAATGTTATCTTGCGCTTTGTTGTTTGTCCTTTTCATGACACCTAGTTGATCTCTGCTCGGCAGCACTTGTAAGTGCAGCATTATTTCTCCATTCTAGGTATGGCTCTATGTTACGTAGTAGCACAATACCTTTATGTATGGTTGGACAACCAGGTTCTCGAACAACAATGTGCAGATTCTCTGCAAATGCTTTCACTTTCAACTGTTTCACAGTGGCTGGAACAGCGTTTTTACTCCACGTGCATTCAGCATTGATTCCGTACTTCAACGACATCACATGTGACACACACGCATTTGCTTGGACCACGGCAAACTCTCTGAGAGAGCATTGTCAATCTTCAGGTTACTTGTCCCCTATCTTGTCCGCATTTGTAGTGTTTTCCTAGCAAGGGTACCCGCCAATGACTATGCCACACATGGAGCTTAGTAAAACATGTCTTTATTTGTCTGCATGAAACTGCAAACTCACTAATATAAAGCAGCCTTCACTGCAGTACACTTTATTCATTACATCATAGCTCTACGGAGTTCATCAGGAGCCACAAGGGTCCTGTCATTGTTAATTCACCTGACACTAAAGCAAAGAAAGGGAAGGCCTTAGAGAAAGTTTGTTTGTCGTCGGCTAGAAATTTTCTGGTAAAGTTGAGACATGAGATACTGCGTCACAACCTAACACAAAACAGTCATTCATACAATACGAAAATGCTAAATGCAGTGACAATCAGGTACAGAGAAGCTCTAAAGGCAGTGATATCAGAGTGCTAAAAGCAGAAACATTTCTTACAAAAAGAAACACTAAAGGCAGTAGAAACCAGGTACAATTCAAAGAGTTGAGAGTGGCGAAGACCCCGTGCAAGAAACAAAGCTACTGCGGGCCACCAAAGGAGAAGACAGCACCTCACAACCAGAGAGCGGTTGTGACTACCCTAGGATAATGACGTAAGTGAGTGGGTGTGGTTAAGAAACTTTATGACGTAGTACTTTCAGTTAACGGTTACACTCTGAAGAATAAAAAAATGTAATACAGAGCACAGGTGAGTGGTGTTACCATTTACATGTACCCGGGCTGGGGAGGACGCTACAACGAGCAGTCGGCATGCTGTGTAACACTAACTGTGTACTATAGGTGGAGCGACGCAGATCAATCCAGATTAAGATTGACCCCTAAGCTAGGGGAAATATCAACTTCAGAGGCAGGCACCATTGCCCAGGAGACCATTTCTTTAAAGAGTTGGGAACATTTGTTGCCACTTTCTCAGGCCTAAACAAGGGGAAAAACACTATTAAGAAAATCTTTTTCGGGAAAGTTTTCCTCGGACTGGAAGAGGTAGGGACTGCTCCTTCAACCGAGTTCTCCATGAAGGCTCTTTTCTATGACAAAGAAGTAGGAACAACAACTGGTATGATGGTCATCAGTCAGGGAAGTTCTTCCCCTAAAGAGATTTCGGAAGAGGCAGGGACAACGGAAACAACTTCAGGAGTATTTCCCAGGAAGGATTATCCACCTTACCATTCTAAAATTCAGAGGAAGACTGAGAGGGTTCACAGACAAATGGATGGAGATTTCATCAGCTCCAAGGGTCCTGAAAATGACTCAAGGGCTTCACATAGAGTTTTATTCTTCTCCAAGGCAATCCTCTCACCTCAGGCCCCTGATGTTTACTGTGTAAAATATGGGTCTGATAAATCAAGGTTCGAGAGATCTGGAAGCCAAAGGAGTGATTAACAGGTCAGTACTACACCCAAGAGACTTTAAGAACGACCCTTTTCTAGTGGAGAAAAAGGACAAGGGTTTCAGACCCATAATAAAACTGAAAGACTTTAATGATTGGGTAGTCTCCCGTCACTTCAAAATGGAGGGGACCCACCTACTAAGGGACATCCTCTTAAAGACTGAATGGTCAGGCTTGGCCGGAAAGACAGATGCTTGAGGGGTTCCTATCTATGATCCTCAGTTTATTAGGAGGGAACAAGTGTACGTATTCCTCACTCATCCATTTGACCTGTCATCGGCCCGCGGTGCTTTACAAGGCTACTATGCACGGTGGTGGAACATCTTAAAGCCAGAAGAATATGACTTATAATCCATCTGGACTATATCCTGTTGATGGAATAGTAATGATGACAACAATTACAATTGAACATGATCAGGGCCAGACTGGGAACCAAAACCGGCCCTGGCAAAGTGCTCAGCCAGCCCCCGGGGGTAGGGGGTGCGGCCGAGCTATTTGTGAGGGCCGGTTTCTAATGATTTTGTTACAGGGGCGATATTACAGTTATGCTGAACAATGGCCCTGTAACAAAAACGGCCCCCCAGGGCCCCAAAACCGGCCCCCACCCTGGCGGCCCACTGGGGAAATGCCCGGTGCCCGCTACGGCCAGTCTGGCCATGAAAATGATCATAACTGTTTCCTTGCTGTAGGAACTGGGATTCGTGATCAATCAAGAAAAGTCAGACCTGAGACTGTGTTAGACTATTTCCTTTCTAGGCCTCGTGATATACTCTGTAAACATGCCTCTAAGTCTTCAGGAGAAGAAGTTATCCAAGAACAAAAAAGAATTTACAACAGTTATGAGAAGAGACAGGATTTCTCTCGCAACTCGCCAGGACGGTGGGTCTACTGTCTTCATCGACCTCTAGCGATTCAAAATATCACATCTCAGGACAGGACTGACAAACTCCCATTTACTTCCCCCATTGAGGGAGGCTAGGACGGAGATCCAGAGTTCGCTGGATCACATGGACGCCTGAAATGGGATCTTTGGATCCTTTCTGAACTTAATAATCGAATCAGATGCCAGCAGATGAGTTCAAGGAGCCAAATGCTCTGAGTTCCATCTTTGTAGTAGGTTTTTTTCCGGCTGTATGACAGAGGCACGCATGGCTAAACCACTTCTATTATGTAGCCTAAACTACGAATGCGTCCGAACAAAATATTCCTTTACCACGCATGCCTTTACTACGCAAATTTGTGGTAAAGGCATGACTGGTATAGGGATGTGTCGTAAAGATCACACTCTATGTTACCTGTTCTTATCCCTAACATCTACCCGACCCACACCTGAGCCCTAAAAAGTACCCGACCCCACCCTGAGCCCTTAAAACTAACCAGACAACCCCAAAGCCCTAAAAACTTCTCCAACACCCACTGAGCCCTAAAAAACGACTCCACCCCCGAGCCATAAAAACTACTCCAAACCCCCAAGCGCTAAGCACTACCCCAATGCCTTCCGTTCCCTAAAAAGTACCCCAACGCCACCCTGAGCCCTAAAACATTTGATCCACCTAGCCCGAAAAACTACCCACAACCCCCCTTGAGCCCGAAAAACTACCCTGAGCCCTAAACACTACCCATACCGCCCCCCCATGAGTCTAATAGCTACTCCGACCCCATCAGCCCTAAAAACATCCCGCTCCCAGCACCAACCCTGAGCCCTAAAAACTACCCCAACCCATAAAAACTACCCCTCACCCCCCAAAACCCGGCCTGAGCCCCACTTACCTCACCTTGTCCTCTCTGATCTTTCCTGTTCATGGACCTTCCCATCTCAGCATCTAGACTGCGCATTGCCATTCCCGAACATAACCTTGGTTAAGACAAGCGTGGTTGCTCTTGTATTGGAACAGCACTTGTAGCTCTATCCGCGTTGTTCAGGCAGTTTCTCGCTTTTTTCTTCTAAGAACCATAGGTTTTGTGGTTCTTTTACTTTTCTATATGGAAGTTCCGCAAAATTTCACTCTTTGCTAGTAGACAAAAACATCTTCAGTAAGAGAAAACATTTCTGGATGGTAATCACCAACTATGAGACACTTACCCCAGCGCCATATCTAGATATCACATTCTCGGCCTATAGAAAGTCACAACTAATGGCCCTGCGTTCAGGTAAACTGCCATCCGTTGTGGACCAGCCATCAAGGGTCCACAAAGGGTCGAAAGAATGTAGATTATGTGGAAGCAGTAAAGAGGATTTTAATTATCTAGTCTGCACATGTTCTAAATTGTTACAAACGAGTCACTTTATTAAAAAATGCTATGAACATCAGCAGAATAAGGTCGTGCAGATCTGCAATCATAGCTGGCTTGGATCCAACTGACACCTAAGTGAACTGTAAACTAATAAAGTTGCTTACCGTACATGAGCAAGCTCTAAAAATTTAATCTCGAGCTATTGCCCGGTGATTGGCCTTGGAGAGTGAATACTGGAAAGCATGTCAAAAACAATTGAAAAGTATTCTCTTTAGTACAGCGGATTATAGGCCAAAAAACGCTTCTGATCTACTAACTGTTAAGCATGTATTTTGTAAGCATTTGAATATTATTAAGTGATCAATTAATTGTTTAAAATATTTTTTTAATATATTTGAGTATTAATAATTGCTACCAAAATATTTTTTAAACAGGAATACAACTTTTTACTGTCCTTTTCTGTTTTTAGAATTTACATTGTTATGTTTTTTAATTAACTGAAACAAGAAACATTTGAACTTGAACAATATCGAAGTTCCAATACGGCTGCTATTTAAATAAAAGCTTGAAGGAGAATGCATAATGGGGAGCCTTGAGTCACGCCACTGAATTTGACTTCCAAATGGTTGAGTCTCAAACCTACTGGGGAAAAATCTTCAGTTGCATCCAACATACGTTCAACCTGAAACCCGCCAGGGATTTTGTATATATTATACTGTGAGTCCTTGATCCAAACTTGTCTAGTACACATGATCGCCAGCTACTAGACCTGATGTTAACACTTGCCTGTAAGGTAATCTTGTGCAAATGTAAAAACACGTCAGAGGTGAATTTCAAAATTTGGCAGGAATGGCTTTCATTCCTGAAGGGGGCTGACAATTCGGCTTTACAATCGGCTACGTGGCGCCCTTCCAACAAGAAACTCTGGAAGTCGCTTGACATGTCTTCCTTCCACTTTGATCCACCATGATGTGTTTACTAAACTGTTTACCCTGGTTACTGCGCAGTCCGACGCCAGACCTTATGGATGGTAGATTGACTTGTAGTGTAACTGTATATTTCATTGATTACATGTATATGGTTCCTTTCTGTGTGATATTCATTATGTAGCTCTGTCTGCAGACGACACTTGCAAGCAATATATGATTTGATTTGATTTTCTTTTAGGTTTATGTATTGTACTCAAGCAACACAATTGCTTTCATTTTTATACTGGAGGATTTCTGTTTGTCATGTCTTCTTTTCTCATTAATAAAAACGATTTGAAATTTAAAAAAAAATGGGTGAGTCTCACTTTGAACGTATGTAATTTAGATGTCTGTATTTTAGTGTACCTTTCCCACCTCTAGGGTTGACTCCTAGTCGTTTTCTTACCGGGATGGCCAGTATTTTACTATTCTGGCTGGCATATAAAACTGGGAAAATACCAAAAGCCTATATTTGTCCCTTCATCAGTATATAGTTAACAAAGCAAATTCAACAATAAAACACTTTAAAAAGTGTGCTAAAGCTGCCTAAAGAATATCTGATTGATAATTAAACAGAGTCAGAAAAAACATTTTAGAAATAAATACAGAGGGGCAGATTTACAAGCCCCCTGCGCCGCCAGTACGTCACTTTTTGGCAGGGGGCTCCTCCATATTTACAAGGAGAGGAAAAGCCAGCCTGCGTGACTTTTCCTCTCCTTGTAAATACGGCCCCTTCCCACGCAGCAGTTTGCTTTGAATGGCATTTCCATGGGTGTTGCTGTGGGTGTTGTGAAGTCTGTATATGTAGGGCCATCCTCAGCCATTGGTGTTGATGTTGCCTCCCCTGTGGACACACACCTATGCAGTGTCGCGGTGCGGGTGTCGCTCCACTTTGCATTAGTGGCATAACTTCGTCTTGAGTGAGTTCCTTGCAGTTGTTGCTTCTGAGCAGTGTCTTCTTCATGCACTGCCACTGAAGCCCTCCTGTGAAGTCAGTCAGCTTTCTCCCTCAAAGGAGATTGTAGGCAGTCCCTCAGGGCAGGCTAGTCTACTTTTCCCAGGTGTAAAGGATTAAGAGTCTCAAACCTGTAAGAGAAGCTGATGGTCACCACCCCAGTCCTGGAGCTCACAGGGTGATGTCTTGTCAAGATGCAGGACCCCCTCTCTTTCACCTTATTCTTATCTTCTTTATTAAAAAGCTCACCTGGAGCTGTTGCTAGCTCCAGATGAGGAAGCCACTTCCGTCGTGTCCGTCATCTTCTTTTTCAGTTTTATGTGGCATTTTCTCCCCCATTTCAAGCTGGGACTGGCAATGTTCCCATCTGAAGCCTCGTTTCTGGGTGTGCATGCAAGGGTTTCCTTTCCTCCACCCACTCCCAGGCGGATCCAGGCATTTCAGAGAAAAGGGATATCCCCTCAAACAACTCCTTTAACATAGCCTGGTACAGCAGTATATAAGAGGTCTGCATGGCCCTAAATACCTGGTTTACCCCACAAAGCACTGCTGCTGTCGCACTCTAGTAGAGTAATCTGGAAAGATGAGGACCTGTGCTGTTTCGCGCTGGAGGTCCAGTTTGTGTCTTGCCATCCGTACTATCGCATTTCTGTCGGCATCCTTCACGAGCTTCGTAATTATAGGCCATGAGAGGGCCCGGTGGGTGGCTGGGGCCAATGCCCGATGGGCCTCTCTAACACAAAGCATGAGGACAATTTCCCTACATGGAGCCAGGACGTGAAGAACTGCTTGGGTGAGTTTCTTACCATGTACTTCAGGCCGCGTGCACCTGTTACCGGTGCCCTGGTGCTCTCTTGACTGCACGGGCCACGAAAGGATTTCAGCCCTCACCGGTGGCAACTCATCTCCAGGACCCTGGCACAGGCAGTGGCAGGGAAGACGTGGAGGATGCATCCTCTGATGGAAACCCTGCAACATCCAATGTGGATGTATGACGTTACAACGCATACTTTTACAACGCATATCCTTACAACGCATTTTTTACAACGCGACATCCATTACAACGCATGCCATAACAACAAATTTTTAAAAACTACCTTTACAACACATACCATTACAACGCATAACATTACATTGCATGTTTGGTAAGTATTGGATAGTGTGGGGGTAGAAATTACTATTCTAACTCCAGGGGGTGCAACAGTAGGGTAAGTGTTGGATAGTGTAGGGGTAAAAATTACTATTCTAACTCCAGGGGGTGCAACAGTAGGGTAAGTATTGGATGGTAATGTTATGCGTTGTAATAGTATGTGTTGTAATGACTGTGTTGTAATGACATGCGTCGTAGTGGTATGCGTTGTAGTGTCATGCGTTGTAATGGTTGCGTTGTAATGGCATGCGTTGTAATGGATGTTGCGTTGTAAAAGTTTTGTTGTAATGGTAGTGCGTTGTAAAAGTTGAGTTGTAAAGGTTGTTTCCCTCCAAGGTAAGTGCATCGTTCAACCTGCTTCCGCCGGTCACTCCGCAAATGGCCAATGACTTGCTTTAATTATGGACCCTATTTTGATGCTCGTTTGCTGGTGACTTCTAAGACCAATGCCCCAGTCTCTCTGTCTCCGGACTTATGGGGGTCTGGGAATTATGTTGCCAATATTGGGCCCCTCTGTCTCCACCTGGATAGTACTCAGAGTATATTTCACCATGTTCACCCCCCCCCTTGGGATACCATGGCTGATTAGTAGTGGCAACAAACTTGCAGCATTACATTAAGTGTTTTTTGGCAGCCAGATTTTGCTCTGTTGCCCTGGGTTTGGGGATTCCATTTTGACATTTTAATTGAGACTCTCATCGTACTTTCTTTTTTCAGATCACCCTGTTCCGGAGGTGTGGTCTGCTGTTGCCTCTCTGCTTGTTTACTGTACGGATATCCTAACGTTTACCTGGAATGTCCAGGGACGGGCAATGGCGGCCAGACGCCACTCAGTCCATCAATGCCTCAAGCCCGGGGGATACATGTGGTCCTCTATCAGGAGACTAACCTGGAGACAGGGGAGAATCTTCAACTTCAAAACCCCTGGATTGGGAGGGTCTTCTGCATGCCTTATTCGGGCTATGCTAGGGGAGTGATAAGTGGAGAAGTGTGGCTCAATGGTTAGAGCGGCAGACCCATATGCAGAGGTCTAGCCCGGGACCAGGGTTCAATTCCCCGCCTCGGCGAGTCTTGGGCTCAATTTCCTCGGACCTCATATTTCTTGCCTCGGTGCCTAGTCTAATCATGGGTCCCACTCTGCAACTCTGGGCAATAGTTTGCTTAATCTCCACAACGGCCCCAGCAGTGCTTGGATGCCTGGCTTCACCTTGGGGGTGCCCAGGAGTGGACATTTCACAGGGAAAAGCCAGGACGGGTTCCACAGCGGTATGAATACAGCGCCAGGACACCCCGTTGCTGGGGCAGCCGTGCGCTTTACAAATACAAATTCATTTAATTTCATTTCATTTCATATGGATATGACGGGGGTGGCCTTTCAGGAGACAGTGGTTAAAGCTAACCCTGTGGTGGGGAGATTGGATGGGGTGGAGGTGTTCTTGAGGAGTCGGTATCTGCCAAATATTGCCCAAGCAGGCTTCCTTGCACGCATCTCCTCATTGCTGACCTGTTGGTCTCATGTTGCTTGGAGGTGATTTTAATTGTGTTCTGGACTTTGCCCTGGATAGATCCTACCCTCCTCTTCCCAGTCGTCCACTATGGGTACAGTTGCCTACCTGTTACTGCGGCTTGCCCACTGGTCCTTAAGGGACGGCTGGCGAGCCCTGCAGCTGGATGCCAGGGAATATTCATTTTATTCTTTGCCATATAACCTCCATGTGCGGCTTGACCATTTCCTATGCGACCCTGCCAAGCAGCTTACGGTCACACTGGTGGAATACTTGGGGAAGGCCATGTCAGATCACACCGCTGCTCTGGCAGATTGCGCGGGGGAGCCACAATACCATTGGTGCCTACATGGTCCTTGCAATTCCCGGCGCTGGAGGAAACTGTGTTTCATGACTCTGTCCATAGCACCTTAACTAACTATATAACAGAGAACAGTGGCACGGCCACCACATGGTTGGTGGAGTGGGGTGCATTGAAAACTATGGTTGTGGGGCTCCTCCAGGCAGAAATCTCCTTGCGGTGTATAGAGTGGGCATCGATTGAGGTTGAGAGTGCCAGGGTCGAACTAACTGATACGAAGAACTGACATTCCCAACTTCTAGAATCATTGAGGTGCCTGGCATACGCGGCTTGCCAGGCCAGGGTCCATGCAGAGGGGGAGAAGCCGGGGCGTCTGCTGGCTTGGTTGCTACAGAGTGCATTAGACCCTGTACTGGTGAGCAGCATCCGTATTTCCCCAGACATTGTCACCACCACCCAGGACGCGATCCACAGTGCATTCTGTGTGCCCCACCAGGCCCTGTATGACCCTGCGGCCCATTCTCAACTGATCAGGATCCCAGACTACTTGCCTGATGTACCGCTGCCATCGGTCCTTGTGGGGTGGAGAGAGGCCATGAGTGCTCCTGTAACTGAGTAGGAAATTTGGGGCACTGCACGGGACTCCCCTGCCTGTTTAGTCTCAGGGCTCAATGGATTACCAATTGAATTCTGTAAGACCTATGAAGCCTTATTGTTACATAAATTGGTAGAATTATACACTGCTGCCCTTGTTGTAGGGTATTTGCCCCCAACTACGAGGGGGGCCTTCTCGTGTCCCTCCCCATCAGGGGCGGGACCCCTTGGAGGCCTCCTGTTATAGGCCGCTATCGATGATGGGTTCAGACTTTAAGCTTCTTAGTGAGGTGCTGGCTGCCTGGTCTTTGGAACATATGCCAACACTTGTCCACTCTGATCAGAAAGGACTCATCCTGGGTGGATCCACGACTCTTACTCTCCGTCGATTGCATAGAGTTTTGGAGAGTTCTATGACATACTGGTCCATCTCTGCTTACCCGGCGATAGACCCTGAGAAAGCTTTTGACACCCTTGACTGGAGATTTATATTTGTAGTCTTACAACAAATGGGCATCAGGGGTAGGCTTTTAGGGTTGATCAAGCTTCTTTACACTGAGCCATTGGCAAGGGTGAAGATAGGTTGTAGGATATCCGAGTGGTTTCCGGTTGGTAGGGGTACACGTCAGTGTTGCTCCCTTTTCCCTTTGCTTTTTGCCTTGGTGGAGGAGCCATTAGCACAAAATGCCACTCTTGTGACCGCCAAACACTTTTCAGATCAGGTGGCTCCTTTAGCGTGCCAGTGGTTGCACGAATTTAACATTTCTGTCAACAACGCTCCAATAGGAACATTCAGGAGCACACAGCGTATTCCACAGCCCTTTTATTGTGCCAAGCAGACGCGTTTCGGCGAGAATTCGCCTTTCTCAATGCTTGTCTTCACCGGGGGTCTGATGTTATCAGTTCTTTCATTTATTTTACAAAACACACTCCCATTGGTTGCCAGGTCTTTTAATCCTTCCAACTACAGTGCCTGTGGATGTAAAACAATCTCACCTTCGGTAAGTAATGTCTCTCACAATGAGAGCGCTTTTTATGGGCATGTCTGCCCGGTTGCCCCGCCTTGTTCCCTCTCTCCTCCCCCATTGACCCCCCCCCAGTGTAAAGTACTCTAATTCATGTGCACAGAGTTAATGTGATCTGAGATTTGCAGGTCTTTCCTAGTGTTGTGCGCGTTCAACTGTCCCCTCCTTCCCCTACTCTTGGGTGTGCTGCACATATTTCTGTACCCCACTGGGGTCTACCTCCATGTTGATGGAATGGCTAGGCTCATTGTTTCAGTTCTGTTGACTTTGTTTGGAACTATCCCACCATCGTAATCCTTCATTATGTAATGTACACGGTATTGTTTACCCGCAATGTCCTGCCTGCATTTGTGTTGGTGGAGGACCCTGCAAGTGTGCTGCCAGAGAGATTATGAAACTTCAATAAAGGTGGTTTAAAAAAACAAAAACAGTAGGTCTGTTGTGCTTATTAACAGCCGGGTCTGGTGGCTCAGTGGACTAATGCGTCCACAGCAGGGGCATGTGTTTGACCTCATGGTCACAGGTTCAAATCCCGGTGGGTCCACTCAGCCTTTCATCCTTCGGAGGTTGATAAAATGAGTACCATTGAGTTGGGTAACAATAAACATCTGTTATTCAGCGCCAGGACACCTACGGGTAATTGTGCGCTTTACAAATACACCTGTTATGTTATGTTATGAGGAGGCCCTGACTGGCTTCACCGTGCTTTGCTCTATTGAAATAAGAAGGGGGAGATTTTGGTTGTTTTTGGGTGTTTTTTGGTCTTTGAGGAGGCCACTGGTCAGGCCCAATCAACCCAGCTAATGCCTTCCATTGTATTAAATGTGATTGATTACCTCTACTGACATTGCAAAATTATGTATAGACAAGTCAAGGCCTGCCTTAGTGTCTCCTGGCTCATTGCCCCTCATACAGAGCCACCTTCCCACAGCTCAAATGGTGAAACGCCTCCAGGACCTGCATGTGTTGCATTCAAGACCTCCACCAACGACAGGCAACCCAAAACAATCCTTCCATGAAATTCCTGGACGGATTGTTTTGGATTATAAGAGTATGGCTCAGAACTTCGGCGACTCACACCCACCTTCTTGGGCTACAAAGCCCCATCTATCAGCAGATCAGACATCTTAAGAACCAGATGATGGGGTTGTATGACAGTACAACGCATGCTTTTACCCGGCATGCCATTACAACGCGGGGATTACAACGCAAGTCATTACAACGACTTGCCTTGGGGGGTGCTGGATAGTGGAATAGTTTAATTTTCTATTCCAACTCCAGTCCCCGTTGATAGTAGGGAAGGTGTTGGATAGAAAGTTAAACTATTCCCTATCCAACAGCGCCCTCCAGCGAAAGTCGTTGTATCGACTTTCGTTGTAATCCCCGCGTTGTAATGGTAGTGCGGAGTAATAGTTGTGTCGTAAAGGATGTTCCCCGATGATGGGCCTGAATTAAGCTATTTTTGCAGTTGAATTACCTAATGTCTTAGTGTGAGTTTGTTGTGCCTTGAAGTCACCGTCTAGAAAGACACAAAATATTGCAGTACAACTTGGGGAATATTTTTTGTTCAGTGCCAACTGCAGGCTGTGCAGTGGTGTCAGAATAGAACACGTTCTTATACTCATGTATGGGTAGTATGTGAGGAGTCTGTGGTATTGCCAAATGAAAACATTTTTGTGTCCTTAACATGAGGTCACACTTAAATTTTATATCACTAGAAATTTGCATAGTTCCCACTGCACCCAACTCAGGTGTATTGCATGTGCATTAGGTAAGCTAGCCTTAATAGCTGCCTCCAATGTAGCTACAGAGGAAACTACAGTCATTTGTTTTCATTTCGTGAGAGGCCGCTCTTTCAAAATAGCCCTTTGCACAGCCATGAGACGGTTCTCAATTTGAGTGAATCGTTTCCCATCCTTGAAATATAAATGAGACTTGTAGTCTATGGGCACCGTCTGTCCTTCGTTGATATGACAGGTGCATAATCTGGAGTACTACGGACAACCGTAATTAATAGTTTTTTTTTATTGTCCAGTGTTTGGAGATATTTCTCCTTTCACGTAGAAAAGATGTTTGTGTATTTGTCTAATTCTTTTCAGAAAACGTGAGTGTTATCAAGTGATTGAGGGAATTCACTCACTTATTGTAAAAAGGCAAGTAGGTTCTTCCAAAACTACAGACCCAGATGAGAGCCCAGAATTTTCTCAATGCATTTGGTGGCTGTAAGATGATACATTATTTTAGGAAATCTGCTTCCAATCCTTTGCCTTCTCCGGACAGTTCATAAACTAAAAGGATCATTTTAAAATATGCAATCTTTGGTTCATGAAAATTAATGTTATATATATGTAAGATTAAAATGGTCACTTTTTTGTCCACCATTTCCAGGTGTTCATTGAAGTCATTATCAGTAATGTATATGTAATTGATATATGATAACACATCAGCGTCCTCTTAAAGATTCTCCATAATTCTGGCTGTGACTAGCTCCAGAATTTGATCATACCCCTGAGGCAATCCCTTGTATATGTAGTGAGTATCACTGAATGTAAAGACAGTTAAAGATTGTGGTTTAGGCGCTACCTTTTGGCTGAAGAATCCATTGGCAATGTCCGAGTTGTCATCAGTAAGTACTGTAAGCGTTTTGTATTGTATGTGTGTGTGAATTCGATTTTATATGAATTGTTTGGCTTAAGCAACGGAAAAAAAGGAGTGTTCATTGTTGAGCGACAAGGCACTATCACTCCCTTATACTGTAACTGATTCAGGATAGCTTTTATATCACGATTCACCTCTGGCTTTCATGGATACTGAGGCTGCACCTGCAATTCACTCAGAAGGGGAATGTGGGACAGAGTCGTTATCCGACCCGTTTGACTTCTTTAAAATTATGGAACTTGTTTCAGAGCTGATTCACATGCCTACTTGTCCTGAAGAACCTCAGGCGCACATGATGAAAATGCTTCAAGCATTACATCCTTTCCATGAGGTGTCCATTATAAAAGATGGAAGCTAATCGTGGTTAGCCAACAAATGTGACCAGAAGACTATTACATAGTGTACAATATATATTATATATCTCTGTCTGTATTTCTTAAATGCTAACCTGTCATGGGAATTTACGCCACTTAAGCAGTTCTATCTGAATCTATTCTATTTGATATTAGGAGTCTTGGCCAGATGCTGCTTGAGAGTCTAGTCACCCTTTTGTTTTACCTCTCTTCTGTCTACTAGCCATGTCCCATTCCCCAAAAGCACTCACATTTTCTGAGGTATGCTTCTTTTTTGTCAAACCAGCATGTTTCCCTTCCTTATAATGAGCTTTTGAATATGAACCTATCTATTTCTTCTTTGTACATCTCCAGCTTCAAACATGCTATTTTTAAGTCTTCTGACGGATGTACTCGTACCTTCTACGATACTCGATTTGGCCGCTCCTTTCACCATTTCCTTAGCGTCTAAGCTGCTTAAAACCCTGGGAAGAATGGCTGCCTTTTTACTGATACCGATCTGGCTCATTAACATTGTCCTTCAAATTCTATCCTCCCTATCTGGACTCCTACTGTGGTCGAGATACAGTCCATGTTTTCTGTTTACCTTTCTGGTTTTTCTTAGTGTCAAAATCTGACCAGGCAAGACTCACAATTCTCGCGCAGCGCGCTGATCAGCAGCGCATTTATCTCTATTAGACTTGGATTGTTGAATAATTTTAAATTACCCGTTTTTCTATCTTATTTAATTATTTGTCAATTCTACCCTGTTTTTAACCCACTTACTTGCTCAATAATTGTGTCATCACCGCTTTTGGCGGCCCTTCTTCCCTTGCTTCGTATTTGCAGCGCCATCTTGGGGGTAATTTTCATGACGGTAGCGCCATTCAGGGCAGCGTACTAGGCGGCGTGAATACCGAAGGTATTTAAGGTGGGTTGGGTTTTGGGATCCGGACATCTGACCAGGCAAGACTCACAATTCTCGCGCAGCACGCTGATCAGCAGCGCATTTATCTCTATTAGACTCGGATTGTTGAATAATTTTAAATTACCCGTTTTTGTATCTTATTTAATTATTTGTCAATTCTACCCTGTTTTTAACCCACTTACTTGCTCAATAATTGTGTCATCACCGCTTTTGGCGGCCCTTCTTCCCTTGCTTCGTATTTGCAGCACCATCTTGGGGGTAATTTTCATGACGGTAGCGCCATTCAGGGCAGCGTACTAGGCGGCGTGAATACCGAAGGTATTTAAGGTGGGTTGGGTTTTGGGATCCGGACATCTGACCAGGCAAGACTCACAATTCTCGCGCAGCGCGCTGATCAGCAGCGCATTTATCTCTATTAGACTTGGATTGTTGAATAATTTTAAATTACCCGTTTTTCTATCTTATTTAATTATTTGTCAATTCTACCCTGTTTTTAACCCACTTACTTGCTCAATAATTGTGTCATCACCGCTTTTGGCGGCCCTTCTTCCCTTGCTTCGTATTTGCAGCGCCATCTTGGGGGTAATTTTCATGACGGTAGCGCCATTCAGGGCAGCGTACTAGGCGGCGTGAATACCGAAGGTATTTAAGGTGGGTTGGGTTTTGGGATCCGGACATCTGACCAGGCAAGACTCACAATTCTCGCGCAGCACGCTGATCAGCAGCGCATTTATCTCTATTAGACTCGGATTGTTGAATAATTTTAAATTACCCGTTTTTGTATCTTATTTAATTATTTGTCAATTCTACCCTGTTTTTAACCCACTTACTTGCTCAATAATTGTGTCATCACCGCTTTTGGCGGCCCTTCTTCCCTTGCTTCGTATTTGCAGCGCCATCTTGGGGGTAATTTTCATGACGGTAGCGCCAATCAGGGCAGCGTACTAGGCGGCGTGAATACCGAAGGTATTTAAGGTGGGTTGGGTTTTGGGATCCGGACATCTGACCAGGCAAGACTCACAATTCTCGCGCAGCGCGCTGATCAGCAGCGCATTTATCTCTATTAGACTCGGATTGTTGAATAATTTTAAATTACCCGTTTTTGTATCTTATTTAATTATTTGTCAATTCTACCCTGTTTTTAACCCACTTACTTGCTCAATAATTGTGTCATCACCGCTTTTGGCGGCCCTTCTTCCCTTGCTTCGTATTTGCAGCGCCATCTTGGGGGTAATTTTCATGACGGTAGCGCCATTCAGGGCAGCGTACTAGGCGGCGTGAATACCGAAGGTATTTAAGGTGGGTTGGGTTTTGGGATCCGGACATCTGACCAGGCAAGACTCACAATTCTCGCGCAGCGCGCTGATCAGCAGCGCATTTATCTCTATTAGACTCGGATTGTTGAATAATTTTAAATTACCCATTTTTGTATCTTATTTAATTATTTGTCAATTCTACCCTGTTTTTAACCCACTTACTTGCTCAATAATTGTGTCATCACCGCTTTTGGCTGCCCTTCTTCCCTTGCTTCGTATTTGCAGCGCCATCTTGGGGGTAATTTTCATGACGGTAGCGCCATTCAGGGCAGCGTACTAGGCGGCGTGAATACCGAAGGTATTTAAGGTGGGTTGGGTTTTGGGATCCGGACATCTGACCAGGCAAGACTCACAATTCTCGCGCAGCGCGCTGATCAGCAGCGCATTTATCTCTATTAGACTCGGATTGTTGAATAATTTTAAATTACCCGTTTTTGTATCTTATTTAATTATTTGTCAATTCTACCCTGTTTTTAACCCACTTACTTGCTCAATAATTGTGTCATCACCGCTTTTGGCGGCCCTTCTTCCCTTGCTTCGTATTTGCAGCGCCATCTTGGGGGTAATTTTCATGACGGTAGCGCCATTCAGGGCAGCGTACTAGGCGGCGTGAATACCGAAGGTATTTAAAACGGCCATGGCAGCGCGCAGCGTTCGCGCGCAGCGGGAGCACGCCGGAGTCACGCCAGAGTCCAGCCCGTCTGTGCCCATCCGTGCACGGACGGGCACAGGGCATGTTACTCTGTTTAATCCTGTACGTCACATGGATCCCATTATCAGGTACTCTAAGGATACTCTGATGTCACTGCATGCCCCCAGACGCTCTGGTTGTAGCTATTGTTGGGTAGAAGGTACCCCCTATTCGAAATGTGCTCTCTGTAGTTCGGCCTGTGGTGCCAGGGACCAAACACAGTTATCTATGGCTTTGCTCAACTGCAGGTCTTTACCCTGCCACGCCACGGAAATCCATTCTTTGATTTTAGACTATAATTTGGACGTGTTGTTTCTAACAGAAACTTGGCTAACCCCTAGCTCCGGACCGGACACTGTAAAAGCCCTTCCGCCGGGATACCTCATATTTCATCAGGACAGGCTGGAAGGGAGGGGGGGAGGGGTAGCCATCCTGTATAGAGACAATTACATGTGCAAGGCTGTTGATTGTGGCATTAATAATTCGGAAAGCTGTCAATTTGTGCTGCGACTATCCTCTACTTTTTCCATATCAGGCCTCCTTCTTTATAGGCCTCCTGCTACTATGGGAAACTTTGTAGATTCCTTTATCGAAGCGGTGATACCATTAGCCGCTGCATCCTCTAATTTTGTAGTTCTTGGGGACCTGAATGTGCACTTTGATGACCCTCACGATGGATGGGCGAATGACTTACAAGGCATGCTGGGCGCACTTGATCTTCACCTTGTTAATGTCGTCGCCACCCATGAGAGAGGCCATCAGCTGGATGTTGTTTTTGCGAACTCGGAAAACCTGCTTGCCCTACATCCCTTGGCTCTTCCCTGGACTGACCATCGGTTGGTTCCTCTTAGGTGGCAGTTGGCGAAGGGGAAAGACTCGGTACCCCAACGGTACACAGTGGAATGTCTCTGGTCAAGGCTACCAGTGGAAAGCTGGGCAGCCGAGTTGGCAAGAACCTGTCCTCCCCCTGTTACTGACCCCACGGTGGCTTTGGATTCGCTGATCCCGAAAAAGAGGAGGCCTCTCAGAGAAAGAAGAGTTGGCTCCGCCCCATGGTACACTTTCGAACTCAGGGTTCTTAGAACTTCATGCAAAAGATTAGAACGTGCATGGAGAAGAGAGCGGACCGACGAAAATCGGAACGACTACAAGACAGGGATGAGGAAGTACAAAGTGGCTTTGAAAGAGGCTAAAAAGAACTTTTTTAGTGATAGGATTGAGAAGGCAAGCAATTCACCAGGGGAATCCTTTAAAATCTTTAAGAGCTGCTGAAGGCTCCGGTCCCCCCAGTTGTCTACGACAACCCGCAGGAGAAATGTGAGGAGCTTGCCGATTTCTTTCACTTGAAAATCGAGAAGATTTTGTCCTCACTGCCTGCGATGTCGCAGAGTTTGGAAATGGACGGCAGCCCAACAATAAGCCCCGTTGAGCTGCCCTCGTTCGGCCCCTTCTCAGAGGCGGAGGTCGAAAAAGTCCTGAAAAGGATGAAGAGTGGGTCTCCAAGTGACCCGGCGCCCATGAAATTCCTTAAACAGGTGGCTAATGTTCTTGCCACTCCGCTTGCGGATCTTATTAACCTTTCGCTTGCCCAGGGCATAGTGCCTCGAAGGTGGAAATCCGCTGTTGTCAAAGCACTACTGAAGAAACCTGGATTAGATCCATCTAATCTGGCCAACTTCAGGCCCATCTCACTCCTGCCCGGCTTTTCAAAAGTCGCAGAGAAGCTGGTCAACTACCAGCTCTCTCGCCATCTTGAAGACCACCATCTGCTAGGGGACTCCCAGACGGGTTTTCGCCCTGGTCAGGGGACAGACACAGCCTTGCTGGCAGTGGTGGAGGAAGCAAGGAGCATTCTTGATTCAGGGGGATCAGTGGCAGTGATCCTCCTGGACTTGAGTGCGGCCTTTGACACCGTTAATCATCAGGTGCTCCTCCAACGGCTGGCTGAGGTGGGTGTTACAGGGACGGCCCTGAAATGGCTGAAATCTTTCCTCTCAGACCGGTCTTATCAAGTATGGGAAGGGGGAGAACAGTCCACCTTGTTCCCTCTTCAATGTGGAGTCCCGCAGGACTCATCCTTGAGCCCTACCTTATTTAACACCTATATGGCTCCACTTGAAAGAGTGGTCTCCCCTTCAGGAGTGAAGATCATCAGCTATGCTGATGATACTCAGCTGGTTGTAGGCCTCACCCAGCTGGAGGAACAACCCGAAGTCCTTCATAACTGTCTAACTAATGTTCATCGCTGGATGTCCCAGTCCGCTTTGAAGCTCAACGGTGACAAGACTGAGCTGATGGTGCTGGGCAAGGCCAGTCCCTCTCTCATCACTAGCTGTTGGCCTCGGTCCCTGGGTGACCCGCCTTCCCCCAAGAAGGAAATCAAGAGCTTGGGGGTATGGTTGGAGGAAGATTTATCCTTCAGGACCCATGCTAGGAAAACCGCGGGGGTTTGCTTTGGCCTGCTGCGATCTGCCCGCAAGGTGTTACCTTTGCTCCCTAATTCATCTAGGAAGCTTTTGATCCGTGGTCTAATTCTGTCACGGCTCGACTTCGGGAATGCGCTATTTTTGGGCGCACCCGAAGCGACTTTTAAAACCCTTCAGCAGGTGCAGAATGCAGCTGCGAGGGTTCTGATGGATGTGCCGCGAAGGCAGTCAGCTGCCTCCGCCCTGAAAGCGCTCCACTGGCTCCCTGTGAAGGAGCGGGTGAAATTTAAGGCGCTATGTACGGCCCATAAAATTTTGCATGGTAGGGGTCCTTCTATTCTGTCCGCGATGGCACGCCCCTACAAGCCCACACGTCCATTGCGCTCAGATCAAGGACATCTGATGCAGACTACAAGAGTAAAAAGAGCTCGCTCTGAGGGGCGACGTTTCTCGGTGCAAGTGGCGGCACACTGGAACTCCTTGCCCTCAAGATCCGCGTTGAGCCCAATATCCTGCACTTTAGGAAACTATTGAAAACACACTTGTTTCCGGTGTAGGACTGAGTGAGAGCCTTTCTTCCTGTGTTCACAGCGCCGGGATGCCCCTGGGTAACTGCGCGCGATACAAATTTTATATAAATAAATAAAATAAAAAAATAAAAGCTTTCTCCTTTACTATTCCCTCTGCCTCAATCTTAGACTTGAGTTGTGGCTTTAAAAGATGGACACCTAAGGCATTGGAGTTACTGTGGTAAGGGATACACAAGTTCGGAAGAATAGTTGAATGTGGAAGAAAGTGATATTTATTATATGATTATTGCATGAAGCCCACGTACACAACTGGACTGGCAGGATCTGGAGCAGCACAGCAATTGACAAAGTCAGCCCACTGAGCAGTGCCCCAGAACCTGTGCAACACAATTCTAGAACTGAACACAGAATTGAGAGTTAGCATGTCAATACAGAACAAGCATAACACATTACCACGGCTACCCATTACCATTATGCCCAAATCAATTGTCGAAGAGGCTCCAAGTTCCTGTTGTTCTTCCAAGTTCATTTTATATTTGTTTCAAGACCTCTTGAAATACAGCTAAAGCGGGTACACCATTCATTGCAGAATACATGCTAGCATATATAGGGATACCACATGGTATAATCCTGTATAAGTGGTACTGTTCCCAAGGGAAAACACATAGTCAATAATCGGTGTTTGTCTTGGGGCATGAGGATAGACTGCTTCCAATTAATTAGATTTGTGAGAAATACAAAAAGGGATTTCATTTTGGTTGATGTGCATTTTGCCTAGAACTATTGTTTATAGTGTGCAGACTCTTTAGTTCTGATTTAAATATTGGCGGATGGGTTACTCTGTCACAATGGTGATGGATATCCCGTCTACCAAAATATACTCCGTCCAACTCCAGATATCACTGCACACATAGGCATATGTTTTAGTCATAAATGTGGGAGGAACGGGGAGTGGCTGGAAAATCAGGAATACTTACTAGTGAAGGGACGTGGTTTTGGGAGGATTGAGGAGGGGTAATGCGAGAGCTAGGAAGAAGGTTAATGAGGGACATTCACCTACCCAAAAAAGAGTAAGCTCTTTCTTATTCTCAAACTTCAGTTCTAAATTTGTTATTTCCAGAAAGGACCAAAAACAGTAGTGAATGTTCTCTAGCTCGGAGCTGGAGTAAGTCCAGCACCACTCATGGCCAATCATAGGTACTGCAAAACCATCACATAGGGACTTAAAATAAAATCCACTAGGAAATAATGTTAAAATAATTAATTTATTTCAACTTTTGAAAAAATAATTATACATTTAGTATAATGTTTAAAAAATAAATGTCAAGTTATAAACAAATAATCATTCATTAAAAGCATATTTTAACAACCTTTTTCAAATAAAATAATTGAAACTTTTAATGAAAATAAATTACATTAATCTACAAGAATTCTATGCATAACGTTAATAACAATTAATATCAAGCAAATAACTATAAATGTTTTCCCTTATGTATGTTTTGTTGTAAAGAAAGCTTAAAAAATAATGTTAATTTAATATACTAAAATTAATTACTTTTTAATTTAACATTTAGTCAACAGTACTGCAGCATTTTTTTAAAAAAACGTTCTACATTTAAAATGTATTAGAAAAACTATTTACATTAACTTACAACTTTGTTTATCTTTTCAAAATGCCCCTATTCTTTAGCACAGGGAGATATCTGCCCTGATTGCAGGGGTAGCCGTAAAGTGTGTGGTATGTCAAATATGGTTGTAAAGCCACTACTAGTAGGAACTCTCAGTCGTACATGAAGATTTTACAGACTCAATACGGGTGTGACAAAGTGGGAAGGGGGTCTACATTTTTGAGTTACACTTCTAAATGGTGAATAGGCAAAAGCAGTAAAGTTACTCCTGACGGGTATAAGAAAACTTACATGTATAGATTTTACTCTCTTGTAAGTTTACGTGTGTGATTAACCCCCAACCTGCTTAAGCTCTCACCCATCAAACCATAATACAAGTTCTTGATAACTAATGGGATCTCTTGTCAATCATAAGTTATATATTGTGCCTGATTTGGTTAAAGATTATTTGCAGCAAAATGCCCAGTAGTAGCCTCAACTGGTTGAACCTTTACCCATGAGTAAAATATTTCAAATGCATAAGCTGGGCTTGCTGTGACAACTAAAACCTGTTCACCCCTAAGTCAAAGAAGACTCGCCCAGTTAAACGTTGTGTCTGCGGACCCCTAACATTGCCCTTGTTGGACAATCCCATATGTGATTTTTGCACCAATGCAAACTATGATTCAAAATCCAATAGACTAACGGGAAACTTCTTTTAAAAGTTAAACTTAACAAACACTTCAGCAGCATAGGTAACTCTCTGGTGTCACAATTTGCGAGTTTTGTCCTACAGATTCTGGTGACAGTCTAGCCCACTTCCCAGACTGTAGATTTACCTGTATAAATGAGAAAGTTCAAGGTAGAACTAAATACCAGAGGAAAGAGGGACTAGGATTCAGAAAAAGAGAGATTTGGCTTTTGAGATGTAGGTGGGTCGGAATTTACAGAATCGGTATATTTACCGATTCGGTAAATTTACCACTTCGGTATTTTACCGAATCGGTAAACATACCGATTCTGTAAATCCATATGTAGATGACACTCCTGAGCGTGCCACAGGCACTTAAGAGTCGGTATTTTACCACCCAATCCTATTGGGTGGTAAAATACCGAATTCAGGTGTGCATGCACATCTGTGCATGCACACCTGTGCAATGTGACACACAGACATGCCCTTAGGGCATGTATGTGTGCCACATGGCACACAGTCCTGTAGTTGGGGTGCTAGAGGGTGTCAAAGTGACACTCCCTGCACCCTTGCAGGATTCGGTATTTACCGATTCTGTAAATACCGAGTCTGTATTTCCCATTGATTCCTATGGGCTTCAAGGCCCATAGGAATCAATGTGGAATACAGATTCGGTATTTACAGAATCGGTAAATACCGACTCTTACAGAATCGGTAATTTTTTTACCTACATCTGCCTCCTTCAAATTTACCGATTCTTAAATACCGATTCGGTATGGGTCGGTATTTAAATCTAAATTACCTACATCTGGCCCTATGTCTTGTATCACATCAAGGTTATGAACTAGTATTGCCGCTAGGGGAGTGACGCACTAAGAAGGAAGAAAACACACACTACTTTAGTATCAGATGTAATCATGAGGAGTTGACAATGATGGTATACAGACATGGTATGCTCAACGGCTTCAAGATGGCGGGTCACGATGACCCAAGGCCAGTCTGGAGGGAAGCTGATAGGTCAGCAATCGAGCGACAATCCAGGGATCCAAAGTAAGATGACGGCAACAGAGAAAAAATCAAGCAATATGACAAAGCCCAAACGAAGTCTAATGAGCCAGGTCAGTCAAACAGGCAAAGATCTCGTAACCGAGGGAAGCGTAGAGGGTGAAAATAACAATGTGAGAGACGGGGACAGTGAAAAAGCTCAACACTTGTGACAGGCAAAGTTGTCACTTGCCTTCAGGATATTTAAATAGTACTGCTGCCTGTTGTAACCTGGAAGTGCTTCCCCTTGCCTGAGCTGGCCTACTAGTGAAGGCACCCCCAATCTCCAGAGGCTGGTCCACCATCATCTTAAGGGGAAACAACTCAGTAGTTTGCTTACAGCAGTTTTTTAACTCACAATCTCCTGCTGATTTCTGACATCTGGACAGTGAGAGGAAACACATATTACAACAGACATCTCTGGCTTCATAGTAATTGGTAATTACCTGTGTGTGACCTCCTATTGGTACTCAGACATCCAGCCCATAAGTTGGGCGACTTGATAGGTGTTTACAAGTCCCCCTGCAATCACGGCCTGGTAGATTCTCTTTGGCCCTTCTTCAAGCACAGGTTTGAGCCAAATTACCAGCTTGAGGGAGGGAGCAGGCAGGCTGTGACCCACATGTCTCTTTCAACTCAACTGCAGATAAAAATTTTGGGCAACTATCATATTCTTTCAGACACTGTCAGGGAAACATGTTATATTAGGGGAGTCATCGAAAGCCTTTCCCTGAACGATGCACACTCAGGAATTCCACATTATGAATTTACTGCCAAGCCGGGTCCTCCCTGGACTGGAAACAAGCAACACAGGACTGGTTTCGGGCTGGACTACCTACCAAAACAACTTGAAATGGTGCTTACGTTCTAAGGCCAGTTAGGAGAATTCTAATATTAAAAGGTCTAAAAATAGACAAAGCGGAGATTCTCATCTTTAGAAAGCTGTCTATCTGGACATCAAATTGGTGACCTGATTCACCAGGACTCCCTCTGGCCCTCGCCACCTCCTGGTTGGACTACTGCAGTTCACTTTTGTGGGGCTGGCCTCATCGCCTCCTGGTTAGACTCCTGCAGATCACTTTTGTGGGGCTGGGCTCATCGGCTCCTGGTTAGACTCCTGCAGATCACTTTTGTGGGGCTGGCCTCATCCGCTCCTGGTTAGACTCCTGTTGATCACTTTTGTGGGGCTGGCCTCATCGCCTCCTGGTTAGACTCCTGCAGGTCACTTTTGTGGGGCTGGGCTCATCGGCTCCTGGTTAGACTATGGCAGATCACTTTTGTGGGGCTTGCCTCATCGCCTCCTGGTTAGACTCCTGCAGAACACTTTTGTGGGGCTGGCCTCATCACCTCCTGCTTAGACTACTGCAGGCCACTTTTGTGGGGCTGGGCTCATCGGCTCCTGGTTAGACTATCGCAGTTCACTTTTGTGGGGCTGGCCTCATCGCCTCCTGGTTAGGCTCCTGCAGATCACTTTTGTGGGGCTTGCCTCATCGCCTCCTGGTTAGACTACTGCAGATCACTTTTGTGGGGCTGGGCTCATCGCATCCTGGTTAGACTCCGGCAGATCACTTTTGTGGGGCTTGCCTCATCGCCTCCTGGTTAGACTCCTGCAGATCACTTTTGTGGGGCCGGGCTCATCGGCTCCTGATTAGACTCCGGCAGATCACTTTTGTGAGGCTGGGCTCATCGGCTCCTGGTTAGACTCCTGCAGATCACTTTTGTGGGGCTGGGCTCATTGGCTCCTGGTTAGACTACGGCAGAACACTTTTGTGGGGCTGGCCTCGTCGCCTCCTGCTTTGACTACTGCAGACCACTTTTGTGGGGCTGGGCTCATCGGCTCCTGGTTAGACTACCGCAGTTCACTTTTGTGGGGCTGGCCTCATCGCCTCCTTGTTAAGCTCTTGCAGATCACTTTTGTGGGGCTTGCCTCATCGCCTCCTGGTTAGACTCCTGCAGATCACTTTTGTGGGGCTGGGCTCATCGGCTCCTGGTTAGACTCCGGCAGATCACTTTTGTGAGGCTGGGCTCATCGGCTCCTGGTTAGACTACGGCAGATCACTTTTGTGTGGCTGGGCTCATCGGCTCCTGATTAGACTATGGCAGATCACTTTTGTGGGGCTTGCCTCATCGCCTCCTGGTTAGACTCCTGCAGATCACTTTTGTGGGGCTGGGCTCATCGCTTCCTGGTTAGACTACGGCCTATCACTTCTGTGGGGCTGGGCTCATCGCCTCCTGGTTAGACTCCTGCAGATCACTTTTGTGGGGCTGGGCTCATCGGCTCCTGGTTAGACTCCTGCAGATCACTTTTGTGGGGCTGGCCTCATCGCCTCCTGGTTAGACTCCTGCAGATCACTTTTGTGGGGATGGGCTCATCGGCTCCTGGTTAGACTCCTGCAGATCACTTTTGTGGGGCTGGGCTCATCGCCTCCTGGTTACACTCCTTCAGATCACTTTTGTGGGGCTGGGCTCATCACCTCCTGGTTAGACTCCGGCAGATCACTTGTGTGGGGCTGGGCTCATCGCCTCCTGGTTAGACTCCGGCAGATCACTTTTGTGGGGCTTGCCTCATCGCCTCCTGGTTAGACTCCTGCAGATCACTTTTGTGGGGCTGGGCTCATCGGCTCCTGGTTAGACTCCGGCAGATCACTTGTGTGAGGCTGGGCTTATCGGCTCCTGGTTAGACTCCTGCAGATCACTTTTGTGGGGCTGGGCTCATCGGCTCCTGGTTAGACTACGGCAGATCACTTTTGTGGGGCTTGCCTCTTCGCCTCCTGGTTAGACTCCTGCAGAACACTTTTGTGGGGCTGGCCTCATCGCCTCCTGCTTTGACTACTGCAGACCACTTTTGTGGGGCTGGGCTCATCGGCTCCTGGTTAGACTACCGCAGTTCACTTTTGTGGGGCTGGCCTCATCGCCTCCTTGTTAAGCTCTTGCAGATCACTTTTGTGGGGCTTGCCTCATCGCCTCCTGGTTAGACTCCTGCAGATCACTTTTGTGGGGCTGGGCTCATCGGCTCCTGTTTAGACTTCGGCAGATCACTTTTGTGGGGCTGGGCTCATCGGCTCCTGGTTAGACTACAGCAGATCACTTTTGTGGGGCTGGGCTCATCGGCTCCTGGTTAGACTACTGCAGATCACTTTTGTGGGGCTGGCCTCATCCGCTCCTGGTTAGACTCCTGTAGATCACTTTTGTGGGGCTGGCCTCATCGCCTCCTGGTTAGACTCCTGCAGATCACTTTTGTGGGGGTGGGCTCATTGCCTCCTGGTTAGACTACAGCAGATCACTTTTGTGGGGCTGGCCTCATTGCCTCCTGGTTAGACTACCGCAGATCACTTTTGTGGGGCTGGGCTCATCGCCTCCTGGGTAGACTCCGGCAGATCACTTTTGTGGGGCTTGCCTCATCGCCTCCTGGTTAGACTCCTGCAGATCACTTTTGTGGGGCTGGGCTCATCGGCTCCTGGTTAGACTCCGGCAGATCACTTGTGTGAGGCTGGGCTTATCGGCTCCTGGTTAGACTCCTGCAGATCACTTTTGTGGGGCTGGGCTCATCGGCTCCTGGTTAGACTACGGCAGATCACTTTTGTGGGGCTTGCCTCTTCGCCTCCTGGTTAGACTCCTGCAGAACACTTTTGTGGGGCTGGCCTCATCGCCTCCTGCTTTGACTACTGCAGACCACTTTTGTGGGGCTGGGCTCATCGGCTCCTGGTTAGACTACCGCAGTTCACTTTTGTGGGGCTGGCCTCATCGCCTCCTTGTTAAGCTCTTGCAGATCACTTTTGTGGGGCTTGCCTCATCGCCTCCTGGTTAGACTCCTGCAGATCACTTTTGTGGGGCTGGGCTCATCGGCTCCTGTTTAGACTTCGGCAGATCACTTTTGTGGGGCTGGGCTCATCGGCTCCTGGTTAGACTACAGCAGATCACTTTTGTGGGGCTGGGCTCATCGGCTCCTGGTTAGACTACTGCAGATCACTTTTGTGGGGCTGGCCTCATCCGCTCCTGGTTAGACTCCTGTAGATCACTTTTGTGGGGCTGGCCTCATCGCCTCCTGGTTAGACTCCTGCAGATCACTTTTGTGGGGGTGGGCTCATTGCCTCCTGGTTAGACTACAGCAGATCACTTTTGTGGGGCTGGCCTCATTGCCTCCTGGTTAGACTACCGCAGATCACTTTTGTGGGGCTGGGCTCATCGCCTCCTGGGTAGACTCCTGCAGATCACTTTTGTGGGGCTGGGCTCATCGCCTCCTGGTTAGACTACAGCAGATCACTTTTGTGGGGCTGGGCTCATCGGCTCCTGGTTAGACTCCTGCAGATCACTTTTGTGGGGCTGGGCTCATCGCCTCCTGGTTAGACTCCTGCAGATCACTTTTTTGGGGCTGGGCTCATCGCCTCCTGGTTAGACTCCTGCAGATCACTTTAGTGGGGCTGGCAGGCTATCTCCTTAATTAAGTGCAACTGATTTCAAATGAGAACACCCGCCTCATTCCTGGCCTGAGCTGAACGAATCCCATCTTTTGCAATGGCGTTGACTTCCCGTCCGCAAACGCTGCCCACTTACCGCTTTGTATTTTTGTTGCAATGCATTATATGATCTTCCGACTGGACACTACGTGGCCTCGTTTATGTCCTCTGACATTCTTTCCAGGACCCTATTTTCTTTTTCCCTGCATTATGGGACCAAGACGAAATTTAGAAAAGCCAGTAGAGGAGGCAGCATTTTCACTGAAGTTGCTGCCCAAGGATGGACTGCCCTCCCTTTGGACACTTGGTCTGAAAGATGTCTTACTAAACTGTTAAAAACTCCTCTCTTTTCTATGGAATGGTCCCGAACCGTAGGAGTTGGCCTAACAGCGTGGGCAGTTGACCTTGAATCTGAGAAACTGGGTTTGAGTCTCGGAAATTACGCTGAACATCCTGTGATTCTGGGCAAATCACTTTAATCTCCCTGTGCCGAACAAAAAAAAAAAAAAAGAAATGTGCCCTAATGTAAGGCAACTGGTGCTATGTAAAGCGCTCTGATACCCGATTCGGGTCAAGTTCACGCTATTAAAACAAAAACAAAAAACTATGTTTCCTTTAGAGCCACGAAATGCCTCTCCTTTGGATAATTGCGTGCTTTATAAAAATTCCAATCAATTAATACTTTTTTTTTTAAACAAACTTTATTGCCTTTTACATTTTATTCAGCCATTCCGCTGATTGCGGTACAATTAAATGCAAAACATTCTCATAGTCGGTGTATCTCGATATATACGTTATATCTTGCTATCTTTATGAGTCCGAGTTCCATGTTCGAATCAATTAATATAGCCTTATAGCCCGCCATAGAGGGCTATATCGGCTATTGAAAGCCCTCTCCAGCGTTAAAGGCCAGAGCCAAAGGCGAGGGCCTTTAACAAGGGAGAGGGACTTTAAAAGCCGGTATAGCCCAGCTACGAAGGGCTATAAGGCTATTAGAACATTCTGCCACTAGAGAGTAGAATGTTCCAACAAAAAAGAACAAAGCCTTATGGGAGCGTGAGGGGACTGGAATCCCCTCAGACTCCTTGAAGCCTTGGTTCACAGACAGAGCTGTGAACAATGAAACATTGGAATGTTGGAGCTCCAGTCTTATACCAGCCATTATAAGCCCGGAGCACTCAATTGTTTTCAATGGAGCTGCCAACATTCCAATGTTCTAATAATACGTATATATCATATTACACTATTAAAGAGTAATACAATATTACCATGCTGTCAATGCACACAAATGAAATAGCACATACCAGTTTAAAAATGTTAAAATATGTGTGAAAACTTGGGCAATAATGAACCTAATAAGCAAATAGACGTTATGGAGAGAAGTCAAGTCAACGCGTACAATATATCCTGTTCGCTGTGCCTTATGCACAGCACACACCTGCACAATATTTGATATATGAGGGAGACAGCCTCCCTTGAGTGCTGGTGTGTTTTGTAAATATTTGCATTCATTCGCTTGGGGCAGTCTGTTTTGTGGGCACGATGCCCAGTGCTTAAGCTGCCTGTATTGAAGCCTATCCGTTTCGTTCACTCTGAACTTTGCCTCCATTCCTCGAAGATTTTCTGTGCCCCTGTTTAAGTATATCTGAGAGGGTCCCATAGTCCTGTTGTCTCCAGGGACCACAACCCGGTCTCCCGGTTAGATTTCACAATTAAAACAATTTATAAGGAAAGGGGGAGGGGCTTAAGTTATGTGAAACAATAATAATGCAAAAAACACAGTTGATGGACAGAATGTAGAACAATGTCATACATTCACCCCAGTACAAGGATCTGGGCCTAAATCCATCATTTTGTTTGCACTCCACACCACCCTGGGTTAGACACTAGCTATATGCAAATCAGCTCTGACCCTGTGCCTCATGGGAACAGTCCAGTCCGAACTACCAAGCCATGTCTTTCCCAGACCGGAATCAAGCATCCAAGGACCGGTTTCTGGCTATCAGCCTTCTTCAGCCTGGATAGCTTGACTCCAGTGGTGTGGAGAGCCTGGGACTCACGTCTGAGCATACCCTGCCCACTCGGGGTGAAAATTGCAAAAAACACAGTTGATGGACAGAATGTACAACACTGTCATACATTCACCCCAGTACAAGGATCTGGGCCTAAATCCATCGTTTTTTGCACTCCACACCACCCTGGGTTAGACACTAGCTATATGCAAATCAGCTCTGACCCTGTGCCTCATGGGAACAGTCCAGTCGAACTACCAAGCCATGTCTTTCCCAGACCGGAATCAAGCATCCAAGGACCGGTTTCTGGCTATCAGCCTTCATTCAGCCTGGATAGCTTGACTCCGGTGGTGTGGAGAGCCTGGGATTCACGTCTGAGCATACCCAGCCCACTCGGGGTGAAAATTGCAAAAAACACAGTTGATTGACAGAATGTAGAACAATGTCATACATTCACCCCAGTACAAGGATCTGGGCCTAAATCCATCATTTTTTTGCACTCCACACCACCCTGGGTTAGACACTGGCTATATGCAAATCAGCTCTGACCCTGTGCCTCATGGGAACAGTCCAGTCCGAACTACCAAGCCATGTCTTTCCCAGACCGGAATCAAGCATCCAAGGACCGGTTTCTGGCTATCAGCCTTCTTCAGCCTGGATAGCTTGACTCCAGTGGTGTGGAGAGCCTGGGACTCACGTCTGAGCATACCCTGCCCACTCGGGGTGAAAATTGCAAAAAACACAGTTGATGGACAGAATGTAGAACAATGTCATACATTCACCCCAGTACAAGGATCTGGGCCTAAATCCATCGTTTTTTGCACTCCACACCACCCTGGGTTAGACACTAGCTATATGCAAATCAGCTCTGACCCTGTGCCTCATGGGAACAGTCCAGTCGAACTACCAAGCCATGTCTTTCCCAGACCGGAATCAAGCATCCAAGGACCGGTTTCTGGCTATCAGCCTTCATCAGCCTGGATAGCTTGACTCCGGTGGTGTGGAGAGCCTGGGATTCACGTCTGAGCATACCCAGCCCACTCTGGGTGAAAATTGCAAAAAACACAGTTGATTGACAGAATGTAGAACAATGTCATACATTCACCCCAGTACAAGGATCTGGGCCTAAATCCATCATTTTTTTGCACTCCACACCACCCTGGGTTAGACACTGGCTATATGCAAATCAGCTCTGACCCTGTGCCTCATGGGAACAGTCCAGTCCGAACTACCAAGCCATGTCTTTCCCAGACCGGAATCAAGCATCCAAGGACCGGTTTCTGGCTATCAGCCTTCATTCAGCCTGGATAGCTTGACTCCAGTGGTTTGGAGAGCCTGAGACTCACGTCTGAGCATACCCAGCCCACTCGGGGTGAAAATTGCAAAAAACACAGTTGATGGACAGAATGTAGAACAATGTCATACATTCACCCCAGTACAAGGATCTGGGCCTAAATCCATCGTTTTTTTGCACTCCACACCACCCTGGGTTAGACACTGGCTATATGCAAATCAGCTCTGACCCTGTGCCTCATGGGAACAGTCCAGTCCGAACTACCAAGCCATGTCTTTCCCAGACTGGAATCAAGCATCTCCACACCACTGGAGTCAAGCTATAATAATAATGTACAAAAAACACAGTGCAAAATGGATCATTGAACTTAATACATAGCATGTAGGGGTCCCACAAAGCTGGGGACCTTGGGAGCCAAGAAGAGGCCGTATCAAGGTGGGCACGTGGGTCCATATATGTGCACAGGATGAACAGTGAAGGAAGGGGGCCAGAAAGATAAGACATGACAAAAAAAGAAGCAACAAAGGGAGACGCAAGCATAGAGCCCACTTTCGCACTCACGCCCGGGAAGGGGGCTAGGTTGGACTGAAGTGTCGCGATGTGTCCAGTGAAGGACAGGATGCCAGCCTGCCCCCTCCTGCACCTCCAACACTCTCTTAACTGGAGTGGCCCGATACGTGTTTTTTGAGGTTGTTGGACTTCCGCTAACCATGAAAGATCTTATAGGATTTGTCCCACCACTGCATTATCCCATGGGAGCCATTTCTTTCCCAAATCCTTAGCCATCCATTCCACTATAATCTGAAGATGCCCCGCCTGAAAACATTTTAAACATCAGAGCGCCAAGCTTTCCGCTCTCATTTATGGCCGTGCGTGTTCTTTTGCTAACCAGTGCCCTGCTGCCTGCCTAAACAAAAGCCATTACAACGCATGCCATTACAACGCATTATGAGGTAAGTAATGGGAAATAGTATTTTTTACCCCTACACTATCCAACACTTACCCTACTGTTGCCCTAAAAGTATTATGTACTATAATGGTATGCGTTGTAATGGAATGTGCTGTAGGTGTAGTTTCTAAAAATGCGTTGTGATGGCATGCGTTGTAAAATCATGCGTTGTAATGGATGTTGCGAGGTAAAAACTGCAATGTAATTGCGTGTGTTGTATAAGTTTGCGTTGTAACGTGTCCTATTCATCTGAGAGTTCAGATTGTGAATTAAAGAAATATCCATCTCCCTCATGGAGAGGGATGGGCCACTATCCTGTGTACAGGTTTTAAATAGAGACACCAATGGTGTTTGCAGTGTGAGTGAAAGGCCTTTAGAAGATGCCTGTAAGACTGTCAGGTAACAGGGTTTTGCATAGACTCATCTCCTTTCATGCCCTACAGACCTCCACAGCCTCAGTGGGGGGGGTACTCTTTCCCTCCTTATGCCCGGGGGGGATGGTAGGGGCATTACATTCCTTGAAATAGGCTTCGATTACCTCCATCTCTCCTATCGCTGGGAGTACAAGTGCTGAAAACCATTGGAAGGCTTCCTGTTTCTCAGTTTCTTTTGTTTCCCAAGTCCCCCTTCAACATCCTAATGTGTCCTTAATGCGCCTTGGCCCTCTGGATCTGAACAATCATCGCTCATATTGTTCACGCCTTATCCCCTTAATCGTAGCTGTTGTTGGTGCGGCATGCGAAGTTGTCCTCTCTCCTTATGATGCCCCCATTCTCTATCTTACATAATGTAGCGGGGGACCTAAAGAAATCCAACCCCTCCTATTGTGGAACTGGTCAACGCCAACAGAGCCCGAGCAATGCCTTCAGCTTGATTCCCATTCCCATACAGCCAAGAGATAGGAAACCCACTCGCCCACTTCTCTAATAGGACTGTTATTAAAAACATAGTCACAAACATGCAAACATTTTTAGTACCGGTAAGTGGAAGATTTTGAAAAATAAATCAGGAGAATGGATTTTTTCCATTAATTAGTATTGACACAGAGGCAATTTCGGGCAGGAGAGAAGTAAAATAAAGTTTTTGGCTTAAAAAATCACTAGTCTCCAGCCTGGGTCGTGTATATTGGCATGTACATAGTCGCCTTGGTACACGTGGTCGTCTTAACCATCCTGTAGTAATTTAATAACCTGTTTCCCTTACGGTAACTTGGCACTATGGTTACAGAGTGTTCAAGTTTGAATTGGCCGCGACTGTTGCTCATTCCCTGGAAGCTGTGGAGACGAACGGTCAATAAACTGAAGGTTTCCTCACTCACCTTGTCCAGTGTGGTCACTTCAAATTGGCGATGAGTTGGATGACTGTTCTGTGTCTCCACCTCTTCAACTCCTCACGCCAATTATAGCTTTTACCAGAGGACCAGGCACGTTCTTTCTTTGTCTCCCCACTTCCCACCTGATCCACCCCCATAATGTACGGTGGTTAAGCCCTCTCGTCTGATGCAGCATCTGTGGGAGAGCGACTCCTTTTTCATGGGGTTCCAGGTCAGTGTGGTGTTCAGCCTGCATGACTCATGAATGCTGTTCCTGAGGTTATTCTCCCTCTTCGAACAAGATAGGATGATTATTTTCCTGGATAACTATGGCGCTTCTCGATTTCGGCCACAGATAGGAGCGCTTTTACGGCATTAGGATTGTTGGCGGTGCTAATGCCTGAAGCATCGTTCGGTCTGACATAATATTGTCTGTATGGATGGCACTTATTTGTGCTAACGGTTACCACGATCCCAACTGATAAATGCGGTTATATTCTCAATTTCAAGAGGCTTTATATTTATGCACAATATTGACGCTTGGACAAACTTCATTTATAAATCAGCCATCCTTAGGCTGGGACGGAAATACAACCAGTCAGAAGGCTCACTGATAATCGTTGACAAACGCAAGCCCTGAGGAAGTCGTGGGTATTTCCTTTACGACGAAACACGTGTTGGCGGGAATCATACGAGATACTACACATTAAAGATCCCTGAAGAAATATATTGTGTTCTCCTTTGATACAACTGTATACTAAAAAATGAAATTTCTGTTTGGTGTGATAGAGATTTGCATAGATTATTCTCCCTCTTGTCAACTTTTCCCGTTGTTCCATTGGTGTTTCAGTCAACAATCCCTCAAGAGCCCTTTGAATCCTTAAGCTCAGTCTGTTCCACCAAAGGGAGAAGACATCCTCACAGCAGATCTTCTCGAAGCCATCGTCCATTGTTGTGACTGTCTTCCGTGTTCCTTGCCATGTGGATCCTAGTCCCATTGGGAAGAGCCATCTGTGTTTTATTTCAGAAATTCAAAGTACTACAGCAGTGTAGAAATCATTGGTACATCATGATCAACAAGTTAAATGGAGTCTATATTGGTTGTATTTCTTGCTCACCGAGTGACATACATGACCGGACATACTGCAACACTCTGTTCTGTCCCGACCCTTTCTTGCATACAGTTCCTCCCACATGAGATGGGACCCACCAACTGGTATGTAATTTAATCGGTTTGTTGGATGTAATCCTATTTGTTCTTCAATAGTCCTCAATTATTCCTGGACTTTTCATTTCTCTAGAAAAGGTCCCCTAAACCGAACATTTGACTTGCAGGAATTGTATGGTAGGCACTGTTATCGTAGCGAACTGTTGTTGAGTATATATATATTTGTGCATTAATGATTCCCGTTCTTACTATCTAATTTTCTTTATCATGTACATAGGAAGGAAACGGGAAAATACAAGCTTATCCTGTAAAGAAATACTCCTTTGTTCTGTATTCTCATATAAAACCTGCAATAAAAGATATTAAAAAAAAAATTGGTTGTATTTCTTGCTCAGGTCCTGAGTCACTGGTTGCAGTTCTCTCATGTGCTGCATCCAGCTAGCCTCCCGTTGGCTCCATCCTTTCACTGAGTGGTTGCATATCAGATTTGATGTCTACCATGTCCCTGCCTAAGTCTCTCATTTCAATCTGGCCATCAGTACATGGTTTCAACTTAGAGCTTTATGCAACCCCAGTTCACACTGCTTGCCCCAACCTCTAAGATTTTCAGAAGATGAGATGAGACTCATAGATAAAGAGGTATCAGAACTGGAGATCAGCGGTGCAATTTACCGGTTGTTTATACAGCCTAGAGGTTTTCTAAGCAATACTTTCTTGGTCAGGAAAAAGACAAAGGGCTCCGACTGGTGATAAATCTGAAGGAAGTCAACGAGTGGTTGGTTTATCACCACTCCGAGATAGAGGGACTCCATCTTTTGAGAGACATGTTTCCTATGGAAGACTGGCACGTCCGTCTCGACCTGAAGGACCCCTATTTGACAGTCCCCATTTTAACTCTACACATTTCTTCAAATGTGGCGGAGGGACTAAGGGGCAGATTTACAAGCCCCTTGCGCCTCATTTACGTCGCCGTTGCGTCACTTTCGTGACGCAGCGGCGGCGCAAATCCTGCTCCATGGTTCGGGGTACTTACAACGTGACGCATCTGGGAGATGCGTCACGTTGTAATGCCCTGCGCCACATGTAGGCGTTCCTGTGCAGGGGGTGGAGGCGTTCCGGCACAGGAACGCCTCCTAAAAGTGGCTGAGTGAAATCTACAAGGTTTCACTCAGTCACTTTTGGGCCCATGCTGCGTCAAAACTCTGCGCCTGCCTGAAGCAGGCGTAAGGATTGACGCAGCATTAACTAGGTAGGGCCACTAGAGCATTGCTGGAGCTGTATTGCGCTTGCGACACAACTCCAGCAATGCATCACTTTTACGGCACAGATGCGTGACGCATCTGTGCCGTTTTTGCACCATGGTGCGCTGCATTGTAAATGTGGGGCATCCATGATGGCGGAGCTGTGGCGCACAATAACTGGCGCATCCCTGCTGATTTGCAGGGATGCGCCAGTTATTGTAAATATGCCCCTATGTGTATGAGTTGCGGGTACTGATGTTCGGACTGTGATTAGCCCCCTGGTGCTCAGTAGCAGAATACTTGAGAGCGAGGGGGATCAGACTGATTATATACCTGGAGGAATTGCTGGATCAATGTCAGCAGTAGCTGTCTTCCAACTTGAACGTGACTCATCCGTTTTTACACGATCTGGGGTTTGCCATCAATCAAGAAAAATCGGACCCGTATCCAACATTATTCTCTTTTTAGTATCAACCCAAGAAAGTGCATTTCTAACTTCACTCCTGTATGTCACGCTGGAATGTATTTTAATTGAGGAATGGAGTTATACTTGTAAACCAATTTAGTCTGTATTTCCTGCTTGTATGAATCTCTACTTTGCTTTCAGTGCTCTTGTATGTTGCACTTACATAGACTGTTAACTATTATATTATTACATGAAGCTATGCCGTTTATTCCAATTGCCTGACCTATCTATCTATCTATGCAACCCTCTATAACTATACAACTCTCTCTATGCATGCAAAACTCTCTAGCTAGGTGTCTATTTTTGCAAACATGTCTAAAATATGTGGAGAAGTGTGGCTCAATGGTTAGAGCGGCAGACCCTGATGCAGAGGTCTGGCCGGGACCAGGGTTCAATTCCCGCCTCGGCGGGTCTTGGGCTCAATTTCCCCGGACCTGATAATTGTCTCCTCGGTGCCTATTCTAATCATGGGTCCCACTCTGTGACTCTGGGCAATAGCTTGCTTAATCTCCACAACGGCCCCAACAGCACTGGGATGCCTGGCTTCACCTTGGGGCGCCCAGGAGTGGGCACCTCACAGGAACAGGCCAGGACGGGTTCCACAGCGGTATGAGTACAGCACCAGGACGCCCTGTCGCGTGGGCAGCTGTGCGCTTTACAAATACAACATTTACATTTATTTTTTATTTATGAATGCAATGTTCTCCCTATTTAGCAATCTAGCTACATTTCTAGCTTACTATTTAGCTATCTATGTAGCTGGCTATATGCACAATCTATTCACAACCCTCTCTATCTGTATTTGTGCGCCTTTTTATCTAATTGTAACAAAGGTTTATAAAACCATCACAACAAAAGCATTAGCAGCGGCAAGAGTCTGGAAGGCAACATCATACTGATTGGCTTGGCTTTTAAGGTTTGGTGTTAACCAAGACGTCTTGATGTGAAAAGAAATTCTTGGGTAGACTTATGATCTTGTCACGCAATATAGTGCAGCAAGCCTCCTTGCTGTGTGGCACGGCGTGACAGGGAAAGGACAGGAATGTGCCGTATTGAAGTCAATACGGCGCATTCCTGCCCTTTTCCCAGCATTGGCGCCCTTTTGGCAGCCTAGCGCCAAGGCCGGCACCCCTGCACCAAGATGCAAGGATGCCTCTGTTGCGTGCAGGATTGTTTTTGTGCAGGAAAGGGCATCTTACAGCACAAAAAAAAACGGAGAGGCAGAATACAGCACAGATGGAAAGAGGAAGTAACGTGGAGAAATAAAGATATTTCACCTTGGGAAGGCGGATCTTTTTGGAGCATCCCAGGTTTACCAGTTATGATAAATCTGGGAATCCATCACAAACCATGGGAGTTGTGTGGGAACACCCAAGCAACGCCCATGCAACGCCTTCTCAGGCACAGTAATTTGCGGTGCGTTGCTCTACTCTAGGTTTATGGAGCCACTCAGGGCCATGCAAAGTGACCTGCCGTGGCTTCATAAATCTCACTTAACGTGTGTGGCGTGCATGTACCACATGGAGTGGTGCAAACACAATGCAAACTGGCTCATAAATAGCCCCCTAGGTGTTTAATTGAGTTAGTGGTAGGGTGTTCAGCCAGACTTCATCCATTAGTCTATAGTTGTGTTATTCACAATTTGCTTCCGGCCCACTCCAGCATGTATCCTAGGGCAATGGGTCAGCACACTTCAGGCATTGCTGCCCTTTCATGAGGAGCACGCCCACACGCAAAGTAGTTCCCTTGCGTGCTAGGGGCTACTATGGTAATGTGTGCTTTTTACGACCAAAAACATTTTTCTGCCTTTAGCCAATATTTGTTGAATTAATGCGGGCCGGGCAGCTCCCCCAACAATAAAAACCATGACAGAACATCAGCTCCCCCAACAATAAAAACCACGACAGAACATCAGCTCCCCAACAATAAAAACCATGACAGTACATCAGCTCCCCAACAATAAAAACCATGACAGAACATCAGCTCCCCCAACAATAAAAACCATGACAGAACATCAGCTCCCCAACAATAAAAACCATGACAGAACATCAGCTCCCCCAACAATAAAAACCATGACAGAACATCAGCTCCCCCAACAATAAAAACCATGACAGAACATCAGCTCCCCCAACAATAAAAACCATGACAGAGCATCAGCTCCCCCAACAATAAAAACCATGACAGAACATCAGCTCCCCCAACAATAAAAACCATGACAGAACATCAGCTCCCCAACAATAAAAACCATGACAGAGCATCAGCTCCCCCAACAATAAAAACCATGACAGAGCATCAGCTCCCCCAACAATAAAAACCATGACAGAGCATCAGCTCCCCCAACAATAAAAACCATGACAGAGCATCAGCTCCCCAACAATAAAAACCACGACAGAACATCAGCTCCCCAACAATAAAAACCATGACAGAACATCAGCTCCCCCAACAATAAAAACCATGACAGAGCATCAGCTCCCCCAACAATAAAAACCATGACAGAACATCAGCTCCCCCAACAATAAAAACCATGACAGAACATCAGCTCCCCAACAATAAAAACCATGACAGAACATCAGCTCCCCCAACAATAAAAACCATGACAGAACAAAATAAGAAATGCCAAAAGACTGGTTGGATACGGCCAGACCTATTGGCTTTGCCAATGCTTGTTTTACTGTACGCTACTACTGCAGGTAATATTGTTATTCATGAGCTCAAATGAAGTATTATATAAACCAGTTTTACTGAAAGAGCTGGATAATGTGGTTCCATTGCCCTATTAGGTTTGGAAAGGAAGAATAACCAGTGAGATGAAGAGAGGTTAGTATCTCTTTCCAAGAAGAAACAGGAAGATCAGTAGACAGTAAACAATATATAGGACTGATTATGCGATTGGTGAACTATATGGTCAGTCTGTTGCAATTAGATTTCTCTGTATTTCTGAGGAAATGTAGTTGTTTATTATTAAAGAATAATCCTTGGAAACAACTGCTATAAAAAATAAAATGAAATAAAGTGATGTAAGACATGAACAACCCTCACCACCGAGTCCTTGATAGCATGTAAGATTCCCTAACTATCGAGAAGGAAGGTTTCCATTCTATTACAGACACTGAAACAGGGATTATGCATATCCTTCTACACTTTTATTTAACAGAGGTCCTTATCAAGAACATTCCTTTAATGTCAACACAACTACATTTCCCAAAGAACATAGAGAAATAGTCAGGTAACAAAGTAACCATTTGTTCCACCTATCACCATAGTCATTCCATCATAAAGTCTCCTCTCCAAATAATAACATTCTCTTTCTTCTTGCAAGAAAATCCAAACCTCCTTTTGGCTCAATGTTTGTTCTTCAGATCTGCTCCTAGTAAAATAATACAAATCGGTTATCCATAGGAAGCATCAACTTGGACTTTACTACCTGAAACGGTTGTGATTTGTCGTTTGACGTTCCTGCCGCAACAGTCGGAGCCAACCTACTTTGCTTGTTTTTGTACGCCTCTGGACTCTCCGTACGGAGTCACTCCAGAGGTGATATTACTTTTCTCTATGGCACATTCTTGTTGGGTCAGGTGGCTTGGTGGACTTATGTATCCTCTGTAGGGGCCTGTGCTTTTCCTCATGGTGATAGGTTCAAATTCCGGTGGGTCCACTTAGCCTTTCATCCTTCTGAGGTTGATAAAATGAGTACCATTGAGTTGGGTACCAATAAACATCTGTTATTCAGTGCCAAGATGCCCTTCTGGATGAATGTGCACTTTACAAATACATGTTTAGTTATGTTGTTATATCATCAATAAATAAATATTGCAAAAAACCTATTATCCAGTTCTTTCATCCAACATATAAAGTAGAACTTCCTAAAATTCGGTTCTGAAGACCAGTCTGCCAAATTAATAATATTTTCCAGTTGCTCTCACACCGCAACAGCTCTAGGGGACATAGTGTTTCTTGTTCTATTTGCAGGGTAACAAACCGCATCTATACCTGGTTTCTGCATAATCTACCTTGCACTTCTGGCGATGGATGTTGATGAAGTGGCCTTGAAAGGTTTCTTTAGTGCAATCAGAAGTTGTCTTTCACTCGCCCGTCTGACTTCCGCTGTCATGTTTTAGTATTACTTCACTCAACATTCCACACATAGCTTCAGTTTGTCTACAAAAGCTGGGTAGGGGATGGCTCTGGTGATAGTGTTGTTCCTTCTAGCAATGGTGATGGTGACGCCATTCGAGTAAACATACGGCCTGAAATATTTTGTGATCTAACACCGGTGACCCCATGATATGACACAAGGCATAATAGTATGGCTAGTTTTGCTGTAACTCCTTTATAGATACGAAGGTGTTGCCTTGCTAGACTTACAGATGATTTAGAACCTTATCCATACCCCATAAATTGGCATACATAGATTAAGGCAGCCTTATTCCTCTCATTACACTCAAGGATGTTCCCCCACTGGGGTCTTGTTCACCTGAAGTGTCCTGCAAATATCACCGATCAGAAGGTAGGCTAGAGCTGATGCTGCTGTTTCTGATAGGAAATTTAGGATGTGGACAATTCCTGCACCCAGGGGATCCATTTTCTCCATACACCACCCACACCATTTCCTCCAGGCCGAGTGGTATGTCTCAAGTGTTCTACCAACCCAGGCCGTGTGTATGAGGTCTGCAGCGACTTCTGAAATCTCTTCGTCACCCAATGGCCTCTTAAATACTCCAAGCCATCGGTCTGACATGACCCTGTGCAAAGAGAGGATGAGGTTGACCCCTGCAATTTGTCGGAATATCCTGCTTTCCAACCTAGTTCCCCAGCCCCATCAGCTGGCATCTGACTCTATAACTATGTCTGGGAAGTCTTTAAAAATCACTCTTTGATTGCAGGCTTTCATATGGTCCAATCTCCAAAATTAGAGAGTCTCCCAGGGACCAGAAAGGACTGGGTAATAAGAACTATATCAAAATATTTCCTTTCTGTGTATTGATCTTTCAGTTGGTGACCATACGGCCTACACACTTAAATTGTTGTTACATTATATTTACCATCATATGATTACCAATGGAACGCCACACATCAATATTATTCTTTATAACTCTCAAAGTTTTATTTATATAGATTTTTTTTTTTTGTGAAGAAATTTCTTTAAAATCAAGAACATATTACATTGGTACACCATATAGATACAGCTATATTTATAAAAAGTGTGCTCTGTTACAATTTTATCCACTATCTAACAAATCCAAATTACGGTATCTACTGCAGAGTCACACCACAATTTAAGAATCCTGGTGTAATAAAATTAAATGCATTGTACAAACAAATTATACACAGTAAAAAGTCCCATTGTCGACGCGTTTCGGTGCGTAGATATACATTTGTGGCACCTTCCTCAGGACAGACGTAATGTTAAAACCAATGATTTAAACTTCTTTCTACAAAAAAAACACAAATAAATATAATCAATACTTTATACCTCTAGAGAGTTTTTTCTAACTGAGTGTGGGCTAATCTTATTAAAGTTCACTTTTGATATATCTGATGCTCTTACTTGAATTTTAGATTATGGGGTCCTTATGTTAATCTTTCAGGACTTCTTCGCTTTTCATGAAGCGTTCACATAAATTCGTTCTCACCATCTACATTCCCTTTCAATGGCCTTTCTATGGATAGAAAGCATGGAGTTATACACCATACTGAAAATGAGTACTTGGCTAATACCTTCCGATCTCATACGTTACTTACTCTTGGGGTTTCTAAATGGCCCCTTAGAGAAAACGTCTCAATATAGCAGAAGTCCTTTTCAATTTAAGGTCCGTTTCTTTTCTGCACTTTTTCCGCGCCTATAAACAGTGCACAGTTACTTTGGTGGTTTTTTATATTAACGTTACGTTTACTGTTGCTAATACTGTATGGGACTAATGGCACCTATACATACCCGTAGCTTTTGTTAATGTAGCCGACACCCAGGCTTTTCTTCCTCGCACCGCCTCGCAGGGTCTAATGTTACCTGTTCTTAAAAAACATGTGCTTATATTTTAGTGGGTCAGATGTCTTGATTTCTAGATGTTCTATCCTGACGTGCGCTTAGGCTTACATACCTTGTCGGGGTGGGGATTTCTTTAAAGTGCCCAAGATGCAGCTGTTAATATTCTTGAGCCGTTACTGGTGTTCACTGATTGTTGGAGGATGTCTCTTCCCTCTTTTTCAACCTGGGTAGTAGATACGACATATGTCAAATGAAGGTCCCTTTTATGTTAACACTCGCTTCCTAGTTGTTACATTAGGGCTATTTTTAGTTTTTAAGTTTTTTCTGGCTAGTCTGGGACTCCACTCCGTGGTACTTGTAAGGGTCCCACTCTTTTTCTTATGTTATTACCCTTAAACCCTTTACAATGGGGTGGTTGTACGTTAGACTCTAGTCACAAGGCAGAGGTTCCCACTCCCTCCCATCAACCCGCCTAGCTCACGGGGACAGATTGCTCACCTTTTCAGTGCGGGCGTTGTAGTGACTCAGCGTACATCGGACCTTCAACTGGCGGCTTCCTCCTGCTTCTGCTAGCCAGACTCGGAGGTGCCGACCTTTTATACTTTTGTGCTCAATTTAATTAGTCCCAATTGTTCAATTATCCAATTATTACAAGGGACAGACGCCATACTTGTAGTTTATTCACGATTTTTGATGAGGCTGAAACACTTCAGACCTCTCAATTATTTCATGGAAACTGCATATTTATGCTTAATTAGCTATACCCTACGTGGGGGATGCATTTTTCTTTTTTAATTTTATAAACTCCAGGGTTCTGGTTATCCTCGTCTCCCGGATCGTGTTTACTCATGTTGGTACTCGCGGGTCCCGTATTTCCGCGCCATTTTGGTAGTTTTTTGTTTTAATATAAACTACCAGGATACGTGTTCGCGCCCCGGGGTCGTCAGAACAATGTCTTGCTGGTCTGCTTCTTTTTATTATTAATGCCCGCTACACAACGGGTAATTGTGCCTATTTATTTGGCGACATCGCGAACCATTTATTTTTTATATATACGGGCCAATTTTAATCCGAATCATGCTATCTATAACCAAATACCTATTAAGGTATTTGTTACTGATTCAGTCTTAGTGCTATGTAGATTTTGGGAAACATTACTCGTTTTCTAGTACAAAATGGTGAAAGACAACCACTGTTTCATTATCCATCTCTATTATCTAACAGTCAGCTTACTCTTCAACCCAATATTTAAGGAGACAGATCTACTTAAATTAACCAATTCATTAATAATAGTACAGTGATACATCTTGCTACAACTAGTGGTAACTATAGGGATGTTACAGGCTGTCAAACACTATCTACGAAAATCACACCAATTCAATCGGATGGGGAAAATTCACATATGTCATAATCTCTCAGTTATTTTCATGTAGTGATTAGTATTGCAGACAGGTGAATTCATATAGGGCTATTACAATATACCTAATCCACATTTTACAAATATTACGCAGATGTCATGTTATCGAATCATTCTGTCCCACTCCTCCCGAGAATTTAACCCGTGGTAGTATGACTTAAATTTGGACATATAGAATTGTTCCCGTTGTTTTCGTTTTTTGTTCAAATCACCCCCTCTCGCGGAGATCTTGATTTTCTCCAAAATGAACCACTTGATTTCATCAAGGTTATGTTTTTCCGCTATCCAATGATCTACCAGTGGAGCATTCTTTTTTTGGTTTCTGATCGCGGAGCGATGTTCTGTCAGGCGTAGGCGCATTTCGCGTCCTGTTTCGCCGATATAACATTTGTTGCATGGACACAGCAAAAGGTACACTACGTTTGCAGTGCGACAATTGACGTGTTCATTCATCCAGTGGGTTATTCCCTGCACCTCCAACTTATCAGTCTTGATAACATTCTTACAGTGTGTGCAGGAGCCACAAGGTAAATTACCCCTAATGGGGTTATTTGTCACAACATCTCTTTGTCCTCCCCGCTTTGGCTCTTTGAAAGTGTGTACTAGATAGTTTCTTATAGTCTTATTTCTCCTGTAAGCATAAACTGGTTTTGCCATAGATGTTGTTCCTGCTTTATTTAATATGGTCCAGTTTTTATTTATGAGGTTCTTTACTTTATTGCTGAAGCCATTAAAATCACTCACCATGATGATTTTTTCATCACTACTACATTTCTGTTTATGTGACACCTCAAAAAGACTATCACGGTTATAATATTTAGCTCGCTTGTAAGCTTGTTTTATTAGACGTTTGGGATAGCCTCTTTGTGCAAGCTTAGTTTTTAGGTTCGCTGCATGTTTTTCATAGCTTGCCCTATCACTGCAGTTCCGCCTTATTCTTAGGAACTGACTAAAGGGTATCCCATCTTTTTGGCATCTGGGATGATAGCTTTCATGATGAAGGAGCGTGTTTCGATCAGTCGGCTTTACAAACAAGTCCACATTTAAGACTCCTTCTCTTTCATGGATTTTGATATCGAGGAAGTCTACTGCCTCTTGGCTTTTATTTGAAGTAAACTTGAGGTTTGGATCCCCACAGTTTATCCATTCTAAAAAGTTGTCTAAATCCTTTTCTTCGCCCTCCCAAATGAAAAAAATATCATCTATAAAACGTGACCAACACTTCACATTCTCAAAAAATGGACACATTTCATTATGGATATGTTGGGTCTCAAAGTTCCCTACATATAGGCATGCCAGACTGGGAGCACATGTGGCTCCCATGCTGGTGCCCTTGATTTGACAATAATAGTCCTGGTTAAAAAGAAAAATGTTATTTTTTAAGATTATCTCTATGCACTCTAGTATAAAGGAGTTTTGTGAAGTTAAGTCACCATTTTCATCACTTAAAATGCCCTTCATCATTCTGACAGTATCTTCTTGCGGAATGTTTGTATATAATGCTTCAATGTCGAGGCACACCAGCCACTGAGTATCCTTATTAAATTCCCTACCCTCTATTTTTGAGATCATATGGGTGGTGTCCTTTACATATGAAGGTAATTCCGTGACCAAAGGTTGAATGAAGTGGTCAACGTATTTACTGAGGGGCTCAGTCAAAGAGTCTATTCCCGACACTATCGGGCGCATTGGAGGATCCTCCAAATTTTTATGCACTTTAGGCAGCCCGTATAGTGCCGGGATTCTGGGATTTTCGTTTATCAGGAATCTATATTCCTCCTCGCAGATGACATTATCTTCCTTTGCAAAGTTTACAACGTCGTGAACTTTTTTCTTAAGATTATTCCATTCCCTCACGTTGCTTGGTTTATAATGGAACTCATTATTTAAGAGTGTTAGCATTCTAGCTTCATAATCTTTGGTGTCTAAAACCACTATGCTCCCCCCCTTATCTCCAGGTTTTATAGTTATTTCTTCACAGGAAGCCAGGGTTTTTAGAGCATCCCTTTCCTCTTTTGATAGATTGTTTTCTGTCCATGTTTTTGTATCTAATAATTTTTCAAGGCCTATGATCACAGCTTTTTCGAAAGTATCTACTTCAGGGCCTACCATCCCAATATTGGGAGTCCATGTGGATAAAGGTTTGAGGCCAGACTTGTTGGTAGTTTCTCTATCTTCCTTGCCCATAAAGAACTTCTTAAGTCTTATCTTTCTAAATAGGTCCCTCACATCCCTTTCAATGTTAAATCTGCAGCCCATTGTGCTGGGGGCAAAACCCAAACCCTTTTCAAGGACACTAGTTTCATGCTTACTCAATGCTTTATTTGAAAGGTTGATTATTGGGGCTTTTTGGACTTCACCCTCCCTTGTCTTTTCCTGGTTCGGGGATATTGGGTTTTCTCCTATTAGTCCCATTCTTTCTGACTGCGGGTCCGCATATAGGGTCTCTGTGTCATTCCTCCTGTTTGTTGATTGCCCTGACGTCCCCTCCCCCGGGCTCTGAAACCACGTTGTTGTCTCCTCTGTGGCTGACCTAAAAAAACTGGTTGGTATTCTCTGTTTGTCTGGCCTCCTTGTCTGTCATCAGTTTTGTTTCTAGGGTCCTGATGGTTTTCCCCTTCAGATTCAGAGCTATTATAGGAGGTATCAGAGAATGTTACATTCTTCTTATGATACCGATTCCTATTGTAATTAAAGTGTTTACCGTTATATTCTGTAGGTGCTGGTTGCTCATAATAATCTTTTTGGGTATATGGATACACAGTTTCAATTTTATAATTAGCTATATCTTTCCTTAGCTTGTTTGTTTTTTTGTTTATCATGCACTCCTGGTATCCATTGATGTCCTCCTTTATCTCATCTAGTTTCTTCTTAGCTTCCTCCAACGCTGTACTTTCATTTAGCTGTTTTTCAAGGGTCTCAATTTCTTCCCTCTCTATTATAATTATGACTTGGGCAGTCTCTATTATGAGCAACATCCAATCGCGACTACACCTGTTCGCGATTAGAGTCCAGCTTTCCTTGAACTTCTCATTATTAACGAACAGGCCCGGTTCGTTCCTAATTTGAAGTCCTATTGGTATAATCCCCTTCCTACAATATTGAATTATGAACTCGGAATGTAATTCTGTTCTTATCATCTTTTTCTTTAGGTTCCACAGTTTGTTCCACCTTTCATCATCATTTTTAGTCAATGTTAAAGAGTTTATTGTTTTAGATGAATCCCCTATCAATTGTTTAAATTGGTCTTCTGAAAAACCAAACGTGCGTAAAGTGTCCATTTTATATATTACAGCGCCCACTCTCCAGCCAATAGGCTGTAGAACAATCTCCAAAATTAGAGAGTCTCCCAGGGACCAGAAAGGACTGGGTAATAAGAACTATATCAAAATATTTCCTTTCTGTGTATTGATCTTTCAGTTGGTGACCATACGGCCTACACACTTAAATTGTTGTTACATTATATTTACCATCATATGATTACCAATGGAACGCCACACATCAATATTATTCTTTATAACTCTCAAAGTTTTATTTATATCTTTTTTTTTTTTTTTTGTGAAGAAATTTCTTTAAAATCAAGAACATATTACATTGGTACACCATATAGATACAGCTATATTTATAAAAAGTGTGCTCTGTTACAATTTTATCCACTATCTAACAAATCCAAATTACGGTATCTACTGCAGAGTCACACCACAATTTAAGAATCCTGGTGTAATAAAATTAAATGCATTGTACAAACAAATTATACACAGTAAAAAGTCCCATTGTCGACGCGTTTCGGTGCGTAGATATACATTTGTGGCACCTTCCTCAGGTAAGACGTAATGTTAAAACCAATGATTTAAACTTCTTTCTACAAAAAAAACACAAATAAATATAATCAATACTTTATACCTCTAGAGAGTTTTTTCTAACTGAGTGTGGGCTAATCTTATTAAAGTTCACTTTTGATATATCTGATGCTCTTACTTGAATTTTAGATTATGGGGTCCTTATGTTAATCTTTCAGGACTTCTTCGCTTTTCATGAAGCGTTCACATAAATTCGTTCTCACCATCTACATTCCCTTTCAATGGCCTTTCTATGGATAGAAAGCATGGAGTTATACACCATACTGAAAATGAGTACTTGGCTAATACCTTCCGATCTCATACGTTACTTACTCTTGGGGTTTCTAAATGGCCCCTTAGAGAAAGCGTCTCAATATAGCAGAAGTCCTTTTCAATTTAAGGTCCGTTTCTTTTCTGCACTTTTTCCGCGCCTATAAACAGTGCACAGTTACTTTGGTGGTTTTTTATATTAATGTTACGTTTACTGTTGCTAATACTGTATGGGACTAATGGCACCTATACATACCCGTAGCTTTTGTTAATGTAGCCGACACCCAGGCTTTTCTTCCTCGCACCGCCTCGCAGGGTCTAATGTTACCTGTTCTTAAAAAACATGTGCTTATATTTTAGTGGGTCAGATGTCTTGATTTCTAGATGTTCTATCCTGACGTGCGCTTAGGCTTACATACCTTGTCGGGGTGGGGATTTCTTTAAAGTGCCCAAGATGCAGCTGTTAATATTCTTGAGCCGTTACTGGTGTTCACTGATTGTTGGAGGATGTCTCTTCCCTCTTTTTCAACCTGGGTAGTAGATACGACATATGTCAAATGAAGGTCCCTTTTATGTTAACACTCGCTTCCTAGTTGTTACATTAGGGCTATTTTTAGTTTTTAGGTTTTTTCTGGCTAGTCTGGGACTCCACTCCGTGGTACTTGTAAGGGTCCCACTCTTTTTCTTATGTTATTACCCTTAAACCCTTTACAATGGGGTGGTTGTACGTTAGACTCTAGTCACAAGGCAGAGGTTCCCACTCCCTCCCATCAACCCGCCTAGCTCACGGGGACAGATTGCTCACCTTTTCAGTGCGGGCGTTGTAGTGACTCAGCGTACATCGGACCTTCAACTGGCGGCTTCCTCCTGCTTCTGCTAGCCAGACTCGGAGGTGCCGACCTTTTATACTTTTGTGCTCAATTTAATTAGTCCCAATTGTTCAATTATCCAATTATTACAAGGGACAGACGAAAAAACAACAAGCTAAGGAAAGATATAGCTAATTATAAAATTGAAACTGTGTATCCATATACCCAAAAAGATTATTATGAGCAACCAGCACCTACAGAATATAACGGTAAACACTTTAATTACAATAGGAATCGGTATCATAAGAAGAATGTAACATTCTCTGATACCTCCTATAATAGCTCTGAATCTGAAGGGGAAAACCATCAGGACCCTAGAAACAAAACTGATGACAGACAAGGAGGCCAGACAAACAGAGAATACCAACCAGTTTTTTTAGGTCAGCCACAGAGGAGACAACAACGTGGTTTCAGAGCCCGGGGGAGGGGACGTCAGGGCAATCAACAAACAGGAGGAATGACACGGAGACCCTATATGCGGACCCGCAGTCAGAAAGAATGGGACTAATAGGAGAAAACCCAATATCCCCGAACCAGGAAAAGACAAGGGAGGGTGAAGTCCAAAAAGCCCCAATAATCAACCTTTCAAATAAAGCATTGAGTAAGCATGAAACTAGTGTCCTTGAAAAGGGTTTGGGTTTTGCCCCCAGCACAATGGGCTGCAGATTTAACATTGAAAGGGATGTGAGGGACCTATTTAGAAAGATAAGACTTAAGAAGTTCTTTATGGGCAAGGAAGATAGAGAAACTACCAACAAGTCTGGCCTCAAACCTTTATCCACATGGACTCCCAATATTGGGATGGTAGGCCCTGAAGTAGATACTTTCGAAAAAGCTGTGATCATAGGCCTTGAAAAATTATTAGATACAAAAACATGGACAGAAAACAATCTATCAAAAGAGGAAAGGGATGCTCTAAAAACCCTGGCTTCCTGTGAAGAAATAACTATAAAACCTGGAGATAAGGGGGGGAGCATAGTGGTTTTAGACACCAAAGATTATGAAGCTAGAATGCTAACACTCTTAAATAATGAGTTCCATTATAAACCAAGCAACGTGAGGGAATGGAATAATCTTAAGAAAAAAGTTCACGACGTTGTAAACTTTGCAAAGGAAGATAATGTCATCTGCGAGGAGGAATATAGATTCCTGATAAACGAAAATCCCAGAATCCCGGCACTATACGGGCTGCCTAAAGTGCATAAAAATTTGGAGGATCCTCCAATGCGCCCGATAGTGTCGGGAATAGACTCTTTGACTGAGCCCCTCAGTAAATACGTTGACCACTTCATTCAACCTTTGGTCACGGAATTACCTTCATATGTAAAGGACACCACCCATATGATCTCAAAAATAGAGGGTAGGGAATTTAATAAGGATACTCAGTGGCTGGTGTGCCTCGACATTGAAGCATTATATACAAACATTCCGCAAGAAGATACTGTCAGAATGATGAAGGGCATTTTAAGTGATGAAAATGGTGACTTAACTTCACAAAACTCCTTTATACTAGAGTGCATAGAGATAATCTTAAAAAATAACATTTTTCTTTTTAACCAGGACTATTATTGTCAAATCAAGGGCACCAGCATGGGAGCCACATGTGCTCCCAGTCTGGCATGCCTATATGTAGGGAACTTTGAGACCCAACATATCCATAATGAAATGTGTCCATTTTTTGAGAATGTGAAGTGTTGGTCACGTTTTATAGATGATATTTTTTTCATTTGGGAGGGCGAAGAAAAGGATTTAGACAACTTTTAGAATGGATAAACTGTGGGGATCCAAACCTCAAGTTTACTTCAAATAAAAGCCAAGAGGCAGTAGACTTCCTCGATATCAAAATCCATGAAAGAGAAGGAGTCTTAAATGTGGACTTGTTTGTAAAGCCGACTGATCGAAACACGCTCCTTCATCATGAAAGCTATCATCCCAGATGCCAAAAAGATGGGATACCCTTTAGTCAGTTCCTAAGAATAAGGCGGAACTGCAGTGATAGGGCAAGCTATGAAAAACATGCAGCGAACCTAAAAACCAAGCTTGCACAAAGAGGCTATCCCAAACGTCTAATAAAACAAGCTTACAAGCGAGCTAAATATTATAACCGTGATAGTCTTTTTGAGGTGTCACATAAACAGAAATGTAGTAGTGATGAAAAAATCATCATGGTGAGTGATTTTAATGGCTTCAGCAATAAAGTAAAGAACCTCATAAATAAAAACTGGACCATATTAAATAAAGCAGGAACAACATCTATGGCAAAACCAGTTTATGCTTACAGGAGAAATAAGACTATAAGAAACCATCTAGTACACACTTTCAAAGAGCCAAAGCGGGGAGGACAAAGAGATGTTGTGACAAATAACCCCATTAGGGGTAATTTACCTTGTGGCTCCTGCACACACTGTAAGAATGTTATCAAGACTGATAAGTTGGAGGTGCAGGGAATAACCCACTGGATGAATGAACACGTCAATTGTCGCACTGCAAACGTAGTGTACCTTTTGCTGTGTCCATGCAACAAATGTTATATCGGCGAAACAGGACGCGAAATGCGCCTACGCCTGACAGAACATCGCTCCGCGATCAGAAACCAAAAAAAGAATGCTCCACTGGTAGATCATTGGATAGCGGAAAAACATAACCTTGATGAAATCAAGTGGTTCATTTTGGAGAAAATCAAGATCTCCGCGAGAGGGGGTGATTTGAACAAAAAACGAAAACAACGGGAACAATTCTATATGTCCAAATTTAAGTCATACTACCACGGGTTAAATTCTCGGGAGGAGTGGGACAGAATGATTCGATAACATGACATCTGCGTAATATTTGTAAAATGTGGATTAGGTATATTGTAATAGCCCTATATGAATTCACCTGTCTGCAATACTAATCACTACATGAAAATAACTGAGAGATTATGACATATGTGAATTTTCCCCATCCGATTGAATTGGTGTGATTTTCGTAGATAGTGTTTGACAGCCTGTAACATCCCTATAGTTACCACTAGTTGTAGCAAGATGTATCACTGTACTATTATTAATGAATTGGTTAATTTAAGTAGATCTGTCTCCTTAAATATTGGGTTGAAGAGTAAGCTGACTGTTAGATAATAGAGATGGATAATGAAACAGTGGTTGTCTTTCACCATTTTGTACTAGAAAACGAGTAATGTTTCCCAAAATCTACGTAGCACTAAGACTGAATCAGTAACAAATACCTTAATAGGTATTTGGTTATAGATAGCATGATTCGGATTAAAATTGGCCCGTATATATAAAAAATAAATGGTTCGCGATGTCTCCAAATAAATAGGCACAATTACCCGTTGTGTAGCGGGCATTAATAATAAAAAGAAGCAGACCAGCAAGACATTGTTCTGACGACCCCGGGGCGCGAACACGTATCCTGGTAGTTTATATTAATACAAAAAACTACCAAAATGGCGCGGAAATACGGGACCCGCGAGTACCAACATGAGTAAACACGATCCGGGAGACGAGGATAACCAGAACCCTGGAGTTTATAAAATTAAAAAAGAAAAATGCATCCCCCACGTAGGGTATAGCTAATTAAGCATAAATATGCAGTTTCCATGAAAAAATTGAGAGGTCTGAAGTGTTTCAGCCTCATCAAAAATCGTGAATAAACTACAAGTATGGCGTCTGTCCCTTGTAATAATTGGATAATTGAACAATTGGGACTAATTAAATTGAGCACAAAAGTATAAAAGGTCGGCACCTCCGAGTCTGGCTAGCAGAAGCAGGAGGAAGCCGCCAGTTGAAGGTCCGATGTACGCTGAGTCACTACAACGCCCGCACTGAAAAGGTGAGCAATCTGTCCCCGTGAGCTAGGCGGGTTGATGGGAGGGAGTGGGAACCTCTGCCTTGTGACTAGAGTCTAACGTACAACCACCCCATTGTAAAGGGTTTAAGGGTAATAACATAAGAAAAAGAGTGGGACCCTTACAAGTACCACGGAGTGGAGTCCCAGACTAGCCAGAAAAAACCTAAAAACTAAAAATAGCCCTAATGTAACAACTAGGAAGCGAGTGTTAACATAAAAGGGACCTTCATTTGACATATGTCGTATCTACTACCCAGGTTGAAAAAGAGGGAAGAGACATCCTCCAACAATCAGTGAACACCAGTAACGGCTCAAGAATATTAACAGCTGCATCTTGGGCACTTTAAAGAAATCCCCACCCCGACAAGGTATGTAAGCCTAAGCGCACGTCAGGATAGAACATCTAGAAATCAAGACATCTGACCCACTAAAATATAAGCACATGTTTTTTAAGAACAGGTAACATTAGACCCTGCGAGGCGGTGCGAGGAAGAAAAGCCTGGGTGTCGGCTACATTAACAAAAGCTACGGGTATGTATAGGTGCCATTAGTCCCATACAGTATTAGCAACAGTAAACGTAACATTAATATAAAAAAACACCAAAGTAACTGTGCACTGTTTATAGGCGCGGAAAAAGTGCAGAAAAGAAACGGACCTTAAATTGAAAAGGACTTCTGCTATATTGAGACGTTTTCTCTAAGGGGCCATTTAGAAACCCCAAGAGTAAGTAACGTATGAGATCGGAAGGTATTAGCCAAGTACTCATTTTCAGTATGGTGTATAACTCCATGCTTTCTATCCATAGAAAGGCCATTGAAAGGGAATGTAGATGGTGAGAACGAATTTATGTGAACGCTTCATGAAAAGCGAAGAAGTCCTGAAAGATTAACATAAGGACCCCATAATCTAAAATTCAAGTAAGAGCATCAGATATATCAAAAGTGAACTTTAATAAGATTAGCCCACACTCAGTTAGAAAAAACTCTCTAGAGGTATAAAGTATTGATTATATTTATTTGTGTTTTTTTTGTAGAAAGAAGTTTAAATCATTGGTTTTAACATTACGTCTGTCCTGAGGAAGGTGCCACAAATGTATATCTACGCACCGAAACGCGTCGACAATGGGACTTTTTACTGTGTATAATTTGTTTGTACAATGCATTTAATTTTATTACACCAGGATTCTTAAATTGTGGTGTGACTCTGCAGTAGATACCGTAATTTGGATTTGTTAGATAGTGGATAAAATTGTAACAGAGCACACTTTTTATAAATATAGCTGTATCTATATGGTGTACCAATGTAATATGTTCTTGATTTTAAAGAAATTTCTTCACAAAAAAAAAAATATATATAAATAAAACTTTGAGAGTTATAAAGAATAATATTGATGTGTGGCGTTCCATTGGTAATCATATGATGGTAAATATAATGTAACAACAATTTAAGTGTGTAGGCCGTATGGTCACCAACTGAAAGATCAATACACAGAAAGGAAATATTTTGATATATTTCATATGGTCCAGCCATCACTGGATCTCCATTCTGGCTTCTGACAATAGCTGTGTGAGTTCTAATAATTTTACACCTCTCCTGAGATGACTCGCCTTGAATCTCTGAAGAGCTTTGCAGTGAAGTGGACCTGGGAATATGGCCTGAACTGATGCTTGAAGAAGACCTAAACTTCTAGCCAGTTATCTGAGGGACACCCTGTCCCTTTGAATGATGGTCCATGTTAAACATGTATACCTTAGGGCATAGGTACTCACAAACTTTCTCTCGGGGGCCACATTTACAGTGTGGTTTGTGGCCGAGGGCCGCACTGGTGGGGGCGGGGTCAGTGGGGGAGGGAGGCGGGTCTAGAGCAAAATAAAAACTGTGACCATGAGGTTGAACACAGGTCTCTGCAGCGGACGCCTTTGTCCACTGTGCCACCTGACCCGGCATACACACACACACACACACACACACACCTCTCTCTCTCTCTCTCACCCGCGGTCACCCTCACTCTGTCTCTCTCTCCCTGTCTCACTCCCTCTCTCTCTCTTTCCCTCCCTCTCACACCCTATGTCACCCTCACTCTGACTGTCTCCCTCCCTGTCTTCCTCCCTGTCTCCCTCTCTCTGTCTCCTTCCCTCTCTCTGTCTCCTTCCCTCTCTGACTTCTTCCCTCTCTCTGTCTCCCTCCCTCTGTCTCCCTCTCTCTGTCTCCCTCTGCCTCACTCTCCCTCTGTCTCATTCTCCCTCTGTCTCACTCCCCCGTCTCCCTCTCCCTCTGTCTCCCTCTGTTTCCCACCCTCTGTTTTCCTCCCTCTGTTTTCCTCCCTCAGTTTCCCTCCCTCTGTTTCCCTCCCTCTGTTTTCCTCCATCGGTTTTCCTCCCTCTGCTTCCCTCCATCTGTTTCCCCCTACCTCCCTCTGTCGCCCCCTCCCTCCCTCTGTCTCTCCCTCCCCCCGTCTGTCTCCCTCTGTCTCCCTCTCTCTCTGTCTCCATTTATAGACTTCTGTCTAGTAAACCTTTATGTAAAGACAGTACACTTCTGAATGATAGCCCTTCAGGAAGTGATCCTGTATTGAAGGAGTTAGGAGAGGGACTTCACGACCACCACTGATTTAAATGATGCATATTTTCACATTGCAGTGCATTCATTTCTCAGTTTTATCTTCCTTTGTGGCAAGCGAACATATTCCCAATTTAGTCTTGCGTTGTGGAATAATGTCAACTACATGGATGTTTACAAATTGTTTGGCAGTGGTTGCGGCACATTTACATTGTGAAAGTGCTCATGTATATCAAAAGTCCATAATTAGATGGCTGGTGTAGGAGAGCACAGCTCAAAAATGCAATTTTCTGGCTCAAAAACTTTGCTACTCAATCTTCGTTTTAATACCACGGTCAAAAAGTCACATCTGCATTCCTAGCCAATACAGAATTTTCTGGATGCAACTCTCAATTTAATTATGGAAAAGGTTTACTCTTAACTCGAGCGACTATGGTTGTTTCTTCTTTACTACATGTCACAGCCTCTAACAGTGAGAAAAGTAAGAAACTTAATTGTAATGCTGGTGGCCTGCATCACATTGGCTCTAAATGCTCATTTTCAAATGAATTCCTTGCTGGAATCATTGGCACAGCAGAGGTTAGAAGCAACTGGAATCTAGAAAGACCTAGTGTTCGTTCATTCATTCAGCACGCCTGGTCACCTGTCAGGCATTTAACACATGCACCAAGAGTATTTCCTCACTCAGTGCCAGACGGGGCTGTTCCTCAGCAGTCATATGGCAGAGAATAAAAGAAATCTCTTAAGCACTGACACAACAAACTACTTTTTGACCCCTAATCACATTGAGCAATAATGTGCTTTAAATAAACTTCGCACAAACACGGCCAGCGCTGCTGGGCAGTTTTGCAGACCCACATTCACTAGTGACTCTGTCTCCCTCCCTCTGACTCTCTCTCCCTTCCTCCCCTCTCCCTTTCACTTTGTCTCCCTCCCTCTGTCACCTCACCTGGCGTGCGTGTGTGTCAGCCAGGGCTGAGGCAGCTTGCCGGCCGCACCCGAGTACTTCACAGGTCTTTAACAGACCACTTACTTGTTAATGAGGCTTTGTTGTATTTCGCCTCTTCTTAGCGCCCCTGCATCACTTTGACTTTCGCTGGAATCACCCGGCCCCCATAGAGCGCTACTGCAACCGCAGTGTTTGCGGACACTCTTTAATTACTTTTTTTTAAACACAGGTAGGATGTCGGAAAGGTCTGCGGGCCGCCAAGAAGGCTTGCCAGGCCGCTGGAGGACCGCGGGCCGTACTTTCAGTACCCCTGCCTTAGGGTGTTTTTCCCCTAAACGTTTTGCCTTCATCCCTCCTATTATTGCTGAGATCATGTTTGCTGGCATTTCGATTTTGTGCAATTTACCACTGCTAACCAGTGCTACAGTGCTTGAGCTCACTCCGTAAAGTGTGGTGAAAAGGGCTAACATCCGAATTGCATATTTTATTTTCTTACAAGCCCCTACTAAAGTGGTAAACCATATGCCCAGGGTTGGTAAATGAAATGCTACTAGTGGGCCTGCAGCACTTATTGTGCCACCCACTTATGTAGCCCCTTAAAGCATGTTCAAAGCCTACCATTGCAGCCTGTTTTAACCGCAGATTCGACTTGGCAAAATAACTCCCTGACAAGCCTTAGACTCCCTTTTTAGTACATATAATTCAGACCTAAGGTAGACCATAGACAGCCCTTAGGGCTTGATGCATTGTAATGAAAAAGTTGGACAGAAACTTTTAAGTTTTACATGTCCTGGTAGAAATTAATGTTTTGCTACTGTGAGACCTACCTCTCCCACAGGATAACATGAGGTTACCTTATTATATTTAATAAATGATAACTTTTGATTGGGAGCAAGTAGGAAAGTCATATTTGGTGTCTGAGAAAGTGTAATTTAAAATCCTTTTTAAATGGGAGTGGGGCATGGCCAAGATGGCAGCCACCAGCTAGGAATGTTTCAGCACTTGAACCTCCAAGTGTTACCCCTTCAGTGCCTGACCCTTGGAAGAGGTGCTAAAAATGCCCAAATAGCACAAATCTAAAACTTCGGACATCAAAAAATGTTGACCAAAAAGTGCTCTGAGGACCAAGAGGGGACTGCGACCTACCTGTTATCGGTCGGCCTGACTTTGAGGCAGCACCCGTTATGTTCTTTCTTGCAGAAGCAAATCCTGTTCAGTGTCTCCTCGGATTAGGGGTAGCTGACCTCGTGGAGCCCCATCAGCTATAACCTGCAGCTTCATCCCGCTAGACATCTTTGACTTTCAAAAATTAGTCAGATGAAGGACTTCACTGTGACTTCGACCAGCAACTCCCCGACGGTGATGCCTCCTCCTTGGACACCGCCAGCTGTCTTGCCCCATGGAATATTATCTTCTCATGCATGTTGTCATGATTGCATCGCTTAAAAGGGTTAGGCAGCCGGGCTAGTTTGAGGCACTACATCTCCCAGAACACCTAGCTTTAGTCTTTTCTCTCTTTCCTTCTTTCTACCTATCACTGGTTTTCCCTATAGTCTCCTCCTCTACACCTAACCGGTGCTTGTCACCTGTATTCATGGTGGAAACCGCTATGGCTTTTTGTTGTATGCTTGGAACTATAGATTTGTGTTTTTGAGTCTGGAGGCACGAGGAAACTCTTCACGGAAAGAAGACGCGCTGGAGCGCGTTCACGACCTTTGAACTTTGTTCCGGCAGCCGGGGATCCGAGTTGCTGGAATCCGTGCATCACGGCTATTGAATGAAGTGCGGGCAACGCGGAACATTACTTTTATGGAGTTCGGTTCCTTAATGGAACATTCTTCTTTTTTGCTTCTGTGCTTATTGCGAAACAAACGCAACCTGCAATTATAAGGAAGGCGTTGGAGAATTACGTTGCCAGAAACGTTATCCCTGTAAGGGAGGTGAGAGCTTCTATTTGGTGAACGATGGTATCGTCTGCCCTTGACTGATTATTACCCTTCGTTTTTGTATCCGTTGGTGAAGGAACTAGCGGTAACGTTTGGAACAGTCTATCGAAAAGTTTTTTTTTTTGTTACGTTTGTTTTTTCCTCTTTTTCGTGGAGCCGTTGAGAGGCTCGGATTGCGCCTCCATACTGCATTAGGTACAGACACGAGCATGACACAAATACCTACAGTGGAAAGCCAAGAGACAGTGGTCAGATAAGTAAAGGTCTTATTACCTTTTGACATTTGGTGACATTTACTGTTCCAGAACTGTTACAGGCATTACGGAACAAGGAAGAATTATTTTATTTTTATTTCTTTCTTTTTTCTTTTTTGTGCCTTCTTATTCTTGGATAATAGTGGCAGTACATATAGTGAGTACCCACATTGAATATATATAGCTATACAAAGAGGCATGGGCGGAGGACAAAAAACTTATGTTTGTTTCTTGTGTTTCCCCTTACAGTTCCAGATACAAACCATAGAAGGAAGCTTACCAATCCTACCACCCTAGCTGTAGATGGTTTATGGCTGCCACAGTGTTTTGGTTTATTTCTCCCTTTTTTTTCCCTTCCCCTGTTAGGGTCCCATCTGTTGAGTGTGTGGTTATCTACTCTCAGGTGGTACCGTGAAGGGCGGAAGGGAGAAACTAGCATCATCCTCGCTCCTGCTGTATCCGGCTTTGTAAGGTTAGTGAACCTTTCTCTGTTGTGACACATTTGTCTTCAAAATGTCTTTTAAAGTCCGACGGTAAGCGGAGACTGGGCCCAATCCAGTTTGTTTATCTGTCCTGCACTCCATTTAACATGAAATCTAGCACCTAAAAGATCAAAGCACCAACAGCGGACATCTACTGCTGCAAGACTGGAGCAAAGTTGAGCGTAATGGCCGACCGCAATGGATTTCACCACTTTACTCAAAGTCAATGCACTCTACGCCAATCTAATCTGAACTACTGTACTTTACGCCACTTCACTCTAATCCAATCTAAGACACTACACTACACTCTACGAAGCTCTATTCCACTCTACAACACTCTACTCCGCTTTATGTCACTCTACGACACTACTTATACAACGCTCTACGCAACTCCCTCTACGCCACTCCATGCCACTATACTTCTCTATTCCACAACATACTACTCCACCCTGCAGCCAGCAGCACCCGCCGCAATGTTAAAACTGCCTTTTGTGGCCGCCGCTATGTAATTTGTGGCGCGGGACAGTCACCATATAGGCAGGCGGTCCCAATCCCCGGGACGATGGCGGATGGACTTAAGTCCGTCCGCCATCGTAATCACCCCCACAGTGGTATTTTATTTAGCCTCCTACTGAACATGTTTGCCTAATAATAGTAGCAGGTTCCAGTGCTTCCCAAACAACTTGTGAAAGTGGTTTGCTCAAATTATCAGGGAGACTCAGTCCTGGGGCAGAGCTTGACGCCACAGTGAATGGTGGCTCATTTCTGAAGCTCCAATGAGGTCAGCAAGACCGCAGTCGATTCCTGAACCTCACGGCTTGCTTATTTTTAGGGTTTAGCCCTTCATCAGTAGAGAGCAGAGAAAAGTAATCTGGGGTTGCTGAAATGCTTCCCAAGTCTTCACAGGTCGCGGTACCACTCCACAGGCACACAGGTGCATCCCAGGTGAGCGTGTCAGCTCGTTGGCTCGAGGGAGTCTTTTAAACACAGGGCAGAGGAAGCACACTGACTGTCATCCCAGCACAGTTAATGCCATTGCATTCTGGTAAATGCAATACCCTTACTTCAACGTTGCTGTAGTTTTCACCAAAGTTGGTGCAGGTAGTGCTGTTATCTCTAGATACATGTTTCTGGGTTTAGCCCTTCATCAGTAGAGAGCAGAGAAAAGTCATCTTGGATTGCCGTCCTGGTCCTCTGCTGTAATGATGCATGTCTTTGAAAAGGGCAACAAAGATAATCTGCATTTTAAAGGCCCATATCACTAATCCATTCAGTTGTAAAGGTCATGGGGAGGGTTCTATTGGAAAGTCTATCTTGTTTGGCGGATGAGAACAATGTTATCTGAGAATCGTGATTTGGTTTTAGACCGGGTAAATCCGCAATTTGACTTGTGTTTGAATCTTTATATGGTCATCAATAAAAACACTGTTTCCCCTTCTGAGTCAGTCCACCTCACCTTTGTGGCTTTACATCAGCCTTTGACGGAGTTAACTGTGACAAATTGTGGAGTATTCTGTTGGGAATGGGGGTGGACCCAAAAACTGTTTACTTTCTATGGGACTTGCATGCCAACACGACAGCGTCAGTTAGATACTTTAATGAATCTGTATGAACTAACAATTTTACTACAATGAGGGGGTTCGCCAAGTGTGGTGGATACTTGCCCCTTTCTTATTTCTTTATACATAAATGGGCTTGAACAGGCGTTTGTGGCAGTTTTAGGCATATTGCTCCTACATTGGTTCCCACCCGCTCACTGTTCTGATGGCTAGGACAGCCAAGGGTCTGCAATGCCTTCTGAACTCCCTTGATGTTTTTATGAGTAAGCCTGACCTGCCAGTTAATTTTACTAAATCTTTTATTATGGTGGTGGGACTTACATCTACAAAATCTAAAACTTTTAGTGTGAGCCAATATGTCCTTGCAAAAGTTAAGGCTTTCCCTTCTTTCGGGTGTGTTATTCGACTCTAACATGAGCTGGAAACCCTTAATAACAGCAAAGAAAGAGGAGTTTCCCAAGACCAATGCAGCTTTATTTAGCTTTGCAACAAGAATGTGGAGTAGCCCGCTTATGGCATTAGTCAAGGTGTACCAGGCGAAGTGTATCTCTATATCTCTAAGGTATCCTATGGAGGTGATATCTGGAGTTATGTGGTTCTCAACAAACCTGCAAACTGTGGAAAATAAATTCTTACATACCTGCTGTATGTCTCCAAAAGCATGTCGACCGTTTGTGTACATGAGGAGTTGGAAGTCAAGTACATTAGCAACCAGTTAGCCCTCCACCCCTTGTTGGGATGGATTAGGGTAGGGTCTATGGAGGAACGTAGCCTGAATCCTTTAATTCAGTGGGACTGTTAATCATTTAATCATGCCTTTAAAGGCAAGACCTCTGACCTCCTGGTCCGAGACCTGCTCTCTACCCAGCAGCTCCGCTGACTGTGCCGGTGCCGCTGACCCCGCTCACCTCCACCTGGAAGGTGTTCGAGGCCGCTGTTGTCCATTCTATATTGTCCCCATTTTTTCTGCTGTCTTGTCAGTGCTCTGTATGATTATTGTGCCTTGTTCCTTGTGCCTTGTTCGGTTTCTGTTTTCTGGTTCTGCTCCGGTTTTTGTTTTTATTGTGCCTTGTTCTGTTTTGGCCTGCTGTGTCCCCATGCCCATTTCCTTTCCCGCTGCTGCTGTGCCCGCGGCCCCTGCTGGTTCCCACCTCCCAGCTGCGCTTCCCTTCACCTTTCCCTATTTAATAGCGGCTGCTGCACAGTAGCGCCACTGGCACGCCGAATGCGCACCAAAGGCAGGCCCGTCTGCACCCATCCACGACCCGACCGCAACCAGCCCCAGGGACCCTGGATCTCCGGCCTCACTCCGCAATGACTCCACTGCCCTTTCTCACACTCAACCCTGGGAGGAACAACAACTGTCAGCTGTCCACGCCAAACAACACCCACAGCCCCAATTTCCTACCATCACTGTCGCCAGAACTTCACCACCGCCAGCATCCCCCCCGGTCGCCACCCCCACACCGAACGCCAACACCTCTCAAGCCCTGAGATGCATCCTCCTCAATGTAAGCTCCCTGCACAGACACGCAGTAGACATCTGGGACCTCCTCAACACCCTCTCGCCAGCCTTTGCCTTCTTCACAGAAACTTGGACCAACTCAACCTCAGCCCCAGACATCACCACCACCATCCCTGATGGATACAAAATCCATGGGAAGGATCGCCCCAACCGCCCAGGAGGAGGACCTGCCATTGCACACAAGAGTTCCCTCCGACTCATGACCTCCAGCTCGAGCAACTGTCCGCCCACCACCGAACACCTCCATTTCCAGGCCAGCTCCAGAACAACCCTAAGAGGCACCCTCGCCTACAGACCTCCCGGACCTCGAACGGAGTTCACCACCACCCTCACCGACCTCAATGGGCCCCACGCCATCGCCTCCATGGACTACAGACTCATCGGAGACCTCAATTTCCACCTCGAAACCGTCTGCGACCCAAACCACGCCACCCTCCTGGACAACCTCACCAATCTCAGACTAAAACAACTCATCAAAACTCCCACCCACAAGATAGGACACACCCTCAACCCCATCTTCGTAGGAGATAACAACACCCACTTCAGCCGCACCACACAACCCCCTTAGATGGACAGACAGCACCCCAGGAAGGCCACCAGGTTCACCGCCAAACTCCAAGAATCCAGACGTACCTGCAGACGTCCCGAGAAGAACTGAAGAAATAGCAAATCTTTGGAGGACCGCACTTCCTACAAACAAACGATGACAGAATACCACCAAATCATCAGATCCACCAAAAGGACCTTTATCCAGAACAAGATCCTTGTCAAATTCACCAAACACCCAAGCAAAACCACTGACATCACCCCCTCCCAAGACCTCTGCAACAAGCTTGGCTCTTATTTCCACCTGAAGATCAAGGGCCTCTATGACAGCTTCAACGACCAGACACCTGACTGCGTAACCACTCCACCCGCCAGCAACGCCAGCCAGCCTACCACCTCTTCCTGGACCCCAGTCACCAGCGAAGACACCACATAGACCATGAAAGCTATCCAATCAGGAGCCCCCATGGACCCCCGCCCCCACACATTTTCCACAGAGCCGCCGCTGCCATCGCCCCAGAACTACGTTGCACCATCAACGCCACCTTTGAAACCGGCATCTTTCCCGACGACTGGAAACGCACAGAACTCTACTCAAGAAGCCCTCAGCAGATCCCAGGGATATCAAGAACTACCAACCCATCTCCCTCCTACCCTTCGCGGCAAAAGTCACAAGGAAGACCGTCAACACCCAACCAACAAAATTCATCAAAGAAAACTCCATCCTCGACCCCTCCCAGTCCGGATTCCGAAGCAACCACAGCACTGAGACCGCTATACTTGCCGCCACAGTTGACATCCGCACCCTCCTTGACCAAGGACACACCGTGGCCCTGATCCTACTCGACCTCTTTCCAGCCTTCGATACCGTCTCCCACCGCACACTCACTGCCAGACTCCACGAAGCCGGCATACAGGAAACCGCCTTCGACTTGCTCCACTCCTTCCATGCCGGCAGAACCCAAAGAATCAGACTTCAACCCTTCCTCTCCGAACCCACGGAAATCAACTGCGGAGTACCCCAAGGATCATTGCTCAGCCCCATGCTCTTCAACATATACATTGCCCCCCTTGCCGCCATCGTCAGACAGCATGGACGGGCGAGGAGGCCATGTTGGTTCTCCTCGACGTATCCGCGGCTTTCGATACTGTATCGCATGACATACTACTGGACCGCCTGCGTAATATTGGAATTGGGGGAACTGTATGGGCCTGGGTCAGATCCTTTCTAACGGATAGATCCCAGCAGGTCTTTCTTCCCCCTTTTATTTCTGAGGAAAAACCGTTGCTTTGCGGTGTCCCGCAGGGCTCCGCACTCAGGTCTTTGTTCTTTTTTTTTTTTAAATCTCTTTATTAGCATCAGATTGGTCCGTGCAAGCATACAATCACATAGTAAACCGGTTACATTGAAAACTGTAGTGGTAATTATACAAAATAAGTAGCTGGAGGACGTGACCAATAATATTACAAGTAGTGCAAAACATTCTAGAACTCTTATTTTCCTTATTCCAGTTCTTAATGAAAATCGCATTCGTGGAAGGATAATGTAAAGAGATATAACTGTTTTCAAACATAACGAAAAAGAATATGCCTTCGTGATAGAGAGAACGACAAGCAACACATCAATTATGAGCAAGGTGGTAGCATCACTGGGGTAGGCAGACGAGGATTGATGGATTGACAAATGAAAAGACGTGGGTAATGCAATATTTTCAATCGGGGCCAAGTAGGCAAGGAAGCAGATGAGAAAAACACCCCATTATCAACCAGCATCCATACTGGAATCAGCAGTTCACACCTTCCCCTTCTCAGTAGTATTTCAATGCTAAGCCCTTTATAACGCAACAGGCAGCGCTCAACTGTCATACTAGAGACATCTAGCCCACCTCTTCTGGGACAATGGAACTAGCAGCTTGGGATTGTGTAGCCCTCGTTAACTTGCTAACGTACTGTCGATATGGGCCCCAGATGTCGACTGGGCGTGAAGCTGTTGGGACCTGTGTGGAGTATTCCACACTATTGGTATTACAACAGGCAAGGCTGCGCAACCAAGCCTTGGAAGTGGGGAGTCGTCTGGACCCCCAGAGTAAAGCAATTTCCCGTTTTGCGAGCAAGAAACCTATGGCAGCAAGTTTCCGCGTGGCGCGGGGGAACTCCGCGACATACCCAAGCAACGCAATCTCTGGTATGGGTTGCAGTTTGCACTCTAAAATGTCGCCCAAGATGTGGTGTACTTGCAGCCAGTAGTTATGTAGTTTCGGACAAGTCCAAGTGAGATGTGCAAAATCGGCATGTGGGGCCAGACATTTAGGGCAGCAGTGAGGTCTGGATGGGTCGATTTTGTGGGCCAGGGCCGGTGTGAAGTACAGTCGCCTCAAAAACTTAAAATGTATCAACTTATGCCTACTGTTGACGGAGACATCTTTAGTGGCTCGGCAACAGGCAGCCCATTGGTCGTCTGTGATAGTGCCACCCAGATCAGTTTACCATGCCGCACGGACCCTCGCGTCCGAAGTAGGAAGGGCAATCACACAGAGTCCGTACAACCTGGAAACCATATGTGCTCCCGTTTGTGACTGGAGGAAAGTCAGGGCAGGCATGTCATCTGGTGGTAGTGGGAACGAGGGAAACTGCGATCTGAGCATGGATCGCAATCTGGTCAAGACAAACGAATCCATAAACGTCCGGTCCGTGAATCGCGGATCTTCGGACACCGAAAAAACATGTCCGTCTGGGAACAGGTCTCCCATTTTGGTGAGTTGATATTTGGACAACGTTTTGCGGACCACTGTCTCCGCGGTGATGGGGAACCAGTGTGGGTTCGGTAGTGGAAGAGACGGAGAGTACAGCACGTCTAACTGGAGTAGTCTACGTAATTGCATCCAAGCCCACGACGTAGTGGACACCGTTTGTATGTCAAGCGGGTCTCGGGGCAAGCCTTTGGGTAATATCGTGTTGAGGGCAAGAGGTAGTACCAAGTCTGCCTCTGGTCTCAGATATGGAATCCGAGCGTCCGGATGGAACCAAGGATGTGCATAGGCGCATTGTGCGACTAGGTAGTAAAGATAAAAGTCTGGCACTCCAAAGCCACCTCTTTCATAAGGCAGCGTCAGGATACGCCACGAGACCCGCGGGTTCTTGTCCCCCCACACCAACCGCAGCAACAGTGAGCGTAGTTGGGTGAAGAAGATTTTAGTGAGTGGGATCGGTATGTTGTTAAATAAATATAGAAAACGGGGAAGCACAATCATTTTGATTATGGCGATACGGCCAGCCATCAAGAGAGGGAGGCGAATCCAACGCGCCACATTATCCTCCAGAAAGTCCAAAGCTCGGCCATAGTTCAGACGAACCATGGATACCGTGTCTAGATGAATGTGGATACCTAGATATTTCACCGAATCAGCATTCCACTCAAGCGGGAACGGACAGTCCCAGCGGTCAGTGGAGGGGGTGAGTGGGAAAATGTCGGATTTATGCCAGTTAATATGAAGGCCGGAGTATTCCCCAAAGCGTGTGATCTCCAGAAGCAAGGGCGTCAGATTTGTCTCCAGAGCCCTGACATATAAAATGGTATCATCTGCGTAGAGGGAGATGAGTACCGGACCCGTTCGAAACTGGAGCCCACGGTGTAGGTGACGCTCCTGAAAGTGCCGTACCAAAGGGTCCATGGCCAGGATATATAGCAGGGGGGACAGGGGGCATCCCTGTCGGGTTCCCCGGGAAAGGGGGAAGCTATCAAAGAGCGTGCCGTTAAGGCGCAGCCGTGCCCTAGGGGCGGTATAGAGCAGTTTGACCGTGGAGACAAACAGTGGTGGCATGCCCATCCGTTCCATAACTGACAAAAAAAAGGGCCACTCCAGGGAGTCAAATGCCTTTTCGGCATCCAAGAACACCGCAGCCGCCGGTGTATTTGGGTCTATTCTGTGGAGCACAGAAAACAGCGTCCTTAGGTTAAAGGAAGTGGATCTGTGGGGGACAAATCCGGACTGGGCCGGTGAAATGATAGACTCCATAAGTAAAGACAGTCGGGTTGCGAGGACTTTCGCTAAAATCTTATAGTCAAGGTTGAGTAGGGAAAGGGGTCTGTATGATCCACATCTCGTGGGGTCTCGACCCGGTTTAGGAAGTAAAATGATGACCGCCTCTCGAAGCGTGGGTGGCAAAACCCCTGTTTCAAGCGCCTCAGCATACACCTCAATCAGGCGCGGTACCAATTCCTCTTTGTATTCTTTATAAAAGTCGGCCGAAAAGCCATCCAGACCCGGCGCCGAGGAGCCCTTCAATGCATCTATGGCTTCCATAACGCAGTTCGGATCGATAGGCATCGCCAGAAACTCCTGCATATACCTCTCCAGGAATACCATAGAGATCTCATTGATATAGGGGCCTGGGTCGCGACGGTCTTCTGTTAGAGTGGAGGTGTACAACGTTTTGTAGTAGGACAAGAAGGCATCGCAAATAGCAGGGGTGGTCTGATGACGAACACCCAGTTCATCCACCATGTCAGAGATATATGAAGCCTGGCGGGGAGGGCGGAGCAATTGAGCCAAGAGCTTGCCAGGCCTTTCTCCTTCTCCATATTGTCTAGCTGAGTGTTGTGCGCATAGATAGTTCAGTTCCCTGTCTGCAGTGTCTCTGAACTCTTGCAGTAGCTCTAATCTTTCCGCCTCTATCCTACCGTCAGCGTCTGTGAGCGCGTCCCTGTCCAGTGTGGCTATTGCATTCTCGATACGTGTCAAGGAGGCACGGATCTCGCGCAAGGTCCCTACGTGTTTATTGATGCAAACCCCTCTAATAGTGGCTTTGAATCCCTCCCATAATGTGGCCCAAGTGTCCACTGTGCCCGTGTTGAGCTCAAAATACTCCTCTATTGCCGTACGAACGTCTTCCTTGAAGACCGGGTCAGATAACGCCTTGCCCGGGAAGCGCCATTGCTTCTCGTATCCCCCCAGTCTGGGAATCAGTAGGGTTAGCACAATGGGAGAGTGATCAGACAGTGTGCGTGGGAGTGTCGAATGATCTCTAACCCAGCCGGCCACCCCTGGGGAAAGGAGCCAATAGTCGATTCTGGTACTAGTGTTGTGATATCCAGAGTGATGGGTATAGGCGGGTGTGGTAGTGTGCAAACGAGCCTCAATGTCAATTAGTGGGTAGTGTGTGCACATATCTGTCAGTATAGCGTGTGAACGGGGTTTACAATCTGGGGAAGAAGAAGTGCTGTCTCTGGTAGGGTCCATCAACAAGTTAAAGTCGCCCCCTATCACCAACATATCAGTGTCCAAGCGTAGCAGAGCATCCTGGAGACTCTGGAAAAAGGCGGGGGAATCTGAATTGGGACCGTATACTCCAGCAAAGGTGATCTTAAAGCCAAAAAGTACCCCCGTAACTATAACATATCTGCCATCATCATCAAATATACTGTCTGAGTGCACAAATGGGACGCGCCTATGTATCATTATCGCCACCCCTCTCGCATATCTGCTATAGCTGGAGAAGAACCTATGGATGCCCCAACCCTTGGCAAAGGAGGAAGAGTCAGTCTTCACCAGGTGCGTTTCCTGTAGAAACAATACATCGACCCCATGTCGCGCTGCGTAGTTTAGAACCTGCCGTCTTTTTCTCGTGTCATTTAAACCTCGGACATTCCAAGACATGAGGGTAAGTCCGGAAGAACCAGACTGCTGTCCTACCTTAGCCATTCAAATCCGAAGGAATCACAATAAAACATGTGTGTGCATAATCGCCGCCTCCCTACCGCAAAATAGGCATCATTCATGTAGAAAAACAGTGCATTATCACAAACATTAGAACCAAAGCATAACACAACCCTCCCCAACCTCCCACCACCCAGCCACTCCTTAAGCCCTAGGAGGCTTCTCCCACCCCTAAGAAGAAAACCAATATCATCAGACAAAAACAGTTGTCTAGAAATGTACCTGAAAAATAAAGACAAAGTAAGAGAAAAGTACAGTACGGCTCGTGCCATTGGGGGGTGGCAACGCTCCGCCATGCGGGTACCCCAACCGGGGCAACATTCAATTCTCAGCAAGTATAGAAAACACTGCAAAAAATAACAACATTGTTAGATGCGTAATACTGAAGGAAATGGCCTGTCATAAACAAGAGGGTGGAGATACAAGTCAACCCTGTCCACTTTCAGCAAAGAGGTCCGCACTAGCCTGCGAGTCTGTGTGTGGCGGAGATTTTTGTGCATCGCCTGAGTTTCGAGGCGACCCCCTGCTTTTGTAAACTTGGCAAAATTCCTGTGCTTCTGCGAGGGAATCAAAAATGCAAAACCTGCCATTCACGTCCACTCTGAGCCTGGCGGGGTACAGCATTCCGTAGCGTAACCCCAGATTTCGCAAAGCAGCCTTGACACCAGTGTACTTACGGCGCGCGTCTTGGACCACGATTGTGAAGTCTGGGTAGAAAGATAGCACTCCACCCTGCCACCTCACCTCGCCCGCTTCTCTGGCAGCCTTTAGCGCCGCGTCCCTGTCTCTGAAGTTCATGATTCTGGCTATGATGGGTCGGTGTGGCAGCCCCGGATTAGGCCGAGGCCCCAGCGATCTGTGTGCGCGTTCCACTATGAAGCCAGCTGTGAACGTGTCTCGGCCAAATAGTTCAATTAGGAGATTTTCCACAAATGTGTCAAAGCGTCCGGTTGCTGTCGTCTCCGCCACACCAATTATGCGAATATTATTGCGCCTACTGCGCGCTTCTAAATCTTCGTTCTTAATTGCGACATCCTTAAGGATCTTTTCCACGTGTTCCAATCTTTTCAGCATCGAAGCAGCTCCATCTTCGATGTCAGAAACTCTGGATTCAACCAAATCCAGGCGCCTATCATGCAATTGAATCGTCGCGCCCATGTCCGCCATTTTCTTTTCGAGGGTGTCGAAGCGAGAGTCCAAGGCCTTGAATCCTGCACGCATTTCACCCATCATCTCAGCGACCATACCAGCGGTGTCGTTCGCTGTCGCCTGGCCCCCAGTGTCCGCAGTATTTGTAGGTGGGACTTCAACTGTACGGAGGGAAGCCGCACCGAAGGCTAGTTTACTCTGGTTAAGATCCCTCTTGCCCATGATGGAAATGGTGGTGGAACAATCCCCAGCAGTGCAAGACACAGCGACAATTGCGACCAGCCAGAATGTTTAGCACAGTCACAGGACACCCTGTCAGAAAGGTGTTCAGGCCGGGACCAATGGATCAGGGGTCTCAGATACCCCCTCGGGCCAGGGCTGGTCAGTACCGCAGGGGCCCCAGGGACGCCAAGGCCGAGCCACGCTGTTCCAGGGAGTTCCCGCGTCTGAGTGTCCCCACCGTCTGTAGCAGATCGTTAGCAGCCCCTTGCAGTAAGTAGGGCCAGTGGAGGGCCGTGGCGACCACTCAGCAGCAGCTGGCAGGACTATTCATCCACCTAGGCAGGCAGCAAGTGGCAGCGTAGTAGGGGGACCAGTTATTCAGGTCAATGAGGCGTCATCAAGGAAATCGGGTAAAGTCATTCAGGTCATGCAGACTCCGCTGGGCATTCCAATGGTCATAGGCGTGTAATGTTCGTGGCTAGTTGCAGCAGTATGATAGCTGGGGAGTGCGTAGTTCCTGGGCCTGTTGGGGGACAGGCGTGGTCCTGGGGTGCACGTCAGTGGTGAGGGCGAAGGTGTAGTGTCCCCACCGAGTGCAGCGATGAGTAGCCGCCCGAAGGACGCCTTAGAGTCCACCGGTCGCACCCCCCGCCACCCCCCACTCACCACCGGGGCCCGTCGCCAGCCCCCCCGCCCGCCGCCACATGTCCCGGGCAGTCTCCAAAATCGAGGCCCCGGCTCCCAAAGTCGGACCAGGCCGCACGGGCCGGTCTCGTACCCAGGGACCGCCCCTCCACCAGCGGAGACCTCCGGGAGCAAGCAGCGGGCCCGGGAGAGCCCAACAGCAACCCCAAGGCCGAGGGGGACAACGAAGGGGCCACCCAGAAAACTCACCAGGCGCTCCGGCGCTGCAGGGCAACGTCCAGCGAGGCTCGGGAGGCCTCACCACCCCTCCGCTGTTTCGCCCGTTCTCGCCGTCCTCCGGCCTCCAAACTTGGCCAGCTGCGTCGGATGGTGTCAGGGGTCGGTGTCAGGCATTTGCCGACCCCAGCGCAGTGTCGGATCTCGTGTGAATGGCCCCGTTCCACGCCCGCTCGGCGGAGCTCTACAGTCAGGCGGCCATTACGTTCGCCTGCGTAGCCACGCCCCCGGTCTTTGTTCTTTAATATATATCTTATCCCGTTGGCAAAAGTTTTTGAATCCTGGGGGGTCAGAGTGATCTCTTACGCTGATGTCACTCAGCTTGTTTTTTCTTTCAGAGATCACTCTGACGGCAGTTTAACCAATTTCTGTCTTATCAACATCTCCTCTTGGATGACTTCTAATAAACTTAAACTTAATACGGACAATACGGAAGTCCTGTTTTTCAATCAGAAGTCCCCATTAGCTACCACATTATGGTGGCCCTCGGAGGTAAATCCTCCTCCAATCCCGGTCCAAGCAGCTCGTAATTTGGGTTTTCAATTTGATAATACTCTATCGTGTAAAGCCCAAATGAACAAAGTCACCACAACCTGCTTCGGCAAACTTCGCATGATCAGGAAAATGTTTCCTTATCTACCTCTTGACTCACGCAGGACCGTCATACATGCATTAATCACCTCGCATCTTGACTATTCAAATAGTCTGTATGTCGGGCCCCTGCTTACCTGATCAATCGACTGCAGATTGTGCAGAATGCGGCTGCTAGGCTGATTGGTAACGTTCCTTACCGTCATTCGATTACTCCATACCTGAGGAAGCTGCACTGGCTGCCAGTGACTCGACGTATTCAATTTAAAGCACTGGTCGTTGCATTCAGAGCCCTAAAAGGCCTTGGTCCTGCCTACTTGAGAAATAGGCTTAAACCTGTCCACTCCACAAGAGTTCTCAGATCTAATAACCTCTGCCTCCTTTTCACTCCGTGTTTTCGCGGGTCCAGAATGGGAGGCAGAGCATTTGCAGTAGGGACCGCGAAACTCTGGAACAGTCTTCCACTAGATCTTAGGCTCTCTCCATCAGAGTCACTGTTCCGGAGTAAACTGAAAACCTGGCTGTTTTCTAGTCTCTAGTTGCTATCGTCCCACGCTAGCCGGTTGTCTGCAGCGTCGGGACACCCCCGTTAGGGGTAGCCGTGCGCTTTATAAGCTTCAAAATAAATAAATAAATAAATAAACTCAGCATAGTATCCTATTTTGATGATACCCAGCTCATCCTCTCCCTCACCAAGGACCCCATCACCACCAGACTCAACTTCCGGGAAGGAATGAAGGATGTTGCATCCTGGATGAGCAGCAGCTGCCTGAAGCTCAACTCGGAGAAGACAGAGGTCCTCACCCTCTGACCCTCCCCCTCTGCATGGGACAACTCCTGTTGGCCAACCACCCACGGCAGCCCCCCCAACCCCACGGACCACGCTTGAAACCTCAGCATCGTACTCAACTCCTCTCTCTCCATGACCCGACAGGTAAATGCTGTTAGCTCCATCTGCTTCAACACCTTCCGCATCCCCCGAAAGACCTTCAAATTGATCCCCCCTGAATCAAGGAAGACCATCACCCACGCACTCATAACCAGCAGACTGGACTAAGGAAAGGCCTTCTACACCAGGATCAACAAATCTCTGCTCCGAAAAACTCCAGACCATACAGATACCGCAGCCAGACTCATTCTCGCCATCCCTCGACACGAACACAACACCCAGCACCTACGTGACCTCCACTGGCTCCCAACCGAGAAAAGAGTAAGCTTTAAAGATACTCACCCTCGCCTACAAATGCCTCCACAACACCGGACCCCAATACCTCAACGACAGAATCTCCTTCCACGAACCCAAGAGGAACCTGCGATCCGCCGACCTCGCCGTAGCCCCACGTACCCGCAGAGCAAGAAAGGGTGGAAGAACCTTCTCCTACATCGCGGCCAAGACCTGGAACGAGCTGCCGATCAACATCAGATGCACCCCCGCCACCCTGCACATCTTCAGAAGACCCTCAAGAACTGGCTCTTCGACTGACCGGACCTGCCCCCCCCTCCCCCAGCGCCTTGAGACCCTCACGGGTGAGTAGCGTGCTTAAAACTCCCCTGGTTGATTGATTGATTAAAATACCCTAGCTTAAGTACATAATAGATTCATTTCAGGAGATGGGTAGGGTGGAATTGTTTAACAACATAAAAAATGGGTAAAGGACCATGAGGTGTTTGCTTATAAATAAGCTTCACGAACTCCAGTAAGTAATTGATAAGGTTTAATTAAGTAGTCAAGATAAAAGGACCTCACCCAGCAGCATACAAAAGACAACTGTCACATTTCAAATGGTTACTGATACGGAGCCACTCATGACTCATAAGGTTCCATAACTAAGATTCTGATGACATAACCATGCTGCTGCATTGGATGTTAATGAACCAAGAATACCACATCACCTCCCCCTTATTACTAAACAATATAATGATAAAATATAAGTAATGATTTAACAGTGAAAGAAACTAGTCAAAAAGAAATAAACAAATTAATTAAGTTAGACAGTCTTGCAATCTAAGAGGAACACTTTTCACACGAAGTGGTCTTGAACTTTTCACATTAGAGTCAATATCTGGATTAACATCTTGTGTATAACAACCAATATTTCTCTCAGTAGATGTGTCAGAATGTAATTTTGCAACTCTGTTTAAATTCCAAATTTTATGATCATTTGTCTTTATGGCATTCTTAAACAATTTGATAACTTGAAAAGGTTTACTGAATTTTGAGACACCTCCACTTTTCTTTGGAGATTTTATCTTAATCCAATCTCCAACACAAACCTTTGTACTTTTAACTGCCTTCCTTTCATCGTACCAAACTTTTCTTTTATTCATTATTTTTCTCTCTTTTTCTCTCCAACCATCCGTACATCCTACATTGTCACAAACTAAAGCCCTTTTTTCACACACCCATAATGAAACAGCTTCAGTGTTAGCAACTCTTCCTTTGTATTACCTGAAAGGTGCCACACCGGTAGAGGAGTGTGGTGTAAATCTATATTCTCCGACTTTTTTGTTTATTGCTACTTCCCAATCATCTCTATTGGCTCTTGCTTGTTGCATAGTTTCCTTCAAAACCTTAATACATCTTTCCACAACACCTTTACACTGTGGATGATATAAGGCATATTTTTTATGCTCAATTCCTCTCAATGATAAAAATTCTTCCATTTTGTAAAGTAAATTGTACTCCGTTATCGGACAAAATTGTCAGTGGAAAACCCTCACTTCCAAAAATGTAATCTACAAATCCAATAACAACTGTTGTTTCAACAGAGTTAACTACTTTTATGATTGGCCAACGTGAAAAAAGATCCATGCAAGCAATAACATATTTATCATGAGATCCAAATTTTACAGGACCCAATATATCTATTGAAATGTCTGACCAGGGATTATTTGCTTGTTCTCTAACAACCATGAGCTGTATTCTACATTTGAGTTGTTTATCACAATTCATACATTCTACAGAATCTCTAACAACCCTTTCAATAAAAACATCCATCCCTGGCCACCAATAGGCTTCTCTGATTCTTTCTTTTGTTTTTGCAATGCCCATATGAGAAGCATGAGCATTATCAACAAGTTTCTTCTTAAGCAAGGAAGGAGGAATTAGTTTTCTTCCTCATAAAAGAAGGTTATCCACCACAGATAATTCTTCTTTTACATTCCAAAAACCTTGTAATTCATCACAACAATCTTTCTTGTCACACCAACCATTATTCATCATTGAGATCACTTTTTGCAAAGTGACATCATCCATAATATTTTGTTTCCACTCATTTTCTGACACTATTCCTCCAGTAATCAGACAAACATTAACTTCTTCCTCAAAACTCTCACCACCAAACCATTCCACACCGTCAACATGATCTTCAGAGTTAGCATCACCAAGTCTTGAAAGACAATCTGCAATTAGGTTATTTGCACCAGGCAAATATGACACATCAAGCATAAACTCCTGAAGCGCTACCACCCATTTTCGTATTCGATGAGAGACAAAGTCAATTTCTTTCTTTGTAAAAACCTCCTTCAGAGGTTTATGGTCAGATAACACTTTAAATTGTTTTTCCCACAAAAACTTTCTCAACTTCCGAACTGCCCAAAATACACCAAGAGCCTCCTTCTCAATAACTGAATAATGACATTCAGCACCTCTTAAAGGTCTTGAAATAAACAAAACTGTTTTGTCTTCTCCATCAACTTTCTGTAATAAGACTGCTCCTAGACCAGTGGAACTTGCATCAGTCATAATATATGACATTTTTGTAGGATCAAAACTGCTAAGGGAGGGAGCATTATATAGATCTTCTTTTATCCCAATAAACTCCTCCTCACAACTTCTTGACCAACTAAATTCAAAACCTTTCTTCAAGAGAGACCTTAATATTTCAGTTTGTCTTGCAAAATTCCAAATGAATTTGTGGTAAAATTCTGCCATACCTAAAAACTTTGCCAACTCCTCTTTGTTAGAAGGTGAACGTAAATTGAGAATAGAATCAACCAGTGATGGTTTTGGTCTAATGCCTTTGGCTTAGACACGATGACCAAGATATTCTATCTCTGAAACATTAAATTTACATTTGTCAGCTCGAAGAGTTAAACCACCATCTTGTAACAGACGTAATACAGATCTCAATCTCAAATCATGTTGGTTCTGATCTTTCCCAACAATAAGTACATCATCGTGATACACTTTTACCGCATCAAGACCTCCTAAAATGCTTTCCATAACCCTCTGAAAGACAGAGGCTGCGGAAACTAATTCGAAAGGCATCCTCGAATACTTAAAGGTCCCGAAGGGAGTTATAAAGGTGGTAAGATCTTGTGACGAAGAGTGAAGTTTAACCTGATGATATGGTGAGGTTAAGTCCAAAGAAGAAAAGAATTTTGCTCCTTCAAGAGAACACAACATCTCAGCAATATTAGGTAAAGGGTAGTGATCTACAATCACTGCCCTATTTAGTTCGCTTAAGTCAACACACAGCCGAGCATCTCCATTGGCCTTTCGAGCCATCACCACTGGAGAAACCCATTGTGTTCCTTCTACTTCTTGAATTATGCCCTTCTCTAAAAGTTTATCTAATTCACATTTCATGCTATTCCTTACTAGCAAAGGTACATTCCTTACTTTTGCAACTTTTGGTTCAATTCCTCTCTTTACTAGAATGCGATGTACATATTTTGTAAGACATCCTAGCTCATTTCTGAAAACAGCAGGAAATAGTTTAATCCAATCTTGATCTGAAACTTCAACCACACTCACAGGAGGTAACTCTTCCAAGCAAATAGATGGTTTCACATTGGGATCAAGAAAGACATGAAGATCTCTTTGATGAAACCAACTGATTAGTGAATCTCCTTTCATAGAAATGTAAATCTTTCCTGGTATAATTCTTCCTTTGAAATCAATCGTTCCCCAAAAATAACCTAGCAAATCAATGGTTACTCCACCATAACCTTTTGGTCTAATATCAGGTTTTACAAGTGATACTATTCCCAATAAACCTTTTTCATAAAAATATTTGGGTATAAAAGTTATCTTAGCTCCAGAATTAAAAAGCATCTTAACTGGTGCATCATTGACTAAAACAGTTTCATAAGGACCATCTAAAGAGTCACTTAGAATTTGTGAAACTACTATTTCTTCCTCGTTATCATCCTCTACTAAGTGATCAACTTCACTAACTTTCTTTTGACTTTTACTCCACCTACAACATTTTGAAGTATGACCCCTTTTTTTACAAACTTTACAAATAGTTTTCCAGCCAGGTCAGTCTTTGAAATTTGCTAAATGGCCAGAATCACCACATCTGTAACACTTTCCTTGAAAACCTTTTCGAGAAGTATTTTTCTGTGTAAGGTTACTTCTTTCTTTGGACTTTACAGTTTAATCATCATACTTGTTCTCAACAACTTTTACTTCAGAAACTTCTTTCTTTTCATTAGGAAAATCTTTTTTCTTTATGACATCCACACACGCTTTAGAGTGTTCGTGACTTTTTGCTATTGTTGGATTATCTTTCTGCCATAGAGCATCTCTTTTCTTATCTTGTGCACAACCCAACATAAACTGGTCCCTCAAACGTTCTTCTAAACTGGCACCAAAGTTATAAGTTGAAGCCAATTTCGGTAGAATAGCTATATATTGTTGTACAGACTCATCTTCTCTTTGCATTCTTCTTCCGAAGTGATAACGTTCAAGGACTGTGCTTATTTTTGGTAGATTCTGTAAATCAAGTTTAGTTTTTTTATACATATCTCATACTCATTTAAAGAAGCACCTTCATCAACAGTTAACTCAGGAAGATGTTCAAAAACCTCCTATCCTTCAGAACCTAGACAGTGCATGAGTAAAGATGTTATTCTCTCCGCACTTAGTGGCATGCCACAAACTTGAGCATAATGAGCAAAAACATTTTCCCATTTTTTCCAAAGTAGTGGAGGGTCACCTGGGCTAGTTAGAAAAAACGGTGGTGTCGCTACATTCTGCATCTTTAAACTACTGTTCGCTTTTAATTTTGAACAAATTAATACCTCCGAAATATTTCTTGCTCACCACAGTGTAAGTAGAATACGTAGAATACTTATATCTTCAAATTACTTTTTAACACAGTCTTCTCGTTCAGCAATACTTCTGTGTCTTTTAAATAAATGATGAGTACATTTTATCTGTTGAGGTCCTCTCATATCTTCTGCAGCGTAGGTCAATCGTCACCAAAATGAGGTGTTTGCTTATAAATAAGCTTGACGAACTCCAGTAAGTAATTGATAAGGTTTAATTAAGTAGTCAAGATAAAAGGACCCAGCAGCATACAAAAGACAACTGTCACATTTCAAATGGTTACTGATACGGAGCCACTCATGACTCATAAGGTTCCATAACTAAGATTCTGATGACATAACCATGCTGCTGCATTGGATGTTAATGAAACAAGAATACCACAGACCACTTGCTAGAACAGAACATTCTGTTAAGAGAGGAGTCCGAACTGGTGAAACCCTTCATCACAAAGTATGTTATGTTAACCACTAGCCAGGACACAATGCCTTACTTAGCTCTGGAGAGAAATAACAGGGAAATATTTTTGCTCGTCAGGTTCAGATATAATTTATTATATTTGTCATTCGCCTACCCAAAAGGATGCTTTGACTAAAATTACCTGGGTCCCTGCGACAACAGGTCTCCACAAGACATGATGCATTGTATCATGTTTTGTCAATTTTATACTGTGCCCAGAATAATGTTCATTGTCTTACTACGTAGAGATAGAGGTTGTTTTTACAAGTCTGTCCAGGTTTCTGTTTTACAGATGTTATCCAATGAGTTTATTCTTTTTAATGTTGCATGCTTTTAATAAAGCTGTTATTGATGGAGCAGGGGAGAGACAAAAAATGTTGTGTACCCCGTGTAAAGTTAATCTGTCATAACCATAATGATACTAATGGAGCAAAGCATGTGAACTAATCAACAAAGTGCACTTAAAGTCAACAAAACGTGGTAAAACTAATTGCTGTTTTGCTGAAATAAATATACTAACAAAAACAAACGAGTCATACTAATATAGAGCTGTGATATTATAGTTTAACTGAATAAGCATGTGTGTTTGTGCTTATATTAGAAGTTCTTTTGTGACAATAAAGAAAGCAAAAGGTGAGTAAAAAGTCGCTTATTTGTGTGCTTTTGCTAGCTAACATCTAACTGGGAAAATTAGAATAGTGGGAGGTGAACAGAAGGGCTGTAATTCTAAATCTAATTTTTGTTATGTTTATTTTTGCATTAAGTTCCCAATGAGGCCAGCGCGGCCTAGTCTGAGAATGGCAGTTTAAGTGAAACGAGAACAACAATGCTGAAAGATGGCCCTCACGTATGCACGGTGAATATGAGAAGTGCGAGTGGATGGCCTATGCTCGAAGCAAGTGATGTCAAGGTCAGCTTGGCCTTTGATCGGGAGATGTGCCAAAGGATACCTACATCTAAAAGCCTGGGAAAGGAAATTGAAAAAGTATTATTATGAACAAATGATACATGGAATGAACGACAAGTACAACTTTAAAAATGACATCCTGAGAAGGTCTTGGGAGTGACAAGGCAGAATCTTTAACTGGTTTGAACAAGGAGTACATGAGGTGATCATCACCACCCCTCTAATGGAACAATCAGAAATGACTGTGGACCCTAAAAGTTTCAAATGTTGAGTTAGATAGTTAGAAAAAAGGGTATAAAAGAGCTTGCATGAAAGAGAGAAAAAAGTTGGCTCCACAGATTTTATTTTGCACCACGACACGCTGTCGGTTTGAACAATTTTATGGTGTTAGAGACTTTGAAATATTTTTGGACTTTAACTTTGATGGAGCAGAGAAGATGATTGATTGCAGAGATTTTATGTCAGAAGGGAGGCATTGAGGAGAATAGAGAGACAGACAGTTTGGGAACCTGCTAAATGCGACTCTGTCATTCGCCCATGACAGATTGGTAATATGCTTTTCTAATTTTCTTTTCTTTAACATGTACTAAATAAATGCTTAAAAGTGTACTTGTCTCTAGAATATGCTAGATTTCTTTTCCTAAATGAAGTAGATAAACTATTGAAATATAAACTCAAGTCTGTTTTCTTTTCTTTTAATAAAAGTCATGACAAAATGTAATGTTAAAGTTATGGGAATACTGTGATTGAGCTGGTCTTAATCGCCATCAACTGACTTCTACTAGCTGGTCCATCGACCAATTAGCGGAGTATCTTGATGATTGGATTTCCTTATAACAAGTTACATGAATATTCTGAAATGTGTATAATGTATAGGAGTAAGAATTGAGGTACGCCGCTATCCAGCAGCTCGCTTTCTTTGTCACTGATTCAGGGGCAGTGTGGTGTGTGAATGTGAGACTCGCGGTGCTATGGGCCCCACCGATGAGTAGAAATTAGTTTTCTCCTGGGTTAAATGTGACAGGGTTGAGGGTTTGTCGAAAAGCTTAGCTGCATCATTATCACCCTTAGAACTTTACAGAAAGATTAATTATGCTGCTTAATATTTAACATTTTTTTATGGCTATGTTTAATTTATTCTATGTCAGGACCAGGGGCTCAGATTATGCTTCTTATTTCTTTACTGTTTATTCACAGCAGCCAATAAAAAGAAAAGTCACAAACACTACATTACCCATGAACACCTCAATTTCGCATGACCAAGCATAGAGTTGGACCCTATATAGGCTCTGACCAAGGTAACTGTGTCCTCTTTCTTTGCTGCTCCGGAGCCAGTGAAGTGCATTCCCCTTTACTGTTATTGATTGAGCTTGTGACAAGCTTCGGCCTGTGTATTGCATGTTGTAATAATTTTTCAATTGGAATAATTTTCAATTGATTATAAGAAGGCTAAGATTATTTCAGGATTGTCATTTCAGGATCGTTAATTTGATTGATATATTGTATCAAGGATATCACCGATTTGTTGTTTGCGAGTTCTTTTCAGCTGCATTCGGCTGCCGATTTAAGCGCGTTTGTCCTGGGAGCGCTCTGCCTCCCTGACCGGGTGTCTCATGCCCGCGTTGCCAGCTGGTGGAGAGGGAGAAAGGGAGAGAGGACGCGCGTCTGTCTGACACGCAGTCCTTTTTAGGGCTCGGCCTACGCCTCCTGCGTCAGCAGGGGAGGCGGAGCTCCGAGCTCCTTATGTTAGGGCTTCTGGATAGTGCAGGAACAATTCCTCAGTGCGCGAGCATGTTTCGTGGTGTTCTGTGCCATCTGCATGGCAATTCGTCCTCTCACAGCTGTGTTTTTGTAAGGCTTCACGCAATAGGCCCTAGGAATGTTGCTCTCTCTATTTCCTGCATATCCCGTGCCAGAACGCGCCTGAGATGCCATAAATTCCCAATTACCAGATGTCAGGGTCCGTTCGCGCATTTACGAGTCTGTAGTTTTGTTGAGCTGTAAGTGCGCGCATGCTGTCTCCCCGGCCAGGAGAATGCCATGAATTCTCAATTACGAGCTGTCAGAGGTGCCGGTAATTGAAGGCAGATGGCAGGCTTTTCGCGTGTTTCCAAAAGGCATTTAGTAATAGGAAAATGCTGTGAAATCTGCTGGTCCACTTCTCAAGTTCAAGTTCAAGAAGTCTTTATTCGATTGATTCATCATAAAAGACAGGCAATACAAATATACATGAAATATAAAATGTTTTAAAAAAACAGAATAAAAACCCTCTAAAACCGTATTAAATTACATTACAGACTTCTTATGAACCGTTGAAAGAATACAAAGTCACTTAAAAGTACCACAATACAATATCACAAATAAGTACAACTACCCAGAAGTAAAGAGGGTTAGGATTTTTTTTAATAAATACCTAGGATACATTAATGAACCTGGTTCTAAGAATCCAGGCCCAACCTATGTATTTTGCTACGCCTATTACAATTAGTGATGACACATTTGATTTTAATATTCTACTAGCAGTGACTGCCGAGCGCGTTCCCAAACTTCTGCAAACCGGACTTAACCATTTGGCTCTCGGGGCAGCATACAAGGGGCAGACAAACAAAAAATGGTTTAGGCATTCACCTTGACCCGGACACTTTGGACAGTGCCCAGTCCCACCTGTGCCCCACTTTTTAGTAAACTCCCTTAGTGGCAGTGTACCGCATCTGAATTGGTGGAATAGTTTGCGGTCCATGGGCTTGGTTATGACATCCCAGTATTTTTCAAGATTGGGGGAATCTTTAATGACCAAAAATGAACTAGTAAGATTACTAGAACCCAATCTCGAATGTCTATTTTGGACCACCCATTCCCAGTAGCTTAATTTCAGAGCATTTTTTGAAGGAAATGTTGCTGTTGCTGGTTCTTGCCACAATTCGCCATACCCCATGGAAAACAAAGTGGTTCTAAGGTCCTTAAACCAGCCAATGTTATAAGAACCTGGACGCTCTCTAACGTCCAAACAGGCTCTTGCATAGAAATGGAGTTCCGGCGTTGTCCACAGACGACGCCAGAATGCTAGTGGACGAAACCTGGCCTGGTCCTCCACAGGATGGAACCCAAGGTCATACAGAAGTGGGATCCTTGGAGTTGATTGTGGTAGACCCGTTACCCCCTAAGAAATTTATTTTGTGCTAATCTCAAGGGGTCCAGGTTACTATAACCCCAAAGTTCAGCCCCATATAAAACAGAGGGAAGAACCTTAGATCCATAGATTTTCACCAGCTGCGAAATTGGCCGAGTATGTGAGCCTTTGTGCTCTTTAATCAGGGCTCCTCCCAACTGCGCATGCTTGAGGGCCATAATATCAACCTGTTGGGACCAATTTAGGTTCTCACTAAATGTTACTCCTAAATATGTAAACAACTTTGTTTGCTCCAAGGAGGTGCCCCCCATGGTAACCCTTGCTGAAATCAGTTTATTTCCTCTTAAAACCATAAATGTAGTCTTCGACACATTCACCTCAAGCTCATGTTCGCTGCAAAACAATTCAAACCTCATCAGGGCCTGTTGAAGTCCCTGTCTAGTCTGTGAGATCAGAAGAGTATCGTCAGCGAACATGAGCAAGGGGATTTTCATTCCATCTAGTGATGGGGCGTCGGTGGGATGGTTATCAAAGTACTTAATGACCCTATTAATATATAACGAAAAAAGGGTGGGAGCTAATACACAACCTTGCCATACACCTTTGGCGACTGGGAACCTGTTCGTTACCTCCCCTGGTCTGCCCCCGCGTACTTGGGCATAGGTGTGAGCATGTAGATTTACAAGAAAACGAACAAGGGGGGCTGGCATGCCCATTTCTACTAAACATTTCCACATCCCAGCCCTCGGAACAAGATCAAAAGCAGACCTAAGATCCACAAAGGCCGCATATAGAATGCCCTTTCCCAGGAAGACCGTCTTCCAATAAAGTAGAATAAAACGGAAGGCCTGGTCTAAGGTACTCACATGCGATCTAAAACCAGCTTGAAGCGGGGTTAGAATGTTAAACTCTACCATCCAGTCCTGAATCCTGCCAAGAACAAGATGGGCTGTGATTTTTTGCACCGCGTCTATAAGGCTGATCGGCCTGTAGTTGGAGGGAACTGACCGATCACCTTTCTTGTATATGGGCAGGATTTCAGCCCCTGCCCAGGATTCGGGAACCCTTGCTCCAGTGGCCAAAGCATTAATCAGTTGAACTAGATAGGGAACCCATAGATCCTGGTCTTGTAGAAATAGGTCAGCTGGGATGCAGTCGGGGCCAGGTGCCTTGCCCCTTGGTATGGATTGCAGAACAGTTTTGACTTCTCCACTTGTAAACTCTAGTGGATCGGCCGACACAGGACAGAAAATATATTCCTGTGCACTACTACGGCACCTGAATTGTTCCTCAAAAAATTGTACCCAGTGTTGTTGGCCCACCGAAGCTGGACTCGGGCGGTCTTCCTGCGAGGAACCCCATTTTAATAGGTGCCAAAACCGTTGTAGGTTCCTGGAACTGCATGCTTCTGTCAGCATAACCCACCGTTCTTCATCCCATTTGGCCTTGGCTATATGTTTTGCGACATTAAATGCCTTCCTACAGGACCTGATTAAAATATGATTCTTAAGCTTTAACGCTTTAAACAGGTCACCATGGGTCCGACGGCACTCATCATCGAACCAGTTAGTAATTTTCATTTTCCCCCTATTCCCCCGATTAGAAATGGACTTTGTAAACAGTTTTTTTAGTTCTAAAAAAAGACTGGAGTGAATGTCAGTAATAGTGGCATTAATGCCCTCCCGGGAGTCACATTTTGAGATTTCAAGCAATGAGTTAGAGACCAGAGATCTAATCAATTTCCGTGCGTCAGTGTCTACAGAGATTTTAGGCCAACGAACCCTTCTCACATCATTGGTAAGAGCAACTTCAACCTGGACTGGGTTGGGCATACTTGATACTGGCCCAGAGAAGCTGAAATCCCTTAGTTTCGCCACCAAAGGATCGTGATCACTTTCCGGGCGGGACTTAACCTCCATATCCGCTACGACAGCCCACAATTTAACATCCATTAAAATATAATCAATTCGACTGCTAGCTCTACCATTACAGAAAGTGTGACTGCCCGACCTATCAGAATGGACTCTACCGTTTAAAGCACGCAGACCCTGATCCAGACACAATCCTTTAATAAAAATAGCCGCTTGTGACCATTTTTTATTGGGACTAGCTCAAGCTGTGGAATCCCCCAGACCAAATCTTCGGCCTCGGTAATTATACCGTCATCCACACTCAGGGGTTCGAAACAGGTATTAAAATCACCCAAAACAATCTTATGACCCTCTAACGAAACACCACTTAAGAAGTCGTCCAAAACTAGAAGTGTTGGAGAAACCCTTCCGCCCTGAATGCCCCTAACATAAATATTAATCAAAAGGATATTCAGTCCACTGGTGGATTTAATGTTGACCATTAATATGTCGGGACTATCAATAAAAATTTCCTCTGCTATCACACCCTCATACTGTCGTACCCAAACGGTCAAGCCACCCATAGCTCGTCCTCTATGGCCTTTACTAGCAGATTTACTAAAATTCAAGTAACCAGTAAGGAATAAAGGTAAAAGTGCCCAGGTTTCTTGAAAAGACCATACATCAACTTGCTCTACAAAGTTCACCCAGTCCGGAATACACATTCGGGACTCGAGACCAGCTATGTTCCAACTTCCAAGCTTGAAACCGCTTGGGCCTACCTGAGCACTAGAAATGACTTTAGGAGGGAAATAAACCACTTTGTGCAGCGGGGAGGCTTCATATTCCAAAGCATCATCACTCCTTATATCGATGGAACGAGCGGGCCCTCCCTGTTCCACAGTCCCCATCACTACATCTTCAGTAAATAAAACAGCTTGTGGCACCGTGTCTAAATCTGATATCTTGTCACTGGACCCACTCGTAGAAACTAAACACCCTTTAACACTTTGAAAGGAGTGGCCCCGTGGATCTTCAATAAAGCATAATGCATTAACTGGGGTTACAACGGTACCCGTACAATCTTTATTTGCCTTGGAAGAAAAAGGTAGGATAGATGGTCAATCATTATAATCCAACCCCGAAAGTGGTTCATAGAGATTGCTCAATGGAATATTCTAGTACGCATTCGGTTGGTTGTAATTGCCTAAATTGTTTGAGTAGGGATTCAAAGTAAGGGACTGGCGAGGAAATTGGAAAGTTGGTGTAGAGGGGTATTCAGAAAAACAAGTTTTGGGATTAGCCCAATTCGGAGCTTGTATGAAACTATTATAGCTAGATTGAGCATAAGGTCTAAACCGAGCCTCAGGGTTTAAAGATGGACCTTGAAAGCTAGGAGTGAAAATTGGACGTTTCAGAAAATGGGGTACTTTTTTGGAACGAAGTTGTGGATGTGGATTAATCAAACTCTCTGGATAAAAATAACTAAGATTCCGTGTGGAGATGCCTCCCACATTATTTCCCAGATACTAGTCACTAATATGAGAAACAACTCTATGATCCTTGAAATTAATGATCACGATATCTCCCTCTATGTCCTTAGGACGAAGACCCACCCATTCACATCTTCTGACTGAAATAATGTCCCCATTTAGATTAGCAGGAAGGGGTCTATTAGATTTAAGCCAGAAGATGACTTTGTTTTTCAAATTAGCATTATTCTCCAAAGTTCCATTTAGGATTGGAGGCACACCCGTCAAAACAATAACAAAATTTACTGAGTCTGGGGGAGGTCTACTATATTCTTACGTTGTAATTTGTGTCTATGAATGGTGTTAATGGGTTTGGGATCCCCTTGCTTAGCAGTTTGATTTTCTCCCAATGGAGTTAACTTGTTAGATACTAACATAGGCTTATCTTTATCAAGGGTAATAGAGCTAGGTACATTAGATGACGGTTGGGAAACCTTAGATTTGTTGGTACTATTGGGGTTACTGTTTATCTTATGGGGGTTACTAGGACCAGCTATATTAGCACTAGATTTTAATGATAAACTAGGCTGAATAATGTTGCTCTTAGGGGGAGATATTGCAGCATTAGCCAAAATACAATCAATTTTTTCTCCCAAGGTCCTAACCCTCTCCAACAAGGGGAGCATATATGAGTTAAGGAGTTTCTCGACTATATCGATGCACTCCTTATTAAGCCCAATAGCATTATCTTGAAAAAGAGTTACACAAAGGGGAGTACCTGGGGGAACCTCTATCACCGGAAAAGCAGTGAGACCGGTAATAGGAGTGGCTAAGGGCAAAGAAGAAGCCTGGTTATTAATTCTTTTTCTTTTGTCACCACCCTTTTTCCTCTTTTTCCTTAGAGGGGAACACACAGCCCTTTTAGAGTTCCTATCCTCAGGTGTAGTCTCACTATAATTTTTTGACCGGATGTTTTCACTCGGACCAGCACTATCCAAAGAACGATTGGTAAGTGTTGAGTGCAAGTTGGGCATTATGGACTTGACAACAGGGGAGTTAAAATCAATTAGACTGGTAGAGACGATGGAATGACTACTATTGTTTCCCTCGCTATTAGTCACAGAGTGAGGGGGGAGGTGTTAGGTGCCCGAAAGATGCTAGGGATTTGGTCGATACTAAATATATCAGCATCTCCAACCGCCCTCACAGAACTAACAATATCTTGACTAGTGTATAAATCTGGTTGAGTAGACAGTGATTTGTTTTTCAGGTGTTCTATGGAGCGATGACGTTTCTCGGCTAGTAACAGCTCTTTATCAATCGCCTTGTTTGCCTTCTCAAAGTATTTGTCGAGAGGCCCAAGGAACGATACACCGACACAAGAGGGGAGTGGTTTAGACATATCAATAACTTGGTCAAAATTAATAAAGTACCACACAATTTAATACACCATGGAGACAGAACACCAGAATTAGTACAAAAGGGTGAGATGTGACAGAGACCGGGCCCAGCCCAGCCTCCTTCAGCCCCTGACGGCCACAGACGGCCCCGCCCTTGTCCTGGGCTTCTCCCGACGCTCTCCCGCTCGCTCCCGCGCAGCGGGGAGAACAGATTATTTATATAGTTATTACCGATGGTGGGGGGCGTGGCAGGCAGGCAGGGAGAGCGGCCCAGCTGGTTTCGATTGGGTCTGGCGAGGACTCCTGGGAGAGGTAGTCCCGCAGCTCGCAGCCCTGCCCACACACTCTCGCACCCACAGCAGTCTCCATGTGATTAGGGCAAAACAACAGGAGAGGTCCAAGTGTCCACAGCGCACGACACTCGAAGCGGGACCCGCGAGGCGCTGTACTGGAAGCGGCGATTAGGGCAGGGTTTCAGGTCACTCAGCCACAGGTCAGTAAGGCGTCCCAATGAGCGTTGAAGTTCCAAGGTTTAAATCCCAGTGGTGGGGGGCGTGGCAGGCAGGCAGGGAGAGCGGCCCAGCTGGTTTCAATTGGGTCTGGCGAGGACTCCTGGGAGAGGTAGTCCCGCAGCTCGCAGCCCTGCCCACACACTTTTGCACCCACAGCAGTCTCCGTGTGATTAGGGCAAAACAACAGGAGAGGTCCAAGTGTCCACAGCGCACGACACTCGAAGCGGGACCCGTGAAGCGGGTTCCGCGAGGCGCTGTACTGGAAGCGGCGATTAGGGCAGCGTTTCAGGTCACTCAGCCACAGGTCAGTAAGGCGTCCCCTTCCCCTGGTCCACTTCTCTGTAATCCAGATATTCGAAGTAGCAGATTTTGGCCTGGACCACTACAGAAGTGCCCTGCGCAGAACCATAACGTACTTCTAGCATCTGTGCCTCAAAATAGTATGAATTGTCTTTTTGGTTTTTTCAGTGTTCAAATTTTACAGGCTCACAAATATATGTTACTTGGCACCGTAGAGCTAGAAATAATTGACTTGTAAATAGACGCTGAAGTACCTTTTGAAATGGCTCCCATTATGCAACACATGGATATTCTCCATGATGAAGGGCAGGTACTTCGTGGAGCTGCCATGGATCAGTTCTTTCCTATTAGTACACATAGTCACCTTGAAATAATGTTTTTAAGTATTTTTTGTTAAAAGGGTGAGATAATTTGGGTGAAAAGGACATTTCCATGTTGATACACCCACCTGTCTACTACGTTTACTTTATTTTTATTTTATAGGAGCACATTATTATAACTTAAAGACAACTGTCTCTGTCAGCTTCAACAGATGTTTTTGGACACCTTGTGAGTTTCAAAGAATCAGGCCTTTTCTCTCCTAAATCCGCAGTATCCCTGGCCAGCTCTGCATTCACCCATGAAGGACACAGCTTGTTAATGTGTTATGAGGCAGAGGCTAATATGATTTTCCCTTTCTGCCCTGCACCTTAGCTTTTGGACTGCTGGCGGACTTTCTGCTGTGGCAATCCTTGGCTAAAAACAGGAAACATGCTATCCACTTCCAATAACTATTGTGAAAATGATTCATTAAGAAGGGTAACTTGAATTGCCTCATGATTTAAGTAAACAGGAAATCGAAGCTCAGGGAAACGTGATGCACTTGTTGCCAGCTAGCCAGCACAGCTGCAATACCCTGCCTGAGTAAAAAATAAATTCATTATTTTCAGAGCTCCATATTCCATTATATATCTATTGCCGCCCTTGCACAACACCATGAACGATAATAACGTGAATGTGTGACTTATAATGGCTGAAAAAGTTTTCAACTTCCAATCCGCGGGGTGCATGTTGTGAATGTATTCAACAAAACCGAACAGCAAATTCTTGGAGGAGAATATAAAACGCTTCTGTCACCCATAAAGGTGCACCAGTACTGGGGAGGGTAGGGGAGGGGAGGGATAAAGCAACAGGTATGCTTTTTGGTGGCACAAATTGTTGAAAAGGCCCTCCGTGAACGTTTTTATAATTTGATACTGTTGACTTCTAAAATTACCCGAATGAGAGATATCTCTCAACTAGGAGGCTTCAGCAAAATAAACATCAGGGTGTGCTCAAAATTACATGAGATTAGCCTAACATTAAGCGTCGGATTAGTCGAGGCAAAATATTATAATTGATTTGTGCAAAAAATTCAATAGCACTTTCAGATTCTTGTCAATTATGCATGACAATACCCTGAATACTCAACAGATTGTACCATGATCAGCATTAGAAAATCCACAAATAAGCACCAAGCTATGTAAGAAAAAGCATTAGCTTATCATTCAAAAATTAGAATTTGCTCAAGCATATTCAATTAGACTCCAGCACATGGCACCACTGGATCACCCGCGTCACAAATATATCGGCCTTCAAACGTGTGCATTCTTTTCCCATTTAGTGCTGTGTGCAGCTGTGTGCTGTAGAGTGCTGTGTGCTGTAGAGTGCTGTGTACTGTAGAGTGCTGTGTGCTGTAGAGTGTAGAGTGCTGTGTGCTGTTGACTCCAGAGTGCTGTGTGCAGTTGAGTGCAGAGTGCTGTGTGCTGTAGAGTGCTATGTGCTGTAGAGTGCTGTGTGCTGAAGAGTGCTGTGTGTTGTAGAGCAGTGGTTCCCAAACTTTTGACTCCTGAGGACCCCCATTGAGTCACCACTGGAAGCCGGGGACCCCCAAGCAATTTGTATGAGTTAAATTTCAAATATTAAAACAGTAATTAAAAAAAAAACACACGTGTTCACACAAAACAAATACTCAAAGTACTAAGGATTTTGGGGCCAGATGTACGACCATTTCATTTAGCGCCTCGCAATTGGCGACACAATGCAAGTGGCAAATTGCGAGTCGCTAAATGAAATGTACAACAGTGTGTTAACACTGTTTGGGATTCCCAATGAGGTGGCAAATTGCGGGGCTCGTTAATATTTATGAGCCTCTCGCAATTTGCGAGCCCATTGGAAATGCCCGCCCTCCCAGGGATGGTGGCCTGCTGGGCTCAGCAGGCCACCATGTCTGGGACTGCTTTTAAATAAAGCAGTTGTTTAAAAAATGCAGCCCGTTTACCATGCATTTAAAAAAAAAAGAAAATTAAACGTTTTTTTTTTTCATTTTTAAAAAAAATAATTTTGAATGCATTTGCAAAGGGGAAGCGGTCCCCTGGGGGCCCCTTCCTATTTGCAAATGCAAATAATATTGATATACTATTTGTTACCGAAACTTGGGCGGATGAAGCATCAGACGCCGACTTGACCCTGGCTATTCCAGAGGGTTACTCCTTCTCCAGAGCGGATAGAAAAATAAAACGTGGAGGAGGATTGGCAATTATAGCAAAGAATGACTACAAAATTAAAACATCTGATAAAGGTAGTACCCCAGACTATGAAACCTTAACATTCCAAATAAAAGTCACGAACAACTACACGTTCAATGGACTACTTATATATAGACCACCTAGTGCAAAAACGCCGTTGATCGAACTGCTAAGTCCGTTTCTCGAATCTAGCGTGATTAGTCCGGACTACACAGTTCTAGGAGATTTTAATCTACATTTAGAAAAAACCTTCGATCCAAAGGTAGCCTCATTCATTGATACAATGTCAAATTTTGATCTAAAACAAAAAGTACACGCGGATACCCATGAGGCAGGCCACACATTGGACGGTATTTTTACCTCTTGTGAAAATCTAACAACAATAGATACCATTCCTATCCCATGGACAGACCACAAACTAATCAGCTCCACTTTAGAAATTAAAGAGGACACAGGAAGACCTATGGAGAATATTAAGCAAACAACATATCTAGATTGGTCTAAGTTGGATAACCAAACATTCATTGACATACTACAAACATCTTACCCTACATTTCAAGAAAACTGCAATACAGCCTGCAAACAATTTAATAAATGGCTGGAGAATGCAGTAGAGCAAACAGTCCCACGAAAAAAAGCCATTCTAAAGAGAAGAACACCCTCACAACCCTGGTTCTCGGAAGCACTAAAAACCCAGAAACAGACATGTAGAAGAGCGGAAAAAAAGTGGAGAACTAACTATGACACCGATCTCAAACAAGAATACAAAGCCACTTTAGCATGTTATAAAAAACTAATTATGACGGAAAAAAGTAAATACTTTATCCATAAAATCAATGAGTCAAAAAACTCAAGCAAAACCCTATTTGATACTGTCAAAAAACTATCAAAATTGGAGAACAACAATTCAGAAACGTTATCCTCAGATTTCCTCAACGTATTAGGAGAATTTTTTGTCAACAAAGTATCAATAGTATATGACTCCTTTAAGAATCATAGCACTGAAATATCCATAAAGGATAATTCACAGACAACAACCTCAGTGAGCAAGGAATCAGATCCTACCACCTTCTTCCAATTCATTCCCCCAACAACGGAACAGATCCAAAAAGAGATCTACAACATTAATTCAGGCAGCCCAATGGACCCATGCCCATTCAAAATAATGCATGTCTGCTCCGAACAACTGAGCATAACATTAGAGAAACTCTTTTCCCAAATTATTAAAACCAACATCTTTCCCGATGATTGAAAAATGATATCGATCAGGCCACTTTTAAAAAAGCCCAACCTGGACTGCGAAAGGCCGAACAACTATAGGCCAATAGCTAGGATCCCTTTCGCCGCCAAAATTTTAGAAAAATTATTAAATAAACAACTATCCCGATACTTACTGGACGGCAACTGGCTGGACCATTCGCAGTTCGGTTTCCGTGAAGGGCATGGAACGGAAACCGCCCTTATTTCAGCGGTGGAGGAGCTTAGACAAGTACTGGACAACGGATCGAAGGCCGCCTTGATATTACTTGATCTATCGGCGGCCTTCGATACGGTTAGCCACGAGATCCTCATCACACGCCTGAAAACAGTACAACTACATGAATCAGCATGTGCACTCATCACCTCCTATCTAGAGAACAGAACGTTCTCAATAGAATCAGGAGAAGCAAAATCTAATCAATTCAACCTACCATGTGGTGTCCCGCAGGGCTCCTCTATTAGCCCCACTCTTTTTAACTTATATGTCACCCCCCTCGCACAACTAATAAGGAACTGTGGATTCACCCCAATATCCTACGCCGATGACACCCAAATTGTGGTGTCAATAAACGAAGACGTAGAGAACACAGCAGAAAAATTTCAAATCTGCATGAATAAAATCAGCCAATGGATGAGAATAAATTGTCTAAAACTAAATGGAGACAAAAGTGAGGTCATGATCCTAGGAGGAGACAAAAAAATTTGGTCCCACTCATGGTGGCCAAAAGAACTAGGAGGATGTCCTGAACCAACGGAAAAGGTAAAAAATCTGGGAATTATTCTAGACACCAATCTCTCCTTTGACGCCCAAGCGAATAAACTGGCATCATCACTGTGGTATATTCTAAAAATGATCAAGAAAATTCTACCCTACCTACCACTTGATTCACGAAAGACGGTGGTGACAGCACTAGCCTTGACCAGATTGGACTATGGGAACGGCCTATATGCTGGAGCCAGGAAGAAAACTCTAATCAAACTCCAACGCCTGCAGAATGCAGCAGCCAGGCTGATATTAGGGATACCAAAATTTGAAAGAATCAGTCACAAACTTAGAGATCTACACTGGCTACCAATCGAAAAAAGAATACAATTCAAAACACTGTGCTTAGCATATAAAGCAACCAATGGAACTGGATCCCAATTTCTAAAAACTCATCTAAAACTATATGAGCCAAATAGAACCCTCAGATCTGGCCAAAAGAAAATGATCGCGGTACCAAGATTCAAGAGAGCAAACTGGGGCGGAAGGAGCTTCCTGGTACATACAGCAAGAAGCTGGAACCAACTACCGTTAGATATAAAAACAAGTCCATCACTGAAATCATTTAGAAAGCAAGTAAAAACGTGGCTGTTTTCCGCATATCCCTAAATTTACATCATAAGAGTCAGAATCGAATCACAGCGCCAAGACGCCTATGGCAATCGCGCGCTTTACAAATGCTCAAATCAAATCAAATCAAAATTACCATCTACTTTAAGTAGGTGGTAATTGCAAGTGTTTTGCGACCGGAAAACATTTGTACATGGTTTTGAGACTCGCTATTTGGAAGGGAATGCCCCTTCCAAATAGCAAGTTGCAAAACCTATTTAGCGAGTCACAAACAAATTGCGACTCGCGAAATAGGCTATTTACATGGCCCAATAGGTTTTTGCATGCGCAAATGGGTTCACGAACCCATTCGCGCATATAAAAACCGATCGCACATCTGGCCCTTAGTATTTTATATTGAAGGAACAGCCCCTCTGTCACATGGATTTCATTTGTTTTATAGCATCTCTCATACTATTGTAGGATGTCAGAGCACTTTACATCACACACACATAGAGACATTGAATCATACATGTAAATCAGTGTGTATATAAAATGTTACATAAGGTAAAGGGGACTACAAAGATTACATGTTATTCATACTGGTAGGCATTTTTAAAGAGTGCTTGGTATGGAAAAGCACAAACTCAGGATTCAGAACATAATACATTGGCTATTAACATTAAAAATGTATTTCCGCCCAAATAAATCTTTTTAGCAGCATCAGGATAATGAATACCTGGGAAAAAACATAAGTTACTAACTGGTATCATGCAGTTTGCAAGCCTCTCTTTGATGACAGTTTATAGGCCCCTCTGCTATATTACAATTGCCACTTATGAAGTGCACAGTAACAAAATAATTTCTGTGACAAAAGCAGTAACCCCGAACCTATGCACATAAAATATTTATTTTCTAAAATGCATGTTACACGGTCTTTGCAGTAGGCACATTAACCCTCTGTGCTACATTAGTTAAGTCGAAGCTGCCACTGAACAAAACTCGCCTCGCTCTCCAGCAGGTACATTAATCACTGGAATTATCTTGACACTTTTATTGTTGCTGGAAAGCTTCTAATTACACAAGAAACTTTTCTGTGCTTTTAAAACTGCTGCCTACGGACCCCCTGGGAATGTGTCACGGGCCCCTGGCTGTCCGCGGACCACAGTTTGGGAAACACTGTTGTAGAGTGCTGTGTGCTGTAGAGTGCTGTGTGCTGAAGAGTGCTGTGTGCTGTGTGCTGTAGAGTGCTGTGTCCTGAGAAGTGCTGTGTGCTGCAGAGTGCATTGTGCTGTAGAGTGCTGTGTGCTGAAGAGTGCTGTGTGCTGAAAAGTGTTGTGTGCTGTAGAGTGCTGTGTGCTGTAGAGTGCTGTGTGCTGTAGAGTGCTGTGTGCTGTAGAGTGCTGTGTGCTGAAGAGTGCTGTGTGATGTAGAGTGCTGTGTGCTGTAGAGTGCTGTGTCCTGAGAAGTGCTGTGTCCTGAAGAGTGCTGTGTGGTGTAGAGTGTTGTTTGCTGTAGAGTGCTGTGTGCTGTACAGTGCAGAGTGCTGTGTGCTGTTGTTTCCAGAGTGCTGTGTGCAGTTGAGTGCAGAGTGATGTGTGCTGTAGAGTGCTGTGTGCTGTAGAGTGCTGTGTGCTGTAGAGTGCTGTGTGCTGATGAGTGCTGTGTGCTGTAGAGTGCTGTGTGCTGAAGAGTGCTGTGTGCTGTGTGCAGTAGAGTGCTGTGTCCTGTAGAGTGCTGTGTGCTGTAGAGTGGTGTGTGCTGTAGAGTGATGTGTGCTGAGAGTACAGAGTGCAGATTCAGAGTGCAGATTCAGAGTGCAGAGTGCAGATTCAGAGTGCAGAGTGCAGATTCAGAGTGCAGATTCAGAGTGCAGAGTGCAGATTGTGAGTGCAGAGTGCAGAGTGAGACTGCAAAGTGCAGATTGAGAGTTCAGATTGAGAGTGCAGAGTGCAGATTGTGAGTGCAGAGTGCAGATTGTGAGTGCAGAATGTGAGTGCAGAGTGCAGATTTAGAGTGCAGAGTGCATTTTGAGAGTGCAGAGTGCAGTTTGAGAGTGCTGTTTGAGAGTGCAGTTTGAGAGTGCAGTTTGAGAGTGCAGATTGAGAGTGCAGATTGAGAGTGCAGTTTGAGAGTGCAGATTGAGAGTGCAGATTGAGAGTGCAGATGGAGAGTGCAGATTGTGAGTGCAGTTTGAGAGTGCAGAGTGCAGATTGAGAGTGCAGTTTGAGAGTGCAGATTGAGAGTGCAGTTTGAGAGTAGTGCAGATTGAGAGTGCAGGTTGAAAGTGCAGGTTGAGAGTGCAGATTGAGAGTGCAGATTGAGAGTGCAGATTGAGAGTGCAGATTGAGAGTGCAGAATCAGAGTGTAGATTCAGAGTGCAGAGTGCAGATTCAGAGTGCAGAGTACAGATTGTGGGTGCAGAGTGCAGATTGTGAGTGCAGAGTTCAGAGTGCAGGGTGCAGATTCAGAGTGCAGATTGTGAGTGCAGAGTTCAGAGTGAGTGCAGAGTGAGTGTAAAGTGACAGTGAGTACAGAGTGACGGCAGAGACAGTGTGTAAGGGTGCAGGGTGCGCATTGTGTTAGTGTGCAGAATGAGTGTGCAGGATAAACAGTGTGTGACTATGCAGGGTGACATTGGGAGTGTGCGGGTGAGCAGTGTGTGAATGTGTGGGGGCAGTGTGTGAGTGTGCAGAAAACACCACATACACCACACACACATACCACACACACACACACCATACACACACCACACACACATACACCACACACACATAACACACACACCACCACTACACGCTTCCACCAAACACACACACCAACAGCCATCACTGCACAATTCCTACAGGCACACACATCCACCACACATCAATGCACACACCAATTGATAACGCATCCACCAATTAATATTGTACCTATCGCACTATGCTGCACTTTTTCCTTTTAAAGATATTACGTTAAAGTGCAGCATGCCACCATTGATAACATTCCAATCCAACACACATATCTCAAACACACACCACATGTTTCCACTCCAAAACACATGCCTAAAACACATTGCCATTTACAACGCCATTATCTCTAACTCAAACAAACCCGAGCCCTAATGCATTCCTAATGCTTGTTTGTTATCCATGCGCGGCGGCCATTTTGCCTGTTTTCTTCCGAAATAGCAGGCTTAAACGAGCGTGGGAGCAGCGTTTCACTGCTCGTCTTCCCACTTGGCTGGTGAACACTCGATCTGCTCCTGGCGACGCCCAGCAAATATCGATTGTGAGGATGTATAATTGCATAAGCTCTGCCTAGAGTGGTACTGGCAAGCCCTCCCTCCACCTCATTTTAATATACAATTACTATTGGCTTTCTTGGGGTTGTTCGACTCCCCCTGGACCCTTATATTTGATATAGGTATTTGTGTGTGGGTTTAACCCCTCGTGTTTGAGACATACAATCCTCCTGTGGGATATATAGCTGCACTGCAGTGTTCCATCATGTCAGAATACTTCTATGAGGAGGAATATTTTGAAGAAGAGCCCTCTGGGTCCATGGAACAAGACCTTGTGGAGGCACTTGATGCAGGGGTACAGCACTCAGTCAAAAGAGCCCTGGTGAGAGCCCTAGAACAGCTGAAGTGTCACCTGTGCGGATATGCCCAGCAGCAAGGCTGGCTCCCCAGCTCTGGCAATCACCCCAAATCCAATAGGAAGGGGGTCAGAAATCCCCACACTGCCGACTTTGCGAAACTAGCCAAGGCTATGGCAAGTGACCATGACTATATCGCCCCCCTCAAAGAGGCAGCATCCATTGACTCGCATCACGATGACGACGAGGAAACCTCCTCAGACCATACGTCTGATCAGGAAGAGGCCCCTAGACAATCCAAACGATCGAAGAAGGAGCCCCACGTAGACACCCCTACCCAACCCCCTAACATTCGAGCCAGCAGAGATCGTACATCCCAACTCCACTGCATGGCTTCCGCCTCAGGGGTGACAGATTACGTCCAATCCCACCTTCGGAAAGCATTCGACAAGGACAAAAGGACACAACTGAGATCCGAATGCCCAGACCTGCCAGGTAAAGGGGCAGCGACTCCAGAGGTAGACCCCTCTATGCTTACATACTTGAGAAAATATGCTAAAGACCCTAAAAAGGGCATACCGGGCATGGCGATCATGCCAGGACAATCTATTGAATATGACAGGCCCTTGACAAAAATTCTGGAGGTGGGCTTTAGAGCCAAGGAGTCTGCTATGGCGATCGACCCAGAAGAATTAATTGGATGGGCGCAAAGGACGGTGTACCAATTAGGAAATGCGAACTGCGCAATGTCCAGTGAGAGCAGATGCCTAATCTTGTTAAATCTGGACCCCAGGTTAGCAGAACTTTCTTCCTCCGAATCAGGGCCCCTAGCTCAGGGCCTCCTATTCGGCCAACTCTTCCTCAAACAGCTTACAAAATTTGTCACCACATTCAGTGGGTTGGACAAGGCACAGGGCTCCCTCAGACGTGCCTTCCGGACGGTTTTCTGCAGGGCTGAATGATACAGAGGGCGGCTGTTTGACTGGAGTTATAACCAAGGCGCCCCACATGGCCAATACCACCAACAACGAGGGAGTTACCAGGACCCCAACTACAAAGACAGCACCTCCTTCTACACGACACAGTATGTAAAAAATAGATTCTGGAAGGGCAGATACAGAGGAAATCAAGGTGGACAATGGGCTGCCGGAAATTCAAGTGAAACTGATTCTATGTTCAGAAGTAATGTTGGGGTGCAGGATCCAGTTTTTTCTACACATATGGCACACAATCTCGAAAGATACATGGATCCTAGAGACAGTGCAAGGTTACAAGCTAGAACTGTACAGCTCTCCCTGTTAGAGTTCTCCTCCCCTCAAATGTATTTTTCCCACCAAGAGCAATACTTTATTTCCGAAGAAATACGCTCCCTACTGAGGAAACGGGACATAGTGGCCACAGACCCTCACCCGGAGGCTTTACCAGCAGTATCTTCCTACTCGAGAAGAAGGGGGGTGAATCGAGGCTAGTTTTAAATCTCAAGAAGTTCAATGGATGGGTAGTATATCGACACTTCAAGATTGATGGCATCCATCTTCTTTGCGACCTTCTTCAGGAAGGAGATTGGATGGTCCATTTGGACCTGAAAGATGTGTACCTGTCCGTTCCCAGGTTGGAGATGTTGTGGTGGTTAGACCACATGGAAACTTGGAATGGCAGAGACATCTTCGGATCCACTCCGGAAGTAGTGATCGAGTCCGATGCCAGTCATTGGGGTTGGAGAGCCCGTTGCGGCCAGATTTCCACTGGGGATCGCTGGTCACCGGAGAAACTCGCTTTGCATGTCAACTGTCTGGAGCTGCTGGCAGGCTCCTTTGCAATCCGCAGTCTTTCACCTCGGAAGACGAAAAGTTGTATCCTGCTTCGCATGGACAACATGTCAGCGGTTCGATATGGAAACAAGCTGGGAGGAACGAGGTCCTGGATTCTAGCAGAGATTGCCAAGAATTTTTGGCACTTCTGACCTCAACACAGAATTTCAGTTGTAGCGGAATATCTCCCAGGTTGCAACAACAATATGGCTGATTGGCATTCCCGATATCTTAAGGACTTCAGCGACTGGAGACTCCACCACCGGATTTTCCAGGCACTGAACCGCTTTTGGGCCCCCTGTCGGTTGGACCTGTTCCCTTCACGTCTCAACAGACAACTCCCAGCCTTTTACTGCTGGCGTACGGATCGGGAGGCCACAGATGCGTTTCTTTAGAGCTGGCCAGCATCTCTGTGCTACGCCTTTCATCCGTTTATGATGATTCCCAGTGTTCTGGCACAGACCCGGCATCCGCAATCCAATTTAATACTGATCACCCCACTCTGGAGAGCACAAGAATGGTTCCCAGTTCTTCTAGAGATGTCATGTGCTGTGCCGATCCTCCTTCCACATCAGTGGAACCTTTTGCTGGACCCTTATAAAGCTCCACATCCGTTGGTAGAATCGGGGCAACTGCCTCTGGTAGCCTGGCAAGTTTCAGGGACAGATGGAAGGTCCCGGGCCTTTCGAGAGATGCTGACAGGTTTATCAGCGAAGCCTGGTCAGCTAATACCCACAAGTGATATTCATCAGCTTGGAAATGATGGTGTGGTTGGTGCTCTCAACAGGAAGTGGATCCCGCTAAAGCACATATCTCTTTGATTGTGATTTTTTTGACCTCCATTGCTTCCTCTGGTTTTGCTTACAGGACTGTAAACAATTTCTGTTCAGCCGTCTCAGCAGGGCATGATCCAGTGGCAAACCGGTAGGAGAGCATCCCCTGGTGTGCAAGCTGCTCAGGGGTATCCGGATGGTCAAGCGACCTTGTCCTAAGTAATCGGTATTATGGGATGTGTCTATCGTCTTGAAATTCTTGGAGGCCTGGCCTTCCAATAAGTATTTATCAAGGACGCAACTGTCTGCCAAGTTGACCATGTTGCTGTGCCTGATTTCCTGCAAGCGAGTCTTTGATGTCCGAGCTTTAGATCTAGCGGGTTTAGATTTTCCCCGGCGGGAGTTACATTTGCTATCATAAAATGGACTAAATGCAATACCTCATCTGTATCATATCCAGCTTTCCCAGATAAGCCTAAGCTGTGTGTTGTGCAATGTTTAAAAGAGTATGAGGTAAGTACTGCTGAATTTCGTTCAGACATGAAAAGCCAATTATTCATTGCACTGCAAAAACCTTTTCGCCCATTGACTCCAGCCACCTTGTCGAGATGGGTGCGTTGGCTCATGGGTGAAGCAGGCATTGATGTGTCAAAATTTGGAGCCCATTCGGCTCGAGGGTCTATGGTATCTAAGACTTTCTCTTTAGGAGTCAGCCTTACAGACATTATGAATGCAGATGATTGGTCAACAGAGACCACTTTTAAATCATTCTATTATATGCCTATTGTTGATGTGGCATCTGTGGTAGTGGCTAAGGTTTGAAAAAGCATATTTGGAGCCTCCGGCCCTGACATAGAATTAAAAATTTGCAAACATTTGTGACAAGAATTTTCAATTCCATTAAAGACACGGAGGCGAGGATTATCCCTCCCAAGCTATATATGTATTGCCATTGTATTTGCATGGTACTATTTGCATTGTATTTTTTATACTGCATAAGTTGTCCCTATGTTTTTCCCTTCCCTTTATGATTACGGTATCAGACATGGAGACCGGAGTTACGGTTTATCCTTTACAATTTCAGGAGCTGAGCAAGTAGAGCGTAATGGAATACAACGCTGTAATGTCTTCGCTCTGCTGTTGGTGCAGAGTATGTCGCTTTACTCAATAAGACTACTGTTGGGCTATAAATTGTCTCTTCACGAGGAGGTTCTTCTATCATAGCTGCCAAGGTTTCAGATAGCTATGTGTGACAATTTTCTAATTTCAGTGAAATTATGAGTGACATTCAACGATTATGAGTGACACTTTCTCGGAAGTTAAATCAATCAATGAAGACAAGAGAAACATACAAATATCAGAAATTACACCCATTTGAGCAAAAAAGAAACTCTAAGAAGATCTTTAAATTGCTGTGATCACCAGAAATGGAAGGCTATCGTGGGACCCCGGAGATCCAGCAACTGCTTACTGAGGGAGGAGGCCAGACACAGTGTAACTGTGTACAGTACAGGAGGCTCGGGGTTTGCAAGTCACAGTGTACAAAGGAGGCCCAGAGATTAACGATGGCTTGGGGTTTATATAGGAGAGCAGTGTGCACAGAGAAGGAACGGAGGTTACATTTAAAACGGTTATACAGGATGTCAATAGACTAAGTATTGAAGGTTACGGTGTTTACATGGGGCTCATGGCTTTCCTGTGGGTTCTGGACAAAATACCTGGGAGGCCTGGGCCTGCTTGGTGTACAAAAGACGTCCACGGACTCCACAGCCAGTGCAAGTGCACACAGAATGGATAGGGGTTATAGAATGATACTGTAAGGTGTACACTGGAGACTGTCTATTGTTCACCGTCTTGACTGCCTTTTGCTGTTTGGCCTTCCCTACCTGCGCTCCTCTCCCTCCCAGGAATTCTCCTTACCAGCAGGGTCTAGGGTAGCTTGAAGCCTTGCTCCTCTTTGACCGTCCTACGCCTCCTGCTGTGACCCTCAGCTCCACTCACTTTGGAACAGCTGATCGCACTGACCTTACTTCGAGGTTCTGTGCACAGGAAAGTGGGATTCACAGCGAGGGCCTTTCTGGGGCTTGTAGCTCTTCCATTTTCATTCTCCAAAGGAATCTAGGAAAGCTTGGACTTAATGTCCCAGAAAGCAACGAGGTAAACTGAGAAAAGATTCACGCCCAACACTTGTAGATAAAAAGCAGGCAGAAGTGACAAGCCGGTTATAATCTAATGTACGTTGTAATAAGCTGCACTCAGTGCTCATTCATGCACAGCGCTGTAATTAATAGCAAACAGAGGCTTTGTGTACTCTCTTGCCACAAATCATGTGCCACCCAAATGCGTCCATAACTCAGCCTAACCTGGACGTGTGTCTGTGTGTGGTGGAGGGAGTGGGGGGCGGGGGAATGGTGCAGGGTGAAGGTCTCGTCTTGTGAAGCACCTGCAGTAGTGTGTGACAGCGAGCACGTGGGTGTCCGGACCGTGAATTAAGAGCAATTTTAAAATGTGTATGATGCATGTTGGGCAATTCATTGTGGGAAATATGTGGCATTAGCAGAAGACGTATGAGTGACAGCGTTTAGGCCAGCTACAGGGGAGTCAAATGTACATCTACCGCCAGAGGCGTAACTAGAGCCAAATTTCGGGGGAGGAGGGGCGCTAAGAAAAAATGTCGGGTGGGGGGGGGGGGCTGATGCTTCTAGCAAAATGCAGAGTCGAGCTGCAGGAGTTCTTAGAATGGGGTGAAAAACATTAAAGCTTCATTAACAAGGAAAGGGTCTTTAAAAGACCTGTGAAGTGCTCAGCTGCAGCTGTGTGTGTGCCCGGGAAGCCGTGTCATCATCCCAGGCTTACACACACAAGGGGGGTGGGTGGAGGATGAAGCCCTTTGAGTCCGCCTCTCTACCGCTCAATTTTCAGCCAACCTTAGTCAGGGATCGTGGTGCCTGAAGTGAAATATGTGGCTGCACGTGCAAGCGTCATATGTGCGAGGAAGGAGGAAAGCAAGAAAATACCCGCAACATTAACTGAATATTTTTAATGTATGCCTCTGCTTACTTGCTTGAAGATGATTTGCAGAAACGGCCAACTGCAGCCAGCGAGAGCTGCATTTCCCGACGGGGCCGGCCGCTGGATTTACTGCGGGGCAGCGATCTAATTCATCACAGCAGCCTCTGCGCTGGCCTTTACAACACTGGTCACTCCCCTCGGCAAACTTGCACCGTGTTCAGCTTAGCAGCAGGCGCCCCTGCTGCACAGTGGGCTCCACATGCACAGCGGTCCCGTGGGGCTGGGTCCGGGGGTCATGGTGACTGATTTTAATTTGCCACCATGATGCGCTTCTATGATTTGCCATAGCCTAGGCCTTAGGGCAGCCTCCCACAGACTTAACTGCAAGCCCGGGAGTTTGCAGTTGAACGTAACGTCGCGCCGACCGGCCGGCGCCTATGACGTCAGTCAAATTGCAACGTCTCTATATTGATACATTTTAGCACTAGCAGCTTCTAACTAAGCCATCCCACATGAAGCCCTGTTTTGTGAGCTGCAAGCACACCACGTTGTGATGCGCTGCCAGCCACTCGACTCCAGCTTAGTCTAATCAGTATAGCCGGTTTGACAGCCAAGGCGCTATCAGCCTATTATGCGTGACAAAGCATTTCAGTGCGGTGAAGCGGATCACCACACTGAAATGCGTTAGTATCACGCCTGATGCGTGATACTTGGCAGGACTGTTCTATCGAAAAGGCTGGATCTACGAGATCAAGTTCTAAGGTTTTATTAACAACTATTGGATGATCATTCAAAGAAAGAGGACACTGTTACCGTGGTCAGAGCTTAAATAGGGTTTAACTCTATGTTTGGTCATGTGACATTGAGGTGTTCACGGGTAGTGTTTATGACTTTTCTTTTTATTGGCTGTTGTGAATAAACAGTAAAGAAATGAGAAGCATAATATTCCTTAATAGAATTGAAAATTCTTGTCAGTAATGTTTGCCAATTTTTTATTGTTTTTATAATCCAAATGTATGCTTTAATGGTTTTAAATGTAACCGAATTAAGTTACATATTGATTATACTGATCGTCTTTCAAATATTTGCCAAGAGAGTATTATTTGCCTTTTCTTGTGGTATAAATTAGTGAACCCTACTACGTAACTTGGTGTTCCCCTAACGCATAATTCCATTGGCCCCGTTACGAGCTCACTACGTGCGAAAGTCGAAGTAATTTTTCCAGTTAACTACGGTTAGCGTTCTAGCTCTACCGTACATTCACATGGGCGTATGCAAGGTCTGCGCATGCGTCAACTCCCTCGACTCATTCCCATTGGTAGCCGCAGAATTTTTTCAACATGGCGTCGTCAGCCTTTGAGTCTGTCATCGGCTGCTCGCGCGCCACTTTTAGCGGAGGGGAGTCACGTGACGGCGGCGCGCGCTAAGTTTCAAAGCGCCGCGACGTGGTCCCGCCTCTCGCTCCTCCTCCGCAACTCGGGCTCCACCCCCACCCACTGCCGGAAGCGGACGGAACAGCCGCGCGCGGGTGCCGGCCAAGGGGCGAGAGGGAGGGGGGTGGCGGGAGAAGGCAGCGCGAGCCCGGCGGCAGTTACCAAGGAGGACCGCGAGCACTGACTGGAGGGGGGCTCGCGCCAGGCCTCAGCCAATCGGAAAAAAGAAAAGCGGGAGCGGGCACCGCGCGCCGGAGGGGGTGGGAACTGGGAGGGAGAGGGCGCCCCCTGGAGGGCTGGGGCAGAAACTGGGGTGGGGAAGGGCAAAGCCGGGATCAGAGCGTGACACTGAGCCCCGAACGGTGAAGGGAAAGTACTGCGCTCAAGGAACTAGAACTTCTCTCAAAGTGCCCTAGGTCTACGCTGAGGAGCTTGGGTGGGCGGGGCCTGGGCAGCAAGGGTGAGGTGTCTGAACCCGAAGGGTCAGGGCTCTACGCTAAGGGGGCGTGGCCTGAAGGGTCAGGGGCGTGGCGGTGACCCTGAGGGGGTGTGGCCTGGAGGGTCTGAGCGAAGGGGGCGTGGCGGTGACCCTGAGGGGGTGTGGGGTCTGATATCAGGCCTAAACAGCAGGGAGTGTCTGAGCCTGAAGGTTTAGGGGTATGTTCTAATGGGGTGGGGCCTGAACAGCAGGGGTGTCTGAGCCTGGGTGTCTGGAGTCTAAAAGTTTAGGAGTCTGATCTATTGCGGATCCTTGGTGCCTAGAGCCTGAAGGTTTTCTAAGGAGGGTGGAACCTGAGCAGCAGGGGTGCCTGAGCCTGAAGGCTTAGAGGTCTGATTTAAGGGGTGGCGCCTGAGTAGCAGACTTACCTGAAGGCTTAGGGGTTTGAGCACAATGGGTGTCTGGGGCCTGAAGGAATAGTGGTCTGATCTAAGGGGTGGGGCCTGGACGGCAGGGGTGTCTGGTTTCAAGCGCATAGGTGGTACCTAGACAGGAAGCTTCAAGGTCCTGAATTGGTTGTACTAAGGCTGAAGAGTTATGGGTAGGTTCTGAGACTTACAGGTTTGGATTTAAAACGGGTGAGGTTAATTGAGGTAGAGATCTTAGGAGTCTGAGCCCCTCCAGAGCCTGAGGGGGCAATGCATGAGTGGTGGTATAATTATTATACAGGAGGGTGCAGCTCTGCCACGGTGATAGGAGCTCTTAACTTGAGCAGCCCTGAAGGGGGTGTGAGCAATGAGGCAGGCCTGAACGAATACTGATCTGGCGAGGAGGCCTGAATGCGGAGTTTAAGAAGTTTCCTGGTCTGAGCTTAGAGTGGGTCTGAGGCAGCATTTGTAACTTGTGTCTAAACCTCTCATGGTTGGAGCTTGAGGAAGGTGGGCTGATCCTCGGGCAGGTTTCTGGAGCTGCAGTAGTCGGACAGGCCCATCGGTGCGGGTTAGGAACAGAGGTTCTTCCCGAGGAGAACGCACATATAGTGTGTAATCTGCATGGACATAACGAGGGAGGGAGTTGGTCCGACCTTTTTGACGCACTGTTTTGAAGACCCTTCAGTGCTTTGTGGCACCCTTACTTGGGTATTGCTTAAGAAACCCCCCTTCCCTCAATTAGTTGTTGGGTCCAAAGAAAGATCAACCTGTGAGACTAGATTCTGCTTTTGAGCCATTATCCACTTAAACTAGGCGTCTCAATTCCCTCTCCTCCAACCCCCAACAGCACCTTCGAGGCGTTTAACCAGTATACGTTTGTGTTTTATTTCCTAGCCCCAAGGCTGTTACCCAGGGTAACGCATTGAGGAAGGACTTGATCTGTAATGCCCTGTTGTCTGAGTTCAAGACATCACTTGGATTGATGGATGAGGGCAGGGTTCAGATATTACCTCATAGGTATTGGTGGCCATGCCGTTCCTTTGAAATAGAAAGGGATGGTATATTTGTGGAATAGCCCCTCCAGGATCCTTTCAGTTAGATTCTGTGTCTTTGGGAGTCCTTGTGTCTGGTCTATGCATTTGGTAAGGCAAGCTGCTCGCTAGTTGGTAGTGGTGTCATTGCTGCTGCAGTTCATAGGTAGCAAGGGGTCGCTTCATTAAGGGCACTACGGGTTGGGTTATAAACTCAAGCACTGCAGCAGAGCCATTCTTTTCTGCCAATCACATCCCTAAACTGCTTCCTTTCTATTTGAACCATTGACCCCTCTGACACGTGGGCTCTGCCTCTTTGGGGTGGTAGTACAGGGCCTTGGGTATCCCTTTCCCCCGGCCTTGGAGTGGGCAAGGCTTCCACAAACACTGTGAGCTTGAGCTTTTTGGCCAACTGTCTGTCTGCCAGCTTGGTGCCAGTCTGCACTGTCGCAAACCTCTGCTGCCTACATCTTGACCTGCATCTTCTGCATTAAGCTTATGCCCCCCCCCCCCACCAGCTGCTGTACTTTGCGCCCCTTTGCTCACACTGGCAGAGAACAAATTAAATGTATATATATTTATATCTTCAAAGAAAGCACATTATATGTCCGTTTAATTTAAAGAAAAGTGTGCTTTTTTTATACAGCCGCTAAAGAAAAAATTTAGTAATTTAAGCTCTGTGAAGCAGGCTGTTTGTGAGGACGCTTGGGCCTCTGGGTTTTGATGGCAGTAGGAGCGCGGTTTCCATAGGTTTAGCCCACTCCATATTTATCTTCCGTTTGCACTGTTTTTATTTGGGGGGCTCTCTGTGTACCCCCAGGCTGCCCCCAAATAGCGCCCCCTTTATTGCTAGAGGGACCTGGTTGCTGCTAAATGCTCAGGATCAAACAGGCTGCTGCACACAGTTAGTCTAGGAGCCCTGGACATTAGATCTCCATTCTGATCTATACTTCTGGAGGGGAACGAAGGGTTCTGCAGATGCCAGGCACAGGCTGGCACTGACCGGGGGTACTGCCATGCTGTCAGAGGCGCTGCCCTGCTTCCAGCTCCTTCGCATCGGCCTGGCCCCTGCCCCCGGCTCTAACAGCCCGGTCTCCCAGGACCTGTACACCTTCCGGCCTGAGGCCCCCCGTTGTACCTTCCGCCTGGGTCGGCGGGCCGAGGTCTGTGATGTTACCCTGGTTTCCGAGCGGCACCCGGAGCTCATCTCCCGCGTCCACGCTGAGATCCACGCCGAGAGGGATGCAGAGGCCCCATCCGGGGAGTGGCGGGTCTACCTGCTGGACTGCAGCTCGCATGGTAGGTGTGTGCGCTGGGCCGGGGCTACTAACTGCTCACTTCTTCCCTTTACAGGCAAACCCTGACCAGTGACTGGAAACACCCTTCAGGTAACACCCTTCACTTAGCGGCCAGGTTTATCACCGACTATAAAAGTTCTGACCACATCTCCTTAGCCCTGAAGGCCCTTAGGTGGCTACCCATTGAAGGTAGAGGCTCCTACAAGACAGCATGCATTACACATAAATATGTCCACCAAAACACCCCGGCATACCTCACCAACAAATTCAAATTAGTGGGCGGCTCCAGACTAATGAAAAGCACCAATGTCCTCCTCCTCGTCCCCCATTTGTTAAAACAGAACTCCACACAATCACTCTCCTTCTCCGGAAATGCCCCGAACATCTGGAATTCTCTCCCCAAGGACCTGCGATGTAACCCCTACTACCTCCGCTTTAAAAAAGACCTTAAACACCACCTTCTCATCAAGTATTGAGGTCCATAGTTCCTGCCTCCTATCCCACACTCTACTGCCCCCGTCATGAGTCTCCGCTCTCTCTATCTTCTCACCTCTTCCCCGCGTTCTATTTTTCTCCCTGTTCATACCCCTCACCCCTTCCCCCTCACCCCTTCCCCCTCTCTTCCTACTACCCCTACCCCTCTCCTCCAAAATCTGACTACATTACCTCCTCTTCCCCAACTTCTACTTTAGCTCTTCTATTCGCCTTCAAATCATGCCCCTCCCCCAGTTCAGCCCAGAATCTTCTTTTCCTGCCTACTTTACCCCTTACCGAAAATTACCGGCGCTGCTTATTACTCTGTAAATAGCACCTGTATCACATGCTCATGTATATTGTTCTTTGCCTATTTTGTGGTCTAATGCTTTTGTTTTAAATTGCAACTGTCTGAATGCTCCGCTACTGAACAACTGTTTTTGTTCCTGTAATTTTTCTGATCTCATGTAAAGCGCTCGGATACCCCCTGGTCGAGTCGCCACTTCACATTAAATGATTGCAGTGGCGAAGACCCAAATATTAAATTTATATATAGTGTCTTAGCACCCGGAGGCGCAATTGAGCCCATATACCCTTTCAGAAGATAAGTATCATTAAATTGCAAAAAGGTAGGTCTCGTACTAGAGTCCTCCCTCATTATGACCCGAGAGGTCAATGCGGTCGCCTCCACCTGCTTCAACACCTTCTGCATCCTTTGCAAGGCTTTCAAATGGATTCCCCCACCTCCCCAAATCAAGTAAAAACGTCACGCACACAGTTCTAACCAGCAGACTGGACTACGGAAACACACTTTACCAGGAATCACGTCTCTGCTCCGCAGACTCCAGACCATGCAGAACACTGCAGCCAAACTCCTCCTCGACAAGAACACATCACCCAAGACCTGCAAGACCTCCACTGGCTCCCCGTTGAGAAGAGAGTAACCTTCAAGATACTCACCCACGCCTTCAAATGCCTCCACAACAGTGGACCCCAGTACCTCAACAAGAGAATCTCCTTCCACGTACCCAAGAGAAACCTCTGATCCACCGCCCTTCCTGAAACACCGCGCATCCGCAGAGCCAGAACGGGCGGAAGGGCCTCCTACATCGCGGTCAAGACCTGGAATGAGCTCCCGTTCGACATCAGATGCGCCCCCTCTCTGAACATCTTCAGGAAGACACTCAAGACCTGGCTCTTCGACTGAACAGAGCAGCTTCCCCCCCCCCCCCCCCTCCCCTCAGCGCCTTGAGACTCACAGGTGAGTAGCATGCTTCACAATTCCCGGTTTATCCCTGGTTCATTGTAGAGGATAAAGTGCTTGCCCTTCCTGGTGCAATCTGCAGTCTACGTGTCTCCAATAACTCTCCTTGAGCGTAGACTTGGAAGTACCACTGGACATTTCTGGATGAGCCCATGTCGCTGCACCCAGTCTCCTTGAGTGAGTTCTTAATATACCCCAGCCAAGGAATTCTTATGACCCGGGAAGTTTTGTAATCTCTTCCATGCCCTGCCGATAGTGGAATAGATCTTCTGAGGACCATATCCTCCTCCAGTACATCAAGGGTCTAAGTTTTACTTTATGGGTAAGTGAGCGAATGCCAGAATCTAAATTAAGTAGTACCAATGGAGTACTGGGGAGATGATTGGTGAGGAGTCTGAGAAAATGATTTTCAGTCAACTGCAAATCGGTAACATTAACATGCCTCCAAAGCTCCCCACCGTATAAAGACCCCCCCCCCCCTTCCGAAAAGCTTGTAAATTGGCAGAGAATGTGTCACTGGTCGAAATCTGGATGCCATCAAGGCTCTCAGGAGGCCACCACTATAATGTTCTAATCTAAGTTTAGATTTATCTGCTCACTCTCTTCCTGGCAGACTCTGGCCTTTATGTAAGGCACGTCCGCAAGGAGTCATGTTTACATTTCTCATTTTGTGTGCCCTGCGCCGGTGCCGCTGAGTGCTCACTCCCTTCCCTTACAGGCAAACTCTGGCCTTCAGGTAAGGCACGTCAGCGAGGAGTCCAATTTACAGTTGTCTTGGTAAGCGAGTGCCCATGGCAGGGGTTAGTAGCTGTTAACTCCCTTCCTTTATAGGTAAATCCTGGCCTTCAGGTAAGGCACGTCAGCGAGAAATCCTATTTACAGTTCACATGGTAGGCGAGTGAGTGCCCTGGGCCGGGGCTACACGCTGCTCACTCCTTCCCTGATCGGCAAACCCTTGCCTTCAGGTAAGGCACGTCAGCGAGGAGTTCTGTTTACAGTTCATTGTAGGTGTGTGCCCTGGGCCGGGCTGCTGACAGCTCACTCCTCTCCTTACTGGCAAACCCTGGCCTTCATGTAAGTCATGTTAGCGAGGAGTCCTGTTTACAGCTCACATTTTTACTCCATCTGCAGCCCCTCAGGTTTGCTTTTCCCAGATATTGTTTCTTTAGTTTGTTTTCAGCAACTTGTGACGCTTGTATGGTGGATTCTGTTTAGTGAGCGGCCTCCAGTCTTGGTGAGTTCAAGATGTGGATGGCTAACGACAGAGTTATGGAGCTGAACCTCACAGTGCCTGACTCCATGCACATCCAATCCTTGGCCACTCTGTAGCGGGCATAGAGCGATGCTCCCACATGTCATTTGTAATGGTGGGAAGTGTGTGCAGGAAGGCAGTGCTTGGGAAATATGGACAGCACCAGCAAAAAGAAAATGCAGGGCTCGCAGCTTAGTGGGTGGGCTCTGTGTGTGTGTGTGTGTGTGTGTGTGTGTGTGTGTGAGAATTGGAGCAGATGAAAGGATTTGTATTCAGAAGGAGACTGCGAAATGATGCTCTGAAGAGGAAAGATTTAAGTTGAAGAATTCAAGAAACTTGTGGCGCGAGAAGTGTAGTAAGAGTGGCAGAAGTATTTGGTGTGGTAATGCATTGTTTTTAGGTCTCGCAGACCTGCGTTGCAGCGCATGTGCGCTGCTTGCTCTGCAAGGCTTCTTCTGATCGATAAGATTATAGAAGTGGAGTGTAGGCTCCGCCCCCTATTTCTATTGGCTAGCGTCATCATGCATGCTAATCCCTGGCTTCCCAGTCTTAGTGAGGCTTCTTAGTCTCTCCTGGTTACCACCCTGTCCAGTTTTAGCCCCGCCCAACTGGATTGGAGGCTTTACTGGCGATGTGAACTCTCCTCTTCATTACACGGTGTAGGCACTATTTATGGGGAGAAAACGTCTGCTGTTCCGCAATGGCCACAGCTAGTTTTGCCCAAAGTACTGAAAAATTGCTCAAAGCAGGACGTCTTTCAAGGTGTTTTCACTATTTCTGTGGCCGGTATCAGAGCTTCATTAAGCAATAGACATAATTGCTGAGGAGGAACAGCTATATTTGCACTGTTGTGCTTTGAAAACTGAGGGTGGTTCAATATCCAAGTTTGTAGGGCTGCTTTCGGCAATCAACTTGTTTCCCTGAGCAGTGACGAGGGACAGCTCGTGAGTACACCACACCTCTAAAGGATCTCGCCTGAATAGGAAAGAATCCAAATTCTCCCCCACCACCCTACCCGCCGGCCCTCCCCGTCCCTCTTTCCGCTATTGCAGTACTGGTGAGTACCTGGTCTTGTTTTTTAAGCACACTATTGCGCGATTTTACTATAACGGCTGCCATGCTCCTTTCGTCATAACAGCTCGCCATATATAAAGAAAACATTTTAACGCACTCATGCTGCGCTTATACTTTGTCAGCCATAGGCCTTTATTTATAGGTTTGCCGTATTTACATTAACAAAGAAATAGTTTTTAAAAGCGCACCCATTCCGCGCGTGTACTTTTCACATTAATGGCGGCCGTGCACCGTAGATAGCCTTGCTGAAATGATTTGGGGAAAAAGATATGTCGGGGGCCCTTGACGGAGGGTGGGGAGACTACAGCATCTAAGCCTTCCACTATTTATCACCAAGAGGTAGGGAACCATGTATTATCAGAAGATTATCCTTCAGTAAGGTTAGAGGGACAAACAGCATCCTGCCCAGAGAAAGGCCCAGTAGAGCTCATTGTAGAGGCCTCTCCTCTTGTCTTGGTTTTGGCTAATATACCACCCTTGAAGCCTGGTCAGATGGAATCTACATCGACTTTGCTAAGTAAAGCACTACACTGGCTATCCAATAACATGGCAATATCTCCATGGGGCAAACCGCAACTAGCGGGGGAATTAGTCACGGCAAGAAGAGTTGATTGGATAGGGAACAGCCTTAAAAAATTTGGGGGTGACTGTGTGGTGTTGAATTTCTCAGGGCCTGATGTACTCCCTAATATTCTGCCAAATTTATTCCCCCCTCAACGCAGAACAGCAGACATAATCCCCCTCACTTTGGATTTTTTTCTATCCTAGAAAGGGAACTGTTCTGAATACCAACACATTGAGGACGAAGTGGAATTTGGTGACCAAGAGAAGGGCTAAGGGTGGTCAAAATAGTGACTGGGGTTTGAGCCTTGAAAATAGATTTACAGCACTGTCTAATCTTAACGAATGCGATTGACTTGGCTGGGGTGGTAGTATTGAATGTAATGTCCCAATAGTCTTCGATAATTCTGGTACTTCTGCTGAGAAGGATTCTGGTACTACTGCTGAGAAGGATAATGAGCCGGTTGTGCACTCAGTAAGTGAGAGGGGACTATCCTATTTAATTGAAAGAGGGTTAGAGAAAGATGTCCCTGCTCAGTCAACTGCGAGCAACTTGGAGAGAAACATTGGCCTTGGATCTGTACTTCCTTCTTTTGAACCAATAGATCTCCCCTCTGGTAATACAGATTCTGATCCTGTTGTGATGCATGCTAGACAAGATAGGTTGATACCACTTGACCAAGCATGTTCAACCATAGATAAATCAAGGCTGACTTTCCTTTCTCGGAATCTTGCCGGAATAGTAAATAAACTGATTTTGCCGGAATGGTGTGACTTCATTGACCAACATGATATTATTTTATTGCAAGAAACATGGTCATTGAATCCAGTCCATCGCCTTGGGTTTCTCAACTTCTATATACCAGCTATAAAGAAGCCCAAAGGGCGCCCATCTGGTGGTTTGATAATCTGGGTACGCCAATCATTACAATGTAAAATCCAGCAAAGGACCGTTTTATCAAGGGACATATTTCCAATCAACATTATGTGGGCAAATGGCCGGGGATGGCTATCTTTAATATCTATGCCAGGGGGGTTTGGGGGGGGGGGGGAATACCTCGGAAGTAATATCTGTCCTTGACCAAGAGCTCGAGTTGTTGCCAACCCAGCTATCTATTATAGTTGGGGGTGACGTTAACATCACTTTTGAACCTCTAGGACATGAGGATCAGATCTTGGCCTCAGAGGAGGATAGCAAATGGGGAGTTACCCAGCTTGATCTGCCTGTAGTCAAGAGATGGTCAGCTGTGGCCATACAAATCAAGAGTCTATGCCTAGCAAGGGGCCTTAGAGCTGCAAACGGATGTACCCCATCAGATAGCCAGGGGAGTAACACATTTGATAACGAGAGGTCAACTAGCCGAATAGATTATTTCCTGGTGGATATTAGGGATTGGCACAGGCTGCTAGATATGATCGTAAAAACTAGAATTGAAAGCGATCACAACCCACTCTGCATAGACTTTCAAATTAACACAGGGACGAGAGAACCTAGCTCCGGGGTTGACAAGGTGACATTAGATATAGTTTCCTCAAACAACCAGCGACATGTTAAATGGGAAAGATTGGTAGAAGATCCTAGCAAGCTTGAGGATCTTAAGAGAGTAGTGACTGAGGAAGTATATAACCTGGAATTACATAGTAATAAACCAAACTTCTCGGAAATTATGCCAGAGGCTCATACACATTTTTTTATTAGGCTCCAAGGATTCTTTTTGAAAACAATAAAACAAAGTAATATCATGAAAAAGATATCTAAGCTGGGGTGGTATGACCAATCTTGTATGATAGCCCGCCAGAATCTTAGTACCGAACTTAGGTGTAGGGATATAACAAGAGTAAGAAAGGCCAGGGATCTATATAGAAAAGTCCAAAAAAAAGCCAAGAAACAGTGGGATGAGGATCATTGGCGCGATTTAAAAACTGCTTGTGCTGCTAAAGACCAAAAGCAATTTTGGGCAATTGTTAAGTGGGATAGAGGAGGGACAGCAGAATCGCCACAAAATAATGTTGCTAAAGACCGGTGGGTAGATTTTTTTTAAGCCGCAATATGCCTGCAATTTAGCATCAGATTGCTATACCCTACCCCCATGGTCTTCTTTAAACAACAAGTATTCACCATAAAAGATGTTAATATAGCACTAGACTGCGTTACAGGGGGGAGAGCGCCAGGCATTGATGGCATTCCAGCCGATGTGTTTTTAAGTGACCGGGAATCATGGTGCAAGTATTTCACATGGCTAGCCAATTCTTTGGCCCAAGGTGCACCTATGCCTAGTTCTTGGAAGGGTGCGGAAATTATTCCAGTTTTTAGAAAGGGGGACAAATCGCTACCCAGCAACTACAGACCCATCAGTCTTATAGACTCTGCACAAAAACTGATGGGTCGATTAGTGCAGAATAAGCTCCAATCCTGGATAGCTGAGAAAGATATTTTGTCTCCATATCAAGCCGGATTCCGCCCCCTAACAAGTTCAATTGACCAGGTTTTCTTTTTTAAAGCCCTCTATTGGAGGAATGTGATCCTGACTAATGGTCCTTTGTATGCTGTTTTCGTTGACTTAAAATCAGCCTTTGATTTAGTTCCACGGCCAAAACTCTGGAGTGTGCTTGTTGAAGCTGACATAAGCCCAGAACTGCTGACGCTGCTTGTCCGCTTGCATGAAAATAACTACGCTAGAATTAGGTGGGGGGCACAGGGTGAAGTGACCGACTCTTTCCCAGTGGAACGTGGGGTCAGACAGGGGTGTGTCCTGGCCCCCACATTGTTCTCCATATATATTAATGGCATTGTGGATCATTTAAGAAGGTCCCCCACCGACGCACCAGTTCTAGCAGGGGCTCGCGTGCCAGTCCTCATGTTTGCGGACGACACGCTGATAGTATCACAAACTCCTAGTGGGCTTCAGAAGGCAGTTACTGCATTTGGAGAGTTTTGTTGCATCCGTGGTTTAGAGCTGAACACTTCTAAAACCAAATTCATGTGCATGAACCAACGGAAGCCATTCAAAGGCTCAATTACTTTTAATGGCACCCCATTGGAGCAGGTAGAGGCCTTTACATATTTAGGAATAACCCTCCACGGCAATATGAGATGGAAAAACCATATTGACATGGCGGTTTTAAAATTTCACCAACTAGCAGGCGTAGTAGCGTTAAAACACAGAGCCTCATTGACCAAACCAATTACCCCTGCACTTGAAATCTACAATATGAAGGTGATAAGTGCTTCATTGTATGGATCTGAACTTTGGGGATTTTCTAATTTGAAGGAACTGTCATTGGCTGAGAATAGGTTTTTGCGACGCCTAGTTGGGGCACCACAAAGTACACCCACTATTCCCTTGTTGCTCGATCTCGACAGGAAAAGTATAGAGGACCTAGCACGTCTACGCCCTCTGTTATATTGGAGACGGATAATGGTAACCCCGGAACTAGCTCATTATGCTGCCGCACTAGCGGATATTATCAATGCTGATCGTTTTCATACCATCGTGTGGCTTAAAGAAATCCGGGGTTTGTTAATTAAGTTGGATTTAGACCATCTGTGGGCCAATACTAATGCATCATGCTTCCCATCAAAGTCTACTTTGAAAAAAATTTACTGGGACATGGTTCGGTCATCTGCTCTTTGTACTGGTCACAACTCCAAATTAACCTGTCGTTTTCTTGATATCAAATCAGTACCATTTTGTGAACATTATTGGGATATTATTGAAAAGCCGTTCGACAGGAAATTGTACTTCCAATTTAGACTTGGTACTCTTCCTGTAAACGCTTTTACACAAAATTAGTCTGTGAATGGGGATGGAAAATGCCATTTTTGTAAAGATCTAATTGCGAATGTCTCCCACCTACTATTTGTTTGCCCTTTATATGTCTGCCCACGTCGTAAATGGATAAAACCAGTGTGTGTCAATTTAGGGACACGCAGACATAGAGGCGCTTAGAATTTTGGAAACGGACTGTTCACCGCACTTTGCGATTGCTGTTGCTAAATTTTTAGGCTGGGCCTGGACTATTAGAACTCGCACTTTAGTGCCATCTGATGCAGTATAATGAATTATTGTCACCATGATTTTTATGTTTGAATAGCTTTTAATAATTCTTGTATGGACAATCCCATATTGTGTATTGAAAGTGACAGCATAAAGTGTTTAATGTGTTTTTTAAAAGATATAAGAATTTTAGATTTAGTATTTATTGTGTAGTTAGGGTGTATCTTGCTTTTATGACTTGCTGTCGAATAAAGCTTTGAAATTTGAATTTGATATGTCGGGGTAGGCGCGGGAGGCCTCACAATGTAAAGAAGCCAAGCGACGAGGAGAAGTAGGTAATTGGTAGTCTAATGTGCTCTCTGCACTATGTGTAGCTCACTTTCGGGTTACTCCTGACGTCCGTGTGAGCATGACGTAGTAAAAAATGATTGAGAAGCTGGCTTCTTTTATTTGGTTTGTTCAGGCGGATAGTTTGTCTCTGTTGTTTTGTCAGGGGAAGAAAGAGTAGACTCTTGTGCCTTGTGTGTTTCTCTCCCAGGCCTGTTTGGAATGTGATTGGAGTGTGAGTGTTGTCTGGGAATAAAGAGTTAGACGTTCAGCCGCAGGCAGAGGCTAAGGTGTGAATATCTGCTACTCTTGGTCGGCAGTGCAATAGGTTTCGCATTTGCAAGGGTTTCAGCTATTGGCATTGTAAATGACTGACTAACTGACTGAAGGTATTTATAGAGCGCACTACTGCAGAGGCTTCTTGACGCTAAAGAGAAGTGAACAGACACCATGCATGACAAGTTTAACGCTGAGTAAAAAGCCAGGTTTTAATTTCCTTCCTGAACAGCAGTCGCTTAGATACCATTCTCAAGTGAACTGGAATTGAATTCCATAGCTTAGCCGCTAGGAAGGAAAAGCGTTTTCCTCCCCATCTTGCTCTTTTCATCTTGGGAAGTTTGACCAACCCAAGAGTGGCAGACCTCAGAACACGCATTAGTATGTACCGGGGGAAAACAGGGACTGAACATCCTCTGCCCCTCCACAGAACAAGGCTTTATGAACCAAGCAGAGTGATTTAAACTCAATGCGCCGCCGTACAGGGAGCCAATGGAGTTGTTTTAACGCTTGTGATGGAGGGGGATGTTTCGGTTAATTAAGCAACACTCTGGCTGCCGCATTGTGAATTGATTGCAGTTTAGCCACATGTGCCCCACCCACTCCTAAATACAGAGCATTGCCATAATCAATTCTGGAGAGAATTGTGACAATTATAACTCTTTTCCTCAAGAAAAGAAGAATGAACAGGAGGATCTTTCTCAAGCGTTTCAACATAAAAAAGCAAGCAGATGAAACTTGATTAATCTGAGCAGCCCAGGCCAAATCTTTATCTAACATGAAGCCGAGATTCCTGGCTTTATTTACTGGTACTGGGCAGACCCCAGCTGAAGATGGCCACCAAAGCTGATTCTAGATCGAGGCTTTGTGACCAAACTCTAAAACTTCAATTTTGTCAGTATTCAGTTTTAAAAAGTTAGATTTCATCCAAGTCCTCAAAGCCGAGGTGCACTTGGAGAATTCCGCTGCCATGACATCCGCCGCATGAGTTAGACAATATCAGCTGAGTGTCATCAGCATATGACACCAGCGTGAAGCCAAAACTTTTTATTAATTTTGCCAGTGGGGCAACATAGATGTTGAAAAGAGTGGGGGATAAGGCGGAGCCCTGAGGGGCTCCTCCAGGAAGTAGAAATTCCTCCGACTGATATCCATCCCAACAAATGACTTATTCTCTAGATGATAGAAAAGAGGTGAGGAGGGCAAGAGCTGTACCCGAGATACCTACGTCCTGTAGCCTTTGTATTAGCACCACATGACTCGCGGTATCAAAGGCTGCTTTTAAGTGAAGCAGGACTAGTATAGCCCTTCCTCTCTCATCCATAACCGTGCGAATTTCTTCCGCTGCCATGTTTTTTATTTATGCGTTGGTGTTTAAAACAGATAAATAAAAGGCAACGTCATTTACAATACCAATGGGTTAAGCTGTCCCAAATGCGAGACCTATTGTGTTGCAAATGCTTGTTTTTATCATGGCGTCACTGCTATAGTGGTGGTGTCGATTGTAATAAATGGAATGACCTAACGAGGTCTGTGAAAACAAACATTTATATCTAAATCTAGATATCTAAATGTCAAGCTTGCATTGGAGTGCTGACAAAATTAGTGAAAAAGCTTATTATAGAAAAATGCTTGTTTTGTGCATTGTAATCCAAACTCCATGGGTGCTGGAAGGACAGATGAACAAATCTAATAGTATGTGTGGCGAGTGGGTAATACCCCTCTGGGTGGAGCCAAAGCCCACTGTATGTATATTTTATATAGAATTGAGAACTTAAGTCTGCAGCCAGCAAAGCTATAAAGCCAGACCTAAAACAAAAAAGAACAGTTGGCACAGAAAGTGACAGGTTGCGCAGAGACATGGCTCGAACAGCCAATGCACCTTTGTGCACGCCTCTTTGCAAGCGTTCGCACATTGAAGTCAGACCTATGGGCTTTGCCATCAATTGCTTTGTACATATTGGAAGGCTCGATTTCTCTATAATTAGTGCAGTATAAAATCACTTTAGTGTCTGTTTTTGGTTCTACCAGGTGCATGCTTGTTGGACAGGTCTTGTCTCTTGTAAAACGGACTGCCAAAGTTTCAGAAACACACGTTAGTTCTTCATGTTGGCGCTACACAGCCTCTTGGCTAACTTCCTACCCCTAACACACGGGAGTAGTTCATTTATTGTGGACCAGGCTAAATCAACAACGCTGTCTGGATATTTTCTGAGATTGAAGTTATGGCCAGGTTGAGGTTGGCTGTCCATCCTTATTGTCTTTGCTCTTTGTCGACTTGCCCTTTGCGCTTGAAATTGAATGCTTTGCAGCTATTCATGCATGCTGCTTCTTTGCCAGTACTTAACACCTGGGGAACTGGTTCCTGTGGCACCCAGGCCTCTGCTGGGACATGCCGCACTTTGTTTACCTTGACCTGCTGCTGCTATAACACACACGGGTCCTGACTACTGCCTGCTAGATGCCTTCATTTTTCCGTTCCAGTGGCACATCTGGGAGAAAGCTCCGTTCTATTGTCTCCTTGGCAATGTAGTACTGTATCCACCTCTGAGCTGCTCTTAATTGGTCTACATTGCAAGGTGGAAGACGCAATGTCCTGTCTTAGTTCTGCTTTCCACTGACATCTGCTCTGGCTTGCAGGTGAGTGCGAGACAGGGACTTGGGTTCTCATGTAAATACTTTTTAACTCGCTCACTGTCATCTGTGACTTGACTGCTGCTGAAAAGTTTTCTTGGTACATCTGGGATTGGTTGGGGCACCTTTCTTTGGGAATGTTTGGCGAGCCGCGTCCTGGTGTTGGTCGCATCATGTTTCCCATGGTTGAGTCAGGTCATTTTGTGCTTGGTCTCTAAACCACCCCCTGTCAACCACTTTTATGTGCTGGCATGTGTCCCTCTTGTGAAGAGTTTTTTGATTCCCTTTGTTGTCATATGTGGACAAAATGGTTGAACATTGTGTCTAGGGCGAGTAAGGCACATTCTGTTTGAGTGGCATGATTTGATGCCCAGGCCAGAGGCAAAGAACTTCTCAGATACTAAGTTTCCCTCTATCTGGGGGTCTCCATCTTCTGATTGGATGGACTTTGTCAGTCCCATCCGTAGTAGTGGACACCGTTGACTAATGTTATCACCGTCCTCCTTAACAAGGTAACCAGTGGCCCTACTCTTGGCTTTACAGTTACTTTAATCAGAAGGCTGTTTATAAATTTAAGAGGTAGCCTGGCCATGTATTGCTGACATTGGGTTAGAATTGCCCTGGCAGGTGCCGGAGCATCAACTGAAATTGTTTCCAGAGTCTGTGCAAGAAATGCCTTTTGTCTCCGTTGCTAACTGAAGAGAGAGGTGTCCACTTCAGTACGTTGGCTAATCTGATGTCTGGTGATTTAGCCACCTTGTCCTGGTTTGGTGTTACCTGCAAAGCAATTCATACCATTCTGTCACTGAGTTTTAAAAGGATCCCTTGCGTTTATTATGCGAGCCAGAGACTGAGCATAAAGTGCAGGGCTATCTGCTCCCTCCGTGTACATTTGGAACAGCTGCCGCTCTACAACACAGCAATAGAAAAGCTCTAAACTCCTCATTCAAATGGGGAATGTTCCTTTTGGCACAGAAGGTACTCCAGTGTGCTTGGCATTGTGTGAGTCAAGTATAAGGTGTGCACAACATCTATATGAACAGAGAGCCAGCACCACAGGCTACGAGTTGTCACAAGGAAGCATTTGATTGTGAAGAACTAAGCTTGAGAGATCACCTTTGCTCTCTGCAAAGGGTGTAGTTGGGATCTGAGTGACTGGATGCATATAAACATTTGGCACGTCTTTAGTCTGTGTTGTGGAGGAGAACAAGATAAGATGTTTATTTAATCCAGTATGTGGCAGTGTACCTGCAGAAGTGTGGGAACTCTTTAGAACTTTAAGGTGTGCAGGTGCAGACTGGGGCTTCCTCCACAAGGAATGTTACCAGTGCTGCAGAGGGCCAGAACAGTCTTGCACGCATTTCAGATTTGGCCTCCATAGACCATCGAGTTCACTGTGCCCATTGTGCCACATTCCTCCTCTTGTCTGTTTCATCTTAAACCGCCCTACTTGCCTCTTGTTTCTGTTTGCAGCTCTACAGTCCTGTGGTGAGCTGTATGTCTGATCCAGGTGGCCTACAGTAATAAAGTCAATGCGTTCATAACCACGAGCTGGCTCTCGACTGCCTCCACTCTAGGCAGGCAGCTGCATTGTGCATCGTGCCTTAGAACTGGGGCATCCTGCACCTTCCTTTGTAGGGGGCCACCTAGGGGTTCAGAGATTCCCTGCAGCCCCACAAATTCTGGTGTGGCTGTATAGCGAACATTGAAAGGAAGTGCCTGATCTCTGATTTAACTTCACCTTTGAAATCTTAGATGGGAAGTTCTTGACATTTCAAATTCAAAATGCTTTTGAATCTGTGAAAGTTCCAATGCTGAACGAGTTGATTTTAATATCTGTGTTGCATTGGAATGTGTGCATGGTAATGCTACTGTATTTGGGAGCCTGAGTAGTGTTCATTACTGCAGAGGAGATGGAGCAAAAACGTAGACCACATTTTTCTAGCACTATTATTTTGATCTGAATTTTGCGAAAGCGCTGTTCAGCAGCACTTGAAGCAAAGGCATTTTGTGTCCTTCAAAGTATTGGAAGAGCATGTTGGTGGAATTTGGCAGTGATCTATCTGTATCAGTCTGTCAGTTTTGTCCTATCTTAACATGGTTTCTTTGTGTTCCAACTTTAGGCACTTTTATAAATGACATCCGTATGACCCGTGGCGAGAGGGTGGAGCTTTCAGATGGGGATATGGTCACCTTTGGCCACGAAGATTCTGATAGTCTGCCTGAGGGATCGCTGTCCATGCAGCAGGAGTCTGAGTTCTACTTCATGTTCCAGAAAGTGCGCGTCAGACCACAAGACTTTGATGCCATCACTGCCCCTAAGGTGCAGAGCCTTTGTGGCTTCCAGCCTGTGAAATTCCCTGACAAAGGTATGAACTCGAGTGGCGATCGGATCCGTGAGCTGACCAAGTTCCCTCCCAGCTCAGGTGCCACGCTCATCCTAAACTCCATTGGCAGCATCAGCAAGTTCAAGCCCCAGCCATTGACTTTCTCTCGCACCAAAGGTGACAGTCCAGGATGGGCTGGCAAGCAAGCCCAAGCAAGTTTGCCACAGCCATCCCGGACTGCGGAAGAGGAGGTGGCAGCTGCTGCTCCAGCAGCCTCACCGGTTACCCCTTCCCGCTCTGCCTCTCTTAAGGACAAGCCCAAAGGCCGAAATCGGCGCAAGTCAGCACACACAGTGTTGCCGGAACTGGAGGATGAAGTACCACATGGTGCCGAAGAACCGCCCCCTCTAAAAAGGCCAAAAATTGAGAGAGAGGACGAATTTAGCCATTACAGTACAGCCTGGTCTGTGATCGGCAAAAGAATATCTGATGAAACTGGGCTTAAGAAGCCAAAAATTGAAAGGGATGAGATGACCAGCCATTTCAGTGCAGCCTGGCCTCTTGGTGGTAGGAGGGTGTCTCAGGAAGCGGAGGGACTCAAACTGAACATTGACAAGGAGGATGAGCCCAGTCATTACAGCCCTGTTTGTTCTGTACGAGGAAGGAGAATGTCCGAGGATGCAGGGGGACAAAAGAGGATGACAGCAGGAGAAGAGGGAGAGCAGCCACTTGACGCAACACCTCCAAACAGGTGAGAAGATACTCAGCTGTTTCTTAGTAGACCGGTTCTCTGCCGATCCGATGTTGTGGAGAATTGAAGGACGAGGATATGTAGAACTGAGTGGTCCTAAGTTCTCAGTTCTCTCTTTTGAATGCAAAAACATAGATTCATGATCCTTTTTATGGCTCGCTTCTTTTTGGTCGTGAGTTAGCATACTTGTGTACCCTCTATTAAATGTTTTGGAACCTCCTGAGGCAAAATAGCCGGGAGATAGAGACTTTTTTTTTTTTTTTTTGGTAAGACTTTATTAGCATTTGTCAAACTTACAGTAATTGTACAACACAATGGAGGGAATGAGTTCTCGGTCAGCCAAGGTTGTACATTGTGACACAGCTATTTAGCCGACATCCTTCCGGTCCGGCAGCAAATGTTTGACAAAACACATAAGGCAATCATGATATATCAATAGTTGGTAAGACGTCTTACTGTTTTATGCTTTTTATAACAAACAATCCAAACTTTAGACTCATGCCAATAAGGACAGTTACGTCGAATCTACCCATATATCCCAGTGTCACTTGATTAGGACCAGGTTCCTACGCTATCACCCCTCTCCTTCCCCACACCCGCTCCACTGTTATCCCTGGCACTCGACCCCTAACTTCGCCAGTCTATCCACCCACTCCCTTCAATCTAGTCCTCCAGGTCTTCACCCTCGTCTGAGCTATCGTCCTCATCCTCCGGGAGCGGCTCACAGAGGTCCCCCCTATACTTATTCCAAGCCACCCAGATTGCATTCCACTTGCGCGGGTTAGCCCTCATTTTGTAAACTGCACGTTCAACAATCATCAGTTTGTCCATCGTTCTACACCACAACGCCAGCGTAGGGATTTCCGCCACACCCCACCTCTGCGCAATGTCGCGCTTGGCTACCATAGTCCCAATGGTGACCCACTGCCGTCTCCGGTGCGGCAGGTCAACCCCCTCCCACACATTCAGAAGGCATAGACGTGGGTCTGGCGGTATGGAAGTGTCAAGGGTTTGGGAAATAGTGCGCATGATTTGCCGCCAGTATTTCGAGATAAGAGGACATTCCCAAAGTGTGTGTAGTAATGTTCCTTCCTCCCCACATTCTCTAAGACAATACGGGGTTTCTGCCCTATGCATTTTGTGTAGTGAGGACCTGGTGTAGTATACCCTGTGCAGTATTTTGAGCTGTATCAGCCTGAATCGGGCCGACACACCCGCCTCCCGTGGCGATGCCAGAGCGGCATTCCATTCTACCTCATCCATGGACCCTAACTCAGATTCCCACCGTTCCTTCAACTTCTGCAAGGGATCAGGTAAATTATTCAATAACTTACGGTACGTGAGTGAGGTGGCGCGTGTTTGCATGAATTCCGTGAGGAGACGGTCCTCCAGAGGTGAGGAATCCGGGATTTTAGTGCCCGGCTCAATGACCGCCATGAGTGCATGTCGAATCTGTATGTATCGGTAAGTTTCATTGGGACCTAACGCATATTGTTGCTGCAGGTGTGGAAAAGGGATCATTCCCGTAGAAGTCCATAGGTCTCCCACTGTCGAAATGCCGATATTATCCCACTGAGTAAAACCTTTACTTGATCTAAGACAGCCCAATTGTGCAGTGTCCCACAGTGGAGTAAGTTTGGTTAAGACTCCCTTCCACTTAAGTCGTGTCAGTGCCCTGTGCCATATAGTGACCGTGTGTTTGGTTGGACCGAGCAGCGTCTTCGCAAGGGTAGGAGTATAAAGCGGGGCCAGCAAACTGTGTGTCCCTAATTGCGTTCTATCTGAGAAGTACGCCGGGTCATTCTGTGGAACGTGTAACCAGTGATTAATAACTTTGAGTTGCGATGCCCAGTAGTAGAGCTCAATATTAGGTAAGGCTATCCCTCCGTCGTACCATCCACGGTTAAGCTTCGTGTGCGCAATTCTGGGTGGACGTTCTCCCCAGAGCAACTCGGAAATCAGCGCCGTCACTTTACGGAAATAGGATGGTGGAACCAGGATCGGGGTGTTTTCTAGCACATACAGGAGGCGCGGTAAAGCCTTCATTTTGAATAGCGCCGCGCGTCCCAACAGCGTAAGGGGCAAGGTTTTCCAGTGTCGCACATCCGCCCATAGACGGGTAAGAGGGGGCGCCAAGTTCAAGTCATAGAACGTAGCCGTGTCACTGGTGACCCGGACGCCCAAGTATTGAAACGAGGTATCAGCTATAACCAGCGGGCAGTTATCGGGAAGGATTGGCACCGGGCCTTTCAGCACGTAAACGACTGACTTCGTCCAGTTAATCATGTATCCGGAGTGTAATCCATGCGCGTCGCAGATCGCCAGCAAATTCGGGATGCCCGTGTCCGGGTGGGACAGGTAAATTAGCATGTCGTCGGCATATAGGGATATCCTGTCCTCCCAGGCGTCCCCCCACGTGAGACCTTTTAGCAGGGGAGTGGCCCTAATGACAGTAGCCAGTGGTTCCAGCACGAGGGCGAACAGCAAGGGGGACAGTGGACATCCCTGACGCGTCCCTCTAGCCAAGGGAATCGCTCGAGAGATGTGGCCGTTGGCCGCTACGTGTGCCACCGGATCCGTGTAGAGTAGTTTGATCCACGAAACGAATTTGGGACCAAAGCCCATACGAGCCAGGACCGCGAAGAGGTACTGCCATTCCACCATATCGAAAGCCATTCTGGCGTCTAGTGACAGAATGGCCGCCGGTTCCTGCAGTAAGTGGGCTCGCGCCACCACCCCATGCACGCGTCGGAGGTTAAGTGCCATGCTTCTGTGTGGCATGAAGCCTGACTGATCCGGGTGGACCAGACATTGCAAGTGTGGGGTCAGTCTGTTCGCAATGAGTTTCGCCAGTATTTTAGCTTCAGCATTAAGCAGTGAAATCGGGCGATACGATGTACATTCCGCGGGTGGTTTACCTGGTTTTGGGACAGTCACTATGGTTGCTACCCGTTGATCCAGGGGCAGAACCCCCGTCTCCCTGCACTCCGCGAACATGGCCAGGAGTGGCGAGCTCAGGGTGTCAGAGACTGACTGGTACCACTCAACTGGAATCCCGTTAGGGCCGAGCGCCTTGCCCGTACGTAATGCACCAATGGCCGCCCAGAGTTCTTCCTCCGTCAGATCAGCCTCCAATTCAGTCATCGCTTCCGAAGGCAAAGTTGCGACCGGTATGGTTTGCAGCGCTGCTACCGCAGCTTCCGCAGTGACAACCTCCAGTGGGGTGTAGACCGTCTGGTAGTGGTCAGCCAGGATCTCGATAATTTCGGAGGGACGTGTATGGGGCGTACCCATCGGATCCATTAATTGTAAAATGTGCCTGCCGCCCTCGTTCTTCCTATCTAGCCAAGCCAGTAGTTTGTTGGCCTTGTCTCCCACATCATAGACTCTTTGCGCAGTCGTCTCAATGTTTTCCACCGTTCGCTTTCTGAGGAGATCGGTATGCAACTGTTGGCGGAGGTGGAGTGTGTGGCGTGTGTCTTCCGTCGGGAGCGCCATATGGGCCGCATTAGCTTGCTCCATTTGCAGCTCCAGAGCCAGCAGTTCAGCTTTCTGCTCACGTTTATGTCGCGTTATCGCTGCAATCGCCTGGCCCCTGAACACTGTTTTATATGCTTCCCACAAAGTCGTAGGGGAGGACACCGTGCCTAAGTTTTCCGCGAAGTATAGCTTGGTTGTTTCCTTCAACGCTTTACGGACTTGAGGTATTCTGAGGTATCCTGGGTAAATGGGGTAAATTCTTTTACGAGCGATCGCTGCGCAGGACAGGGACATAGTCAAGGGGGAGTGATCCGAAATACCCCGAGGTCTAATACATACATCCTCCACCGTGAGTCGACCACCCCCCAGTGTGAGGAAGTAATCAATGCGAGATAGGCAGTCGTGTGTAGCAGAATAATAGGAGTACTGGAGATCCTCGGGGTGCAGGTGTCGCCATATGTCTACCAACCCTTGTGCCTCAACAAAGTCACTAAATCTGGACAGGCCAGGTGTTTGTGTCCGGGCCGGGAACCTATCTTTCGTAGCATGGGCCAACGCGTTAAAGTCTCCTCCCACCACTAGGTCTCCGTCCGGGAGTTCCAGAAGGAACTTCCCCAGGTCCGGAAGTGCAGCCGCATGCAATGCCGGGGGGATATATACAGACACCACATTAAGGGAGACTCCCTCCCACTGCCCACAAGCTGCCGCAAAGCGCCCGTAACTATCAATCTTGGTAGCCTGTAAAATAAATTTAGACGCTTTCTTCAGTAAGATGCCAGCCCCACGAGACCCCGTAGTGAAGTCCGAGTGTGCGATCATGTGGTATCCCCGCCTGTTCAGAGCCTTACTAGCCGCACCAACTAAGTGTGTCTCTTGAAGAAGGATCAGGTCGCAGTGGAACCGCCTAATACTTTGAAGAACCAACCCTCTCTTTACCTTATCCCCCAGGCCCCTCACATTCCAGGACATAATTTGTAACGGAGGCACAGGCCCCACTCCAGGAGCATCCATCACGTTACTCGGTTGGGACATTCCCGCCATTGTATATCTGTATGTAGAGACCCAGGACCTGTAAGGCTCGGCAGTGACATGTCTGATGAGTACCCAGTCCCGGGGCATTCCCCCCTCGCCAGCAGTGGCTGGCCTGGCGTCTTCGAGTCAACAGCAGGCCATTCGGCGTGCGTAGTCCGGTCCAACGCGACAAATGTGGATACCAATGTAATTAGCAGAGTCGAACAATACAAACCATGAAACCGCAACAACCCTCCCCTCCCCAAAACTCCCCCCCTCCCTGCTTCCCTGCCACACGGACTCAGAACTGCCCGCCACCCCAACTCAGCAGAGTGCTTGAACCCACCCAAGTAAAAGTACAAAGTTACTTGCTCGTCGGGGTGAGGAGTACTCCAATGTCAGCGACCCCTCGTACCCTCTGCAGGGGCCCTCAGGCCAGTGCGCACGGCAGCACAGGCAGCAGCCATAGTGTCAAAAAAATAGTCTCGTACCTGCCGGGTCACTAAACATCAACCTCCAGATCAGCATCAGCATTGTCTCTCAGCGGCGAAGTCCTTTCGGTTTCAAAGCCCTCACCTCGATTCTCGCCCTGGTCCACCAGAAGTCGGCCCCTTTGACTTCGCCCTTGACGGCGGGGTTGTGAGGCTGGCCGCCATCCGTCCAGCCAGTCCCGGGCAATCTCAGGATTATCAAAGAACCAGGTTCGATTTTCCGCTACCACCCGCAGTTTCGCCGGGAAGATCATGGAGTATTGGATCTCCCTCCTCCTAAGTTCCTTTTTGACGTCCATGAACGTTTTCCTTCTTCTGGCCACCTCCGCTGTATAGTCCGGGAAAGAAGCCACGGTGGAGTTCTGGACCTTTATAGGTGGGGACACTCGCGCAGCCTGTAGGATGGCATCCCTATCTCGGAAGTTAAATAGTCTCGCCAGGATTGGTCTAGGGGGTGCTCCCGGTTTAGGCTGACCACCAGGTACTCTATGCGCCCTCTCGACCGAAAAGAACGATGACAATCCCTTCGGTTGGAGCTGCGATTTGATGAGGTCTTCCACAAAAAGGTCAGTCGCTCTAGTACCTTCCGACTCTGGAATTCCAAGAATACGGATGTTGTTCCGTCTGGAGCGTCCTTCTTGGTCGTCCAGCTTGTCCTTCAGTATTTTATTCTCAGCCACAACTGCCTCCATCGCCGTCTGGAGCTCCGAGACATCCTCCACCAGTGATTTTGCGACAACCTCCAGCGAGCCCACTTTTTCGGCCATTTTGTGGAGGTCTGCTCGGATGAGGGTGATTTCCGTCGAGATCGAACCCACCGTGGTCTGGACTTGCGTGAGAGCTCTCATTACGTCGTCCAGGGTTGCCTTCTTCGACCCCGCAGTGTCCGCCGGTCTCGTAGATGCATGCCGTTCTTCCGCCGGAGGGGAGGCCGTTTTATCACTGGTGTATCTCTCGATACGTGTCTGGGTCGTGCCGCCCTTGGCGCCCTTTCCTGCCATGATGACCACTGTAGAGCGCAGCAGGTCAGTTGGTGGGACGGATCAAGAGAGATAAGGTCAGCCACAGGCCCGGCCCCACCTGCAGCACTGCCAGGGCAGACAGTCGGATGTAGAAGGGGATCACGCCCCCAACGATGGTGGAGAGTCAGCCACGGTACGTTTGCCCCGCCAGGCTTTCCGCCCCCTCCGGTAGCTTCACCCCAATTACGTTTGCAGGGTCACAGCTATGGAGCAGTGCGGGGTCCCACTATGGCTCCGGGGCGCCACTGGGAGCGCCTCGTGTCTAGTGTGTCCCTGGGCGTTACCACGGGCCCATGCTATGGAAGTTGGTAGGCAGTCACCGGTCCACCATTTGTGTCCCCCAGTACTGGAGTCGCGCAGATTTGCGTTGCAGGCGTAGCGCCTGGTGCTGCCTCCCTGCTAAACGCACGCAGGTGGTGGAAATGAGGGGGGGGGGAGAGCTCCCAGGTACTCCGCAACCCCCGCGGATCTTGCCCGCTCCGGTGGTAATCACTGCTGGCTCCTCACCGTACCCTTCCAGCTCCCTCCTCACAGCGCCTCGGTCCACGACAGGTCCTCCGCCCCACCAGCTGCGCAGGATAGCGTGGGCGCTGCACCGGTAGAGCCAGCGTAGGCAAGAAAGGTCGCCGAGCCTTCCGCGGGGTCTCCTACCAGTCCCGGCCACTTCCGGTCTGTCACCGCCGGGCCGCACACACTTCCGGCCGGGCGCGCTGGCAACTGGCTTCCCCGGTCTCTGGCCTGTGGTCTGGGCTCGCTGATCCTCGGCCGCAACTCAGCCACCCGGCACCCGAATTCCTCCCGGTTGCTCGCCGCCTGCACCGCCCGGCTCCGGGCCCTCGGTGCCCCCGCCTGAGGCACAATTCTGCCACGGATGTATATTCGGATCGTCAGAGAGGCCGCTTCGTGATCGGAGCTAGTCCTCTACGCTGCCGCCATGTTCGGCCGCTAGCCACGCCCCAGATAGAGACTTTTACTTTTAAATCTTTGGTGCTATTTTGTGATTTTGTGTGTAACTTTGATATCTTCTGCTTTTAAAAACTTGCCTTACCTGGCTGCACAAGACTCGCCCCTGTCAATCCACCGCTCAGCTGCCCTGCGCTGACAGCGGGTCTCTCCTAACAATCACGGCGCCATTGCCGGCGTGCGACTAGGCCACGCCCCCTTGGAGGCCACGCCCCCTCCCGAGTAGGTATAAAAGCTGACCACTAGCGCTACCTGCCAGAACCCTGAACCTCCTGAGGCAAAATAGCCGGGAGATAGAGACTTTTACTTTTAAATCTTTGGTGCTATTTTGTGATTTTGTGTGTAACTTTGATATCTTCTGCTTTTAAAAACTTGCCTTACCTGGCTGCACAAGACTCGCCCCTGACAATCCACCGCTCAGCTGCCCTGCGCTGACAGCGGGTCTCTCCTAACAATCACGGCGCCATTGCCGGCGTGCGACTTGGAGGCCACGCCCCTCGCCTGCATAAAAGTATGTGTCACTTCCGTACGCGCAGCGGACGGGCGCAGCGGGCGCGCCGTTTGCGTGCCGAAGGCGCGCCTAAGGCAAGCCCGTCTGCGGCCGTCCGCGCCGTGCCTAGGGCCAGTCCCCCTGCCCGTCCGACTAACATCGACCGCACGTGCTGGACCAGATCCCAACTTCTCTTCCTAAAACCCACTACCTGCCCGGCTACTTCACGATGTTGCCCGGATCACTTGGAAGAGGCTTCTTACCACTGCCCCCGTTGCAATTTCACGCTCTTGCCGTGGAGTCGTCGCTCCTCTCCCTGCCCTAACCTGCCTACCCGCCAGTCCCTCCCCCTTACGCTGAAAGCTGGCCTGGTCAACTGCAGGTCTTTGCCCCGCCATACCAACGAGATCTGGATGTCAATTATCTCCGACGCTTGGGACATCCTATTTCTCACCGAGACGTGGCTCACAGATTCCTCCACCCCTGACATCCACCTTGCCATCCCGCCAGGCTACACCTTAAAGGGCATCAACCGTGCAGGGGGCAAAACAGGAGGCGGTCTAGCCATCATCCTCAAATCTCATCTTAATTTGTCTACTACCAAATTGACAAACATAGGGATGATTGAAGCTATGTACTTCACTGTCTCGGATTCCGCGGCAGTTATACTGGCTGGTACACTAGTATACAACCCTCCTACCACCTCCACTCTCCCACTAACTGCGCTCACCCACCAGCTGGCTGATCTCTCCCTCAAACACCAATACTTTTTGGCGCTGGGAGACTTCAACCTTCATGTGGACAACCCTCTCTGCTCGAAAGCGAACAATCTACTTGAAACTATGCAGAGCTTAAACCTACTACAATTAGTCAAAGGCCCCACTCATACAGCTGGACATACCCGTGACCTAATTTTTTCTAACTGCACGAACATCACAGTCCTCCCTTCTCTCCCTTTCACCTGGTCTGACCATTTTCTTATCCCCTTCAAACTTGCGCTAAACCTAAAACCCGCCCCCAACAAAGAGCTGAGGAGAAAATGGCATAAAGTTACCACTGCCACCTTTGACCCAGTATTCCACTTTCAGCCGGAACCCCACTCCAGCGATATCGATGGAAATGTCACCAGACTCAACTCTGCTTTGTTCCAGGCCATCGATTCCATCGCCCCCCTCAAATCCATCTCCTCCACCAGATGCCGCCCTTCTGCTCCTTGGTTCTCTACCACCCTCCGTGAGGAAAAAAGCAGATGCAAAACACTCGAACGCAAGTGGCGACAAAATTACGACCCTGAAGCCAAAGCTATTTACAAAACCGCGTTAAAAAATTTCCTTAAACAAAAAAAATAACCATGAGAGACTACTTCTCACTACAAATTGCCAATGCCAAAAACTCCTCAAAAACCCTTTTCAATATTGTCAGAGATTTCATTAAACCCCCCCCCGCTACGGCCACGCAGAACTCACCTAGCCAGACACTATGCGATGGACTCTCTGACTTTTTCTTTGAAAAAATAAATAAATTACGTGCCGCCTTCCCTTCCGGGGTAGCCCCTCCGCTCCCACACACAAGGGCTCCGGAAGCCGTCTCCCTGCAGTCATACAACGAACTGACTCTTGAGACCGCACTTAGGCTATTCACCCAATGCAGATCTGCTGCTCCCTCCGATCCTATCCCCGCCAAAATCATGGGTGATCTGGCCCCCTCACTGGCAAGTTCCTTTCTCTCCATTTGGAATGCCTCCCTCCATCATGGCATCTTTCCTACTACGTGGAAGGAAGCACTGGTTGTCCCCATCTTGAAAAAGCCCGATGCCGACCCTACCCAATTCACTAACTAACGTCCCATTTCCCTCCTCCCGATACCCGCTAAAATTCTGGAAAAGGCAGTGCAACTACAACTTACAGAGTATCTGGAGGTCAACTCCCTTCTGCACGATTCTCAGTCTGGATTTAGAGCGGGTTTCAGCACTGAGACGGCTCTATTGGAAGTGGCTGAAACTATTCGTGAGTGTGTAGATAGGTCGAGGAGGACCAACATGGCCTCCTCGCCTCTATCTGCCGCTTTTGATACGGTCTCCCACAATATACTCCTAAACCGTCTCAAGCAGGTTGGAATCAGCGGCATCGCTCTTACCTGGATTGAATCCTTCCTCACAGGCAGAAGTCAGAGGGTGATACTGAGACCATTTAAATCAGAGGGTAAACCCCTGCTGTGTGGTGTCCCGCAGGGCTCTGCCCTCAGCCCTCTGTTTTTCAACGTCTATCTTGCTCCCCTGGCCGCCGTGGTGGAGTCTTGTGGAGTCAGAGTGGTCTCGTACGCTGATGACACTCAGCTGCTATTCTCTTTCACAGACTACTCCACGTTTGCCAACTTCCGCCAATGCCTAGACAACATCAATATTTGGATGACTAATAATCATTTAAGACTTAACTCTGATAAAACAGAAGTTCTGTTTTTTAATCAGAAAAACCCTATCTCCCCTTCCCTATGGTGGCCTACAGTACTTGACCCCGCACCCATCCCAGTTCACTCTGTTCGCAACCTGGGTTACCAGTTCGACGACTCACTTTCATGCAAAGCACAAGTCAATAAGGTCACCTCTGCCTGCTTCATGAAGCTGCGCATGATCAAGAAGATCCTTCCCTATCTACCCTTGGTCGCCCGCCGAACGGTCACTCAGGCCCTCATCACCTCTCACTTGGACTACCCTAACAGCCTGTACGCCAGCGCTCCTCAATATCTGATCGACCGGCTCCAGATCGTTCAGAACGCGGCGGCTAGACTGATTGGAAACATCCCCTACCGTCAGTCAGTCGCCGCCTATCGCAAGGAGCTACATTGGCTCCCTATTGCAAGCCGCATCCAGTCCAAGATCCTCACCCTCGCCTTTCGAGCTATCAACGGCCTTGGTCCCATCTACCTTCAAAAGCGAGTATCAATATCCCACTCCGTTAGATCACTGCGATCTAACCACTTACGCCTTCTGACCTCTCCCCGCTTTCGACGTGCCAGAATGGGCGGCAGATGGTTCAGCGTAATCTCTGCTAAACTGTGGAACTGCCTCCCAATCGACCTCAGGTTCTGCCCGTCCGAATCCATCTTCCGTGCTAGATTAAAAACCTGGCTGTTCTCCGGACTATGATCCCTTCTTGCTGACTTCCTTCTCTCCCCCTTTTTCCCCCCGAGGCTCTGGTTCTAGCGCCGGGACACCCCTTCGGGGGTAGCTGTGCGCTCTATAAACTACATAAATAAATAAATTGGTGTAATCAACTAGTTTATGGATAACCCTAAAACGACAGTTAACATTTCCCTCCCAGAATTGTAGCCCTACTTCACTTCTACTTTTTTTTTGTGTAGAGTTTTATATAGCGCGAACTAGACCCGACCCGAATCGGGTATCAGAGCGCTTTACATACCACAAGTTACGTTTTACATGAGGACACACACTTTCATTTTTAGGCACGGGGAGATTAAGTGATTTGCCCGGAATCACAGGAGGTTTTGGCGTCGTTACCGAGACTCGAACCCAGATCCCCAGGTCCTTAGCCGTTAGGCCAACTCTACCATCTTTACCAAAAAAATGCTCTTCCAGCTCCTAATCTATATTAATTTCTCCACACTCATATGCTCTTCATTACTAAGTGTTATTTATCAACTTTCATTCCTTGGATGGCTATCTGAATTTCATGCTGTGGTACAAAATTTGAATTTAGTTGACATATTATTATTGAAATTTAACATATGTTAATGCCAACAGCTCATCATAGGTGTGTAGGAAAGGGGAAGGAGGGAGGTAAATTGGTTAGGATAATTCATAAAATATAGTAAATCGGTCAATACCACTAGGATCCAGAGTGTTTGTCTGGGAGTTCTTTTTCTTCAGGCAGTGAGATCAGATGGAGATAGATTTTTTTTTTTAAATATCACTTGCATAGGATCACAGATAATAGAGCCATAGATCTTTTAAGTATTTCTGAGAGAAGTCTCCTTGTATGGATTCAATTCTGTGAGTTGCACAGACCAAGTTCAACCATTGCTTTTGGGTTGGCGGTGTGGAGGTCTTTCTTGTGTTTGGTAATTTATCGTATCTCAGTCAAGCTGAGCATCCTTGAGGTGGCCATAGGCTTTTGGGTTGGCGATGTGGGGGTCTTTCTTGTGTTTGGTAATTTATTGTATCGCAGTCAAGCTGAGCATCCTTGAGGTGGCCATAGGGTTCTCTGTAGTATGAAGAAGATGCTGTGTGATAAAGCAGAGGTTTTGCACGTCTGCTGGTTCTGTTCCAAAATTATACTTGGATGTCTAATAGCTGCAGGTTTGGAGAATTTGCCCATTAAACCAGAGCATTAGGCTTTGTAAGGCTTCCATAATTACTGTGGTTTTTCATAGATCGCATTGAAACTGAAGGAATTATGGCTTTTTTGTTGAAAATCATGAATCTAACATTTGTATTGTGAAGGTGGAATTTCTTTCTAGGGAGAACTTGTAATATAGATTGTCATTTCTTTTCTTTTCAACAGTCTAGGCCAAACTCTGAATGCTTTGGAAAGATCTTCGAGTCCTCATGAGATAGGTGGCTTATGATGTAGTGTTTCATCCAAGAGTTCCAGAAAACCTGTGTACAGATGGTACATATTTTTGCATTATACTGTTGCTAATTATTCAGCTGGTGTTTTGTAGGAACCTAACAATTTAATAGGACTTATTAGGATTTCCTTGGTAGCTAAGCGGGTGATGGATGTAGAGCTATCTCTTCTTTTGATAGTTGAGTGGAATAATGTTAAAGATATATGATGGGTTAAGGAATGGTAAATTCAACGTGTCTGCAGGGGAGAGCAACCAATATTGATACTCCACTAGTCTGATGATTGTTTGGTAAGTAATAAGTTGAGGCCACCGAAATGCTTAGGTGGTTGCAGTTTGGCAAGGTAGATTTTCAGACTTTTCCCTTTTAATGGAAAGGCTTTGAGTAGCTTGCCAATTTCTTTAACCGCATGCGTGCGGGCGGAATTCCGCCCGTACGCTGAGTTTTTTAAAAACGCATGTTACGTGACGAGCTGGGCTCGTCATGAGCGTGCGTAGAGGCTACCTCATGACGAGCCCAGCTCGTCATCAGCGTCGAAGGGGTTAAAGAAACGAAGCATTGTCAAAGTATATTGGATAATTGGTTTAAGCATTGTTTTGATGGTGTCAAGGAGGGCCCTAGGAGGGGGATCAGTTAGATATTTTACTTCTGGACCAGTCTAGGATTTTATTCTGGTTCAAGGATAGGAAAAGGTCTAATTCGGTGGAAAATGATGCCCAAGTTGTTACTTAATTTGTGTGCCAGGTGAAGTTAGTTGAAAGGCTTTTGGCTAAAAGAAGTTGGTCTTTGTCCTATTTAAGTTTGCATCCTAAAATATTAGTGTATCAGTTTACCTTTTCTTGGAGAATTGGTATTGGGTTTACAGGTTTGTTTAAGAATAGGATATAATCCGTGTATGCTGAGTTTATATTCATGAGCTTGTATTTTGCTACCTTGGATGGTTAGGCTTAATCGAATTCTAGTCTGTAATATTGCAAGGACTGATATAGTGTAAGAAGACACCATTGCTTGATTCTTCTTGAGAGAATGAAACATTCTGACAGCAGCCCGTTGATTGAAATTGATGCATTCAGCTTGCTGTAGAGGTTTTTTTTCTGCATTTGAAATTTTATTACGTTTTTACAAGAATCTAACAAGCCACTTTGTGTGTTACACCTTGTACAGTGTAAATCCCAACTTCACGCCAACCTCCTTCTTCCACCATAAGTTGAGACACTCGATGTGCCAACTGTAAGGAAAAGAGTTTGGATCTTCCCATGCCTCCCATCTAGCCATTGTGATTCTTTGGAACTCTCTGCCCCCCTATTCGGGGCCTCAACAATCTTATTGATTTTAGAAAAGCTATTAAAACTACTGTGTAGGCTGCTTTCTGTGGTGATGTTGCCTTTCTGCTGTTAGCGCCGGGACGCCCCTTGGCTGGGGCAGCTGTTGTGCTCTACAAATGTTTTAAATAGAAATGTCACTATCACTATTCTAATTCTTACAGGCCTCAAGCAACGTAGTGATCTAGGAGCGGGCAAGCAAAGTGTGAGCCCTTGTTTAGGAAATGCAGCTAGCCCAGTCCTGCCCCCTTGGACTGGTCAAACATTATCAGATGGCGCTCTCTGTGACTTGAGCTCTGATTGGTCCAGATGGCTCAAGTAGGGCAGGTAAAAGGCTAATATATTCTCTAAAAAGTTTTAGTGTGGATCTTTGCATCAGAATTTAAGAAGGCTATTGGCTGCAGGAATCAACAGGATTCCCCAGTTTGTATATCATGGTAATATTTGCTTCCTTCGTTGAGGGTGTAACAATTTTGGACTGGAGAAAGGAATTGACCATCTTCACAGGGTGTGGGGCAATCAATGTGAATGTGTTTGTAAGAGCTATTTGTGAACCCATCTCGACCCGGACTTTAATTCGTTTCAATTGTTTAATTGCTGTTGCTGCTACTTCCATCTTTATGAGCTTCCAGGGTATCTCCTATTCTTCGAGGCAATGAGGGCATTCCAACTGTTGAGAGGAATGTTTCTTGATCTACTCGATTCTTGAGGTTCTCAGCATAGAGCCTATTTTAGTATTCATTAAAGGTGTTGTTTTGCTTGCTCATTTTGCCAGACTCTACCTTGGGATTCTCTGATGTTGGGAATTATGTGTTTGGGGGCAGCAGTGTCTTCTCAGAGAACTTCTTTCAAACAGGAGCACTTTTCTAATTTCTCTGTAGCTAGAGCCAGGTGGCCGTGTAGGGAAGTCTCAGATTTAAGGGATTTGTGTAAGCCCATGGGCATCCTCTCATCTCAATTTCTAATTTCTGCTTCTAGATTCATATTTCTTTTTTGCTCTAGTCTCCCCACTATATATTTGGTCTCCAATGACTGCATTGAAGGCATCCCACAAGGTGATTACTTCACTCGTGTCATTGATCTGGAAAAGTTCAATTAGACGCTCACTTCGTTGTTGGCCTATAAATCTAGCCTACAAAAGAAAAATGTATCCTATTTCTAATTTGCCCTTGTGGTAGGTCTGAGGTCCAATCCACGGCTACACTAACATTGTGAGGTCTGAGAGCACACACTCCCCTACCTTCATCGTTCTAGTGCTTTGAAAAAGTCCCACAGAGCCCAGGCTTGAGATATCCGTGAATATGACCACTGTACATCCCAAAAATATGTTGATCATGTGTGATTAGTTACTGCCAAATATCAACTGGCTCTTGTTCTAGCATTGTTTCCTGTAGTTTGCTCGACATATTGCCTGTAGATATTTTTTGTGGGTATCGATCAAGTGTGGGGTTCGGGAGTAACTTGAAGTCTCCCACGCCTATTAGTTCTCTTGGGACCCATTCCTTCACTGTATGGCGCATAGTCCTCAAGAAGTGTTCTTGATTGGCGTTTGGTGCTTACATGGCAAGAATATCTCACCCTTTTCCTCCCATTACCCCTGTTGCATATACACATTTTTCTTCCTGGGAGTTTAAGCTTATTTTTGTAACTGTGAAGTCACAATCTTTTTGCTGTCGTAACTCCACATCTCTTGGCTTCTTCGATTGAATGAAAGTGTCGTCGGGAATAGCTGTATTTTGGGAACATCCCTTTTAAAAAAGTGAGATTCCTGGAGGTAAATTATGTTTGGCAGCTCAACTTTAGTGCTCCTGTAATTGTTTTGCCTTTTGGCAAGGGGAGTTCAAGCTTCTGACATTAACCATGATGATGCCAGCTTAGAAATATCAGTTCTAATAGTTATTTGAAAAGTGTACTTGGATATCCCACTGTCAAAAGGCACTTGTCTCTTGTTGGGGGGGGGGGGGGGGGAGGGTTCCTCCCTCTCCAACGACCCAAGCCCAACACACACACACACACACACCCCTTGACCCTAAAGTAATCACCAACTCGAACATAAGAACATCTTTTAGGGAAAGGACTAGATAAATCACTGATGCTTGAGTGGAATGTGTCGTAGCCAAATGCACCTCCTTTGGACCTTGCCCCACCAGCCAGTAGCACATGGGTGCACACAATATATAGACTGTGCAGCAATAGTAACATATACCGTCAATTCAACCATATTGAACTTTCAAGAGTGGTTACAGACATTTCGACCCCCCAAGATTTTTGTGGAGTGCATCAAGGTGTATTTCAAAGGAGTTCTTTACATTTCCTAATAAGAACTTTGTTGCTTGATCAATAAAAATCATTGTAATCAAAACATCTTCACAATTACACAATATATAAAGAAAGCTGTACCACTGACTGGTATTAACAATTCACCAATACTTTCATAGTTATATCATAGTACCGTTCCCGTTCACCACACATACTTTGCAAAAATGGATTTATAAAATCTATCAAACATGGGCTAACTCATGCAATAAATCGTAATCCAACATATTATAAAGTACATCAATAATTACAATAACTGGATATTACACATTGTGGATATCAAAGTGCTGACGTGAAATAATTAGTAATTCCATTGTACAAAACAATTGTAAAGTGCATCAATTACAATAGCAGAGTAACTTCAATTATTACGTTCCTAATTATTACCCTACCGACATGAACATTAAGATCTACAAAATATTAAACTATGCAAAAGTCTCTTAAGTACAACTAATATAGATCTAATACATCTCGAATTGACTGTACCAAACATTTTTTGGGCTGCATTTAAATATATCAATTGGCATAACAACGGGGTCGACTCTGCAGTAAGAGACATAAGTGCCTGGTGAGCTGATCTAATCCTGATCTTCAAAAATAGGGGTTTCAGAATATACGCCGTATGTTAATCAATTTGGGACACACACATTCTATATGAACTAATGATTCTGTGGCCATCCGCATATTGTACAGTTAGTATCCTGCCACTGCTGAATCCAAGGCTACGTGCCCTCTTTTGTTAGATTTATTCCCATTCGTAGATTAAACATTTATTTATTTTTTTGCCGAAAAATGAGCAGTCCGATATTGCTGAATACGTAGACTGGTATGAGTTAATCACATACCATGCATGTTTTTTCCCTACTAGTGCGTTTTTATCCAACTTAAGGAATTCAACTTTGATTTGTTTTTTTTTAATTAACTTATAATTGGGGATTTTGAATTCTTGCAGTGCTATTTGCAGGTCAATATCCCTTAGGCAAGTTAAGAAATGAGATCTCCATTTAACAGCATAAGTAGACTTATTTATTTCAAGCCAGAAATTGTTCTCTAGGGAAGGAGGAGCAGAAGAAAACATACATTTCAAAAACGCACCTTCTGACACCAAACACTGTCGTTGAAGACCTAACTCGAATCTTATTCCTGCCTGGCCTACTGGTCTGGAGATCCTAAAGTTGATTTTAAAGCCTTAACTACCAGTAAATCTAAGAGCTCTGCATCTTTGCCTCTAGTAATGGTTGAACCATATAAAAGGGTTGGCTGTAACTTTGCTTTTATGACATAAAGAATATGATCAGAAGATTGACAGTTCAATTATTTTTTTCAAACATTTAAAAGCATCCGCAGTTTTTTCCCTTATGTCTTTAAAATGGTATTTAAAAGATTCTCTGTTAGCGAACACAACCCCTAAATATATATGTTTTAACAACTTCAAGAGGAGTTGGCTTAACGGCTAGGGCGGTCGACCTCTAATCTGGGGAACCGGGTTCAAGTCTTGGCAATAACGCTGAACATCCTGTGATTCTGGGCAAATCACTTAATCTCCTTGTGCCTAACAAAAATGAATGTGTCCTCATGTAACTCAACTGGTGCTATGTAAAGCGCTCTGATACCCGATACCGGGTCAAGTTTGCACAATATAAAACTCTGTTAAAAAAATAATTGGCCCTGCTCTGGCCCTCCATGTGTTAAAGGTCTGTTTTGCAGGTTCAATTTTTATGCTTTTAGTTTTTTTAACATTCGGTTCAAGGCCTATCGTTTGTATATAGTCATCAAAAGCCTTTGAGTCTTTGTAGGTCAATAGGAGTGTGGCTCAAAAGAATAGTATCATCAGCATATTGGAGGTTGCTGATTTGCACCTATCCCAACCTTGGGACATGAGCATTAACAGAGCCTAATTGCTGAAGAAGGTATGATAAAAATAGGTTAAAAAGGCATCATGCAAGAACACAACCTTGCTTTAGGCCATTATATGTTCTAATTTTCCTTGATAAAGAACTACCATCACCCAGCCTGACTTAAACCCAGGTATCCATATACAAAAGGATAATAGCCTTCAACAGTTTCACTGGGATACCACAACCAAGCATTTTTTTCCGTAACAAATTTCGAGGCACTGAATCAAAAGCTAGCTTTAGATATATAAAGGCTATAAATAAATGTTGTTTTTTAAGACAGCCCGCTCCGCAAGTAAAGTAAGTTCCAACAGGTTGGTAGTGTTAGATTGGCCCTTCTGAAAACCAGTTTGGTTAAGCGGAATGTTTTCCTGCGTGGCCCATTTTTCTAATACTTTCTACAGACTTCGTGGCGAAAACTTTAGCATAAACATCAGTCAATGAAACTAAACGGTAGTTAGCAGACACTTTTATAAATAGGCTGCAGTACGCTTCCTTGCCATGATGCTGGCACAATTTCCAATGTCAATACTTCATTCAACAATTTGTCGCGTTCCAGCCCACAAGTCCGCATTGGCACGGAACATGGCATTAGGCAGCCCATTAGGACCGGGAGCACCATTTGAACGAAGCCCACGTAGCAGAATTAATTGCAGTCAATTAATATTGACTACAACTTATACCTTCTAAATTAATACACAAATCAAAACTGTAATCACTAGGTTTCCCAGAAGTACACTTCCCCAGGCACATGCCACTCACCATATCAATAGTTGATGTTCTGTTATTCGCATAAGCAAAACACTGTTGATTTACAGCTTGATCCACCATGCCATACAGATTAGTAATAAAAGTTACCCAACCAGTTTCCGATATGTTTACACAAAATGCCCTGTTGTCTCCCCTTTCAAGCTTGTTAATTATTTCCCACAATTCTTTAAATTTCCTAAAAAGACTCTGGCCTAGTCAAGTCTGACACCCACAAATCTTTGTTTCCCTCTTTCATAGTGCAGATCACGTGGGTTCTGGATGTAGCTTGGATCCAGAGTGCCAATTGAAAGACGTGTCTATCAGATGTGTTGCTGGAGTCCACATCCTGTGATTACCAGTGCGAGTCATGTGTCCAGGATGGTTTCTGACAGGTCCTGGTATATAGTCACCACGTTCCCTCTGAAGGCAAGTCTTTCTTCGCTTCCCTAATATTTCTGTCCTTCAACTTGGAGCAGCGTGGCTTCACCACCATGTGTCTGGGAGAGGACACTGAGGCGTCTTTTAGAGCTCCCACTCTTTGGGCTTGCAGAGGTCTTATCCTCACTCAAGATAGACCTGAACAGGTCAGTGCAGAACCTTTTTAGTATCTGAGACTTCCCCTGCTTCTTTAGCATTCTATATTCTGGTGTAATCTCTGCACGACCTATCGCCAAGGTCAGCAACATTTTCTGTTTCAGATCATCCTTCATTCCAACCAGTAACGATTTGGGTGGTCAACCAATCCTAGCTATGACTGGCCAAATGGACTTTATTTTTCAATAAATCTCTGATGGTCTGTGCATCATTGTTGAGATCTGCTAGGACCGCTTTAATTTTTGTTGTCAGAGCTTGTAGCTGTGTGAAGAATCTCTGAAATCTTCTGTTGGACTTCAAGAGACCTAATTTCATCACCAAGGAATACCTGAAATTATGGCTTTCTTTTAAGCACGTCCAGCGCCAGATAAAATAGGTCTTTTCGCTTTTTTAGCAGCTTCTTTTTTTCTTCTTGACCACAAGGGTTATGATTTTGCTTCGTAGATTAGCATTGTATCCTTCCTGGTAAGTTTCTGTAGAGGTTGACTTTGTGTTCTTGATCCTAAAGAATTCTTTCTAAGCAGGTTTTACGATGTTTTGATATTTTGGTCATTCGGCAGTTTAGTGTTGAGGCACCATTTGGGAAGGTGTTGTTGAACATTCTGTTCCCCGGTGTCATTGACAGGGCAGAATGATCCGAGGTAATGATTACTCCAATATCGTTAGCTACAATTTTGTTGAGATCGGTATTGTGATGTGGACAGATCTACCGGTCTTGTTGAAGTTTATGTGTAGGGTATTGTAACACCATTCTTTACCTGGTCAGGTTCCTTTTAGTTTAGAACGTTCTGCTTTGTTGAGGCTAGTTTCTTGTATAAGGCTAATGTTACATCTTAACCTTTTCAGGTGGGTGAGGAGTCTCCTACTCTTAATTAGGTTATTGAGTTCTTTCATGGAATACAGTTGAAATGCGTTGTCCGTACCTGTGAGGAGCTAAGCGACTGGCACTAATGATGAACACATAGGTTGGAATCTGCCAACAAGGGGAAGTCATTATCTAACGAGAGGAAACAGATGATCTGAGGGCATCTAGCTTAATGGTTTATGCTGCGCATCATGATGCAATGCTGAGTCGGCCTTAGTTGAGGAGTGGCAGAAACGCTACCATTTTGTATTGGAGTATTCGAGGGTCTGTTGCTTGGAGTATTTAATCGAGGTGGGAATGACGGATTCATTTCCATTTATTAGGGTTCAAATTGTTGAGGAAGATTTGCTGTTCTTTCAGTTTGTAGAACATTGTCATTGTGGGTGATTTTGCAGTGGCTATCCTATTTTATGCCCTATCTGAAGTTTGTTTTCAATATTAGTCTCATGTAGTCTTTTATTTTTCTTACTGTTGTAGCTTTTGCTAGTTTTTGCAAGAGGAAGGTTTGAATTCACCCTGTTTTCGTTTTGTTCTAAAATCATTGTGGTCTGTGTGTATTCAAGACAGAACATGGTGATTCTCTTAAGGGTGATTCTGATTGCTTGAGATAGAGGGCTGAGCAGGTGGTCTTGTTCCATATTGCCACAAATCCAGGGGAATATTTAGTAGTCTGGACCGAAAGAGAGTTACGAAAGAGCGTCTTTGCATTTCCTCTCTGGGATCCAATACAGTCTTAAATTGTTTCATCTACTTCTATTTTCCATATCATTTTGAGCTAAGTTTCATCTGTTATAGCTCTTAGGCTCTAAATGGGAAAGGTTTCGGGTGTTCTATTGGTGTTGTCATTGATGTTCCTTACCAGGTTGTCAAACTTCACTTTGATGGACTTCGAGTTGTCTTTGGTTGAGGTTAGGCAAGGTATGAGTGCTTTGAGTTCATTCATGACTTCGCTGTGTTGGCTCATTGTGAGGATTTATGGGTGAAGGAATCTCTTTATGCAGGATTTCGGACAGTTGTTGGGGTCAATATTTGGTTAGCAGCTTTACGTATTGCAGGTGAAGTGGAGTCATTTCAATTACAACCTCAGTTTTAGGGCAATAATGAAAGCTAGGGTGCACCATTTCCTGAGTTATAGAAGAAGTTCTGGGCGGGGGGAGGGGGCATGGTTACTGTTTCTACCCCTGTTAATGGTGCAGTCACTTCCACTTTCACAGTGTAGGTTGTGGTTTGGAGGAAGGGTTCTCGATTGCTTTGCTTACACACTGCTTGCTATGCAGAGTGCAAATGGCTGCGAAGTGCAGGCAGCCAGTTGCTTATTGTGCTGGCTCGGTGGGCTGAGATCTGCACTCTGTAAGGGGCATGATTTTGTGCCAGATGGTCCCCGTGGGCTATAAAGTGCTGTGTAGGCTTCCCTGTATGTAGATCATAAAGGTTGCTGAGAGGGTAAGAAGAAAAACGCGGAGCATTGAGTATTAACAAGTTGCAGTTGTTACTGTGTGTTTGCAGTTTGGCATTGTGGATGCTGTGATGCTTTAGTGTTTTTAGACTGTTGATATTGAGGGAACTCTGTAACTAAGAATCCAAGATGGCGACCACGACTACTGGTTAAGTCGGATGCCTGGAAAATGGCTGGGAATAGCAAGACCAAAGTTTGATATTTCTATAATCCCAGCTAGAGCCTCAGCATTATTATTCATTCCTTTGTGTTTTAGATGGGGAGGATTGAGAAAGGTGTGGGACTTTAACCGTGTGGTATCTGTGGGATTCCCCTATCACAAGATGGCAACTTTGGCTGCAAAATGGGAGTCGGTGTGATGTGGGAGAGGCATGGTAACAGCAGGAGCTAAGTAATGAGCAAGGTGCAACCGTACCTATTCTTTTGGTCTATAATTCCAGATGCCCCTTGGTCCGTCGATAATTCTGTTGTGTCTCGGTAGTGATGAATTACGGCTTTATCTGTGATGTTCGAAATAGGGTTTCTGGTTGGCAGACGATGCACCCTGTCCAAGCACGAGCCAGTCATAGTCGGGGTAAGTCACTACACAACCTAAATTATCTTGTGCTCACCCTTGTGTAGCTTGGCATTGGGTAAATGTGCCTAGCCCAGCAAGGCACTGTGACTCATGGTCTGTCCTACCATACGGCTGGTCCTGGCGGGCAAGGTAGGAATACAGAGGACAAATCTCCTTGACAAGAGTGTGACAACAGGAGTCTTCCACACCCGAACAGACGATGAGGCACAGTGCCTGGCTGGGCAAGGTAAATATACCTAGTGACTTTGAAAGGCAAGGTAGGTCCTCTCTTTCTTTATATGGTCACCGTAACCAGTATAGGGGTCCATACATGAGCCCTGATGAATGACGGAGACCAAGTTAGGCTACCCATGGGTAGAACCATGTTGATACCTCAGAGATAGCGAGGGCAATGGTTCCCAGTAATGTCCTCTGAATTTACTTTCCAGTAGTTTTATATATACCCAGAGAACCACCTATTAAAGGATTCTTTGTGTTTTACTCTGAGGTATTTTTAGCTGAATTAACTGGATCCTGGGTATTTATCCAGACTAAATAATTTATAAGAACTCCCTCAAGATAGTCCCACTTGAGGTCCAAAAGCTGCCTCCCTCTTGGAGAACTTCGCCAACATTGGACTCAAGCAGATAGTGGCCGCACCGACCCACACAGCTGGACACATGCTCGCCCCTGTTTTTTCCGCCAGCGGGAACATCACCTACAGACATACCACCGAGTTCCTCTGGACTGACCACCACTGTGTACATCTCTCCTTTGCCACGCCCACTGTACATCACCACCCTAATGGCCCCTCCCCTCCAGTACCCCAACCCGGTCGCAGTTGGAACAAGGCCACCAAACAACATCTTGTCAACCTCCTTGGTACAACCACCCCACCAACACCGCAGCTCGCAACCTTCACCAATGGATCTTCAAACTGCTCCAACACTCTAGCTCCCCTCAAGAAGACACCAGGCAAGCAACGCTACAAGAAAGCCAGCTGGTTCTATCCCGCCTTCCAAGAGTCCAGGAGCAACTGCCGATTTCTCGAGAAGAGCTGGAGGAACAACAAAACCCTGGAAACAGACGCAACCTTCAAATCGGCTGTCATTGCACACCACCTTCTCCTCAAAGTAAAGAAAACCGCGTTCCAAGAGAGAATAAACGCCAACGCACACAACAGCAGAGAACTCTTTGCTATCTTCAAGGAGTTTGCCAGGCCCAGCAGCAAGACCACAGACGTCCCACCTTCCCAAAACCTCTGCAACAAACTCTGCACCTTTCATAAGAAGATCCGCCAGATCTACGACTGCTTTTACATCCAAGACCCCACCAACACACTTACCACCTACACTGCACCCAACAATGCCGCACCACAAAAGCTTGTGCTAAACTGGAACCCGCTCACCACACTCAGGAACTTGAAGAGTATCCACTTGTGAGCCTCCCAGCTTCGCCGCACCACCAGCTGCTCCATTGAAACCGCCACCTACCCAGACAACTTTAAACACGCCAAATTCAACCCCTTGCTGAAGAAACCGTATGCCGACCCGACCGACCTCAAGAACTTCAGTCCCTTTTCCCTCCTCCCCTTCCCAGCCATGGTCCTCAAGAAGGCCATCAGTACCCAACTCTGAGTTCATCGAAGAGAACCACGTCCTGGACACCTCCCAGTCGAGCTTCTGAAGCAACCACAACACCAAGTCCAGACTCCTCACTGCCACTGACAACATCCGCTTCCTCCACGACTGGGGGGAAACTGCAGCTCTCCTCCTCCTGGACCTCTCGGCCTCCTTCAACACAGTCTCCCTCTGCACCCTAATCCCAAGACTCCACAACGTTGGCATCCTCAACCAGGCACTGGACTGGATCCACTCCTTCCTGACCGGCTGAACACAGCTAGTCAGATTACCCCCGTTCATCTCAGAACCTACCGAGATCAGCTGCAGAGTGCCCAAGGGCTCCTCCCTGAGTCCCACCCTCTTCAACATCTACATGGCTCCCCTCGCAGCCATCCTCAGAAGCCATGGACTCAGCATTGTTTCCAACTCTGACTACACCCAGCTGATAATGTCCCTCACCAACAAATCCACAACCATCAGAACCCCCTTTCACAACGTAATGAAGGGGCTCATTACCTGGATGCAAAAAATCTGCCTCAAGCTCAACTCGGACAAAACAGAAATACTCATCCTTGGACCCACCCCCTCAACCTGTGACTACTTCAGGTGGCCCGCCGCGCTAGGAACCCCTCCCACCCCTATGGACCATGCATGTAACCTTGGCATCATACTGGACTCCTTGCTCTCAATGACCGCCAAACCAACTCCGTATCCTCATCCTGTTTCCACATGCTCCGCCTACTTCAAAAGACTTTCAGATGGCTCCCCACAGAACCAAGAAAGAGGATCACCCACCCCCTCATCACCAGTAGTCTGGACTACAGCATCACCCAGAAACAACTCTGTATACTACAGAACATCCAAAGCGCTGCAGCCAGACTGGTCCTAGACCTCCACAGCCACATGACATAACACCCCTGACAACTCCACTTGCTCCCTATCAACAAAATAATCTCATTCAAGCTCCTCATATATGCCTACAAAGCTCTTTACAATGCAGGACTAGAATAGCTGAACCATCATCTCACCTTCCACACACCTGTTGGATAACTCTGCTCCGCCCAACTCGCCCTAGCCAACGAGCCACAGATCCACAAGACAAGAATCGGAGGAAGATTCTTCTCTTTCGTCACTGCCAAGACCTGAAACACCTTGGTCCTCCCCCTTGGGCAATCCTCGTCTTTGACACAGTTCACAAAGAACCTCAAACCTGGCTCTTCGACTGTACATCTTAACCCAGACGAATCAGCAGCCCCCGGACGCCAGCACCCTGAGACCCTCGAGGATGACTGGCCGTGCTTCACAAACCCCTGATTGATTGATTGACATTGTAGTACCATCTTACCAGGATGGGAAGAGATGGCCTGTAATGAAGCATGTCACATTGTGAGTGAGCCCACCTCATCCAATTCTTGGAATTGCCAGGACCTAGAGTAGGAAGTTAGGACAGGTAGGCAGAATCACTCCTAGAGAGGCGCATACAACTTTAAGTCCCTTCCTGACAGGTTACCACTTCATTGTGTTTAAATACAGTATTTGTGCAACAATTACTTAAAACAGTGAAAACGCTACAAACAGTTTAGGGAAAAGGTATGACTTTATAAATAAAACATGACAAAAATTACCGATGCAATATATAGAAGTTGAGATATGAAATTTGAAGAAATAAATGTGAAAGCGTTTGGACTGGAAACAAGCACCCTGGGAACGATTTTTAGGATGCCTGTTTCCGGTCCAGGGAGGACCTGGCCTGTCAGTTCGCTCTGGACTGTTCCCATGAGGAGCAGGGTCAAGACTGATTTGCATATGGCTGGGTTCAAACTGGAGTGGTGTTAAAAATAAAACAATGTATTTAACCCACATCTAACTTAATGGGAATGTTTGATTTGTTCAGCATTCTGGCCATCATTTGTTATTATTTTCTAAGTAATGTTAAATCCAATTTTACCTGTAATGAAGATTTATCATTACCATTCCAAAGATATAAAACATAATGCAGCTATTCCTTTCTGATCAGGAAGTGCAGCTTAAGTGTGTTAAGGAAATCCCAATGTTATCCTTTGAGAGGAGTAGGCCTCACAGTAGTGAAAACGAATTGAGCTGTTTGTCACTACCAGGCCAGGTAAAACTTACGAGTGCATGTCCTACCTTTTATTTACACGGCTCACTGCCCTTAGGGCTACTTAAGGCCTACCTTAAGGGTGACGGGTGTAATAAAGGAGGATTTTAAAGCTTGGGAAGTAGCTTCAAAGGCTAAGTCAAAGGGGATGTGAACTGCACAAGCAGGCCCTGCAATAGTAGACCTGAGCTATAGTTAAGGGGCTACTCGAAGCATTTAATTGATAGACTCTGGACACATGTAGTGCACTTTAATAGGGATGTGTAAGTAAATTAAACATGCCAATTGGAGTGAACCAATTTTACCATGTTTTATGGGAGAGCACACAAGCACGTTAGCAGTGGTAAAGTGCGTAGAGTCTTAAAGTCAGCCAAAAGGAGCTCTGAAATATGGAGGGAGACAGACTAAAAGTTGGGGGAGACCACCCTAAGGCTGTCTGGTTTAACATGTGGCATTTGCATTGTGGTCAAGGTGATGATCCTTGCAGCCGGTTGCAGCTGGATCCACTTTAGTGGAGCACTGAACTGGCCAGGAGAAATATCATTTGTGATATAACTAGCCGGTCCCGAAGGTTTTCTTGGTGAATACACGTAGAGGATTCTCTCATTATATTATTATGGTTTAAATCTCTGTATTCACTTTATACCAAGAAGTACATTGTAAAGCAACACTGTATGCATCACCCTTGTAGAAATCCACCAATCTTGGTTTGAGTAATCCACAAACAAAAACATAATTCACCTCTTCCTTCCTTTACATTTTTAAAGAACTGATTGTTAAGGAGCTATAAGCAGTGGTGACCATCTTATTGCTGGGCAAGCTCTGGCCACCCAAAACGATAATTTAAATTCCCTGTCTTTAGCCTTTTCCTGGAGGTGTTTTTGCTGCAGGTGTCTAGTCCTAGTGCTGTTCTTCACCGGCTAACACTAATCCCTTCTGTCAGTAGCCAGCTTGACCTTGACAGTTTGTTAAAGCCAGTTGTTTTGAAATGTGTGCCTACAACATTGCTTCCAATCAGTTAGGCGAGTTGTCAATGTCAGGCCACTGTGACCAGTGCCTACCTAATTCTGTGTATGGGTCTTTTGAGGTTTGAGTATTTGTAGTTTTTATATAGTGTGTACCTACCCAATATGTAACCTATGTTGATGAGTGGGCGGGACCGAGGATATAGAGACCCTTACTCTAAATAGTGACTTCACATTTCTTTTATTTATAAAGCACTTGTTTGGTGCCAAATGGTCGCTTCAGAGCACTAGAGAATGAGAAGTAAAAGTCTAGCATTTGTAATGGAATAGGTCTCACATTTGCGAGAGTTTAAAATATTGGCATTTAAATGGCAATTCCTTTTATTTATGTTTTGATAATTAATGCATAAATAAAAGGCATGGACATTTACAATGCCAATAGCTCAAACTCTTGTAAATGCGAGACCTATTTCATTTCAAATAAGCGGCCATCATTGTCCTGAGCTTCTTGGAAAGTGAAAGCGTGCATGGTGCGCTTAATGTTGCTGGAAGCATGTTGTGCCTGCAGTAGGAGAATATTGTTAAAGAAAATAGTGCTTACCGACTAAAGAAGAGCTACCTTGTAACAGAAGTAAAAGGGCCAGTCCTCATGGCAGGTTAGAAAGGAAGGCAAGGCGGTACTAGGGAGAGACTAACAAGCCTATTAACGAATTAGAAGCCAACATTCACCAAGGACAGTGACACAAGCCAATGACCAATATGGGCGGAGAGTGGGTGGGGCGTCAAGTCTATACTTGAATACAGCATGCCTCGCAGAGCAGGGCATGCTCTGCCTAGGCTTGACCTAAAAAATGGAAAGGATAGATGGATACGCCTAAAAGCAAGATAATTGTAAGTTTACAAAAGAAATTAACAGCCAGAGGATGCACAACATTCTACTTGCAGTATAAAATGTCTTTTTAAATATTGTCCACCCTGAGGCCTTTTATTGAAGCATTGAGAATCTTTCAATAATAGGCAACATCTATAGGTTCAGAGCAGTATAATACAATGAACGCTGTGTGGTCGGGTATAGAAATCTGTGAAGAATAGGACTCTATGGGAGTTTAAAAGGAGCAGTTAAATCTGAGGCACAGGCACACAACTTCTAAGGTGATAGCACTGTGTGGAACCTGGATATGTTATGTTAAAGCAATTTCTAAAGCACTCGTATACCCGGAGGTGCGATGGCTTTGCTCGAACACAACTATGTAACGACACCCAATTCTTAAAGAGCTAGGTTTTCAACTCCTTTCTAAAGGAGAGCAGAGTAGTTAAAGCCATAATATGTGGTGGAAAAAGATTCCAACTCTTGACTGTGCCCACAATTAAACTTCTTCCTCCCAGTACGATCTAAGGGTTCTAGTGGGTTTGTACCAAACAAATGCTTGCCTTAGAAACTCAGGGCTGATGTCATGCAACACCTTGTAGGCTATACAGAGTCTTAATTTTGACACACTTCCTGACTATCAGACGGTGTAGTTTATGCATTTCCTCGGAGACTGACTGAAACTTGGGGATCTGAAGAAGTAACCTGGCTGCCGCATTCTGTAAAATCTGTAATTTATTCAGGTACTGTTCTTGCCTATTTAGATAAAGGCCATTGCAGTAATCAAGTTTTGACAGGGCTAAAGTAATGTTTAAAAAGAATATCGGATAGAAGGTATGGAAGTAGCTTTTTCATAATTCTCAAGGTGTGAAATGAGGATGAGCTCAGGGTTACAAGTTGTTCACTACCTTCTGAGAGAGTTTGTCAGTGCCAGAGCCTTTCCTTGCGTGTGTGAGTGGCGTTGCGTGTGTGAGTGGCGTTGCGTGTGTGAGTGGCGTTGCGTGTGTGAGTGGCGTTGCGTGTGTGAGTGGCGTTGCGTGTGTGAGTGGCGTTGCGTGTGTGAGTGGCGTTGCGTGTGTGAGTGGCGTTGCGTGTGTGAGTGGCGTTGCGTGTGTGAGTGGCGTTGCGTGTGTGAGTGGCGTTGAATAGAGTGAATTGTCCATTCAACGCCACTCACACATTCTTGAACAGGGCGTGGGGTGCACCAGGCGCAAAGCAAGCTGTAGAAGTTGCTGCATCACTGGCGCACAGCCTTTCAGACCTTAAAAAGAAACCGTGGGGGGTTGGGGTGGGAAATCATAGGCATAATGACGAGTACCGCCTAAGAAGGCACTCTTCCATCAGAGACGAGCACGCATCAAATCAAGAAGACCCGGGGCACATGATGCGTGCCAAGTCACAAAGCATCATCTAATATTTCGACCGGGAATAGAAGCTGCTTAGGTAAGAAAAACATGCATCATCGTAGAGAAATTTGAAACGTCCTCCAGCCCCGTCCCTTCCTAATAATGTAGCATGTAATGGGGCCTAAACACAGTATGAACAAAGAGTGCACGCACTGATAATACAAGAGAAATAATCTTGGAATATATGCTGTACTTACGTAAAATTCTAGTAAGGCAATTTCCAAGTGGCCTTTGATCTCATGTAACCGGTCGGAGTCCGTCCTATTAAAGTCAGCTAATGCAGAAGAAGCCATGAGGAGGAAGCTGGCTGGGGAGGGGGAGGAGAAATCCATGGAAGGCGGGGTGCGGGGAGAGAGGGGAGGACGAGGCGGATCCGCCTGGATGTCTGCTGCGCCTCCGTGTAAAAGGCGAGAGAATAATTAGGGGAGGAGAAGCCGAGAAGCCGCAGAGCGCACGCTGGGCGAAGCCCTTTGATGTGCTCTGCGGCAAGATGCAATTAGGAGGGAGGGAGGCTGATGCGCGTTCGTGTTGATCACGTGGTTCACGTGAACTTCGTGAAAACGCCAGCAAAAAAGCTGGTGGTTTCACGAGCAGTTTGCAGACTTGAATTCTCGCTCCGCTCGATGCGCTTGCGCGCATCGATAGGTGCGAGACCTAAAAATGAACTCAAGGCTGGGAACTACTCAAAGTTTCTACGAGCAACTGGTAGCTCGCGATCTACTGGGTGGAAGGCACTTGCTCTACAGTCTAGAGGTAGAGATATTTGGATTAACATTGACCTCAGTAGTTTATGGCCCCGGATTTGTGTAAAGTGTCCTGCCCCAATGTTTCCATACATCTGTCTCCATGAATGAACATTGTGGATGAGTAAAGTTTGATAACCATAGCTCCGTTGCTCATGTTGGTGTAATTGGGATTTATTGCATAGAGCAGCAGGGAAGGCGATCTCAGGCAAATAACCTTCACCAAAAGAGCATTCCGTATGTATTTTGTTTGTGAGCATTTGTCTGCGAAGAATTTGATGTTCTCCAGTATTGGGGTATCTTTCAAAGATTCACATGCCTGAATCATTCCCCTTCGTCGGAGTGGGAGCCCTACAGTACATAAAAATAGCAATAAAAACGCACATAATAACTATACCATAGGTAAGATAGAAACAGGAAGTAAAGTAGCTAGAAATTAAAAGGAAAAAACTTCCACATTTATGACTCGTCCAAGTCATTATATATAGTCCAAACTACAGCCAATCACGCAACAGCACCCTCCAGAATGTTCTCCTCAGAGGCTCAGTCGTGTGAAGGGAGTCTCCTCGAGTTCTGCTCCGTACTTTTCAGTTTTCTTCAGGAATTCTTCATTTCATGATGAGTTCTTCAAGAAATCGCTTTAGACCTTGTGAATCTTGTGGGCAGCTCCGGCTGTTTTCTGAAGACCCCCACAAGAAGGGCATTTATTGCTTGCATCCTGACCACCAGGTGAGTGACTGCAAGATCTGCAGAACCTTCCCTCAAAAGACTCTCAGGGACAGAGAGGGACGCCTACTTCTGTGGCTACAGTAGATTAAAGATCAAGACAACCCCTTATCTGAGGTTGGAAGTATTGCCTCTGGTAAGATTACCTCCTCTAGGAAGAGGGTTGCTGACGAGGATTTATCTTCTCCTGGGGCTAAGGTGTCGAAAAAACAGCACACCTCTAAGAGTGCTGAACTGCTTCCACTTCAAAAAAGGCTCCTCCACCTTCTAAGAGTAAACCTCTGCCTACTATGCCTCCGAGAAAAACTGCGAAGTCTCTGGCTTCAAAACAAGTTTCTGACCAGGATTTACCTCAGAAACAGGTTCCCTCGACGACTAGCTCAACAACATCTTCGTCAACGAAGCCTACCGTCGACGCTATGACGACGTCGACTGCTACTTTCTCGTCGCCAAGACCTCAGATGATCATGTCGTCCGCATCCTCTCCATCGACGCTGGTATCCGTCTCCGTGAAACCAGTCTCGTTTTTTCTTGTTTGTTTCTAACAGAGTTTTATGTAGCGCAAACTTGACCCGAATCGGGTATCCGAGCGCTTTACATAGCACCAGTTGCATTACATGAGGACACATTCATTTTTTTTTGTTAGGCAGGGGGAGATTAAGTGATTTGCCTAGAATCACAGGATGTTCAGCGTCGTTGCCGAGACTTGAACCCAGTTCCCCGGATTCAAGGTCGACCGCCCTAGCCGTAAGGCCAACTCTCTCCCCCATTGACGAAGGAAGTGAAATCTACCGTCGACGTCCCTTCGACGACAAAGATTAGAATGGTATAGTCGATGATTGCCTCATCGACGGCTGCCTCATCGTCGGCGGTTGATTAGTCGACGATAACTTAATTGACGCCAACTTAGTCGACGACTACTTTGTCGAGGGCTCCCTCCTCGACGCTGCAGTTATCTTCATGTACAGCATTACAGGTTTGGTCAGCATCTACAGCATCTCCTACATCGTCTACGACGTTGCCTCCTTTAACAGCGCCTTCCTTGCTGCAAAGACGTGGATCTTCATTGGAGGCACTCTCTCTAATTCCTATTTCCCCTACTAAGTTCCTCTGGAGTTACCTGAACAGTTTCTGGATTACGGAGAGGATGATGAGGAATCTGATGAGGGTGATAGGTTTCGTACAGACAGGAGCCCTTCTGAATTATTCATTAAATATCAGGAGGTGGATCACGAGGATAATCCCTCCCCAGAGACTTTGTCTAGCTCCAGATACTATCCCTACGGCCCAAATGCCTTTGGCTCTGCTAAATAATCTACAGTACATGTTGGATGATTATTATCGCCGTTTCCCGCCATCTGAATCTGCTTCTAATGTACCGCCAACACCGGTTCCTCAATCTTTTTCTGCATTTTGGTGACCCAGACCAAATTTTCCGGTACCTTCCCATCATTCTCTTGATGCTCACACCACAGATGACAATGGGGGGGGAGGAGAATTGGACGCCAGATCACTCCTTACGGAGTGGGATGATTACCAGATACAAACTCAGTTTCCTTCTACTCCTGCTCCCATTGATTCTCCTCCAGTTGACATCAGAGGGTTTCATCTTCTCATGTAGAGGGCTACACAACGGTTCCTCCTTCCTATGGAAACAAAGAAGGATGATTGTTTCCTATACGATTTTAGAGATCAACCGAAGAAGCAAGTACGGACTATCCCAATCATTGATTTCATTTGGCGGGAAGGACTAAAAGACATGAAAGCTCCTGCTTATGTTCCTGCGGTCCTGCCACCCCTTGACCAGAAATACAAAGCACTAGACAATTTGCAGGCATGCCTCATAGGTCAGCCTAAAGCTGATTCTGTTATCGCCTAGGCAGCACAACGAAGAGTGAGAAATCCCTCCTCTCCGATTACAGCTCCTCCAGATCGGGTTGGCAGAAGCTTGGACGCCATTGGTAAAAAGGTTTCGACTAGACAGCGATGACTGTCCGTGCTGCTAACTCACTGGCCATCCTAGGCCGATACGACAGACAAATGTTGTCGGGCATTTCTCCCTACATCAACATGTTGCCTGAGCCCTCTAAATCAGAAGCACTAAAGATCCTGCAGGAGGAGGAATGTATCTCTACTGAGATTATAGATTTGGCTGTGGCTGTTGCGTCTACAGGTTTTTCGGCAGTCCTGCGGCGACAAGGCTGGTTGAAATCCACATCATTTCGCCAGGAGGTTCAGGCAAAAATAATTGATATGCCTTTTGATGGCGAATCCTTCTTAGGTCAACATGTTGACGATGCCCTCCAGGCCATTAAAAAGGATACCGAGACTGCAAGATCTCTCAGTACTCACCAGTTTTGAAGTCGCCCTTTCGTGGCGCTAAGGGTCATGGATCCTTCTCTGCTCGAGGAGGTTATAATCAACAAAGACAGTACCAGTCCTATCAAAGTAACCAACGTTACTTTTTTCAGTGCCAACAATCCTACAGACGGCAACCAAATACCTCTTATTCACCAAACAGGAGAAAGTCTTCCTACTGCGGACGTGATACGTCTGAGAAACAGTGACCACTGCCACCTGTTCTACCACATACCCCTTTAAAAGTTGGAGGAAGAGTCTCCCAATTTTACACGAACTGGTCAGCTAGAACATCAGACAAGTGGGTCTTGGACATTGTGGCCAGAGGCCAAGTTCTAGAGTTCGTAAAGATTCCTCCAAATTCTCCTCCCAAAGGCCCACCTCCAGCTCATCTCACTGAGCTTTTTTCCCAAATAAATTTGATGTTAGGAAAAAAAGCGATCTAAGTACAATACAAAGAGAAACCGGTTTTTATTCAAGATTTTGTTCTTGGGAGCCACCATAGACACTCAGCTGACACACGCCTTTGTCTCAAACGAACGGCAACTGAAGATTTGCAAACTCGCCCAACTACTGCATTCCTTTGGTCCCCCAACTGCCGTCTCAAAATGAGACCTCTGCAAGAGGAGCTCAACAACCAGTGGTTGCAGGTTTTGGGATCCTTCGACGATGTTATCCACATCACTCCTTGGATTCGAGAAACCTTACACTTGTGGACTTGCAAGAGGAACGTGGCAGCAGGCTGCACATTCCTTGAGGAAGCTCCAAGTTTCTTCATCACCACGGACTGTCAGCCCTTGAAGGGTGGGGAGCACACCTTCAAGAGCTGACAGTCCGTGGCAAATAGGACGTTCAGCAGTGGACGTGGCATATCAACCTTCTGGAATTGCGGACTATCTTCCAGGCCCTAAAATCTTTTTGCACGATCATTCTTGAAGCATCAGTGTTGATCAGGACGGACAATACTACAAGTATGTACTACTTGAACAAACCAGGAGGAACGAGATCCGCCCTGCTGTCTCAACAAGCCCAGCATATTTGGGATTGGGCGCTCAGACACCGAATCAGCCTGTCAGCAGTCCATGTTCGCGAGGACGTTGCAATCTCCCGGGATTCTCTCAGCAGGTAGACAGTTTCCAATCACGGGTGGGAGCTCCATCAACCAATGTTGGATTGAATTTTTCAGGAGTGGGGTCGACCCGATCTGGACCTGTTTGTGACCAGTCAGAACCACAAATGCCCATTCTTTGCAAGCTGTCTTCCCCACAAAGGATTGTGCAGGAATGCGTTTTTGATGAATTGGTCGCAGATCTATGCTTACGCCTTCCCACCGATACTGTTGGTTCCTAGGGTTCTCCAAAAAGGAAGGAGCCTTGTCGCCTAATACTCGTAGCTCCCAGGTGGCCTCGCCCGTTCTGGTACACCAAACTCCTCCTGCTCTCTGAATGCGATCCCATTCAGTTTCAACCGAACCGAACCTTCTATCCATTCAGAAGGGACAGATTTGCCACCCGGACCCTGCATCTCTGCGCTTAGCGGCCTGGAGCCTGAACTCCTTGAATTCGCTCACTTAGACATTCCTGCGGACTCTAAAGAAGTCTTAGCCAATGCTACGGCGCCTTCCACTATTAAGACATACAGGCTTAAATGGAAGCGATGTTGCCTGTGGTGTCAAGCCACCAACATTCATCCAATCCATGCAAAACCGGACCAGATTTTGCCTTTCTTTTTACATCTAGCAAGATCAGTCCTTTCCCATTCTACTCTTAAAGTATTCTTAGCGACTATCTCAAGATTTTAACAAGATTGCTCAAACTCTCTTTATTCTGCTAGGATCATTCAGCAGTTCTTCAAAGGATTGTTTCGAATGATTCCTCCCATCTGCGGTCCACCTCCATCCTGGCATCTTAACGTGGTGTTTGCACAGCTTATGCGACACCCCGTTGAACCTGTTCATAGCGCGGATTTGAAGTTTCTATCTTGGAAGGTGGCTCTGCTGTTGGCTTTAACATCAGCTCGGCAGGTCAATGACATTCAGGCCTTCACTATCAAACCGCCTTTCCTTTAACTCACCTTGAACTCGGTAGTGCTACGCACTAACCCTAGTTTATTGCCTAAAGTACCTTCGGACTTCCATCGTAATGAACCGATCATTTTAAAGACTTTCTTTCCTAATCCTCAATTACCTGCGGAAAGAACTTTGCATACCCTTGACGTCAAGAGATGTCTGAAATTCTCTTTACAACGGACATCTTCAATCCGAAAATCTGATCAGCTGTTTGTGGCCTATGGGAAGATGCGCCAGGGACACCCAGTATCCAAAAAGACCATAGCTTGTTGTATTTCTGCTGCAATTTGTTTCTGTCATCAGCAAGCAGGAAGATCATTACAAACCACTCCGAGAGCGCATTCTACTAGAGCAAGCTCCTCCTCTACTGCTCTTTTTGCTGGTGTGCCTCTTCATCAAATCTGCAGAGCTGCAATTTGGTCCAGCACGCACACTTTTACCAAACACTACTGTATGGAAGCGGCCAGTAATGCAGATATGTCTGTGGGACAAGCGGTAACCTTTTTAAATACGGTGAGCCTCTGTTCTTCCCTCCTCCTCTTTGGTATTTCTCAGATACATATCGACTATGATTGTTTGTATATATATCTATCTATCCATATGTTATTGCATAATGTCTCATCTACATATGCTTATGTGATGAATATGATCTCACGAGCATCATTATGGATTCACTGCTTTCTATTCTGTTTCAGGCATGTGAATCTATGAAAGATACCCCAATACTGGAGAAGAACAAAAGTTACTTACCTGTAATCTGTGGTTCTCCATTATTGGTATCGTTCATGGATTCACATGCAACCCACCCACCCACCTCCCCTCAGAGGCTCTTCTATGCTCTTTTCACTATGGATCACACTTGTGCGAGAAAATCTGAGAGCCTGATCCTCTGAGGAGAACATTCTGAAGGGTGCTGTTGTCTGATTTGCTGTAGTTTGAACTATATATAATGACTTGGACTAGTCATAAATGTGGAAGTTTTTTCCTTTTAATTTCTAGCTACTTTACTTCCTGGTTCTATGTTGCCTATGGTATGGTTATTATGTACATTTTTATTGCTATTTTTATGTACCGTTGGACTCCCACTCCGAAGACAGGGAATGATTCAGGCATGTGAATCTATGAAAGATTGAAGAATAAAGCACCAAGTCAGAGTACTTTGTGTCCCTCTGTTGCACTCCGTTCAGGTTGAAGTAACCTTTTCTAAAAGTAAAGGAAGTTCCACAATAAATTGGTAATGAATTCAGTACTGAACTATTTACTCACAGGAGACAGTCCCCTGATGAAGAGTCTCTGACCAAAATGCATTGCGATGGTTCATACAAAGTGTACTAAGAAATCGCTGAAATACTGTACAGTCACATATGAGAAGTATCATTATGATGACCAACTAAGATAATAAACAAGAAGGCTGAATCTTATGTATTGCCTGCATAGCTTTCCAAGAGAATGCTATGATTCGATCTATAATTTTTCAGACGGTACACAACGTTTTGTAAATCATGGTATGTATTTTTAAGACTTAAGAATGGACAGTTACAGTTTTAAAGAATAACCCCATGCCATTGGAAGATTCTTCAGTGGTCATTTGTGGTGGCTTCTGTGATTGGAGTTGTCCTTAAATTCTCTGCCCACATCCTTTTCACTGTGGTCTTCTCCTGAAGGTTGCTGGGAATGTTCACCCCTCAGTTGGATACTGTGAGGCACTACTTTTAGGTTTCGCCCACGGACCACGCTTGTGTGGTTCTCTGCATGGGGTGTTCTAGGTTTCACTTCCTTTTCTGTTAGTGGAGCATGGACCAATCACAGATTGATTCATCTTAATTAGTGTCTGTTGTTTGCGCTGTGATTGAGGTACTATTTCTTCTTCTCCCCCCCACTCCCTTGTCTGTGATACTACTCCCACCCACATCTTTCAGTGTTGCTTCCTCCCACCCACCCCTTTTCAGTGTTGCTTCTTCCCTTCCTCCCCCCACCCCTTTTGTGTTGCTTCTTCCCTTCCTCCCACCCACCCCTTTTCAGCATCGCTTCTTCCCTTCCTCCCACCCCTTTTCAGTCTCTTCTTCCCTGATTCCCACCCACCCCTTTTCAGTGTCGCTTCTTCCCTGACTCCCACCCACCCCTTTTCAGTATCGCTTCTTCCCTGACTCCCACCCACCCCTTTTCAGTTTTGCTTCTTCCCTGACTCCCATCCACCCCTTTTAAGTTTTGCTTCTTCCTGGCTCCCGCCCACCCCTTTTAAGTTTTGCTTCTTCCTGACTCCCGCCCACCCCTTTTCAGTGTCGCTTCTTCCTGACTCCCACCCCTTTTCAGTGTCGCTTCTTCCCGACTCCCACCCCTTTTCAGTGTCGCTTCTTTCCGACTCCCACCCCTTTTCAGTGTCGCTTCTTTCCGACTCCCACCCCTTTTCAGTGGTGCTTCTTTCCGACTCCCGCCCCTTTTCAGTGACGCTTCTTTCCGACTCCCGCCCCTTTTCAGTGGCGCTTCTTCCCGACTCCCGCCCCTTTTCAATCAATCAATCAATCAAGACATTTATAGAGCGCACTACTCACCCGTAGGGTCTCAAGGCGCTAGGAGGGGGGGGTGCCGTTACTGCTCGAACAGCCAGGTCTTGAGCTTCTTCCTGAAGGAGAGGTGGTCTTGGGTCAGGCGCAGGTCGGTCGGGAGGGAGTTCCAGGTCTTGGCGGCCAGGTAGGAGAAGGACCTTCCTCCTGTTGTCGCTCTTCGGATGCGGGGGACGGCGGCGAGGGCGTGGCTGGTTGATCTGAGGTGGCGCTTGGGAGCGTAGAAGTTGATTCGGTTGTTTAGGTAGCTCGGGCCTTGGTCGTGTAGGGCTTTGTGTGCGTGGGTGAGGAGACGGAAGGTGATTCTTTTGTTGACGGGGAGCCAGTGCAGGTCTCTCAGATGTCCAGAGATGTGGCTGTTTCGTGGGATGTCGAGGATGTGTCTGGCTGAGGCGTTCTGGATCCGCTGGAGTCTCTTCTGGAGCTTGGCGGTGGTTCCGGCGTAGAGGGCGTTGCCGTAGTCCAGTCGGCTGGTGACGAGGGCCTGGGTGACAGTCTTCCTGGTCTCAGTGGGGATCCACCAGAAGATCTTCCGTAGCATGCGCAGGATGTTGAAGCATGACGAGGAGACGGCGTTGACTTGTCTGGTCATGGAGAGGGATGAGTCCAGGATGAAGCCCAGGTTGCGTGCGTGGTCCGTCGGTTTGGGTGCGGTGCCCAGGGTGGGGGGCCATCAGGAGTCGTCCCAGGCGGAGGGCGAGGAGCCCAGGATGAGGACCTCCGTCTTGTCGGAGTTCAGTTTCAGGCGGCTGGTCGTCATCCACTCGGCTACCTCTCTCATCCCTTCGTGCAGGTTGGCTCTGGCGGCGGCGGGGTCGTTGGTCAGGGAGAGGATCAGCTGGGTGTCGTCGGCGTAGGAGATTATGTTGAGGTTGTGTTGGCGTGCGATGGCCGCGAGGGGGCTCATGTTTTCAGTGACGCTTCTTCCCGACTCCCGCCCCTTTTCAGTGACGCTTCTTCCCGACTCCCGCCCCTTTTCAGTGTCGCTTCTTCCCGACTCCCGCCCCTTTTCAGTGTCGCTTCTTCCCGACTCCCGCCCCTTTTCAGTGTCGCTTCTTCCCGACTCCCGCCCCTTTTCAGTGTCGCTTCTTCCCGACTCCCGCCCCTTTTCAGTGTCGCTTCTTCCCGACTCCCGCCCCTTTTCAGTGTCGCTTCTTCCCGACTCCCGCCCCTTTTCAGTGTCGCTTCTTCCCGACTCCCGCCCCTTTTCAGTGTCGCTTCTTCCCGACTCCCGCCCCTTTTCAGTGTCGCTTCTTCCCGACTCCCGCCCCTTTTCAGTGTCGCTTCTTCCCGACTCCCGCCCCTTTTCAGTGTCGCTTCTTCCCGACTCCCGCCCCTTTTCAGTGTCGCTTCTTCCCGACTCCCGCCCCTTTTCAGTGTCGCTTCTTCCCGACTCCCGCCCCTTTTCAGTGTCGCTTCTTCCCGACTCCCGCCCCTTTTCAGTGTCGCTTCTTCCCGACTCCCGCCCCTTTTCAGTGTCGCTTCTTCCCGACTCCCGCCCCTTTTCAGTGTCGCTTCTTCCCGACTCCCGCCCCTTCTCCGTGTCGCTTCTTCCCGACTCCCGCCCCTTCTCCGTGTCGCTTCTTCTGCCACGATCGCCCTACCCTAACATCTGAGAGTTGTTTTAGTGCTCACGATTTTCAACTTTGGAAAACCTTTGGTTTAAACTTCCACCAGTCTGTTCTGTTTGCCTCTTCTCACACAATGCTACTCCACTTTACACAGTTCCATTCCACGCCACAGAATTTGATTAGTGGCTGCATAGTTCTGTTCCAGCAAAGCGAGTAGATCTCATATACAAAACCTATTGGCTTTGCCAATGCTTGTTCCAGTTTCTCTGACGTAAGGTGACTCCCACTCCCCTTTGCATCTTCTCCTGAAGGTTGCTGGGAGTATGTGCCTCCCATTTGGGTACTGTAGTTCATTGCCAAGATGTCCCTCTGGAATTACACTCCAAGTGTTGATTCTGATGATGGTGTTGTCCTAGCACTTCTTGGATTAATTAATGTTCTCTCTCACAGCTCTGCTGTGATTGCAGTCAGTAAGGTTCATTCCTTTTCTGCAAACGCGTCTTTCTGTGGCCTGTGCTAGAGATGGGTTCTTGCAGGTCTTTCTTACCAAGAGAAGACAAACTGAAGACTTACTTTAGTTCCTCGGTTTCCGCCAGGCTGTGCCCATTGATCATTCGCACACACCAGGCACAGGCCGATGTGTGATCTGGCCTGTGCACTGGTGGCATGATGCAAGCATGCCTTGCTGAAAGCCCTTTGGATGTGGAGTTGCCCTGTTTTAGGCATATATGACCCTGGTATGTACCTGCTGCTCAGAGAAGCCGGAGTCGTAAACTTGTCTGTGCAGCAACAAGAGAATGACCCCAGTGTCATGTACCCAGATCGAACTACTGGGAACTTGCCCAGATCCCCCATACTTGTGCGCCAGCAACAAACAAGCATTGAGCGAATACACAGACCTTGATGACTTTAATTTTGGTTGTAATTCCAGGATCTATAGATGTGAAAAATGTCCTAGCTAACGTAAAGTTTCAATTCTGTAAGGACACTGAGGCGAGGATTAGGCTGTTCATTCCACTTTATTAACATTCATTTTTCTCCAGCGCCATTTTCCAAAAAGTTATTTACTTTACAATAATACAAGAACCATTATACTGAGGACTGCGTTATGATTGGATGGACTGTTTCTATTTCTTTTTTCCCCCAACTGTTCATGGGGAATGTAGTATTGTAATGTAAATGACTTCTTGGAAAATGGCTGCTGGAGAAAAATGAAATAAAGTGCAGAGAGAGCAGCCTAAACCTCTCCTCTGGGTACCATAGAATCTGGCATTGAGTATGCAAATACCATTATTTTAGTTGGGAGCACTACCTTCACTGGTAGGCATATTCAATGTACTGGTGCCCTGCTCTGTGTGCAGGGCTCACACTTGCTTGTATGAAACGTGTTCCATCCTTAGGTGACCTGTACAGATAGTCCAGAGTGCCCTGCACTAAACATTGCTGGTGATGTTTTTCATGTCTTCTGAGACTCATCTGGCCTACAAACTTTGGACCTATTTTTCTGCTATGCTGCTGTTTCCTTTAAGTGGGAATTGTCTTTGGGATTTTGTAGCACCTCTTGATTCCTTTCTGCCTTGTATGAAGGAATTCAAGGCTAATCCTAACTGGGCTCTTTGTATGAACTCGTCTACTACCCCCAGCCCTCAGGTGGATGGATGACCAGTTTCACGAGTGATATGGCTCTGCGAGGGCGCAGGCAGATTCTTTCAGGACCCTGACCGTCTCACCAAGCGCTTGACAGTCTCTTCTGAGCCAGAGCTCCCTGCCTATCAGTTGAGGGGTCGAAAAGTTGCTGCTAAGAACAAAGCTCTTTGTTACAGGAACGTAAATATAATTTGAAAAGTGAAATAATCTTTACTAATAAACTAAGGACTCGAAAGAGCTGTTTCTTTTTTTGTATCCTTGTAGTGTGGCATATTTTACTGGCTTGATGCATGCAGAAGCCCTCACGCACTGTGTCTTCTTTCAGGAAGCGCCGGGGCCGGCCTCGCAAGCATCCGCCGTGGAGCAGCTGCCAGGTGCAGACCCAGACCCTGTACACTGTGGAGCAGTGTGCTGCAGAGCGATGCCACCTGCCTCAAGATGACACTGTGCAGTGGGTGCAGTGCGACGACTGTGATGCCTGGTACCACCTGGCTTGTGTGGGCTGTAACTACAATGCGGTCAAGGATGCAGATTTCCACTGTGGCTGCACGTAAACACCTGGACTCCTCACCTGAGGTGTCCGTCACGGTGACCATTGGAAAAGACTTGCACACGCAGCTGGACCTGGAAGGTGATTTCAGAGGAGGTGTGACTCTTCCGAGCCTGTGCACACTGGGCCTTTGGGACTCTTAGAAGAAATCAAAAAACATGCTTGATTGTTGTGATGAAATAATGTAAGGGTCTGCCCAATTTGAGATTATGGAGGAGAGGTGGGCAGAAAGCTGGTGGTATGGAGTAGAGTACCCCTGCAGAAGCCCTCAAACAGAAGTAGTTGATGGAAATGGGATTCTACCCTGGGTGGGCTGAGTATGAGTTCATACTATCTACCCTGCCAACACACTGCTCCTTTTATAAGCCGTGCTGTGGGAGAGGTGAGTAGCTCAGGCCAGTACTTGAGATTCAGAGCATACTTCTGTTTGTAGTGATCTTTTTCCAAACAGCCACCTTTTACTACTTAATTAAAAAAAAAATTAGATGGGTGTCCTCTTATCTTCTGTCGAAGAGGGAGAGGTTGGATAAGAATGTCTTTCTGGTTGGACGCTTAAGATCCACCTGCTGGTCTAAGTGTCCTAACCACAGAGCTTTCCGTTGCTGCTGGAGTTTTCCAAATTTGCTGTAAGGAGTTTTCTGACTGGATTCTTTTTTGAATAAAAACTACACGTGCACCTGATGTCTTCAAGAGGTTTGGTGCATTTCATAGGGTAACTTGTGAAATAAAAGAAGTTCTTAAACCATTGTCACTTTTTATATATAATTTGCTCCTGTAGATTCTGGGCAATAATCTAACAAGCTGACCATTTGGATTCCGGTGTCCTGAATGGTATCCGACAGAAGAAATAAATGTACGGTCTGACTTTTATTATTGTTTGTGTCAATACTGCACACTCCACATACTGGTGAGGGGAACCGGACTTGCACTTTATGGGCGCTTAGCTTGCCCCAGCAGAAAAGGGCAACTGGCCAGAGGCATGTTACATGCAGTAATGCACACAGTGGCTTCCACACTCTGTGATGCAGTACACTGAGCCTTGTACGTCTGTGCACAACTTTGCACCTTCCACAGCCCCTTGAGTGTGGCTTTGCCACCACCCTGATCTGCCTGTAGCACACTGCCCTCAAATGCTTTACCTTAAGTGTGCTGCAGGCTACAGAGTTGTAGCCAGGACCATCCAATGTGAAAGTGGCTAGCCTGAAGCCATTCATCCCGGAGGGTTGGGGTGGAGATTGGTTGTACCACCAACTCTGGGTTACTTGGGTCATGACTGATACCCTTAACAGTTCTTCTCGTTTTCATCCATGTTTTTGCCTCCCTCGCAGCCTACCTATCTATTGGTAGCCTCTTAATTAAATTGGAATAGTTGAGGTTACCTGGTTCAGATTGTCAACATGGACTCTGTCCTTTCCAGGTGTCCTATCCAATGGACATTTCTGGAAAAGCCTTGGGCTAAATGAGTAAACAAAATGTCATTTTCTACAGGTTTTCCAACCTTTTCTTGGATTATATTCCATAGTGAAAGTTATTCTCAATACTGACAAATTGTGGAGTTACTCTCCTCGCATGGGACCTCTAACACATTCTACAGATATACATAGTTAAATTTTTGTAATGAGTTTATATCTTGTGTTGTACTACGGAGTTGAATGGAATCTGTTGACAAACGTAAATTAGACCGAAATCAGGAGAATGAAAACCCGATAGACGAAAAATAAACCAGGAATTTGTGCTTCTGGGGGATAGGATTTGATAAGTTAGAAAACTGCATCTGCACCTTTAAATATGCTGACCTATCATGGTCAGCTCAATATTCACAAAGGGTAGGATTACTACCCCTATGAGACCTCTCCTAGTGAAAAAGATATATAGCTTAATTTTTGGATCTAATTAAAAACGAAAAATTGCCCTGCAGCGCACATTTTTTCTAAATTACATCTTAATACTCAAATACACCAAATCTGATGAATAGATTACATTAGACTGAAATCACCAAAATAATAGCCTGATATAGGAAAATAAATCCGCAATTGGTGCTACCAGGATAGGCTCATGTGAGTTAGAAAACTGGCCTTGCCCTTTTAGAAATTCCTTCCCAGTATACGTTTAAAGTGCCTCTCTTCCAGACTGACCAGTAGGATCTGGACTAAGACTCTGTAGACGATTGGTGGAACATTTGCAACACTGACATTTGGACCATGAACTCTGGTCTGTGCTTGCCCTGTAAACACACTTTGGACCGTAAGCCCGAGCCCTTTTGAAGGTAAGAGTTTGCTTGATCCCTCATCAGACAAGATTCTACAGACCCGGTCACTGCTGAATCACACAGTGCCATTCATGCCATACCATTGAGACCCTTTGCTATCTTTCTGCTACTGAAGTCTTCTTCGAGTGTAGCCTACCTTGTTGCTGCCCTTCTGTAGTAGGGGATCTCTGTGTATAGTCATAATCTAGTGAATAGTCCCGCCCATGTGCGTGGACCCCGGAGCAATCAAAAATAATCATTTAATGTGTTGATAAATGCAGAACTGCACAGACACTTAAGAGGGAATTAAAGACAGATAATGCAGCCTATATCCACAGGCTACACTGTCCAGTACTTCAACTAGAAATTCCACCAAAAATCCACAAACAGCAAAGCCTGTCCAGATTTCCCTTACTCTAACAGCAAAAACCCTCTGGAATGATAGAGAGGAGGACATGGACAGACAAGCCCCATAGGCTGCCATTATGTGGCTCAAAACAGGATACTGTGCCTTGAAGAGAACTTTCCAGAACTTCACAGTATCCCAGAATGCACTGCAGGTCCCTTTTACTTTCAGTTCTTTTTTCCGGCTCCTGCAAGCAGGACCCTGGAGCATTGAGCTCTCCCTTTTCAAGGTTTTATTGGTGATTTTTCACTTTTTCAAAGTTATTTGAAGCATTTTGGTGGCTTTTTCTTCCTGTTTGTCCTTTGGTGCACTCTTTGATTGTCAATATGCCTGCATTATTTGACAAATGTCCAGAGTGCTCCAGGAAGAAGGCCAAATCGGACCCACACGAGATGTGTATCATCTGCCTCCACTCCTCTCATGACCCAGAGGAGTGTGACATTTGTCAGAGCTTCTCCAGCAGGACTCTGAGGGATAGAATGAAGATCAGACTTCAGGGCCTGGGGGCCAGACGACTGAAGGCTCGAGGTGGGTCTGGAGGGGCTTCCTCTACCCATGCTGAGGCCTCTGGGGGGGCTATTCTCCGTCTGTGTCGATTGCACCGACTATGGCGTTGAGAGGGATGACTGCAGTCTGTTCCCCGTCTCCCCAGGGCTCTGGGTCGAAGCGGCGTCGAGGGAACTGAACAGGCCGCCGTCGAGATCTCCTGTGACGATTTAGTCGTTGTCATCGTCTGAGTCGTGGTCGAGTTATCGACGTCGAGAGGCCCGGCGTAGGCGCTCGCCGTCGAGGCGACACCGCCGTTCGCCGTCGTCTAAGAGGAGGTCGTTGTCGAGGGGATCCTTGACGTCGAGGAGACGGTCGCCATCGAGGCGAAGGAGGTCGCCGTCGAGGCGACGAGACTCGCTGTCGAGGAGACGCAGCTTGCCGTCGAGGGACCGTCTGGTCGCCGTTCTTCGACGCCGAAGAGGCTCAGACAGAGGTCTGGCGCCAGGAGTCAGTCGGGAAGGCGTCAAGTGCCTGTGGAAGACTCTCCAAAGTCCCAGCCTAGTCAGGAGGGCGGGTCACCGGGCTCTGTGTACTCTTGTGTATACCCCTACTAGGCCGAAGCCAGTTACGCCTCCTCTTCCTCCATTACCGAGAGGACCCCCTACGCGGGCTCCCACCCCGCCTCCACTTTCGCCACTGCCACCCCCTCCTCAACCTCAGCCTCACCCTCAACCGCAGCTGCCGCCTGACAAGCCTCCTCCGATTCCCCCGAGGACAGTTTCGCTGCCGCGATATCCGACTCCTGCCAAACCACAGTCGCCCGCCCCGTTAGAACCGGCGGGACGGCCGAAGCCAAGGAGGTCGCGATCCCGCTCCGGACGGAGGGGGAGATCGCGCAGTCACAGATCCTCCACAAGGTCCAGACGGCGCCACAGGAGGCGCGGGTCACGGTCTCGCATGGACTCGACCAGGACCTACTCCCGACATTGTCGGAATCCCCGGGGACGAGTGTGTCTCCCGTGGATGATATCAGCACATTCCAGGATGTTCTTCTGAGGGGTGCAGCAAAATTGGGAATCACGGTGACGGCTCCAACACCTACAACGTCCGTGATTTTTGAGACACTTCATAAGAAACATTTGTCTCGTCCTTTATTGCCGCTCGTACCAGGCTTGGTAGAGCCCGCGGAGGAGCTGTTCCTCACGCCTGCAGTGACGAAAGCCGCTCCATCCCGGCTTCTTAAGAAGTACAGGGATCCGGATTCCGACCCTCCTTTTCTACGGATTGACCCGATTCCGGACTCCGTGATCGTAACGGCTGCCAGGAAACCGCATTCTACCTCCCCATCTTCTACCGTGACTCCTGATATGGAGAGCCGATGGATTGATTCTGCGGGCAGGAAGGCCTGTGGGACGGCATCTACGGCCATGAAGGCCTCTAGCGATGCGGCTCTGCTGGGGAGGTATGATCGTGCCTTGTGGGAATCCCTCCAGCAGTTTGCGGAACTCCTGCCAAGAGATAAGAAGGAAGATTTCCTGGAGATCTTGAAGGAAGGGATGCTGGTTTCGAACCAGGTCATCAGCGCGGCGGCTGATATCTCTCTTTTGGCGGCCCATGGGTACTGTCATGGGATCAACCAGCGACGCCATGCTTGGCTCACATCACTCAAGCTGGAAGCCCAGCAGCGGGTGGCCAAACTGCCCTTCTCGGGGGTAACCCTGTTCGGCAAACATGCGGACGATGAGATGGCCCGCATGAAAGCGGAAGCTGAGACCCTGACGGCTGTGGGCTTGGACAAGCCGAAAGAAAAGAAAGCCTACCGCCCGTTCCAGAGACGGTTTGGGGCAGAGGGCGAGGACAGGCTTCGGGACAGCAGCAGCAATAACAGCAGCAGTTCTGAAGGCCCTTCCAGAGGCGCCGGAAGGGTAAAGGAGGTCAGCAGTCCTTTACAGCGGACAAAGGCCCGGCTGGGTCTCGACCCTGAGCGGTTACTTCCCCTTCATCCGTTACCCGCTCCGGTGGGGGGAAGCGTTCAATTTTTTCTGGCAGAGTGGAGAAAAATTACTCAGGACAAGTGGGTGCTGAATATTGTTTGCAATGGATACAGTCTTCGGTTCACTAGCCCGCCTCCATCCGTTCCTCCGGCCAGCTCGCAGTTTCAGCTGCGCGAGCTGCAGGCGGAGGCCGATAATCCTGCTAAGGAAAATGGCGATAGAAGACTTACCTCTGTCTCAAAGAGGAAGAGGTCTGCACTCGAGTTCAGGCCCATTCTGGATTTGCGACAAGCAAACAAGTGGATTCGCGGAGAGAAGTTTCGCATGCTGTCATTGCATCAGATTTATCCTCAGCTGCAACAGGGAGACTGGCTATGTGCTATAGACCTACAGGATGCGTACTTCCATGTGCCCATTGCACACAAACACAGGAAGTTCCTGCGATTCCAAGTCGGCGCCAATCATTATCAGTACACTGTACTACCATTCGGACTGAAGTCTGCACCCAGAACATTCTCAAAGTGCATGGCAGTGGTAGCCGCACACCTAAGGAAGAACAAGGTGTTTGTCTACCCGTACCTGGACGATTGGTTGATCAAGGCCTCCTCCTTCTCGGAAGCTCAAGCGCACTTCCAGAAGACGTGCGTTCTCTTGAACAAGCTGGGGTTGCACATCCAAGTCCGTCCCGACTCCGGTCCAGTGCATACAGTACTTGGAGGCCTCCATCAATACTCTGTCAGAAAGCGTGTCTCCTTCGAAGGAGCGACGGTTATCACTCCTTCGGAAGGCTCAGGCTCTTATGACCACTCCATATACAACAGTGAGGACGATGTCTTCTCTACTGGGATCAATGGCCTCATGTATCTTCCTCACGCCACACGCACGGCTGCACATGAGACCATTGCGGGAGTGCTTGGAGGATCAGAGGAAAGGATCTTGGGATGACCGGATACGACTGTCTCTGCATGCTCTTTAGTCTCTGAAGTGGTGGTGTTCGGCGGAGAATCTCCTGAGAGGGGTTCCCTTCCACAAGGACATTCCCACACAGACTATCGTGACGGATGCGTCTCTCCACGGCTGGGGGGCGCACTCCGGGGACTTACAGATTCAAGGGACGTGGTCCCAGACGGAGTTCACGTACCACATCAATTTCCTGGAACTCAGGGCTGTTCACTTGGCGCTGAAGGCCTTTCTTCCGTCCTTCCAGACCAACTCTCTGCTTGTGCAAACGCACAATATGACCACGATGTATTACCTCAACAAGCAGGGGGGCTCGAGATCGCGCACCTTGTCGCAGGAGGCGCAGGCGATCTGGCACTGGCTTCTAGCCAGAGGGCTGACGATAACTGCTACCCATCTACCAGGTGTGCAGAATGTTCAGGTAGACTCACTGAGCAGACTGATTCAGGAAAACCACGAATGGGTCATAAACGACGAAGTACTAAGAGAAGTCTTCGCAAGGTGGGGGACTCCAGGCGTAGATCTGTTCGCCACCGCCCAAAACAGCAAATGCTGAGACTTTGCCTCCAGGTACTACCAGCCGGGGACGCTGGGGAATGCGTTATGGATCAACTGGTCGAACAGCTTTCTGTATGCTTTTCCACCCATTCCCCTGATTCCGACGGTGCTCATCAAGCTGTCCCGGTCCAGGGCGCGGATGATCCGGATTGCCCCGGAATGGCCCAGGCAGTGGAGGTTCACGGACCTGCTTCACCGGTCTCTCCTTCCTCACATACGGCTGCCGTGCAGGCCGGACCTTCTCACGAAGTTCGGGGGGCAGATGTTGCACCCCAACCTCTCGTCTTTGAGTTTGGCGGCATGGCTCCTGAGATAGCGCAATATGGCCATTTGAATCTACCTGAAGATTGCATGGACCTACTGAAGGAGGCTAAGCGACCTTCCACTCTGACTTCCTATGGTTACAAGTGGAAGAGGGTTTGCATCTGGTGCAAGTCTAATAACTATGACCCAACGACGTGTAAGGAATATGTCATCCTTCCGTATCTTCTCCATCTGGCGCATTCTGGCCTTAATGTCCATTCCATTAAGGTTCATCTTGCTGCGCTGACTGCCTACATGAAATGCCCTTCACAGACTTCCTTCTTTCAGATCCCTGTGATCAAAGATTTTTTGGAAGGCTTGAAGAAAGTGTTCCCTCCTGTCCGGCTTCCTTCGCCTTCGCAGGAATTGAATGTGGTGCTGTCCAGATTGATGAAGGAGCCTTTTGAACCTATTCGTAAGGCTTTGTTGCAGCACCTGTCCTGGAACCGGCGTTCCTTGTGGCCATTACATCGGCCCGCAGGGTGAGTGAAATTCAGGCGTTGTGTTGCCAGGAACCTTATACTGTATTTCATGCTGCTAAGGTTGTTATGCGTACTCACCCTAAATTTCTTCCAAAGGTTATATCTGATTTTCATGTTAACCAGACCATAACTTTACCTACGTATTTTCAGAATCCTTCCTCTCCAGCGGAAAAGTCCCTGCATTTCCCTGGATGTTAGGAGAGTGTTGAAATTTTATCTGGATAAAACCAAGGATATTCGTAGGTCAGACCAATTGTTTATCAATTATGGATCAGTCAGGACAGGTCTTGCTACCTCTAAACAGTCCATCTCTAGGTGGATTGTGTCCTGTATACAGTTGTTACCAAAAAGCTAATAGGACCTTAGGGGGTAAGCCTAAGGCTCATTCCACCAGGGGCAAAGCGGCTACAACAGCTTTGCTCCGTAATGTTCCAATTGCAGAAATCTGCAAGGCGATCACTTGGAAGTCGGTCCATACCTTTGCTAAGCATTACTGTCTGGACACAGATGCCAGGGCAGATGCTCAGATTGGGCAGGCTTTGCTGCGGAATCTGTTCGCACAGTAGTGGTGTTAGTTTCTCTTTTCTCCAACGCTGCTTTGTTGTGGGGATGGGCTTGCCATTCTATTCACTAGATTATGACTATACACAGAGATCCCCTACTACAGAAGGAGTAGATTCTGTCCTGGAACTCCAGTTCTGTAGTAGGGGTATCTCTGTTATAGTCATACGCACCCGCACTCCTCCCCGGTGGAGAGAGAGATGTTCATATAAGGAATGCTACAGGTCTGGCGTGTTTCGCCTTAAAAAAGAACTGAAAGTAAAAGGGACCTGCAGTGCATTCTGGGATACTGTGAAGTTCTGGAAAGTTCTCTTAAAGGCACAGTATCCTGTTTTGAGCCACATAATGGCAGCCTATGGGGCTTGTCTGTCCATGTCCTCCTCTCTATCATTCCAGAGGGTTTTTGCTGTTAAAGCAAGGGAAATCTGGACAGGCTTTGCTGTTTGTGGATTTTTGGTGGAATTTCTAGTTGAAGTACTGGACAGTGTAGCCTGTGGATATAGGCTGCATTATCTATCTTTAATTCCCTCTTAAGTGTCCGTGCAGTTCTGCATTTATCGACACATTAAGAGATTATTTTTGATTGCTCCGGGGTCCACGCACATGGGCGGGACTATTCACTAGATTATGACTATAACCGAGATACCCCTACTACAGAACTGGAGTTACAGGACAGAAACTACTCCATCCCTGGCTGGAGTTCCCCTGCTCTGTTTCTGTTTTAAGAAGTTGAAAAGGAGAGGCTTCCACAGAGGCCAGGAGGTTCTAGTGACTTCCGCAGGGTGTGCTTTCCTCTGTGCCGTAGCAGCAGCCCAGTCCACTATTGTGAGAGGAGGGCTTGTTCTCTAACATCACTGGAGCCAGATAGTGACTGATGCCTGGGTCTTCTCCTTTTGGAAGACCAGCTCATAGTTTGTCCTATCTAAACCATCTTTGACCCATTAGGCATCCTAAGAAAACATGGGAGGACAAATGGTTCCTCTTTTGGTAGCATTGGCGGTGGCCCTGCTACCAGAACGGACGTCTCTATTTCTTCCACTACTTCCTTATAAGGAGCTCACCTATGGGCATATGTAACAAATATTCTATTTGCGATTCACAAATAGCGATTTTTTTTTTTTTGAGAATCGCAAACGAGATGTAATTAAAAATTCGCAAATAGTTAGCGATTCCTTGGCATTCCTTAATTGCGATTAGCAAATTGCGAATTGCAATTAAGGAATACTTTCCCATTCATTCCTAAGGGTCAGCAGGCCCATAGGAATGAATGGGAAGACATTCTCAATTTGCGATTCGCAATTAGAGAATCGCAAATTGAGAATAATTTTAAGGGTGTCATAAAAACATCCTGATGCACCCCTGAAATGAATGTGTGTGCGCATGTGGCGCACATACATGCCCTAAGGGCATGTATGTGCGCCACATGGCACTTTGAAAAATGTCCAAAAAGTGCATTTTTCAAAGAAATCGCAAATTACCACCGACTTGAGGTTGGTGGTAATTTGCAATTTCTTAAGGAGAAGTCGCACAACCTGTGTGCTTGTTACATCGCATTTAAGGAATCGCAGTGGGCGATACCTTAAATGCTTTCGCAAAATAGGGAAATGTTATCCAAATCAATGCTTCTCCCTTGCAGAAGGTAAAGTACCTTCTTTGGCTCAAGTTAGTGCTAAACCATCTCTTAGTGAAATATTCGCACAAGGTAAGATAACGCAATATCCACACATGGAAGAATAGCTTAAACACTTATAACAAACCGAACCTGTGCAGGAAGCTACTATTTGGTGTCCATGTTACTCCCCAAGCCTTCACGAAGATTGTAACCTCCTGTTGTTTCTGTGGAATGTATCTGCTGCAGGAGGTCTACTTCTACCCTTGTCACACGTGAAGAGTTACTTCTACCCTTGTCACACATGAAGATGCAGAGTCTGGATTCACCCTAATGCTGTGGAGCCTATAAATACTTGCGTTCTTGGTGAACTCCAAAATACCTGGTGTTCTCAAATTTAACTTCATTTGGGGCAGTTCTGGACTGGTTTGTTGAAGGCCGTCCTTCCTTATTCAGGTTAAGAGATAGTAACAAGACTGAACCACTACCTGAATGAAACAGTGACCCTCGTAAAATAAAAAATGTCCGAGCTAATTATAATATTTCTAGCGGCCTATTAGTAGTGATCATGTGCACAAACAATTCTATGGCCCTTGCACATGAGAGCAAGCTTTGTGCGCCACCAACTGTTTGCACCTCTGTTGGCGCACAGTACGTCTGTGGTAATGGTCTACCACTTTCCTGTTACCCTTCTGTATTGTGGATAGCCAGAGAAGGTGTCTCCACTGTCTAATTAACCACGGCATATAGGAGCAGACAGCTGCGATTTTGTTTATGGGAAATCCTGAGACGCGCAATCCTCGCTTCCTCTGTAGGTCCATTGAAAACTTCTTTCTTGGTAGCTATAATATACCAAGCCTGTGAGGGTGATTCCTTGCTTCTTTCTCTTCTGGTCTGCCTTAAAGCCCCATGGGACCTTTCGCGAGTCTTTGGAATCAGCCGGCTGATCTCTCCTGATTCCATGCAACCCCCCTTCATTCTGTTCCAAAGGAAACAACTCTGGCACCAAGATCTTGGAACAATCGGTCTCTTAGGAGAAATTACACTCTCCTTTTTTTTGTTGTTGTCTCTGATCCTAGACTTCAGTCTCTTGAACTTTTAACTCTTCAAGGAAAGGTGAAATATGCGGTCTGTCTCGGGTCCTTCTGGTGCAGGAAGCAGAAGACTGCATGGTGTCTCTCAACTTGCAGTATGCATACTCCCAACTGCTCATCAGTTACCTGTGCTTTCTTGTATTGCCTTCTCACTACCAGTCCTCCATGTGGAGGTGGTGCAGCACATCTTTGCCTCAATGGGTACCCCTCAGGCAGATCTCTTTGCCACACACAATGCCATTGTTTGCAGTTCTGTACCCTCCGGTATCAGGGAGTCTTGGGGAATTATGGATGCTTAACCACTTAAATAGCAGATGTAATCAAATTGGATATATTAAGTTAAGTGTTTTTGCAAAACGTTTTACACGAGTTTGAAATTTTTCTGTTGGTCCCATTCGAGCCATGTAGTTCTTTTTGATAATTCACTCCATACATTTTAACTAGCCAATATGAAAATGTAGGAATTCTTCCATTTCTGCAATATCGAGGATAGTTGCAAGCATAGAAATAGAGATCAATTAGGAATACCTGGTTGATAATTCAGGAGTTGACCAAGACAATAAAATTATTGTGGGGTCTTGTTGTATATTATAACATTTTAATTTGTTTTCACAGTACTTAAAAGCTTGATTCCAGTTCTGTCTCAACATGGGGCAGAAATATATATTGTACCAATTTCCTACTGTTGGAGGCATGTGGGCTGCTGAATTCATATCTTTGCATAGATCGCTGCCTAGTGTTGGGTCCGGATGATTGCACCTTGCTGTCCTGGAAGAGTCTTCGAAGTATCACGAAATGGATGACTCTTCCCCTGGACCACAGTGCGCATGGGCACTTCTCCATTCTCAGATTGTTTTTTTCCGCCATTTTGTTCGGATGTTATTCCTCTACTCTAACTTCGGAATCGAAACTAACCTACTTTCTAAGGCCAAAAGGCCTTCTACCTCAACGGTATTGTTCTAGTTCTGTACTCCTTGACTCTATTTAACTTTCCATCTCGATCCGGTCGTCGACGCGGGCTGTTGGGCCTTTTCGACGCCACGTGGGACTGCTGTTCATTGAAAGGAGTCCGTTCAAAAGGTGCCCACATTGCCACGCCAAATTCCCGCATACTGACAAACATACAGTATGCAACAGGTGTTTATCACCAGACCACAACGAACAAACTTGCTCAGCGTGTGCCCTATTCCGTTCGAAGAAAACCGTCTGGAATCGACTGGCCGCTAGGCAAGAGATGCAGCGGCAAGCACCGGAACCGGAAGACATCTTCGATGACAAACACGATCTCCCGGAAGCGGCAGACTCGGATATATAAATCGTCACCGTTGAGGACCAGTCGGACTCCGACGACCAGATCACGCCGGGGCAAAAAGTGAGTACTCAGCTCCCGACCCGCTTTTTCCAAAAGAAAAGGCTCCGGTCGACGCATTGCCTAAATGCCTTAGCTGAGATCGACAAGTTACTTCAGAAGCCCCGCCTTCCGGCTCGTCTCCGAAGCCCAAGACTAAGCCTTTTGAAACACCTGGCCCGAGTAACACTCTCCCCAAAAAGGTTGTCGAGCCGAAGGTCATTGTACCAAAGAAGGTTGTCGACCCAAAAGTCGTCTAACCGTAGAAGGTTCTCGAACAAAAGAAGGTCAGCCAACCCAAGAAAGTTATCGAGCCGAAAGCGAGCTCTAAGCCACAGAAGGTCGTTGATCCAAACAAGATACTCGACCTGGAGAAAAAGCCCGTCAACACGAAAAAAGCCGTCGACTCCAGCAACGACATTGAGCCGATAAAGGTCATTGAGCACAAAAAACAAGACAAACGTATCGAACCAAAGACTCCGGTCGATCCGAAACAGGTTGTGGATCCAAAGAAGGTCGCCGAACCAAAAAAGACTGTTAAAGTACTAAAGAACGTCGACAAGGACAAAGTCGTTGAACCGAAAAAGGTCTCCAACCCTAAAGCAACAGTTGAACCAGACAGAGCTCCACGACCTAGGGCTCTCGAGCCAAAAAGTCGCGGACTAGTCACCAAGCCAAAAACATCGGCACCAAGGCCACGGACAGTTGAGGTAGAACTCTTCCATCCTGATCCAGTGAGTGAGGAACAATCTAAACTGTACATAGACCCTGAAACAGGAAAGGTTACAGTTTACCATCGGAAAAAGAGACCATTGGACATGGACACTCCTTCCCCTGTTCCTCCAAAGAAAAAAGACTTCAGGATATCTCCCTCAAGACCTTTCACTCCTCCTCTCTATCCTAATATGCCTTTTGTGCCTTACTCTCCTTCATATTCACAGTATGATGAGGAAGAGAACATGGGGGTAGATCCTCATAACAATTTTGATGAGCCACAGGATCCTGATGCACAAGATAACCCATGGGATGACAAACGATCCATATGATCCACAGCCCAATCCAGACACCTCCACATACCCTACAAAACCATCGCCTACTGACAACACCATTCTTTTCAATCAATTGCTAGATAGGGCAGCAAAATATCACAATGTGGACATGCACACTGACCCCATAGAAGAGGACTTTTTATTTGACACCTTTCCTACTTCTGAGAAAAATGTCAGGACACTTCCTATGTAAAAAGGGGTACTTAAACATGCGCCAGACATATTCAAAGATCCAGCCAGAGCGCGTGTACTCAATCCCAGAATAGAGAAGAAATATAAGGCGGCCCCTTCCGACCCCGCCTATATCCAATCCCAATTGCCTTTAGACTCACTAGTAGTGGCAAACGCCCAAAAGAGAGCCAACTCACAAACAGGAGATGCTTCACCTCCTGACAAGGAGTGTAAGATCTTAGAAGCCTCAGGCAAAAGGGTGTCCTCACAAGCTGCAAATTCATGGAGGATTGCAAACACACAGGCTTTATTAGCACGCCATGAAAGAGTTCATTACGATGAACTTGAAGGTTTGCTGCAACATTTACCAGAACCTTTTAAAGCGAACGACCTCATTCAGGAAGGCAAATTGATAACTAATGCTTCCATTAAATGTGCGCTTGATGCAGCTGATACAGCAGCAAGATCCATTAATACTAGTGTATTACCACGCAGGCATGCGTGGTTACGCATCTCTGGTTTTAAGAACGAGGTGCAATCCACAACCCTCAACCAACCAGTTAACCCAGATTTCCTGTTTGGTCCAGCAGTTGACTCAATCTTAAGACAAAATGAAAAATGATACTGAAACTGCTAAGTCTATGGGCACACTTCAGTTTCAACAACACAGAGGTTCCTTTCGTCTCTCCTCCTACAGAGGCTCCGCAAGAGGCAACACATCACAGGCTTCCTCTACATTCAAAAGTAACACCCAGAGTACCTTTAATAAAGGCCCCAACAGAGGGGGTTATAGGGGAAACAATAACAAGGGCAGTGGACGTGGCGGCAATAACACCAGAGCCTCCACTGCCACCAAACAGTGACTTTATCACACTCCCTCCGGACCACCCGACACCGGTCGGAGGCAAAATAAAACAATTCCTACCAGTCTGGAATGCCATTACCACAGACAGGTGGGTGAGACAAATTATCCAGTATGGTTACTGCCTGGAACTCACTCCACCCAACATACCACCCAAACATCGTCCTATGTCCAAAGAACACATCACACTGTTACAAGAGGTCGCGTACATGCTAGAAAAGGGAGCCATAGAGCCAGTCCCTTTTCAACATCAAGGGACAGGAGTATACTCTCTATACTTCCTAATTCCCAAGAAGGATGGGTCCCTCCGACCCATTCTAGACCTCAGACTGCTAAATCAATACATACTCTCAGAGCATTTCCATATGATTACTCTACAGCAAGTACTCCTGTTACTCCAGCAAAACGACTTCCTTGCTACATTAGACCTCAAGGACGCATACTTTCACATACCTATACATCCAGCTCACACAAAATACCTCAGGTTCACAATAGAAGGGCAACATTATCAATTCAAAGTTCTCCCCTTCGGGGTAACTACGGCCCCAAGAGTTTTCACAAAATGCCTAGCGGTTGTAGCAGCACACCTCAGAAGGCAACACATCCACGTGTTTCCATACCTCGACGATTGGCTCATAAAGGCCAACTCGTACGCGCAGTGTGCAAGCCATATGTCTCAAACGCTCCAGCTGCTGCACAGTCTGGGGTTTTCCATAAATTACCCAAAATCAAATCTTCAGCTCTCCCACGTACATCCATATCTGGGAGCCACAATAGATACCTCCGTAGCAAAAGCATATCCAAATCCAGCCAGGATAGCCAATATGCAGACTCTCATTCAAAAGTTTCAGCCACAACACTCCTTACCAGCTAGAGTGTTCATGCAGCTCATAGGCATGATGGCCTCCTGTATATTCATTGTCCCTCATACCCAACCCAACTTCAAATGCGTCCACTGCAAGAATGCCTGGCAAGGAAGGGGAACCAAGCTCAAGGACAATTAAAAGACCTAGTGTTGGTGGACAGTCGCGCTTACAACTCTCTGCAGTGGTGGAAACCACAAAACCTTTCCAAGGGGCGACTGTTTCAAGAGCCGGTTCCACAAGTACTAACAGCGGACGCATCACTGACAGGTTGGGGAGCCCACCTACTTCAATTCACAGTTCAAGGGCTCTGGACAATCAAACAAAAAACACTGCACATCAACCACTTAGAGTTGCTCGCAGTATTTCTAGCACTGAAAGCTTTTCAGAAGTACTTGTACAACAAGACTGTGTTGATCCAGACGGACAACATGACTGCCATGTATTACATACAGAAGCAGGGAGGGACACACTCTCCACAGTTCTCACCTAGCACAGAGCATATGGAGGTGGGCAATTCCAAAGAACATCTTTCTCCTAGCAGAACACCTGCCGGGGAAAGACAATCAAGTAGCAGATCTGTTAAGTAGGCACAGCCAACAGCTACACGAATGGGAGATTCACCCTCAGGTTCTCAAACCATTCTTTCAGCAATGGGGGCATCCAGAGATAGACCTGTTTGCCACAAACGAAAACTCAAAATGCCAGTACTTTGCCGCCAGGTTCCCACATCCGTTGTCACAGGACAATGCGATATGGATGAACTGGTCAGGCAGATTTGCGTATGCTTTTCCACCAGCCCCACTGAGTCCGCTGGTGGCACGCAAACTAAGCCAGCAGTCACTCACAATGATCCTGGTTGCTCCCACATGGGCAAGACAACCATGGTACACAACGTTTCTAGAACTTTCAGTAGTTCCCCACCAAAGACTGCGCCTCTCGCCACATCTTTTAACTCAGATCCATGGAGAAATCAGGCACCCAGATCCCAATCAGATGAACCTAGCGATCTGGCTCCTGAAGTCTTAGAGTTTGGGTACCTTAATTTGCCTCCTGATTGCATGAACATTATCAAGGAGGCAAGACGTCCAACTACTAGAGCATGCTATGCAGCTAAATGGAAAAGATTTGTAATTTATTGCAAAAATAACCAAATCAACCCATTAGATGCTTCCATCCAAAACATTATCTGTTACCTATTGCATCTTCAAAGATGCAATTTGGCATACTCTTCTATAAGACTACATCTTGCTGCTTTGCAGCTTACCTCCAAAATAGACAACACATGTCTTTGTTTAGAGTACCCCCAATCAAAGCTTTTATGGAAGGACTTAAAAGGATAATCCCTCCAAAGCACCCACCTTCACCAGTCTGGATCTTAAATATAGTACTTTCCAGACTCATAGGACCTCCGTTTAAACCTATACATTAATTTGAATTACAATTTCTAACTTGGAAGGTGGCATTTTTGATTGCCGTTACCTCCCTCAGGAGAGTGAGTGAGCTACAGGCATTAACCATTCAAGAACCTTTCATGCAAATACATAACAATAACGTAGTGCTTCCTACTAACCCTAAGTTTATGCCAAAAGTTATATCCACATCAATCAGTCCATAGACATGCCAGTTTTCTTCCAAAACCCGCAGTCAGTGGCTGAGAGAGCCCTACACACACTAGATGTAAAAAGGGCTCTGCTATATTGCGTTGACAGAACCAAATCATTCAGGAAAACAAAGCAACTATTCGTAACTTTTGCACCACAACATAAAGGGAATCCCATCTCAAAATCAGGAATAGCCAGATGGATAGTTAAATGCATTCAGATATGCTACCAAAAAGCTAAACGCACTCTAACAGTTCCCCCAAAAGCACACTCAACGCGTAAAATGGGGGCATCCATGGCATTCCTAGGAAACATTCCCATAGAAGAGATATGTAAGGCAGCTACATGGTCTACCATACACACTTTCACTAAACACTACTGTGTAGATGTGCAAGCAAAGCAGCAAGCTGCTGTGGGCCAGGCTGTCCTTAAAACTCTTTTCCAAACTGCTGCAGCTGGTACAGGTGACCACCGCTAGAGGAGATACTGCTATACAGTCTATGCAAAGATATGAATTCAGCAGCCCACATGCCTTGAACGGAATATGCTACTTACCAGTATGAGTCTGTTCTTGGCATGTAGGGCTGCTGACATTCATATCGCCCACCCTCCTCCCCGGTGCCTGACACAGCTGCAGTACTTTTCTACATACATTTGCATGGCCATCTATTAATTTTCTATACTCCATCTTTGCCACAATGGCGAAAAACAATCTGAGGATGTAGAAGATGCCCATGCGCACTGTAGTCCACGGGAGGAGTCGCCTATCTCGTGATACTTCAAAGACTCTTCCAGGACAACAAGGTGCAATCATCCGGACCCAACACTAGGCGGCGATCTATGCAGAGATATGAATGTCAGCAGCCCTGCATGCCAAGAACAGATGCATACTGGTAAGTAGCATATTCCTTATCGTCGACGCATCTAAAGTATTTCCCAGTGCAATTCGAATCAGTCTTGTATAAAAACCTACATGGTACGATAGAGTAACTGTTTTGCATAAATTGCTTTTTACGATCATAGCCCCTCTTAAAACCAAAAAATGTATCTCATTGGTTTTATTCCACGTATCGAATATCGTAATATGTTCCTCAGTATCCTACCTTTCTGAAGCTTTCATAAAAATCTTTTTTTTATTGCAAGAGTTCTTTTCTGTGAGCTGAATCTCCATTAGAATGAAAACCGAATCCTTATAGTTCTAGGTTGAATACCTGTTAGAAAATAACTAATAGTGAATTGTATTGTAGGACTATGTCCCATAGTTTAAGTTATTTTTATAAATAACTGTAAATTTGCCCAAGTTTCCCACTCGCTGTTAATTAGGAAATCTGACCGCTTAGCCATTAATTTTCCATCCAGGTATTGGTCACGTTATACAAAAGAAGCTAGTCCTTAAGTTTTAATTCATCTAGTTTAGGAGAAGTGTGGCTCAATGGTTAGAGTGGCAGACCCTGATGCAGAGGTCTGGCCCGGGACCAGGGTTCAATTCCCGCCTTGGCTGGTCTCGGCGGATCATGGGCTCATAATTCCTCGGACCTGATTTCTCGCCTCGGTGCCTACTCTAAGCATGGGTCCCACGCTGCAACTCTGGGCAATAGCTTGCTTAGTCTCCACAACAGCCCCCTACAGCGCTAGGGATGCCTGGTTGCACCCTGGGGATGCCCAGGGGTGGACATTTCACGGGGAAAAGCCAGGAAGGGTTCCCTAGCGGTATGAGTACAGCGCCAGGACACTCAGGAGTATCAGTGCGCTTTACAAGTACGGCTACATTTACATTTACATTAAACGTGTAGCAACATTAAAATATGAGGTAGAAACGTGCTTAAAAATGCTTGCTGAAAACAAAAATGCAGCACCTTATAGTTGCCTTTTAGGTGATTTGAGCAGTTTCAACATATCAATTTTGCTTTCATTAAAGTGCATATTTTTATATGTACATATAATTGAATTTTTTCATTCTGTACCGTATTGGGTCTATACTATCATTTCGAATAGCTATTCAATACAATAAAGGTGAACTGAAGACAGGGGGGGGGCAAACCCTGTCGTGTTCTGCGATTCTACCTTAAAAGAAATTATTTTGGATGAATTCTGAATTAGTGTGGCCTATGTGCCTATTTAAAGCACTGTTTTGAGATGAGGAGAAAATCCAAATACTTTTAAAATATAAAATACTTAAAAGCACACGATTTAAAAGCCCTTTCTGCAATTAATGAAGATACAGTCGCCGGAATTTGCTTACAATTAAAAACCTGCAGGAATTCTGATTAATAATTTGTGTTTGCATATAATTGGCAGCCATCGATAAAGCTGCCCGGATCCTTATAAATCAGTTCATTGGCTGCTGTATTAATTATGTTGGCTATTAATTTAGTTATAATTTTAAAATCATAGTTCAAGCACTGAGCTCCCATCTGCTAAAGGCATGCTTCTTCCTGGGCAACTGGTTGTCAGAATTAAAGCAGCTTTCCTTCTCAAAGGGGTGACCCATTTCCATCTCAATCACCCTTTCTGCCGTCTACCCTCCTCCTACCAATGAGGAGAGATTACACTGGTTGACCCCAGCAGGGTGGTTCATTTTTCCACCATCTGCACGAAGGGGGTGAGGTCTGACGACTAGCTCTTAGTCTGGTATATAGGCAGCAATTAGGACAAGGCAGTTTCAAACAGTGTTTTATCCCGGTGGATAATATTGTGTAAAGTGATGTGATATGTCTTGCAAAGAGACCACCATCAGAGGGAATCTTACCCATTGCACCAGGGCAAAGTCTGCCACCTGAGCACTGGCTAGGGGCGTTCCATGGGATTAAGGCAGCACTGCCTGGTCTGCTGCCTTGGTCCTCTTATCAGGCCTGGCCCTTTCTAACCCTGCTTTTGCTTAGTTGCTCCAGATTCAGCTCATTTAGGGCCAGATGTAGGTAATGCCGATTTACCGACTCTTAAATACCGACTCATACCGAATCGGTATTTAAGAGTCGGTAAATTGGAAGGAGGCAGATGTAGGTAAAAAATTACCGAATCTGTAAGAGTTGGTATTTACCGATTCTGTAAATACCGATTCTGTATTTCCCATTGATTCCTATGGGCCTTGAAGCCCATAGGAATCAATGTCAAATACAGAATCGGTATTTACAGAATCTGTAAATACCGAATCCTGCAAGGGTGCAGGGGGTGTCACTTTGACACCCCCTAGCACCCCAAGTACAGGCTAGTGTGACATGTGGCACACATACATGCCCTAAGGGCATGTATGTGTGTCACATTGCACAGGTGTGCATGCACAGATGTGCATGCATACCTGAATTCGGTATTTTACCACCCAATAGGATTGGGTGGTAAAATACCGACTCTTAAGGGCCTGTGGCACTCTTAGGAGTGTCACCTACATATGGATTTACAGAATCGGTATGTTTACCGATTCGGTAAAATACCGAAGTGGTAAATTTACTGATTCGGTAAATATACCGATTCTGTAAATGACTACCCACCTACATCTCAAAAGCCAAATACCGGTCGGTAACGGCCGAATTCGGCCGTTACCGACCGGTATTTGGCTACCTACATCTGGCCCTTAGTCTTCTGCATTTCTTTCCTCTTTTCCCAATTTGTTGGCTATTTTTCTTGCCTTTTACCCCTTTCTTTTCATCTTTTGCCTCTTATGTGTTTCACCTCTACGTCTCTTACTCTTTTTCCCTGCTTGCACTCCATTTGCCTTGTGGGACGTTTTCCTCATTTGCTTGTTTTCTCTCACTCTCTCCTCCTTTGCCATCTTCAGTTTTATTTTCCACTTTGCTTGCTCACTTTACCCTGCGTCGACTTTGGCACTCTTCCTGATTATTCCGCCTTCCACTCCACTCTTACCCCTGTGGCCTCCTCTTTTTGCACTTTGATTTTTCATTTTTTTGCACCTTTTTTCTTTTGTCACCTTTCCACACGCTGCCCAGCTCATTGACTCACTTAATGCCTAGAGTGTTCCCTACCCCCACCCCCTCACAACTCCTTAATGGTGGCTGCAGCAGGCACACCTCTGGCATGCCAAATGCAAGCACATCTGTACCTGTCCATGCCCTGCCTGTGCCAGGACCCCTGGTCCGCCACCTACTTGCGTCAACCCTAATGTTGCAGTCCTCCCTGCGAGGGTGCCAATCCCCTCGTGCCCTTCTCCCAACCCCCTCCCCATCTCCTGTCCCCGCTCGCTACACCCACCATATTTCTGAAGTCCCCACTGTGCAAAACACTGCCCTTTGTTCTCCTCAAAAACACATTCGCTTGGATCGACTTTGGGACGTGGCCAACAACATGGCCGAGTGAGATGTGGGCTGCCGCAGCTCCGGCGAGCAGGCAAGATATGACATACCTAACGATGTCCAGAGGTACCCCAATAGCTGCCATAAGTCACCGGAGAGTCTGACCGTGCTGCAGGGAGGGGTGAACATCGGGAAAGCAAAGTGCACACGTCGTGCAAGGACGAAGAAGCGCAGCCCTCCAGAGAGACGCGGCAACTCCAAGATGGCGGTGTCCTCGCGGGCGAACCTCCGAGCCTGAGGCAGGAGCACCGGAGTGAGTGAGAGGTCTGCCACATCCTGATCGCCTAGTGCCGGCTGGTGAAGACCGCATGGACTCCGGGACACAGGCTGCGGAAACTAACGCGGCCGCACCACGACAGGGGCTGCAGCGGGAAACGGAGGCCTGAGACGGTGAGCCCTTCGGGGGAAGCAGTGATGGCTGGGCGCTGAGTGGAGCTGCAAGGCGGCCTTGAGGGGCAGGAGGCGCCGGTCACGCGAAGTGTGAGGAGCACAGCCGACCGCCATCAGTGACACCCGGGAGGAGCCGGAGCTGAGACTCTACGCGAGGGGAGGCACCCAGGCGGTCTGAGCGCTGCGGGACCCGGGAGATGCGGAAGCAACAACGAGGACTGGGGGACAGGCCGAGCCTTTAGAGATCAGGAGGCTGCAGCAAGGGGGGCCTTTGTCGCCAGCAGGAGGGGAGTAATGGGCAGTAGTGTGCATTAGGGTTCCTGGAACACTTGAACTGGTGCCTGGGCGGCCCCCCTCCCCTCCACCCCCCCACATAGAGATTGACAAAGCTGGGGACCAGACTGTCCGGAGGATTACGGGACTTGACTTGGAGGGTTGGGGTGAACTGACGCTCCCTGCACACAGTATGGCATATCGGACAGTGCTTTGGACAGTCCATTCCTTGGACCGGTCTTGACCCTCCCCCCACGCCCGAGACAGAATCGGAGCCCCTGGGAGCTGGCCCAACGGAACAGGGGCCCAACCGTTGGCGGAACGAGGAATCAGGGGCATGTAGGGGCCACCCAGGGCTGCAGCCACTAGCACGTGCAACCAGGCCGGTAAACCCTGGGGGGTGAGCAACACACTCTGGGACAGAGACTCTGACCATCCTCTCCTGGTGGTGCTGCCACCTGGCCCATCCCAGCTCCCCATTTGGACATTTGACGGTCCTCACCATCGGCCTTGAGGGAGGTCGCATTCGAGGCCCTGCTGCATCTAGAACGGGACGCGCCTGGAGTGCTGGCCTGCTGCGGGCTAGACAGAGCACAAGGTACCCTGGGAAACGCAGCGGTGGAGACAGAGTCTCGGCTTGGCACCCATCGCCCATACGCCCCCCCCCCCCGCAGACCGTCAGGATGGGCAAGAAGGAAGCGGCCCCTAAGGTCCCTCGCCAAGGCACACTGGATCGATACGCATCGGCCCCCACCACGGCATTGCCAGGCACGGAGGCGGTGGGTCCACGGTCGGACACAGCACTTCTGATGGAAGACATCCAGGCGTCCAGAGACGACATACCGGCATCCAGGGCGGCACAGGAGGTCAAGATCGGGGAAGTGGGCTCCGAGGTGACACTCCTGCGACAAGACTTCCGCAATCTTAAGGAGAAGGTGTCCACGGCAGAAACTCGATTGGGCGAAGCGGAAGGCACTATCTACTCGCTGCAGAAAGACATGAGGGAGCTCATGGCCTCCCATCAACAACTACAGTGGAAGGTGGACGATGCGGAAAACTGGGCCCGCCGCAACAACCTCCGCTTTGTGGGCTTTAGAGAAGGAATTGAAGGATCCAACATGGTGGACTTCCTCCGCAAATGGTTGATGCAGACCTTACCTAAGGTGACCTTCTCTAACTGTTTCAGAATTGAGAGGGCGCTCCTAGCGAAGCCATTGGTGGGTGAGAGACCGCGCCCGATTATCGCTAGATTTCTGAACTTTGCAGATCGAGATGAAATTCTACGTGAAGCACGGAAGCTGGGTGAAATACGGATGGAGAATGTTCAGATAATGATTTTCCCCGACTACAGTCAAGAAGTTCAGAGACAGCAACGCTCTTTTGACGCAGTAAAGGCCAAGCAGAGAGCCCTTCAGATCCGGTATATGCTACTCTTCCCAGCCAAACTCAAAGTCATCTTCAAGGAAAAGGCATAATCTTTCACCCACCCGGATGATGCATGGCAATGGCTAGAGTAGCGCCCACCGCTTTGAAGCCGAGAGGGAGAGGTGGGGGGGGGGGCGACGGAGAAGAGGACTGCGCCCAGGCCTCAGTGGGAAGCACCGAAGACGCAGAGGCAACGGAGGACACAAGGCTATAAACGGGTGAAGACGATGCCCTACCCTACGCGGAATCCGACGACCACAGGGCAATGTTGGAGCACGAACTTCACCGCTGGAGCTTAGGCGGGATCTAGGTTTCGCTGCCTGGAAGGCACTGTACGATCCGAAGAAGAAGAAGACATCGAGGGTGCCACATCGGGAGGGGAAGACATGGAGGACCAATCGATACATCCCCTGGTGGAGGCGATTAATGAACTGGAACAGGATGCGGCAAAAGAGGTCCAGTCCTCGCAGGGGGACGTCCTAGACTCCAACGCATGAACTAAGGGGGACCGAAAATGGACGATTTACTGGCTCAGCAAGGAAGCATGCAAGTTGTTTCACACACACTTATTCTTATTGTGTTTATAGGTTGTAATACTCACTTCGCCATTTACTGTGTTTCTATAGCACTAAGGGACAATTGTAATTTTGGTGGGGCAGTTGTTTTCTATGCTGCATTCTCAGGTTGTTGAGGTGGGTTTTGTGGGAGGGATACCAGCGGAGGGCGACAGACCTTCCTTCGCCAGAAAGTCCTAGAGCCGGTTTGGGTGGCTGATGGGACTAGAAGGGGAGGGTGGTGGGGGGAGGGTGTGGAAGAGTGTTGGGATGTTGCTTATGTTCTTTGGGGAGGGGCGGGGGGAAGGCGGGGGGAGGGAGATGAGCATACACACACATGTCCTGATGACTCCCATCACAGGACGCTAGATACTAATAGGTCTCATTCCCCGATAGGATGATGGGTAGCCCTGGGAGGGAAACTAGGTCCCTAGGCTGTCTTAAGGTACTGACTTGGAACGTAAACGGCCTGGGCTGTAAGATTAAGCGAGGACTGGTCAACAATTATGTGAAGAGAATGGGGGCAGATGTAATAATCCTCCAGGAAACACACCTACAGTGTACCAAATGTGCCTTCCTGGCTAGGGGGCAATATAGAGTCCTGGTGCATGCTGGGTTCACGTCAGGATCCAGAGGCGTAGCAATCCTGATTAAAAAACATCCACCTTTGTGGATAGCGCAGACCTGGGTGGACCCACAGGGGACATATGTGGGGGTGCGGGGACAGTGGAGAAGGAGGGAGTAAACGTTTGTCTCCGCTTATGCCCCACCCAAACTACAGGCAGGTACACTCCGGGGAGTCACTGATATTATCCTTAACACAGTAGACACGATTCAAATCTTAGGGGGGTGACTTTAATGATGTAATGAACCCAGTGATGGATAGGACGGGCGACCGTGACAGACCCCAGAGTATTACACCGCTAGCCAAATCAATGACTAAACTAGGTCTGCTTGATGTCTGGAGATGGCTCCACCCGCAGACTGGGGCATACTCCTTCTTTTCCGGAGCACACAAAGTGTACTCTCGCTTGGACTACATATTTATGGCACGACAGACACTGCAGGTCTCGGACAAGGCAGAGTAGTGCGCACGAGGCATTTCTGATCATTTACCACTGTTGGTAGAGGTGGGAGGGGGGAGGAAGGAGGGTCCCGCGACACTCAGACTGTCGGCCTGGGACTTACAAAATGCAGAGATTCTGAGAGGCCTACGAGCGGACGTGAAGGTGTACCTGGCGGAGAATGTAGGCTCGGTGGACTCCCAGGTGGTTTTGTGGGAGGCGCTCAAAACGGTGCTCCGATATAGGGCACAACGTAGACTAGCAGAAGATAGGAGAAAAGTTCAGGCTGAGGTCCAGGATGTGGAAGTTCAAATACAGGCACTAGAGCGCGAGCACCAGACTACCAGAGACCCAAAGACACTTAGACGTCTCGCTGATTTGCAAACCCAATACAAGCACCTGGTGACGGGCGAGGCTAAGACACAGGCCCTGGCGACTCTGCATCACCTCTACGATGTGGGGGACAAATCCGGGAGGTTACTAGCGTGGCTGAGCATGAAGGAGAGGGATAAAAGATGGGTGGAGAGGGTGAGGGATGACCGGGGGGGTGGGCCCAAACAGATGTCAGAATTGCGGATACCTTCGTGGGTTTCTATGAAGCCTTCTATGATGCACGAGAGTTAGGGACGAAGGAGGACGCAATGCAATACATGGCACACATCAATCTCTCGACTCTCGAGGAGATAGACCAACAGAACCTGGAGGCGGATATCACGGAAGATGAAATTAGGGAGGCATTGATTAAGCTCCGCACGGGGAAGGCCCCGGGTCCTAATGGTTTCCTGGCGGAATTCTTAAAAAAACAGCGGATCTCCTGGCTCGCCACCTAGTTTTGGCCTCTTTGTGGATGCTGAAGCGGATGGGCGGTTCCCACGGGACCTCCGACAGGCCACGATCATTCCAATTCACAAGCAGAGCAAGCCACCCGAGGACTGCTCGTCCTACCGACCCATCTCCCTCCTAAATGTGGAGGCGAAGCTCTATGCAACGATTCTAGCTCTCCGCCTGAAACGGGTCATAACGGGACTGGTCCACCTTGACCAAACGGGGTTCCTCCCGGAAATGGCGGCCAGATACAATCTACGGCGGACTCATAACTGGTTATCAGAGGTACGTAACAGACCGGACCCCCATTGGTTCTTATCCTTAGACGCTGAAAAAGCGTTTGACGCTGTCCATTGGCCCTTTTTGGAAGGTGTACTGGAGCGGCTTGGCTTTGGACCCAAATACAGACGTAAAATCAGTCTGCTCTATATTGACCCCAGAGCGAGAGTTCGGGTCAACGGGGCACTGTCGAGGGACTTTCCTATATGACGGGGCACTAGACAGGGATGCCCCCTGTCTCCCCTGTTGTTTGCCCTTTCTATCGAAGTAATGGCGTGCCCAATTAGACAGAATGCAGGGATTACCGGTTTCCGGATAGGGCAAGCAGACGGCACTGACGAAAAACTGTCTATAAACGCAGACGACTTCCTTCTCTACATCACACAGCCACGGGTAACTATACCGGCGCTGTTTTCGGAGCTGGATCGCTACAGGGCGAAGGCCGGTTACCGGATTAATTGGCACAAGTCGGCGCTCTATGACCCCCAAGGAGGGGACGTGTGGCCTACGTTGCCGGCGAGACTGCAAACAACTAGAGAGGGATTTACATACTTAGGAATATTTATAACGACTGATGGCACCCTTTCCTATGAACGGAATATTAACCGAGTAATACGTAACTTTACTAAGGACGCAGCTAGATGGCAATCGCTCCCCCTGACGCTGCTGGGCCGGGCAGCGATGTTTAAAATGATTTCGCTCCCTAGATTCTTATATGCGTTTCAGAATAAATACTTCCCCGTGCGGTGTGGGGTCTTCCGGGACATCCATGCGGAACTGAGGTCTTTTCTATGGCTGGGAAAGCAACCCAGGGTAGCGCTATCGACCCTGCAGAGAAACCAATATGATGGGGGGATCTCCTTACCCGACCTAGAGGCATACTACTGGGCGGAGCACCTGGCCCCTATTAATGAATGGATACACGCACCTGCCACACACCCCACCTATTCGCTGGAACAGTATATCATGGGCACTCACACGTGTATACACTATCTGTACGGAGGCAGGGGGCAGGCCAGACTGCTGCCGGCTACTAAAATCACGTTGGGGGCATGGAATAGGGCGACTAAGACAATTGGATGGGACCACAAGCCAATGAAACAAACCCCGTTGTGGAAATGCGCCTGGCTGAAGGAACTTAGTAAGCTAAGAGGGTTCCAGTGCTGGGATGCCCTTGGCATCTCTACTCTGGGAGATGTGGTAAAGAAAGGGGTTCTGCAATCCTTCCCCGCATTGCAACAGGAGTATGGGCTCCACCGCTCCCAATATTTTAAATATATGCAACTGCGTCATGCATGGAGGGCAGAGGAGGCATTGACGGAGGCACTCCCCGAGTACGCGCCTTTAGAAGGCCGCCTCTTGCAAGAGCGGATACCTGGCAAGGCGGTGTCCCTGATGTATAAAACGATAATGAATAATAGACCAGATAAACTTGGGGGTCCCAGGGCCGTGTGGGAGCGAGAGGTGGAGGACATGGATGAAGTGGACTGGGGTGTGGTCTTGATGCATCTTAGGGAGGTAGCGATTACATCCCGCCTCAGATTGATCCAGTTTAAAATCCTCCATAGGACATATTTTGATAGAGTGCGCCTGCATAGAATGGGGAGAGTGCCTGATCCATGCTGCTTACGCTGTGGCTGTGATAGGGGGGATTTCCTTCACACGATCTGGTCCTGTCCGAACATTCAAACATACTGGGGGGAGGTCCTCTCAGAACTGGGAGAGGTGCTGTAGACGGCCATTCCCTTAGACCCAAAACTTGTACTCCTCGGAATGACAAATGATGTAGATTTGGCGCGCCCACTGTTGATATTTCTGGTGCTAGCCCTAGTGGTGGCCAAGAGAGACGTGGCCCGGAAGTGGGGGGCGCCTGACGTACCACAGTTCGAGGAGTGGAGGAGGGGTATGGATCTATACATGGCGGCTGAAAGAGTTACATACAAAGCGGGAGGGTGCCCAAATAAGTTCGCTAGGGTGTGGGGCAAATGGCGTCGCTACCATGGACTGGATGGAGGGCTTTGATGGGATGCAGAGGCATGAGCATATGGTCGACATTGATTGGATAGGGCTACAGGATTCAGAGCTACGAATGTTGTGGACTTGGGCGAAATATCTGGATGAACTATTGGAAGCAAGCAACTGTGTCCTGAAACAAAGGATGGGAGGGGAGGGTGGGGGGTTGGGAATGTGGGAGTGTTGCTCGATATTGGCATGCTTATTGTTTGTTGTTCTGCTGCAAAATGACAATAATTTTTTTTTTTTTAAACACATTTGCTTGTCAAACCCACCATAGAAGTGTGGGTCTCCCTGCTTGACCTCTCCCTGACCTTCTCTTGCTCTCTGAGACCTGGCTCAACCAGTCTCCCCTGGTTACAAGACAGAACCAGCAAACGTGAAGGAGTCGTCACCATGATTGATAATGAAAGCCTCTGCTCCATCTCTTGCCAATTCCAGCGACTTCTTAGCCTTTAAGATCAGCACCTCTGGCAACTGACATCCCAGATCGAACTTCGGGATCTCTATCACCGACCTCGATGCTCCCCTAGTGCTCTCCTCCAGCTCCTTCATACTCCTTAGCTACTTCAACTTTCACCTCAAGGGCCTCTCCAACACCCCAAACTTCCAGGATGACCTGAATATAATGGGACTCTTCCAACAAGTTATCAACCCTCCCCACCCCCCACCAGCCAGACACCACCTCAACCCTGCCTCCACCAACCTCCCATACATCACTATAGATAACCTACCCCCACCTGAACTGACCACTCCATCAGCTGCAGCCTTCACCTTCTAACCAGCACCGAATCACGCTCACCAAGACCTCCTGACACAACTGGAACAAGATGCCTGAGGAAGTCTGGACCGCAGAACCCCTGTTGTCAATGCTCGCTCCAGCTCAAACTTTACCACGTCAGTCACTGCCTGCACAGCGACACTCACCCTGTCGAGATGGTCGCCAGTGGGTGATCCCAGCCGCAGACAAGCTGATACATGGAAGATCTTACTCTCCTCTGCAAACAGCTGGACTGCCAATAGTGACCGATGCACGACGGACATGTACAAATCAGCTCTCAACTCTGGACTGCCAGGAGTGCAGCAATCACTGAGCAGATTGAACACTGGTCCTATAACGGAAAATAAATCTTATACATAGTGTTGGAAAGTGGGGTATTATATTGTGAGGCTGGCTAGGCTTCACTAGGCAATACTATCGTGTTACCCCAAATAGGTCCTTTTGGATTCACACTAATAAATCCTTAGCTTAGTCCTGGTAGTGTGGCACAGAGCAGTCCGTATTTACTGTTATGCATTTCAGAGTACTAACATGGACAATAATTGACAGAAATCCTACACCAATTTATAAAAAGCAGATGTTTATATAAATTTAGACACCAAAACGAAGCCCATCGGATGGGCATAACCAGAGGTATGGATTTTTAAAGGAAAAATAAATCCGTGTTTCGATCAATTTGAAAACACACTAGTGACACTGTCCCTTGAGGTCGAGTCAGGTGGAAACCACTGGGGGAAGCAGGGGTGAGGGGTGTGTGTTTAATGTGATGCGGGTCCCAAGACCAGGCTCAGACGGTCAGTTTAATTTTACCTGGCTCAAAGGGCCCGGGTGTAGATTAGTTCTGGCTGTCCCTGGTGCTGAATGCGGGAGCTGCGGTGCTGGTTTTGGTTGGTGCAAAATCTGGACAACGGGGACAGTGAGTTGGTGGGTTGAAGATGCTATGGGATTCTCTTGAGGCACAGTATCGAACAAAGGTAGTGGTAGCTCGACGGCCCAACAACATGCCTTGGTACTAGCAAACACAGCTTTTGGTTATTTTTGACGTCCTAGGGTCCTGGAAAAACAGTAGCCGCCTGAAACTTTCTGAAGGCCAGGACGATGTTTCCCATAATCCACTAGACCATTTAATTTTGAGGGGGCCCGATGGCCAATGATTTTTTTTTTCCGGGATTCGGTTTGCCTGTGGGCTGCAAGTGATTAGAATCTCTAGTCCAGGGGGAGTAGCCTTTGGCTTGCTCAGAGGTTCCTCTGTCCCTTGGAGCTGATCTCTGGTCCAGGAGTCTCGGTCACAGGTCTCTTCTTTATCCTTGGTTGCAATTCAAGCAGATCTGAAGTTCTGTTGCCAGGGGAGCCCCTCAAATCCTAGATTTCGGGATGTTGGGAGTGTGGGTACTGGTTGCCAATGGGCTACTAGCCAAAGCGGCTCATCTGCCCCTGAGGTGACCACTTCTACCCAGAAGCTCCTATTCTGCCACTTTTAAAAATGGCAAGCCCGTTTTGGCTGTACAGACCAGGTAGCCCACCTTAGAGGTGTGGCTTGCCTTTTGGGGGTGTACACATTCGGACTACCTAATTTTTCCCGCCTTCCCGGGTTGCAAATGTGCCTGAGGCAGGCGGTTAGCGCTTTCCTCCTCTGGTGGGAAGCCTGGTTGCATATAGGTGGGGAAGACATTGAAACTCACCGCCTTGATGGTCCTCTTCACTAGCTATACTGCCAGAAAGGGAGGGCACACCTCCGTCCAGGCCGGCCCTTCTTTCTGCCTCCTGAGAGAGTTCACACCTCTTGGCAGGCTGTCAGATCCCTATATTGGTGGCAATAGCTGCAGACTCTTAGCCAGCCCACAGGAAAGGCTGGGGCAACCTGGTGGGCAACCTCTAATAGGTCACAGGCTACCTAATGGCGCCTTAAGTGTCTCATGTTTGTTGTTTTTTAATCGCCCCTACACCACTTATTAATAAATATTGAATTTGAAAAGGCAGGTGTTTTGGGTTTTTATATTATAATAGGACCCCCATCCCTTAGGTGCATCCCTGAACAGTCCTTCAAATTATAACGAGGGCCTCCCGCCATTAGAGTATTCTCTGGCAAGTTCTTGATGGCCAATGATGAAGCAAGGCCCCCCACCCCTCCCCCAGGGGGTGTGTGAGGCAATCCCGCCTTCAATCAAAGCTGCTAGAAAATAGTTCAAAGGAGTGGTCCCAGACTGTCTTCCTGCTGGAATGTGCCATTTGGTCATCGCAGAGGTTCTCACACAGTGATTTGTGTTCATTATACAAGGAGGCCCAGCTCCATTAAGGGGGGTGTGTGTGTGTGGGTGGGGGGGGGTGTTGTTTTCTTTTGCTGTCATACATAAAACTTGCAAAACCCCCTTCTGAGGGAGCTAGCCCCTATTCGTATTTTAACTATAGGTTCTAAACGTTGTGCAAAAGTACTTGAGGGCTTTATGGAAAGTAGGTAAATGCTAAATTTGACTCCGGATCCTGTATCTTATTGTAGCCGTCAACATTTGCTTTGCTAATGAGTTGCCTTTGGCAGTAGTGTCTCTTGATGCAGAAAAAGCCTTTGATCAAGTGAAGTGGCAATACTTGTGGTGAGTCTTAAGGTACTTTGTGGTAGGTGATCCAGGCAACGCAACAGCTGTATGCTGGTCCCACAGCTAGAATACTCGTAAGTAGACTCTTTTCAGGTGACTTGAGAATAGAAAGAGAGACTAGACGGCAGTGGCCCCTTTCGCTTACCCAGTTTGTGCTAAACAGAGAACCTTTTCAAGGATCATCATTGGTGTATTGGGGGCAGGAGAAGGTGGATCTCTGGTAGACTTTCAATGTTCAGGTATTTTCAGATGGGCTTGTAGTTTGCCGCTTTGAAGGTCGAGAGATTCAGATGCTTACCTGATAATGCAGAAACCAGTACAATTCAGTATTGGGGATAACAAGCAAGCACACTAGCTGCCTTTTGCAAATACAGCGCAGACGCTCACTTAACTATCCCTTTCTTACCTTCTAAAAAATCTGAAATTTTCTCCTGAAGATACCAAAGCTTCTGATTTTAGGAGCTGGTTCCGGACATTTAAGAAGGTTCTGGGGTTTTACCCCAAGTACTTTGTCACCAGAGAGAACTGGGGCAATAGACTATCCAAGGTCTGTGATCTGAAGTAACTTTGCGTGGTAGCTCTTGTGTTGGCTGTGGAGATGTTGAAACAAGTTGAACTGGATAGCATCTTTAAACCTCCAATATGCCTTTTGTATACCGATAAAGGAAGCACCTCAGCACAGCTTCAGGTTACTATAAGCAATCGCCACAGTCCATATGGAAGGATTAACGTTTGACTTGGCTGTAAGTGCGCTTACAAAGGCCCTCCATAGGGCCTCTAAACTCCTGCAGAGAAGTCACCCTGAGAAATGCACAGTCTCTAGAGGAAACTGACAAAAAACAACCACCTTTAAGTGCAACCATCTTATCAGCTTATGTCTGTTATCTGCTTGACAAAGGCCTCTGTTTGTAAGGGCTGTGATTGACAATTGTCTGAGAATGGCTTTTCCTTTTGTGGGCGGGAACTGAGGCACTGAAATATATAATCGTCCCCCATAGAGGCTGTGGATTTTGGCATGGTGATTTCAAAGACTTGCTGATATCCATATTGATTTTCCAACCCTTCTGAAAATTATTTGCAGAGCACCATCTTGCTCTTTAGCTTTACCATACGCAGAAGATGTTGCAGAGAGTTTTAATTCTCATACCTGGCAGCCAAGGTTTGGAACCACCTCCCCCTGCACCACAGGACTGCACCATTGCTCCAGCAATTCAGTTGAGAACTAAAGACCTGGGTGTTTGAATGATCAAACCCCACACAGTAGCACACCGCTCCAGTGCCTCGAAACGCTCATGGGTGATTTTCTGAGCTTTATAAATGTTTTTTTTTTTTTTGATTGATTAATTTAGGAATCCTGTCTCCTCCAAGATCAAGGCATTAAGAGTCATCGCACAAACAGCAATGATGGCTCAAATCAGAATGGCTGGAGAACTCCTTGCCAAGATCTCAGCCGTTGCAGGTTGTGGCCATCTCTAGAGATGAAGCACCACATTAGTCATCCGTACTTGAAAGCCTTCCTTGAGTGAGTGAAGCTATCCCTTCCCTTTATCAAGGGAACGTTGTGTAAGTCCTTGCGGGCAACACAGCAGCTAAGCTTCCTTTCCGCAAACTTGGATAAATGCGCTTCCTCATTGCTTTGCCTTAAATTTTATCCCAAGGGCCAGAAGACTAATTCACTATTCTGGTTCCACTTTGGGGGAAGTGTAACTATCCCCTAAATAGTCCAGGATGATAATTTGCTATTCTGATTCCCTGTTTATAGCATCTGAAAGAGACACGTTAGTGATAGATTCCTTACCTTAGAATATCCCCAGGTGTCAGACTGGATCTGGAAAAGTTTGCGTAGCAATACCCCTGCGGCCGGCAGGCGTCGTCCGCGGCTCCGCGTTCGACGTCGTTCGTGCCGGAATGACCTCGTCGGAGTACTTAGACGCCGCCTATGTGCGCTGACGTCAGTTCTTCTTTTTTCCGCGCCATCTAGCGCGAATGTCTGACAAAATATCGAAATCAAAAATATCGAAATACAAAAATATCGGAACAAAAATATCGAAGTCAAAAATATAGGAATCCTATCCCTAACAAGGTAAGTACAAAAATATCGAAAAAATAATATCGTAGTACAAAAATATCGAAATTAAAAATATCGTTTTTTTAAATGTATTAATAATAATGTAAAAATAATTATAAAATACATATAATGTTACAAATATTAAATAAAAATATTAAAACATAATTAAAAAATTAAAACTAATACATATACATTTAAAATAAATTAAAAACGTAATAATTTAATGTAATTTTATATTTTTTAATTTCATTTAATTGATTTAATTTAAATTTATTTTATTTTTACCCTGTACGACTGTACCCCAAAACCCCAAAACTGACCCTGAACCCTAAAAATACCCCTTTACCCAAAAACCCAAAACTGACCCTGAACCCTAAAAATACCCCTTCACCCATGAACTGAAAACTGACCCTGAACCCTAAAAATACCCCTTTACCCAAAAACTGAAAACTGACCCTGAACCCTAAAAATACCCCTTTACCCATGAACTGAAAACTGACCCATAACCCTAAAAATACCCCTTTACCCAAAAACTGAAAACTGACCCTGAACCCTAAAAATACCCCTTTACCCAAAAACTGAAAACTGACCCTAAACCCTAAAAATACACCTTTACCCAAAAACTGAAAACTGACCCTGAACCCTAAAAATACCCCTTTACCCATGAACTGAAAACTGACCCAGAACCCTAAAAATACCCCTTTACCCAAAAACTGAAAACTGACCCTGAACCCTAAAAATACCCCTTTACCCAAAAACTGAAAACTGACCCTGAACCCTAAAAATACCCCTTTACCCATGAACTGAAAACTGACCCTGAACCCTAAAAATACCCCTGTACCCATGAACTGAAAACTGACCCTGAACCCTAAAAATACCCCTGTACCCAAAATTAATTTATATTATTTAATTACCAATTAATTATTAATTAACAATAACAATAAAGTAAATATATTAGCACATTTGCTGTAATTAATTTAATTTAATAATTAATATTATTTTGCACAATTAATTAATTAAGAATAACAATAAATTATATATAAAAAATTACTATAATTAATGTAATTAAATAATTAATAATAATTAATTACCAACTAATTAATAATTATAAATATGTAAAAAATTATAATATTTAATTAACTAATGAATAGAAATTAATTACCAATTAATTATTAATTAAAATATGTACAAACATATATCAATTAATTAATTATTATTAAATTACTTCCCACCCTATCCCCTATAAACCCATAACCCGCTACAGAACATATTTATCTATTAATAAATTAATTAAAAATAATTAAAAATTAATTCTCAATTAATTAATTAATAATTCCTACTAATTAATAATTAATTTAACATAATTAAATTACTTCCCACCCTATTCCCCTATAAACCCACAACCCGCTACAGTAGTAAAAGACAATATTTAATAAAATAACATTAAAAATAAATAATAAAACATAATAAATACAATATAATATACACTAAATTTATTTAAAAATTGATATTAGTAACATCAAAGTTATTAATTTCGATATTATTAACATCGATATTTACAACTTCGATATTACTGATATCATGCCAATATCGATATTTAGACTGTCGATATTACTTACCTTCGATATTTTTGTATATCGATATTTAAACTTCGATATTTTTGCATATCGATATTTAAAAATCGATATTTTGTCTGTGTACCATCTAGCGCAGATCCGGAGAAGCTCTACCCCTTAGGCATTTTTTGACTAAACTTTTTTGATCTTTTGATCCTTTCTCTACTCGAGTCTTCGACTCCGACGGTGCCGGTAGGGATGCCTGGGTTTAAACCCTGTTCCATGTGCGACCGACTGATGTCGGTTACCGACCCTCATCGCCGGTGCCTCAAGTGTTTCCTCGACCACGACGACCGCACCTGCTCTGACTGCCGGGCCCTGACGTCTAAAGCTAGGCGGGAGCAGTCACGCAAGTGACTTGAGCTCCGGCAGTCTGCCCCGCGCCGCTCCAGGTCCCGGTCCCACAGGAGATCGAGGGACCGGTCGCGGGGTCGGAGTCCTCGCAGCTCCGGGAGTGGACATCGGTCGTCAGGATCCAAGTCCTCAGGTAAGAGGCATGAGAGGTCAGAGAGACGTCATCGTTCCTCCGACCCACCCCGACGCTTGCGCGATGCGGCGGGGGATTCGGGTGACACCACCCACGCGGCTCCGACGGAGTCGCGGACTTCGCCGCCTGCCCCACACCTTCGGGTCCCTGGGCATGATGCGACGCCAGAGGAGGTCGAGCGGTATCTCATGGCCATGAGGTCCCTCCCTCCTCAGCCGGGTTCCGTGGCGCCTGCGGGCCCAACGGCCCTGGCTGGAGGGGCTAGCGGGTCGGGTGCTTCGGCTCCGATGCCGTTGGGTGCTTTGGCGCCGGCGACTTCGGTCCTGGCGCCGCCGGCCCTCACTGGATCCGCTTCCGGATCCGGGTTGTGGCTGGTCGACCTCAATGGCGGTGTCGCCCCCGGCGCCCACTATGGACGCCGTCCCCAATCCTACCCTCGGTCCGGTTCCGGCACCAGAGCGGCGCCGCTGGGCGCCGCTCTCGACAGCCTTTGGAGATTTCTATTTTCACGAACTGGCCCCGTCTGTTGACCCTGATCTGCAGGAGAATGGTGACGAGGGTGATTGGGAGGGGTCTGTGGACCCTCTGGCACAAGAATGCCAGTCTCAACAAGACTAGGCATATGAGCTTGGGGAGGCCAGTGGACTTGACACTTCGCCAGACACTGGATTTGTCTCCCCTCCCACCGTGGCTACGGAGGAGGGGGCTGCTTACAGTTTAGTGTTGACGCGGGCGGCCAAGGCCTTACACCTTGAGCTCCCCGTCGCGGCCGTGAGGACTAACCTCCTCACTGAGGTCCTTAAACAGCAGGCAAGCTCCACTGAGCCTCAGCTGCCGTTTAATGAGGCCTTGTGTGACGTTCTTGTGGGCACTTGGTCCAAGCCCGCCACAGGTCCGCCTGTGGATAGGAACGTGGCCAGACGCTACCGCCCGGCCCCGGGCTACCCTTGCTTTTTGTCCACCCATCCCACCCCCGAGAGCCTAGCCAGGCCTCCACTTCCCAGACCGCATTCCCGACGGCTCCGCCCGATCGGGAATCCAAGAGGTATGAACAATTCGGGAAGAAAGTGTTCTCGTCCCTGAGTTTGGGATTGCGGTCAGTCAATACCGCATGTCTCTTGGGCCGCTACACCCACGCCCTGTGGGACACGGTCGCGGACGTGCTGCCACAATGTCCGGAGGAGGTCTGGGCAAAACTCACCCAAGCCCTTGCGGAGGGTCGAGATGCAGCGCGATATTCCATCCGATGTGGGCTGGATACCACGGACTCACTGGGCAGGGTGATGGCAACGACGGTGGCGGTTCGACGCCACGCCTGGTTGAGGTCCGCCAACTTTTCGGCCGATGTCCAGGCCTCTCTTCTGGACATGCCGTTCGATGGCCGTCGCCTCTTTGGCGACAAGGCAGACCATGCGCTTGAGCGTTTTAAGGACTCCAGGGCTACGGCCAAGTCCTTGGGCCTCTCGGCCCCACGCCAGCAATCGGGTGCCTTTTGCTCCTTTCGTGGCCACGGAAGGGGCGCCCCCACACGTGCTGCTAGCCAGGCACCGCAGAATGTTCAACAGCGTGGTGGCGGCCATGGAAACTGCCGTGGCGGCGGTCGGGGACAACGGCGGGGCCAGTCCACACCTTCCCCCGCGGCACCTGCCTCAAAACCCTCCTAGTCTGTGCTTTCAGGCCCATGTGACGCCAGTGGGGGGCAGGGTTCGCCATCACCTCTTCCACTGGCGCACTGTCACGTCGGACAGGTGGGTGCTGCAAATCGTCCGAAGGGGCTACTCCCTCCCTTTCGAGGCGACCCCTCCAGCCATGCCACCGCAATTCCACCGCGTGTCGGGGGATCACTTGCAACTTCTGCAAGAGGAAGTCACAGCCCTCTTGGCCAAGGGGGCCATCGAGCGCGTTCTTGGACCAGAAGTAGGGTGTGGTTGTTACTCCCACTACTTTCTGGTACCCAAGAAGGGCAAAGGGAGCCTACGCCCTATCTTGGACCTACGGAACGTCAACGGCTTCCTCCGTAAGGAGAAGTTCAAGATGCTGACTTTGGCTCAGGTCTTAACTGCCCTGGACCCTCGATGGTAGCGTTGGACTTGCAGAATGCTTATTTTCACATCCGGCCCACCGGCGTTACCTGCGGTTCACGGTAGGCCACGGGCACTTTTAGTTTACCGTGCTCCCCTTCGGCCTTACCAGCGCGCCACGTGTGTTCACGAAAGTGATGGCGGTGGTCGCAGCTCATCTGCGCAGGTTAGGGGTGTCAGTCTTCCCCTACCTCGACGACTGGTTGTTGAAGGCGGGCTCGCCCCAGACAGTCGTCAGACACCTCCAGACTACGGCCGACCTCCTGCATTTGCTGGGGTTCTCCATCAATGTGCCGAAGTCACACCTGTGTCCCTCTCAGAAGCTCCTCTTCATCGGGGCTGTTCTAGACTCGGCGCAGTTTCAGGTTTATCCTCCCGAACAGCGGGTTCGGGATATTCAGGCTCTGATTCCGATCTTTCAGTCTTTACCCTGAGTCTCGGTCAGGTTGACTCTGCGGCTTCTGGGGCTGATGGCCTCCTGCATCCTTCTGGTGCATCGCGCCCGGTGGCGGATGCGGGCTCTGCAGTGGGACCTAAAGTTTCAGTGGGCCCAGCATCAGGGCAACTTGCCCGATCCTGTCTTGATCTCGGAGGGCACCTCAAGACAGTTGCAGTGGTGGCTCACGGACCGCGATTGGGTCGGTGGCAGATCCCTCTCCCTACCCCACCCGGAGCACGTGGTTGTGACAGACGCGTCCCTCCTGGGCTAGGGGGGCCACATGGGAGAGGCGGAGATCAGAGGCCTCTGGTCTCCGGCGGAGTCCCAGCTCCACATCAACCTTCTGGAGCTGCGGGCGATCCGACTTGCACTGAAGGCATTCCTCCCCTCTGTCCGGGGGAGTGTAGTGCAGGTGTTCACGGACAACACCACCGCCATGTGGTACTGCAACAAACAGGGTGGGGTGGGGTCGTGGACCCTATGGCAGGAGGCTCTGCGCCTCTGGCAGTGGCTGGAGCATCAGGGCGTGACCCTGGTGGTTCAACACCTGGCAGGTTCTCTGAATGCCAGGGCGGACGAACCCAGCCGTCAGTGCATGATGGATCACGAATGGCGTCTGAACTCGGACGTGGCGCAAGGTCTCTTTCAGCAGTGGGGAGTGCCTTGGTTAGATCTATTTGCCACAGAAGAGAACGCGCAATGTCATCAGTTCTGCGCGTTGGAATTTCCAAGGCGGCACTCGCTCGGAGATGCTTTTCGTCACGGGTGGAGTTACGGTCTATTGTACGCTTTTCCGCCTATACCACTTCTGCCCAGAGTGCTGAAGAAGATCAGGCACGACCGGGCCCAGGTTATCCTTGTGGCTCCGGACTGGGCACGAAGATACTGGTATCCCGAGCTACTCAGCATGTCAGTCGATCCCCCGATTCGTCTGCCTCTTCGGGAGGACCTTTTGTCGCAGCAGCAGGGGACGGTCCTCCACCCGAACCTGTCCAGTCTCCACCTACAAGCTTGGAGATTGAACGGCGACAGTTGAGGCCATTTGACTTGCCTCCTGAAGTCCTTAATGTCATTCTGGCAACCAGGGGTCCCTCCACAAAGTCGGTATACACCTGCAGGTGGAACAGATTTGTGGCATGGTGCACAGCAAAGGCTGTGGATCCACTCTCTGCACCCCTTTCTGAGGTTCTCCTCTTCCTTCTTTCTCTTGCCCAGCAGGGCTCTGTTCTGGGCACTATCAAGGGGTACCTTTCTGCCCTTTCCGCCTTCTTAAGGCTACCTGATCAGCCTTTCTTGTTCAAGTCCCCACTTGTAAATAGGTTTTTGAAGGGCATCGCACACATGTTTCCTCCTGTTCCTTTCGTGATGCTCCCTTTGAGCCGCTCCATAACTGTCCTCTCCGTCTTCTTACTTTGAAGACTGCTTTCCTGGTTGCCATCACCTCTGCCAGGAGAGTGAGTGAGCTCCAGGCTCTTTCTTCTATACCTCCTTTCCTCTCTGTCCATCCGGACAAGGTTGTGTTGCGGACGAGACCCTCTTTCCTGCCCAAGGTTGTCACGGCCTTCCACATCGGGCAGTCCATTACCTTGCCCACCTTCTTTCTGCCTCTGCATCCCTCGAAAGAGGAAGAGAGGCTCCACTGCCTGGACCCAAAACGTGCGCTCTCTTACTATCTGGACCGCACACGCCAGTTCCGGGTGGATGACCAACTCTTTGTTGGTTACGTGGGCGCTAAGAAGGGAAAGGCGGTGCACAAGAGGACCATCTCTCGGTGGATCATCTTGTATATCCAGGAGTGTTACTCCTTGGCTAAAAAGTAGCCCCCTGTTGGACTGAGGGCTCATTCCACTCGAGCCACGGCGACTACCACTGCCCTGGGCCGAGGAGTGCCCTTGCAGCACATTTGCCAGGCAGCTACGTGGGCCTCGCAGCACACGTTTGCAAGACACTATTGCCTGGACAGCCAAGTCCGGAGGGATGGCTTCTTTGGCCGTTCCGTCCTCCAGGACGTTCTGGTGTGATTATTGGTTCGCAGACCCACCACCGGGGTTGGTATTGCTGGGGTATCTATTCTAAGGTAAGGAATCTATCACTAACGTGTCTCTTTCAGATCCACTACTTGTGTAACGATATATCTGTAAGAGACATTAGTTAGTGATAGATTCCTTACCAACCCACCCATCCTCCCCGTTCTGCGAACCGATATCTAGGGTTAAGGTCATCCCCTTTCAGGGCCCTAGTTTCATGGCACCAGTGTTGGTTCTATCATGGCTCTGCGTATCTGGCGCGGAAAAGCTGTGTATCAGAACTGACGTCAGCGCGCATAGGCGGCGTCTAAGTACTCCGACGACGTCAATCCGGCGCTAACGACGCTGACGACTGACGCGGAGCCGCAGACGACGCCTGCCGGCGCGCAGGGGTATTGCTACACAAAATTTTCCGGATCCAGTCTGACGCCTGGGGATATTCTGAGGTAAGGAATCTATCACTAACTAATGTCTCTTACAGATATATCGTTACACAAGTAGTAACTTGTGCATTTTGTAGACGAGGGAAGCGTAGTATTTCCCAAAAAGTATTTTTTGTCAAATGTTTCCTTTGGGTTGCACTCAAAGGAAAGCTACTAGGAGTGCTGTGGAGAGTGGTCTCACTCCTTGTCTCACCTGGGTGCTCCTCTGCAGGTCAGTGTAATTCTAATTTGATTTGAGGGCGTCAAGGCGCTTTAGACTAACGTCCAGAAAGAAAGTACCTGGGTGAGGGTGATATCGGTGATGTCTATAGGCAGAATAGCCAAGTTTTTAGGGCCTTTCTAAAAGGGAGGTGCTGGGAAATGGCTTGAATGTTTATCGGCAGGGTATTCCAGAGTTTACTGGCAGCCGTGGCGAAGCCTCTGAACACTATCCCTCCCTGGCTTCCACCCCAAGATGATACGCGGCATCCAAGCATAAACGCTGAGCAGATTATGCTGGGCTACTCACCAGTGGATGTTTCAATTGGTTCTTCAAGTAATATAGATCGGGTTGGGGTTTCCTTTGATAGATATATTTGGATTAGAAGAAAAAAAACAGCAATCACCCGTGCTATTCAGTACACAGTGGGTTGCGGGTAGGTGGGTGGGTGGGTTTCCCAGCCGTGCCAGCTCGCATGGCACCAATGTGTATCTGATCTCTTTAGACTTTGTGTCTCCTGGTGAATAGTCAATGTCATGGTGTGACCAGTGAGCTGGAAACCCCCACTAGAGAGCGGGTTTTCAATTCATTGCTTGGTGGGTCTGCGCAGCTGACATCCATCAGACATTTCACAACCTCCCCGGGTCCTCAGCTTTTGCACCAGAAACCTTTAAAATGTGTCTGGGGGGGGGGGAGAGGGGGGGGAATGGTAGGGTTTGCTCAAGCAGGGCTGTGGGAGCTAAACCCTCCCTCCCTAATCCAGACCCTACTTCTTCAAGGCTTCACCCCCCTCCTCTCATGCTGTAAAACTATTTTCAAAATTGCCATGTTTGAGACAGTGAAGTTACTTTTTTTTTAAAATACCAGCTCCCCTGATTTGCTGAACTTTAAAAACCGTCAAGGCTTCCATAAACTTACCGATGCTCCTCTTATCGCTGTTGCGGCTGAGGTGGGTATGGTTTCCATTTCCATTTTCCATTTTATTTCATTTGTATCGCGCATAAATCACCCGAAGGTCTCAGAGCGCTGGCAGGCAGAGAAGATCCTTGTGGTCAACTGATCCAAGAAGTGGGACGACTCAGCTGACTAGAAGAGCCAGGTTTTTAGCTGCCTTCGAAACTTCATATGGTCGGACTCTAACCTCAACTGAAGGGGGGGGGGGAGTTCCAGGCTTCTGGGGCAGTTTTACTGAAAGCTCTATCTCCGTTTCTAACTGTTCGAACTCTGGGTACAGAGAGAAGAGCTTTGCTGGAAGAGCGTAGCGTCCTGCTTGGGACGTAGGCCTTGAGCTTATATTCGAGATAGCCATTTACAACCTTATGGACTAGGCAGCAGAGTTTGAATTTTATGCGCGTTTGTATGGGGAGCCAATGTAGGGTCTTAAGGCAGGCTACTGATGGGGTGCGAGGGGGTATATCTAGAACTAGCTTCGCAGCAGTGTTTTGCAGGACTTGCAGTCGATTCAGTAGTGTTACGTTGATAGATGAGAAGAGGGCATTTCCATAGTCCATCCTGTTAACAATAAGTCCCTGGACTAGGAGCATACGTGCTGAGAGGGGGATCCATTTAAAGATCTTTCTCAGACTGCGCATCTGGCCATAGCTATTTCCCACTGTTTTTCTTATGTGTTCAGACATGGTCAATTTATTGTCTATTGTTACTCCGAGATTCCTAACAAAGGGCTTGGGGGTTGGGCAGGGGCCGAGGGAGACAGGCCACCAGTCTGATGACCAAATTTGATCAGCTTTGCCGAAAAGCATGACCTCAATCTTTCCAGCGTTCATCATGAGGTAATTTCTGGTCATCCATTCTTGTATACTGATCATACAGTTCTTGAACCTGCTTTTTATATCCTCAGGGTTCTGGCTGATAGTGACGAGGATTTGGGTATCGTCAGCATAGGATACAGTTCCAAACCCGTGTTCTCTGATGACTTTCGCCAAAGGGGAAACATAAATATTAAAAAGGGTCGGGCTCAAAATGGATCCCTGTGGGACACCCTTGTCATTTTCATACAAAATGGAGGAGTTGGAGCCTAATTGAACCCTGGATCGTCTGTTACCAAGGTAGCTTGTCAGCCATTTCTGCGTTAACAGGTCACTTGCATATACTTATCAGGTGTGTTGAGCTCAATGTGCTTTTTATTACCATTGTAAGGAGGGGCCATGAAATGAGGTGAAGCCGTGAGTGGGTCATGATGTTGATGCCTTCCCTCAGTACTGGTAATAAGTTGCATATTATATTCTGTGTATCTGCATTATGCCATGGAATTTATTCATGTTTACTTTGAAAACGCTAATTAACAAAAACCAGGATGCAATGTTTTAAATTTATGCAGTAAGCTAAATCACACAGAAGAAGTCTTGTTAGTATTAGGAGGGTTCTTTCCCTGCATAAAGTGGCTACAACGCACAATTTACGAGGCAGAATTTTTTTACAGTAAAGGTCAAATGCATGGAATTTGACTTTTACAGCATTAATAAGTGCATTTCTCAACTTCTGAGTCTTTCATAGTTTCACATGCCTGAATCTTCCCTGTCGTTGAGGTGAGAGTCCCATGGTATTCATATTAACCAGTACGAAGAAAAGCATTGTACAACCAAGCTGAAATAAGTGATATTATTAACCAATTTGCATTTTACTAAGAACCAATCTTTGGGAAATCATAAAGCATCACCCGAATGTGTCTTCCCTGCAGGGCCACCATACCTCAGTTGCTGCATGTCCTTTGAAGGGAGTTTCCCTGAGTTATGCTAAAAGGTTCCTAATGAATCGATTCTTACCTTAATTGGGCTAGGTTCACCTGCTCAAAGTCATTCATCCTACAACCATTGTACCATCATTTGATTCTGGTCTTCTTTACCGCATAGTGTGCCCCCCTTCGTAGCCCGCTATATACCTTTTATTGTATTACTCTCCTTGACTCATTGTCTTGTAATTATGCGATTATTCCTCTTTTTTTTATTCTTACTTGATGTCGTTCTTGCATTTATGTTCTTCCTTCCATCCCTATGTAAAGCTCTCTGATATCCTTTGGGATCTTGTTTGCGCTATATAAAACTTTATAAAATAAAATTTTAAAATGCTCAGTTCTTGTGCTTTGAAGATATTTGGTCAACTTTTTGCCTTTCATCGGATCCCAGCTTGAGGACTCTTTCACGGTAATATTCTTTAGTGTTTACCCTGACAGAAAATTGTCCTAAGGCTCACAAAAGGCCTTTTCAGGCCTGGCAATCCCTGCGGGAAACTCTACGTCTGCTCTGAGCACCCTCACAAGAAGTGCCTCTACTGCCATCATCCCCCATCATAGCCCAGAAGGCTGCAAATATTGTCGCATTTTCTCTGTGAAAACATTGACAGACAGAGAGGGCAGGCTTTTGATTTGCATACAGAAGAGGAGGGCAAAAGATAACCCTTCATCTGAAGAGGAAGGTGAGGGAACATCTAACAAGAAGACTCACAAAAGGGACCACCCCGATAAAAGGGAATCTTCTCAAGAGCCCTTCAAAAGATTCATAAGGCCAAGGAAGGAAAGCAAGCAGATGAGTACTGCCTTAGAAATTGACAGATCTGTATAAGGATGATTCTTGTAAATACCTGAAATAACAGGTCCGAGGCTTCGGCTGAGCCCTAGTTCAACAAGACACTACCACCACCCGTGTTCTACGATGGTAAGCTGGGAAATGGCCCGGTTGTCACGACAGACTGTGTGTAGTGAGGGCTGCAATCTCAGATCAGTGGCGGGGTGGACTCCCTATGGAGGTATCCGTTCCAGGGGTTGGAGCCCTGGTGGACTGAGGCTCTATCAACGAGCTTGGCTGATTATGCCCTTAGGAGGGACATGCAATTTGGAAGCTTGGCTGTCTGTGGCCTCAAGTAGGGCCCTACCCACAGGATGCTTGACTGTCTACAGCTCCCAGGGCAGCCATGTCTTCAGGAAGCTTGGCTGTCTCTGGCCCCTAGCTAAGCCCTACCCATGGCAGACTCATCTGTCTCTGGCCCCTACAAGGGCTCTACACTCAGGAAGCTCAGCTGTCTCTAGACCCACAGAGAGTGCAATCCGCAGAAAGCTCAGCTGGCTCTGCACCTCATTGCCCGCCCTACCCACAAGAAGCTGAGCAGCCTCTGGCCACTAGCATGACCCTACCCACAGGAAGCTTGCCTGCCTCTATCCTGGCTGTCTCTGGCCACTAAAAGGATACTATCTACAGGAAATTTGGCTATCTTTAACCTTGTGTCTCTGCCCCCTACGTGAGCCCTACGCGCAGAAATCTTGGCTGAGTTTTCTCTCTTTTGAGGCCCTACCTCAATGAAGTTTGCGGTATTTGGCCCCTCGGACATAGGAAGCTAGACGTCTTGGGCCCATAAAAGGGCGGCCGTACCCACAGGATGCTCGGCTGTCTCTCTCTCCCTAGAAAGGCCCTACTCTCATGAAGCTCGGCTGCCTCTGGCAGTAGGAAGACCTGGCCTGGTGTTCTGATGGTCTTCAGCTTCTTGTGGAATTCAAGAAGTGAGGAGGCAGGCTCCTATGTGCAGAGGCAGGTCATTCCACGCCTTAGGAGCAATGTAGTAAGTCTTGGCCACCGAATATGGTTTTCCGTATGCGTGGGATTTGTGCAAGTGGGAGTCTGGAGGAGCCAAAGTGTCTACAAGTTTTGTGAAATCAGATGCAATTTTTGCTGGGCCAGTGTTATGTAGTGCCTTAAAAGTATGGGTGACGCGTTTGGCTTGTGCTCGTTTGTGAGTGGGGAGCCAGTGGTGCTCCTTCAAGTATGGTATGGTATATTATGAGTTTGGTGTGGAATGTTGAGTGATTCTGGCCAATAAGTTCTGAATAGCCTGCAGCCTTCTGGTGAGTTGTTTGTTGATCCTGGCATGGATGGTATTCCTGTAGTAGTTTGCTTGTGACTAGAGCGTGCATGGCAGTTCTCTGGTTGCTGATTGGGAGTCATTTGAAAATCTTTCCTTGCGTCTCCAGAGTATGGGAGCCTGAGGTGGAGACAGCCATGACTTGGGTGGTCATATTGAGCTTGCTGTTGATGGTGATCCTGGGGTTCTCATACATGGTGGGGGTCAGTCCTAGCTCTGTTGGCCACCAGGTGGTATCTCACGGTCATGATCTCTTCCCAAAGATCACAATGTTTCTCTAGTCTTGTAAGCTTTAGACAGCTGGACTTCATCCAGTGGACGATTTCAGTCATGCAGGCATTGTACTTGATCCAGGTACTGGGCATCTGGTCTGTGAGGGAGAGAATGAGTTGCCTGTCATTGGTGCAGGAGACGACATTGATGTCATGAGAGAGGATGATGGTGGCGAGAGGGATCATGTTTTTTTTTAAGGATCCTTGTGGATGAGGCTGTGGGTGTCTGCGGTGTGTGGAGCCAAGCTGAGTGACGGGTTCCTTCAAGTGAGGAAGGAGCAGATCCATCAGAGCGTGTGTCCTTGCATTCCAGCGTTGTGAAGGTGTTCGGATGAGGATGGGATGGGAGACTGTGTTAAATGCTGCGGAGAGGTCCAGGAGGATGAGGGCTGCCCTGTCTCCTCTGTCAGTCATGCAGATGTCATCTGTGGCGGCGATTAGGGCAGTTTCCATGCTGTGGTTGGGTGTGAAACCAGAATGAGTGGTGTCGAGGAGTAGCTGGTTGTTGAGGAATTCGGTGAGGTATCTGTTAATGATTTTCTCTAAGACCTTGGCTGGTAAAGGTAGCAGGGAGATTGGTCTGGAGTTGGTGAGTGCTGAAGGGTCTGCAGAGGGTTCCTACAGTAATGGGAGGACAGTTCCATATTTTAAAGCATCTGGGAAGGTCGAGGAAGAGGTGGAGGAATTCAGATTGGGTGAGATTGGTGCTGATGGGTTGCAGTCCTCTGGAATAGGTGTGGTGGGGGGCGTTCGATGGGGCCCTGGAGTGGATAGAATTCAGGGTGGCAACTGTTTCTTCTGGATGATGACGGGCCCTGTAGTTAGCATTGGTTTTTGGATAAGTCTGGGAGGTGTTTGGTGAGGTTGTGTCCTTATGTTGCTGTATATGGTGGTGATTTTCCTGCTGTTTGAGATAGATTGTAGCAGAGGTCCTGCTAGGGGTAAGCAAGTTGCAGGTGGCCGATGTTGAGGTGAAATCTTTCACAATGGCCAAGATTTCTTTGCTTCTGTTGGTGCTGGCATTGATGTGGTCCGCGAGAGCGGGCGTTTGGTAGTCCAGATCATTTGGTGGTAGTGTCTTAGGGCAGATTTTAACGCGCTCCTGTCTGCATTGTCCTGGCTCATTCTTCATTTGCACTCCAGTTGTTTGCAGTGGTGCTTCATCAGACTGAGTTCCTCCGTGTACCAACTGGCATGTGGTCTGGATCTTGTTGTATTGCTATGTTTGAGAAGGACCAGGAAGTCTGCACAGGAGGTGATCCAATTGTTCAAATTCTTGATGGCTCTGAGGAGGCTGTTGCTGTGTTCAGGTTTTGGGTGTTGAGAGTGGTGTTTCAAACCTTGTCAATGATGCTGTTCCAGATTCTGGCACTTGTGAATATGTGTTGGACCGGGACTGGGATGCTGAACTGAACTGGGCATGGTCTGTCCAGGAGACTGGTGTAGGCTCATTAACTCAGATGTTCTCGAAGTTGGTGAAAATAGGGTCCAAGATGTCTATAAAACTCGCCTGTCTCTGGCTCCTAGGAGGACCCTGCTTCCATGAAGCCTGACTGTCTCTTTCCCCTGGGCGACCCCCAACTCCATGAAGTTTGTCTGTCTCTCGTCCCCAGGCGGGCGCTGCCCCATGATGATCAGCTGTTTCTCTCCCCTAGTGTAGCCTACTATGCTGGGCCAACAGACTGGTAAGCCAGGGCCCAAAGTAGCAGCACACTTGGATGCACAAAACACATAAACACACATTATGATTTCTGGGATGGGCCAGATATATATATATATATATGGCGGACTGGTGCTGGGCTTAGAATCTAAATAAACAAAATATTGCACCATCTTGGGTCTTGCTGGTTCCTGTTTGTTCGTGTGGCCTTATCTGCTGTGCTTACGGACCTTTGGAACTGTACATACCTCATATATATATATATATATATATATATATATATATATATATATATATATATATATTACCTACTGGCGATAGCCAGTAGGTATATATAGTTAGGATTGTTTTCCATAGGGAAATCGCAACATTCTATTGGGAATAACTTTGGCGCCGGTTGAGGAATCTTCCAGAAATTTCCCTTAACTTTGCCTCCCGGCGCTCTGCTCCTTCCCTGAAAGTTTGGGGGGGGATTCGTCAAGCGGGGGCTGAGATAAAAGGGGGGTCCCAAAACGTGTTTTCCCCATGTTAATTTCCATAGGGCGGTTGGACTCACTTTTAGCCCGAACGTCTGAATGGTTTTCCACCAAACTTGGCAAAATTGTAGGGACTGGTAGCCCGATGTGCCTTTGCTATGTCTCAAGATATGTGCTCCAGTGGTTTTTACGAAAATTAACTTTGAAAAAATATATATTGGGCTACATTGGGCTATATATATGTTAGAGCCCAAATGTAGCCCAAAGATGGCCACCAGAGACAAAAAAAAACAAATGTATCCCAAATATCAGCCAGATGTTGCCCAACTATAGCCCAATGACAGAATGTCCCAGAGTGTTCTAAAGAACAACTAGAGCGCTAACAGTCTTACTTATGACAAAAGTATGGCACTCCTGAAGTCATCTTGATTGGAATAAAGTGTTAACACTTAAAACATTTAATTTGCAAAGGAACAAAATGAGGGGGTTCATTTTGCCATAGAAATTATGATTAGTGCTGAAGAAAGAAAAATTAGGGCACATTTTGAGTGACTTCTCAAATCCTCTTATATTTCATTAAAAAAATTCTGATATGCAGTCTCCCAAGATGGCCACCAGAGACAAAAGAGCCTGTGCTTAAAAACTCTGTTAGCAAAGCAGGCATTTGAGATTTAAAAACGTTTTAATATATAAAAACGTTATCCGCTAATAGAATTAGCATTTAAAAAACCTTGCGAATTCAATGAAAAAACCATAGGTTTCAGGCCTTATATAGTTAGGAATTAGCATTTAAAAAAACCTTGCAAATTCACTGAAAAAACCATAGGTTTCAGGCCTTATATAGTTAGGAATTAGCTTTTAAAAAACCTTTGAAATTCACTCAAAAAACTGTAAGTTTTAGTGGTGTTATAGTTAGCTGGACATTTTACTCATACAAAACCATTGAAATTGCTCCTATATAGTTAGTTGTACTAACTATATTTCGCGCACCTGCAATCCACTGCTGATGATGTCACATATTAGATCATTCATGACATGGTCAGTGACATCACTGATGACATCTCAAATGACATCACTGATGACATCATCCACGTGACAATCACATACACCTTTTCATACACTATTACAATTTTTCATCACGCTTTGTAAAATACAGAGTATCATATTTAAATCCATTGTCACAGCAATACAAGTATCTAAAAATCCACTCAGTGATTCATAGATGTATACACACATCTAATCACTTACCTATGGATTCACTCATACATGCTGTCAATGAACAATAGAACACTATCAAAAATACTTGTACATCTATATCGACATTAAACAACAGCACGCATCCTATTCACATATGAAGTCATCCTACTCACTTATGCAAACAATGGATCATACTTACATATTTACTTAGCAAAAGGATCATACTTACATATTTACTTAGCAAAACACTTATACAAACACCACTTCTTCTATTCATTTAGATAGTAAGTCATACTTAGTGAATTATAAAATCATTATTACAAGTATACAGTTATCCATACAGTCACTCACACAATCATTGTGTCTTATGTATACTTATTTATATACAACAACTGACACATACACTGCCTTTTATTTTTCTAGTTTGTTGGACCTGTACCATTGAGAAATATATTTGCTCATCACCACACCCATAAAGATATTCACTCACCCAAACAACTGTTAGAACATGTAGTTTTAACTTCATATATCTACTGAATCAACTATTCACACATCTTTGGACAGTCACACACCCCCCACCGAACCACACACACTTTCACACTCCCATACAAATACTCAGTTAACTAATCAATAACTAATATAGACTTTCACATAGCTAGTAACCAACTGTAGAATCAGTTTACACAACAACTGCCAAAGTGATACAGATACTCACACAGTTTAGTCACTATCCACTATATTTAGTGAGACATTATAAATTGGTCAAGTAAAAAGTCAATTACACTGCTACTAAATCCTCCATCCAAATATTTATTTATATATATCCACTTATTCTTCAATGCAAATTGCTATACATATAATGCATATTTAAATAACGAAGCAAACCACATTCACTGGATGATGTCATCAGTGATGTCATCAGTGATGTCATTTGAGATGTCATCAGTGATGTCACTGACCATGTCATGAATGATCTAATATGTGACATCATCAGCAGTGGATTGCAGGTGCGCGAAATATAGTTAGTACAACTAACTATATAGGAGCAATTTCAATGGTTTTGTATGAGTAAAATGTCCAGCTAACTATAACACCACTAAAACTTACAGTTTTTTGAGTGAATTTCAAAGGTTTTTTAAAAGCTAATTCCTAACTATATAACTCCTGAAACCTATGGTTTTTTCAGTGAATTTCAAAGGTTTTTTAAATGCTAATTCCTAACTATATAAGGCCTGAAACCTATGGTTTTTTCAGTGAAAAAAAAAAAAAAATATATATATATATATATATATATATATATATATATATATATATATATATATATATCCATCCACAATTTGGTAATGAAAGAAAGGAATGTCCGGGCCAACTTGTTGCAGAATAACGAGCTCTTTATTTTGGCTCCACTCGACGCGTTTCGAGAAAAACTTTCTCTTGATCACGAGAAACTCTTTAAATTCAGCTTCCTAAAATGGCCGACCAATATCAGTTCTTATTTCTTCTGGGATGCCAGATAGGGCAAACAGTTTCTCCAGCAAGGGATGAATTTTGGAGAATGCTTTGGACTTTGTAAGCTCAAGTACAGAGTATTTAAAGTACCCGTAACCACCACCATGGTGATACGCCCATCCGGGAAGCTGCCAAAATTGTGGCTTAGCCTTGCATCTGTCCTAAATGGCCACTAGCGCCAGGGCCTCGGCTCCGCTAGTTATCTGGCATGCTGTGCAGTCTTTCAGCAGGTAGTCAACTACTGTGACCCACCCGGCGAATCGCATTTCACACCGTATATGGGCTTTTGTCTTTGCTGCTTCCTGATGACCAGTGCAGTGTGGGCTAGCTCGCCTACTCTCTTGCATAGAGCCGCGGGCATCTCGATGCAATAGTACTACCCCAGCTGGAGCTACTCTCGATTTGTTTGTAACGCTCCATAACTGGGATAGTCTTTCCTTGTCTTGGTCTGTCCTCTGGTCGGCATCTTTCAAGAATGTCTTCTACTTCCCTCCCCGAGGGTGGTGATAACTTTCTGTAGTGCATCATTCTCAAGGGTGGCTCAGCTGAACTCTGGGGTGATTAGAGCCTCCAGGCATGGGGTTCACTCACCAGCCGTACATGATCTTCCTTTGCCGATCCAACCTCATTTGTGCCCCCTCCTGCAGCGGCTGGTGCCAAGATAAAAAACTGTATGGGTACTTTGCGTCTCGTTGATAGACCACTGTGCAATGATATTGCTGCAACTGTACCGCCCATTGTTTGATACGAGAGAGAGGGTGATTGGCAGTTCCACCAAACAAGGAACCCAGTGGCTGATGATCAATTATGACTTTGAGCACATGTCTACATAGGTAAAGATGAAACTGCTGACAGCCCCACTTGATCGCCAGGGCATTCCTTTCAGTTTGGGTGTGGCGTGTCTCTAAGACTATGAGTGCACGGCTGGTACAGGGGATGGGTCCACTGGCCTTGTTCTCTTTCCTGGGTTAGGACATCCCTGAGACCTACTAGGGTAGCATCAACGATGCATTCAGTAGGATTGCCAGTGTCCAAATAAGCCATCATAGCACCATTGAGCATGGCTTTCTTCAAGCTCTCAAATGCCTCATCTTCTTCGGTCCCCAGGTCCACTTCACATCAGCCTTTATCGGGTCTCTCAGTGGCTCCACCAGCGTGGCCAGGCCAGGAATGACCTGGCCACAGTAGGTGGCTAACTGCAGGTTACTGCATACCTCTGTAGCGTTACAGGTGCACATGTGACTTTCTAGGATACACTATGAACCCATCATTGTTAAAGACATTGCTAAAGAATTCAATCTGTGATTCGAAGAAAGAACACCTTTTTATGGTGGAGCCCAGATAGTGTATTGTGGACATCTTTCTGAAACACTTCAGCCGCTGATGATATTAGAGTTTAGCCACTGGTAGCTTTGCAGGCCAAGTTGTGTGGAAAATGTTGTAAAATAACACCTCTCCTGGTCTAGCAACAGCTAATAATATCCTGCATTAGGATCTAGTTTGGGGAACCATCTTGGTCCATAGTAGGAGTGATCTGCCTTTCTCTTTTGATTGTTTTATTTGACAAACACATATCGATACACAACCTAATCGTTAATGGCTGTTTGGGTTTTTATGCAATGATAATCAGGGATACCCACCAGGTGGGCCCCTAAACCTTTTCAATGATGTCAAGTATTTGAAGCTTCTCTAGGTCTTGCTCCACCAGTAGCCTCAGGTGGAGTGGTATTCTGCAGTGCCTGAGTGCCATGGGCTTCACTGACTTGGGTATATTATATTGGGGTTTCACTGGTGACCCTCGAGGCATCCTAGCTCTTTAAACAGCTTTGGAATCCCTTGAATGTGGTCTATTTGCGAGAAACTGACCGCATGTGCAAAGAATACCAACACGAGATTTACGGCCATGTGACATCCCAAGAGTGTCTAACCGTTCTTTGACAATGTGGGTTGGAATCTGGCTGATGCTTCTTTCTCTCCATTCTATAGCACTATGTTTATCACGTCTGTTAGTTTTAATGGTTTCTGTGTGTCTTAAGTGTATACATTTGTCCTGGTCCATGATCGCAATGGCCGTAGCTTTAACTTGTACTATACGTGGCTAATTCATGGATGCTCCTGTGTCAATCAGTGCTTTCACTGTTGTTCCTGTTATCACCTTGCATGTTGGCTGTGGCCTCCTCCCGTGCTTTGTCAGTGCTGTGTATGAGATCAGGAACACGTCCTCTTCTTGCTAAGCAGTTTCTATGACTGTGTTGGCCTGTGTCTTCAAGCGTGAGGTTCCAACTTCTCACAGGGTTTGCATTTGCACTTTCCGACCTTGACTCTTCTCCCCACTGTGGCAGACCTGTGTATATTTGTTGGGCTTCCCACAGCTGGAGCATGTTTTTACTTGGGTAGGGCAGTTGTTCATCATGTGTTCTTCCATCCCACAGTTTCTGCATCGGCCTCTGGTAGTGTGGGCATCTGTGCTTGAGTGCCTTGTTGTGGGTTGGGTCTGTATTGCCTCTGTCTTGACGATGGGGGATTTGGTAAGCTGTGGCGACGCTTAGCTAGCAGTGAGGACCAATTCCATTTCTGTCACTCAGGAGGTGGACAGATCATGTGAGCAAGCTAGGAGAGGGATGTCCACAAGACTCATAGCCGGTTAGTGCAGGGTGAGGCCTCTCTGCTTTACAGACTGGCAGCCTTGGGTGAGGCGGGCCCGGATTTCTTTATATTGATCATCCTCGGTACATGTCCTATCCAGGACTTCCTTTCTCGCTATCGTACTTGCCAGAGCTTTAAGTGCTCAATGTCCTGGTTGAGTTGGGGCCGAAGTAGACATGGAGTGCTCTGACCGCTGCATCATAATCATCTTCAGCGCCTCGAAGACGTTTGATGAGCTTGCATATTTCATCCACCATGTAGTGGAGCCGCAGGGATCTCCGAATCATGCCATCAGCCTCTTGTGTTGTCCTGAAATAGTTATTTAGGAGACTAATCCATGTCTAACAGCATGGGGCGGCAGTGGATCCAGAACGCCTCTGCACGCCTGATCTTCGACATCCCCTGCTGCAGCCACATCACCCCCCACTTGAGAGACCACCTGCACTGGCTTCCCGTCAACAAGAGGATCAGCTTCAAGCTTCTCACCCATGCACGCAAGGCACACCACAACACTGGACCAGGGTACCTCAACAAAAGACTCACCTTCTACACCCCCACCCGCCAGCTCCGCTCCGCAGACCACACCCTCGCCACCGCCCCCCATTTCCGAAGAGTGACCGCCGGTGCAGATCATTCTCCCACCTCGCCGCCAAGACATGGAACACCCTCCCCATCCACCTGCGGCAGACCGAAGACCTTCTAACCTTAAGGAGACTTCTCAAGACCTGGCCCTTCGAACAGTAGCAGCTCCTCCCTCTCCTAGCACCTTGAGACCCTCACGAGTATATAGTGAGCTTTACAAATGCTATGATTGATTGATTGGATGGGTCTGTTAATTTGCCAAAGGGCTGCAGTGCTATTAGTGGATTCTGCACTTGTGCCACGCCCGCAGGCCGTGGGCCTCAAGCCGGACTTTGCACCGCCTTGTGCTGCGGCGGCGGCCGTGGGAATCTGTTGAGTGACTCACCTCTGTGTCTGGTGTAATGAGGGTGGTGGGGTCATGTCTGCAGCGGCCTCTGAGGGTGGTGGGCAGCTCTTGTCAAGCTAGACCTTGGCAGAGATGTATGATGGGTGGGCGCAGCCCCAGGCAGGGCGCTCCTTCCAAATTGCTTCCCCCATCTCTTTCCCAGGTGGGTGCTCACTGTAGTGGCTTGCTGGCTGTATGGGCGTGGTGCTGCCTGGCCCATGGCATGTGCCACCGAGGGACTTTGTGAAGCGCTCCTGGCAGGTGTTGAGGGCCTGTGCCTGTAGGCCACATGGTGTGTCTCTTCCCGTATTAGTGTCGATCAGCCTTCTCTGGTCCTTGCCTTTTGAAGCTCGGCTGTCTCTGGTCCATAGGATGGCCCTAGCTCTATGAAGCTTGGCTGTCTCTCGTCCCTAGGAGGACCCTGCCCCCATGAATCCTGGCTGTGTCTCACCCCTAGGAGGGCCATAGCTCCATGAAGCTTGGCTGTCGTTCACCCCTTGGAGGGCCTGAGCTCCATGAAGCTTGGCAGTCTCTCTTCCCTAGGAAGGCCCGCCCCCATTAAGTTTGGCTGTCTCTCGCCCCTCAGAGGGCCCTAGCTCCATGGAGCTCGGCTGTCTCTCGCCCCTCAGAGGGCCCTAGCTCCATGGAGCTCGGCTGTCTCTCGCTCCTCGGAGGGCCCTAGCTCCATGGAGCTCGGCTGTCTCTCGCCCCTCAGAGGGCCCTAGCTCCATGAAGCTCAGATGTCTATTGCCCCCAGGTTTTGCCCATAAAGCTCAGCTGTCTCTTGCTCCTAAGACCTTGCCCCCATGAAGCTCGGCTGTCTGTTGCCCCCCAGGCCTTGCCCCCATGAAGCTCGGCTGTCTCTGGTCCCTCTGGTGATGGCTCCGGTCCTACACATAAGTCACTGGTACTTTCAGCTGTGGGGTCTGGGTGGCCCCTGTGCTGCCTGAAGGGTGACTTGGGTTCTTCTCAGACTGTCACCCTACGATGAAACAACTCCCATCACCCAAAACCAAAGAATCTGCGTCATCCTGAAACTTCTGGGGCCGCCAGGGGAGAGATGTGTTTATCCAGAACAGACGGGCTGCCAACTCCGGGGAAATACCGCCATCCAGCGGCAGCCGGTGGAACTGCGCTACATCAATTCATCCGGAGCGCAGCATCCTAACCAACTATCAATCCCTCACGCGCATCCCGGCGCCACCCCCACACTCACCCTTGCTGTGCCTCACACCCGCCTTCACTCCCAACAAAGCCGCAATAACTCACACCCAACCATGGTGCCCCTGGCGCCAACGATGAACTAGGACAAAAATTAGGCTCAGGGACGAAAATAAAAGCGTCTCCCCCTTCAGCGAATCAGAGGCAAACGTGTCCCACCTGCTGCAAACCAGAGCAGTTTTGAAGTTATAGAAACCCGCTGTACATGTATTTTGCAAAGTACGCTGGGAGACTGCGTGCATTTGTGTTTGCTGCAGGCAGTGTTTGTGGTAATAACAGAGAAAGGAACAATAAAGGGCGGCCCAGCAGACCATAAAACAGGCCACACAATCCGCCGTCTGGCCAGCCCCTCTGTCATTGCCCGAGTGCCCCCCAGGTCCGTCCGACCCTCGTCACTCTGAGCCACAGCAGCACTCACACCCGCCCACGGTGTCCCTGCAGGGCCCGAGACACGCCCCGTGTGCGAAGGGCGCTGTGGCAGGGTGTGAGGACGGGGCACCGTGGAGGGCGTGAGGGTAAACTGCCCTGCGCGGCTCCACCTGATGCCGCTGGGTGGCGGCAGCTCCCCGCGACTGGCAGCCTGTATATTATCTGGTAGATTACATTCTCTTCACGGGCAGGCACCAAAGTTTTCTGTGGATGGGGCCTGGGCCGGCGGTGGCGCAGAGCCAGCTGAGCTGTCTGTGGGTGGGGCTCTCACAGGGGCTAGGCGGGACAGCCGAGCTTACTATGGCTAGGGCTGCAGGCTCTGGAAGTGACGCCTGCATAGTGAGCCCCGCCCTTCAACTGACCTGAGATTGCAGCCCCCGCCCCTCCCCCTCCGGCCTCATCCCAGCTCACAGAGCACTGGTGCTGGGGCTGTCTTGTGGGACTAGGGCGCCAGTTGCCTGTACGGTGCCAGGGGTCACAGGGCTGGGATTAGAAGTGGTGTAGACCTAGGGTACAGCCAAGTGCCAGAGCTCTCCATGTCCCCTCCTTCCCTCAGGGCTCCCTGTCCCCTCTTTCCCTCAGGGCTCCCTGCCCCCTCCTTCCCTCAGGGCTCCTTGTCCCCTCCTTCCCTCAGGGCTACCTGTCCCCTCCATCCCTCAGGGCTCCCTGTCCCCTCCTTCCCTCAGGGCTCCCTGTCCCCTCCTTCCCTCAGCTCTCCATGTCCCCTCCTTCCCTCAGCGCTCTATGTCCCCTCCTTCCCTCAAGGCTCCCTGTCCCCTTTTTCCCTCAGGGCTCCCTGTCCCCTCCTTCCCCCAGGGCTCCCTGTCCCCTCCTTCCCTCAGGGCTCCCAGTCCCCTCCTTCCCTCAGGGCTCCCTGTCCCCTCCTTCCCTCAGCTCTCCATGTCCCCTCCTTCCCTCAGGGCTCCTTGTCCCCTCCTTCCCTCAGCTCTGCATGTCCCCTCAGATGCAACCCCTCCTTCTCCTGTTTCAAAAAGGACATAAAACTCGGATCAGTATTGAAATATTGAGGGACAAAATATCGAATTATCAAAATATCGACGCCAAAATATCGAGAGACAGATTATAGAATGCCTATCTACAAACAGGTAAGTATTAAAATATCGATTCCAAAATATAGAATGTTAAAATATAGTTAACTAAAATATAGATTTTTTTAAATGTATTAAAAATGCTAGAAATGTAATTAAATAATGAACATAATTAAATAAAACATAATTAAAATAATGTAAAAAAGATTGAAATGTAAAAATAACAAATGAAATGTAAAAAAGTTTTTTAATATAAATGTACTCAATAATATCATAAAATAATGATTAATCTTAATTATAAAATATTTAGAACATTAAAAAATATATATTGACAAATTTATAAATAAACATATATAAATATAAAAAATAAAATATAATTATTAAATTAATTAAAATACATTTTGTATGGTAATTAATAATGAGTGCAACAGTAGTGCAAACGTTGGATAGCGTAGGGGTAAAAATTACTATTCCCACTCCTAAGAGTGCAACAGTAGGGAAAGCATTGGATAGCGCGAGGGTAAAAATTATTATTCCCACTCCAGAGAGTGCAACAGTAGGGAATATGTTGGATAGCGTAGGGGTAAAAATTACTATTCCCACTCCAGAGAGTGCAACAGTAGGGAAAGGGTTGGATACCGTAGGGGTAAAAATTACTATTCCCACTCCAGTGAGTGCAACAGTAGGGAAAGCGTTGGATAGCGTAGAGGTAAAAATTACTATTCCCACTCCAGTGAGTGCAACAGTAGGGAAAGCGTTGGATAGCGTAGGGGCAAAAATTACTATTCCCACTCCAGAGAGTGCAACTGTAGGGAAAGCGTTGGATAGCGTAGGGGTAAAAATTACTATTCCCACTCCAGAGAGTGCACCAGTAGGGAAAGCGTTGGATACCGTAGGGCTAAAAATTACTATTCCCACTCTAGTGAGTGCAACAGTAGGGAAAGCGTTGGATAGCGTAGGGGTAAAAATTACTATTCCCACTCCAGAGAGCGCAACAGTAGGGAAAGCGTTGGATAGCGTAGGGGCAAAAATTACTATTCCCACTCCAGAGAGTGCAACAGTAGGGAAAGCGTTGGATAGCGTATGGGTAAAAATTACTATTCCCACTCCAAACAGTGCAACAGTAGGGAAAGCGTTGGATAGCGTAGAGGTAAAAATTACTATTCCCACTCCAGAGAGTGCAACAGTAGGGAAAACGTTGGATAGCGTAGGGGGAAAAATTACTATTCCCACTCCAGAGAGTGCAACAGTAGGGAAAGCGTTGGATAGCGTAGGGGTACAAATTACTATTCCCACTCCAAACAGTGCAACAGTAGGGAAAGCGTTGGATAGCTTAGAGGTAAAAATTACTATTCCCACTCCAGAGAGTGCAACAGTAGGGAAAACGTTGGATAGCGTAGGGGTAAAAATTACTATTCCCGCTCCAGAGAGTGCAACAGTAGGGAAAGAAATTATGTAATATTAAAATAAGATTAAATTAATTATCAATACCAATAAAAAAATAATAAAAAAAACCAATTAAAAAAATTAATTACCAATTAAAAAAATTATTACCAATGAATAAATTAATTACCAATAAATAATTATCAATACATATAAATAAAAATAAATATTTACTTTATTACAATTAAATTACTTCCCACTTAATTCCCCTATAAACCCACAACCCGCTCCTAATAATAAAAAATACAATTAACATAAGTGTCAACTAATCAATTTATAAAAATTATTTACCAATTTATAAAAAATCATTACCAATTATTAAACATTAATTACCAATTAATAATTAATGATCAATTAATTAATTATCAATACATATAAATAAAATGTAATATTTAATTTGCTATAATTAAATTACTTCCTACCCTATTCCCCTATAAACCCTCAACCCGCTCCTAATAATGAAAAATACAATTAACAGAATTATCAATTAATCAATTGATAAAAATTAATTACCAATTTATAAAATGTAATTACCAATTAATAATCAATCATCAATCAATTATCAATACATATAAATAAAAATTGATATTTAATTTAATATAATTAAATTACTTCCCACCCTATTCCCCTATAAACCCACAACCCGCTACGGAATTACATTACGCAAAAATTAAATTATATAACATTCATTACTTAAATAAACATACATTAGAAAAATAATTAATTTTAACACATATACTACCATACATAATACTAAAAAAAATCGATATTATGGGAATCTATATTATAAAATTCGATATTGTGGGAATCTATATTATAAAATTCGATATTGTAGAATTCGATATTTCCTATCCCAATTTCGATATTCTGTCCTATCTATATTTTGATAATTCGATATTCTGTCCATTCTATATTTTTGATTCGATATTCTGTCCATTCGATATTTTGGAATCGATATTTAGGGTGTTCACCATAAAACTCCATCTCCTGACCAACGTCAACTAACCTAGTCTTCAATATCCAAGTTTTTTACCCCTCTTTCTTGACATAGAAGGATAGTTGGGGACTGTGTTAACCACCTCATTATTCATGCTGTATTTTGTGGTCCTTGGGTTGCTTCCTTACTGCCTACTATGTAATGCAGTTTCCGTCTGTTCTTGCTACAGGATGTATGTAAAGCGCTCTGATACCTACGGGTTAAACTATCGCTATATAAAACTTTCAAAATAAATAAAATAAATTGTATAGCGCACGTTCGCGCTTCTTGGCGCTGTGGAGGGAAAGGTGCATTGGCGAGTTGGACTCATTAACATTTAGTAAGAAAAAATATTTGAGCCATTTTATGAATTCAGGACCCCTGCCCTCCCTCCTTTAGGGTTCTGCTCTGACTGCCCCCGCTCCTCCCACCGCTCCCCTCCCCTCAGTAGCTCCTGTTCTCACTTGCTTCGGGGTCTCACCCTCCAGATCCAGAAGTTCCTCTGGGGGTTCTTACTGTTCAGCTCTCTCCCCTCTTCCTTTTGGGGCCCTCGTCTTGCTGCGCCCCTAACTTTCCTATTGCGCCCCCCCTCTCCTTTTTTTCTGTGCCCCCACTCAGCAGGTCCTGCCCCCACATGTTGCTTTGGGGTCTTGCACTCCGCCGCCGCTTGCACCGCCTTAGATTGGGGCTTGCACCCCCGTTTCGTTTGCCCCCCACAGCACCAGCCCCACCGCGCAGAGGCTTCTGGGAGCCGTGCGTGGGTGAACCAGAGTTCAGGCTAATCCTGCCCAGTGGGCTGCGGGGCTCTTGTGTCATTTGAGGGGGATTAGCGGCCTCCCTGGGGCCCCCCGGGGCCCTCTCCCTGCTGGGGGCCTCGGTGCCGGGCTGTGATCTGCCTGCTGCCCACTGTCCTCTCCTCGGCTCCTCCTTTCATCTGCCCCTCAAAGGGTCTCCCTGCTTCCTGCAAGGATCCGAGGCACAATGACCCCGGGGGGCAGGGGGGGGGGCTGCTGTTAAGCACAGCGGCTCCCAGTGAGCGCCGACATGAGGCTTAACTCGAGCCGGCCTGTCCCGGCTTCAGGCCTGCGGGCGGCAGAAGCGGAGGCCTCACGTGCAACTATAGCACATAATACAGCGCTACGAAGTAGACGCGAGCAGAGGCGAGGCGCTGCCGACTGCCCCTCCACCCTACTGTCTCTCTTCTGCCAGGGATCCCCAGAGAGGAAAAGCTGGGTTATATCGGAAACACTTTAGGTATTCCACCGAAGTGCACTGCTCTTACAGGCTCAGCCTGTCCCTCTCTTTAACTGCTCTTACAGGCTCAGCCCCTAGCACAACTGTCCCTCTGTTTACACTGCTCTTACAGGCTCAGATCTTAGCAAAGCTACCACTCTCTTTACACTGCTCTAACAGGCTCTGCTCTTAGCACAACTGTCCCTCTCTAAACTCAGCTCTTACAGGCTCAGATCTTAGCAAAGCTACCCCTCTCTTTACACTGCTCTTACAGGCTCAGATCTTAGCAACACTACCACTCTCTTTACACTGCTCTTACAGGCTCAGACCTTAGCACAACTGTCCCTCTGTTTATACAGCTGTTACAGGCTTAGCTTTTAGCAGAACTATCCCTGTTACCACAGCTCTTACAGGCTCAGATCTTAGCAGCGGAGCTCTCCCTCTGTTCACACAACTCTTTCAGGTTCAGATCTTAGCAGATCTCTCCCTCTTTTTACACTGCTCTTACATGCTCAGCTCTTAGATGAACTGTCCCTCTGTTTACAGTGTTCTTACAGGCTCAGCTCTTAGCTGAACTGTTCTTACAGGCTCAGCTCTTAACAGAACTGTCCCTCTGTTTACACTGTTCTTCCAGGAGTGTCTCTTTGCAGAGTTTAGCCAGCTCATACAGATTTTACAGGCTCTGCTCTCAGGAAACAGCTATCCCTTGAGGTCACGCGGCTGTTACAGGGTCACCTCATAACCAGCAGAGCTAGTTCTCAGTTTGCATAGATAGCCCCAACAGGCCCGCGCCCCTCAGATTACCCAGCACTTCTGGACAGCGATGCTTTCCCACAGGTTACACATATCTTACAACCCTGTCATCGGGGCTTCAGATAAAAGTGTGAATTAAGGGCATTCAACTTTCGACTTTCTTTTTAAAAGTCAGTTGGTAATATTGTTTTCTGATCGGTGTATCTTTAAGCAGACAGCTACCCTGGATATTGTTTTTTCTAACTCCCCTAATGTCTCTTGTAACTCTTCACAGTTTACCCTGGTCTGACCAAGCATTAATCACATTTTGTATCTAGGAAGAAAACTCCTACCATCAATGACACTCCAGGGGGCATGGTACCAAGGAATAGCGATATTTATATTTAGCGCATTTTTTTTTTATCGCTGGCTATCGCTGGATATGTTAGCGGAGAAAACATGCTATTAGCAACGTTTTTCTCCATTGTGCTAAAATATCTAGCGATAGCGGCGAAATGCGTGAATATCGCTGAGAATACAGCGATATTCACGCATTAGTGACGAAATGCTCTTAGCCATGTTATCCACATCCCATTGGATAACATGGCTAAGAACTGGTCTGACCAGGCGTTCGTTTTTGGAGATATTCGCGCTTAGCGCAAATATTTCCAACGTTACGCCTGCCTTGTTAATTGCCGATAGCGATGTTATCGACTGCTTTCAGTCGCCAACGGGTTGGGTACGCCCACTTTGCATGTCATTAGCGATAAACATCGCTGACATGCGAAGCGGGCCCCAAACCGCTCGCTATCGCCTAAAAGCTGTCGACAGCTTGCTAATAGGGCGATAAAATTATCGCCGCAATTCGGCGATAATTGCCTATCGCCCCCCCTTGGTAATATGCCCCCTGGCCTTTTTAGACAATGGAAGAGAGTTACTCCAGAGGGCTTTAAAGCCACTTTTGTAGAGCCACGGATATCGGAACTAGACAACACTGAGGAGGCACTCGCCAAGTATTTAGTACCCTGTTTTTAGAACCCTGGACCAGTTAGCTCCTCTGAAACCCTTCCCTAGTTTGCTCAGGCTCCCCCAGAACGCCTGGTATTCTCCCTCACTTCGTACGCAGAAGCAAATCTGTAGGAAGGATGAAAAACGGTGGCATCTCACTCGCGAGGAGGAGGAGGATAACATTTGATTTTAGGCGGCCCCGGCTGACTATCAGGGGAAAATCAGGGCAGCATGTAAAGATCATATAGCCCTACAATTAGCCCAGGCCAAAAATTACCCCAAGGTGCTATACCGCATCTTAAAGTCTTTTACGGACCCTAAGGCGTGCGAGAACCCGATGGTCCCAACGCAAAAATTGTGTGATGATATTGGCACTTTTTTTTACACAAAAAATTGAGACCATTTATGGTGAGTGGGCAGTGGACCTACAGTTGGCTTCTGGGGGGATGAAGTACCTGGGAGTCTATTTGTCGGAAAGTGCGGGCGTCTCCTGAGCTTGTAACCTTACTCCGGTTTGGGATCGCACACGGGAAGATCTGAAGGTGTGGTCTCGTATGCCACCGTCTATTTTTGGGAGGTTGGCCATATTCAAAATGGTGGCGCTCCCACAGCTCGTATACCAACTGCAGAATCATCCCTACTCTATTCCGCTTCGCTGGTTTCAGCAGGTCAACTCGGCGCTGGGCGGGTTCCTCTGGGAGGGGGGACCGTAAGGGTTGTGCTACGGACATGCTTCCTGTCCACGTACGTAGGGGGCCTTGCCACATCAGATATACCTTCGTACTACCAGGCGGCACATCTTTTGGTCCTCAATGACTGGTGGTACAGAGACAGGGGTGATCCATTATACGCGGTGGAGCGCCACCTGATGGGCTCGTCGGCCATCCATGCTTTACTATACTCGCCGCCGCTTCAGCAGGGTCTTCCTTCCGCCACGCAAGTGGTCTTCTCTATCTGGCGGCAGACGCTGCGCAGGATAAGATGGTGGAATGTACTCACTCGGGAGACCCCTCTTTGGCACAATGGCCGCTTGCCCCACTCGGAGACCCTTAGGGGTTTCGGCGAGTGGGATGCAATAGGTATCTCCTCCTTGGGAGATGTGATGTCGGGCGATACCTTGAAGTCTTTCCAAGATCTGCAGAATGAATTTGGGATGCCCCGTTCTCAATTCTTTCGGTACCTCCAATCTGACGGGCATTGACACTCTCCCAGACTTTAGCCCACTCGAGGCCCAACTCTTCATGGGGGAACTGCCGGACAAAAAATTGTCCCGTATATACCAGTCCCTGGTGGGACATTGTTCCACTGACCTACAGAGGTTGCGGGCGGCGGGGGTGGGGGATGTGGGGGAGCTAGAAGAGAAAGACTGGATGGAGGCCCTGGCGAGTCCTAGGGGGGCGGCGATCTCCACACGCCTGAGGCTCATACAATTCAAATACCTCCACTGCACATACTTCACCAGGGAGCGTCTATGGAGGGCGGGCATGATAGGTTCTCTGCATTGCCTGCGATGCGGGTCAGAGGTTGGCACATTTTTACACACCACATGGGGCTGTTCGGCGTTGCACAGGTTCTGGACTGGGGTCTTTTGATGCCTATCAGAGGTACTGGCGTGGGAGCTTTCTAGAGATCCGAAATTGGCCTTATTACATGTTATGGAGGGGGTAGGGGGAAATCGCTACAAACGTTGGTCTAACCTTGGCTAAACGCGATATTGCTAGAGCCTGGAAGGCACCTCTGGCCCCGCCCCCGGCCGCTTGGAAGAACGGCATGGTTTTTTGTATGGGGCTGGAGCAGCCCATCTTCCTGGCTAGCGGATGCCCCGGTAAGCACTTTCGGATTTGGAAAAAGTGGGCTGATTACAGGGGGCTGGACTTGGACCCCCCACCGGAGAGTGATTCCCTTCTGACAATTTAACTGCAGGGGGTTGCTGGAGCACGTCGGTAGTGCTCTGATGGAACTGGCGTGTATTTACTCTTTATATTATTGTTTTTTAGCGATCTAGTGTACGGTAGCATCGCAACCTGGGGGGGGGGAGGGGGTGGTGGGGTGTTTGCATCTCATAAAATGTCTGACAATGTTATACTTGCTTCATTGCTGTGTGCAATTGACTCCGGAGCTCAGGGCTATGCATTTATATTGGTGCGGACAAATAAAATCTGTTTTAAAAAAAATAAATATTAGAGGCCATTTATGACAAAATTGTTCAATTGGGAGAGCACTCCGCCACCATTACGATTCCCGTAAAAACTGGGCAGGTAGTTATTCAATTGCTGGGAAGTTTTCCCCCGGTGACACAAGTGGAGACTGAGTTATTGATCCACTCGGTAAAATCTGGATCACCTCAGGATCACATGCTGGCAAAAATTATTGCTTCTCTTGCCAGCCACCTGTCCCCCTCCATGGCACATCTCCTCAATCTCTCCCTGCGAGAAGGTTTGGTCCCTTTGGAATGGAAGGCAGCTCAGGTTATGCCTATCCGTAAGAACACCAAGGCCCGCTAACTGAGTTTTCCAATCTCCGTCCTATTTCTCTCCTCCCTTTCCTGGGCAAGCTTTTGGAGAGACATATAAATACTCACCTTTCCAACCATGTCGAACAGACGGGCAGCCTTGATTCATCTCAATCCGGCTTTCACCCTGAACACAGCATGAAATCAGCCCTACCAGAGGTAACCGGTAACATCAGGATGACCCTAGATAGAGGCCACTCTACGATTCTGGTGCTGTTGGATCTGTCTGCCGCGTTCGACACGGTTTCCCATAGGATCTTGCCCAGGAGATTGAAGGAGGTTGAACGTAGAGATTTGGCCCTCGGGTGGTTGACGAGTTTTCTTTCCTCTCGCTCCCAGGCGGTTAACCTTGGTTCACATCGTTCAGCTACAACAGAATTGTCCAAGGGAGTCCCACAGGGCTCCTGTTTGAGTACGACTCTGTTTAACATCTATGTGGCCCCCTTGGCCAATCTGCTGAGGAACAGTGGGTTCATCCCTGTTTCCTATGAGGACGATACCCAACTGCTTTTTCCATTCACAAAGTTTACTCCATCGGTGCAGGCTGCCTTCTCCCTGGGAATGAGAAACATTTCTCAGTGGATGAGGAGTAACTTCCTTCAGTGCAATGTGGGGAAGACGGAAATAATGCTTTTCAGGGCCCTGATTGGTGGCCCTCGGATCTAGGCACCCCCCCCCCGTTCCAGAAACCTGCATGAAAAACGTAGGTGTTTGCATTGAACAGATCCTCACCATGAAAGAGCATGCTGCTCAGACAGCCGGCTCGTGTTTCCATGTGTTGGGTCTATTACGTCGTATTCTTCCTCTGCTCCCTGATTCATCTAGGATGACGCTAACCCAGGCGCTTATATTAAGCCGCCTGGATTATTGAAATAGTCTTCTGCTGGCAGCTAACGAGGCCACCCGTGACTGTCTACAGCATGGGTACTCACAAAGTTTCTCTCGGGGGCCAAATTTACAGTGTGGTTTGTGTCCGAGGGCCGCACCGGTGGGGCGGGGTCAGTGGGGGCGGGGGCGGGGCTAGAGCAACAAAAAAAACTTTGACCATGAGGTTGAACACAGGTTTCTGCAGCGGACGCCTTCGTCCACTGAGCCACCAGACCCGGCATACACACACCTCTGTCTCTCTCTCATTCTTTCTCTGTCGCTCTCTCTCTCTCTTTCTCTGTCTCTGTCTCCCTCCCTCTCTCTCTCGCTCCCTCTCCCTATCTCTCTCTCCCTCTATCTCTCTGTCTCCCTCTGTCTCACTCACCCTGACTGTCTCACTCCCTCTCTCCCTCTGTCTCACTCACTCTGACTGTCTCTCTGTCTCCCCCTCTCTCTCTGTTACCTCTCCCTCTCTCTGTTTCCCTCTACCTTCCTCTATTTCTCTCTCCCTCTCTCTCCTTCCTTCTCCCTCCTTCCCTCTGTCCCTCTCTCTCTCCTTCCCTCTCCCTCCTTCCTTCTCCCTCCTTCCTTCTCCCTCCTTCCCTTTGTCTCCCTCTCTTTCCTTCCCCCTCCCTCACTCTGAGGTCTCCCTCAGTCTCCCTCCCTCACGCTGTCTCCCTCCCTCGCTCTGTCTCTCCCTCGCTCTCCCTCTGTCTGCCTGTCGCCCTCCCTCGCTCTCCCTCTGTCTCCCTCGCTCTCCCTCTGTCTCCCTCGCTCACCCTCTGTCTCCCTCGCTCTCCCTCTGTCTGCCTGTCTCTCTCACTCGCTCTCGCTCTCCCTCTGTCTCCCTTGCTCTCCCTGTCTCCCTCCCTCACTCTCCCTCTGTCTGCCTGTCTCCCTCACTCGCTCTCGCTCTCCCTCTGTCTCCCTCGCTCTCCCTGTCTCCCTCCCTCGCTCTCACTCTGTCTGCCTGTCTCCCTCCCTCGCTCTCCCTGTCTCCCTCCCTCGCTCTCCCTCTGTCTGCCTGTCTCCCTCCCTCGCTCTCCCTCTCCCTCCCTCGCTCTCCCTCTGTCTGCCTGTCTCCCTCCCTCGCTCTCCCTCTCCCTCCCTCGCTCCCTCTGTCTCCCTCGCTCTCTCTGTCTCCCTTGCTCTCCCTCTGTCTGTCTGTCTCTGTCTCCGTCTCCTTCGCTTTCCCTCCCTCTACCTCCCTCCCTCTTCATCTCACCCTGCCTGTGTGTGCCCGGGCTGAGACAGCTTCTGGGCACACACAGCCAGCCAGTCATCCCCACCCAAGCACTTCACAGGTCTTTAAAAGACCATTCACATACTAATGAGGCTTTGTTCACCTCTTAGGCCCCTGCAGCCCCACTCTGACGGGAATCGCCTGGCCCCCACAGAGCAGCAGAGTCTCTGGGTCGTGCTGCCGCAGGGGTGTTTCATAGCTGCCAAGGTTTTAGATTGCCATGTGTGACATTGTTAACTGCTGAAAAGCGTAAGAAATAATTGTTAAACGGCTTTTATTTAACAGACTCTAGCCAAAATTGCATAAAATACATAAAACGGTCTGGGAGACGTTCATAATTTAATTTATAATCAGCAGAGTGACTTGCAACTTTACTGGACTTCCGTGAGCAACGGAAAGCTGAAAGTGGGAGGCACGCATTTAGGTAAAAGCTAGGCAGGCTTAAAGTACATTTTATTTTTGAGTCGGATTATGATTTGAAAAGCCACCTCGAACTGTGTGGTGGTTGCCATAGACCAGCCTATTTGCATGCAGTCTCCCCGCAGCAGCGCCCGGTTATCTCCACTCCTATTCAATTTGTACTTACAGCCACTGATAGAGTCCCTGGCAAATATGAACTGTAAAGTTTTCAATTATGCCGACGATACTCAGCTGCTGCTGAGTATCGACAATACACCATCGGCTCAGTCCATGGTCCAAGGCATATTACGATTTACAGTAAATTGGATGTCATCCAATTTATTGAAAATCAACCCAGACAAAACGGAGGTTCTTGTAGTTTCAACCTTGACCTCCCCCTGGAATGATTTGTTTTGGCCACAAGAACTCGGACCCACTCCAAAACCGTGTACTAGCGTTAAGAGCCTCGGCATGAAAATCGATCAGGAACTCTCGATGGCCAACCAAGTGTCCGCTGTAGTAGGTTCTTGTACCAACTTAATCAGGAAACTGCGGAAGCTTGTTCCCTTACTATCACGGAATATGCTTCGAACCATTGTCTCAGCCACAATAGTGTCGAGAATCGATTATGGCAATGCGCTATACCTTGGCCTCCCAAAAAATCTATCCAATCGTCTTCAGGTCACTCTGAATGACGCAGCTCGCCTGATATTTGGAGTGCCAAGGCGGACTCATGCTTCTCCTTTGCTCTATAGGCTTCATTGGTTGCCTATGGTGCAAAGAGTTGAATTTAAGAGCATGTGCATCTGCCACAAAGCAATCCACGGACAGGCGCCAGCTTATATAAAAGAGAGACTCGAAATATACGAACCTAAGCGCGCCCTGCGATCCTCCGGTTCTTTCCTGCTGTCCTGCCCACGCTTTAAGCTGGCAACTAAAGGAGGCAGATCCTTTTCAGTTCAGGCTCCGATCATCTGGAATAAGCTACCGGAGGTGCTTCGCAGAGAGTCCAACCTTCTCCACTTTAGGAAGTCTCTGAAGACTCTACTCTTCAAAGACGCATTTACTTCTTAGTATCTGGTTATTAGTTCCAGAATCCTCATATATTCATCTTGCTTCTTGTTGCTGCACTTGGTTAGTGGTGCTTTGAGACCTGTCGGTGAGTTGGCGCGATACAAAACCCAGTACAAATACAAATACAAATCATGCGGCTCCTGCGATCATGCTGCCTGCGCTGACTGACCCTGTCTGTGACTATCTCACTACTGAGGTCGCTGTGCCTACGCGTCCCGCCACGGCCGGTTTTAATGTCAATTATTGCCTCTCCTGCAGTGCACAGGCAGGAGCGCACTCTCTCTTATACAGCCCTGCCGACTCTGGTCACCTCCGACCTCCGAGGAAATGAGCTCACAGCAGACCCCAACCCCCCCCCCCACTGACTCACAGTGTGATTTACAGCCGCGCACCTCAGCGGGCGAGAATTTACATTGTAGTAAGCACTGATGCTGAGAGGCGCAGATCATTAACTATTGAGCTTCAGCTGCCTGCATTGAGTGAAGTAGTCTGCTGCGGCCCGGGGCGCACACACGGGTGTCAGAAGCGCCGGCGCTCCCTAGCACCAAAGTGGCCAGCCATGTGGTCTGTGGCAAAGTGCGTGACGAATGCATTTCAGTGCGGTGATGCGGTAACACCGCACTGACATGCGTTGCTGAGATTCTTTAAAAACAAACACCGGTACCATGTCTGCACGGTCCGCGGGCCGCCAGGGAAGGCTTGCCGGGCTGCTGGCGGCCCGCGGGCCGTACTATGAGTACCCGTGGTCTACAGGTTGTCCAGAATATGGCGGCTCGTCTGATTCTGAATGCACCACCAAGGACGGCTTCTTGGCCCCTGCTCTGTCAGCTCCACTGGCTCCCAATACGGAAGCGTGTACAGTTTAAGGTTTACTGTACAATCCACAAGATCTTGTCCAACTCTGGCCCTAGTTACTTGGCAGATACATTTATTCCCTACATTCCACAGCGGCTTCTCCGCTCAGAATCTAAACATCTCCTCACAGTGTCTAGAATCAAATGAGCCAGACAAGGGGGGAAGGCCCTAACCTATCTGGGCCCCTGCCACTGGAATAAGCTCCTGGTACAACTAAGACAATGCACGGAACATCTTCTGTTCAGGAAATAGCTTAAGACCTTTCTGTTTACCTCCATTCCCTAGCTGTTAGGTTTTCCCCTTTTGCGTCCTGTCTAGAGCGCAGAGATACCCCTTCGGGGGTCAATTCTGGCGCTTTATAAATAAACTAGCAGCACGTCCCAACGTTGTCCGGGTATGAATTGCTGCCGGCCAATTGTCGCGCCCATTGGTCACGCCCCCAGAACACGAAATATTGCCCAATAAAAATGACCATTACAAATGCCTAAATCCTAATATGTGAGCGCCCTCCATAATCTGCAGGAGAGTTGTTTCTATCTCTGGAGGTCTCCAGTCCAGAATGCGTTGGAAGGACCCAGGAAACCACCTGTTTTCTAGCAGTAGTATATTGTTTTGTAGGACTTCATTTTGATAGCATTTCTTATCTCTGACAGGCCTGTGAAACGCTCCGATTCACAGTGCACTGCTGATGCATTTAAGAGTGCACGTTCAGTAGTGTGTGAACTCGAGTTTCCCTACTTTATTTTTCCTTGCAATATTATATAGCGCGAACTCGACAACAAGGCATGAGCACAATTTACATTACACAAGAACAAATTCATTTGTGGTAGGCACGGGGAGACAAAGCAAATCTGCTGTGATGCCGCCTTTGGGAGTCGGAGTCCCGCAATGCTCTGTGTTGAGCCCGACTCTTTTTAACATCTTTATGACTCCCTTGGCGGCATTGGCGGAGTCTTTTGGGGCCCAGATCGTATCCTATGCCGACGATACCCAGCTCCTCTTTACGTGTGGGAAAGGTGAGGAGTTTGATGGAGAGAGTATCCGTGAGTGCCTTGGGGCTGTTTTTAAATGGTTCCAGCTTAACAGCCTCAAGTGCAACTCAGATAAATCTGAGGTACTCTTCTTCGGATGCCTATCCGACCCAGACTGGCAGGAATGGTGGCCGGCTAATATGTTTCCTCCAGCGCGTTCGTCCCAGCTAGCAAAGAATTTGGGGATCAAGATTGATAATGGTCTGACGCTACGATCTCAGATCCTTGGTCTAACGGGAACATGCTTTGGCCTTCTCAGGATGCTCCGTAAGTTCCTTCCCTTGCTCTCAGAAGATCATAGGAAGACTACGGTGCAGGCCTTAATTGGTTCAAGATTGGACTACTCCAACGTCCTATATCTGGGCTTGCCGGAGTATCTCCTGCAACGGTTGCAGGTGGTCCAGAACTCGGCCGTGTAGGCCATTTTTGGCCTCTACAGGCGCGCCAGAGTTTCCGGCCTTTTGCAGTCGCTCCACTGGCTGCCTATCCGGAAGCGGATAGTTTTTAAGGCCTTGACCTTGGCCCACAAGGCTCTTCATGCCTCGGGAGCAAAGTATCTCCAAAGGAGGCTGGCCTTCTACCATCCGGCCCGGTCTCGGAGATCTGAATCAATGTTTCTAGCAGTGGTCCCTCGAGTAAAAAGGGCCCGCATTGGAGGTCGTTCTTTTAGGCTGCTGGCGCCACAGCTTTGGAACACTCTGCCTTTGGCATTACGCAGCACCTCCAATTTGTTGTCTTTTAGGAAGGGCCTTAAGACTTGGCTTTTTGCCCTCTAGTATGCTTTTATTCCTTTGCTTGGTCTGTTTTATTTTGCTGTGTTGTGTGTTTCTGCTACAGGTTTTCAATAAAAGCGCCGGGACACTCTATGGAGTAGCCGCGCGCTATAAAAGACCAAATTAACATAACATAACATAACATAACAAAGCGATTTGCCTGGAATCACAGGATGTTGAGCTGATGCCGAGATTCGAACCTAGCTCCCCAGCTCTAAACTTTGCAATTCTAGAACTTCTGGCGGGAGGTGTCTAAAAGTGTATGTCGTTGCTGGCCATCAATGAGAGAGACCGTGGCATTTTTCAAATGGGTGGTGAAAAAATATGAGTATGTTGCTGGAGATGTGGCCCGCCGTGCCACCAATGTACTTACCGGGGGAGGGTAAACACCCATTATTCCGCAACTTTCTTTCCGCATACTATCACTCCGCATACTTTCATTACGAAAGTACCATGACTCCGCAATGCCATTATAACGCATGGCATTACATTTTATATGCTTTTACCACGCATACATTTACAACGAAATTCGTTGTAAATGCATGAACGGTAAAAGCATGTTTTTTTTTTAATGTATGGGTAAGGTAAGTATGGTTATAGGGGTATATGTTTTGGGGTACTGAGGTATATGTTTTGGGGTGTTTGGGTATTTTAAGGGTTCAGATATAGTTTTGGGTTATGGGGTACAGGGGTATTTTAAGGGTTCAGGGCTAGGTTTGGGTTTTGGGGTACAGGGGTATTTTAGGGTTCAGGGGTAGGTTTGGGTTTTGGGGTACAGGGTTATTTTTATGGTTCAGGGCTAGGTTTGGGTTTTGGGGTACAGGGGTATTTTTAGGGTTCAGGGGTAGGTTTGGGTTTTGGGGTACAGGGGTATTTTAAGGGTTCAGGGCTAGGTTTGGGTTTTGGGGTACAGGGGTATTTTAGGGTTCAGGGGTAGGTTTGGGGTACAGGGGTAGGTTTGGGGTACAGGGGTATTTTTAGGATTCAGGGCTAGGTTTGGGTTTTGGGGTACAGGGGTATTTTTAGGGTTCAGGGATAGGTTTGGGTTTTGGGGTACAGGGTATATTTATAGGGTTAAGATGGGTTAGTGTTTAAGGGTGTTGGGGTATTTTAAGGAGTAAGGGTGGGTTATGATTATGGGGTGCAGGGGTATTTAAAGGGAGCAGGGTGGACACTCGGAGCTGGAATGTACAGAACCTGGGAAGAAAAAACAATGAAATATTGGGCATAACGCTCGCTTTTTTTTCCGTAATCCCGCGCCCCGCACACGCCCACACCCCCAGCACACGCCCACAGCACACGATATGAGACATGGCATGAAGGCGGAACGTACCACACGCCCCCAGCGTTTGTCACGCCCCCAGCACACTCCCACAGCACAACGCAGACACGCCCACAAGGGACTACTTTGCTGGCACGGTTCTTTTACCTTTTAAATGTATATGGTGGGCGTCTGCATAGCCTATGTCCTTCTGCTGCAACTGCCCTTTCCAACGCTGTATTGGGTGTTGTGATTGATGCTGTGGTTCCTGAAATTACCCGCCTCAAAGGTTTGGGCTCTCTCTTTATTATATTAGTATAGATTAAAAGAAACAAGCATTTGCAATGCAATAGGTCTCGCATTAGGAAAGTTTGAGCTATTGGTCTTGTAAATGACAATTTTTTTATTTATGTGTTGGTTTTGAAAATAGCGAAATTAATAGCTTTGTCATTTACAATGCCAATACTTTTACATTTTGCAAACGTGACACCTATAGCATTTGTAATGCAATATGTTTTGTATTTATGTGACTTAGATGTATTGATATTACAAATAGCAATGGCTTTTAATTTTTTTAAATAATTAATACTTAAATAAAAGTTATTGTAATTTATAATGGCAATAGCTTAAACTTTTGTAAATAACCTTTGTGAAGATTGTGTTCAGTGTATTTTATTGTGACAAAAATCCAAGAACAGAAGTGAAATATTAACATCTTTTTGTGACATTTGAAATAAAGCTTGAAACATTGAGAGAACATATTTCAACTAGTTGTTGTTGAATGGTTGCACAGATTGATGCTGTGGTGGCGCTGAGTGATGTTGTGGTGGCGACGAGTGATGCTGTGGTGTTCAGTGATGCTGTGGTAGCGCATAGTGATGTTGTGGTGCCCCTGAGTGATGCTGTAGTGGTGCGATAGATAGATAAAGTGAGGACGATAGATAGATAGAGGGAGGGCGATAGATAGATAGAGTGAGGGCGATAGATAGATAGATAAATAGAGTGAGGGCGATAGATAGATAGACAGAGTGAGGGCGATAGATAGAGTGATGGCGATAGATAGAGTGAGTGCGATAGATAGACAGATAGAATGAAGGCGATAGATAGACAGAGTGAGGGCGATAGATAGATAGAGGGCGATAGATAGATAGGTAGCTAGACAGATAGATAGATAGGTAGCTAGACAGATAGATAGATAGATAGAGTGAGGGCGATAGATAGAGTTAGGGCGATAGATAGAGAGAGGGCGATAGATAGATAGAGGGCGATAGATTGAGTGAGGGCGATAGATAGATAGAGTGAGGGCGATAGATAGATAGATAGATAGATAGATAGATAGATAGATAGATAGATAGATAGATAGATAGATAGATAGATAGAGTGATGGCGATAGATAGAGTGAGGGCGATGGATAGATAGATAGATTGATAGATAGATAGAGAGTGAGGACAATAGATAGATAGAGTGAGGGCGATAGATAGATAGAGTGAGGGCGATAGATAGATAGAGTGAGGGCGATAGATAGATAGATAGGTAGATAGATAGATAGATAGAGTGAGGGCGATAGATAGATAGAGTGAGGGCGATAGATAGATAGATAGATAGAGAGAGGGCGATAGATAGAGGGCGATAGATTGAGTGAGGGTGATAGATAGATAGATAGAGTGAGGGCGATATATAGATAGATAGATAGAGTGAGGGCGATAGATAGATAGAGTGAGGCCTGTGGTAAATAAATAAATAATACCCTATTTTTGACTAGGCATATATCATAACAGACAGCTCAATAAATAAGAGTCAAGATTCGAGGTAGTAGGAGTTTCTGCAGGTTTATTACAGCATAAGGACAGGATCAGGACAACCTGCATAGGAACAGAATGGCAGGGCTAGAGTGGCCCGGCAGCTGCCGGGGCTGGGTCTGGGATGAGCGCGCTAACTTTTAATAACAATACACGGGCATATATACATAGCGCGAACACATAGCATTACATTGCAGTAGGCGTAGCAGTGGGTGGAGCAGAAGGTGTGACGCGTAGCAGTCGCGAAAGATAACAGTAAAAGTAGGTGTAACTGGGCGTATACATAGACATGTGGTGCAGACGTAACAGAATATGTCATGAATGGGGCGGAAACATTGGAGGGGGCTACCTAAGGAGCCGGGACCTCTAACCTGGTGGTGCGCGTAAACTGGCAATGACGTATCACTAGGAGAAGCTGGGGGCTATGAACTCTGTGCTAGGAGCAGAGACTAAAGTCTGGAGGGTCGGAGCGACATGTACCCAAACCCTATCTAGTATCTGATGTTTAGGGAACAGGTTGATATAAACTAGAAGTCATGAGGGGAAAAGCTAACTTGACTCTAAGACTGGACCATGCATTATTCTACATGTAGTGCGTGATGAAGAATATTAAATGACCAGTAAATACAGTATTTCTCTAACATGGAGACGTGAAGGCTAGACAATGACGGAAACTATTGATGCAGTTCAGTAGCTTAGGAATGCAGAGAAGGAGGACTAAACTGATAGCTGGAATCATAACATACTCTTGGCAGACTCAGAGGCAGAGCCAGGCTGCACCGGGCACTGTGAGGCAGGAAGCAAGTGAAAGGTCGAGGATACAGGTGGGGGCTGTATCGCTCCTCAACGAGGCTTCAGGAGACAGGAGCTGAATCTAGTGTCCGGGCCCTGTTGAGGCCTGGAAACGGGGACTTTATAATGAAATAACGTGCACACTGGGGAACGTGGCAACGTAGCTTTACATAGGCCTGATATCCGTAGTATTCACGAGGACTGGAAACTGGCATACTAGAGGTGGACACAACTATAATTGCGTCATTAATCGGACATGGGGAATAACATATGCATATTGGTCATGCACACATAACATATGATGGATGAAGCGTAGGGACACAGAACATGGCAAAATTTACTTTTCCACATTCCCTCCTTGTCACTACGTTTCCATCAGGAAACATCAATATTCATGATACCATCTATCATTTCATATAGTATCATTTGCTCGTCTCGAATTGTCTTGGAACGGGATTTAGAACGGGGCTTGGGACTAGGAATACAAGAGGTAGCACAAATGCCGCAAATCGCAGGGCCACATTGTATACAGAGGCAGCAGCTGAATATGATCGCTACTGCAATACCTAGAAAGGACAGGACTTTCCATCCCCAGGCGGAAATTATATTCCAGAACCAACCGGACCATGTCCAGGTGCCTGGATTTTGGTGTAACAGATGGGCAATTTTATGAAGTCTGGTTATAGCTGAATAAACAGACGGCGCGTTATTAGGAATGAAAATGCAGCAACTAGATCCGAGAACTCTACAGGCCCCGCCCCTATCGGCCAGTATGACGTCAAGGACGAGACGATTCTGTAAAACGACAATTCTCATAAAGGATTGCTCTTCGGTTAAGTTACCTAGAGCGGAGGCAGTCTCATCTACTACTGCTTCAAGGTTTCTTGTTAACCTACGGATTAGCTTACTGTTTACAACTGTACCTAAATAAGGGAACACACCTTTATCTATATCAATGAATTGCTCTGCGGCAGTTTCAGTATAATCGACAATCGGGAGGTTTCTCTTGTGTCTAGTATGTACTAGATGTGTATTTCTATGATAGTCAGGTGGGGCTAAAAAAACTGGTGGCAGTAGGAAGGCAATGTAACAGGTTCCCTCCCAATCGAGGGGCAGACGAACATATGCGGTCTGACCACAAACAAAATAAGAATGACGTGAAGCTTTGAAAATAGATTTCCCACTGTCACTATACTGGATAATAGTAGTACAATCACTATGTCCTACGTGTACAGAACCCTTATTTCGGACACATAATTCGCCTTTGACTGGTAGTACTGAAATAGCAGGTGTGTCTGGAGTAGTATCAGACTGGACATTCAGGACCATAAAATTCGACGAATAATTACCTAAATTATACACTTCATTTTCTAGATCTAAACCTGTTCTGTGGGGGAAACCTTGCTTGTCTGGGAAACATGTACTGTTAAGAAAAGACATATCTGTTGAGGATGACGTTAACGTGGACCATGCTCCACACGAACCATTATGTGAGAATGGATAAGGAAAAAGTGGCAGAACTCCCTTCGGTGTCTGGAAAGGGGGGAGTCGACCACACACCCAACAATTAGTGGCATTGCTGGTCTGGTGTGAGTAATGTAACATACGGATAAATGAATTGTTACGCATAGCGAGGCGGTAAGCATATTCGTGAGGAGGCAGATCACTAAACGTGTGCTCTCCTGTAACATTAGCAGACTTATTTACATGAGAAACTGAAAAATACAGGAAAAATGCATAGCTGATGCAAGAAATCATAATGCTGATGAATAATATGAAGCTTAGAAAAATGATACATTGAATTGAGCTTTGACTGACTCTCTCACTATGGGGGTCTATTTTATACATGTCAGAAACAGTCTAACCGTTTCACCTAGGGGAGGACTTATACAATCAAACTGACTGACTTATTTTACTAGACCGGAGCTTTAACTTATACTCCTGCTGCGGAGTTTTCTCTAACAGGGAAGGGGTTGTGTCAATGTCTTTTGCGGGACAGTCCTTAGGAACAATATTTCGGCAGTCCTTAAAATCCTGGGAATCCTTGGAAATGTTTTTAGAAACGGGTTTTAATCCATTGAAAAGTTTTACATGAGAAAGATGTATCCATCCTTTTCGGCCTTCCAACTTCACAGCTGTACGGGTGGTGAGGAGGACCTGACGGGGCTCCTTCCAACGAGGTTCCAGCGGACTTGATCTGTCAAAGTTTCGGATCATCACCAGCGAACCTGGAACGATTTCATGCGGTGCCACCTCGGTATTGTCTGGAAATGCGGCGGCAACCTGTGAACGACATGAGTTGAGGGCAGACATCAAGGAAGCTAGGTAATCTGTCAGCATTTTACATGAAACATCGGTAATACTTCGGGGTCTAGGAGTACCCCACATGTTAGGGGGGCGGCCGAAAACGACCTCATACGGGGACAGACCTGATCTGGAATGTGCGACCATGCGCATATAAAATAAAGCGACTGGCAGAGCTACTAGCCAGTCCACACCCTTTTCTTTACAAACTTTGGCGATACGGATTTTCAGAGTTTGATTATGTCTCTCGACTAGACCGGCTGCTTCAGGATGGCGTACACAATGGAACTTCCACTGGTACCCTAACAAAAGGGAAACGTGCTTCATGAGTTCAGATGAGAATGGCTGACCGTTATCAGAATATACGACTCTAGGGAGTCCATATCTAGGGAAGAATTCACGAACCAACTGCTTGGCAGTGGTCGCGGCTGTGTAATCTGGGACTGGATATGCTTCTGTCCATCTGGACAAAGCGCATACAACTACAAGGACATACGTGAAACCTCGACATCGCTCCATCTGAATATAATCCATCTGGAGGACTTCAAAAGGGTGGTCAGGAGGCTGGAAACCACCTTGCTCCACCGGGACACTTTTACCTGGATTAAACTGACAACATATCATACAGGTACGGACTTTCTGCTTGGCTGCAGCTCGTAAATGCTTGTTGAACCAAATGTTCTGGATACTGTCTAACATAGCTTTTTCTCCTAAATGTGCTGGACTATGTGCGGTATTAATGATGACTTGAACCATAGAGTCGGGGAGAAACCATGTGGCTCTACCCTTCGTTAACCATCCTTGATCTGTCTGGACCCCTCCTTGTTCGGACCATTTCTTGATTTCATCGGGAGTAGCATGTAACTGGATATCTATGACCTCTTGAGTAGGGTCCTTAATTGTCATACATGTAGTCGGATCTGGAGTGTGTGTCAGGTTAACTGGAATGTCTGGAGTCTGTGCTGTAAGCTTGGCTGTGCGATCTGCTAGATCATTACCTTGGGAAATAATGTCAGTAACTTTCGTATGTGCTTTGCATTTCATGATAGCAATGGATGTTGGTAAATGTATGGCATCTAACAGAGCTTGAATAAGGAAACCATGCTGAATCTTGGTTCCATGAGAAGTCATGAAACCTCTCTCCTGCCAGAGCACTCCAAAGTCGTGTACAACTCCAAATGCGTAACGTGAATCTGTGTAAACATTAACTTTCAGGTTCTTGGCGTGTATACAGGCTTGTGTCAGAGCAACTAGCTCTGCTGCTTGAGCGGACAGGGTATCAATACGGTGTGTCTCAATAACTTCGGTGTCAGTAGTCACTGCATATGCGGCGACTAGTTCTCCTGTACTAGTTCTCATACATGAACCATCCACATAAAGTGTCAGGTCAGGATCTAGTAACGGAATATCTGTCAGGTCTTGTCTTGGCTTTGTCGTAATGTTAACTACTTCCACGCAGTCATGTGTGGCAGAATCTGAACTAACTGATGGTAACAGTGTAGCAGGATTCAGGATATTGCAGCGTCTAATTTCTATGTGTGGCTGGAATAGTGTCAATTCATAACCTGTTAAACGTGCAATTGTCAAGTGCTGAGTTTGTGTTCGGTTTAAAAGAACTTCTACGGAGTGTGGAACTTGTACTGTCAGGGAGTGTCCTAAAACTATGGAATCACTTTGTCTGATAGCTAGTGCTGTGGCTGCAACTGACTTGAGGCACGCAGGCAACGCCTGGGCGACTGGATCTAATGTGCTCGAAAAATAAGCACAGGGCTTGTATTGACCTGCTTGATCTTGTGTGAGAACAGATAATGCTGTACCTTCACGTTCTGTGACGAAAAGTGTAAAAGGCTTACTGTAGTTCGGTGTAGCTAGAACTGGAGCTTGGCATAAAGCTGTCTTTAACTCATTGAAACTAAGTGTATGTTCAGATGTCCAAGGGAGGACAGTCGATACGGCTGCCTCCTGTGTCGTTAACTGTATCAGTGGCTTGGCTAGAAATGCATACTGGGGAATCCATTGTCTGCAATAAGAAGTAAGGCCGATAAAGGCACGCACCTCCTTCTGGGTTCTGGGCTGGGGAAGACTCGCTATTAACTGGATACGGTCGGGTGTCAACTGCCTACCCCTCTTGGACAGCAAGTGTCCTAAGTAGACCACTTGCTGGACACAGAATTGAAGCTTCGAAGGGGACACCTTGTGCCCCATCTCGGCTAGGAAATACAGGACTGTCAGTGATGCCCGCTCGCAGTCACGTTCAGAACGGGCTGTGATCAGTAGATCATCGACATACTGGAGCAGGGCAGTGTCAGTTGGCATGTGAATATTGTCTAGTTGTCTCTTGAGTGCTTGACTGTAAATACTAGGGCTTTCTGTGAAACCTTGAGGAGCGCGTGTGAACATATAGCTCCTTCCATTTAAACAAAATCCGAAAAGAAACTGGCTGTCTGGATGAATGGGAACACTAAAAAATGCATTCTTGAGGTCTATGACAGTGAAGAACATGGCTTCGGGATCAATAGCAGTTAACAGGGAGGAAATATCTGGGACAACTGGGTACTGAGGAATAATACATTTGTTAAGTTCTCGTAAATCAATCACTAATCGATATACTGGGGGTGCATTTGGATCAGTGCGTTTCATGACTGGAATGATCGGAGAATTACATACATTGGAGTCAGTTTCTACAACTACTCCTTGAGCGATGAGCTCGTCTATAATTTTGGATAAGGCTGCTACAGCCTCGGGTGGCAATCTATACTGCCTGATTCGTGGTAACACTACACCTGGTTTTAGAGTCACACGATGGGGTGTGATTTGCATGTAACCTACATCAGTTGGACCTTGCGCCCATAAATGCTGCGGAACATTAGACAGTCTTGAATCAAAATCTCGTAATACATAGTGACCCTTAAAGTCACGTAGGAACAGTCGTATTCCCTCTGGGGAACAGCATATGACTGCACCCAACGCTTTCAGTGTCTTAATGCCTAATAGATTTTCTGGACATGACTTAGTAAGTAACAGATCAGTAGTGCGGGACAATGGACCTACTTCTAGAGTGACTGGCTTAGATATCTCGTTAACGATAGGTTTTCCTGAAAATCCAAGGGAAACATTTCTTGAGCCTGAGAGCGGAGCCCCTGGAACTTCGGCGTGACTAATTGTGGTCCTACTTGCCCCTGTATCAATCAGAAACTTTCTGTCTTTCCCTAATACTTGACTGTGAACATAGGGACCTTCTTGATCTACAGGTATCTCGATGAGAGGCAAGCCTACCTCCCTCTCTAGGCTGTTTCATGAATATGGCTGGTACTCTGGATACTCAGACTGTGCATACTGGTACATCTGCGATGTGACATGCTGTGTTGCAGCAATAGGCTGCGGTACTGTAACTGTCTGTTGTGCATTCTGTGGCTGAGAAATCTGTGAAACTTGTTCTTGTCTAGGCGGACGTGGTCTTTCTTTAGTCTTACCAGTAGCTATGTTGTGTTTCAGAACTGCACACTCATTTATAAAATGACCTGGCTGTTTACAATAATTGCAGTTCCCTTTAACGGGAGCTGCAGGATGACTGGCTTGATTCGGACCCCTCTTCTGACTGTCTTGAGGAACAGATTGTGCAACTAGCACTTTCATTTTCGTATCTTTCATACGTTTTCTCTCGTGTTCTTGCTCTTCCCTGATTCTATTCTGGTGATACTGAAGCATCTGGAGCATCTGGGACGGAGTATTTGCTTGCCAGGTGCTTTCGACTTTCAAAACTCGATTTTTAATTGATGGACTTGAATTCTCGACTAATTTAGTAACGAAAAGGTGAGGGTATGACTCACTACTTGTCTTGAGGCCACTGTTAATACTGAAACATTTTTCAAACCTAGAATAAAAATCACTAATATCTTCATCTTGTTTCTGTTTACAGGCTGAGATTGCATCCCAGTCTTCTTTTCTCGTGGTTAATAATCTGGGTAAAACTTGAATTAATAATTCTGGTAATTCTTTACATTTATCTCCAAGACCGGTACCTGGTACTCGTGCCTTGTCTTCAGCTTCTAGAGCTGTCCAATCGATCTTTTTCTCTCCCACCTCCCATTCTTTTTCCTTTAGCTTTTCATACACCCCTGCGGGTAGCAGAACTTTTAACATTTTAATGATATCTGGGTATGTGTATTCTCCCATACGGAGCATGTCTTTTAATTCTCGATGGAACCCTGCTGGATCTTTGTCATGACAGGGAATTAATTTCTTCATTTCAAGGAGTTCCATCTTTGTGATTGGAGTGTATACAAACACTCGCTGCATTTCGCCACCCGTTCCTCTAACTGGGTGGACTTCTCGTAACGGATTCTGTCTGTCTATGTAGAATGGTTTACTTTCTGGGGGTGAGACATGAACAAAATGCGGGTTCAAGAACGTTCTATATTTGTGACGCTGTTCTAGAATGACACTAATTAAATCGGTACCTAGACCTCTCCATTTGTACTGGAGTAACTCGTTCAGGACATCATGTAACGGGCCTGGATCAGAGTGCTGACCCTCATACAGAGTAATGAGGTGCTGAATCATATACATACCCACCAGTCGCTGCTCGGCTGGGGGCAATTTCAGAAACATTTGTGCCACTATTTCGTCTGGAAAAGTGGTAGAATCAGTAATCCATCGGACTGCTGATCGCACTAGTTCTTGTTCATGCATAGTACTTAATTCACTGTAACCGATTCGTGATTTCAGAATGTGATCGGTAGCTTGAAATACTTGTTCTAGGGAACCTTGTTCTGGTACTGAATGATGGAAAATAGACTTGGGTTCTAGACGTAAATGGCGATCTGGAAATCTAGATTTTCCTACATACGCTATTCTAGCGGGATTCTCGTCGTCTTCCTCTTCAGGATCAGAGGTACTTTCTTTCTCGCTTACTTGTGCTGCTTTACGCTGTTCGTGTATCTTTATTATTTCTTTACGGATTTTCTTGTACATACTTTCCATGGCACCGACGGTCTTGTGCTTACCCTCGGCTATATTATCACTCCACCTTGTCAGGATTCTCATTTCGGCAGAATCTTTAGACGGGTAATCTTGTTCTCTTATTAGACAATTAATCAGAAACTTTAATATCATGAGCTGGATCTCGGCTTTCCTTTGAGACATGGCTTCGTGAATACTTTCTGGATCATCCCCTGTACGGATGAAACGATATATTCTGTCTAGATCTTCTTTCATATTCGGTAAGGTGACTAGATACTCGGCCACCTTTCTTACGCGGAACGAATATAAAACCATATTATCCTCGCCTGGGACTGGATCATAGACACATTCGGCAAGGGATTTTCTTATTTCTGCTACAGTCTGATGTCTAGGCGTACGCTGTGACGCTTGTGCATGTAATTCGGCTAACGTTAAACGCTTGTGTGGCGGCGGGGTTTGAGGAGGACCTCCTCCTGCGGCCCCTAAACTAGAATCATCGACGGACATTCTTCGTGGCGGAGCGGGAAGTTGAAATGCTGGCTGGACCGGGGGTACCGTAGCAGGTACTCCGGTGTCTGGAAGAGCGGGAAGTGCCTGATTTACAGGGACTGGCGGAGCGCGAACAGGATTTGCATATTCTGGGACTGTGTCGTCCAAATAGGACGAAATAAAAATATCAGCTGCGGTCTGTTTGTGACGTAGCTTGGTCGGAACTAATGGTGGCGGGAAATTACTGGATGCCTCCGGGGTCGCTTTTGGCGAGCCCTCGGCAAGAAGAGGATACATACCCTTAATAAGGGCATGCCTCTGTCTGTCTGACTGTTCGGCTTTGACTTGTTCACCTATCTCGATTAATTCTCTTTCTTGGGCTCGTTCTTGGGATTCTCTACTTAACTCTGACTTTCTGACTTCCTTTTCGGTTCTTCTATGCGCTTCTTTACGCCATAACTCGATGGCATCTTTCTGTGACTGTCTGGCTTTCTTTTTCCATAATGCTTCTTCTACTCGCATGATACATTCGGCATCCCATGTACCCGATACAGGCCATCTATACTTTTCTTCTAACTGTTTGGTATACTCTACCCATAAATCTAGATACAATATGGCACTTATGCCATGTTTCTGATACATAAAATGACCTGGACTGTCCCTCGGCGGAACAGGAACTGCTTCTTCTAATAAACCCTTTCTAGTTTTTAACTGACGTAACTTGGAAAAGAGCGGCATTGTAAACTTGAATCGGAACACAATACAATACACAAAGAACAATAACAATTGGGAAAACAATTCAGGCATACCACGACATTGAAAATACATTAAACAATATCATAACATAACAGTTCGAACAGAATATTACCTGGAATACTGAGAACAGAAATACAAGAATTTTCTCGAGAACGGAACAGACTAGAGTTACTGGATGCACTGCTGTAACAGTACGGAACATACCGGTCCCATAAAGGGACGCATCAAGACCCGTATCCACCTAGGTGAACACTTCGTTTGTGAGTCTGGGTACCACCAACCCACGGACCAGGAGTCAATTTAGATTGGTCCTGTCTAGATACTACCCCAGCAATGGTACTCACCGGGCAGCACGGAACGGAAAGCCTCGGACTGGACTGGACTGATGGCGACGAACTTCGGACTTCGGACTTCAGTTACGGGTGGGCCTCCGGATACCTCGGACCTTGGACTCTCGGCTTGGGCTCTGGTCGGGACTCGCCGCGTTCCTCCACCGTCTCGTTTGGATGCTGGACCGCCTCCTCCGTCTCCTCCGTGGGCCTGAGGGATACTTGAAGCAGAAATATCTGCACTTGGCCAGTATGGTTCCGTCACGACTGCAGAGGGTCAGGGGGTCGGCGTGGCTTCACCGACGCGTGGGGAAAGGGCAAGTCCCTATTCGGGCGCCATTATGTGGTAAATAAATAAATAATACCCTATTTTTGACTAGGCATATATCATAACAGACAGCTCAATAAATAAGAGTCAAGATTCGAGGTAGTAGGAGTTTCTGCAGGTTTATTACAGCATAAGGACAGGATCAGGACAACCTGCATAGGAACAGAATGGCAGGGCTAGAGTGGCCCGGCAGCTGCCGGGGCTGGGTCTGGGATGAGCGCGCTAACTTTTAATAACAATACACGGGCATATATACATAGCGCGAACACATAGCATTACATTGCAGTAGGCGTAGCAGTGGGTGGAGCAGAAGGTGTGACGCGTAGCAGTCGCGAAAGATAACAGTAAAAGTAGGTGTAACTGGGCGTATACATAGACATGTGGTGCAGACGTAACAGAATATGTCATGAATGGGGCGGAAACATTGGAGGGGGCTACCTAAGGAGCCGGGACCTCTAACCTGGTGGTGCGCGTAAACTGGCAATGACGTATCACTAGGAGAAGCTGGGGGCTATGAACTCTGTGCTAGGAGCAGAGACTAAAGTCTGGAGGGTCGGAGCGACATGTACCCAAACCCTATCTAGTATCTGATGTTTAGGGAACAGGTTGATATAAACTAGAAGTCATGAGGGGAAAAGCTAACTTGACTCTAAGACTGGACCATGCATTATTCTACATGTAGTGCGTGATGAAGAATATTAAATGACCAGTAAATACAGTATTTCTCTAACATGGAGACGTGAAGGCTAGACAATGACGGAAACTATTGATGCAGTTCAGTAGCTTAGGAATGCAGAGAAGGAGGACTAAACTGATAGCTGGAATCATAACATACTCTTGGCAGACTCAGAGGCAGAGCCAGGCTGCACCGGGCACTGTGAGGCAGGAAGCAAGTGAAAGGTCGAGGATACAGGTGGGGGCTGTATCGCTCCTCAACGAGGCTTCAGGAGACAGGAGCTGAATCTAGTGTCCGGGCCCTGTTGAGGCCTGGAAACGGGGACTTTATAATGAAATAACGTGCACACTGGGGAACGTGGCAACGTAGCTTTACATAGGCCTGATATCCGTAGTATTCACGAGGACTGGAAACTGGCATACTAGAGGTGGACACAACTATAATTGCGTCATTAATCGGACATGGGGAATAACATATGCATATTGGTCATGCACACATAACATATGATGGATGAAGCGTAGGGACACAGAACATGGCAAAATTTACTTTTCCACAGGCCGATGGATAGATAGATAGATAGATTGATAGATAGATAGAGAGTGAGGACGATAGATAGATAGAGTGAGGGCGATAGATAGAGTGAGGGCAATAGATAGATAGAGTGAGGGCGATAGATCGATAGATAGATAGAATGAGGGCGATAGATAGATAGATAGATAGAGTGAGGGCGATATAGAGTGAGGGCGATAGATAGATAGTGGGCGATAGATAGAGGGCGATAGATAGATAGATAGAGGACGATAGATAGAGGGAGGGTGATATATAGATAGATAGAGTGAGGGCGATAGATAGATAGATAGATAGAGTGAGGGCAATAGATAGATAGAGTGAGGGCGATGGATAGATAGATTGATAGAGTGAGGGCGATAGATAGATAGATAGAGTGAGGGCGTGTGGTGTTGTGTGTGTGTGGTTGTGTGTGTTGTGTTTGTGGTTGTGTTTGTGGTTTTGTGTGTGCATGTGTGTGTGCTTGTGGTTGTGTGTGTGGTTGTGTGTGTGCTTGTGGTTGTGTGTGTGGTTATGTGTTGTGCGAGGTTAAAACTGATGCTTAGCTGAGGCTAGCCTAAGCAAAGCCACTTTACTGAAAATGTGTCAGACTCTTTGCTACTGCTGACCATGTCTGCGTGGAAAACACAAGCACGCCCACCTCATACCCAAGAATGAAGGAGGGCTGGCTGCAGAAGAACAACAATTATTTGCATCTACCTCTCTTCGTTCATTGGTCTGCTGTTTCTTTTTCTCCCGCTCACTGCAACATGAGGTAAAGGTTCAGCCCACTTCAGCCATTAACTTAATTTACAGTGAGTGACAGCCTTCAGGTGTACTCAGTAGGAGTTCTTACCTACACAAAGTGGGAAGCTCCCTTCCATGCAACGGACTACTACAACAATGTTGTGTGTGTTGTTTTAGACAAAAACATTTTGTTGGTAGCCAAGTTTTTTTTTTTTATACACGCGTCTGGCATTTCCCATACAATAATGTTTCACAAAAACAAAGCATTGGCAGAGCCAGAAGGCTGGTAGCCAATGCCCTATTGGCTTTTCCAAACCTTGTTTCTGTTTTATAAATCATTTAAGTAATTGTCGAGCTTTGGGGTGGTAAAAATGCACTCCACTTAGTATCTCTACCACTATGAGGATCATTCCTATAAAACTGAATTGGTCACAAGCGATACCTAGAAAGTTATGCTGACAGGCAAAAAATGAAGTGGTAGAATTTAAAATTGAATTGAATTAGTAGAAATAAGAAAATATTCTATTGCTTCTTTTACACAAAAGCGAACACATGACCAAACCCGATCGCCCGCCCACAACTGCGGAAATGTAAATTCCTCTTTTTCTACATCAAAGGCACTCTAGTAGCCAAACATATAGCATGTTTTCTAAGCTCTGAAATTTGTCTCCTATCCTTTGTTGTCACAGTGCCAAGTGACATAACATGTTGAGTGTGCTTGGGGCTGATTATCTCTGGTGCTTCCTGTGTTGTGCTGATGTTCCATATGTAGCTTCCCATCCCCAAGCCATGGTATTTACACTGTGTGTCTTCCTGTTCAGAAATGTTGATGCCCGATCTTTACCTTTCTCTGTCTACGTTTCTTAAATGCTGTTTACTAGGTTGATAAGTATATTAGTACGCCAACCTCCAAAAACTCTAAAATGGATATGGTTGTAAATATCACAAACAGACACAAAAAGCAAGCTATTCAAAGAAATGTCTTCTGGAAATTCCATACTTTTGTTCATATGTTTCCAATTTTGCAAAACGCAAGTGAGAATTTTATTTTTAAGAAATATTTTCAGGATTGTCATAAACGAAGGATCACTTTGAAATACTGTGAACTCCAAGGCTTGGTTCGATTCTCCAGTGTATGTTGTTTCCTGAGAAGACAGTAATTTGTCAGACTAGGGTGGCATTTCACCCAAACTGTCTTAAATCAATAATGGCGTCCAGCTCCCCACCGCTGGCAGAACACTTTTTCAACAAGTCCTTAGTAGGCCTGCATCTCTGGGCTGTATTATTCTGGACTGTAATTCTCTACAGTGTATTGAGGCCGGGTCTGGTGGACTGATGCGTCCACTGTATGGGCCTCTGACCTCATGATCACAGGTTCAAATCCTGGCGAGAAAACTCAGCCTTTCATCATTTACTATATAAACATTTTACAGGGCACACTTTCCGGCGATTTTAAAAATAGTGGCTTCTTCCACATGCATCAAAGTAGGGATCGGTCTACTACTACCCCACCCTTAAACGCCATAAAAGGTCTCACCGAATGATGACTAAAAGCTTCAACGTAAAAGAAAAATAAAGCAAGTCAGTGGGAAATGCAACCATGGCAAACTGTGCTTGGCTGCGGGCTGGCCAGCCGAACTGAAAGCCTTTGTTGATGTAGCCCATAAGGAAGTGGGTGGCAAATGGTGAACAATTTCACGGCCGCTTTGATGTTCTGAGTGGCCGCGCGGCTCACTGAGATCATCAAAGCTGCCGCGAAAATGCTCCCAAAGTCTGCAGGCGGACAGATGGTGCGCGCGCCCGAGCTCATGAACTGTGTCCGATCCGCCTGCAGACTTTGGTTTCCCAAATGTATATAAAGTTGATGTTTGAGTCATAAATCATGCCACATCACTAACACATGAAATGATAAACCACAACAATGCAAAATGTCTAATATTATTACTGATATTAACTTGGTGCCAGAGTGCCAGCTATGTAGAAGCATTGTGAAAGAGGCATTTTCACTTTACAGCTGGCCGCGTTACCTGATGCTCTGAGGTGATCCCTACTAGTAACTTTGTCTGACACTGTACCATTGCCAGTCGCTTCGGATGATTTGGATTAAACACCAGTAGCTCTTATTACAGAAGGGGCTGGAGACCCATATTCTGTCAGATGCAAGGGGGTGACCTACACTACTGGAAGAGACGCCATAACATGTAGGATAATGAAGGAAACGAGAAGGACAGGCCGGTTACGTGGGGTGGACGAAAAAAGGCTACCTTGATATGTGTACAATCTTCAGCGCCTTTTCAAGGGGCTTAGGCACTTTATAATGCGAATACAATAGTTAGTGCCGCGATGTAAGTCTATGACGTCGATGAGACTTGCGTATACATTGCAGCATTGCCCGTTGAACAGGCACAGACCTAGTAGTTAGCATGGTCGGCATAACTATCTGTGAAGTTTTTCAAGTGTATTACTTGGCCAGAACTCTTACCACAGGCCTTGACTAGCGAGTGGTAAATAGACCAGAAACCTGGGGCGGAATCTGCCATCGGTGTGACCTGGTAGTGGAAAACATTATGACTCGTTCTCATACACAATTCGGACACACGAGCAGTCTCACTTCCTGCGTTAGGCGATACTGGAATAAGACTGGAAGTAAACTGACAGAATCCTGGGGCGTAGATTAATGGAATACGTGAAACACCTTAAGAGATGACTGTTTGCATTGAGCGCGTGCATAGTACATGTGCTATCTTGAACATATTATTGCGCAGTGTCCCTGAACCACTAGACCCAACTTACACATATTCATGTGAACTAGCACTAAAATAAAGCTGGTTTTGTGATTGCACCAGTGTTCATCTTCAATGATACAGCGCCTGGCAAGTACAGCCTGCTAAACTTCCAAGAGCACGTGCCTTCTGAGTCCTGGCTGTCGCAAGTCAAAATTATTCCCACAGTTTGCAGCTCGGTTGACGACTTCTCCCCTTACGCCCGAAAGTTGAAAGATGTTTTTCCCTATAGGGGGCCAAGTATATTTACAAAGGATGCTTTAAAAAACAGGATGCGGCGCAAACGAGCAACAAGGAAACAATAAGAGGCAAGGAAGAGAGAGGGTATTGTTGTGTTGGTGTGTTTGTTTCAAACTTTCAGTCTTAGCGCTGAAATTGCCATCGCTTCAGACGTAGGTATTGTTAGTCAATTACGCTTCACCCAGGGAAGTCACACGATGTGAGTGATTAGCACTTCGGGTGAACATACTCACGGCCGAGAGTGCGTTCTTTTAGCACAGATCAGGTTTGCTTTTTAGCAGCATTTAGTTCCCGTAGTCTCAGTCTGTTGACAATTTCTGAGATCCGCGATTCCCAAGTTTCCAGTAAAGCGCTTTGCAATCATATTCAGCTTGCATTAAAAATACGGGCTTTATCAATAAAAAAAAGCCCAAATAAACATGAACACGTGGAATTGTTGCTTTCAATTCAGCTGTTTAAAGAAGGCTAACATGGCGACTCACTCGGGATATGATAAATATAAGTTTGATGTACACTACAGTGGAGTAGACATATTGCAAGTTTGTACACAAATTGATGTATGCGTTCAAGGTTTGCTACTTACACATGACGAGGCACAACGTGAAAGCACTGGTGTAGAAATGTAGATTTGATTGCACACTAAAATGTTGAGGCGTCTGCTGGAGACGGATCCTAATGTGAACGACTGTGAAGGAACAGCCCATGTCACTATAGTGCTACCACAGTTTTACACTTACTATAAATGAATGCAAAATTCTCGTGTGGATGATACATTTCTTACAAAATACACAACACTGACTGAAATGGTAAATGTGTCGCTTTCTGTCTCAACATGGGTTGTATTGTGCTAAAAGACTTTGCTAGACCACAAACATTAAACACAGCGTCATTAGTGGATTGATGTGTTCCACTTGAATGCCTTCTGCCTAAACAAGCTCTCGGCATTGCGTGGCGGGGGAGCGGTTTCCTTTGAAGTCTGATACGATGGTGTGCGATGTGCACGCGCCCGGCTCACATGCACTGTAGGCAATCCGCCTTTGGGTGCATTTTTCAGAGCCCTTACTTTATATCTCGCCAAGCATCCCTATCGGGATGGCTTAGGCTCGACCTAAAAACGACATGAAGTGGTATTCTTTTCACATTTACTATTTTTAATAATGCAAGTATTATCCAAACTTCTGTGCATTTCTCTGTATCGTAATCAAATCCGTAGAGGGCCAAAACGCATTCCCCTTAAGGCACAACAAAGAAATAACATTAACTCACTGAGTTCATTATACTCAATACTATTCTGTAAATTGGAAGTACCGTCTTACAAAACAGGGGAGTCCTAGAGCGTTGTATAGGTCCAGCATAGGTACTCCTATGGAAACCAATAGATAACGGGGCAGCCGCGGTCCGTGCAGGTAACACCGGTAGAGCCATGTGAAGGGGGATTTCGAGGGAAGATGATGATGGAAAATTAATTCTTTATTTAATTTCCCCTCTGCATCCTCCCTCGAAATCCCCCCCTTACCTGGCCCCATTGCGGTTACCTGCACGGACCGCAACTGAACAGGGTATGCAGCTCCATCCGAGAGAGAGAGAAAGGGGTCAGACAGATCCTAGGTGAGTGGGCGGCAGTGCTTAATTTGAGTAGGTGATTTCCATTGCTCAGCACCGGAACTTAATCATCAATACCAGAGCTTTTCATGAGCACCAGTTAAGGACACTTTTATATAGGGAGATTAAGTGATTTGCCCAAAACAACTGGATGTTGAGACAACCCTGTGACTTGAAATGGTTCCTCAGCACTGAGGTTGGCAGCTCTGGCCATTATGCCACACCCCCCCTCTCCCCACTTTCATAGTTAGTATTTTTTTCTGTTTTAGGTGGTGCGAACAGCAGAAATGAGCTGGTGAAAGCTGCCTCTTGACGAGAGGCCCAGCACTTACTTTTTTTTACAAATTAACCACTGGTGGGTGGGGTCCCCTCTCTTAGGGAAAGGAGCCCTCATACACCTTGATGGGTGTCATGCCTCATCATAGGCTCTGCACTTTACCCCCAATGCCGTATAGCCACCACGCTTTTAACCAGACAACTAGACTCCTCCATTAAAGCTTCTGTTTAGAGGACTGCCTAGTCTATTTTAAACACACACTTCCCTATAGATATCCCCTTTCATGCATCAACCTACACGAAAGGGCCAGACACTCACACTTCACATACGGCAACGGGGAAAAAAGATTTCGGACAAAGAGCCCCCTGCAGGTACCCGTCAGCATTGCAGCGCCTGCACGTCGAGGAGAAAAGCCCTATGATGAAGCATGACACCAATCTGGGGGTGTGAGGGCGCCTTTCCCTAAGGCCCGCCCACTCCCCTAGGATCTGTCCGACCCCTTTCTCTCTCTCTTTCTCTTGGAAGGAACTGCATACCACTGTTATTTCTTAAACTGGAATCCCCACCATAAACCGGATTGATTTAACATCACTGCGTATCCTGCCAGTAGAGTTGAAGGTTTTCTGCCGTTACTGATATCGAGCACTCCAGGCACCAGTGCCAGAAGTCCTCCCAAGCTGGTTGATGTACCTGACCGCAGACACATTGTCCATCTTTAGAAGCATATACACCAACACACTCTGTCCCTCAAAGATTTAATTTTAAACCATCTTGGTAGGAGCTCCAAGCACTTGATGCAGGAGATTCTGCTCTTTCCTTGTCAATCTGCCTGCCATGGAAATATCTCCATATCTGGCTCCCCAACAACTGGAATCTGAAGTTTTGGGCAGATGCGAATATTGCCTTCTGATTCCAGGCCACAATTTGATTCACCCCCACTGCGTCTGTGACCTGAGTTCCTGTGGAGTCACCAATTCAGAGTACATCTTTCCTCTTTGGAGATGAAAAGCTTTGAAACTCTCAAGTGCTCTGTCAAGGAGAGACGCACAGTTTTTTAATATACTTCCTTATAATTTCAGGCTTTCCGCCTCTTTTTTGTCCTGGTGAAGACCCGCCTCGGATGCAAATAACTGCGCACCACACTTTAGGGTCGAAACGTCGACGTTATTTACATCAATCCGCCCATGAGTTACACCACTCTAAGCAAAAGAATACATTTTGTTGTGACCAATGTAACGCATATGGACAGATGATATTCTATGTTCTTTAGTAATGTTTATGCTAGGTGTTTGGATCCCTGTATAAACCACGTTTCACGTATCACTACCAGTCACTGAAACCGTTTCACTGTATGTACGATTTTTTACTGTTTTTGTTTAGGACAGCCGCAACATACACTGTAATAATATCTGCAAAATAAGAAAAATTACTGAATATCTAAGAAAAGTGTTGTGTCTTTATGATTTGTGCATAGCATGTTCCCCTATAATGCATGAAGAGACTTACTATTGATTTAGATACACAGAGAAATTCCTTCATTCCCGACAGAACCACTATTCTTGTATCATGGAGATGGGGGGGGGGGGGGGCAGAAAAATCTGCTAGAAAGGAGGGCAATTGAAGTCTCACAATGGTGGCTAAAGGGTCTTCCTCAGGTCTTTTTTGTTCCCAGTAATTTTCTTCCCCAGGCGGCTGGGTGGCTGTCACAGCATATATTACTAAACACAGAAAGGCCATGGATTGACTTGCGACCAGTTCTGACTTCTCCTGGGTGATCAGCAACACCAGATCCTGAAGCAACACCAGTTATGTTCAAACTGGACTTCAGTTTCAAAGGCCACCAGTTCGTCGGTAGAATGTGTGAGTGAATAACGAATGATGCCCCGTACTCACCTGTATTCTACCACCAGGCGCCATGGGGGTGAGACGCCAGCCAGAGTGGTAGAGCTACAAACTCATGCCCCCTCCATTTGAACTGCAGACACCTCCTGTGTGTAGCAAAAAGGGGGACCATTAGGTAGGCATCTCAGTGCTAACCTAGCCATCCAATCCCCTGGAAGAATACCCCTCAGCAGATAGAGACCCTCCATCTTGAAGTGGCGGTACACCAGCCTCTCGTTGAACTCTCGCTCTCCCAGATTAGTGACGGGTCTGTATCCGTTGCTGTTCTCTACCAGGAAGAGCTTTTTTTAATAATAATAAAAAAAACCCTGGGCCTGCTATTAGAGCCTACCCTCGCCATCTCCATCACTTCTATATCTAAGAAAGCTCTGTCCTGCTCCGAAAATCTCACAGCTTGGGTCTTACTGCTTGCACAGGTGAATAAAAAAACTCTATGCAAAACCCCTGAACTGTCTCCAGTACCCGTAGGTCTGTTGGAAGTTCCCCCATCATCTCCCTAATATTAGAAATAGAAAAGGGGTACTCCTAAGTGGAATAACCTCCTGGGGCATTAGCACTTCCCCATAAGCCACTACTTCTTTCACTGGCACCACCTATCAGTGGAGGGAAAAAAGACCCCAAAATGACCTCCATCTTGCCAGGCATTATTTCACCTACATAGCCCCTCTGGGCAGCGGCCCCTGCCTCCTCTAGCTCCAGTACAGATCTTCATTATTGAAGGCTGGTCTTTATCGAGGGCGGAGAACGTTGCCACAAACTTCCCTAGTTCTTTTACGATGAGGCCTCTGATGAGAAACCCCTGCACTGCTGGTCCAGCCGCCAACACCATCCCTCCCAACTTTGGTCTGCCTACATTGTTCTGTTGATAGAGTGCCGTTGGCATTACTTAAGTTACAGATAAATATCTGGGTAACTTTATGCTCTAGAGGAGGCTGTGTGCAAGCAGCCTCCAGTTGAGTCTAACCTCTTTTTCAAGAGGTTACCATATAATCTTTGCCACATAGTCGGCCCCTTTGGACGCAGGAGTCCACTGGGACGATCTTGGGTGATTCCAAACGTAACTGGTGGAAACGGAGCCTTATGCGCCTCTCTAGTCGGAGGAAGTCCAGTGAGGCAGGTTCTGCTGCAGCCCAGTTCCTCCTCAGACGAGTCTCTGTCATCAGTCCTGGCCTCCCTTGCTTCAATGGAGAAGCCGTCGGGGACCACTAGGTTACTGTATTTCAGGAGGGTAATGGTCTGAGCATGCGTGCACTCTTACAGAAGACCTCCTTCAACGCATCAAACTCATCCTGCTGCCCAGCATCACACCTTTTCAGAGCCTTCTTAGGTCTTCGAGGTCCCTGGGACACTCAGAGGCAGATTTACAAGCCCCTTGCGCTACTTTTGCGTCATTTTTCCCATATTCAAAAGGACGCAAAGTGGCGCAATGGCACGTCTGATCCTCGACATCCCCCGCCACAGCCACATCACACCCCACCTGAGAGACCTGCACTGGCTCCCCGTCAGCAAGAGGATAACCTTCAAACTCCTCATCCATGCACACAAAGCTCTCCACAAGACCGCCCAGCATACCTCAACAGACGACTCAACTTCTACTCCCTCACCCGCCAGCTCCACTCCGCCAGCCTCGCCCTCGCCACTCTTCCCCGCATCCGAAGAACAACCGTCGGCGGCAGATTCTTCTCTCACCTCGCGGCCAAGACCTGGAACACCCTCCCCACCAACCTGCGGCAGACCCAAGACCTACCGGCCTTCAGAAGACTCCTCAAGACCTGGCTCTTCGATCACTCACTAGCAGCACCCCCCCCCCCTCCCCGCCCTCCCCCCCCCCCCAGCGCCTTGAGACCCTCATGGGTATGTAGTGCGCTTTATAAATAGGATGATTGATTGATTGATTTGTGCCTGAGGGCTCTTGGACTACTAGGACCTCTTCTTCCCTTCGCCAGGTTTCGGACGTTGTCTCAGTGCAAGTGGACGCACAATAGGTGGCAGTGGTAAGAAGAATGCTCTCCTTGGTGGAGGGTTCATGTGCAACACTAGCTATCGACAGGGCTACAAAACAGAAAATAAATTTAAAGTTCTGGCCATGTTGCAGGTCCTGCAGTGGATGCGTTAGTCCACTGAGCCACCAAACCTGCCCCCAGGTGATCCTACGACAACTCTGAAGCCGCACAACCAGGCCAAGTGGAAGGACCTCACGCACCCATCCAACTCTATCCACATAAGGAGTGCGTCCAGAACAGCGCAAGGGGGAACCCATGTGCCAATGTATACTTTCCATACAGGGCAGGAAGGAAGTGCATGACCTGCACCTCTTCACACTGCCCTATTTGGAAGGGAAGCACTATACCCTATGGCGATAGGACACCGCATCTAGAGCAGTGTGGGACTGCCCATCTCGCGACACTTTGTTGTAACTGAAGTGCGCGTTAAAAGGTGCCAAATCTCCGCCATGTTGGTCCCCCGGCCGAGCCTATGGTAGCAGAGTACCTCTCCTTTCGCCACATTGTTTCCGTTTTACCCTGAAACCTCCTTCAACACCAACGACTAAGGCGTAAGTTATTAAACGAGGAGAACACCACCTGGAAATGAGGAATAACAGGGCCAGCTGAGTCTCTCTCGCTTTCTCATAGCACCAACCTTTATGCTGTAGCCCTTATGTCCAGGGTTAAAGTCCGGTTTGGGGGTGAGCCGCGATCAGACCAGGGTTAACCCGACTGGCACTTATTCACCTTTGGTGAGCCTCCAGAAGCTTGAGAGGTGCAGACTCCTGCTCCAAACGTAGCCTCCTTCAACCGAGGATGATACACGAACTCTGCGCCTTCACGAATGTTGCATAGTTTGTGCCCAGGGTGCCAACTCTGCCCTGCCACCACTTCCTTGCTCATGAAGCATATGTGTACAACAGTAGGTACTAGGCCAGACTTTAAATCACCGTTAATACTGTTATTTCTACAAAGGACACCTTTTTTCTCATTTGGCAGTGTCCCTGCCACATTGTGAATGACTCCTTTCTGATGTAGCGGCCCCCGGGGCTTCACCGATCCTCGGATACGACTCGCGTCAAGGGTTTCAGGGTCCATTTGGAACAACTTTGAATTTCATCACCAATTTTCTGCTACCTCAAGCCATATGTTACTGAACAAAATTGAATTATACATTAAAGATTGAGATACAGAAATAAACAGAAGTGGGATACAGAGAAATTTCACGTTGCCAGGGGGGCCCTTTGGATGATGGTGGGGGAGGGGGGGAGGGGGGTTGACAATTGCCTACTTGGCCAAGGCTTACAATGTCTCGGGGCCAGGGTGGGCTTTATGTAGATGCCTGCGATTTACAAAGACTGACCAACAGCTGTTGATGGGCAGAGCATCTAGACACCTACTTCATGCAGGCAACAGGAAACAGACAGAACACCCCTCCCATTCAACATGGACATTATGGTACTCACAACTCGTCTACCTACAAGCCACAACCTAGAAATATTCAATGCTGAACATTACACAATACTCTGTCAGGTACGGCTCCTCCGTTATGGCGGAGGAGCGTCGCCCCACTGCTTTTATGCAGGGCTGGACTGGGAAACAAAACCGGCCCTGGCAAAGTGCTCGGCCGGCCACCCTCCCCCCCGGGGGTTGGGGGTATGACCGAGCTTTTTGCCAGGACCGATTTTCGGCCGATTTTGTTACAGGGCCGATTTTGCAGCTATGCTGCAAAAACGGCCCTGTAACAAAAACAGCCCCCAGGGGGCCCAAAACTGCCCCCCACCTTTTCAGCGCACCGGGGGATTGCCCGGTGCCCGCAACGGCCAGTCCGGGCCTGTTTTTATGCAGTGCACTGCAAAGGGAGCATAAAATGATAATAATGGAGTTATCATTTTATGTTTCCTGCTGCTTTGCGGACGAGCTGCTCTGCACTCAGACCAGGGCAGGGGAGGAGTGGTTTTCTGTTCTTCCTGTGCCTCAGAGAGCAGGAGCAGAGACGTGGTACTGGCGCGCCATGGTAAGTGTTTCTTTTCTTTTTTTTGTACCGCTCTCCCCCACCACCTCACAACACCTCCCTCCCTCCCTGTGCGCCCACACCCGCCGCACCACCTGCGAACCATGCCAGCCACCCAGCCGCGACCGGTAGTGGGAGTACCGGCCGGGCGGTGACATGGGGGAGGGTGGGGGGGGGGGTAGTAATGTATGGATTACGGACTTTAAAAGGTATGCAAACATAAAAATAAATAAAACGAATTTCGTTGCACACACTGCATCACCAAATGCGATGCAGTGTGTGCAACAAAATTTGTTTTATTTATTTTTATGTTTACTTACCTTTTAAAGTCCGTAATCCATACATTACTACCCCCACCCTGACCCTGACCCTGCCCCTGCCCCTCCCCCTCCCCCTCCCCATGTCAACGCCCGGCCGGTACTCCCACTACCGGCCGCGGCTGCGGCCACCACTCACAAGTCCCGTTCTCTTGCCGACATTGCTGCTACACATTCACCCAGCTCTGGACTCAGGCAGCTTCCACCAACCCACCAGACGCCAGCGCACCAAACCCCTGAGCTGTATCCTCAACGTACTCTCCCTGTACAGACATGCAGTAGAAGTTTGGGACCTTCCAAACACCCTCTTGCCCAATATCGCCTTCCTCACAGAGACCTGGACCAATGCCAGCTCCGCTCCTAACATCGCAACCACCATCCCCGCCAGGTACAAGATCCTGAGGAAAGACCACACCAGAGGAGGCCTCGCCATTGTCCACAAAAGCTCCCTCCTATTGACAACCTCCATCTCGAACGACGTCTCACCCCCCCATGGAATATATCCATTTCCAGATCCAGCCAAACCCCAGAACGACACTCTAGTCAACACTTGCCTACAGGCCTCCCGGACCCTGCTCCCCATTCACCAATACCATCGCAGACCACATTGTGCACCCCGCCCTCACCTCCGCGGACTCTGTACTGCTCGGAGACATGAATTTCCACCATGAGAACCATAGCGAACCAAACTCCACCACCCTCCTAGAGAACCTCGCCAATATTGGACAGAAGCAACTTGTCTCCACCTCCACCCACACAGCAGGACACACCCTTGACCCCATCATGTCCAGAGGAAACAACATTTGTTTCAGTCACACCATGGAACCTCTCTGGATGGACCACCACTGCGTCCACTTCTCCTCGAAACCTACCTCCCACAAGCCTACACCCCACCTCCCATGCAGAAACTGAAGCAAAATCACCAAAGAGCACCTAACCTCCGCCCTCCTCCCCCTACCACGTCAGACGCCAACACTGCATCCAACGACCTCCACCAATGGATCGCCGAATGCACCAACACGCTCCTCTCTCTCCAGAACTCTGACAGATAACACAATATGAAACCCACTTGGTTCCCCACAGACCTCCGACAATCCAAGCCCTTGAGCCAATGACTTGAGACAACACGGAGAACAATACTCATGAAGCACGCACCACCTACAGGGCCGCCACCACCGCACACCACTCACTCAAGAAAAACTCAATTCAGGACAGAATCCTCTCTAAATCCAACAACTCCATGGACAATGAAGAGCATTGACTCCGAAACACTCACGGACCCCTGCCCACCACACATCTTCCACAGTGCCGCCTCCGCCAACTATGACGGACAATTAACTGCACCATCGAAACAGGCATGTTCAACGATGACTGGAAACGCGTCAAAGTTACACCCCTCCACAGACCTGACGGACCTCAAGAACTACAGGCCCATCTCTCTCCTCCCCTTCACTGCCAAAGTCATTGAGAAAATCATCAACACCCAGCTAACGCACTTCAAAGAAACCAACAACATCCTCAAATCATCTCAATCCGGATTCTACAGCAACCACAGCCCCGGGACCGCTCTCCTAGCCGCCACGGACGAAATCCACACCTTCATCGATTAAGGCCACCCGGCAGACCTCATTCTACTTGACCTCTCAGCAGCTTTTAACACAGTCTCCCACCGCAGTCTCCACGAAACCGGCATACAGGGAACTGCCTTAGACTGGATCCACTGTTTACTCTCCGGCAGAACTCAAAGAATACAATTCCTGCCCTTCCTACCCAAACCCACAGAGATCAGATGCGGAGTACCCCAAGAATCCTCCCTTAGCCCCACGGTCTTCAACACCTACATGGCCCCCCTGGCAACCATCATCAGAAAACAGGGACTCAGCATATTATCCTAAGCAGATGACACCAAACTCATCCTCTCCCTCACGAAGGAACCCAACATCACCAGGCACAGTTTCCAGGAAGGAATGAAGGACGTCCCATCCTGGATGAGCAGCAGCTGCCTGAAGTTCAACTCTGAGATAACAGAAGACCTCATCCTCGGATCCCCCCGCTGCGTGGGATGACACCTTGTGGCCCCCGCACCCCATCTGAAACCCTCCTACCCCCCCAAGAACCACGCCCCCAACCTCTGCATCATACTCTACTCCTCTCTCACCATAACCAACAGATCAACGCTGTGTCCTCCACATGCTTCAACACCCTAGCATACTCTGCAAGAACTTCAAATAGATCCACCCCGACTCCAGGAAGACCCTTATAACGAGCAGGCTGGACTATGTAAACGCTCCCTACGCTGGAATCAACAAATCTCTACTCTACTAACTCCAGACCATCCAGAAAGCCGCAGCCAGACTCGTCCTCAGCATCCCACAACATGACCACATCACCCAGCACCTCCGTGACCTCCACTGGCCCCCCCGTCGAAAAGAGTTATCTTCAAGCTGCTCACATACGCATACAAAGCCCTCCATAACACTGGACCCCAATACCTCAACAAAAGAATCTCCTTCCATGCCCCCAAGAGAAACCGCCGCTCCACCGACCTAGCCTGTGCCGATATCCCCTGCATCCACAAAGCCAGAATGGGAGGCAGATCTTTCTCCTACATTGCGGCAAAGACCTAGAACGAACTCCCCTTCAGCATCCGATGAAGCCCCGCACTTGAAGCATTTTTTAAAAGGCCTTAAGACCCGACTCTTCGGATGACCTTAGAGGTGCCCAAACTCACCCCACCAGTGCCTTGAGACCCTTATGGGGTCTATAAATCCCTGATTGATTCATTGTGGTCCTGGTGGACCGCGAGGGTGTCCAACTGGTACCCTCAAGTGGAGTTAAGCACCACAGGCGTGGTGCTGGCAGCATACAGCGTAGTGATCAGTAGTAGGGAATAGTTACTTTTTTACCCTGTGTCACTGCAGTGAGGCCTACAGGCTCATTCACTTTTAAAGTTCCGCTGCTGGGTACTTAACTCACCCATGGCTTGCATTCCTGTAAGCTGGTTGGGACACAGTGGAGAAGGGAGAGACAGGCTTCCCCAGCACATTTCAAATTGTGCTCCTTGATTCAATGAGAAGTCACAAAAATGGGCCTGGGCACTCCTCAGGAAGGAATCCAAGACCACATGCACTGGATTAGGTATGTCTGGAGGGGTTGCCGCTGCTGACTTCTCTGTTGTGATCAGGTGGGAGCCCTTGCACGGACTGATACAGTGTCCTGATATGCCAGAGTGGGCCACCAGGAGCATCAAGAACTGGGACATGATCTGTAATATCCCACAGGAGAAGTGAGCACCTGGGCATCATCACCCAGGTGCGGGACCCGCAACAGGATCATTGAAACCACCCCCCACGGGAGACAAACCAGACACTTACCCTGCAGGAGGAGCTGCAGAGAACCTCTGGTCACTTCTGGATCACGACCGCATGTAAGGGACTCTGCACCTGCTGAGTGCAGCCGCGTGCAGAAGACTCGGCTGCTTGGAGTGCCCACGGACAGGTCGCGCACAGGAATTCCAGACTCAATGCCAGTCAGTGCAGGCAAGACCGATATCAGGCCAGTCTGTCCCAGGGCAACTTGACACTTATTAGCTCTGGAAAACTATTGATGTTAAGTTAGAGTCAAAGTGCAGCAGACGCGGACTACTAGTGGAGCATACCCTGGATGTCACCAAGAGTGAATGGGGAAAATCTGGTGCGATTCCTATACCCTGTCCCAGACAGTGATCAAGCCAGCAAACCTCAGGAGGAACCACCTGTATACCACCCACAGAGTCTATTGGACGCCGGGGAAACTATCCAAGATAAGTACAGTGCCATACCACTGCCCTAGATGTCAAGAACTGGCTGCGGATGACCATCACATGTTTTTGGGTTGCCCAAAGATTGTTCAGTATTGGGCCAGGGTATGTGGCTTCTTAGAGGAGGTTCTATTAAGACCAATTGAACTTACCACTACCCTGGTCTTCTTTGGCCTCACACCAGATTACTGTATAAATTCTCCTGCCACAAAACTGCTATTCTATGTGATAGTTATTGCCAGAAGGGAAATCTGCAGGGGAATGGAAATCAGAGACCCCACCAACATTTTCGGAATGTCTGAGAAATATTATTCTGATAAGTCAGTCCCATATGACCTGTGATGAATCTAGTCGAGATAAGGTCTGGGCAGCCTTGGAGACCTGGAGGATAAAAAAAAAAAAAAGAAAAAAAGAGTGAATGGGGAATAACCACAATCGCTAACGAGGGAATGGGACATGGAATCCCCAAAGAAACACTACAGCCGCAACCCCAGTGAGAGGCTGTGTGATTGTTTGGAAATGTCGCATTTTACCTTTGTGTTAGTTAGCAGTAGAAAATAAAGTGAGTATTTGGCTGTGCAATGATTTATTGCTGCTGTGTATATTTTGAGTTGTGAGCCCGTGTCCACTAATCTGTAAGGGGCACCAGAAACCAACTGTAGTGCTTTGTGGCCTCGTCAAGAGTATGAAGTGCGATGTAAATCCTGCACTGCCATATACCCATGTGTCCAGGTTCCCTCCTCTGTGTCAGCCGTACGTCGCACTGAAAGCTGTGTGCACATACCCACATCACTGCGGGCTCTACAGACGCATATCGCCCGCCTTTCCAGCGCCATACCACGCCTCTTACATCATCCCGGACCCAACCCGGCTGCATTTACCTGAAATAAAAAACACACCACAGCCTGGGAGTCTCACATATGAGTACATGTATTTTGCACAATTAAAGCGTCACAGACTGCAAAAAAAAAAAAAAAAAATAAGGAATATGTACAAAACCGTGAAAGGAATTAAATTTTTTAAAGAGAAATAGGTTGACTCTCTTCACTTTTTCTGTCACCCATATCTGAAAAGCAAGTGACACAGACCAGAATGAGCGGCCCCGTCTCGCAGGTAATGTCCATTCCACCTTTGGACGCAGGGCAGACCGCTGAAGCTCGTCGCAAACCCAAACTATGGCAGCCAAAGGGTCTTCAGTCTCTTCCCTTGTAGCTTTGGTGAAGATTTTAGCGGTGAGCAGTGAGTGGCCTTGGGTTCCAGCTAATCAGAGGCAGCTTCAACATTATCTTCTACCTGTAAAAATAATGTTGGGTTCACCTAAGTGTAACTTCAGTCCGCTGTCTCTAAGAGACACATTCTAAAGTGGCATGAGACGGCTGCAAGATGGCTGCTCTACAGGGCATAACAGGCAAGAATGCACAGAACGTTCCAAAATGGCTGGCTTCCTGTAGAAAAAACGCAAGATGTAGTTGAAAGATTTAAGATGGCCGCCATCTGGTCATACTATAGATGGGATGGCAGTTGAAGGTTCAAAATGGCTGGCTTCCTGTAGAAAACACGCAAGATGTAGTTGAAAGATTTAAGATGGCCGCCATCTGGTCATACTATAGATGGGAAGGCAGTAGAATGTTCAGAATGGCTGGCTTCCTGTAGAAAACACGCAAGATGTAGTTGAAAGATTTAAGATGGCCGCCACCTTGTCATACCACAGGCAGTGGGATGTTAAAAATGGCTTCTTTGTAGGACAAACATTCTAATAGGATAGGAAGTAATTTAAAAATGTACTAAAAGAAATGTAAAGAAAGGTCGTGGGTATGCCAGACACACGTTTAAAAAGTCCACAAGAGTAAGCCCAAGGTTGGAATGGCTAACGTGTGCACTGGTCTGCCTTCCAAGTTGTGTTGACGGCACATGGGATAGTGACATTCAGGAAGTCAATATCTGCCTCCCTACACATAGCCCATAATTCATGTGTGCACGTATCATATTCCATTACATAGACACCAAGGCAAAATAATAATTAAAAATATAGATTTACAATTTCAAAAAAGTATATACATCTTGGTAGGTTACAGGCAATACGCTTGGCGGGCGCAGGCCCGTGTGACATTTTTACCTGCTCTTTGTACAAAAGTACCTGGGTTCAGGTCAAAGAATACAGACGCGTCAATCCAGAAGATTCCATCAACCCGTAAGCTCAGATTCACCACCCCCATAAAAGATAGTCGCTCGCTCCATCGCTGCCCGTCCACCCCCCTTTCGACAGTCGAAGCTGGCATACCCTACTGGCTAGGGATCTCATAATAAAACCAAATTAAGTTACTTGCAAAAAGTAGCAATGGTGTGGATCCAGTGTCTCCAGAATGGACAGCAGAACCCCAATATTAGCTCCACCCCCCAAAAAAAGCTGCTGTAATCACCAGAGCTCAGTAAGCTATAGATAGCAACTCTTTGCAAGTGAAAGGGTTGGCGTCAAAGAATGCATCTTTTGGGCAAACCAAAGTCCACCAAAGACAGAATTTTCCCCCTGAATTACCATACATTCCTGAGACACAAGAGAATTTGGTTTTGCAGTTAGTCCTGTCTGTAGAAGTTGGGTGCTATGGGGCGATTAAAGAGTTTATTTTACCTAAGTAGTTCAGGGAGGCAGCACGTGCCAATGAAAAGGGCCTTCGACAGATTATCTGTTAGTGTTGCGGAAACAGTAGGGTACGACGAGCCTGCGCTCCACAGTGACCTCGCTAAATGCTGACGACAGAATCATACCCTCTAGTGATACAGAAATGGAAGCTGTACACTGACGACAATTAACACACAAAGATAGTCCTCTATATAGACGACATACTGTCCCAGGACAGGAAGAATCCACGTGACGGAGACCCCACAGACGGATAGGGGATGCCACATCCGAGGGAGCACCTGTGGCCCAAAGGGCAGGAAGTCCCTCTCCTAGAGATGGTGTGCACAGCCATGGCACAGAGGGGACTCCTAATACTGTACTTCACCCACAAACAGAGGGCATACAAGACACTGTACTGACCCCCGCCCCCCAATAACCACAATCTAAAGCCATACAAAACTGTCGCAACCCCTTTAGGGGTGCAGCTCCAGTCCACTGCTCCACAAGCAGCTGGTCATCCCCTTCCTTCCTCCAGCAGAAATCTGGAATCCTTCAACGTACAACCCTATTCTAGCAGCCTCCCACCACCCCCCTCCGCGCCACACACAGACACCGACCATGCCCCCTAACTTCTTTACAGCATATAAAGCAATAACACATTCAATGGATTTTTTTTGTAAATCAAAAGTATTTTACAATAAAAAAACAAATACATATTCTTGTGCCCACTGGTCTTACTGTGCACTGTAAAACAGCAATTCATCCCTTGGAGAAGCAAGAAAATAAAAATAATCCATAAAAGTGTCCAACTCCTGGTGATCCCCAAAACTCAACTTGGACTAGTCGGCGTTGGAGCAGATACCCACATTCTTAAAATGGAGATATTTACTCAGATTGCTTTCCGATTCCCCCCTCCCTGTCCATTGGAAGGGGGTTTGGCTGACGTTTGCCAGTTCGTAAATGTCAATGGTGCCCCCCCCCCCCCAAACTCAAGTGGAGTGCATGGGCCGGCTCATGACCTGCGAATACACCTCGCCGTCGTGGAAGGGCGGCATGTAGACGGAGGCGAAGGTGGCGCCATTGTAGCCTTGCGTCACATAGGAGTTGGGCAGATGGCTCATGGGTTGAGATCCGGGCTGTGGCATCCCGGGGTACTGTTGGAAATTCTCGTACTCGTCCCGGCAGATGCTGCGCTTGCCTTTCTGGCGCCGATTGCAGAACCATACGCGGACCACCTGGAAGGAAGGGGTGAAAGTTAGTTCAGTTTGGAACATATTTATGAATAGTTTGGACACTTAGGTCTAAAACTCAATGAATGCTCCTAAACAATATGTGAAAAAATGCAAGAGCCCTAAAATGTGCAAATATGTAAATATTTAATCTGTGCTTTCTTAGTTACTTAGAACAGGTGGAAGAAAGAAACCACTGCAAAGAGGGACAAGAGGTATAATTTTTTTTTAAAGCTCACGATATAGCTATAGCAGGTAGTTGTTCAAAGGTGAACGGTCTGTTGAGTTATCTTGAATCACTAGTTATCATGTTGATGTTTCAAACCCAAGGAGAACATTTAAAGGATCTTCTTCAGGACAAAGTATGGAGATCACAGAGCAGAATACAGGGACCAGGGTATCCTTGTGCAGTGGTGGACCAATGAATAAACAAAGCATTGAGCTGGAGATCATACCAGCTCATGCAGGTAACCGGGCATCTGTGAGCCACAGAGGGATTTCGTTGACCAGATATTACTTCGAGAACACAGAGCAGCTCCTAGAGGATCCTAGAACAATGATCATGTTCAGGATCAACTGCTTCTTACACGGCACCTCCATCGACCTCTAGTCTTAGCTTCTCCAGCTCTCCCTTTCACAGCTCATGAGGCATTTTGGTGAAATGCAACTTCGCCATCTCTTGTCTACGCTTCCCTCCTCTTGGTCGTAATTATTTTAACAGGCTAGACTCAAACTGGTTATGAGGCTCTCGGGCTGAAGTCTGTGTGGCCAATTGTGCACCCCGGGCCACCTGGCCATTGCCAACCATTAGTAAGCCAGCAACTGGACATCATATACTGGACCAATAACTAGGACTCCCTCCGCGAGCCGATGCCCACTGGGACTCAACTAGTCATTCGATCTCCTTTAGCAAACGGCTGACCATCCCTTCCTCGATCAATCAATCGTACTCCCTTGGCCAGCCATTGGCACCCTTCAGCCGTCCACCCATTGTCCAGCCAGTGATGCAGTTTCATCATCTTTATATTTAGCTTTAAGGTAGAGCCCAGTTATGTAACTGTCTGTTAACCAGGAACAGCGTTTTAAGTGGATCTTGCAGTCAGGGACCTGGTGTAAGGTTGAGGGCAGGTGGAAGGAAATGGGGTTGACTCTTGAGACTGAGCAAGCCCATATAAGTTTACACTATTTGGAAATGCCATCCTGTGGAGTGTGTTATCGCAGTGCAGCTAGGCGTGGGCCATGCCAAGGCCCAGGCTATGGAGTAAGAATCCAGGTTTGTATGGTCTGGAATCCATTTTGTAAGTCTTATCCTGTGATAGATACTCAGTGAGTGGAGAAGTGTGGCTCAATGGTTAGAGCGGCAGACCCTGATGCAGAGGTCTAGCCCGGGACCAGGGTTCAATTCCCCGCCTCGGCGGGTCTTGAGCTCAAAAATTCCACGGACCTGATAGTTCTCGCCTCGGTGCCTATTCCAATCATGGAGTTCCCACTCTGCAACTCTGGGCAATAGCTTGCTTAATCTCCACAACGGCCCCCACAACGCTAAGGATGCCTGGCCTCCACCTTGGGGGTGCCCAGGAGTGAACACCCCACAGGGAAAGCCAGGATGGGTTCCACAGCGGTATTCGTACAAGCGCCTTGAGACCCTTGCGGGTGAGTAGTGCGCTATACAAGTATCAATGTACATTAAATTACATTTACAGTGATAACAGGGCCTGCAAAATGTGCACAGGAGTCTAGTAACTGCAAATACACTAATTCACCCATCTGAAGATCTTGTAACACAAGGCTTGCTGAAGGACGTCTCATGCGACACGAGTGTCCTCTTCAGCCCAGAAACAGCCAGATACCCAGATGTCCACATAGATCTGAGGCCAAGAGCCTGCACTGGATTGGACAGGGATTGTGAAAATCATTTTCTTTACGCCTTGGAAAATCACAACCACTTGAGTAACGTGAAGACCATGCTTGTGGTCATCTTGTAACACGCTGCCAGCACGAAATGTTACTTTGCTGTGATTGGTTAGATGCTTAATGGTTGTGTAGGGTTACACAACCATTAAGCATCTAACCAATCACAGCAAAGTAACATTTTGATCTTTCGATCAGCAACACGCCAAGTATTTGTCCATAATAGGAAAGAAATTACCTTTTACTGTAACACGATTGGATATTGGACATGTGTTAGAATGAAAAATAACAACCTAGGACATTTAAATGTCCTAGGTTGTTATTTTTCATTCTTGTATATTTCCCTGGCCTAGGAATTGTAAGATTCATTAATTCAGGGGGTCCTTGATACATATACACTGCTATTGGACATGTGTTAACACACCTTGTGGTTTTTGTGTATAAAAAGACCGAATGAGAATTCTTCAAATGGGACATGAATGAAATGAAATGAAAAATTGCACTTATATAGCGCGTAACTACCCGGAGGCCTCGCAGCACTTGAAGCTGGCCAGCCCATGTTTCCAGTGATCACGTATATTAAATACCTGTGGAATCTTGACCATGTAAGCGTTTCTTTAAGTAGCTCCTACAGGATGGAAGTTATTGTCAGCGCCTCAGTACAAGAACCAGGTCTTCTCTCTTGATCTTAGTGATCTGCACAAAGTGTCGGCCAAGTACAGGAGACGTTGATGGATCCACCAGGCCCAACCGCAGGATCGATTTGATCGTCGCGGAGACCGAGCCAATAGAGTTTCATCCAGTGCTAAACGACTGGCAGAAAATGTGCTGTTCCAGGTCCACCTCTGTCCCAGAGCAGGTTGTAGTCAGCATACATGTGACGACAGCCGATCTCATACAGTTTCTCTTTCCCGCCTCGACGGTCCCCAAAAGTAGATCAAGATTCTTGGTTAGAAAATGCTCATGCTTATGGGATTTCTTCCAACCGCCCAAGATAAAATAGCTTTTGGCTGAGGCATGTCCATGGATTTAGCCAGCAGATAGTCCAGAGGGCTGATAGAGGAGAGTGAGGTGCACACAGCCCTCTAGGACTTCGTTGCCAAACTCATCGACCATCCAGTTGACGCTTCAGCGAGCCAGCATACTCTTTGGACAATCCTGCGCTTTTACCAGCCTCCTCTCAGAACCCTCCGCAGGACCTTTTTGGGGTATATTAATAAGGGACAACAATCTGGCTGTTCTATAACATTTTTGACAGGGTGAATGTAAAGAGGTTTCTTAATCGGGGGCATGTGAGACGTTTGCTGATTTGAACACAAAAAGCAGATACAAGTCAAAGAGACTAGCGGCAGATGTGCTCACGCCAGGTAGACTTGGTGTAATTGTAGCCCCAAAAGGGTATGTTTGGGTTAGGGAGAAACGCCTTGTCAGGGAAGAATTGATATGCATCCTACAGATGTTCAGGCACAGGTACATAGATGTAACTGCAGCAACATTTAAACATTTTTTTTAAAGAGTTTAAGTATTGTTTGGAAGTGTCCATGACTTGTGCTCGAAGCAGGACTGGCCATTTCACAAATAAACATATCCACAGCTAAGAGAGCATGCCCTCATCTTTCTCTCCTAAAGTATTCAAATAAAAATGAACAAGCTGACACTTAGGATGTTATTACAGGTAAGGCTTGACCAGGGTGGCCTTCCAATATAAAGCACGGGCAAATGAACTGTATTCTTGCCACCACCTGAAGTCAGTTCTAATTTCTATGGGTACGCTTGACCAATGATTAAACATAAATCCAGAAGTCGAGAGATTTGAAACCAGAAACCTCGATTAACAGCTGCACACAGTCTAACTGAGTGATTTGCAGCCAGCACAAGGGCAGCCAGCTGGTCGCCTTCCAAAGCGAACTGGGCAGCAGTTCTTTGAGTACCTTGCACAGAGATCCTTCAACGCCCACTTATCTCTTGCTCCAAGTTAAGTAGCCTACCACTGTGCAGCAGCCCCCCCCGTCAACCCAGAGGTCTACAGACCTGCCCAGCCTGGATCAGGTAAACCCCACTTACATCTCGCTCCAGGTTGAGCTCCTCAGAGATCTGATTGATCTCTTGCAGGGACGGCTTTGGACACTTGAGGAAGAAAGACTCCAGGCTGCCCTTGATATTGTTTTCGATGCTGGTCCGCTTCCTCTTCCGCGCCTGCTGCAGAGCGTTCTCCACATTGCAAAGCTACAGAAGGAAAGGAGAGACAAAAAAAACTGTAAAGGATGAAGATCTCCTCCCCCACAGAATGGATGGCAACGCCATCACTGAAGGGTCAGCGAATTGGTGGTCCTACATAGTAACGGGAAGGGTCTCGAAGAGAGGGGCAGCTGTATCCGTACCAGGATGCTTCGAAAGCAGTCCCATGCCAAGGGCATGCGACCTGCACTAGATGGTTCCTCATGCAGGTGCCATTTACCTCCTGTAGGTTCTCGTTGGTGTCGGCCTCCACCAACCAGCGCTGGAGGAGCGGCCTCAGCTTGCACATGTTCTTGAAGCTCAGCTGCAGGGCTTCGAACCGGCAGATGGTCGTCTGGCTGAACATCTTCCCTGGATTAAGAAACAGAGCATCAGTGAATTACAGAGAAAATTGGGGGGAGAGTGTTAAATAAGGGAAGACTTACGGGGACTTAATGGACAACCCCTGTCAAACGCAGTAACAAAGCGGTGAACAGTAAAGCGCCTGTGATATCAAGCTAACACTCTTGCAAACAGGCTCGATTATCTGCTAAAATCTTAGGCTATGAACCAAATAGCAAACATGTTGATGTGTCTATCGCAAATGATCCAAGAGGACCTCTGCAGCCCAAGCAACCCACATAAAACCAAAAACAAGCAGGCTGATTAATCCTACCCTCTGTGGCCTAAACAGCTTAACACAACCAGTGACCCAGCCTAAGCCAATAAACAGGATTAACCTTCGATGTCAAGCTTAGGTTGCCCTCATGGTCTCATTGAGCGTTAAACGACCCGCTTCTGGGCATCAGAGTGCTACACAAGTCTTTATAAGAATAAACAAGCATTTGCAATTCAATAGGTCTTGCATTTGCGAGAGTTTGAGCTATTGGTATTGTAAATGATAATGCCTTTTATTTATGTGTTTTGAAAACCTGCAAGCGGTGCATAAACACACACTTTGTATATATATAGTACTTGCGTTTTAGAAGCAGGGCTGGCAGGAAAAAAGGTGCAGTTATTGCCAGCCTTGCTTCTCATAAGCAACAACTATAAGCACAAAGTGCAGGATTTCAAAACACATAAATAAAAGGCAGGCATTGTCATTTACAATCCCAATAGCTCAAACTCTTACAATGCGAGACCTATTGCATTGCAAATGCTTCGTTGAGATCTGAGATGAAGGAGACAGCAGCCATAGGAAGGCCATGCATTACAAAAGCAGGACGGAGGAGGCTGCAGCTAAAACGGACCTTGGTCTTTGAATGCACAGCAAATATGGCAAGATAAGGGCAAGATTGACAGCCCTTTTTACAACAGAGCTCTGTAAACCACGAGCGACAGGTTAAAGAAAGAAATAGTGCTCACAAGTTGAATCACACCACATGTAACAGGGGTAGACCTTGAAATGGGTGGAGTTTTTAAAGCACATATCATGGATACAGCATGTCTTGTAGAGACAGCACAAGCGCTGCCCTATGTGAGACCTAAAAACTTTATTTTTCAATGCTGTCCTAAACTTCAGAAACTTGTTAATATACAGAGACCAGATACGCTTAGTGCTCCAGCTTTGTGAGCCAAGTGGTTAAACTCTACAACCTGAATCCCACCAGGGTCAACTATCTGCCTCAAATCGCCTACAGGGTCATCTGTCCAACCAGATCGAACGTCAACTGTCCATCCCAAATGGCCAACGCCCCACGACGCCCATCTCCTCATCCCAAAAGGCAGAGTACCGGTGCCTGAACATCTGTAGGATGCATATCAATTCTTCCCTGACAAGGCGTTTCTCCCCAACCCAAACATACCCTTTTGGGGCTACAATTTCACCGCGTCTACCTGGCGTGAGCAGCCATAACTGCAACCAAGGTGGCAAACGTTACGGGCTAAACAGCCAACGCTTTTGCTCTAATAACCCAACATGGCCAATTCGTTGGTCCAATGAGTCCATAACTAGACAGCCAAAAGTACTGGATACAATAAGAAAAATCAGTTTTCTTCTACTTAAGAATTTGTACCGTACATCAAAAGGTGTCATAAGACACAACTTACTTTGTTGAGGTAAAGTTTACCCCATAGGAGTGAAGAGCATTGAATTATGGATATAAAACCTCTTATTTCAGAAGAAATCACACCACTGTGGTCAGGGCCTTGAGATTAAGCTGCCCTAATATGGTTAATGCTCAAGTGTTTGAATTGGAGCAACCGATTTTGGTCACACCACATTGGTCAACATTGTGTTTAGTGCAAACATTGTCCTCATTGCATATCACGCAACCAGACCATGGCAACTCTGCAGCCCAAAGACCCAACTGTAGCAAAGCTCCAACCCAAAGACCCAACGGGATCAACATCCCAAAGCAAACGCTCGAGTCCAAAGACCCAACAGGAGCAACAGTCCAGCCCATATGCTTGCCCCTAAAGACCAAACATGGGCAGCTCTCGAGCCCAAACGATTGATACCAAAGACCCAAAGAGAGCAACGCTCCGGCGCAAACACTTAAGCCCAAAGACCCCACAGGAGCAAAGCTCCAGCGCAAATGCTCGAGTCCAAAGACCCAACAGGGTCAACGCTTCAGCCCAAACGTGTGAGCCCAAAGACCCAACAGGGTCAACGCTCCAGCCCAAACGTGTGAGCCCATAGACCCAACAGGGTCAACGCTCCAGCGCAAATGCTCGAGTCCAAAGACTCAACAGGGGCAATGCTTCAGCCCAAACGCGTGAGCTCAATGACCCAACAGGGTCAACGCTCCAGCCCAAACGCGTGAGCTCAAAGACCCAACAGTGTCAACGCTCCAGCCCAAACGTGTGAGCTCAAAGACCCAACAGCGTCAACGCTCCAGCCCAAACGCGTGAGCTCAAAGACCCAACAGGGTCAACGCTCCAGCCCAAACACATGAGCTCAAAGACCCAACAGGGTCAACGCTCCAGCCCAAACGTGTGAGCTCAAAGACCCAACAGCGTCAACGCTCCAGCCCAAACGCGTGAGCTCAAAGACCCAACAGCGTCAACGCTCCAGCCCAAACGCGTGAGCTCAAAGACCCAACAGTGTCAACGCTCCAGCCCAAACGTGTGAGCTCAAAGACCCAACAGCGTCAACGCTCCAGCCCAAACGCGTGAGCTCAAAGACCCAACAGGGTCAACGCTCCAGCCCAAATACATGAGCTCAAAGACCCAACAGGGTCAACGCTCCAGCCCAAACACATGATACGAAAAACACGATGGGAGCAACGCTCCGGTGCAAACACTTAAGCCCAAAGACCCCAGAGGAGAAAAGGTCCAGCGCCAACACTTGAGCCTAAAGACCCAACAGGGTCAACGCTCCAGCCCAAACTTGTGAGCTCAAAGACCCAACAGGGTCAACGCTCCAGCCCAAACGTGTGGCCCAAAGACCCAACAGGGTCAACGCTCCAGCCCAAACGCTTGATACCAAACACCCAAAGGGAGTAAGGCACGTGCGCAAACCCTTGAGCCCAAAATCCCACAGGAGGAACGCTCCAGCGCAAACACTTGGGCCCAAAGACCCAACAAGGGCAACGCTCCAGCCAAAACACTTGATATCAAAATCCCACAGGAGGAACGCTCCAGCGCAAACACTTGATATCAAAAACCCAAAAGGAGCATTGCTCCAGCGCAAACGCTTAACTCCACAGACACAAAGGGAGCAACGCTCCAGCCCAAATGCTTAAGCCTAAAGATCCACAGGAGCAACGCTCCAGGGCAAATGCTTGAGGGCAATAATACTACATTCCAGCCCAATATTCCAGCTCATCCCAATAACTCACAGGGGCAATGCGCCACCGAAACGCATCAGCAAGATGAGGCAAGAGGGCAATTCTTAGGGTGAACAATGCCAAAGATGGACTTCTATGTGGGGTAAAAGATGTTCTGCTCCAAGAAGGTTGGAAGGGAGGCATAAATATACAACAGTTGTGAGAAAGGAAGAGTGCACCACTGTGATTGGTCGGGTGCGTGCTGCGTCAGGATGCTCACCGTACAGCGCCCCGAGGGCAAGCCCCACGTCTGCCTGCGTGAAGCCCAGGGTGATGCGCTTGTGTTTCAGCTCCTTCGCGAACTGCTCCAGCTCTCCTGAGGTGGGTGTGTCCTGTCAAACAAAGAGCGGGAAAAGAGAGTGAGTCACATGTGCGCCCCCCAACCACACCCCACGCGCCCCTCAAGACCTCACAACCTTAGACACAGCCCCAGAGCCCTGAGGTGGGCGTGTCCTGCCAGAAACAAAGAGCGGGAAAAGAGAGACTAGGTCACATGTTCACATGTGCGCCCCCAACCACACCCAACACGCCCGATCAGACCTCACAGACTTAGAGACAACCCCTAGACTCCAGAGGTGGGCGTGTCCTGTCAGAAACAAAGAGCGGGAAAAGAGAGTGAGTCACGTGTTCACATGTGCGCCCTAACCACACCAAACGCACCCCTCAAGACCTCACAACCTTAGACACAGCACCTAGAGTCTTGAGGTGGGCGTGTCCTGTCAGAAACAAAGAGCGGGAAAAGAGAGTGAGTCACGTGTTCACATGTGCGCCCTAACCACACCAAACGCACCCCTCAAGACCTCACAACCTTAGACACAGCCCCTAGAGTCTTGAGGTGGGCGTGTCCTGCCAGAAACAAAGAGCGGGAAAAGAGAGTGAGTCACATGTTCACATGTGCGCCCTAACCACACCAAACGCACCCCTCAAGACCTCACAACCTTAGACACAGCCCCTAGAGTCTTGAGGTGGGTGTGTCCTGTCAGAAACAAAGAGCGGGAAAAGAGAGTGAGTCACATGTGCGCCTCCCAACCACACCCCACGCGCCCCTCAAGACCTCACAACCTTAGACACAGCCCCAGAGCCCTGAGGTGGGCGTGTCCTGCCAGAAACAAAGAGCGGGAAAAGAGAGTGAGTCACATGTTCACATGTGCGCCCCCAACCACACCCAACACGCCCGATCAGACCTCACAGACTTGGAGACAACCCCTAGACTCCAGAGGTGGGCGTGTCCTGCCAGAAACAAAGAGCGGGAAACAGACTAATTCACATGTGTGACCTCAAACCAAACATCACCCCCTCAAGACCTCACAGACTTAGAGACAACCCCTAGACTCCGGGGGCAACCCCAAGTCAAACCCCACACCCCCAACCTCAGGAGTTCACACAGAGATGGCAGAGTAAACCCATAGCTGAAGTCAGACCCCAATAACTCCCTGGGTGGGGTGAGGGACGGTCAGATTTAAAGTGCTCCTGTAGAGGCCCTGGCTTTAGTGGGAGACAGGGACCGACACTGTGTGCAGAGATTCACAGGATGGAAATAAAAGGGACTCAAACCCTGAGAGTACACGGTGTGGACACAGGGTCTGATCCTAAGGTGGGGGGTGAGGCTCTGCGAGTGTGTGCAGGTGTCGATATAGGATCTTATCTTATGTTATGTTATATTTAATTTATGTAGCGCACAGCTACTCGGAAGTATCCCGGCGCTAGCCTCAGAAAGACCAATGCACACAAATCAAAGACTAAAACTGTGTTTTCAGCTTTTTCTTGAACAACAAAGGGTCCTGAGTGCCCAGAAGAGCCAAAGGCAACGTATTGCAAGCCATACTGGCTTTGCGCACAAAGGAATTCCCGCCAAGTCTTTGTCAGTAAAACCTACAGGTCGGCATCAGCAGCTGGCCAGACAAGCGCAGCTGTCTTCATGGTGTGTAAAAAGCAAACCTTTTCTGCAAATAAATGGGACCTAGCCCATAGAGGGCCCTATGTGCAATTGTTAGCATTTTGAATTTCACACGGGAATCGACTGGTATCCAATGTAAAGAGCGCAAAAAAGTGCGCACACTGTGCCTTGCCGTTAGGCCCATAAGAAGTCTGGCCGCCGAGTTTTGAACAACTTGCCGTTTCTTGGTAAGAAAATCCAGGCTGCCAACCCCTAAGGGGGTGAGGAGGGGGTCAGGACCTAAGAGTGCACAGGTGTGAATACAGGATCGGATCCTAAGGGGGGAGGGGGCGGTCAGGCCCTGAGTGAACAGGTCCTGAGAGCAGGTCCTGAGAAGGAGTCTGGTTCAGACCCAGACTGTGAGAGTCATGACCCATCGGGGGAGACCCATGCACGCAACCTGGGCTTTATCCTGGACTCCTCCCTCACAATGGCCAAGCACGTCAACGCAGTCTCGTCATCCTGTTTCAACACCCTGCGCATGCTCCGAAAGATCTTCCGGTGGATCCCCACCGAAACCAGGAAGACGGTCACCCAGGCCCTCGTCACCAGCCGACTGGACTACGGGAACACCCTCTATGCGGGAACCACAGCCAAACTCCAGAAAAGACTCCAGCGCATACAGAACGCCTCAGCACGACTCATCCTGGACATCCCGCGCCGCAGCCACATCTCCGCCCACCTGAAAGACCTGCACTGGCTCCCCGTCAGCAAGAGGATCACGTTCAGACTCCTCACCCACGCACACAATGCTCTCCACGACATGGGACCGAAATACCTCAACAGCCGCCTCGCATTCTACACTCCCACCCGCCAGCTACGTTCCGCCAGCCTCGCCCTCACCACCGTCCCACGAATTCGCAGAATCACCAGCGGAGGAAGATCCTTCTCCTACCTGGCGGCCAAGACATGGAACTCCCTCCCCATTCACCTACGGCTGACCCAGGACCGTCTCTCCTTCAGGAAACAACTCAAGACCTGGCTGTTTGAGCAGTAACGACTCTCTCCCTCCCCCCCCCCCAGCGCCTTGAGACCCCAGCAGGTGAGTAGCGCGCTATACAAATTTGTTTGATTGATTGAGAGTGCACAGGTGAGGCTATACGAGCAGATAGGGGAGGGGTCAGGCCCTGAGAGTGCACAGGTGTGATATAGCTACAGGTTCTGAGAGGGGAGTCGGCTTGGGGCTCAGGCCCTGAGTTAACAGGTGTGATTATAGTAGCAGATCCTGGGGGCGGGAGGGGGTGGCGGGTGGTTGTTGCTCTGAGTACACCGGTGCAAAGCTATCACACTGACACACATGGTCAAGCACTCCACGGTTTTGAGAGCGCACAGCAGACCCTGCGGCGGCGCTAGGACCCGGGGGCTCACAGGTGCGGCGGTAGATCCGTCAATCTGAGATATATAGGGGGAAGAATGAGAGCCTCGCGAGCCCCGGGCATGCCAGTCTGGAGAGCGGAGGGCTTTTATCACCCGGAAGTCGATACCAAAGGAGGGCATGAACAGGGGCATCCTGCACCGAGATCCACAGCACTGCCCCCATCTGCCCCGTCCGAGCCGCCGCAATGCAGAGGCAGCGCATGGAAGCCAGCCTGCCACCCGGACGCTGGATGGCGCTTCAGCGAACGTGCCCCGAAGCCCTGGTTTAAGGGACTGGGGGCTGCGCTTCCGCCATGTCCCTCTTTGACCAGGCCCTAGAGGTCCGGTGAAGGTTGTACGGATACTGCCCCCTCCTATCCTCCGCCGAAGACAAAGCGGCCCCTAATCGCATGCCTGACCAGTTAGGGCTACAAGAAGGCCCGTTAAAATAAAGGAAATTGACAAATTCAAGAACTATTTGGGATTCTAATAAGTATAAATACAGTGTGCTTGGGTGCACAGCGAGTTGATTAAATATTCAAAAACTTCGTTGAGTTTGTTGGTGCCACACAAGTAACGTCAGGTGTCCCTCGGCGTTAAATTATCACAGGAAAAACGTGAGGTCATGCCCTAACCAGCACTGGTGAACGGAACGCCTTTGGCAGAACTCCAGAACCTCCATTTCAGACTCACCTTAACGCTAATTTGAAAACACTATCCTTTCCCTGATGAAGGGGCGCAACATGGCCCCGAAATGCATTGGATGTATTTAAAAAAGGAACAGTGTTATGCTCTGAAAACAAGAGTGAAAATTTGCAATAAATGCACTAAATGATTATTTACCAATGAAATGAAACAGTGAATAAAACACTACAAATGATTCATGAAACAGTTTGGAATTCCTAATTGTTTGGGAAAATATATTGAGTGCACATAAGGATGGGATTCTAATAAGTGACATTCGGAAAAACCAACTCACGTGAAATTCCACTTGGTGCCCGGCCGACTTTTGACCCACATCTAGCGCCCACCTTGGCCTCATCACCCACAACAAACTGGACAGGTCATGTCACAGCTGTGCGTCCACAGCCAAAACTACTGAACTAAGGGGCATATGTTTTTTTTTTGTTTTTTTTTTTTAAATCGCTGAGCGTCGCTAGAATTTATCGCTGAGAAAACTTGCTATTAGCAACGTTTATCTCCAAAGCACTAAATTTTCCGGCTATAGCGGCGAAATGCCTGAATATCGCTTAGAATACAGCGATATTCACGCATTAGCGACGAAATGCTCTTAGCCATGTTATCCACCTCCCATTGGATAACATGGCTGGCTAAGAACTGGTCTGAGCAGGCGTTGGGTTTTTGGCGATAGCGGGAATATTTCCATCGCTACGCCTGCCTTGCTAATAGGCGATAGCGACGTTAGCGACTGCTTTCAGTCGCTAACAGGTTGGGTACGCCCACTTTGCATGTCATTAGCGATAAATATCGTTGACATGCAAAGCGGGCCCCAAACTGCTCGCTATTGCCTAAAAGCTGTCGCTAACATCAGTTAATGACAGCTTGCTAATAGAGCGATAGAATGATCGCCGCTCAGCGGCCGAAAAAGGCCGCTAAACCGGCGATGATTGCCCATCGCCACCCTTGGTAATATGCCCCAAAGTGTCCAAATGTCCCGCCCCCCACCCAGCAACACCAGGAAAACTGTCACTCACACCCATCACCAGCAGACTAAACTAGGGGCACGCCCTCTACACCCGGATCCGCCGCAACTCACCAGGAGACTATAAACCATACAGAACTGGGCAACTGGATCGAACTCAACACCTCCCACAGAGCTCACACCGCACCTCAGGGAACTACACTGCTCCTGGTACAGGGGCGCGCCGGGTTCAAGAACACTGCTCAGCCTACTCGATTACTTACATCTCCTTCCACCAACCAGCCAGACCCCTCCCCTGCTAGGCACACACACCCAACGCCTTCAAAGGACAGACGGGGGGTCGAGTTTACCCTTCGCCACTCTTAACCGGTTCCATGCTGATGACGGAACCGCTCCGTCATCAGCCGCTGTGGCGCTGTGCTGGTGACGGAGCGGTTCCGTCATGGCCCGCCCGACGCGCCTGCGCGGTACTGATTTCACACCTGTGCGGCGCGTTCTATTAAGCGGGCGGGGCTATGGCGGAACCGCTCCGTCATGAGCACAGCTCAACCGCGGCTGGTGACGGAGCGGTTCTGTCACCAGCATGCGCCCGCCGCGACCCCCCGCCCCCTTAGCGATGCAGCAGAATAGCCGCTGCAGCGATGTGGTTAATGCTTGGAGCGGCCCCCCCATACCACATCAAAGCCTCGTCGTCGCTGCTGGAATGCTGCAAGAAGCTGAAAATGTGGCTCTTAGAATAGCTCACTCCTGCTAAGCGGCAGGATACCCTCATGGGTGCTATACACATATCCGTACCATAACACAACCGCTTAGATCAATCCCTGGTCTGGTGGCAGACTGGACAAATGCATCCACCGCACGGGCCTGTGTTCGGCCCCATGGTCACAGGTTCAAATACCAGCAGGTCCCCTCAGCCTTTCATCCTTCAGAGGTTGATAAAATGAGTACCATTGAGTTGGGTAACAATAAACATCGGTTATTCAGCGCCAAGATACCCCGATTGGGGTGAACGTGCGCTTTACAAATACACATGTTATGGCCCCTGCCCATGCCATCAATCGAGGTTTTGGGGATTAACTGGCTGAAGTCAATTGAGGTAACATCAGCGGTCTCTGGAACGGGCAACCCCCCACCAGGTGACAGTATGGGCACCAGATCCGCCTTCACTTCAACTTAGAAGACGAGGCTCATAGTACCATCATGGCAACACTCCCCACCCCCAAGCACATGGCATGCGTGCAAATAAGTACACACCACACAGATTTGTTTTGGGAAAAACTGCTGCAGGTTTATTACATACAACGTTCTGTAATATGGTGGGTTATCTTACAGGCGATCCAAGGGCAGGCAGCATTCTCGCCACCTGCCCGCCTGATGAGCCACGCAGCACAGGGGCGAACCCCATCTGTGCTGCCCCTTCTGGTGACCCTCCTCCTGGATCACGTGACACCTGGTCCCTTATAACGCACGCCCCTTTTAGGGCGGAGTGCAACAAGGCAAGCCCCCGGTTGTTCAGGCCCACAACCGCGCGAAGGACTAACGGGGTGCCGACACGGTTTCCAGGAACCTCCCATGAGGCTCCTGGGCTCCAGCACCCCTATGTGCCGTGCAGAGGTACCCTTCTGTACCCATTTGCTTCCAGTTGCCTGCCCATGCCATCACTCGAGGTTTTAGTGATTAACTGGCTGAAGTCACTTCTAAGTACAACTGAGGTAACATCAGCGGTCTCTGGAACGGGCAACCCCTCACCAGGTGACCGTATGGGCACCAGATCCGCCTTCACTTCAACTTAGAAGACAAGGCTCAATCAATCAACTCGGATTTGTAGAGCGCGGCTATTCACCGAAGAATAGAAGGAGAATGCTGTAAAAACAAAACAAGGGAAAAGCAAGGAGAATGCAGTGAAAACAAAACAAGGGAAAAGCAAGGAGAATGCAGTAAAAACAAAACAAGGGAAAAGCAAGGAGAATGCAGTGAAAACAAGGGAAAAGAAAGGAGAATGCAGTAAAAACAAAACAAGGGAAAAGCAAGGAGAATGCAGTGAAAACAAGGGAAAAGTAAGGAGAATGCAGTGAAAACAAGGGAAAAGCAAGGAGAATGCAGTGAAAACAAGGGAAAAGCAAGGAGAATGCACACAAAAAAACTGGGGCAAAAATAAGAAGAGAGCGGTTAAGATGCGGGGTTGGGGGGGGAATGAGCAGAATGCATAAAAAAAACAGAGGAAAAAAGCAAGGAGAAGGCACACAAACACTCGAAAAGGCAGGAGAAACCAGTGAAAACATGGGGGAAAAGTATGGAAAAGCATATAAATGGGTGAAAAGCGCATGAAGGAAGCAGTGAGAACGAGGGGAAACAGAAGACAAACCCGATGAACATGCACGTCAGAGCTGAACAGGCACGGCGGAGCGTGACGCAGTATCAGCGTGTCCCACCCCTGCACCCACGAACAGGAGACACAGGGCCACCCTGCACCCACGAACAGAAAAGAAACAGGGCCACCCCCTGCACCCACGAACAGAAGACACTGGGCCACCCCCTGCACCCAAGAACAGAAAAGAAACAGGGCCACCCCCTGCACCCACGAACAGAAGACACTGGGCCACCCCCTGCACCCAAGAACAGAAGACACTGGGCCACCCCCTGCACCCAAGAACAGAAGACACTGGGCCACCTCCTGCACCCAAGAACAGAAGACACTGGTCCACCCCTGCGCCCAAGAACAGAAGACACTGGGCCACCCCCTGCACCCATGAACAGAAGACACTGGGCCACCCCCTGCACCCAAGAACAGAAGACACTGGGACACCCCCTGCACCCAAGAACAGAAGACACTGGGACACCCCCTGCACCCATGAACAGAAGACACGGGGCCACCCCTTGCCCCCAAGAACAGAAGACACGGGGCCACCCCCTGCACCCACGAACAGAAGACACTGGGCCACCCCCTGGACCCAAGAACAGAAGACACTGGGCCACCCCCTGCACCCAAGAACAGAAGACACTGGGCCACCCCCTGCACCCATGAACAGAAGACACTGGGCCACCCCCTGCACCCAAGAACAGAAGACACTGGGACACCCCCTGCACCCATGAACAGAAGACACTGGGCCACCCCCTGCACCCAAAAACAGAAGACACTGGGCCACCCCTGCACCCAAGAACAGAAGACACAGGGCCACCCCCTGGACCCAAGAACAGAAGACACTGGGCCACCCCCTGCACCCAAGAACAGAAGACACTGGGCCACCCCTTGCCCCCAAGAACAGAAGACACGGGGCCACCCCTTGCACCCACGAACAGAAGACACTGGGCCACCCCCTGGACCCAAGAACAGAAGACACTGGGCCACCCCCTGCACCCAAGAACAGAAGACACTGGGCCACCCCCTGCACCCATGAACAGAAGACACTGGGCCACCCCCTGCACCCATGAACAGAAGACACTGGGCCACCCCCTGCACCCAAGAACAGAAGACACTGGGACACCCCCTGCACCCATGAACAGAAGACACTGGGCCACCCCCTGCACCCAAGAACAGAAGACACTGGGCCACCCCTGCACCCAAGAACAGAAGACACAGGGCCACCCCCTGCACCCAAAAACAGAAGACACAGGGACACCCCCTGCACCCAAGAACAGAAGAGACACAGGGACACCCCTGCACCCAAGAACAGAAGACACAGGACCACCCCCTGCACCCACGAACAGAAGACACTGGGCCACCCCCTGCACCCATGAACAGAAGACACAGGGACACCCCTGCACCCAAGAACAGAAAACACAGGGACACCCCCTGCACCCAAGAACAGAAGACACAGGACCACCCCTGCACAGAAGAACAAAAGGCACTGGGCCACCCCTGCACCCAAGAACAGAAGACACAGGGCCACCCCCTGCACCCACGAACAGAAGACACAGGGACACCCCTGCACCCAAGAACAGAAGACACGGGGCCACCCCCTGCACACAAGAACAGAAGAGACACAGGACCACCCCCTGCACCCAAGAACAGAAGACACTGGGCCACCCCCTGCACCCAAGAACAGAAGACACTGGGCCACCCCCTGCACCCATGAACAGAAGACACTGGGCCACCCCCTGCACCCATGAACAGAAGACACAGGACCACCCCTGCACCCAAGAACAGAAGACACAGGGACACCCCCTGCACAGAAGACACAGGGACACCCCCTGCACCCATGAACAGAAGACACAGAGCCACCCTTGCACCCACGAACAGAAGACACAGGACCACCCCTGCACCCAAGAACAGAAGACACAGGGACATCCCATGCACAGAAGAACAGAAGACACAGGGACACCCCTGCACCCAAGAACAGAAAACACAGGGACACCCCTGCACCCCTAAACAGAAGACACAGGGACACCCCTGCACCCAAGAACAGAAGACACAGGACCACCCCCTGCACCCACGAACAGAAGACACTGGGCCACCCCCTGCACCCATGAACATTAGACACAGGGACACCCCTGCACCCAAGAACAGAAGACACAGGGACACCCCCTGCACCCAAGAACAGAAGACACAGGACCACCCCTGCACAGAAGAACAAAAGACACTGGGCCACCCCTGCACCCAAGAACAGAAGACACAGGGCCACCCCCTGCACCCACGAACAGAAGACACAGGGACACCCCTGCACCCAAGAACAGAAGACACGGGGCCACCCCCTGCACACAAGAACAGAAGAGACACAGGACCACCCCCTGCACCCAAGAACAGAAGACACAGGGACACCCCCTGCACCCACGAACAGGAGACACAGGGACACCCCCTGCACCCAAGAACAGAAGACACTGGGACACCCCTGCACCCACGAACAGAAGACACAGGGACACCCCTGCACCCAAGAACAGAAGACACAGGACCACCCCTGCACAGAAGAACAGAAGACACAGGGACACCCCCTGCACCCAAGAACAGAAGACACAGGGACACCCCTGCACCCAAGAACAGAAGAGACACAGGGACACCCCCTGCACCCAAGAACAGAAGACACTGGGCCACCCCCTGCACCCATGAACAGAAGACGCCACGACCAGGAGGGAAACCCGGACTTTGTGGATACAGAGATGCTGTGAACACGGAAGGTGAACTGCCCGATGGAACTTATCACGGCTCCACCTCATTGACCAATATAAAGGATTACGAAGCGCGGGGATGTTTATATATAATTCCAAGGACAACACAACGAGAACCCAATAATTAGAACTGTGGATATATGAGGATCTTAGTTGGAGTCTTAACTACCTGCAGTGGTCATTGGAGAAGCGAGGTGTGAGCTGGAATATGAGTGAGCCTTGAGGAGGGCCCGGCGGGCGAAGCGCGCGCCTTGAGGAAGGCCCGGCGGGCGAAGCGCGCGTCGGCTGCTGTGCGCGAGAACGAGATAAAACTTACTGATCTACGGCTACGTCGAATTCATCCCCCGTTGCTAAGGGACCCCTCTATAACCGCTCCCCCCCCCCCCCCCCCCCACACGAACCCTATCGAGACCAAGTGGGGTGCAACGGCCCCCAGGGGAGCCCTCAGCGCCCCCATGTCCTGTGAAAGCATGGGGGGGTCATGCTGTATTCCTTTACTTACTGTCAGCCTTCTGGGTAATGGAAGACCCTTCTGTTTTTCACGGTTTGTATGTGAAGCGCTCTGATACTAGCGCTATACAAAACTTTCAAAATAAATAAAAATAAATGGATGTACATCACCCAATCCCTTTCTTCCATGACAGCTCCCCGGGGGCAGTCCCTCACACCTGGGTGGGACCCCCAACACCCCATAGAGGGGAGGCTTAGAGTCCGGGGGGGGGTGCAGTGCCAGTCCTGGGTGGGGTGTCCCCCACACAGGCCATGCAAGCAAGGCTCAAAGTCGAGGGGGGGGGGCAGCCACGCACACCTAGGTGGAACCCCCAACACACCCCATACAAGGAAGGCTCAGAGTCAGGGTGAGGGAGTCAGTTCCACACACCTCGGATGGGTGAACCCTTAACACTGCCCTCACGGGCATGGGCCGGGGGTTCAAGCACAAGTCATTCAGCATCCATGGGGCCCCTCTGCCTGCAGCCAACAGTGCGCGAGGCAATGCCAGGCCCCAGGGACCCAAATCCCCACCCTCCCCCCGGGTCTGTCTGAACGTGACCCCAGCGTGAGGTCAAACGCAAGGTTAAAACACCACCTATGAGCCAGGGTTGGCGGGGGAGCCGACGGGCACAGAAACACCCCCGGGGGTGAAGCAAAGAATGAATATTTCCGGGACGGGTGGGGGGGGTCACAGCCTCCGCTCAGCGCGCCAGATCCTATAAAAGTAAGCCCGGCAAAGAATGCCCTGTCACATTTGAATAAAGTAAACACCCAGCCTGCATTGCACAATACTACCCCCCCCAGCCTGCATTCCACAGTACGACCCCCCCAGCCTGCATTCAAGAATACAAGTGACCTCTACCCCCACCGGAAGTCTCATGGAAACAGAGACCCCAAACAGGACCTTTCCAGTTTCTTGGATCCAACCAGTTCTTCCCTGTTCCAGACCCGGCGGGGACACCCCACTCCGGCATTTACCCCCCCCCCCCCCTCCCGGCAGTTACCCCCCCCCCTCCCTCCCGGCAGTTACCCCCCCCCTCCCTCCCGGCAGTTACCCCTCCACGTCACTACAACCCTACCTGAAGCAAAAGAGGGTAAAACGCAAAACCAGAACCGAAACCAAGCAAGGGCCCGGGCAGGAGGAGGAGGGAGGGCGCTGAGCCAGGTAGAAACGGGGGGGGGGGGGCAGAAGGGGGAGCCGAGCCAGTTAGAAACGGGGGGGGGGCAGAAGGGGGAGCCGAGCCAGGTAGAAACGGGGGGGGGGCAGAAGGGGGAGCCGAGCCAGGTAGAAACGGGGGAGGCGAGTCAGGTAGAAGGAGGGGGCGAGCGGAGCCAGGCGGTAGAAGGAGGGGGCGAGCGGAGCCAGGCAGAAGAGGGGGGGGGGGAGCGGAGCCAGGCAGAAGAGGGGGGGGGAGCAGAGCCAGGCAGAAGAGGGGGGGGGGAGCAGAGCAAGGCAGAAGGGGGAGCCGAGCCAGACATAGGGGGGAGGGGGGGGCGAGCCGAGCCAGAAGGATGGGCCAAGCAAGGCAGAAGGATGTGGCGCGCGAGCAGTGAGGGGCAGAAGGAGGAAGAGCCAGGCAGGGAGCCAGAGGCCTAGGACGGACAGACTCTGTTCTAAGCTCTGGGGCGCCGAAAGGTTAGAACAATTAAACATTTTAAAAAAGACACACGAGCTGCTAGCTACAGGGTTCTGCACGGAGCCCACTCCCCGCAGCAGGCTAGGAACACGGTAAGAAGCCTGTGTGGGTCATGCACCTGCTGCAGAGGTGTGCATGGAGCTCAGTGCCCAGGCTCGGAGCCGGATAGAAAAGCCGCGACAGTTCAGGCACCTGCTGCAAGGAGCTCACTGCCTGCCCTGCAGGCTCGGAGCCGGGTAGGAACCTGGGCTGGTCATGCACCTGCTGCAAAGCAGGAGCTCACTGCCTGCCCTGCAGGCTCGGAGCCGGGTAGGAACCTGGGCCGGTCATGCACCTGCTGCAAAGCAGGAGCTCACTGCCTGCCCTGCAGGCTCGGAGCCGGGTAGGAACCTGGGCCGGTCATGCACCTGCTGCAAAGCAGGAGCTCACTGCCTGCCCTGCAGGCTCGGAGTCGGGTAGGAAGCCTGGGCCGGTCATGCACCTGCTGCAGAGATCTGCATGGAGCTCACTGCAGGCTCGGAGCCGGGTAGGAAGCCTGGTTGGGTCATGCACCTGCTGCAGAGATCTGCATGGAGCTCACCGCAGGCTCGGAGCCGGGTAGGAAGCCTGGGCCGGTCAGGCACCTGCTGCAGAGGCTGCGTGAAGCTCACTACCTGCGCTGCAGGCTCGGAGCCGGGTAGGAACCTGGGCCGGTCATGCACCTGCTGCAGAGATCTGCACGGAGCCCACTCCCCCGCACCGCAGGCTCGCAGCCAGGTAAGAAGCCTGGGCGGGTCGTGCACCTGCTGCAGCAGATAGGTCTGCCTCCGTGACGGGCAACGCCACCACTTTCGTATCACCCGAGACAGAGTTTAATAATACAGTGTCCACAAATAAGTTACATCTGAGTGCCCCCCTCTATGGTCGAGCTAACAAATGTAGACTAATCAGTTCCATACGTCCGCAGATTCGCATGTTACTTGTCTTAATACACGATACATGTTTTATAGCAATCATAGAACAGGGGTCCGAGCAGCCATGTTCTGGGGCAGGTGTCGGCCTTACACCCTCGCTGTCTGGCTACAGACACAACACTCCTTCCTCGACCCCGACTTCCAAAGTCCCCGTTACTCCCATAGCGCCTTGAGGTGGTTTAGGAGCCAAAGAAGGGTGGCGGCGCTGGCGTGGGACAGACGCACGGACAGGATCAGAGGTTAGGGTGGCCTGGGACAGTCCGAGGGGACAACACTCCATAGGGCAGGAGTGAGGCTGGCTTGGGACAGTAATAGGGGACATTTCATAGGTCATGGGTGAGGTCAATTATAGGGGACGACGCTTCATAGGACAGGTGGGAGGCAGGGGCCCAGGTGAGCAGGTGTGAGGCAGCGGCCCAGGTGAGAGGCTGGGACCCAAGCAGGTCCGGGGGAAGCCAGATTAGTAGGGTCGGAGTGTAGGAGACCACCATACGCGCCCCCCCCCCCTCACCGGTCACTCACCTCGTCCCCGCTGTCCTCCTTGGGGGGGTCCCCGGGCTCCAGCTCGGGGCTGGCGCTGCTGCCCGTGCTGTGGGGGCTGTCATCCGACGGGCTCACGGGTTGGGCCGGCACCCTCGCCCCCGGGGAAGACCCCCGGACCGAAGGGGGCACTGCCAGCTGGGGCACGAAGCAGCCCCCCCAGGGCTGGGGGTGCTGCCCGTACCCGGACTCCCGGTCCGGCCGCTCCACCTTCACCTCCACCCGGTGGTGGGGCTCGTACCCCCCGGGGCCGTGCTGCCCGTACACCGGGGCCCAGGCCTCGGCAAAGGGGTACCAGGCCCGTGCCAGGCCGTGGGGACCCGGCCGGGCCTCGCCGTCCGCGCCCGCGTGTCCGTACTCCACCGCCTTGAAGCCGGGGTAGGCGCTATAGCTCTCGGTTAAGAAGCCGGGCCCGCTGGCATCGATGCCAGGGGTGCCCAGATGCAGGGCCTGCGTGGCAAAGCCGTAGGCAGGGCGCCCGATCTCTTGCCCCAGGTGTCCAGCCATCTCTCTCCTGTGTCCGTGAAGCAGGGCCCAATCACCCCAAAACTCACACCAGTGTCCCCCAAAAGTCTCAGCACTGTCTACCCCAAACTCCCAACACACAGCTCTCTTCCGAGTCCTAATTGGCCCTGATTGGGCAGTTTATCATGCAGATGGGGCCCTCCCTTCCATTGGCCAACACTGGTGGGGCGGGCCCGCCCCCGCCCTGGGGGGGCTGACAGTATCTGCGCCTCACCCACCTACACTCTGAAGCCCCCACATACTTCAAAGCCAACTGCAGTCATTGGGGGCCCCACAGTTTAAGAGCAGGGCGCCCCCCTGTTCTGAGCGGGATAATCCGAGGGGCTCCTCTAATGTCCAGGCAAGTGCCCCAGCGGGGGGTGGGGGTAGGGACAATAGCCCCCGGGACCAACTCCTCGCCCCTCATGTTTCAAAGTCACGGCTGCTGGGGGCTGGCAGCGAGCTCTGGAGTCTGCAGGGGGGCGTGCCCCACACCTGCCCTCCGCCCCACCCCACCCCAACAGAAGCCTCCAGTGATCTGCCCCGCACAATGCAACCTGGGAGGGCCATTATCGTGCTAAAGAGGCCTGTGATGGGCCTCTCCTCTGCACCGCTGGCCGAAGGGGGGGCTGGATGGCTCCCCTGGGGGGCCGCTTCCTGGCATCTCTGCCCGGACAATGGGGCACTTTCCCGCTGGAGGGGGTGCTGTGATAGGAGAGGTGTTGGGATTGGGGGGGGGGGCTACGATGGGTTCAGGCATCTTTGTAGGGCCAGAACTTGGCTCTGCACACATCCCCTACTTGTCCACCTTGACAAAGGCCTCTCCCCACCCCCCAGGGCCATCCCTAGCTGGTCTGACCACTTGAACCCCCAGAAAGCGGTTTAGGACAATAAAGATGGTATGTGGACAGTGGCCAAGGGGGTGGGGGGTGCTGACGTATTAAATGCACCCTTTGAAGGATACCTTCTCTCGGAGATACCGCGACAGTAGATTCTAGTGGGGTTTTTTTAGGGGGGGGGGGGCATGGCCGACACGGTCCCTCGTACCCCGGTGGAGGTTCACCATAGCTCATGGCGCCAGAGCACAGCCCACCCTGTCAAGATATTTCCTTACACAAACACCTCTTTCGCGTGTCATGGCCCAAACTACAACTCCCATAATGCATGTTTTAATTGGAAGCGCAGGATTCTAAGCAATGTGCATTTGCGATATGAAGTCACCTGGTAACCAGAAGCCAAGTAGGCAACTACAGTCTGGAGTGCAGCCAGGGGAACATAACTGACGCGAGCCCGCGGGGGTCCCCGTAGGAGAGACTGCAGTGTGTACGCCGGAGAACGTGCCGGCCGGGCTCGGGTCGGTCTCCATGTCTTTTGTAAGCCTGCTTACGAGCAGGACGTGTAGGACTGCAACTCCCAGAATGCATCTGTATGTGGGTAGGAAAAGCAATGCGATTACCTCTGTGACTTTCACCATCTATGTTTAGTTGGCGTGTAGGAGCTGGTGGCAGTGAAGGGGTGTATCAGGGGCCGGAGGGAGAGGTAATTATCGAGTCTTGGGGGCCACGGTGGAGTTTGTCAGTGGCTGGGCCTTCCGGGTGTTTCACGTGCTGCAGCAATCCTTTAGGATCGGGGGAGGGGCTTAGTTAATACTCGAGCGCACTGACACACCATAGGTCCAATGCCACCACCGTCCTAGATCCATGAGTGATTAGCATCTCCAGAGCAGTATTTCTGTGCATTCTGGGACTTATAGTCTAGTTTCATCCGTTCATAAAAGTATGCCAACAAATCCCAGAATGTAAGGAAAATCCTGACCTGGAGCTTAGCTCCTACACTCTCTAGCGCTATACAAAGCACTATATTGAAGCGGGGTGGAAGTTTCTCAGGTAGTGGGGCAGCCTGCGGATTCTTTCAGATGTGTGGGTGTTTATCAGGTGCGGGGCAGCGCCTACATGAATCTGGTGCTGTGGGCAGTGTTCACAAATCCTATGATGATGACATTGTGGGCGTTTCTCAGGGGAAGAGTGACTTCAGGTGTCAATGGGGAAGTGTGGGTGTTTATCAGCCCCTTGGCAGTGTGGGTGTTTATCATGTCCTTCGGCAGGGTGGGAGTGTGGGTGTTTATCAGGTAAAGTGTGGGTGTATATCAGGTCCTTCAGCAGTGTGGGTGTTTATCAGGTAAACTTTGGGTGTTTATCGGGCAATGTGTGAGTGTTTATCAGTCCTTCGGCAGTGTGGGTGTTTATCAGGTAAACTTTGGGTGTTTATCGGGTAATGTGTGAGTGTTTATCAGTCCTTCGGCAGTGTGGGTGTTCATCAGGTAATGTGTGGGTGTTTATCGGGTAATGTGTGAGTGTTTATCAGTCCTTCGGCAGTGTGGGTGTTTATCAGGTGAAGTGTGGGTGTTTATCAGGTAATGTGTGGGTGTTTATCGGGTAATGTGTGAGTGTTTATCAGTCCTTCGGCAGTGTGGGTGTTTATCAGGTAAAGTGTGGGTGTTTATCAGGCAATGTGTGGGTGTTTATTAGGTCCTATTGCAGTGCTGGTGTTTATGAGGTAAATTGTGGGTGTTTATCGGGTAATGTATGGGTGTTTATCAGGCCCAGTGTGGGTGTTTATGAGGTAAAGTGTGGGTGTATATCAGGTCCTTCAGCAGTGTGGGTGTTTATCAGGTAAACTTTGGGTGTTTATCGGGTAATGTGTGAGTGTTTATCAGTCCTTCGGCAGTGTGGGTGTTTATCAGGTGAAGTGTGGGTGTTTATCAGGTAATGTGTGGGTGTTTATCGGGTAATGTGTGAGTGTTTATCAGTCCATCGGCAGTGTGGGTGTTTATCAGGTGAAGTGTGGATGTTTATCAGGTAATGTGTGGGTGTTTATCGGGTAGTGTTCATCAGTCCTTCTGGAGTGTGGGTGTTTATCCGGTCCTTCGGGAGTGTGGGTGTTTATCCGGTCCTTCGGCAGTGTGGGTGTTTATCAGGTGAAGTGTGGGTGTTTATCAGGTAATGTGTGGGTGTTTATCGGGTAATGTGTGAGTGTTTATCAGTCCTTCGGCAGTGTGGGTGTTTATCAGGTGAAGTGTGGGTGTTTATCAGGTAATGTGTGGGTGTTTATCGGGTAATGTGTGAGTGTTTATCAGTCCTTCGGCAGTGTGGGTGTTTATCAGGTAAAGTGTGGGTGTTTATCAGGCAATGTGTGGGTGTTTATTAGGTCCTATTGCAGTGCTGGTGTTTATGAGGTAAATTGTGGGTGTTTATCGGGTAATGTATGGGTGTTTATCAGGCCCAGTGTGGGTGTTTATGAGGTAAAGTGTGGGTGTATATCAGGTCCTTCAGCAGTGTGGGTGTTTATCAGGTAAACTTTGGGTGTTTATCGGGTAATGTGTGAGTGTTTATCAGTCCTTCGGCAGTGTGGGTGTTTATCAGGTGAAGTGTGGGTGTTTATCAGGTAATGTGTGGGTGTTTATCGGGTAATGTGTGAGTGTTTATCAGTCCATCGGCAGTGTGGGTGTTTATCAGGTGAAGTGTGGATGTTTATCAGGTAATGTGTGGGTGTTTATCGGGTAGTGTTCATCAGTCCTTCTGGAGTGTGGGTGTTTATCCGGTCCTTCGGGAGTGTGGGTGTTTATCCGGTCCTTCGGCAGTGTGGGTGTTTATCAGGTGAAGTGTGGGTGTTTATCCGGTCCTTCGGGAGTGTGGGTGTTTATCAGGTAAAGTGTGGGTGTTTATCCGGTATAGTGTGAGTGTTTATCAGTCCTTCGGCAGTGTGGGTGTTTATCAGGTGAAGTGTGTGTGTTATCAGATCCTTCGGCAGTGTGGGTGTTTTATCAGGTGAAGTGTGGGGGCTTATCAGGTCCTTCGGCAGTGTGTTGCTTCCTTGTCCCTCGTGTACCCATCTTGCCTCATTTTCTCCTTCCTGTACCTCCTCCTACCTCACATACCTTTTCTATTCGTTCCTTACTTGTCCTGCTCTCCCCCACTTCCTGATCACACCCACCTTATCTGTTCCCTCCTTACTTCCCCTTCTCACTCCTCAGCTTCTTGCTCACGCCCCATCTCTCCTACTCTATCTCCACCTTCCTGCTCACTCCCCACCTCTCTGCTCCCTCCTCCTCTTACCAACTCCCTTCTTAACCCTCCTACCTCCCCTTACCGACCCGCTGCCTCCTTACTCTCCCGTTCCATCCTTGCCCAGTGGTTCCTTCCACACTCCCCCATCACTCTTTCCACCACTCCCACTTCCTCCTCTGATCCCTCATTTCATTCTGATGCTTCCTAACCAGCCTTGCTCCCTCCTAACCTCTCCTGTCCTTCCTAACCTCTCTTGTTTTGTACTTACCTCCCACACTTTCTTATTACATTGCCTTCCCTCTCTTGCCCTCTTATCGCCCCTTCTTTCTTTACCTAAGCCCTCCAGAACTGGGCCCCACGGTCCATGTAAGCCCTCCAGAACTGGGCCCCACGGTCCATGTAAGCCCTCCAGAACTGGGCCCCACGGTCCATGTAAGCCCTCCAGAACTGGACACCACGGCCCATGCAAACCCTCCAGAACTGGGCCCCATGGCCCATGTAAGCCCTCCAGAACTGGACACCACGGCCCATGCAAACCCTCCAGGACTGGGCCCCACGGCTCATGTAAGCCCTCCAGAACTGGGCCCCATGGCCCATGTAAGCCCTCCAGAACTGGGCCACACGGCCCATGTAAGCCCTCCAGAACTGGGCCCCATGGCCCATGCAAGCCCTCCAGAACTGGACACCACGGCCCATGCAAACCCTCCAGAACTGGGCCCCATGGCCCATGTGAGCCCTCCAGAACTGGGCCCCACGGCCCATGTGAGCCCTCCAGAACTGGGCCCCACGGCCCATGTAAGCCCTCCAGAACTGGGCCCCACGGCCCATGCAAACCCTCCAGAACTGGGCCCCATGGCCCATGTAAGCCCTCCAGAACTGGGCCCCATGGCCCATGTAAGCCCTCCAGAACTGGGCCCCATGGCCCATGTAAGCCCTCCAGAACTGGGCCCCATGGCCCATGTAAGCCCTCCAGAACTGGACACCACGGCCCATGTAAGCCCTCCAGGACTGGGCCCCACGGCCCATGTAAGACCTCAAGAACTGGGCTCCACGGCCCATGTAAGACCTCAAGAACTGGGCTCCACGGCCCATGTAAGCCCTATAGAACTGGGCTCCATGGCCCATGTAAGACCTCAAGAACTGGGCTCCACGGCCCATGTAAGCCCTATAGAACTGGACACCACGGCCCATGTAAGCCCTCCAGAACTGGGCCCACCGCCCATGTAAGCCCTCCAGAACTGGGCCCCATGGCCCATACAAACCCTCCAGAACTGGGCCCCACGGTCCATGTAAGCCCTCCAGAACTGGACACCATGGCCCATGTAAGCCCTCCAGAACTGGGCCCCACGGCCGATGTAAGCCCTCCAGAACTGGGCCCCACGGCCCATGTAAGCCCTCAAGTACTGGACACCACGGCCCATGCAAGCCCTCCAGAACTGGGCCCCACGGCCCATGCAAACCCTCCAGAACTGGGCCCCACGGTCCATGTAAGCCCTCCAGAACTGGACACCACGGCCCATGTAAGCCCTCCAGGACTGGGCCCCACGGCCCATGTAAGCCCTATAGAACTGGGCTCCACGGCCCATGTAAGACCTCAAGAACTGGGCTCCAAGGCCCATGTAAGCCCTATAGAACTGGACACCACGGCCCATGTAAACCCTCCAGAACTGGGCCCACCGCCCATGTAAGCCCTCCAGAACTGAGCCCCATGGCCCATGTAAGCCCTCCAGAACTGGGCCCCACGGCCCATGCAAACCCTCCAGAACTGGGCCCCATGGCCCATGTAAGCCCTCCAGAACTGGGCCCCATGGCCCATGTAAGCCCTCCGGAACTGGACACCACGGCCCATGTGAGCCCTCCAGGACTGGGCCCCACAGCTCATGTAAGCCCTTCAGAACTGGGCCCCACGGCTCATGTAAGCCCTTCAGAACTGGGCCCCATGGCCCATGTAAGCCCTCCAGAACTGGGCCCCACGGCCCATGTAAGCCCTCCAGAACTGGGCCCCACGGCCCATGTAAGCCCTCCAGAACTGGACACCACGGCCCATGCAAGCCCTCCAGAACTGGGCCCCACGACCCATGTAAGCCCTCCAGAACTGGGCCCCACGGCCCATGTAAGCCCTCCAGAACTGGGCCCCACGGCCCATGTAAGCCCTCCAGAACTGGCCCCCACGGCCCATGTGAGCCCTCCAGAACTGGACACCATGCTCCACGTGAGCCCTCCAGAACTGGGCCCCACGGCCCATGTAAGCCCTCCAGAACTGGGCCCCACGGCCCATGTAAGCCCTCCAGAACTGGACCCCACGGCCCATGTAAGCCCTCCAGAACTGGGCCCCACGGCCCATGTAAGCCCTCCAGAACTGGGCCCCATGGCCCATGTAAGCCCTCCAGAACTGGGCCCCACGGCCCATGTAAGCCCTCAAGAACTGGACACCACGGCCCATGCAAGCCCTCCAGAACTGGGCCCCACGGCCCATACAAAACCCTCCAGAACTGGGCCCCACGGTCCATGTAAGCCCTCCAGAACTGGGCCCCACGGCCCATGTAAGCCCTCCAGAACTGGGCCCCACGGCCCATGTAAGCCCTCCAGAACTGGGCCCCACGGCCCATGTAAGCCCTCAAGAACTGGACACCACGGCCCATGCAAGCCCTCCGGAACTGGGCCCCACGGCCCATGCAAACCCTCCAGAACTGGGCCCCACAGTCCATGTAAGCCCTCCAGTACTGGACACCACGGCCCATGTAAGCCCTCCAGGACTGGGCCCCACGGCCCATGTAAGACCTCAAGAACTGGGCTCCACGGCCCATGTAAGACCTCAAGAACTGGGCTCCACGGCCCATGTAAGCCCTATAGAACTGGGCTCCACGGCCCATGTAAGACCTCAAGAACTGGGCTCCACGGCCCATGTAAGCCCTATAGAACTGGACACCACGGCCCATGTAAGCCCTCCAGAACTGGGCCCACCGCCCATGTAAGCCCTCCAGAACTGGGCCCCATGGCCGATGTAAGCCCTCCAGAACTGGGCCCCATGGCCCATGTAAGCCCTCCAGAACTGGGCTCCACGGCCCATGTAAGCCCTCAAGAACTGGACACCACGGCCCATGCAAGCCCTCCAGAACTGGGCCCCACGGCCCATGCAAACCCTCCAGAACTGGGCCCCATGGCCCATGTAAGCCCTCCAGAACTGGACACCATGGCCCATGTAAGCCCTCCAGGACTGGGCCCCACGGCTCATGTAAGCCCTCCAGAACTGGGCCCCACGGCCCATGTAAGCCCTCTAGAACTGGACACCACGGCCCATGTAAGCCCTCCAGAACTGGGCCCCACGGCCCATGTAAGCCCTCCAGAACTGGGCCCCACGGCCCATGTAAGCCCTCCAGAACTGGGCCCCACGGCCCATGTAAGCCCTCCAGAACTGGCCCCCACGGCCCATGTGAGCCCTCCAGAACTGGACACCATGCTCCATGTGAGCCCTCCAGAACTGGGCCCCACGGCCCATGTAAGCCCTCCAGAACTGGGCCCCACGGCCCATGTAAGCCCTCCAGAACTGGACCCCACGGCCCATGTAAGCCCTCCAGAACTGGGCCCCACGGCCCATGTAAGCCCTCCAGAACTGAGCACCATGCTCCATGTAAGCCCTCCAGAACTGGGCCCCACAGCCTATGTATGCCCTCCAGAACTGGACACCACGGCCCATGTAAGCTCTCCAGTACTGGGCTCCACGGCCCATGTAAACCCTCCAGAACTGGACAGCACAGCCCATGTAAGCCCTCCAGAACTGGACACCACGGCCCATGTAAGCCCTCCAGAACTGGACACCACGGCCCATGTAAGCCCTCCAGGACTGGGCCCCACGGCTCATGTAAGCCCTTCAGAACTGGGCCCCATGGCCCATGTAAGCCCTCCAGAACTGGACACCACGGCCCATGCAAACCCTCCAGAACTGAGCCCCATGGCCCATGTGAGCCCTCCAGAACTGGGCCCCACGGCCCATGTAAGCCCTCCAGAACTGGACACCACGGCCCATGCAAACCCTCCAGAACTGGGCCCCATGGCCCATGTAAGCCCTCCAGAACTGGGCCCCATGGCCCATGTAAGCCCTCCAGAACTGGGCCCCATGGCCCATGTAAGCCCTCCAGAACTGGACACCACGGCCCATGTAAGCCCTCCAGGACTGGGCCCCACGGCCCATGTAAGACCTCAAGAACTGGGCTCCACGGCCCATGTAAGACCTCAAGAACTGGGCTCCACGGCCCATGTAAGCCCAATAGAACTGGGCTCCATGGCCCATGTAAGACCTCAAGAACTGGGCTCCACGGCCCATGTAAGCCCTATAGAACTGGACACCACGGCCCATGTAAGCCCTCCAGAACTGGGCCCACCGCCCATGTAAGCCCTCCAGAACTGGGCCCCATGGCCCATACAAACCCTCCAGAACTGGGCCCCACGGTCCATGTAAGCCCTCCAGAACTGGACACCACGGCCCATGTAAGCCCTCCAGAACTGGGCCCCACGGCCGATGTAAGCCCTCCAGAACTGGGCCCCACGGCCCATGTAAGCCCTCAAGTACTGGACACCACGGCCCATGCAAGCCCTCCAGAACTGGGCCCCACGGCCCATGCAAACCCTCCAGAACTGGGCCCCACGGTCCATGTAAGCCCTCCAGAACTGGACACCACGGCCCATGTAAGCCCTCCAGGACTGGGCCCCACGGCCCATGTAAGCCCTATAGAACTGGGCTCCACGGCCCATGTAAACCCTCCAGAACTGGGCTCCAAGGCCCATGTAAGCCCTATAGAACTGGACACCACGGCCCATGTAAACCCTCCAGAACTGGGCCCACCGCCCATGTAAGCCCTCCAGAACTGAGCCCCATGGCCCATGTAAGCCCTCCAGAACTGGGCCCCACGGCCCATGCAAACCCTCCAGAACTGGGCCCCATGGCCCATGTAAGCCCTCCAGAACTGGGCCCCATGGCCCATGTAAGCCCTCCAGAACTGGACACCACGGCCCAAGTAAGCCCTCCAGAACTGGGCCCACAGCCCATGTAAGCCCTCCAGAACTGGACACCACGGCCCATGTAAGCCCTCCAGAACTGGGCCCCACGGCCCAAGTAAGCCCTCCAGAACTGGGCCCACGGCCCATGTAAGCCCTCCAGAACTGGACACCATGGCCCATGCAAGCCCTCCAGAACTGGGCCCCACGGCCCATGCAAACCCTCCAGAACTGGGCCCCATGGCCCATGTAAGCCCTCCAGAACTGGGCCCCATGGCCCATGTAAGCCCTCCAGAACTGGACACCACGGCCCATGTAAGCCCTCCAGGACTGGGCCCCACGGCTCATGTAAGCCCTTCAGAACTGGGCCCCATGGCCCATGTAAGCCCTCCAGAACTGGGCCCCACGGCCCATGTAAGCCCTCCAGAACTGGGCCACACGGCCCATGTAAGCCCTCTAGAACTGGACACCACGTCCCATGCAAGCCCTCCAGAACTGGGCCCCACGACCCATGTAAGCCCTCCAAAACTGGGCCCCACGGCCCATGTAAGCCCTCCAGAACTGGGCCCCACGGCCCATGTAAGCCCTCCAGAACTGGCCCCCACGGCCCATGTGAGCCCTCCAGAACTGGACACCATGCTCCATGTGAGCCCTCCAGAACCGGGCCCCACGGCCCATGTAAGCCCTCCAGAACTGGGCCCCACGGCCCATGTAAGCCCTCCAGAACTGGACCCCACGGCCCATGTAAGCCCTCCAGAACTGGGCCCCACGGCCCATGTAAGCCCTCCAGAACTGGGCCCCACGGCCCATGTAAGCCCTCCAGAACTGGGCACCATGCTCCATGTAAGCCCTCCAGAACTGGGCCCCACAGCCTATGTATGCCTTCCAGAACTGGACACCACGGCCCATGTAAGCTCTCCAGTACTGGGCTCCACGGCCCATGTAAACCCTCCAGAACTGGACAGCACGGCCCATGTAAGCCCTCCAGAACTGGACACCACGGCCCATGTAAGCCCTCCAGAACTTGACACCACGGCCCATGTAAGCCCTCCAGAACTAGACACCACGGCTCATGTAAGCGCTCCAGAACTGGGCCCACCGCCCATGCAAGCCCTCCAGAAATGGGCCCCACGGCCCATGCAAACCCTCCAGAACTGGGCCCCATGGCCCATGTAAGCCCTCCAGAACTGGGCCCCATGGCCCATGTAAGCCCTCCAGAACTGGACACCACGGCCCATGTAAGCCCTCCAGGACTGGGCCCCACGGCTCATGTAAGCCCTTCAGAACTGGGCCCCATGGCCCATGTAAGCCCTCCAGAACTGGGCCCCACGGCCCATGTAAGCCCTCCAGAACTGGGCCACACGGCCCATGTAAGCCCTCTAGAACTGGACACCACGGCCCATGCAAGCCCTCCAGAACTGGGCCCCACGACCCATGTAAGCCCTCCAGAACTGGGCCCCACGGCCCATGTAAGCCCTCCAGAACTGGGCCCCACGGCCCATGTAAGCCCTCCAGAACTGGCCCCCATGGCCCATGTGAGCCCTCCAGAACTGGACACCATGCTCCATGTGAGCCCTCCAGAACCGGGCCCCACGGCCCATGTAAGCCCTCCAGAACTGGGCCCCACGGCCCATGTAAGCCCTCCAGAACTGGACCCCACGGCCCATGTAAGCCCTCCAGAACTGGGCCCCACGGCCCATGTAAGCCCTCCAGAACTGGGCCCCACGGCCCATGTAAGCCCTCCAGAACTGGGCACCATGCTCCATGTAAGCCCTCCAGAACTGGGCCCCACAGCGTATGTATGCCCTCCAGAACTGGACACCACGGCCCATGTAAGCTCTCCAGTACTGGGCTCCACGGCCCATGTAAACCCTCCAGAACTAAACAGCACGGCCCATGTAAGCCCTCCAGAACTGGACACCACGGCCCATGTAAGCCCTCCAGAACTTGACACCACGGCCCATGTAAGCCCTCCAGAACTAGACACCACGGCTCATGTAAGCCCTCCAGAACTGGGCCCACCGCCCATGTAGGTCCTCCAGAACTGGACACCACAATCCATGTAAGCCCTCCAGAACTGGACACCACGGCCCATGTAAGCCCTCCAGAACTGGACACCACGGCCCATGTAAGCCCTGCAGAACTGGACACCACGGCCCATGTAAGCCCTGCAGAACTGGACACCACGGCCCATGTAAGCCCTCCAGAACTGGACACCACGGCCCATGTAAGCCCTCCAGAACTGGACACCACGGCTCATGTAAGCCCTCCAGAACTGGACACCACGGCCCATGTAAGCCCTCCAGAACTAGACACCACGGATCATGTAAGCCCTCCAGAACTGGGCCCACCGCCCATGTAGGCCCTCCAGAACTGGACACCACAATCCATGTAAGCCCTCCAGAACTGGACACCACGGCCCATGTAACCCCTCCAGAACTGGACACCACGGCCCATGTAACCCCTCCAGAACTGGACACCACGGCCCATGTAAGCCCTCCAGAACTGGACACCACGGCCCATGTAAGCCCTCCAGAACTGGGCCCCACAGCCCATGTAAGCCCTCCAGAACTGGGCCCCACAGCCCATGTAAGCCCTCTAGAACTGGGCCCCACGGCCCATGTAAGCCCTCCAGAACTGGACACCATGGCCCATGTAAGCCCTCCAGAACTGGGCCCACCGCCAATGTAAGCCCTCCAGAACTGGACACCGCTGTCCATGTAAGCCCTCCAGAATTGGACACCATGGCCCATGTAAGCCCTCCAGAAATAGACACCACGGCCCATGTAAGCCCTCCAGAACTGGGCCCACCGCCCATGTAAGCCCTCCAGAACTGGACACCACGGCCCATGTAAGCCCTCCAGAACCAGAACTGGGCTCCATGGCCCATGTAAGCCCTCAGGAACTGGGCCTCATGGCCCATGCAAGCCTTCCAGAACTGGGCCCCACGACCCATGTAAGCCCTCCAGACCTGGGACCCACGGCCCATGTGAGCCCTCCAGAACTGGGACCCACGGCCCATGTGAGCCCTCCAGAACTGGGCACCATGTTCCATGTAAGCCCTCCAGAACTGGGCCCCACGGCCCAAGTAAGCCCTCCAGAACTGGACACCACAGCCCATGTAAGCCCTCCAGAACTGGGCCCCACGGCCCAAGTAAGCCCTCCAGAACTGGGCCCACGGCCCATGTAAGCCCTCCAGAACTGGACACCACAGCCCATGTAAGCCCTCCAGAACTGGGCCCCACGGCCCAAGTAAGCCCTCCAGAACTGGGCCCACGGCCCATGTAAGCCCTCCAGAACTGGGCCCCATGGCCCATGTAAGCCCTCCAGAACTGGGCCCCACGGCCCATGTAAGCCCTCAGGAACTGGACACCACGGCCCATGCAAGCCCTCAGGAACGGGGCCCCACGGCCCATGCAAACCCTCCAGAACTGGGCCCCATGGCCCATGTAAGCCCTCCAGAACTGGGCCCCATGGCCCATGTAAGCCCTCCAGAACTGGACACCACGGCCCATGTAAGCCCTCCAGGACTGGGCCCCACGGCTCATGTAAGCCCTTCAGAACTGGGCCCCATGGCTCATGTAAGCCCTCCAGAACTGGGCCCCACGGCCCATGTAAGCCCTCCAGAACTGGGCCCCACGGCCCATGTAAGCCCTCTAGAACTGGACACCACGGCCCATGCAAGCCCTCCAGAACTGGGCCCCACGACCCATGTAAGCCCTCCAGAACTGGGCCCCACGGCCCATGTAAGCCCTCCAGAACTGGGCCCCACGGCCCATGTAAGCCCTCCAGAACTGGGCCCCACGGCCCATGTAAGCCCTCCAGAACTGGCCCCCACGGCCCATGTGAGCCCTCCAGAACTGGACACCATGCTCCATGTGAGCCCTCCAGAACCGGGCCCCACGGCCCATGTAAGCCCTCCAGAACTGGGCCCCACGGCCCATGTAAGCCCTCCAGAACTGGACCCCACGGCCCATGTAAGACCTCCAGAACTGGGCCCCACGGCCCATGTAAGCCCTCCAGAACTGGGCACCATGCTCCATGTAAGCCCTCCAGAACTGGGCCCCACAGCCTATGTATGCCCTCCAGAACTGGACACCACGGCCCATGTAAGCTCTCCAGTACTGGGCTCCACGGCCCATGTAAACCCTCCAGAACTGGACAGCACGGCCCATGTAAGCCCTCCAGAACTGGACACCACGGCCCATGTAAGCCCTCCAGAACTGGACACCACGGCCCATGTAAGTCCTCCAGAACTAGACACCATGGCTCATGTAAGCCCTCCAGAACTGGGCCCACCGCCCATGTAGGTCCTCCAGAACTGGACACCACAATCCATGTAAGCCCTCCAGAACTGGACACCACGGCCCATGTAAGCCCTCCAGAACTGGACACCACGGCCCATGTAAGCCCTCCAGAACTGGACACCACGGCCCATGTAAGCCCTCTAGAACTGGACACCGCGGCCCATGTAAGCCCTCCAGAACTGGACACCACGGCCCATGTAAGCCCTCCAGAACTGGACACCACGGCCCATGTAAGCCCTCCAGAACTAGACACCACGGCCCATGTAAGCCCTCCAGAACTGGACACCACGGCTTATGTAAGCCCTCCAGAACTGGGCCCCACAGCCCATGTAAGCCCTCCAGAACTGGGCCCCACAGCCCATGTAAGCCCTCTAGAACTGGGCCCCACGGCCCATGTAAGCCCTCCAGAACTGGTTTCCACGGCCCATGTAAGCCCTCCAGAACTGGACACCACGGCCCATGTAAGCCCTCCAGAACTGGGCCCACCGCCAATGTAAGCCCTCCAGAACTGGACACCGCGGTCCATGTAAGCCCTCCAGAATTGGACACCACGGCCCATGTAAGCCCTCCAGAAATGGACACCACGGCCCATGTAAGCCCTCCAGAACTGGGCCCACCGCCCATGTAAGCCGTCCAGAACTGGACACCACGGCCCATGTAAGCCCTCCAGAACCAGAACTGGGCTCCATGGCCCATGTAAGCCCTCAGGAACTGGGCCTCATGGCCCATGCAAGCCTTCCAGAACTGGGCCCCACGACCCATGTAAGCCCTCCAGAACTGGGACCCACGGCCCATGTGAGCCCTCCAGAACTGGGACCCACGGCCCATGTGAGCCCTCCAGAACTGGGCACCATTTTCCATGTAAGCCCTCCAGAACTGGGCCCCACGGCCCAAGTAAGCCCTCCAGAACTGGACACCACAGCCCATGTAAGCCCTCCAGAACTGGGCCCCAAGGCCCAAGTAAGCCCTCCAGAACTGGGCCCACGGCCCATGTAAGCCCTCCAGAACTGGACACCACGGCCCATGTAAGCCCTCCAGAACTGGGCCCCACGGCCCATGTAAGCCCTCAAGAACTGGACACCACGGCCCATGCAAGCCCTCCAGAACTGGGCCCCACGGCCCATGCAAGCCCTCCAGAACTGGGCCCCATGGCCCATGCAAGCCCTCCAGAACTGTGCTCCACGGCCCATGTAAGCCCTCCAGAACTGGGCCCCACGACCCATGTAAGCCCTACAGAACTGGACACCCTGGCCCATGTAAGCCCTCCAGAACTGGACACCACGGCCCATGTAAGCCCTCCAGAACTCGACACCACGGCTCATGTAAGCCCCGCAGAACTGGGCCCAACGGCCCATGTAAGCCCTCCAGAACTGGGCCCCACGGTCCATGTAAGCCCTCTAGAACTGGGCCTCACGGCCCATGTAAGCCCTCCAGAACTGGACACCACGGTCCATGTAAGCCCTCCAGAACTGGACACCACGGTTCATTTAAGCCCTCCAGAACTGGACACCACGGTCCATGTAAGCCCTCCAGAACTGGACACCACGGTCCATGTAAGCCCTCCAGAACTGGACACCACGGTCCATGTAAGCCCTCCAGAACTGGACACCACGGTCCATGTAAGCCCTCCAGAACTGGACACCACGGTCCATGTAAGCCCTCCAGAATTGGACACCACGGTCCATGTAAGCTCTCCAGAACTGGACACCACGGCCCATGTAAGCCGTCAAGAACTGGGCCCACCGCCCATGTAAGCCCTCCATAACTGGACACCACGGTCCATGTAAGCCCTCCAGAACTGGACACCACGGTCCATGTAAGCCCTCCAGAACTGGACACCACGGTCCATGTAAGCCCCCCAGAACTGGACACCACGGTCCATGTAAGCCCTCCAGAACTGGACACCACGGTCCATGTAAGCCCTCCAGAACTGGACACCACGGTCCATGTAAGCCCTCCAGAACTGGACACCACGGTCCATGTAAGCCCTCCAGAACTGGACACCACGGCCCATGTAAGCCCTCCAGAATTGGACACCACGGCCCATGTAAGCCCTCCAGAAATGGACACCAAGGCCCATGTAAGCCCTCCAGAACTGGGCCCACCGCCCATGTAGGCCCTCCAGAACTGGACACCACAGCTTATGTAAGCCCTCCAGAACTGGGCCCCACGGCCCATGTAAGCCCTCCAGAACTGGGCCCCATGGCCCATGTAAGCCCTCCAGAACTGGGCCCCATGGCCCATGTAAGCCCTGCAGAACTGGGCCCCATGGCCCATGTAAGCCCTCCAGAACTCGGCCCCACGGCCCATGTAAGCCCTCTAGAATTGGGCCCCACGGCCCATGTAAGCCCTCAAGAACTGGACACCACGGCCCATGCAAGCCCTCCAGAACTGGGCCCCACGGCCCATGAAAACCCTCCAGAACTGGACACCACGGCCCATGTAAGGCCGCCAGAACTGGACACCACGGCCCATGTAAGGCTGCCAGAACTGGACACCACGGCCCATGTAAGGCCTCCAGAACTGGGCCCCACGGCCCATGTAAGCCCTCCAGAATTGGTCCCCACGGCCCATGTAAGCCCTCAAGAACTGGACACCACGGCCCCTGCAATCCCTCCAGAACTGGGCCCCACGCCCCTTGCAAACCCTCCAGAACTGGGCCCCACGGCCCATGTATGCCCTCCAGAACTGGGCTCCACGGCCCATGTAAGCCCTCCAGAACTGGGCCCCACTGCACATGCAAACCCTCCAGAACTGGGCCCCACGGTCCATGTAAGCCCTCCAGAACTGGACACCACGGCCCATGTAAGCCCTCCAGAACTGGACACCACGGCCCATGTAATCCCTCTAACTGGGCCCACCGCCCATGTAAGCCCTCCAGAACTGGACACCACGGTTAATGTAAGCCCTCTAGAGCTGGACACCACGGCCCATGTACGCCCTCCAGAACTGGGCCACACGGCCCATGTAAGCCCTTCAGAACTGGACACCACGGCCCCTGTAAACCCTCTAGAACTGGGCCCACCGCCCATGTAAGCCCTCCAGAACTGTACACCACGGCCCATGTATGCCCTCTAGAACTGGACACCACGGCCCATGTAAGCCCTCCAGAACTGGGCCCCACGGCCCATGTAAGACCTCCAGAACTGGACACCACGGCCCATGTAAGCCCTCCAGGACTGGGCCCCACGGCCCATGTAAGCCCTCCAGAACTGGGCCCCACGACCCATGTAAGCCCTCCAGAACTAGACACCACGGCCCATGTAAGCCCTCCAGAACTGGGCCCAACGGCCCATGTAAGCCCTCCAGAACTGGGCCCCACGGCCCATGTAAGCCCTCTAGAACTGGGCCTCATGGCCCATGTAAGCCCTCCAGAACTGGACACCACGACCCATGTAAGTCCTCCAGAACTGGGCCCCACGACCCATGTAAGCCCTCCAGAACTGGGCTCCACGGGCATGTAAGCCCTCCAGAACTGGGCCCCACGGCCCATGTAAGCCCTCCAGAACTGGCCCCCACGGCCCATGTGAGCCCTCCAGAACTGGACACCATGCTCCATGTAAGCCCTCCAGAACTGGGCCCCACGGCCCATGTAAGCCCTCCAGAACTGGGGCCCACTGTACATGTAAGCCCTCCAGAACTGGGCCCCACGGCCCATGTAAGCCCTCTAGAACTGGGCCCCACGGCCCATGTAAGCCCTCCAGAACTGGGCACCATGCTCCATGTAAGCCCTCCAGAACTGGGCCCCACAGCCCATGTAAGCCCTCCAGAACTGGACACCTCGGCCCATGTAAGCCCTCCAGAACTGGGCTCCACGGCCCATGTAAACCCTCCAGAACTGGACACCACAGCCCATGTAAGCCCTCCAGAACTGGACACCACGGCCCATGTAAGCCCTCCAGAACTGGACACCACGGCCCATGTAAGCCCTCCAGAACTGGGCCCACCGCCCATGTAAGCCCTTCAGAACTGGGCCCCACGGCTCATGTAAGCCCTCCAGAACTGGTCACCACGGCCCATGTAAGCTCTCCAGAACTGGGCCCCATGGCTCATGTAAGCCCTCCAGAAATGGACACCACGGCCCATATAAGCCCTCCAGAACTGGGCCCCACGGCCCATGTAAGCCCTCCAGAACTGGACACCACGGCCCATGTAAGCCCTCCAGAACTGGGCCCCATGGCCCAGGCAAGCCCTCCAGAACTGGGTCCCACGGCCCATGTAAGCCCTCTAGAACTGGGCCTCATGGCCCATGTAAGCCCTCCAGAACTGGACACCACGACCCATGTAAGTCCTCCAGAACTGGGCCCCACGACCCATGTAAGCCCTCCAGAACTGGGCTCCACGGGCATGTAAGCCCTCCAGAACTGGGCCCCACAGCCCATGTAAGCCCTCCAGAACTGGACACCTCGGCCCATGTAAGCCCTCCAGAACTGGGCCCCACAGCCCATGTAAGCCCTCCAGAACTGGACACCTCGGCCCATGTAAGCCCTCCAGAACTGGGCTCCACGGCCCATGTAAACCCTCCAGAACTGGACACCACAGCCCATGTAAGCCCTCCAGAACTGGGCCCCACGACCCATGTAAGCCCTCCAGAACTAGACACCACGGCCCATGTAAGCCCTCCAGAACTGGGCCCAACGGCCCATGTAAGCCCTCCAGAACTGGGCCCCACGGCCCATGTAAGCCCTCTAGAACTGGGCCTCATGGCCCATGTAAGCCCTCCAGAACTGGACACCACGACCCATGTAAGTCCTCCAGATCTGGGCCCCACGACCCATGTAAGCCCTCCAGAACTGGGCTCCACGGGCATGTAAGCCCTCCAGAACTGGGCCCCACGGCCCATGTAAGCCCTCCAGAACTGGCCCCCACGGCCCATGTGAGCCCTCCAGAACTGGACACCATGCTCCATGTAAGCCCTCCAGAACTGGGCCCCACGGCCCATGTAAGCCCTCCAGAACTGGGGCCCACTGTACATGTAAGCCCTCCAGAACTGGGCCCCACGGCCCATGTAAGCCCTCTAGAACTGGGCCCCACGGCCCATGTAAGCCCTCCAGAACTGGGCACCATGCTCCATGTAAGCCCTCCAGAACTGGGCCCCACAGCCCATGTAAGCCCTCCAGAACTGGACACCTCGGCCCATGTAAGCCCTCCAGAACTGGGCTCCACGGCCCATGTAAACCCTCCAGAACTGGACACCACAGCCCATGTAAGCCCTCCAGAACTGGACACCACGGCCCATGTAAGCCCTCCAGAACTGGACACCACGGCCCATGTAAGCCCTCCAGAACTGGGCCCACCGCCCATGTAAGCCCTTCAGAACTGGGCCCCACGGCTCATGTAAGCCCTCCAGAACTGGTCACCACGGCCCATGTAAGCTCTCCAGAACTGGGCCCCATGGCTCATGTAAGCCCTCCAGAAATGGACACCACGGCCCATATAAGCCCTCCAGAACTGGGCCCCACGGCCCATGTAAGCCCTCCAGAACTGGACACCACGGCCCATGTAAGCCCTCCAGAACTGGGCCCCATGGCCCAGGCAAGCCCTCCAGAACTGGGTCCCACGGCCCATGTAAGCCCTCCAGATCTGGGCACCACGGCCCATGCAAGCCCTCTAGAACTGGGCCCCACGGCTCATGTAAGCCCTCCAGAACTGGGCCCCACGGCCCATGCAAGCCCTCCAGGACTGGGCCCCACGGCCCATGTAAGCCCTCCAGATCTGGACACCACGGCCCATGTAAGCCCTCCAGAACTGGACACCACCGCCTGTGTAAGCCCTCCAGAACTGGACTCCACGGCCCATGTAAGCCCTCCAGAACTGGACACCACAGCCCATGCAAGCCCTCCAGAACTAGACACCACGGCCCATGCAAACCCTCCAGAACTGATCCCCATGCCCATGTAAGCCCTCCAGAACTGGGCCCCACGGCCCATGTAAGCCCTCCAGAACTGGGCCCCATGGCCCATGTAAGCCCTCCAGGACTGGGCCCCATGGCCCATGTAAGCCCTCCAGAACTGGGCCCCACGGCCCATATAAGCCCTCCAGAACTGGACACCGCGGCCCATGTAAGCCCTCCAGAACTGGGCCCCACGGCCCATGTAAGCCCTCCAGAACTGGACACCACGGCCCATGTAAGCCCTCCAGAACTGGACACCACGGCCCATGTGAGCCCTCCAGAACTGGACGCCACGGCCCATGTAAGCCCTCCAGAACTGGACACCACGGCCCATGTGAGCCCTCCAGAACTGGACACCACGGCCCATGTAAGCCCTCCAGAACTGGACACCACGGCCCATGTAAGCCCTCCAGAAATGGACACCACGGCCCGTGTAAGTGTGATTCTGTAATTCTCGAGCCCGACTCCATTTTGTTCGTGACTCCATTTTAGTCTTGCCCTCACGTAGACCTGTGAAAGAGGCCTGATGAACAAGTAGCTTGGCCTTCTGAGTTCGTGCATATATTAACTTGGGTTTTTCTGACTCTGAATGAACTGCAGAGAAAGTGAGCCTTTTCACCTGAAACCGACCTTTTGCAAAACCAGTTTTACTAGCTGATCATTGTCTGAAATTGGCAATCAATGTTCAGGAGATCGTTAACTTTTAGTTTCCTTGCCCATGTCTTATCTCACTCAGCATCTAAATTGTTTCTTTTCTTACGACTTTTCATTTCATGGGGAATGCTTTTAATTATGGGTTTTGTCCTGCTTGCAAAGATCGAATTTGGGATAGTCCTAATAATTAACCTGTGGGTTGGAACGATGTAAAGTGAGCTTTTTGGAATGTGATGATGTATGTAAAATGTATTCTATTCGTCAGAATTTGTCGCAGTGGGTGTGCATTTATAATGAGTAAAATGTGTATAAATAATGATGTCTTGCTCTATGAAAATTGAGCAGTTTCTTGAGTTGTACACCGTGTTGTATTGCTGGGATTTCTGCTACTAGCTGCAGCTTATAAATTTGATCTCTGACGCCACCTAGAAGTATTCCGTGTCTCTGTATACCAAGGCAAGGGAACCCAGAGGACTTCGGGCGTGTCCCTGGCGCCGCTGGGTACTTGAAATCCCAGTTCTTCAGTTGGCGCGGCCAACGTGGGGCGACTTCAGTGGTACCGGTCCAAGCCCGAAGATTGCGAGGAGCCATGTGAGGAAACTCTGGAGGAGGGCCCCCACTTCATCGACCCCTGCATGTCGACGTGGACCGAAGGTCTTTTCTGCGAGGCTTCCTGCTTTCCAACGGCTACGAAGGACTGCTGCCCTGACTGTCGCCTTGTCTTGTACCCTCTGATTGATGTTTGTAAAGAGAGACAATAGACGGTCTTCTGGTGGCGTGACAGATATTTGGTTAAGTATAAGTGGGTCGCTCCCACAACTTTGTTTGGTTCCTTGGTTTTGATTTGGTTGCTGCAGTACCCAAAGCCGAAGGGCTTGTATATTTACGAGTGTATCATTTTTTGATTCCCTTTGAAATTTGAAACCAGAATAGTGAGCAAGATGCCTGGTCTTGGTAAATTTGGTAATTGGTTTGTTTGTGGTTGTAACAGGGATTCCCGATTGGAGGATTCATGTCCGATACTTCTGGTTGGAACTCCGACTTATGAGCTCTATTCTAAACACGGAGTGGGCCCTATTACTTATAACGAAGTATGGGTCCGCTACACGAAAAAAGATGGTGTTTTACAATGGCCCCCACATGGTAGTTTTGAAACAGAGATTTTAAACAATCTAGAAGTTAGGCTATTTAGGAAGAAAGCCCGGCCGGCAATGTTTGACTCTTTCCGCCTTTGGCGAAAGGAAGCCAAACAGAGAGAAATTAAACAAGCTAAGAGAGATAAGAAAGATAAGAATATGTCAGTACTACAAGCTGCTAGGCAGTATAGGGATGATGGAGAGGAGCGAGCGAGTGAAATTTTAGATAGGCAGCGTTGCATGGCCATAGATAAATGTTATCCGGCCTTGCCGTCTCCTCCTCCGAAAACGATTGAAGACCTTGAAAAAGATCCTTTGATCTCTCATCTACTGAGATTACCACCTCCTTATGTGCAGGGTGCTACTGCACCTCTATTACCCCCGGTTGTTCCACCCTTTGTTGTTCAACCTCCTGCTGTTGTTCAGCCACCCGGTACTCCACAGATGGTTTTACCTCCTCCTGTGCAACCCGCTCTAGGGTCGCCAACTTTGCTACCAGCCTTGCCTCAAACTCCTTTGCCTTCTACTTCTGCATCTGAGACTCCTACTGTTCTTATTCCTACACCTTCTTTGCCTCGGAATACTTATTCTCCTGTTCTTATGTCTGCTTCTTCTCCTTCTGTTCAAAAACGAATGACAGAAACTGTTTCTAATTTGTTGTCTCCATTGTGTGGGTCACTGAATATGACCCCTGTTTCGGAACGTAAGCAGAGTCGTAGTCGGCTTCCTAGTTCCGAGGAATGGGCAGTGTTGGATTTGTTGGCTCATAAATGGATTATAAATGCCTCAAGGTATAGTTTGCCAGCAGTTATGGATGTTTTCTTTCAGTGGGAACCGCCTAAGCAAAGGTATGTTTTTGATGTGATGTGTATGTTTCTGCGTCAGGAATGGGAAGATAATGATTTGGGCTTGATCCCGCAGGAACTACTTGATGTTCAGTCAGATTTTGCTAAAGGGATGATAGTGGAATCTGATGTTACAGATGCCGTAGAGACGATACTTGCTTTGAGATCTAGACTTCTGCCTCAGACATTGTACGAACCTGATCCCTCTGTTAGAAGAAAAGTGAGACAGTATCCTATGAGAGAAGTTCCTCCTGTATGGAAGGAAGCAGTTCAGGCTAATGTAAATCAGGGTATTGTTGCCGCTCCGGCTCATTTTCAGCGAGTATGGGTACATGTTCCTTGGAAGAGAGCAGAGGTCTTAGCTCTTAAGCAGACCTTACCTGATCCTCGTAAGAATCCTGCTGGTTATTACAAAGAGTTGTCCCAGACAGTAGATGCGTGTATTATGAATTTAGCTGACATTGATATGTTGATGGGTAATGTAGTCCCACAACCTTTGTGGGCGAAGATTCGTCATGAGAATCATGCGCAAGAGTTAGGAGATACTTGGGCGAATACTGCTGCTGGCGATGTTAGACAAGAGGGAGGTGCTAAACCTGAACCTTTAGTTTCAGAATTGCCAGGTAGAATTATCAATTTGATGAAGACGATGATGCCTGCGTTACGAGTGAATTGGGATCAGTTAGCAGCATGCAAGCAGAAGAAAGACTAGAGCATGTCTGATTTCTTCACTAGGTTTGAAGAGACGTTTATCGTTCATAGTGGTCAGGACATGAGTACCCGAAGGTGGGCAAAGATTATTTGTGGACAAATTTGTCTTTAATTTGCTTCCCGAACTATCGAATAAGTTGAAGGATTCTGAGAGTTCATGGGCTGTTTCTTCGTCGGCCCAGATATTGGCTACTGCACAATATTACGAGAATAGGGATAAAGATGAGAAGGATAAAGCAGAGAAGAAAACAAAAGATTTAAAGACAAAGGTTCTTTTTCAGCAAGCTTATCCGCCTCGTACGAATCAGCCTCAGTTTCAGCAACCTCCACAGTTTCAGAGATTGTTACAGAAGCCTGAGCCTTATGTTCAGCAATTCTTTCCTGGCCCTAATCAGTGTGCTTATTGTAGAGAGGAAGGTCACTTTAAGAATAGTTGCCCAGCCTTGTTACAGCGTGCGAATGGTGTGTCTGGTCAGAGAGGTCGTGGTGGTTTCCACCAAGCTCCTAGGGGTAGGGGACGTGGTGTGTTACCCCAGAATGAGCGTTCCTCTTCCCTTCAGAATTCTGCGAATTATTTTGACAGACAGAATGTTCCGAGTGGTCAGTCTGCCCAATACTATGTTGAGGATTACTGTGTTGACGGTGAGAGTGCTGGTTATAATGACTGCTAGGACAGCCATGGGCAAAGAGAGGCAAAGAGTAGTGTCAGTTCCAGTAGACCAGAGTGGACCTTATACAACAAGCAAAAGAGCACAGCAGCATACCAAGGTTTAGCACATCAACTTCCTCTGTTTCATTAATATATGTGGTGCAGCCACTCTCACCATCCGCTGCCAGGGATGTCTACCATATACAGAGTTTTACAAGAAATTTGAGAGGTGCACTCAATAACGTAAATAGTACAAGAAGTTCATAAAGTTTGTGAGTCTTCTGTTCTTTCTTTGTTGGATTCTTTTATTTTCTTTTTTAGGATACAAAGGCACAGCCAACGCGTTTCATTCCCTTTAGTGCCTTGGGAATTTCGTCAGGGCTGCAACAACATTTTTTGACATGCATAAACATTTTTGCTTTATGTATACGAAACGGTAACACTAACATGCATTTTATAAAAATTCAAAATGACTAGAGGAATACGCCAATAGACATAACAGTATAAAGATTTAAAACCATGCCAAATGGCATCTCAATAATTATTCCAAGAAAAGCAAGCACACCCTCACCAGTGCATCGCTTCAACTTAAGAAATGTGTGCCACACTCCTAACCACCTATATGATGTGGCTAACACATTCTAATTCCACCAACAGGTGCCCAAAGGGGAAAAAAGAAGCACCCAGAACAAGAAATCGTGCAAATTCACAAAGTGTAATACCAGAGAAACCTGGAGAGAAGTGGAGAAACAACGTCATGTGCCGGTTTTTCCAAAATTAAAACACTGGAAAGAAAGAGGTAATGCAACCCAGTGTCATAAGGATGTAATTCCTACAATATTCTCACCTACAAATAGGAGCATCTCAATCTGATGGTCCAAAATAAAATTGCACCTTAACCATAGGTGCAAAACAGGAATATTGTCAATGATCCGAGCCTGATATTCCTGAAAATGAAGGATAAAGGTATGATCTGATAGTCGAACAATTGTACCATAGGCCATTGTGAATCATGGGAAGGGCCGGAGACATAATTCTCCGGCCCTACCCATGAAGGTCCTGTTTTGCACCTTCTCAGCCACCTGTATATCACTGCTTTGTTGACTTTGATTCCTGCTTCGGCAGCCTGGTTTTCTGTCATCGACTTGAAGAATGCTTTCTTCAGTATTCCTATTGCTGAGGAGAGTAGAGATATTTTCGGCTTCTCTTTAGGAGGCCGCAGCTTCCGGTTTAAGAGAGCTCCTCAAGGTTATTGTGAAAGTCCCTCCATCTATAGTCAGGCGTTGAAAACTCAACTTGATGGTTTTGTATTGCCTTCTGGTGCTACTCTTATTCAGTATGTTGATGATCTACTGATTACTGCTGATGACGAAGAGATCTGTAAAAAGGCTACTCTTTCTTTGTTATGATATTTGTCTGACCTTCATCATAAAGTGTCACCTTCAAAGTTACAATGTTGCCGCCAAGAAGTAACCTACTTAGGTCATCTCTTGTCGAAGGAGGGAAGGCGATTGACCCAGAACGAATTCAAGCGATTGCGCAAATGAGTGTGCCATCCACACAGAGAGAAGTTAGTGCTTTTTTGGTTATTACCTCATATTGTAGACAGTGGATCCCCAATTTTTCTCTTCTGGCAAAACCTTTGTTGGCATTGACTGTGAAGGATACTCCGTATCCTCTTCCTTGGGCTGACGAATGTCAGAATTTTTTTTCTGAATTGCGTGATGCATTGTGTTTGGCTCCTGTATTAGGTACTCCTGACTACAGCAAGCCTTTCACGTTGTACGTGCATGAGAGAGAAGGTTGTGCGTTGTCAGTGTTGACACAGTGTTTTGGAGACAAGCAGCGTCCATGTGCGTATGTTTCAGCTACGTTAGATCCAGTTGCTAAAGCTTTGCCGAGTTGTCTGAGAGCTACAGCGGCAGCTGCGGTTTCTATCCGACAGTCTGCTGGTTTGGTATTGGATAATATGTTGATTGTGATGGTTCCGCATGCAGTGGATACGTTATTAAACAGGACTAAGACACAGCACCTTACTAGTGCACGTCTTTCAGGTTATGAGTTGACACTGTTGGCTAGCCATGTTCATATTAAGAGATGTAACGTGTTGAATCCAGCTACGTTGTTACCGATCTCTACAGAGTCGGATGCTCAAGAACAGCATGATTGTTTTCTTCGTACAGAGGAAGAAACGAAGGCTAGGATCGATCTTAAAGATACGCCTCTTTAGAATGTTGATGGTACGCTGTGGGTTGTGGTTCGTGTTTTAAGCTTCCGAATGGTGAAACGACTGCAGCGTATGCTATCACAACTTTACATACAGTTGTTGAGACAGCGCGCATACCACAGAATACTGCGCAAGCAGCAGAATTGATTGCACTGACACGAGCGTGTGTGTTGTCAGAAGGAAAATGAGTGAATGTTTATACCGATAGCCAGTATGTGTTTGGTGTTGCTCACAGTTTTGGGCGTTTGTGGAGAGAACGAGGGTTCCTTACTTCCCATGGTACTAAAATTCAACATGGGCATTTAGTGAATGAACTTTTGGAATCTCTCACTCTCCCAAAACAGATTGCAATTGTGAAGTGCAGTGCGCATAGAAAGGTTGTGGATGATGTAGGTCGAGGGAATGCGTTTGCGGATGAAGTTGCGAAGGAAAAGGCGAAAGACATGATGAGCCGTATGTATGTTGCAGGCCCTGCTAATTGGGTTATGGCTGGAGGAATGTGTGAAGACACATTGGAAAGTGTGAAGTTGATTCAGGCTGAAGCTAAGGAGAAAGAATTGAGTACGTGGAGAGAGAGTACGGGAATATTGGATTCAACAGGTTGTTGGATTGAGTTGCCGGAGCACCAGCGATGGTTGTTGCCTGATGCGTATGTGCTCCCAGTGGTTACTATGGATCATGGAATGGCTCACATTAGCTCAAAAGGAATATGCAAGTTGTTGGCTCCAGTATGGCAGAATGCTGGAATTCCTAAATGTGCTGAGAATGTGGTGAAGCATTGTATGATTTGCTTGATGTATAATCCTGGAAAGGGAACTCCAACTCCAGCTGGTCATTTTGCTCCTCCAACGTATCCATTTGAGGTGATACAGCTAGATTACATTCACATGGAGAGATGTAATAACTTGAAGTATGTCCTTGTGGTTGTTTGTGACTTTTCCAGATGAATAGAGACCTACCCCCTAAAGGATAATACTGCCTTGTCTACAGCCAAGGTTTTGCTCAAAGAGTACTTCCCTAGGTATGGTTTGCCGAGAATTGTATGGTGTGACAATGGGAGTGAATTTGTGGGTCAGATTATGAAGAAAGTGTGCACGGGTTTGGGAATCAGTCAAAAGTTCCACGCAGCGAATCACCCCCAGTCTGCTGGACTTGTCGAGCGCTATAATGGCACGATAAAGCTGAAATTAGCTAAAATTCAAGCGAGCTCTGGTCTTAAATGGCCAGATGCCTTGCCATTGGCCCTATTGTCAGCAAAGACGACAGTACATTCTCGAGTGGGACTTAGCCCATACGAAATTGTGTTTGGTCGCCCGGCCAATGTTTGGCGTGTGCCGAGGCCTAAAGTGTACAGCGACATTGAGTACCCTATGTTGGTGGATTACTTACATGACTTGACTGCTAAATTGCGTGTCCTTCACCAACAGGTTCATGATACATTGCTGACAGCTACTGCAGATCCAGGTCACGCTATCAAACCTGGAGACTACGTCCTCACCAGGAATTTTCAACAGACTAAGAACTTGGAGCCGAGATGGACTGGACCTCGGTTGGTCTTGTTAGTCACTCGGACTGCTGTTAGAGTAGCTGGCAAAAAGAATTGGGTACATGCTACCCATTGTAGGAAAGTCCCATTACCCTTACCGTATGATCAGTGGGTGAGGGATGGCATAGTTGATTCCGAATGTGAAGGAATCCCTAGATTCATGCCCTTTAGTGATGCTAATCTAATCTGGACTCAGTCAGAACGTGAAGACAACGACTTTCTACAAGCTGCTGTGCCACCCCATTTGAAAATCGACACAACGAATCCAGAGAGGCTTTTCGAGGATCAAACTGTGCCTGTCAAAGACCGCTATAACCTCAGATCTAATAAGGACTAATACATTTTGAGTTTTTATCATTTTTTTACTTCTTCCAAACACAGACTTTTTTGTTTGCTGCTTTTTCGAACCACCATCGGGGTTCAGCTGTAGGGTCGCGGTATAAAGACTTAAGGTTGTTAGCCGTGTGGACGCAAGGTCAGCGGTTCTGGTTTGTTCTAGGGCGTTCCCTGGACTTACAGACTTGAGCGAAAAGAAACAACTGCCGCGAACAGCACGGTTAGAGGATGGAGTCTGTTGTTGAGAGAAGGAGTTTTTCGAAGTTGAAATCTAGATCGAAATGTGATACATTATTACATAACAACTGTTTTATAGCAATGTGTATTTTAGTGTTTTTCAGTATCATATTGGCTTGTGTGGGTTGGATTGTTTATCTCACACAACAGACGCTTACATCTACGCCCCAACCTACTCTTTCTTTTTCCACTATTTCCCCACATGAATTCTACACGTTGCCTGAACATGAACAGACACGAAGAGCAGAATTTGTTAACAATTCGTTCATACAGATGTTGCATCAGCATCAGCTAATCGTAAATACCACAAATTGTTGGGTGTGTGGTCTTATGCCGCATACGACAGATAAGGGAATGCCATATTTGGTTTTGCCTTTTTCACCTAATGGGTCTGTGTGGGCTTTACAGACTATGTTTATCTATGCGAATGAAGCATCTCCTATACGTTCCATCAAAGACAATGCGAGTAATAATGCATTGATAAAGGGAATAGTAGATATGATTAGAGATATCGATGCATATAATGCTATCCCTAAGGATGAAATGCAGGCTTATGTTGGTTGGAATTTGACCGGATATAGTACTAGCTTGACTGAGAAGGAGAGATGATAAAGGTCTCCCCCGATTTGGATCGTGCCCCACCGAGGTTATTTTTGTTTGCAAGGTACTGGTCGAAATCCGAAAGTCCAACTTGGGAAGAGTGTGTGTGTTCACACCTATGTCTATACGTCCCAGAAATCTCCACCGTTTGTGCCAGCCAAAGGCACGTATTTTGTATGTTACGACAGAGCATATACATGGTTGCCTCCTGATTTCTCAGGTTCATGTTATGTGGCGTTTTTGCTTCCCCCTACATATACTACGGTTCCGAATTACCACAAGACAAGATATGGTAGAGGTGTCTCCGATAAGGAAGATACTGCAGGTCAAGAAGCAGGAGATTTCTTTAAGGGTTTTCTGCCCTTTTGGGGTCCAATGATCAATAGTGGGCATATTCGACAGCTTGTCCGCGTTGTTGAAGCTACTATTAATGAGACAGCAGGTGCTCTTAGTAATGTTACAGCTGAGCTTCAAGCGGACCGCCTTATGACGTTGCAGAACCGCGTAGTTCTAGATGTCATACTTGCAGGTAGAGGTGGAGTATGTAAATTGATTGGATCTAGTTGTTGTATTTACATGCCAGATAATGCCCCTACAGTGTACCAAGCCATCTCTAGGTTACATAAGATCTCTGAGTCTATTCATGTGGACGAAGGAGATTGGTCATTGACGGGATGGTTTTGGGAAGTACTGTCTAAATGGGGATGGAAGATTTTGACATTCCTTGGCATGGTTTTGGCTATCCTCTTCTCTTGTTGTCTTTGTATCCAGTGTGGTCCCGCCATTTGTAGTCTTTGTGCTACAATGTGTGTGAGGAGACCCGTCCCGAGAGAAGTAGAGGATAATAGGATGATGTTACAACAACAACTTGATGGCCTGATGAGAATAGATATAGACTTGGATTCAGATTAACATGAGTTTAGGTCATTGCCTACGTAATGGCAAAAGGAGGGTCTGTGGTTCTGTAATTCTCGAGCCCGACTCCATTTTGTTTGTGACTCCATTTTAGTCTTGCCCTCACGTAGACCTGTGAAAGAGGCCTGGTGAACAAGTAGCTTGGCCTTCTGAGTTCGTGCATATATTAACTTGGGTTTTTCTGACTCTGAATGAACTGCAGAGAAAGTGACCCTTTTCACCTGAAACCGACCTTTTGCAAAACCAGTTTCACTAGCTGATCGTTGTCTGAAATTGGCAATCAATGTTCGGGAGATCGTTAACTTTTAGTTTCCTTGCACATGTCTTATCTCATTCAGCATCTAAATTGTTTCTTTTCTTACGACTTTTCATTTCATGGGGAATGCTTTTAATTATGGGTTTTGTCCGGCTTGCAAAGATTTGCAAAGATCGAATTTGGGATAGTCCTAATAATTAACCTGTGGGTTGGAATGATGTAAAGTGAGCTTTTTGGAATGTGATGATGTATGTAAAATGCATTCTATTTGTCAGAATTTGTCGCAGTGGGTGTGCATTTATAATGAGTAAAATGTGTATAAATAATGATGTCTTGCTCTATGAAAATTGAGCAGTTTCTTGAGTTGTACACCGTGTTGTATTGCTGGGATTTCTGCTACTAGCTGCAGCTAATAAATTCGATCGCTGACCCCACCTAGAAGTATTCCGTGTCTCTGTATACCAAGGCAAGGGAACCCAGAGGACTTCGGGCGTGTCCCTGGCGCCGCTGGGTACTTGAAATCCCAGTTCTTCATAAGCCCTCCAGAACTGGGCCCCACGGCCCATGTAAGCCCTCCAGAACTAGGCTCCACGGCCCATGTAAGCCCTCCAGAACTGGACACCACGGCCCATGTAAGCCCTCAAGAACTGGACACCACGGCCCATGTAAGCCCTCCAGAACTGGACACCACGGCCCATGCAAGCCCTCCTGAACTGGGCCCCACGGCCCATGTAAGCTCTCCAGAACTGGGCCCCACGGCCCATGCAAGCCCTCCAGAACTGGGTCCCACGGCTCATGTAAGCCCTCCAGAACTGGGCCCCACGGCCCATGCAAGCCCTCCAGAACTGGGTCCCACGGCCCATGTAAGCCCTCCAGATCTGGGCCCCACGGCTCATGTAAGCCCTCCAGAACTGGGCCCCACGGCCCACGTAAGCCCTCCAGAACTGGGCACCATGGGCCATGTTCGATTTCGAAATCTGGGTATCAAGGCCCGTGTAAGTCCTCCAAAACTGGGCACCATGGTCCACGCGTGGCTGTGTTGCTTAGGCCCGAAATGCTCCTCCCTTGCACATGTAAGCAGTGTACCTTCTTATGTTAACATTGATGGCGCCATTTTTATTCATGCCATACTGTACTATGACTGAAGATCGAGCTTTCTGTCTCATGGTGCTTACCTCAGTGGAGCCGCGGCTCCAGCCCCCCCTCCACCGCCTATTCCCAAGTCTGAAATCTTGCTGCCGTAGTGGATGTATTATCTGTATTGCATACCTCTGCCTTTGGATATGTTTGTTCCCACATCTTAGAATAGTAGGCCTTGGGGTCAAGATAGCCTGTACCCGGCTCTGTAACATGACTCATCCTTGTGTGCCTCATTTGTACATTCTAGCCTGAGCTGGAATTTTCCAGCCTGAGCAGACCCTTGAAGGTGCAAGTTTGGTATGATAGTTACCCCCGAGTTGGGGGAGTCAGTACACGTGGCTCCAGAACTGGGCAGCATGGCCCACGCGTGGTTCCAGAACTGGGCAGCATGGTCCACGCTTGTCTTCAGAACTGGGCACCATGGTCCACCCGTGGCTTCCAGAAATGGGCACCATGGTCCATGTAAGCCCTCCAGAACTGGCCACCAGAACTGGCCACCATGGTCCACATGTGGCTTCCAGAACTGGGCAACAAGGTGCATGTAGGCACTTCAGAACTGAAGACGGCAGAAATGCCTGAAACCGGTCCTCGGAAGCTTGTTTCCGGTCCAGGGAAGACATGGCTTGGCAGTTCGGGCTGGACTGTTCCCATGAGGCACAGGGTCAGACTGATTTGCATATAGCCATGTCTGAACTGGGGTGGCAGAGTGGGCTAAAGAACGGTGATGGATTAAACCCAGATCTTTTGACTGGGTGTGAGTGTTTGATTGATTGGCACCATGGTCCATGTAAGCCCTCCAGAACTGGCCACCAGAACTGGCCACCATGGTCCACATGTGGCTTCCAGGACTGGGCAACAAGGTGCATGTAGGCACTCCAGAACTGAAGACGGCAGAAATGCCAGAAACCGGTCCTCGGAAGCTTGTTTCCGGTCCAGGGAAGACATGGCTTGGCAATTCGGGCTGGACTGTTCCCATGAGGCACAGGGTCAGACTGATTTGCATATAGCCATGTCTGAACTGGGGTGGCAGAGTGGGCTAAAGAACGGTGATGGATTAAACCCAGATCTTTTGACTGGGTGTGAGTGTTTGATTGATTCAGATGCTCCGTCCATCACCACCCCCTTTTGTACCGCTTTTGGCCGCCATAAGTGTGGCAGGGTATGCTCAGACGTGAGTCCCTTGCTCACTTTGCCACTGGATTCAAGCAAGCCGGGCTGAAGATGGCTGGAATGCCAGAAACCGGTCCTCGGAAGCTTGTTTCCGGTCCAGGGAAGACATGGCTTGGCAGTTCGGGCTGGACTGTTCCCATGAGGCACAGGGTCAGACTGATTTGCATATAGCCATGTCTGAACTGGGGTGGCAGAGTGGGCTAAAGAACGGTGATGGATTAAACCCAGATCTTTTGACTGGGTGCGAGTGTTTGATTGATTCAGATGCTCCGTCCATCACCACCCCCTTTTGTACCGCTTTTGGCCGCCATAAGTGTGGCAGGGTATGCTCAGACGTGAGTCTCATGCTCACTTTGCCACTGGATTCAAGCACGCCGGGCTGAAGACGGCTGGAATGCCAGAAACCGGTCCTCGGAAGCTTGTTTCCGGTCCAGGGAAGACATGGCTTGGCAGCTCGGGCTGGACTGTTCCCATGAGGCACAGGGTCAGACTGATTTGCATATAGCCATGTCTGAACTGGGGTGGCTGAGTGGGCTAAAGAACGGTGATGGATTAAACCCAGATCTTTTGACTGGGTGTGAGTGTTTGATTGATTCAGATGCTCCGTCCATCACCACCCCCTTTTGTACCGCTTTTGGCCGCCATAAGTGTGGCAGGGTATGCTCAGACGTGAGTCCTTTGCTCACTTTGCCACTGGATTCAGGCAAGCCGGGCTGAAGACGGCTGGAATGCCAGTAACCGGTCCTCGGAAGCTTGTTTCCGGTCCATGGAAGACATGGCTTGGCAGTTCGGGCTGGACTGTTCCCATAAGGCACAGGGTCAGACTGATTTGCATATAGCCATGTCTGAACTGGGGTGGCAGAGTGGGCTAAAGAACGGTGATGGATTAAAGCCAGATCTTTTGACTGGGTGTGAGTGTTTGATTGATTCAGATGCTCCGTCCATCACCACCCCCTTTTGTACCGCTTTTGGCCGCCATAAGTGTGGCAGGGTATGCTCAGACGTGAGTCCCTTGCTCACTTTGCCACTGCATTCAAGCAAGCCGGGCTGAAGACGGCTGGAATGCCAGAAACCGGTCCTCGGAAGCTTGTTTCCGGTCCAGGGAAGACATGGCTTGGCAGTTCGGGCTGGACTGTTCCCATGAGGCACAGGGTCAGACTGATTTGCATACAGCCATGTCTGAAGTGGGGTGGCAGAGTGGGCTAAAGAACGGTGATGGATTAAACCCAGATCTTTTGATTGGGTGTCAGTGTTTGATTGGTTCAGATGCTCCGTCCATCACCACCCCCTTTTGTACCGCTTTTGGCCGCCATAAGTGTGGCAGAGTATGCTCAGACAGAAGTCCCTTGCTCACTTTGCCACTGGATTCAAGCAAGCCGGGCTGAAGACGGCTGGAATGCCAGAAACCGGTCCTCGGAAGCTTGTTTCCGGTCCAGGGAAGACATGGCTTGGCAGTTCGGGCTGGACTGTTCCCATGAGGCACAGGGTCAGACTGATTTGCATATAGCCATGTCTGACCTGGGGTGGCAGAGTGGGCTAAAGAACGGTGATGGATTAAACTCAGATCTTTTGACTGGGTGTGAGTGTTTGATTGATTCAGATGCTCCGTCCATCACCACCCCCTTTTGTACCGCTTTTGGCCGCCATAAGTGTGGCAGGGTATGCTCAGACGTGAGTCCCATGCTCACTTTGCCACTGGATTCAAGCACGCCGGGCTGAAGACGGCTGGAATGCCAGAAACCGGTCCTCGGAAGCTTGTTTCCGGTCCAGGGAAGACATGGCTTGGCAGCTCGGGCTGGACTGTTCCCATGAGGCACAGGGTCAGACTGATTTGCATATAGCCATTTCTGAACTGGGGTGGCAGAGTGGGCTAAAGAACGGTGATGGATTAAACCCAGATCTTTTGACTGGGTGTGAGTGTTTGATTGATTCAGATGCTCCGTCCATCACCACCCCCTTTTGTACCGCTTTTGGCCGCCATAAGTGTGGCAGGGTATGCTCAGACGTGAGTCCTTTGCTCACTTTGCCACTGGATTCAGGCAAGCCGGGCTGAAGACGACTGGAATGCCAGAAACCGGTCCTCGGAAGCTTGTTTCCGGTCCATGGAAGACATGGCTTGGCAGTTCGGGCTGGACTGTTACCATAAGGCACAGGGTCAGACTGATTTGCATATAGCCATGTCTGAACTGGGGTGGCAGAGTGGGCTAAAGAACGGTGATGGATTAAAGCCAGATCTTTTGACTGGGTGTGAGTGTTTGATTGATTCAGATGCTCCGTCCATCACCACCCCCTTTTGTACCGCTTTTGGCCGCCATAAGTGTGGCAGGGTATGCTCAGACGTGAGTCCCTTGCTCACTTTGCCACTGGATTCAAGCAAGCCGGGCTGAAGACGGCTGGAATGCCAGAAACCGGTCCTCGGAAGCTTGTTTCCGGTCCAGGGAAGACATGGCTTGGCAGTTCGGGCTGGACTGTTCCCATGAGGCACAGGGTCAGACTGATTTGCATATAGCCATGTCTGAAGTGGGGTGGCAGAGTGGGCTAAAGAACGGTGATGGATTAAACCCAGATCTTTTGATTGGGTGTCAGTGTTTGATTGGTTCAGATGCTCCGTCCATCACCACCCCCTTTTGTACCGCTTTTGGCCGCCATAAGTGTGGCAGAGTATGCTCAGACGTAAGTCCCTTGCTCACTTTGCCACTGGATTCAAGCAAGCCGGGCTGAAGACAGCTGGAATGCCAGAAACCGGTCCTCGGAAGCTTGTTTCCGGTCCAGGGAAGACATGGCTTGGCAGTTCGGGCTGGACTGTTCCCATGAGGCACAGGGTCAGACTGATTTGCATATAGCCATGTCTGAACTGGGGTGGCAGAGTGGGCTAAAGAACGGTGATGGATTAAACCCAGATCTTTTGACTGGGTGTGAGTGTTTGATTGATTCAGATGCTCCGTCCATCACCACCCCCCTTTGTACCGCTTTTGGCCGCCATAAGTGTGGCAGGGTATGCTCAGACGTGAGTCCCTAGCTCACTTTGCCACTGAATTCAAGCAAGCCGGGCTGAAGACGGCTGGAATGCCAGAAACCGGTCCTCGGAAGCTTGTTTCCGGTCCAGGGAAGACATGGCTTGGCAGTTCGGGCTGGACTGTTCCCATGAGGCACAGGGTCAGACTGATTTGCATATAGCCATGTCTGAACTGGGGTGGCAGAGTGGGCTAAAGAACGGTGATGGATTAAACCCAGATCTTTTGACTGGGTGCGAGTGTTTGATTGATTCAGATGCTCCGTCCATCACCACCCCCTTTTGTACCGCTTTTGGCCGCCATAAGTGTGGCAGGGTATGCTCAGACGTGAGTCTCATGCTCACTTTGCCACTGGATTCAAGCACGCCGGGCTGAAGACGGCTAGAATGCCAGAAACCGGTCCTCGGAAGCTTGTTTCCGGTCCAGGGAAGACATGGCTTGGCAGCTCGGGCTGGACTGTTCCCATGAGGCACAGGGTCAGACTGATTTGCATATAGCCATGTCTGAACTGGGGTGGCAGAGTGGGCTAAAGAACGGTGATGGATTAAACCCAGATCTTTTGACTGGGTGTGAGTGTTTGATTGATTCAGATGCTCCGTCCATCACCACCCCCTTTTGTACCGCTTTTGGCCGCCATAAGTGTGGCAGGGTATGCTCAGACGTGAGTCCTTTGCTCACTTTGCCACTGGATTCAGGCAAGCCGGGCTGAAGACGGCTGGAATGCCAGAAACCGGTCCTAAGAAGCTTGTTTCCGGTCCATGGAAGACATGGCTTGGCAGTTCGGGCTGGACTGTTCCCATAAGGCACAGGGTCAGACTGATTTGCATATAGCCATGTCTGAACTGGGGTGGCAGAGTGGGCTAAAGAACGGTGATGGATTAAAGCCAGATCTTTTGACTGGGTGTGAGTGTTTGATTGATTCAGATGCTCCGTCCATCACCACCCCCTTTTGTACCGCTTTTGGCCGCCATAAGTGTGGCAGGGTATGCTCAGACGTGAGTCCCTTGTTCACTTTGCCACTGGATTCAAGCAAGCCGGGCTGAAGACGGCTGGAATGCCAGAAACCGGTCCTCGGAAGCTTGTTTCCGGTCCAGGGAAGACATGGCTTGGCAGTTCGGGCTGGACTGTTCCCATGAGGCACAGGGTCAGACTGATTTGCATATAGCCATGTCTGAAGTGGGGTGGCAGAGTGGGCTAAAGAACGGTGATGGATTAAACCCAGATCTTTTGATTGGGTGTCAGTGTTTGATTGGTTCAGATGCTCCGTCCATCACCACCCCCTTTTGTACCGCTTTTGGCCGCCATAAGTGTGGCAGAGTATGCTCAGACGTAAGTCCCTTGCTCACTTTGCCACTGGATTCAAGCAAGCCGGGCTGAAGACGGCTGGAATGCCAGAAACCGGTCCTCGGAAGCTTGTTTCCGGTCCAGGGAAGACATGGCTTGGCAGTTCGGGCTGGACTGTTCCCATGAGGCACAGGGTCAGACTGATTTGCATATAGCCATGTCTGAACTGGGGTGGCAGAGTGGGCTAAAGAACGGTGATGGATTAAACCCAGATCTTTTGACTGGGTGTGAGTGTTTGATTGATTCAGATGCTCCGTCCATCACCACCCCCTTTTGTACCGCTTTTGGCCGCCATAAGTGTGGCAGGGTATGCTCAGACGTGAGTCCCATGCTCACTTTGCCACTGGATTCAAGCACGCCGGGCTGAAGACGGCTGGAATGCCAGAAACCGGTCCTCGGAAGCTTGTTTCCGGTCCAGGGAAGACATGGCTTGGCAGCTCGGGCTGGACTGTTCCCATGAGGCACAGGGTCAGACTGATTTGCATATAGCCATGTCTGAACTGGGGTGGCAGAGTGGGCTAAAGAACGGTGATGGATCAAACCCAGATCTTTTGACTGGGTGTGAGTGTTTGATTGATTCAGATGCTCCGTCCATCACCACCCCCTTTTGTACCGCTTTTGGCCGCCATAAGTGTGGCAGGGTATGCTCAGACGTGAGTCCTTTGCTCACTTTGCCACTGGATTCAGGCAAGCCGGGCTGAAGACGGCTGGAATGCCAGAAACCGGTCCTCGGAAGCTTGTTTCCGGTCCATGGAAGACATGGCTTGGCAGTTCGGGCTGGACTGTTCCCATAAGGCACAGGGTCAGACTGATTTGCATATAGCCATGTCTGAACTGGGGTGGCAGAGTGGGCTAAAGAACGGTGATGGATTAAAGCCAGATCTTTTGACTGGGTGTGAGTGTTTGATTGATTCAGATGCTCCGTCCATCACCACCCCCTTTTGTACCGCTTTTGGCCGCCATAAGTGTGGCAGGGTATGCTCAGACGTGAGTCCCTTGCTCACTTTGCCACTGGATTCAAGCAAGCCGGGCTGAAGACGGCTGGAATGCCAGAAACCGGTCCTCGGAAGCTTGTTTCCGGTCCAGGGAAGACATGGCTTGGCAGTTCGGGCTGGACTGTTCCCATGAGGCACAGGGTCAGACTGATTTGCATATAGCCATGTCTGAAGTGGGGTGGCAGAGTGGGCTAAAGAACGGTGATGGATTAAACCCAGATCTTTTGATTGGGTGTCAGTGTTTGATTGGTTCAGATGCTCCGTCCATCACCACCCCCTTTTGTACCGCTTTTGGCCGCCATAAGTGTGGCAGAGTATGCTCAGACGTAAGTCCCTTGCTCACTTTGCCACTGGATTCAAGCAAGCCGGGCTGAAGACGGCTGGAATGCCAGAAACCGGTCCTCGGAAGCTTGTTTCCGGTCCAGGGAAGACATGGCTTGGCAGTTCGGGCTGGACTGTTCCCATGAGGCACAGGGTCAGACTGATTTGCATATAGCCATGTCTGAACTGGGGTGGCAGAGTGGGCTAAAGAACGGTGATGGATTAAACCCAGATCTTTTGACTGGGTGTGAGTGTTTGATTGATTCAGATGCTCCGTCCATCACCACCCCCCTTTGTACCGCTTTTGGCCGCCATAAGTGTGGCAGGGTATGCTCAGACGTGAGTCCCTAGCTCACTTTGCCACTGAATTCAAGCAAGCCGGGCTGAAGACGGCTGGAATGCCAGAAACCGGTCCTCGGAAGCTTGTTTCCGGTCCAGGGAAGACATGGCTTGGCAGTTCGGGCTGGACTGTTCCCATGAGGCACAGGGTCAGACTGATTTGCATATAGCCATGTCTGAACTGGGGTGGCAGAGTGGGCTAAAGAACGGTGATGGATTAAACCCAGATCTTTTGACTGGGTGTGAGTGTTTGATTGATTCAGATGCTCCGTCCATCACCACCCACTTTTGTACAGCTTTTGGCCGCCATAAGTGTGGCAGGGTATGCTCAGACGTGAGTCCCTTGCTCACTTTGCCACTGGATTCAAGCAAGCCGGGCTGAAGACGACTGGAATGCCAGAAACCGGTCCTCGGAAGCTTGTTTCCGGTCCAGGGAAGACATGGCTTGGCAGTTCGGGCTGGACTGTTCCCATGAGGCACAGGGTCAGACTGATTTGCATATAGCCATGTCTGAACTGGGGTGGCAGAGTGGGCTAAAGAACGGTGATGGATTAAACCCAGATCTTTTGACTGGGTGTGAGTGTTTGATTGATTCAGATGCTCCGTCCATCACCACCCCCTTTTGTACCGCTTTTGGCTGCCATAAATGTGGCAGGGTATGCTCAGACGTGAGTCCCTTGCTCACTTTGCCACTGGATTCAAGCAAGCCGGGCTGAAGACGGCTGGAATGCCAGAAACCGGTCCTCGGAAGCTTGTTTCCGGTCCAGGGAAGACATGGCTTGGCAGTTCGGGCTGGACTGTTCCCATGAGGCACAGGGTCAGACTGATTTGCATATAGCCATGTCTGAAATGGGGTGGCAGAGTGGGCTAAAGAACGTTGATGGATTAAACCCAGATCTTTTGACTGGGTGTGAGTGCTTGATTGATTCAGATGCTCCGTCCATCACCACCCCCTTTTGTACCGCTTTTACCCGCCATAAGTCTGGCAGGGTATGCTCAGACGTGAGTCCCTTGCTCACTTTGCCACTGGATTCAAGCAAGCCGGGCTGAAGACGGCTGGAATGCCAGAAACCGGTCCTCGGAAGCTTGTTTCCGGTCCAGGGAAGACATGGCTTGGCAGTTCGGGCTGGATTGTTCCCATGAGGCACAGGGTCAGACTGATTTGCATATAGCCATGTCTGGACTGGGGTGGCAAAGTAGGCAAAAGAACGGTGATGGATTAAACCCAGATCTTTTGACTGGGTATGAGTGTTTGATTGATTCAGATGCTCCGTCTATCACCACCCCCTTTTGTACCACTTTTGGCCACCATAAGTGTGGCAGGGTATGCTCAGACGTGAGTCCCTTGCTCACTTTGCCACTGGATTCAGGCAAGCCGAGCTGAAGACGGCTGGAATGCCAGAAACCAGTCCTCGGAAGCTTGTTTCCGGTCCATGGAAGACATGGCTTGGCAGTTCGGGCTGGACTGTTCCCATGAGGCACAGGGTCAGACTGATTTGCATATAGCCATGTCTGAACTGAGGTGGCAGAGTGGGCTAAAGAACGGTGAAGGATTAAACCCAGATCTTTTGACCGGGTGTGAGTGTTTGATTGATTCAGATGCTCCGTCCATCACCACCCCCTTTTGTACCGCTTTTGGCTGCCATAAATGTGGCAGGGTATGCTCAGATGTGAGTCCCTAGCTCACTTTGCCACTGAATTCAAGCAAGCCGGGCTGAAGACGGCTGGAATGCCAGAAACCGGTCCTCGGAAGCTTGTTTCCGGTCCAGGGAAGACATGGCTTGGCAGTTCGGGCTGGACTGTTCCCATGAGGCACAGGGTCAGACTGATTTGCATATAGCCATGTCGGAACTGGGGTGGCAGAGTGGGCTAAAGAACGGTGATGGATTAAACCCAGATCCTTTGACTGGGTGTGAGTGTTTGATTGATTCAGATGCTCCGTCCATCACCACCCCCTTTTGTACCGCTTTTGGCCACCATAAGTGTGGCAGGGTATGCTCAGACGTGAGTCCCTTGCTCACTTTGCCACTGGATTCAAGCAAGCCGGGCTGAAGACGGCTGGAATGCCAGAAACCGGTCCTCGGAAGCTTGTTTCCGGTCCAGGGAAGACATGGCTTGGCAGTTCGGGCTGGACTGTTCCCATGAGGCACAGGGTCAGACTGATTTGCATATAGCCATGTCTGAACTGGGGTGGCAGAGTGGGCTAAAGAACGTTGATGGATTAAACCCAGATCTTTTGACTGGGTGTGAGTGTTTGATTGATTCAGATGCTCCGTCCATCACCACCCCCTTTTGTACCGCTTATACCCGCCATAAGTCTGGCAGGGTATGCTCAGACGTGAGTCCCTTGCTCACTTTGCCACTGGATTCAAGCAAGCCAGGCTGAAGACGGCTGGAATGCCAGAAACCGGTCCTCGGAAGCTTGTTTCCGGTCCAGGGAAGACATGACTTGGCAGTTCGGGCTGGACTGTTCCCATGAGGCACAGGGTCAGACTGATTTGCATATAGCCATGTCTGGACTGGGGTGGCAGAGTAGGCAAAAGAACGGTGATGGATTAAACCCAGATCTTTTGACTGGGTATGAGTGTTTGATTGATTCAGATGCTCCGTCCATCACCACCCCCTTTTGTACCACTTTTTTTTTTTTCACAACCAAGTTTATTGAGCGTAAACGTATCAAGGATGTGGCATCTTCACACACCAAGATCACCACAACAGTATCAATGTAGAGGTGACATACATAAGATTCACAAAGCTAGTGTCAATGAAGCTCAGCTTTAAAAATGCCCTAACAACCCTCCCCAACCCCAACTACACCCCAACCCGTACCCACCAACCCCCCCCCCACCACACATGTACAGAGGCAACACAAAAACGATTCACATAGAGGATGCAGGTGTAATGCAACCAGGGTCGTGCCATTTGGGCCAGAAAAGTCACTGCGATCAAATGTCCTCCTCCTGCTCCGCCGGGGGTTCCAAGGTCAGGTCACGGTAGTCGGCCCACCGCCTCCAGATCTTGTAGTGTTTGCGTGGGCAGCCCCGCGCCTCAAAGATTGGTTTCTCAAGACCCATAAAGTAGTCCAGCCCAGCCTTCCACGCAGACAGGGGGGGGGCCCTCACAGATTTCCAGGCCCGAGCTAGGTCGCGCTTAGCAACCACCAGGCCCAGTAGCAGCAAGTGGCGCTTGTATATGTTGCCCCCAACCCCCTCCATAATGTGCAGCAGGCCGAGCCTGTGAGTTCGAGGAAGATCCCAGCCCAGGACCTCAGCCAGGCAACTCCATACGCCCCTCCAGAATCCAGCCAGGCGACCACACGACCACACCGTATGTATTAGGGAGCCAGGCACTTCCCCACAACGCAGGCACTCCGATGACGCAATCAACCCAGCCTTCCACAGTCGTTCACGTGTGTAGTAGGCACGATGCAGGTATTTGAATTGTATCAGGCGAAGCCGGACCGCAATTGCGGTGCCGCGCGGGGACTCCAGCGCCTCCCTCCAGTCGTCCTCATCCAAGGCGCCCACGTCTACCTCCCATGCGTCCCGAAGGGAGCGAAGAGTGGACGAGCAGTGAATAACAAGGGACCGATAAATCCCAGAGACCTTCTTGTCTCCCATGTCTCCCATAAACACTTTCGCCTCAATTGGGTTGAACTCCGGCAGGGAGTCGAGGCCGGCAATGCTGGGGGCGAGGGCATGCCTCAGCTGGAGGTAACGGAAGAACTGGGACTGGGGCATCTGGAACTCTACTCGGAGTTCCTCAAAGGATTTGAGGGTGGCGCCTGACATGACCTGGCCCAGTTGTGTAATTCCAATAGCCTCCCAACCCTCGAACCCGGCTAGGGCCGCCAGTTCTGGGAGCAGACCGTTGTGCCACAGCGGCGTTTCGGCCGTTAATTTGCCCCACCAACCCATGCGGCGCAAAGACTGCCGCCACACTGCAAAGACCACTTTTGTTACTGACGGCAGCCCGCGGCGCATACGGGCCGAGTAGAGAACGGTGTGGAGCGTATGGTCACCCATCAGATGCCTCTCCAGGGCATAGGCCGGGTCACTCCTGTCCCCGTACCACCATTCATTGAGGACAAGAAGATGTGACGCCTGGTAGTAGGAGAGGAGGTCGGATGTGGCCAGACCACCACAGTAAGTGGACAGAAAGCATGTCCTCAGGGCCACCCTGGCTGCACCGCCATCCCACAGGAAGCGGCTCAGCACAGAGTTCACCTGACGGAACCACTCCATGCCAATGGGGTGCGGGAAATGCTGGAGTTGGTACAGCAGTCTCGGCAGCGCCACCATCTTAAAAATGGCCGACCTCCCAAAGATCGTAAGGGGCATTCTGGACCACGTCTTGACATCAGCCTGAACCCGTTCCCACACCGGCAAGACACTGCGCGTCCAGACCACGGCTCGCGAAGTCGAGAGGAAAACACCCAAATATCTCAGGCCGTCCGTCGCCACGCGCAGGTCGGCGGCCCAAGGGTCGGTAACCGTTCCGCCACGTAGAACCCACAGGGTCGACTTAGACAAGTTAAGGCGGAGCCCTGAGACTTCGCCAAACCCCCGCATGATCTCCAATACCCGAGGGCCCGAGCGCCGCAGGTCGGTAAGGAAAAGGAGGACGTCGTCTGCGTAAAGCGCAATCCTATCCGTTAGGGTATCGTTCCAGACAAAGCCACGCAGATGGGCATCCAATCGTATCCGCGACGCCAGGGGCTCCATGGCCAGGGCGAATAGATAGGGGGACAGTGGGCAGCCCTGCCGAGTACCACGGCCTATCCGGAAACGTCCCGAGACCGCACCGGCTACCCGGACCGACGCCGTAACATTAGTATACAGGAGACGGATATAGGACAAGAAGACAGGCCCGAGATTGAGGCGGGCCAACAAGGTGAACAAATACGCCCAACTCACCGAGTCAAAGGCCCGGTCCATGTCCGCGAGGAGCAGTGCGGCCCGTTCATCTCTAGCCCCCATGGCGTCGATCGCTGCCTGCGCCCGCCGGATATTATGCCTGGTGGCCCTGTGCGGCATGAACCCGGCCTGGTCAGGGTGGACCAGGTCGGCGATGTGGGGCAGGAGGCGATTCGCCAGGGCTTTCGCCAAGATCTTGGCCTCGATGTTGATGAGGGAGATTGGCCTGTAAGAGTCGTGTCGGTCCGGCGCCCTGCCAGGCTTCAAAAAGACCACAATCTCGGCATGGCGCCAGTCAGGTGGCAACTCGCCTCTAGACCGCGCCGCCTCCAGGGCGCTGCGAAAGTGGGGTCCCAGCTGGACATGGAACTTTTTATAGAATTCGGCGGGATAACCGCTCGGGCCGGGCGCTTTCCCAGTATTCAATTGGCCAAGGGCCTCCCCAAGTTCCTCGGACGTTAGCGGGGCCTCCAAGGCCGTTCTAGTCTCCTCCGGAACTGCCTGCGGGAGCAGGTCGTCCAAGTAAGAGGCAATCTCGCCCTCCATCAATGGGTCACGAGGAGCGTATTGTGCCTCGTAATAGCGGGCGAAGCTAGCCGCCAACCGATCCGGGTCGGTCATAACCGAGCCATCCTCCGCCGTAATGCCGGGTAGCTCAAGGGGCTGGAAGGTCGCCTGGCAAAGCCTATGTAGCATGGTGCAGGACTTATCACCCCATTGATACACCCTGCTACGCGTGGCAAGCCACGCCTGCCGGGCCTCCTCATAGAGGACCGAGGAATATGTCTGCTGGGCCTGCAGGAGCTGTCGCACGACGCCATCGCCACCCCCGAGTCGACTACGCTGCTCCAGCTCCTCCACGCGGGCCGCGGCAGTCACAATGGCCTCCCGGTGTTCCCGCCGAGCGGCTGCACACCAAGCTATATCAATGCCCCGGATCGTGGGCTTCAGCGCCTCCCACACAACAATGGCATCGACATCCCCAACCAAGTTCTCGCGCCAGAAATGGTCGATCTCTTTGCGTAAGTGCGCTACATACTCCGGCCGCTGCAACTGCCAGGCGGACATCCGCCAACGAAAGGGTTGTCGTTTAGACAGGAGGGTCACGGTGGCTAGAACAGGGGAATGATCCGAGAGGCCTCTGGGGAGTATCGTGGCGTCCCTGACACGGTTCAGATAGGCACCCGGTACAAACAAGTAATCGAGTCTCGAGAATGACCCATGTACCGCCGATACATACGTGAAGGCCTGCACTGCGGGATGAAAATGCCGCCACACATCGATCCAGCCCAGACTACGCACAGTCGCACACAACCGGGTGGGGGCAGCCGCGGGGGGGGGGGGGGTCAGACACTCCACACGCTCGCCTCAGGCGGTCCAGGCCCACATCCATGACTGCATTCCAATCACCCCCCACCACAGTCAGGACCTCCGGGATTTCGTCCCACAGCGCAAACAGCCGCTCAGATAGTGCCCATTGCAAGGGGGGAGGGGCGTAAACACTGCCAAAGACCACCGGCTCGGAGCCCAGTAGGCCCTTAACAAAGGCAAACCTTCCCTGAGGGTCAATCCATTGCTTCTCATGAACATAGGCCACCCTACGATGTATCAAAATGGCCACCCCCCGTGATCCCCTCGTAAAGCCAGCATGATAGACCTGGTGGTAACCGAACCTCTGGAGGCAAAGGGCCTTAGAGCCCAGCATGTGAGTTTCCTGAAGCAGGAGTACATCCACCATCTCCCTCTTCCCCCATCGCAGCACAGCCCCACGCTTGATCTTATCTAGGATACCCCGCACATTCCATGTTACCACCCGCAGGGTCTTCGAAGGAGACAGAAGCGCAGCATCAGCCATTGTCAATATACAGTCCAAAATCCGGCCCTCCCTTCCACCCAGGTGCAACCCGCAACCCGACAAGAACTACAGCCTCAGACATGTGTGGACCCACCCCCCCAGCCCGCAAACTCAGCGCCCCCAACCCCACCCAGAACCCCCCCAACAAGTACAACACTAGAACACCCTTCCAAACCCCACACCCACCACCCCAATACCTCAGAAAACAGTGAAGTATCTGTCGCGGTGTGGAGAGACCCGGGCCCATAACAGAGGACCCAGGGCCCGCCACACCAATGGATCCCCACAACCCCACAATGACACACACACACCACCCCCCCAACAACACTCACATCTGTGAGGGTCTGAGGCCCACGTATGGTACCCTCCGAACCCCACTGCGCCCCCATGACAATGACTAAAGTCTGCACACGGGAGCCGACTGGCACATCAAGGACAAAATGAAACAGTCTCACCAGCCTAAGCAGAGCAATTCAGTATGCAGCATACAAAGTGCATGTAGGCCCAGCAGTGTTCAGCTGCCCGCATCGGAGAGTTCCGAGTCCCTGGCACCACCCGATTGCGATGCACTGGCGGAGGCCGATCTTTTCTTGGAGCGAGACCCCCGATGGCGGCCCCTCCTGGGCGGGCGATCCGTCCGCTCCGGCGACGATCTCTGAGACCCGCCCGGGTCTAGCCCCGGTTGGGCATGGGGCCGGAGTCGCACCGCCTCGTCGGTCCAGCGGAACACCTCCTCCGGCGACTCGAAGAAGTGGGTCCGAGACTGATAGATTACTCGCAGGCGAGCCGGATACAGGAGCGAGTATTGGAGCTTGAGGCCCCGAAGTTTAGCCTTAGCGTCCATGAAGGATTGCCTTTTCTGCTGCACCATTTTCGTGTAATCCGGGAAAATCATGATGGTATGATTCTCGAAGGCGAGGGAGCCCTTGTTCCTCGCCTCCCGGAGGATAACATCCCGGTCGTGGTAGTTCAGTAGGCGAGCGATAACTGGCCGTGGGCGCTCACCCTCCGGTGGCCGCTGGGTCAGAGCCCTGTGGGCCCTCTCAATGACGAAGCACGTAGACAGTGCCCCTTCGGGGAGCCAGCTCTCCAGCCACCCGGTCAGGAACCGCTCCATGTTGTCCTTCTCGCACCGCTCCGGAAAACCAATGAAGCGGAGGTTGTTGCGCCGCGCGCGCCCTTCTGCATCTTCCACGCGGGCTGCCAGTGTCTTTTGGATGCTTTCCACCTCCGCCAGTCGCTTCTTCAGACCACTAACGTCCGCCTCTGTCTCCGTGATACGGGTCTCGGCCCCAGCGATCCTCTCCACCGCGCTGCGAAGGTCCTGGCGCAGGAGCGCGACATCCGCCCCAACCGCTCCAATCTTGGCATCAAGTGCGTCTCGGGACTGGGTGATGGCCGTTAGGATAGCTGCAGTGTCCGGCCCGGGGCCGCCGCTACCACCGGCCGCCCCGGCGCCACCACTCGGCCCGGTGAATTTATCGATGGGGCCATGTTTAGGCGGGCCACCTCCCTTGTCCCTGGTCATGATAAGCGTTGGGCAAGGCGGGCACCACCCCCGAACCTTCGGGCACTGCCACCAATCTTGAGCGGGACGGCCCGGACGAGGCCCCAGGGAGGGAAGGATGCGGGCCGGCTGCCGCGATCGGATGTCGCGGAAATCGAGGTCCCGGCGTCACCCCAGTAGGACAGGCCGCATCCACACTCGACCCCACAGGCCGCTGTCCAGGGCACAATTGGAAGAGTCCGCGGGTCCGCCGTCAGTGGGCAGGCGTATCCAGTGGGCCAAGCCAGGAGAGGCGGATCAGCTGCCCCACCGGCCACTAATCTATCCTCGGCCGCCTCGGGGCACAAGGAGCCCCGGCCCCGGTCTCCAAACCGCCGTGGGACCACGCCTCACCGCCACCGCTTGTTGGTCTTCCAGAGGGTGAGTCGAGGGGTACAAGTTGTTGGCGCCGGCCCGACCTCCAGGTGGTCGCAGACAAAGAGATAGGCCAGGGGCGGCGTAGCGGACGTCTCCCGCACCCGCCAGGTCGCAGCCGCCACCCGGCGTCACGAAACTCGAGGTCCCCGGTCTCCGGCCGGCCACCAGGCCGCACGCCGCCGCCGCCTCCCTCCGACCGCCGGAAGGTAGGAAATGACAGGATCAGCACACCAAAGTAGACCGGAGGCTCCCTCGAATCAAAAGCAATCACGGGGCACCGACAGTGGGCTCGGAGGTCAGGATAAATGTTCAAATTAGGTCCGGGCCGGCGGGAGCTCTACAAGGCTGCGACCGCCATCTTCGCCCGCGAAGCCACGCCCCCTTTTGTACCACTTTTGGCCACCATAAGTGTGGCAGGGTATGCTCAGACGAGAGTCCCTTGCTCACTTTGCCACTGGATTCAGGCAAGCCGGGCTGAAGACGGCTGGAATGCCAGAAACCAGTCCTCGGAAGCTTGTTTCCGGTCCATGGAAGACATGGCTTGGCAGTTCGGGCTGGACTGTTCCCATGAGGCACAGGGTCAGACTGATTTGCATATAGCCATGTCTGAACTGAGGTGGCAGAGTGGGCTAAAGAACGGTGAAGGATTAAAGCCAGACCTTTTGACTGGGTGTGAGTGTTTAATTGATTCAGATGCTCCGTCCATCATCACCCCCTTTTGTACCGCTTTTGGCCGCCATAAGTGTGGCAGGGTATGCTCAGACGTGAGTCCCTTGCTCACTTTGCCACTGGATTCAAGCAAGCCGGGCTGAAGACGGCTGGAATGCCAGAAACCGGTCCTCGGAAGCTTGTTTCCGGTCCAGGGAAGACATGGCTTGGCAGTTCGGGCTGGACTGTTCCCATGAGGCACAGGGTCAGACTGATTTGCATATAGCCATGTCTGAACTGGGGTGGCAGAGTGGGCTAAAGAACGGTGATGGATTAAACCCAGATCTTTTGACTGGGTGTGACTGTTTGATTGATTCAGATGCTCCGTCCATCACCACCCACTTTTGTACAGCTTTTGGCCGTGATAAGTGTGGCAGGGTATGCTCAGACGTGAGTCCCTTGCTCACTTTGCCACTGGATTCAGGCAAGCCGGGCTGAAGACGGCTGGAATGCCAGAAACCGGTCCTCTGAAGCTTGTTTCCGGTCCAAGGAAGACATGGTTTGTTAGTTCGGGGTGGACTGTTCCCATAAGGCACAGGGTCAGACTGATTTGCATATAGCCATGTCTGAACTGGGGTTGCAGAGTGGGCTAAAGAACGGTGATGGATTAAACCCAGATCTTTTGACTGGGTGTGAGTGTTTGATTGATTCAGATGCTCCGTCCATCACCACCCCCTTTTGTACCGCTTTTGGCCGCCATAAGTGTGGCAGGGTATGCTCAGACGTGAGTCCCATGCTCACTTTGCCACTGGATTCAAGCAAGCCGGGCTGAAGACGGCTGGAATGCCAGAAACCGGTCCTCGGAAGCTTGTTTCCGGTCCAGGGAAGACATGGCTTGGCAGCTCGGGCTGGACTGTTCCCATGAGGCACAGGGTCAGACTGATTTGCATATAGCCATGTCTGAACTGGGGTGGCAGAGTGGGCTAAAGAATGGTGATGGATTAAACCCAGATCTTTTGACTGGGTGTGAGTGTTTGATTGATTCAGATGCTCCGTCCATCACCACCCCCTTTTGTACCGCTTTTGGCCGCCATAAGTGTGGCAGGGTATGCTCAGACGTGAGTCCTTTGCTCACTTTGCCACTGGATTCAGGCAAGCCGGGCTGAAGACGGCTGGAATGCCAGAAACCGGTCCTCGGAAGCTTGTTTCCGGTCCAAGGAAGACATGGTTTGTTAGTTCGGGGTGGACTGTTCCCATAAGGCACAGGGTCAGACTGATTTGCATATAGCCATGTCTGAACTGGGGTGGCAGAGTGGGCTAAAGAACGGTGATGGATTAAAGCCAGATCTTTTGACTGGGTGTGAGTGTTTGATTGATTCAGATGCTCCGTCCATCACCACCCCTTTTTGTACCGCTTTTGGCCGCCATAAGTGTGGCAGAGTATGCTCAGACGTAAGTCCCTTGCTCACTTTGCCACTGGATTCAAGCAAGCCGGGCTGAAGACGGCTGGAATGCCAGAAACCGGTCCTCGGAAGCTTGTTTCCGGTCCAGGGAAGACATGGCTTGGCAGTTCCGGCTGGACTGTTCCCATGAGGCACAGGGTCAGACTGATTTGCATATAGCCATGTCTGAACTGGGGTGGCAGAGTGGGCTAAAGAACGGTGATACCCAGATCTTTTGACTGAGTGTGAGTGTTTGATTGATTCAGATGCTCCGTCCATCACCACCCACTTTTGTACAGCTTTTGGCCGCCATAAGTGTGGCAGGGTATGCTCAGACGTGAGTCCCTTGCTCACTTTGCCACTGGATTCAAGCAAGCCGGGCTGAAGACGACTGGAATGCCAGAAAACGGTCCTCGGAAGCATGTTTCCGGTCCAGGGAAGACATGGCTTGGCAGTTCGGGCTGGACTGTTCCCATGAGGCACAGGGTCAGACTGATTTGCATATAGCCATGTCTCAACTGGGGTGGCAGAGTGGGCTAAAGAACGGTGATGGATTAAACCCAGATCTTTTGACTGGGTGTGAGTGTTTGATTGATTCAGATGCTCCGTCCATCACCACCCTCTTTTGTACCGCTTTTGGCTGCCATAAATGTGGCAGGGTATGCTCAGACGTGAGTCCCTTGCTCACTTTGCCACTGGATTCAAGCAAGCCGGGCTGAAGACGGCTGGAATGCCAGAAACCGGTCCTCGGAAGCTTGTTTCCGGTCCAGGGAAGACATGGCTTGGCAGTTCAGGCTGGACTGTTCCCATGAGGCACAGGGTCAGACTGATTTGCATATAGCCATGTCTGAACTGGGGTGGCAGAGTGGGCTAAAGAACGGTGATGGATTAAACCCAGATCTTTTGACTGGGTGTGAGTGTTTGATTGATTCAGATGCTCCGTCCATCACCACCCCCTTTTGTACCGCTTTTGGCCGCCATAAGTGTGGCAGGGTATGCTCAGACGTGAGTCCCTTGCTCACTTTGCCACTGGATTCAAGCAAGCCGGGCTGAAGACGGCTGGAATGCCAGAAACCGGTCCTCGGAAGCTTGTTTCCGGTCCAGGGAAGACATGGCTTGGCAGTTCGGGCTGGACTGTTCCCATGAGGCACAGGGTCAGACTGATTTGCATATAGCCATGTCTGAACTGAGGTGGCAGAGTGGGCTAAAGAACGGTGAAGGATTAAACCCAGATCTTTTGACTGGGTGTGAGTGTTTGATTGATACAGATGCTCCGTCCATCACCACCCCCTTTTGTACCGCTTTTGGCCGCCATAAGTGTGGCAGGGTATGCTCAGACGTGAGTCCCATGCTCACTTTGCCACTGGATTCAAGCAAGCCGGGCTGAAGACGGCTGGAATGCCAGAAACCGGTCCTCGGAAGCTTGTTTCCGGTCCAGGGAAGACATGGCTTGGCAGCTCGGGCTGGACTGTTCCCATGAGGCACAGGGTCAGACTGATTTGCATATAGCCATGTCTGAACTGGGGTGGCAGAGTGGGCTAAAGAATGGTGATGGATTAAACCCAGATCTTTTGACTGGGTGTGAGTGTTTGATTGATTCAGATGCTCCGTCCATCACCACCCCCTTTTGTACCGCTTTTGGCCGCCATAAGTGTGGCAGGGTATGCTCAGACGTGAGTCCTTTGCTCACTTTGCCACTGGATTCAGGCAAGCCGGGCTGAAGACGGCTGGAATGCCAGAAACCGGTCCTCGGAAGCTTGTTTCCGGTCCAAGGAAGACATGGTTTGTTAGTTCGGGGTGGACTGTTCCCATAAGGCACAGGGTCAGACTGATTTGCATATAGCCATGTCTGAACTGGGGTGGCAGAGTGGGCTAAAGAACGGTGATGGATTAAAGCCAGATCTTTTGACTGGGTGTGAGTGTTTGATTGATTCAGATGCTCCGTCCATCACCACCCCTTTTTGTACCGCTTTTGGCCGCCATAAGTGTGGCAGAGTATGCTCAGACGTAAGTCCCTTGCTCACTTTGCCACTGGATTCAAGCAAGCCGGGCTGAAGACGGCTGGAATGCCAGAAACCGGTCCTCGGAAGCTTGTTTCCGGTCCAGGGAAGACATGGCTTGGCAGTTCCGGCTGGACTGTTCCCATGAGGCACAGGGTCAGACTGATTTGCATATAGCCATGTCTGAACTGGGGTGGCAGAGTGGGCTAAAGAACGGTGATACCCAGATCTTTTGACTGAGTGTGAGTGTTTGATTGATTCAGATGCTCCGTCCATCACCACCCACTTTTGTACAGCTTTTGGCCGCCATAAGTGTGGCAGGGTATGCTCAGACGTGAGTCCCTTGCTCACTTTGCCACTGGATTCAAGCAAGCCGGGCTGAAGACGACTGGAATGCCAGAAAACGGTCCTCGGAAGCATGTTTCCGGTCCAGGGAAGACATGGCTTGGCAGTTCGGGCTGGACTGTTCCCATGAGGCACAGGGTCAGACTGATTTGCATATAGCCATGTCTCAACTGGGGTGGCAGAGTGGGCTAAAGAACGGTGATGGATTAAACCCAGATCTTTTGACTGGGTGTGAGTGTTTGATTGATTCAGATGCTCCGTCCATCACCACCCTCTTTTGTACCGCTTTTGGCTGCCATAAATGTGGCAGGGTATGCTCAGACGTGAGTCCCTTGCTCACTTTGCCACTGGATTCAAGCAAGCCGGGCTGAAGACGGCTGGAATGCCAGAAACCGGTCCTCGGAAGCTTGTTTCCGGTCCAGGGAAGACATGGCTTGGCAGTTCAGGCTGGACTGTTCCCATGAGGCACAGGGTCAGACTGATTTGCATATAGCCATGTCTGAACTGGGGTGGCAGAGTGGGCTAAAGAACGGTGATGGATTAAACCCAGATCTTTTGACTGGGTGTGAGTGTTTGATTGATTCAGATGCTCCGTCCATCACCACCCCCTTTTGTACCGCTTTTGGCCGCCATAAGTGTGGCAGGGTATGCTCAGACGTGAGTCCCTTGCTCACTTTGCCACTGGATTCAAGCAAGCCGGGCTGAAGACGGCTGGAATGCCAGAAACCGGTCCTCGGAAGCTTGTTTCCGGTCCAGGGAAGACATGGCTTGGCAGTTCGGGCTGGACTGTTCCCATGAGGCACAGGGTCAGACTGATTTGCATATAGCCATGTCTGAACTGAGGTGGCAGAGTGGGCTAAAGAACGGTGAAGGATTAAACCCAGATCTTTTGACTGGGTGTGAGTGTTTGATTGATACAGATGCTCCGTCCATCACCACCCCCTTTTGTACCGCTTTTGGCTGCCATAAATGTGGCAGGGTATGCTCAGACGTGAGTCCCTAGCTCACTTTGCCACTGAATTCAAGCAAGCCGGGCTGAAGACGGCTGGAATGCCAGAAACCGGTCCTCGGAAGCTTGTTTCCGGTCCAGGGAAGACATGGCTTGGCAGTTCGGGCTGGACTGTTCCCATGAGGCACAGGGTCAGACTGATTTGCATATAGCCATGTCGGAACTGGGGTGGCAGAGTGGGCTAAAGAACGGTGATGGATTAAACCCAGATCTTTTGACTGGGTGTGAGTGTTTGATTGATTCAGATGCTCCGTCCATCACCACCCCCTTTTGTACCGCTTTTGGCCACCATAAGTGTGGCAGGGTATGCTCAGACGTGAGTCCCTTGCTCACTTTGCCACTGGATTCAAGCAAGCCGGGCTGAAGACGGCTGGAATGCCAGAAACCGGTCCTCGGAAGCTTGTTTCCGGTCCAGGGAAGACATGGCTTGGCAGTTCGGGCTGGACTGTTCCCATGAGGCACAGGGTCAGACTGATTTGCATATAGCCATGTCTGAACTGGGGTGGCAGAGTGGGCTAAAGAACGTTGATGGATTAAACCCAGATCTTTTGACTGGGTGTGAGTGTTTGATTGATTCAGATGCTCCGTCCATCACCACCCCCTTTTGTACCGCTTATACCCGCCATAAGTCTGGCAGGGTATGCTCAGACGTGAGTCCCTTGCTCACTTTGCCACTGGATTCAAGCAAGCCAGGCTGAAGACAGCTGGAATGCCAGAAACCGGTCCTCGGAAGCTTGTTTCCGGTCCAGGGAAGACATGGCTTGGCAGTTCGGGCTGGACTGTTCCCATGAGGCACAGGGTCAGACTGATTTGCATATAGCCATGTCTGGACTGGGGTGGCAGAGTAGGCAAAAGAACGGTGATGGATTAAACCCAGATCTTTTGACTGGGTATGAGTGTTTGATTGATTCAGATGCTCCGTCCATCACCACCCCCTTTTGTACCACTTTTGGCCACCATAAGTGTGGCAGGGTATGCTCAGACGAGAGTCCCTTGCTCACTTTGCCACTGGATTCAGGCAAGCCGGGCTGAAGACGGCTGGAATGCCAGAAACCAGTCCTCGGAAGCTTGTTTCCGGTCCATGGAAGACATGGCTTGGCAGTTCGGGCTGGACTGTTCCCATGAGGCACAGGGTCAGACTGATTTGCATATAGCCATGTCTGAACTGAGGTGGCAGAGTGGGCTAAAGAACGGTGAAGGATTAAAGCCAGACCTTTTGACTGGGTGTGAGTGTTTGATTGATTCAGATGCTCCGTCCATCATCACCCCCTTTTGTACCGCTTTTGGCCGCCATAAGTGTGGCAGGGTATGCTCAGACGTGAGTCCCTTGCTCACTTTGCCACTGGATTCAAGCAAGCCGGGCTGAAGACGGCTGGAATGCCAGAAACCGGTCCTCGGAAGCTTGTTTCCGGTCCAGGGAAGACATGGCTTGGCAGTTCGGGCTGGACTGTTCCCATGAGGCACAGGGTCAGACTGATTTGCATATAGCCATGTCTGAACTGGGGTGGCAGAGTGGGCTAAAGAACGGTGATGGATTAAAGCCAGATCTTTTGACTGGGTGTGAGTGTTTGATTGATTCAGATGCTCCGTCCATCACCACCCCCTTTTGTACCGCTTTTGGCCGCCATAAGTGTGGCAGAGTATGCTCAGACGTAAGTCCCTTGCTCACTTTGCCACTGGATTCAAGCAAGCCGGGCTGAAGACAGCTGGAATGCCAGAAACCGGTCCTCGGAAGCTTGTTTCCGGTCCAGGGAAGACATGGCTTGGCAGTTCGGGCTGGACTGTTCCCATGAGGCACAGGGTCAGACTGATTTGCATATAGCCATGTCTGAACTGGGGTGGCAGAGTGGGCTAAAGAACGGTGATGGATTAAACCCAGATCTTTTGACTGGGTGTGAGTGTTTGATTGATTCAGATGCTCCGTCCATCACCACCCCCCTTTGTACCGCTTTTGGCCGCCATAAGTGTGGCAGGGTATGCTCAGACGTGAGTCCCTAGCTCACTTTGCCACTGAATTCAAGCAAGCCGGGCTGAAGACGGCTGGAATGCCAGAAACCGGTCCTCGGAAGCTTGTTTCCGGTCCAGGGAAGACATGGCTTGGCAGTTCGGGCTGGACTGTTCCCATGAGGCACAGGGTCAGACTGATTTGCATATAGCCATGTCTGAACTGGGGTGGCAGAGTGGGCTAAAGAACGGTGATGGATTAAACCCAGATCTTTTGACTGGGTGCGAGTGTTTGATTGATTCAGATGCTCCGTCCATCACCACCCCCTTTTGTACCGCTTTTGGACGCCATAAGTGTGGCAGGGTATGCTCAGACGTGAGTCTCATGCTCACTTTGCCACTGGATTCAAGCACGCCGGGCTGAAGACGGCTAGAATGCCAGAAACCGGTCCTCGGAAGCTTGTTTCCGGTCCAGGGAAGACATGGCTTGGCAGCTCGGGCTGGACTGTTCCCATGAGGAACAGGGTCAGACTGATTTGCATATAGCCATGTCTGAACTGGGGTGGCAGAGTGGGCTAAAGAACGTTGATGGATTAAACCCAGATCTTTTGACTGGGTGTGAGTGTTTGATTGATTCAGATGCTCCGTCCATCACCACCCCCTTTTGTACCGCTTATACCCGCCATAAGTCTGGCAGGGTATGCTCAGACGTGAGTCCCTTGCTCACTTTGCCACTGGATTCAAGCAAGCCAGGCTGAAGACAGCTGGAATGCCAGAAACCGGTCCTCGGAAGCTTGTTTCCGGTCCAGGGAAGACATGGCTTGGCAGTTCGGGCTGGACTGTTCCCATGAGGCACAGGGTCAGACTGATTTGCATATAGCCATGTCTGGACTGGGGTGGCAGAGTAGGCAAAAGAACGGTGATGGATTAAACCCAGATCTTTTGACTGGGTATGAGTGTTTGATTGATTCAGATGCTCCGTCCATCACCACCCCCTTTTGTACCACTTTTGGCCACCATAAGTGTGGCAGGGTATGCTCAGACGAGAGTCCCTTGCTCACTTTGCCACTGGATTCAGGCAAGCCGGGCTGAAGACGGCTGGAATGCCAGAAACCAGTCCTCGGAAGCTTGTTTCCGGTCCATGGAAGACATGGCTTGGCAGTTCGGGCTGGACTGTTCCCATGAGGCACAGGGTCAGACTGATTTGCATATAGCCATGTCTGAACTGAGGTGGCAGAGTGGGCTAAAGAACGGTGAAGGATTAAAGCCAGACCTTTTGACTGGGTGTGAGTGTTTGATTGATTCAGATGCTCCGTCCATCATCACCCCCTTTTGTACCGCTTTTGGCCGCCATAAGTGTGGCAGGGTATGCTCAGACGTGAGTCCCTTGCTCACTTTGCCACTGGATTCAAGCAAGCCGGGCTGAAGACGGCTGGAATGCCAGAAACCGGTCCTCGGAAGCTTGTTTCCGGTCCAGGGAAGACATGGCTTGGCAGTTTGGGCTGGACTGTTCCCATGAGGCACAGGGTCAGACTGATTTGCATATAGCCATGTCTGAACTGGGGTGGCAGAGTGGGCTAAAGAACGGTGATGGATTAAAGCCAGATCTTTTGACTGGGTGTGAGTGTTTGATTGATTCAGATGCTCCGTCCATCACCACCCCCTTTTGTACCGCTTTTGGCCGCCATAAGTGTGGCAGAGTATGCTCAGACGTAAGTCCCTTGCTCACTTTGCCACTGGATTCAAGCAAGCCGGGCTGAAGACAGCTGGAATGCCAGAAACCGGTCCTCGGAAGCTTGTTTCCGGTCCAGGGAAGACATGGCTTGGCAGTTCAGGCTGGACTGTTCCCATGAGGCACAGGGTCAGACTGATTTGCATATAGCCATGTCTGAACTGGGGTGGCAGAGTGGGCTAAAGAACGGTGATGGATTAAACCCAGATCTTTTGACTGGGTGTGAGTGTTTGATTGATTCAGATGCTCCGTCCATCACCACCCCCCTTTGTACCGCTTTTGGCCGCCATAAGTGTGGCAGGGTATGCTCAGACGTGAGTCCCTAGCTCACTTTGCCACTGAATTCAAGCAAGCCGGGCTGAAGACGGCTGGAATGCCAGAAACCGGTCCTCGGAAGCTTGTTTCCGGTCCAGGGAAGACATGGCTTGGCAGTTCGGGCTGGACTGTTCCCATGAGGCACAGGGTCAGACTGATTTGCATATAGCCATGTCTGAACTGGGGTGGCAGAGTGGGCTAAAGAACGGTGATGGATTAAACCCAGATCTTTTGACTGGGTGCGAGTGTTTGATTGATTCAGATGCTCCGTCCATCACCACCCCCTTTTGTACCGCTTTTGGCCGCCATAAGTGTGGCAGGGTATGCTCAGATGTGAGTCTCATGCTCACTTTGCCACTGGATTCAAGCACGCCGGGCTGAAGACGGCTAGAATGCCAGAAACCGGTCCTCGGAAGCTTGTTTCCGGTCCAGGGAAGACATGGCTTGGCAGTTCGGGCTGGACTGTTCCCATGAGGCACAGGGTCAGACTGATTTGCATATAGCCATGTCTGAAGTGGGGTGGCAGAGTGGGCTAAAGAACGGTGATGGATTAAACCCAGATCTTTTGATTGGGTGTCAGTGTTTGATTGGTTCAGATGCTCCGTCCATCACCACCCCCTTTTGTACCGCTTTTGGCCGCCATAAGTGTGGCAGAGTATGCTCAGACGTAAGTCCCTTGCTCACTTTGCCACTGGATTCAAGCAAGCCGGGCTGAAGACGGCTGGAATGCCAGAAACCGGTCCTCGGAAGCTTGTTTCCGGTCCAGGGAAGACATGGCTTGGCAGTTCGGGCTGGACTGTTCCCATGAGGCACAGGGTCAGACTGATTTGCATATAGCCATGTCTGAACTGGGGTGGCAGAGTGGGCTAAAGAACGGTGATGGATTAAACCCAGATCTTTTGACTGGGTGTGAGTGTTTGATTGATTCAGATGCTCCGTCCATCACCACCCCCTTTTGTACCGCTTTTGGCCGCCATAAGTGTGGCAGGGTATGCTCAGACGTGAGTCCCATGCTCACTTTGCCACTGGATTCAAGCACGCCGGGCTGAAGACGGCTGGAATGCCAGAAACCGGTCCTCGGAAGCTTGTTTCCGGTCCAGGGAAGACATGGCTTGGCAGCTCGGGCTGGACTGTTCCCATGAGGCACAGGGTCAGACTGATTTGCATATAGCCATGTCTGAACTGGGGTGGCAGAGTGGGCTAAAGAACGGTGATGGATTAAACCCAGATCTTTTGACTGGGTGTGAGTGTTTGATTGATTCAGATGCTCCGTCCATCACCACCCCCTTTTGTACCGCTTTTGGCCGCCATAAGTGTGGTAGGGTATGCTCAGACGTGAGTCCTTTGCTCACTTTGCCACTGGATTCAGGCAAGCCGGGCTGAAGACGGCTGGAATGCCAGAAACCGGTCCTCGGAAGCTTGTTTCCGGTCCATGGAAGACATGGCTTGGCAGTTCGGGCTGGACTGTTCCCATAAGGCACAGGGTCAGACTGATTTGCATATAGCCATGTCTGAACTGGGGTGGCAGAGTGGGCTAAAGAACGGTGATGGATTAAAGCCAGATCTTTTGACTGGGTGTGAGTGTTTGATTGATTCAGATGCTCCGTCCATCACCACCCCCTTTTGTACCGCTTTTGGCCGCCATAAGTGTGGCAGGGTATGCTCAGACGTGAGTCCCTTGCTCACTTTGCCACTGGATTCAAGCAAGCCGGGCTGAAGACGGCTGGAATGCCAGAAACCGGTCCTCGGAAGCTTGTTTCCGGTCCAGGGAAGACATGGCTTGGCAGTTCGGGCTGGACTGTTCCCATGAGGCACAGGGTCAGACTGATTTGCATATAGCCATGTCTGAAGTGGGGTGGCAGAGTGGGCTAAAGAACGGTGATGGATTAAACCCAGATCTTTTGATTGGGTGTCAGTGTTTGATTGGTTCAGATGCTCCGTCCATCACCACCCCCTTTTGTACCGCTTTTGGCCGCCATAAGTGTGGCAGAGTATGCTCAGACGTAAGTCCCTTGCTCACTTTGCCACTGGATTCAAGCAAGCCGGGCTGAAGACGGCTGGAATGCCAGAAACCGGTCCTCGGAAGCTTGTTTCCGGTCCAGGGAAGACATGGCTTGGCAGTTCGGGCTGGACTGTTCCCATGAGGCACAGGGTCAGACTGATTTGCATATAGCCATGTCTGAACTGGGGTGGCAGAGTGGGCTAAAGAACGGTGATGGATTAAACCCAGATCTTTTGACTGGGTGTGAGTGTTTGATTGATTCAGATGCTCCGTCCATCACCACCCCCCTTTGTACCGCTTTTGGCCGCCATAAGTGTGGCAGGGTATGCTCAGACGTGAGTCCCTAGCTCACTTTGCCACTGAATTCAAGCAAGCCGGGCTGAAGACGGCTGGAATGCCAGAAACCGGTCCTCGGAAGCTTGTTTCCGGTCCAGGGAAGACATGGCTTGGCAGTTCGGGCTGGACTGTTCCCATGAGGCACAGGGTCAGACTGATTTGCATATAGCCATGTCTGAACTGGGGTGGCAGAGTGGGCTAAAGAACGGTGATGGATTAAACCCAGATCTTTTGACTGGGTGTGAGTGTTTGATTGATTCAGATGCTCCGTCCATCACCACCCACTTTTGTACAGCTTTTGGCCGCCATAAGTGTGGCAGGGTATGCTCAGACGTGAGTCCCTTGCTCACTTTGCCACTGGATTCAAGCAAGCCGGGCTGAAGACGACTGGAATGCCAGAAACCGGTCCTCGGAAGCTTGTTTCCGGTCCAGGGAAGACATGGCTTGGCAGTTCGGGCTGGACTGTTCCCATGAGGCACAGGGTCAGACTGATTTGCATATAGCCATGTCTGAACTGGGGTGGCAGAGTGGGCTAAAGAACGGTGATGGATTAAACCCAGATCTTTTGACTGGGTGTGAGTGTTTGATTGATTCAGATGCTCTGTCCATCACCACCCCCTTTTGTACCGCTTTTGGCTGCCATAAATGTGGCAGGGTATGCTCAGACGTGAGTCCCTTGCTCACTTTGCCACTGGATTCAAGCAAGCCGGGCTGAAGACGGCTGGAATGCCAGAAACCGGTCCTCGGAAGCTTGTTTCCGGTCCAGGGAAGACATGGCTTGGCAGTTCGGGCTGGACTGTTCCCATGAGGCACAGGGTCAGACTGATTTGCATATAGCCATGTCTGAAATGGGGTGGCAGAGTGGGCTAAAGAACGTTGATGGATTAAACCCAGATCTTTTGACTGGGTGTGAGTGCTTGATTGATTCAGATGCTCCGTCCATCACCACCCCCTTTTGTACCGCTTTTACCCGCCATAAGTCTGGCAGGGTATGCTCAGACGTGAGTCCCTTGCTCACTTTGCCACTGGATTCAAGCAAGCCGGGCTGAAGACGGCTGGAATGCCAGAAACCGGTCCTCGGAAGCTTGTTTCCGGTCCAGGGAAGACATGGCTTGGCAGTTCGGGCTGGATTGTTCCCATGAGGCACAGGGTCAGACTGATTTGCATATAGCCATGTCTGGACTGGGGTGGCAAAGTAGGCAAAAGAACGGTGATGGATTAAACCCAGATCTTTTGACTGGGTATGAGTGTTTGATTGATTCAGATGCTCCGTCTATCACCACCCCCTTTTGTACCACTTTTGGCCACCATAAGTGTGGCAGGGTATGCTCAGACGTGAGTCCCTTGCTCACTTTGCCACTGGATTCAGGCAAGCCGGGCTGAAGACGGCTGGAATGCCAGAAACCAGTCCTTGGAAGCTTGTTTCCGGTCCATGGAAGACATGGCTTGGCAGTTCGGGCTGGACTGTTCCCATGAGGCACAGGGTCAGACTGATTTGCATATAGCCATGTCTGAACTGAGGTGGCAGAGTGGGCTAAAGAACGGTGATGGATTAAACCCAGATCCTTTGACTGGGTGTGAGTGTTTGATTGATTCAGATGCTCCGTCCATCACCACCCCCTTTTGTACCGCTTTTGGCCACCATAAGTGTGGCAGGGTATGCTCAGACGTGAGTCCCTTGCTCACTTTGCCACTGGATTCAAGCAAGCCGGGCTGAAGACGGCTGGAATGCCAGAAACCGGTCCTCGGAAGCTTGTTTCCGGTCCAGGGAAGACATGGCTTGGCAGTTCGGGCTGGACTGTTCCCATGAGGCACAGGGTCAGACTGATTTGCATATAGCCATGTCTGAACTGGGGTGGCAGAGTGGGCTAAAGAACGTTGATGGATTAAACCCAGATCTTTTGACTGGGTGTGAGTGTTTGATTGATTCAGATGCTCCGTCCATCACCACCCCCTTTTGTACCGCTTATACCCGCCATAAGTCTGGCAGGGTATGCTCAGACGTGAGTCCCTTGCTCACTTTGCCACTGGATTCAAGCAAGCCAGGCTGAAGACGGCTGGAATGCCAGAAACCGGTCGTCGGAAGCTTGTTTCCGGTCCAGGGAAGACATGACTTGGCAGTTCGGGCTGGACTGTTCCCATGAGGCACAGGGTCAGACTGATTTGCATATAGCCATGTCTGGACTGGGGTGGCAGAGTAGGCAAAAGAACGGTGATGGATTAAACCCAGATAATTTGACTGGGTATGAGTGTTTGATTGATTCAGATGCTCCGTCCATCACCACCCCCTTTTGTACCACTTTTGGCCACCATAAGTGTGGCAGGGTATGCTCAGACGAGAGTCCCTTGCTCACTTTGCCACTGGATTCAGGCAAGCCGGGCTGAAGACGGCTGGAATGCCAGAAACCAGTCCTCGGAAGCTTGTTTCCGGTCCATGGAAGACATGGCTTGGCAGTTCGGGCTGGACTGTTCCCATGAGGCACAGGGTCAGACTGATTTGCATATAGCCATGTCTGAACTGAGGTGGCAGAGTGGGCTAAAGAACGGTGAAGGATTAAAGCCAGACCTTTTGACTGGGTGTGAGTGTTTGATTGATTCAGATGCTCCGTCCATCATCACCCCCTTTTGTACCGCTTTTGGCCGCCATAAGTGTGGCAGGGTATGCTCAGACGTGAGTCCCTTGCTCACTTTGCCACTGGATTCAAGCAAGCCGGGCTGAAGACGGCTGGAATGCCAGAAACCGGTCCTCGGAAGCTTGTTTCCGGTCCAGGGAAGACATGGCTTGGCAGTTCGGGCTGGACTGTTCCCATGAGGCACAGGGTCAGACTGATTTGCATATAGCCATGTCTGAACTGGGGTGGCAGAGTGGGCTAAAGAACGGTGATGGATTAAACCCAGATCTTTTGACTGGGGGTGACTGTTTGATTGATTCAGATGCTCCGTCCATCACCACCCACTTTTGTACAGCTTTTGGGTGGACTGTTCCCATAAGGCACAGGGTCAGACTGATTTGCATATAGCCATGTCTGAACTGGGGTTGCAGAGTGGGCTAAAGAACGGTGATGGATTAAACCCAGATCTTTTGACTGGGTGTGAGTGTTTGATTGATTCAGATGCTCCGTCCATCACCACCCCCTTTTGTACCGCTTTTGGCCGCCATAAGTGTGGCAGGGTATGCTCAGACGTGAGTCCCATGCTCACTTTGCCACTGGATTCAAGCAAGCCGGGCTGAAGACGGCTGGAATGCCAGAAACCGGTCCTCGGAAGCTTGTTTCCGGTCCAGGGAAGACATGGCTTGGCAGCTCGGGCTGGACTGTTCCCATGAGGCACAGGGTCAGACTGATTTGCATATAGCCATGTCTGAACTGGGGTGGCAGAGTGGGCTAAAGAATGGTGATGGATTTAACCCAGATCTTTTGACTGGGTGTGAGTGTTTGATTGATTCAGATGCTCCGTCCATCACCACCCCCTTTTGTACCGCTTTTGGCCGCCATAAGTGTGGCAGGGTATGCTCAGACGTGAGTCCTTTGCTCACTTTGCCACTGGATTCAGGCAAGCCGGGCTGAAGACGGCTGGAATGCCAGAAACCGGTCCTCGGAAGCTTGTTTCCGGTCCAAGGAAGACATGGTTTGTTAGTTCGGGGTGGACTGTTCCCATAAGGCACAGGGTCAGACTGATTTGCATATAGCCATGTCTGAACTGGGGTGGCAGAGTGGGCTAAAGAACGGTGATACCCAGATCTTTTGACTGAGTGTGAGTGTTTGATTGATTCAGATGCTCCGTCCATCACCACCCACTTTTGTACAGCTTTTGGCCGCCATAAGTGTGGCAGGGTATGCTCAGACGTGAGTCCCTTGCTCACTTTGCCACTGGATTCAAGCAAGCCGGGCTGAAGACGACTGGAATGCCAGAAAACGGTCCTCGGAAGCATGTTTCCGGTCCAGGGAAGACATGGCTTGGCAGTTCGGGCTGGACTGTTCCCATGAGGCACAGTGTGGTATATAAATAAATAATACCGGATCTATTTTTGTCTAGGCATAGCAATAACAGATAGCTCAATAAATAAGAGTCAAGATTCGAGGTAGTAGGAGTTTTGCAGGTTTATTACAGCATAAAGGACAGGAACAGGACAACCTGCACAGGAATAGGATGGCAGAGCCTGACAGGGGGGCCCCGACAGCTGCCGGGCAGGATCTGGGATGAGCGCGCTAACATTTAATAACAATACACGAACTTATATACTAAAACAGTTGCATTACAATACATAAGATAGGCGGAGCAGTGGGTGTGGTCAATAGCAGTCGCGAAAGATAAGGGTGAAAATGGGTGTAACAGGGGCGTATACATAGACATGTGATGCAAACGTAACAGAATATGTCACAAATGGGGCGGAAACATGGAGGGGGCTACCTAAGGAGCCGGGACCTCTAACCTAATGGTGCGCGCAAACTGACAATGACGTGTTACTAGGAGAAGCTGGGGGCTACGAACTCTGTGCTAGGAGCAGAGACTGAAGTCTGGAGAGTCAGGGCGACATGTACCTAAGCAGTATCTAGTATCTGATGTTTAGAGAACATGTTGATAGAATCCAAAAGTTATCGGGGTAAAGGCGAACAGACTCTAAGACTGGAGCATGCATTATTCTTCATGTAGTGCGTGATGAAGAATATTAAATGATCATTAATACAGTATTTCTCTAACATGGAGACGTAAAGGCTAGACTATGATGGTAACTATTGATGCAGTTCAGTAGCTTTAGGAATGCAGAGAAGGAGGACTAACTGATAACTGGAATCATAACATACTCTTGGCAGACTCAGAGGCAGAGCCAGGCTGAACCGGGCACTGCAAGGCAGGAAGTAAGTGAAGGGTCAGGAACACAGGTGGGGGCTGTATCGCTCCTCAGCGAGGCTCAGGAGACAGAAGCTGAATCTGGTGTCCAGGCCCTTTTGAGGCCTAGAAACGGGGACTTTACAATGGAATAACGTGCGCACTGAGAAACGTGGCAACGTAGCTTTACATAGGCCTGATATTCGTAGTATTCACGAGAACTGGAAACTGGCATACTAGAAGTGGGCACAAATATAATTGCGTCTTTAATCGAACATGGGGAATACATATGCATATTAATCATGCACACATAACATATGATGGAGGACGCGTAGGGACACAGAACATGGCAAAATTTACTTTTCCACATTCCCTCCTTGTCACTACGTTTCCATCAGGAAACATCAATATTCATGATACCATCTATCATTTCATACAGTATCATTTGCTCGTCTCGAATTTTCTTGGAACGGGATTTAGAACGGGGCTTGGGACTAGGAATACAAGAGGTAGCACAAATGCCGCAAATCGCAGGGCCACATTGTATACAGAGGCAGCAGCTGAATATGATCGCTACTGCAATACCTAGAAAGGACAAGACTTTCCATCCCCAAGCGGAAATTATATTCCAGAACCAACCGGACCATGTCCAGGTGCCTGGATCTTGGTGTAACATATGGGCAATTTTATGGAGTCTGGTAATAGCTGAATAAACAGACGGTGCGTTATTTGGAATGAAAATGCAGCAACTAGATCCGATGACTCTACAGGCCCCGCCCCTATCGGCCAATATGACGTCAAGGACGAGACGATTCTGTAAAACGACAAATCTCATAGAAGATTGCTCTTCAGTTAAGTTACCTAGGGCAGAGGCAGTCTCATTAACTACTGCTTCAAGGGTTCTGGTTAACCTACGAATTAGCTTACTATTCTGGATAGGTCCTATAAAGAAGAAGAAACCTCTATTGAAATCTGTATACTGTTCTAGAGCAGTTTCAGTATAATCGACAATGGGGGACTCCCTTCTATGTCTAATGTGTACTAGATGTGTGTTTCTATGATAATCAGATGGAGCTAGGAAAACAGGTGGCAGTAGGAAGGCAATGTAACAGGTTCCCTCCCAATCGAGGGGCAGACGAACATATGCGGTCTGACCACAAATAAAATAAGAATGACGTGAAGCTTTGAAAATAGATTTCCCACTGTCACTATATTTGACAATAGTAGTACAATCGCTATGTCCTACATGTACGGAACCATTATTTCGGACACATAATTCGCCTTTAACTGGTAGTACTGAAATAGCAGGTAAGTCTGGAGTGGAATCAGACTGAACATTCAGGACCATGAAATTCGAAGAATAATTACCTAAATTGTAAACTTCGTTTTCTAGATCTAACCCTGTTCTGTGGGGAAGACCTTGCTTGTCTGGGAAACATGTACTGTTAAGGAAAGACATATCTGTTGAGGATGACGTTAACGTGGACCATGCTCCACACGAACCATTATGTGAAAATGGATAAGGAAAGAGTGGCAGAACTCCCTTCGGTGTCTGGAAAGGGGGGAGTCGACCACACACCCAACAATTAGTGGCATTGCTGGTCTGGTGTGAATAATGTAACATGCGGATAAAAGAATTGTTACGCATAGCGAGGCGGTAAGAGAGTTCATGAGGAGGCAGATCACTAAACGTGTGCTCTACTGTAGCATTAGAGGACTTATTTACATGAGAAACTGGAAAATACAGATAAAACGCATAACTGGTGCAGGAAATCATAATACTGAGAAATAATATGAAACATAGAAAAACGATACATCGGATTGAGTTTTGACTAACTCTCTCACTATGGGGGTCTATTTTATACATGTCAGAAACCGGTCTAACCGTTTCACCTAGGGGAGGACTTAGACAATCAAACTGGCTGACTTATTTTACTAGACCTTAACTTAAGCTTATACTCCTGTTGCGGAGTTTTCTCTAACAGGGAAGGGTTCGTAGCAATGTCTTTTGCGGGACAGTCCTTAAGAATAGTACTTTGGCAGTCTTTAAGATCCTCGGAAATGTTCTTTGAAACTGGTTTCAATCCATAAAACCTTTTGATATGCGAAAGATGCACCCAGCCTTTGCGTCCCTCCAACTTCACGGCTGTACGGGTGGCCAGGAGGACCTGTCGGGGCTCCTTCCAGCGAGGCTCCAGCGGACTTGAACGATCGAAAGTTCGCACTAGGACCATGGATCCGGGAACGATTTCATGCGGTGCCACCTCGGTATTGTCTGGAAATGCGGCAGCAACCTGTGAACGACAAGAGTTGAGGGCAGACATCAAGGAAGCTAGGTAATCTGTCAGCATGTTACTTGAAACATCGGTAATACTTCGGGGTCTAGGTGTACCCCACATGTTAGGGGGGCGGCCGAAAACGACCTCATACGGGGACAGACCTGATCTGGAATGTGCGACCATGCGCATATAGAACAGGGCGACCGGCAGAGCTACTAGCCAGTCCACACCTTTCTCTTGACAAACTTTTGCAATTCGAATTTTCAGGGTCTGATTATGTCTCTCTACGAGACCGGCTGCTTCAGGATGGCGTACACAATGGAACTTCCACTGGTACCCTAACAAAAGGGACACGTGTTTCATGAGTTCAGATGAGAATGGCTGGCCGTTGTCAGAATATACGACCCTAGGGAGTCCGTAACGGGGGAAGAACTCACGAACCAACTGCTTGGCAGTGGTCGCGGCTGTGTAGTCTGGAACTGGATATGCCTCCGTCCACCTGGACAAAGCGCATACAACTACAAGGACATACTTGAAACCTCGACATCGCTCCATCTGAATATAATCCATTTGGAGGACTTCAAAAGGGTGGTCAGGAGGCTGGAATCCACCTTGTTCCACCGGGACACTTTTACCTGGATTAAACTGACAACATATCATACAGGTACGGACTTTCTGCTTGGCTGCAGCTCGTAAATGCTTGTTGAACCAAATATTCTAGATACTGTCTAACATAGCTTTTTCTCCTAAATGTGCTGGACTATGTGCGGTATTGATAATGACTTGAACCATGGAGTCGGGGAGAAACCATGTGGCTTTACCCTTTGTTACCCATCCCTGATCTGTCTGGACCCCTCCTTGTTCGGACCATTTCTTGATTTCATCGGGAGTAGCATGTAACTGGATATCTATGACATCTTGAGTAGGGTCTTTGACTGTCATACATGTAATCGGATCTGGAGTGTGTGTCGGTGTCTTATTAACTGAAATGTCTGGTGTCTGAGCTGTAAGCTTGGCTGTGCGATCTGCTAGATCATTACCCTGGGAAATAATGTCAGTAACTTTCGTATGTGCTTTGCACTTCATAATAGCAATGGATGTCGGTAAGTGTATTGCATCTAACAGAGCTTGAATAAGGAGACCATGCTGAATCTTGGTTCCATGAGAAGTCATGAAACCTCTCTCCTGCCAGAGCACTCCGAAGTCGTGTACAACTCCAAATGCGTAACGTGAATCTGTATAAACATTAACTTTCAGGTTCTTGGCGTGTATGCAGGCTTGAGTCAGAGCAACTAGCTCTGCTGCTTGAGCAGACAGGGTGTCAATACGGTGTGTTTCAATAACTTCAGTGTCGGTAGTCACTGCATACGCGGCTACTAGTTCTCCTGTACTAGTTCTCATGCATGAACCATCCACATAAAGTGTCAGGTCGGGATCTGGTAATGGAATATCTGTCAGATCTTGTCTTGGCTTGGTCATAATGTTAACTACTTCCACACAGTCGTGTGTGGCAGGATTCGAAGTAACTGATGGTAACAATGTAGCAGGGTTTAAAACGTTGCAGCGTCTGATTTCTATGTGTGGCTGGAACAGTGTCAATTCATAACCTGTTAAACGTGCAATTGTCAAGTGCTGAGTTTGTGTTCGGTTTAAAAGAACTTCCACGGAGTGTGGAACTTGTACTGTCAGGGAATGTCCTAATACTATGGAATCACTTTGTCTGATAGCAAGTGCTGTGGCTGCAACTGACTTAAGGCACGCAGGCAGAGCCTGGGCTACGGGATCTAGTGTGCTCGAAAAATAAGCACAAGGCTTGTATTGTCCTGCTTGGTCTTGTGTGAGGACAGATAACGCTGTACCTTCGCGTTCTGTGACGAAAAGTGTAAAAGACTTACTGTAGTTCGGTGTTGCTAGAACTGGGGCTTGACATAGGGCTTTCTTTAACTCATTGAAACTAAGTGCATGTTCAGATGTCCAAGGGAGGACAGTCGATACGGCTGCCTCCTGTGTCGTTAACTGTATCAGTGGTTTAGCTAGAAATGCATACTGAGGAATCCATTGTCTGCAATAAGAAGTAAGGCCAATAAAAGCACGTACCTCCTTCTGGGTCCTTGGCTGAGGAAGACTCGCTATTAACTGGATACGGTCTGGTGTCAACTGCCTACCCCTCTTGGACAGTAAGTGTCCCAAGTAGACCACTTGCTGGACACAGAATTGAAGCTTCGAAGGGGACACCTTGTGTCCCATCTCGGCTAGGAAGTACAGAACTGTAAGTGACGCTCGCTCGCAGTCACGTTCAGAACGGGCTGTGATCAGTAGATCATCGACATACTGGAGCAGGGCAGTGTCAGTTGGCATGTGAATGTTGTCTAGTTGTCTCTTGAGTGCTTGACTGTAAATACTAGGACTTTCTGTGAAACCTTGAGGAGCGCGTGTGAACATATAGCTCCTTCCATTTAAACAAAATCCGAAAAGAAACTGGCTGTCTGGATGAATGGGGACACTGAAAAACGCATTCTTGAGGTCTATGACTGAAAAAAATGAGGCTTCGGAATCAATGGCTGTCAATAGGGAAGAGATATCTGGGACAACTGGGTACTGGGGAATAATACATTTGTTAAGCTCTCGGAGATCAATCACTAATCGATATACTGGGGGTGCATTTGGATCAGTACGTTTCATGACTGGAATGATCGGAGAATTACATACATTGGAGTCAGTTTCTACAACTACTCCTTGGGCGATGAGCTCGTCAATAATTTTGGATAAGGCTGCTACAGCCTCAGGTGGCAGTCTGTACTGTCTGATTCGTGGTAACACTACACCTGGCTTGAGAGTCACACGATGGGGTGTGATTTGCATATAACCAACATCAGTTGGACCTTGCGCCCATAGATGCTGCGGAACATTAGACAATCTCGGATCAAAATCTCGTAATACATAGTGACCCTTGAAGTCACGTAGGAACAACCGTATTCCCTCTGGGGAACAGCAAATAACTGCACCTAATTCTTTCAGTGTCTTAATGCCTAATAGATTTTCTGGACATGACTTAGTAAGTAACAGATCAGTAGTGCGGGACAATGGACCTACTTCTAGAGTAACTGGCTTTGATATTTCATTTACAATAGGTTTTCCTGAAAATCCAAGGGAAACATTTCTAGAGCCTGAGAGCGGAGCCCCTGGAACTTCGGCGTGACTTATAGTGGTCCTACTTGCCCCTGTATCAATCAGAAACTTTCTATCTTTCCCTAATACTTGACTATGAACATAGGGACCTTCTTGATCTACAGGTATCTCGATGAGAGGCAAGCCTACCTCCCTCTCTAGGCTGTTTCATGAATACGGTTGATACTCTGGATACTCAGACTGTGCATACTGGTACATCTGCTGTGTAACATGCTGTGTTGCAGCGATAGGCTGCGGTGCTGTAACTGTCTGTGGTGCATTCTGTGACTGAGGAGTCTGTGTAACTTGTTCTTGTCTAGGCGGACGTGGTCTTTCTTTAGTCTTACCGGTAGCTATGTTGTGTTTCAGAACTGCACACTCGTTTATAAAATGACCTGGCTGTTTACAATAATTGCAGTTTCCTTTAACGGGAGCTGCAGGATGACTGGCTTGATTCGGACCCCTTTTCTGACTGTCTTGAGGAACGGATTGTGCAACTAGTACTTTCATTTTCGTGTCTTTCATACGTTTCCTTTCATGTTCTTGTTCTTCTCTGATTCTATTCTGGTGATATTGAAGCATCTGTAACATTTGGGACGGGGTATTAGCTTGCCAGGTACTTTCGACTTTCAAAACTCGGTTTTTAATTTGTGGACTTGAATTCTCGACTAATTTAGTAACAAAAAGATGAGGGTATGATTCGCTACTTGTCTTGAGGCCACTGTTTATGGTAAAACATTTCTCAAATCTGGAATAATAATCACTAATATCTTCATCTTGTTTCTGTTTACATGCCGAGATTGCATCCCAGTCTTCTTTTCTAGTTGTCAATAATCTAGGCAAAACTTGTATTAATAATTCTGGTAATTCTTTACATTTATCTCCAAGACCGGTACCTGGTACTCGTGCCTTATCTTCGGCTTCTAGAACTGCCCAATCGATCTTTTTCTCTCCCACCTCCCATTCTTTTTCTTTGAGTTTCTCATATACCCCTGCGGGCAACAAGACTTTTAACATTTTAATGATATCTGGATACGTGTATTCTCCCATACGGAGCATGTCTTTTAATTCTCGGTGGAACCCTGCTGGATCTTTATCATGACAGGGAATTAACTTTTTCATCTCTAAGAGTTCCATCTTTGTGATCGGGGTGTAAACAAACACTCGTTGCATTTCACCATCTGTTGTCCTAACTGGGTGTACTTCTCGTAACGGATTCTGTCTGTCTATGTAAAACGGTTTACTTTCTGGAGGTGAGACATGAACAAAATGCGGGTTCAGGAACGTTCTATATTTGTGGCGCTGTTCTAGAATGACGCTAATTAAATCGGTACCTAAACCTTTCCATCTATACTGGAGTAACTCGTTCAGGACATCGTGTAACGGACCTGGATCAGAATGTTGACCCTCATACAGAGTAATGAGGTGCTGGATCATATACATACCCACCAGTCGCTGCTCGGCTGGGGGCAATTTCAGGAACATTTGTGCCACTATTTCGTCTGGAAAAGTGGTAGAATCAGTAATCCATCGGACTGCTGATCGGACTAGTTCTTGTTCATGCATAGTACTTAACTCGCTATAACCGATTCGTGATTTCAGAATATGATCGGTAGCTTGAAATACTTGTTCTAGAGAACCTTGTTCTGGTGCTGGATGATGTAAAACTGACTTGTGTTCTAGGCGTAAATGGCGATCTGGAAATCTAGATTTTCCTACATACGCTATTCTGGCGGGATTCTCGTCCTCTACCTCTTCAGTAGAAGAGTCATTTTCTTTCTCGCTTACTTGTGCTGCTTTACGTTGTTCGTGTATCCTTATTATTTCTTTACGAATCTTCTTGTACATACTCTCTATACTACTGATAGTCTTGTGTTTACCCTCGGCTATATTATCACTCCACCTTGTCAGAATTTTCATTTCGGCCGGATCTTTAGTCGGGTAATCTTGTTCTCTTATTAGACAATTAATCAGGAACTTTAATAACATGAGCTGGATCTCAGCTTTCCTTTGAGACATGGCTTCGCCAATACTTTCTGGATCATCCCCTGTACGGATGAAACGATATATTCTGTCTAGATCTCCTTTCATATCTGGTAGGGTGTCTAAATACCCGGTCACCCGTCTTACACGGATGGAATATATTACTGTACTATCATCACCTGCAACTGGATCATAGCGGCATTCAGTGAGAGCTCGTCGGATTTCTGCAACGGACTTAAATTTGGGCGTACGTTGTAACGCACATTCATGTAACTCGGCCAACGTTCTACGTTGGTGCGGTGGCGGGGTACCAGGAGGACCTCCTCCTGCGGCCCCTAAACTGGAATCGTCGACTGATACTCTTCGTACCAGCGCGGCGGGAAATTGTAATGTAGGCTGGACCGGGGGTACCATAGCAGGTACTCCGGTGTCTGGAGGAGCAGGATTTACATTATTTACAGGAGCTGGCGGAACAGGATTTGCATATTCTGGGACTGTGTCGTCCAAATAGGACGAGATGAAAATATCAGCTGCGGTCGGTTTGTGACGTACCTTGGTCGGAACTAATGGTGGCGGAAAATTACTGGATGCCTCCGGGGTCGCTTTTGGCAAGCCCTCGGCAAGAAGAGGATACATACCCTTAATAAGAGCATGCCTCTGTCTGTCTGACTGTTCGGTTTTAACTCGTTCACCAATCTCGATTAATTCCCTTTCTTGGGCCCGCTCTAAGGATTCTCTACTTAGTTCTGACTTTCTGATTTCTTTTTCGGTTCTTTTATGAGATTCTTTGCGCCATAACTCGATGGCATCTTTCTGTGACTGTCTGGCTTTCTTTTTCCATAATGCTTCTTCTACTCGCATGATGCACTCGGCATCCCATGTGCCTGATACAGGCCATCTATACTTTTCTTCTAACTGTTTGGTATACTCTACCCATAAATCTAGATATAATATGGCACTTATGCCATGCTTTTGATCCATAAAATGACCTGGACTGTCCCTAGGCGGAACAGGAACTGCTGCTTCTAGCAGACCTTTTCTGGTTTTTAACTGACGCAGTTTTGAAAAGAGCGGCATGACTGAACTATAATCTGGACACAACACAATACACAATAAACACGATAATTACTTCACACTCATACCACGACATTAAAATACATAAATAACATTCAGAATAACAGTTCGAACAGAATACTACCTGGAATACGGAAAACAGAATACATGAATTTTCTCGAGAACAGAACTGACTAGAACAGAAACTAGATGCACTGCTGAAACAGTACGGAACTTACCGGTCTCATACAGAGACACGTCAGGACCCGCATCCACCGAAGTGGACACTTCGTTTTGTGGGTCTGTGTACCACCAATCCCACGGACCAGAGTCAATTAGATTGACCCTGTCTAGATACTACCCCAGCAACGGTACTCACCGGGCAGCAAGAACGGAAGGCCTCGGACTGGACTGGACTGCTTCGACGCCGAACGGACGAACTTCAAACTTCTGTTACGGGTGGGCCTCCGGATACCTCGGACCTTGGACTCTCGGCTTGGGCTCTGGTCGGGACTCGCCGCGTTCCTCCACCGTCTCGTCTGGATGCTGGACCGCCTCCTCCGTCTCCTCCGTGGGCCTGAGGGACACTTGAAGCAGAAATATCTGCCGGTGCGCAGAAGAGTTCCGTCACGACTGCAGAGGGTCAGGGGGCCGGCGTGGCTTCACCGACGCGTGGGGAAAGGGCAAGTCCCTGTTCGGGCGCCATTATGTGGTATATAAATAAATAATACCGGATCTATTTTTGTCTAGGCATAGCAATAACAGATAGCTCAATAAATAAGAGTCAAGATTCGAGGTAGTAGGAGTTTTGCAGGTTTATTACAGCATAAAGGACAGGAACAGGACAACCTGCACAGGAATAGGATGGCAGAGCCTGACAGGGGGGCCCGACAGCTGCCGGGCAGGATCTGGGATGAGCGCGCTAACATTTAATAACAATACACGAACTTATATACTAAAACAGTTGCATTACAATACATACGATAGGCGGAGCAGTGGGTGTGGTCAATAGCAGTCGCGAAAGATAAGGGTGAAAATGGGTGTAACAGGGGCGTATACATAGACATGTGATGCAAACGTAACAGAATATGTCACAAATGGGGCGGAAACATGGAGGGGGCTACCTAAGGAGCCGGGACCTCTAACCTAATGGTGCGCGCAAACTGACAATGACGTGTTACTAGGAGAAGCTGGGGGCTACGAACTCTGTGCTAGGAGCAGAGACTGAAGTCTGGAGAGTCAGGGCGACATGTACCTAAGCAGTATCTAGTATCTGATGTTTAGAGAACATGTTGATAGAATCCAAAAGTTATCGGGGTAAAGGCGAACAGACTCTAAGACTGGAGCATGCATTATTCTTCATGTAGTGCGTGATGAAGAATATTAAATGATCATTAATACAGTATTTCTCTAACATGGAGACGTAAAGGCTAGACTATGATGGTAACTATTGATGCAGTTCAGTAGCTTTAGGAATGCAGAGAAGGAGGACTAACTGATAACTGGAATCATAACATACTCTTGGCAGACTCAGAGGCAGAGCCAGGCTGAACCGGGCACTGCAAGGCAGGAAGTAAGTGAAGGGTCAGGAACACAGGTGGGGGCTGTATCGCTCCTCAGCGAGGCTCAGGAGACAGAAGCTGAATCTGGTGTCCAGGCCCTTTTGAGGCCTAGAAACGGGGACTTTACAATGGAATAACGTGCGCACTGAGAAACGTGGCAACGTAGCTTTACATAGGCCTGATATTCGTAGTATTCACGAGAACTGGAAACTGGCATACTAGAAGTGGGCACAAATATAATTGCGTCTTTAATCGAACATGGGGAATACATATGCATATTAATCATGCACACATAACATATGATGGAGGACGCGTAGGGACACAAAACATGGCAAAATTTACTTTTCCACATTCCACAGACTGATTTGCATATAGCCATGTCTCAACTGGGGTGGCAGAGTGGGCTAAAGAACGGTGATGGATTAAACCCAGATCTTTTGACTGGGTGTGAGTGTTTGATTGATTCAGATGCTCCGTCCATCACCACCCTCTTTTGTACCGCTTTTGGCTGCCATAAATGTGGCAGGGTATGCTCAGACGTGAGTCCCTTGCTCACTTTGCCACTGGATTCAAGCAAGCCGGGCTGAAGACGGCTGGAATGCCAGAAACCGGTCCTCGGAAGCTTGTTTCCGGTCCAGGGAAGACATGGCTTGGCAGTTCAGGCTGGACTGTTCCCATGAGGCACAGGGTCAGACTGATTTGCATATAGCCATGTCTGAACTGGGGTGGCAGAGTGGGCTAAAGAACGGTGATGGATTAAACCCAGATCTTTTGACTGGGTGTGAGTGTTTGATTGATTCAGATGCTCCGTCCATCACCACCCCCTTTTGTACCGCTTTTGGCCGCCATAAGTGTGGCAGGGTATGCTCAGACGTGAGTCCCTTGCTCACTTTGCCACTGGATTCAAGCAAGCCGGGCTGAAGACGGCTGGAATGCCAGAAACCGGTCCTCGGAAGCTTGTTTCCGGTCCAGGGAAGACATGGCTTGGCAGTTCGGGCTGGACTGTTCCCATGAGGCACAGGGTCAGACTGATTTGCATATAGCCATGTCTGAACTGAGGTGGCAGAGTGGGCTAAAGAACGGTGAAGGATTAAACCCAGATCTTTTGACTGGGTGTGAGTGTTTGATTGATTCAGATGCTCCGTCCATCACCACCCCCTTTTGTACCGCTTTTGGCTGCCATAAATGTGGCAGGGTATGCTCAGACGTGAGTCCCTAGCTCACTTTGCCACTGAATTCAAGCAAGCCGGGCTGAAGACGGCTGGAATGCCAGAAACCGGTCCTCGGAAGCTTGTTTCCGGTCCAGGGAAGACATGGCTTGGCAGTTCGGGCTGGACTGTTCCCATGAGGCACAGGGTCAGACTGATTTGCATATAGCCATGTCGGAACTGGGGTGGCAGAGTGGGCTAAAGAACGGTGATGGATTAAACCCAGATCTTTTGACTGGGTGTGAGTGTTTGATTGATTCAGATGCTCCGTCCATCACCACCCCCTTTTGTACCGCTTTTGGCCACCATAAGTGTGGCAGGGTATGCTCAGACGTGAGTCCCTTGCTCACTTTGCCACTGGATTCAAGCAAGCCGGGCTGAAGACGGCTGGAATGCCAGAAACCGGTCCTCGGAAGCTTGTTTCCGGTCCAGGGAAGACATGGCTTGGCAGTTCGGGCTGGACTGTTCCCATGAGGCACAGGGTCAGACTGATTTGCATATAGCCATGTCTGAACTGGGGTGGCAGAGTGGGCTAAAGAACGTTGATGGATTAAACCCAGATCTTTTGACTGGGTGTGAGTGTTTGATTGATTCAGATGCTCCGTCCATCACCACCCCCTTTTGTACCGCTTATACCCGCCATAAGTCTGGCAGGGTATGCTCAGACGTGAGTCCCTTGCTCACTTTGCCACTGGATTCAAGCAAGCCAGGCTGAAGACGGCTGGAATGCCAGAAACCGGTCCTCGGAAGCTTGTTTCCGGTCCAGGGAAGACATGGCTTGGCAGTTCGGGCTGGACTGTTCCCATGAGGCACAGGGTCAGACTGATTTGCATATAGCCATGTCTGGACTGGGGTGGCAGAGTAGGCAAAAGAACGGTGATGGATTAAACCCAGATCTTTTGACTGGGTATGAGTGTTTGATTGATTCAGATGCTCCGTCCATCACCACCCCCTTTTGTACCACTTTTGGCCACCATAAGTGTGGCAGGGTATGCTCAGACGAGAGTCCCTTGCTCACTTTGCCACTGGATTCAGGCAAGCCGGGCTGAAGACGGCTGGAATGCCAGAAACCAGTCCTCGGAAGCTTGTTTCCGGTCCATGGAAGACATGGCTTGGCAGTTCGGGCTGGACTGTTCCCATGAGGCACAGGGTCAGACTGATTTGCATATAGCCATGTCTGAACTGAGGTGGCAGAGTGGGCTAAAGAACGGTGAAGGATTAAAGCCAGACCTTTTGACTGGGTGTGAGTGTTTGATTGATTCAGATGCTCCGTCCATCATCACCCCCTTTTGTACCGCTTTTGGCCGCCATAAGTGTGGCAGGGTATGCTCAGACGTGAGTCCCTTGCTCACTTTGCCACTGGATTCAAGCAAGCCGGGCTGAAGACGGCTGGAATGCCAGAAACCGGTCCTCGGAAGCTTGTTTCCGGTCCAGGGAAGACATGGCTTGGCAGTTCGGGCTGGACTGTTCCCATGAGGCACAGGGTCAGACTGATTTGCATATAGCCATGTCTGAACTGGGGTGGCAGAGTGGGCTAAAGAACGGTGATGGATTAAACCCAGATCTTTTGACTGGGTGTGAGTGTTTGATTGATTCAGATGCTCCGTCCATCACCACCCACTTTTGTACAGCTTTTGGCCGTGATAAGTGTGGCAGGGTATGCTCAGACGTGAGTCCCTTGCTCACTTTGCCACTGGATTCAAGCAAGCCGGCTGAAGACGGCTGGAATGCCAGAAACCGGTCCTCGGAAGCTTGTTTCCGGTCCAGGGAAGACATGGCTTGGCAGTTCGGGCTGGACTGTTCCCATGAGGCACAGGGTCAGACTGATTTGCATATAGCCATGTCTGAACTGGGGTGGCAGAGTGGGCTAAAGAACGGTGATGGATTAAACCCAGATCTTTTGACTGGGTGTGAGTGTTTGATTGATTCAGATGCTCCGTCCATCACCACCCCCTTTTGTACCGCTTTTGGCTGCCATAAATGTGGCAGGGTATGCTCAGACGTGAGTCCCTTGCTCACTTTGCCACTGGATTCAAGCAAGCCGGGCTGAAGACGGCTGGAATGCCAGAAACCGGTCCTCGGAAGCTTGTTTCCGGTCCAGGGAAGACATGGCTTGGCAGTTCGGGCTGGACTGTTCCCATGAGGCACAGGGTCAGACTGATTTGCATATAGCCATGTCTGAATTGGGGTGGCAGAGTGGGCTAAAGAACGTTGATGGATTAAACCCAGATCTTTTGACTGGGTGTGAGTGCTTGATTGATTCAGATGCTCCGTCCATCACCACCCCCTTTTGTACCGCTTTTACCCGCCATAAGTCTGGCAGGGTATGCTCAGACGTGAGTCCCTTGCTCACTTTGCCACTGGATTCAAGCAAGCCGGGCTGAAGACGGCTGGAATGCCAGAAACCGGTCCTCGGAAGCTTGTTTCCGGTCCAGGGAAGACATGGCTTGGCAGTTCGGGCTGGATTGTTCCCATGAGGCACAGGGTCAGACTGATTTGCATATAGCCATGTCTGGACTGGGGTGGCAGAGTAGGCAAAAGAACGGTGATGGATTAAACCCAGATCTTTTGACTGGGTATGAGTGTTTGATTGATTCAGATGCTCCGTCTATCACCACCCCCTTTTGTACCACTTTTGGCCACCATAAGTGTGGCAGGGTATGCTCAGACGTGAGTCCCTTGCTCACTTTGCCACTGGATTCTGGCAAGCCGGGCTGAAGACGGCTGGAATGCCAGAAACCAGTCCTCGGAAGCTTGTTTCCGGTCCATGGAAGACATGGCTTGGCAGTTCGGGCTGGACTGTTCCCATGAGGCACAGGGTCAGACTGATTTGCATATAGCCATGTCTGAACTGAGGTGGCAGAGTGGGCTAAAGAACGGTGAAGGATTAAACCCAGATCTTTTGACTGGGTGTGAGTGTTTGATTGATTCAGATGCTCCGTCCATCACCACCCCCTTTTGTACCGCTTTTGGCTGCCATAAATGTGGCAGGGTATGCTCAGACGTGAGTCCCTAGCTCACTTTGCCACTGAATTCAAGCAAGCCGGGCTGAAGACGGCTGGAATGCCAGAAACCGGTCCTCGGAAGCTTGTTTCCGGTCCAGGGAAGACATGGCTTGGCAGTTCGGGCTGGACTGTTCCCATGAGGCACAGGGTCAGACTGATTTGCATATAGCCATGTCGGAACTGGGGTGGCAGAGTGGGCTAAAGAACGGTGATGGATTAAACCCAGATCTTTTGACTGGGTGTGAGTGTTTGATTGATTCAGATGCTCCGTCCATCACCACCCCCTTTTGTACCGCTTTTGGCCACCATAAGTGTGGCAGGGTATGCTCAGACGTGAGTCCCTTGCTCACTTTGCCACTGGATTCAAGCAAGCCGGGCTGAAGACGGCTGGAATGCCAGAAACCGGTCCTCGGAAGCTTGTTTCCGGTCCAGGGAAGACATGGCTTGGCAGTTCGGGCTGGACTGTTCCCATGAGGCACAGGGTCAGACTGATTTGCATATAGCCATGTCTGAACTGGGGTGGCAGAGTGGGCTAAAGAACGTTGATGGATTAAACCCAGATCTTTTGACTGGGTGTGAGTGTTTGATTGATTCAGATGCTCCGTCCATCACCACCCCCTTTTGTACCGCTTATACCCGCCATAAGTCTGGCAGGGTATGCTCAGACGTGAGTCCCTTGCTCACTTTGCCACTGGATTCAAGCAAGCCAGGCTGAAGACGGCTGGAATGCCAGAAACCGGTCCTCGGAAGCTTGTTTCCGGTCCAGGGAAGACATGGCTTGGCAGTTCGGGCTGGACTGTTCCCATGAGGCACAGGGTCAGACTGATTTGCATATAGCCATGTCTGGACTGGGGTGGCAGAGTAGGCAAAAGAACGGTGATGGATTAAACCCAGATCTTTTGACTGGGTATGAGTGTTTGATTGATTCAGATGCTCCGTCCATCACCACCCCCTTTTGTACCACTTTTGGCCACCATAAGTGTGGCAGGGTATGCTCAGACGAGAGTCCCTTGCTCACTTTGCCACTGGATTCAGGCAAGCCGGGCTGAAGACGGCTGGAATGCCAGAAACCAGTCCTCGGAAGCTTGTTTCCGGTCCATGGAAGACATGGCTTGGCAGTTCGGGCTGGACTGTTCCCATGAGGCACAGGGTCAGACTGATTTGCATATAGCCATGTCTGAACTGAGGTGGCAGAGTGGGCTAAAGAACGGTGAAGGATTAAAGCCAGACCTTTTGACTGGGTGTGAGTGTTTGATTGATTCAGATGCTCCGTCCATCATCACCCCCTTTTGTACCGCTTTTGGCCGCCATAAGTGTGGCAGGGTATGCTCAGACGTGAGTCCCTTGCTCACTTTGCCACTGGATTCAAGCAAGCCGGGCTGAAGACGGCTGGAATGCCAGAAACCGGTCCTCGGAAGCTTGTTTCCGGTCCAGGGAAGACATGGCTTGGCAGTTCGGGCTGGACTGTTCCCATGAGGCACAGGGTCAGACTGATTTGCATATAGCCATGTCTGAACTGGGGTGGCAGAGTGGGCTAAAGAACGGTGATGGATTAAACCCAGATCTTTTGACTGGGTGTGACTGTTTGATTGATTCAGATGCTCCGTCCATCACCACCCACTTTTGTACAGCTTTTGGCCGTGATAAGTGTGGCAGGGTATGCTCAGACGTGAGTCCCTTGCTCACTTTGCCACTGGATTCAAGCAAGCCGGCTGAAGACGGCTGGAATGCCAGAAACCGGTCCTCGGAAGCTTGTTTCCGGTCCAGGGAAGACATGGCTTGGCAGTTCGGGCTGGACTGTTCCCATGAGGCACAGGGTCAGACTGATTTGCATATAGCCATGTCTGAACTGGGGTGGCAGAGTGGGCTAAAGAACGGTGATGGATTAAACCCAGATCTTTTGACTGGGTGTGAGTGTTTGATTGATTCAGATGCTCCGTCCATCACCACCCCCTTTTGTACCGCTTTTGGCCGCCATAAGTGTGGCAGGGTATGCTCAGACGTGAGTCCTTTGCTCACTTTGCCACTGGATTCAGGCAAGCCGGGCTGAAGACGGCTGGAATGCCAGAAACCGGTCCTCGGAAGCTTGTTTCCGGTCCAAGGAAGACATGGTTTGTTAGTTCGGGGTGGACTGTTCCCATAAGGCACAGGGTCAGACTGATTTGCATATAGCCATGTCTGAACTGGGGTTGCAGAGTGGGCTAAAGAACGGTGATGTATTAAACCCAGATCTTTTGACTGGGTGTGAGTGTTTGATTGATTCAGATGCTCCGTCCATCACCACCCCCTTTTGTACCGCTTTTGGCCGCCATAAGTGTGGCAGGGTATGCTCAGACGTGAGTCCCATGCTCACTTTGCCACTGGATTCAAGCAAGCCGGGCTGAAGACGGCTGGAATGCCAGAAACCGGTCCTCGGAAGCTTGTTTCCGGTCCAGGGAAGACATGGCTTGGCAGCTCGGGCTGGACTGTTCCCATGAGGCACAGGGTCAGACTGATTTGCATATAGCCATGTCTGAACTGGGGTGGCAGAGTGGGCTAAAGAATGGTGATGGATTAAACCCAGATCTTTTGACTGGGTGTGAGTGTTTGATTGATTCAGATGCTCCGTCCATCACCACCCCCTTTTGTACCGCTTTTGGCCGCCATAAGTGTGGCAGGGTATGCTCAGACGTGAGTCCTTTGCTCACTTTGCCACTGGATTCAGGCAAGCCGGGCTGAAGACGGCTGGAATGCCAGAAACCGGTCCTCGGAAGCTTGTTTCCGGTCCAAGGAAGACATGGTTTGTTAGTTCGGGGTGGACTGTTCCCATAAGGCACAGGGTCAGACTGATTTGCATATAGCCATGTCTGAACTGGGGTGGCAGAGTGGGCTAAAGAACGGTGATGGATTAAAGCCAGATCTTTTGACTGGGTGTGAGTGTTTGATTGATTCAGATGCTCCGTCCATCACCACCCCTTTTTGTACCGCTTTTTGCCGCCATAAGTGTGGCAGAGTATGCTCAGACGTAAGTCCCTTGCTCACTTTGCCACTGGATTCAAGCAAGCCGGGCTGAAGACGGCTTGAATGCCAGAAACCGGTCCTCGGAAGCTTGTTTCCGGTCCAGGGAAGACATGGCTTGGCAGTTCCGGCTGGACTGTTCCCATGAGGCACAGGGTCAGACTGATTTGCATATAGCCATGTCTGAACTGGGGTGGCAGAGTGGGCTAAAGAACAGTGATACCCAGATCTTTTGACTGAGTGTGAGTGCTTGATTGATTCAGATGCTCCGTCCATCACAACCCACTTTTGTACAGCTTTTGGCCGCCATAAGTGTGGCAGGGTATGCTCAGACGTGAGTCCCTTGCTCACTTTGCCACTGGATTCAAGCAAGCCGGGCTGAAGACGACTGGAATGCCAGAAAACGGTCCTCGGAAGCATGTTTCCGGTCCAGGGAAGACATGGCTTGGCAGTTCGGGCTGGACTGTTCCCATGAGGCACAGGGTCAGACTGATTTGCATATAGCCATGTCTCAACTGGGGTGGCAGAGTGGGCTAAAGAACGGTGATGGATTAAACCCAGATCTTTTGACTGGGTGTGAGTGTTTGATTGATTCAGATGCTCCGTCCATCACCACCCTCTTTTGTACCGCTTTTGGCTGCCATAAATGTGGCAGGGTATGCTCAGACGTGAGTCCCTTGCTCACTTTGCCACTGGATTCAAGCAAGCCGGGCTGAAGACGGCTGGAATGCCAGAAACCGGTCCTCGGAAGCTTGTTTCCGGTCCAGGGAAGACATGGCTTGGCAGTTCAGGCTGGACTGTTCCCATGAGGCACAGGGTCAGACTGATTTGCATATAGCCATGTCTGAACTGGGGTGGCAGAGTGGGCTAAAGAACGGTGATGGATTAAACCCAGATCTTTTGACTGGGTGTGAGTGTTTGATTGATTCAGATGCTCCGTCCATCACCACCCCCTTTTGTACCGCTTTTGGCCGCCATAAGTGTGGCAGGGTATGCTCAGACGTGAGTCCCTTGCTCACTTTGCCACTGGATTCAAGCAAGCCGGGCTGAAGACGGCTGGAATGCCAGAAACCGGTCCTCGGAAGCTTGTTTCCGGTCCAGGGAAGACATGGCTTGGCAGTTCAGGCTGGACTGTTCCCATGAGGCACAGGGTCAGACTGATTTGCATATAGCCATGTCTGAACTGGGGTGGCAGAGTGGGCTAAAGAACGGTGATGGATTAAACCCAGATCTTTTGACTGGGTGTGAGTGTTTGATTGATTCAGATGCTCCGTCCATCACCACCCCCTTTTGTACCGCTTTTGGCCGCCATAAGTGTGGCAGGGTATGCTCAGACGTGAGTCCCTTGCTCACTTTGCCACTGGATTCAAGCAAGCCGGGCTGAAGACGGCTGGAATGCCAGAAACCGGTCCTCGGAAGCTTGTTTCCGGTCCAGGGAAGACATGGCTTGGCAGTTCGGGCTGGACTGTTCCCATGAGGCACAGGGTCAGACTGATTTGCATATAGCCATGTCTGAACTGAGGTGGCAGAGTGGGCTAAAGAACGGTGAAGGATTAAACCCAGATCTTTTGACCGGGTGTGAGTGTTTGATTGATTCAGATGCTCCGTCCATCACCACCCCCTTTTGTACCGCTTTTGGCTGCCATAAATGTGGCAGGGTATGCTCAGACGTGAGTCCCTAGCTCACTTTGCCACTGAATTCAAGCAAGCCGGGCTGAAGACGGCTGGAATGCCAGAAACCGGTCCTCGGAAGCTTGTTTCCGGTCCAGGGAAGACATGGCTTGGCAGTTCGGGCTGGACTGTTCCCATGAGGCACAGGGTCAGACTGATTTGCATATAGCCATGTCGGAACTGGGGTGGCAGAGTGGGCTAAAGAACGGTGATGGATTAAACCCAGATCTTTTGACTGGGTGTGAGTGTTTGATTGATTCAGATGCTCCGTCCATCACCACCCCCTTTTGTACCGCTTTTGGCCACCATAAGTGTGGCAGGGTATGCTCAGACGTGAGTCCCTTGCTCACTTTGCCACTGGATTCAAGCAAGCCGGGCTGAAGACGGCTGGAATGCCAGAAACCGGTCCTCGGAAGCTTGTTTCCGGTCCAGGGAAGACATGGCTTGGCAGTTCGGGCTGGACTGTTCCCATGAGGCACAGGGTCAGACTGATTTGCATATAGCCATGTCTGAACTGGGGTGGCAGAGTGGGCTAAAGAACGTTGATGGATTAAACCCAGATCTTTTGACTGGGTGTGAGTGTTTGATTGATTCAGATGCTCCATCCATCACCACCCCCTTTTGTACCGCTTATACCCGCCATAAGTCTGGCAGGGTATGCTCAGACGTGAGTCCCTTGCTCACTTTGCCACTGGATTCAAGCAAGCCAGGCTGAAGACGGCTGGAATGCCAGAAACCGGTCCTCGGAAGCTTGTTTCCGGTCCAGGGAAGACATGGCTTGGCAGTTCGGGCTGGACTGTTCCCATGAGGCACAGGGTCAGACTGATTTGCATATAGCCATGTCTGGACTGGGGTGGCAGAGTAGGCAAAAGAACGGTGATGGATTAAACCCAGATCTTTTGACTGGGTATGAGTGTTTGATTGATTCAGATGCTCCGTCCATCACCACCCCCTTTTGTACCACTTTTGGCCACCATAAGTGTGGCAGGGTATGCTCAGACGAGAGTCCCTTGCTCACTTTGCCACTGGATTCAGGCAAGCCGGGCTGAAGACGGCTGGAATGCCAGAAACCAGTCCTCGGAAGCTTGTTTCCGGTCCATGGAAGACATGGCTTGGCAGTTCGGGCTGGACTGTTCCCATGAGGCACAGGGTCAGACTGATTTGCATATAGCCATGTCTGAACTGAGGTGGCAGAGTGGGCTAAAGAACGGTGAAGGATTAAAGCCAGACCTTTTGACTGGGTGTGAGTGTTTGATTGATTCAGATGCTCCGTCCATCATCACCCCCTTTTGTACCGCTTTTGGCCGCCATAAGTGTGGCAGGGTATGCTCAGACGTGAGTCCCTTGCTCACTTTGCCACTGGATTCAAGCAAGCCGGGCTGAAGACGGCTGGAATGCCAGAAACCGGTCCTCGGAAGCTTGTTTCCGGTCCAGGGAAGACATGGCTTGGCAGTTCGGGCTGGACTGTTCCCATGAGGCACAGGGTCAGACTGATTTGCATATAGCCATGTCTGAACTGGGGTGGCAGAGTGGGCTAAAGAACGGTGATGGATTAAACCCAGATCTTTTGACTGGGTCTGACTGTTTGATTGATTCAGATGCTCCGTCCATCACCACCCACTTTTGTACAGCTTTTGGCCGTGATAAGTGTGGCAGGGTATGCTCAGACGTGAGTCCCTTGCTCACTTTGCCACTGGATTCAAGCAAGCCGGCTGAAGACGGCTGGAATGCCAGAAACCGGTCCTCGGAAGCTTGTTTCCGGTCCAGGGAAGACATGGCTTGGCAGTTCGGGCTGGACTGTTCCCATGAGGCACAGGGTCAGACTGATTTGCATATAGCCATGTCTGAACTGGGGTGGCAGAGTGGGCTAAAGAACGGTGATGGATTAAACCCAGATCTTTTGACTGGGTGTGAGTGTTTGATTGATTCAGATGCTCCGTCCATCACCACCCCCTTTTGTACCGCTTTTGGCTGCCATAAATGTGGCAGGGTATGCTCAGACGTGAGTCCCTTGCTCACTTTGCCACTGGATTCAAGCAAGCCGGGCTGAAGACGGCTGGAATGCCAGAAACCGGTCCTCGGAAGCTTGTTTCCGGTCCAGGGAAGACATGGCTTGGCAGTTCGGGCTGGACTGTTCCCATGAGGCACAGGGTCAGACTGATTTGCATATAGCCATGTCTGAATTGGGGTGGCAGAGTGGGCTAAAGAACGTTGATGGATTAAACCCAGATCTTTTGACTGGGTGTGAGTGCTTGATTGATTCAGATGCTCCGTCCATCACCACCCCCTTTTGTACCGCTTTTACCCGCCATAAGTCTGGCAGGGTATGCTCAGACGTGAGTCCCTTGCTCACTTTGCCACTGGATTCAAGCAAGCCGGGCTGAAGACGGCTGGAATGCCAGAAACCGGTCCTCGGAAGCTTGTTTCCGGTCCAGGGAAGACATGGCTTGGCAGTTCGGGCTGGATTGTTCCCATGAGGCACAGGGTCAGACTGATTTGCATATAGCCATGTCTGGACTGGGGTGGCAGAGTAGGCAAAAGAACGGTGATGGATTAAACCCAGATCTTTTGACTGGGTATGAGTGTTTGATTGATTCAGATGCTCCGTCTATCACCACCCCCTTTTGTACCACTTTTGGCCACCATAAGTGTGGCAGGGTATGCTCAGACGTGAGTCCCTTGCTCACTTTGCCACTGGATTCTGGCAAGCCGGGCTGAAGACGGCTGGAATGCCAGAAACCAGTCCTCGGAAGCTTGTTTCCGGTCCATGGAAGACATGGCTTGGCAGTTCGGGCTGGACTGTTCCCATGAGGCACAGGGTCAGACTGATTTGCATATAGCCATGTCTGAACTGAGGTGGCAGAGTGGGCTAAAGAACGGTGAAGGATTAAACCCAGATCTTTTGACTGGGTGTGAGTGTTTGATTGATTCAGATGCTCCGTCCATCACCACCCCCTTTTGTACCGCTTTTGGCTGCCATAAATGTGGCAGGGTATGCTCAGACGTGAGTCCCTAGCTCACTTTGCCACTGAATTCAAGCAAGCCGGGCTGAAGAAGGCTGGAATGCCAGAAACCGGTCCTCGGAAGCTTGTTTCCGGTCCAGGGAAGACATGGCTTGGCAGTTCGGGCTGGACTGTTCCCATGAGGCACAGGGTCAGACTGATTTGCATATAGCCATGTCGGAACTGGGGTGGCAGAGTGGGCTAAAGAACGGTGATGGATTAAACCCAGATCTTTTGACTGGGTGTGAGTGTTTGATTGATTCAGATGCTCCGTCCATCACCACCCCCTTTTGTACCGCTTTTGGCCACCATAAGTGTGGCAGGGTATGCTCAGACGTGAGTCCCTTGCTCACTTTGCCACTGGATTCAAGCAAGCCGGGCTGAAGACGGCTGGAATGCCAGAAACCGGTCCTCGGAAGCTTGTTTCCGGTCCAGGGAAGACATGGCTTGGCAGTTCGGGCTGGACTGTTCCCATGAGGCACAGGGTCAGACTGATTTGCATATAGCCATGTCTGAACTGGGGTGGCAGAGTGGGCTAAAGAACGTTGATGGATTAAACCCAGATCTTTTGACTGGGTGTGAGTGTTTGATTGATTCAGATGCTCCGTCCATCACCACCCCCTTTTGTACCGCTTATACCCGCCATAAGTCTGGCAGGGTATGCTCAGACGTGAGTCCCTTGCTCACTTTGCCACTGGATTCAAGCAAGCCAGGCTGAAGACGGCTGGAATGCCAGAAACCGGTCCTCGGAAGCTTGTTTCCGGTCCAGGGAAGACATGGCTTGGCAGTTCGGGCTGGACTGTTTCCATGAGGCACAGGGTCAGACTGATTTGCATATAGCCATGTCTGGACTGGGGTGGCAGAGTAGGCAAAAGAACGGTGATGGATTAAACCCAGATCTTTTGACTGGGTATGAGTGTTTGATTGATTCAGATGCTCCGTCCATCACCACCCCCTTTTGTACCACTTTTGGCCACCATAAGTGTGGCAGGGTATGCTCAGACGAGAGTCCCTTGCTCACTTTGCCACTGGATTCAGGCAAGCCGGGCTGAAGACGGCTGGAATGCCAGAAACCAGTCCTCGGAAGCTTGTTTCCGGTCCATGGAAGACATGGCTTGGCAGTTCGGGCTGGACTGTTCCCATGAGGCACAGGGTCAGACTGATTTGCATATAGCCATGTCTGAACTGAGGTGGCAGAGTGGGCTAAAGAACGGTGAAGGATTAAAGCCAGACCTTTTGACTGGGTGTGAGTGTTTGATTGATTCAGATGCTCCGTCCATCATCACCCCCTTTTGTACCGCTTTTGGCCGCCATAAGTGTGGCAGGGTATGCTCAGACGTGAGTCCCTTGCTCACTTTGCCACTGGATTCAAGCAAGCCGGGCTGAAGACGGCTGGAATGCCAGAAACCGGTCCTCGGAAGCTTGTTTCCGGTCCAGGGAAGACATGGCTTGGCAGTTCGGGCTGGACTGTTCCCATGAGGCACAGGGTCAGACTGATTTGCATATAGCCATGTCTGAACTGGGGTGGCAGAGTGGGCTAAAGAACGGTGATGGATTAAACCCAGATCTTTTGACTGGGTGTGACTGTTTGATTGATTCAGATGCTCCGTCCATCACCACCCACTTTTGTACAGCTTTTGGCCGTGATAAGTGTGGCAGGGTATGCTCAGACGTGAGTCCCTTGCTCACTTTGCCACTGGATTCAAGCAAGCCGGCTGAAGACGGCTGGAATGCCAGAAACCGGTCCTCGGAAGCTTGTTTCCGGTCCAGGGAAGACATGGCTTGGCAGTTCGGGCTGGACTGTTCCCATGAGGCACAGGGTCAGACTGATTTGCATATAGCCATGTCTGAACTGGGGTGGCAGAGTGGGCTAAAGAACGGTGATGGATTAAACCCAGATCTTTTGACTGGGTGTGAGTGTTTGATTGATTCAGATGCTCCGTCCATCACCACCCCCTTTTGTACCGCTTTTGCCCGCCATAAGTGTGGCAGGGTATGCTCAGACGTGAGTCCTTTGCTCACTTTGCCACTGGATTCAGGCAAGCCGGGCTGAAGACGGCTGGAATGCAGAAACCGGTCCTCGGAAGCTTGTTTCCGGTCCAAGGAAGACATGGTTTGTTAGTTCGGGGTGGACTGTTCCCATAAGGCACAGGGTCAGACTGATTTGCATATAGCCATGTCTGAACTGGGGTTGCAGAGTGGGCTAAAGAACGGTGATGGATTAAACCCAGATCTTTTGACTGGGTGTGAGTGTTTGATTGATTCAGATGCTCCGTCCATCACCACCCCCTTTTGTACCGCTTTTGGCCGCCATAAGTGTGGCAGGGTATGCTCAGACGTGAGTCCCATGCTCACTTTGCCACTGGATTCAAGCAAGCCGGGCTGAAGACGGCTGGAATGCCAGAAACCGGTCCTCGGAAGCTTGTTTCCGGTCCAGGGAAGACATGGCTTGGCAGCTCGGGCTGGACTGTTCCCATGAGGCACAGGGTCAGACTGATTTGCATATAGCCATGTCTGAACTGGGGTGGCAGAGTGGGCTAAAGAATGGTGATGGATTAAACCCAGATCTTTTGACTGGGTGTGAGTGTTTGATTGATTCAGATGCTCCGTCCATCACCACCCTCTTTTGTACCGCTTTTGGCTGCCATAAATGTGGCAGGGTATGCTCAGACGTGAGTCCCTTGCTCACTTTGCCACTGGATTCAAGCAAGCCGGGCTGAAGACGGCTGGAATGCCAGAAACCGGTCCTCGGAAGCTTGTTTCCGGTCCAGGGAAGACATGGCTTGGCAGTTCAGGCTGGACTGTTCCCATGAGGCACAGGGTCAGACTGATTTGCATATAGCCATGTCTGAACTGGGGTGGCAGAGTGGGCTAAAGAACGGTGATGGATTAAACCCAGATCTTTTGACTGGGTGTGAGTGTTTGATTGATTCAGATGCTCCGTCCATCACCACCCCCTTTTGTACCGCTTTTGGCCGCCATAAGTGTGGCAGGGTATGCTCAGACGTGAGTCCCTTGCTCACTTTGCCACTGGATTCAAGCAAGCCGGGCTGAAGACGGCTGGAATGCCAGAAACCGGTCCTCGGAAGCTTGTTTCCGGTCCAGGGAAGACATGGCTTGGCAGTTCAGGCTGGACTGTTCCCATGAGGCACAGGGTCAGACTGATTTGCATATAGCCATGTCTGAACTGGGGTGGCAGAGTGGGCTAAAGAACGGTGATGGATTAAACCCAGATCTTTTGACTGGGTGTGAGTGTTTGATTGATTCAGATGCTCCGTCCATCACCACCCCCTTTTGTACCGCTTTTGGCCGCCATAAGTGTGGCAGGGTATGCTCAGACGTGAGTCCCTTGCTCACTTTGCCACTGGATTCAAGCAAGCCGGGCTGAAGACGGCTGGAATGCCAGAAACCGGTCCTCGGAAGCTTGTTTCCGGTCCAGGGAAGACATGGCTTGGCAGTTCGGGCTGGACTGTTCCCATGAGGCACAGGGTCAGACTGATTTGCATATAGCCATGTCTGAACTGAGGTGGCAGAGTGGGCTAAAGAACGGTGAAGGATTAAACCCAGATCTTTTGACCGGGTGTGAGTGTTTGATTGATTCAGATGCTCCGTCCATCACCACCCCCTTTTGTACCGCTTTTGGCTGCCATAAATGTGGCAGGGTATGCTCAGACGTGAGTCCCTAGCTCACTTTGCCACTGAATTCAAGCAAGCCGGGCTGAAGACGGCTGGAATGCCAGAAACCGGTCCTCGGAAGCTTGTTTCCGGTCCAGGGAAGACATGGCTTGGCAGTTCGGGCTGGACTGTTCCCATGAGGCACAGGGTCAGACTGATTTGCATATAGCCATGTCGGAACTGGGGTGGCAGAGTGGGCTAAAGAACGGTGATGGATTAAACCCAGATCTTTTGACTGGGTGTGAGTGTTTGATTGATTCAGATGCTCCGTCCATCACCACCCCCTTTTGTACCGCTTTTGGCCACCATAAGTGTGGCAGGGTATGCTCAGACGTGAGTCCCTTGCTCACTTTGCCACTGGATTCAAGCAAGCCGGGCTGAAGACGGCTGGAATGCCAGAAACCGGTCCTCGGAAGCTTGTTTCCGGTCCAGGGAAGACATGGCTTGGCAGTTCGGGCTGGACTGTTCCCATGAGGCACAGGGTCAGACTGATTTGCATATAGCCATGTCTGAACTGGGGTGGCAGAGTGGGCTAAAGAACGTTGATGGATTAAACCCAGATCTTTTGACTGGGTGTGAGTGTTTGATTGATTCAGATGCTCCATCCATCACCACCCCCTTTTGTACCGCTTATACCCGCCATAAGTCTGGCAGGGTATGCTCAGACGTGAGTCCCTTGCTCACTTTGCCACTGGATTCAAGCAAGCCAGGCTGAAGACGGCTGGAATGCCAGAAACCGGTCCTCGGAAGCTTGTTTCCGGTCCAGGGAAGACATGGCTTGGCAGTTCGGGCTGGACTGTTCCCATGAGGCACAGGGTCAGACTGATTTGCATATAGCCATGTCTGGACTGGGGTGGCAGAGTAGGCAAAAGAACGGTGATGGATTAAACCCAGATCTTTTGACTGGGTATGAGTGTTTGATTGATTCAGATGCTCCGTCCATCACCACCCCCTTTTGTACCACTTTTGGCCACCATAAGTGTGGCAGGGTATGCTCAGACGAGAGTCCCTTGCTCACTTTGCCACTGGATTCAGGCAAGCCGGGCTGAAGACGGCTGGAATGCCAGAAACCAGTCCTCGGAAGCTTGTTTCCGGTCCATGGAAGACATGGCTTGGCAGTTCGGGCTGGACTGTTCCCATGAGGCACAGGGTCAGACTGATTTGCATATAGCCATGTCTGAACTGAGGTGGCAGAGTGGGCTAAAGAACGGTGAAGGATTAAAGCCAGACCTTTTGACTGGGTGTGAGTGTTTGATTGATTCAGATGCTCCGTCCATCATCACCCCCTTTTGTACCGCTTTTGGCCGCCATAAGTGTGGCAGGGTATGCTCAGACGTGAGTCCCTTGCTCACTTTGCCACTGGATTCAAGCAAGCCGGGCTGAAGACGGCTGGAATGCCAGAAACCGGTCCTCGGAAGCTTGTTTCCGGTCCAGGGAAGACATGGCTTGGCAGTTCGGGCTGGACTGTTCCCATGAGGCACAGGGTCAGACTGATTTGCATATAGCCATGTCTGAACTGGGGTGGCAGAGTGGGCTAAAGAACGGTGATGGATTAAACCCAGATCTTTTGACTGGGTCTGACTGTTTGATTGATTCAGATGCTCCGTCCATCACCACCCACTTTTGTACAGCTTTTGGCCGTGATAAGTGTGGCAGGGTATGCTCAGACGTGAGTCCCTTGCTCACTTTGCCACTGGATTCAAGCAAGCCGGCTGAAGACGGCTGGAATGCCAGAAACCGGTCCTCGGAAGCTTGTTTCCGGTCCAGGGAAGACATGGCTTGGCAGTTCGGGCTGGACTGTTCCCATGAGGCACAGGGTCAGACTGATTTGCATATAGCCATGTCTGAACTGGGGTGGCAGAGTGGGCTAAAGAACGGTGATGGATTAAACCCAGATCTTTTGACTGGGTGTGAGTGTTTGATTGATTCAGATGCTCCGTCCATCACCACCCCCTTTTGTACCGCTTTTGGCTGCCATAAATGTGGCAGGGTATGCTCAGACGTGAGTCCCTTGCTCACTTTGCCACTGGATTCAAGCAAGCCGGGCTGAAGACGGCTGGAATGCCAGAAACCGGTCCTCGGAAGCTTGTTTCCGGTCCAGGGAAGACATGGCTTGGCAGTTCGGGCTGGACTGTTCCCATGAGGCACAGGGTCAGACTGATTTGCATATAGCCATGTCTGAATTGGGGTGGCAGAGTGGGCTAAAGAACGTTGATGGATTAAACCCAGATCTTTTGACTGGGTGTGAGTGCTTGATTGATTCAGATGCTCCGTCCATCACCACCCCCTTTTGTACCGCTTTTACCCGCCATAAGTCTGGCAGGGTATGCTCAGACGTGAGTCCCTTGCTCACTTTGCCACTGGATTCAAGCAAGCCGGGCTGAAGACGGCTGGAATGCCAGAAACCGGTCCTCGGAAGCTTGTTTCCGGTCCAGGGAAGACATGGCTTGGCAGTTCGGGCTGGATTGTTCCCATGAGGCACAGGGTCAGACTGATTTGCATATAGCCATGTCTGGACTGGGGTGGCAGAGTAGGCAAAAGAACGGTGATGGATTAAACCCAGATCTTTTGACTGGGTATGAGTGTTTGATTGATTCAGATGCTCCGTCTATCACCACCCCCTTTTGTACCACTTTTGGCCACCATAAGTGTGGCAGGGTATGCTCAGACGTGAGTCCCTTGCTCACTTTGCCACTGGATTCTGGCAAGCCGGGCTGAAGACGGCTGGAATGCCAGAAACCAGTCCTCGGAAGCTTGTTTCCGGTCCATGGAAGACATGGCTTGGCAGTTCGGGCTGGACTGTTCCCATGAGGCACAGGGTCAGACTGATTTGCATATAGCCATGTCTGAACTGAGGTGGCAGAGTGGGCTAAAGAACGGTGAAGGATTAAACCCAGATCTTTTGACTGGGTGTGAGTGTTTGATTGATTCAGATGCTCCGTCCATCACCACCCCCTTTTGTACCGCTTTTGGCTGCCATAAATGTGGCAGGGTATGCTCAGACGTGAGTCCCTAGCTCACTTTGCCACTGAATTCAAGCAAGCCGGGCTGAAGAAGGCTGGAATGCCAGAAACCGGTCCTCGGAAGCTTGTTTCCGGTCCAGGGAAGACATGGCTTGGCAGTTCGGGCTGGACTGTTCCCATGAGGCACAGGGTCAGACTGATTTGCATATAGCCATGTCGGAACTGGGGTGGCAGAGTGGGCTAAAGAACGGTGATGGATTAAACCCAGATCTTTTGACTGGGTGTGAGTGTTTGATTGATTCAGATGCTCCGTCCATCACCACCCCCTTTTGTACCGCTTTTGGCCACCATAAGTGTGGCAGGGTATGCTCAGACGTGAGTCCCTTGCTCACTTTGCCACTGGATTCAAGCAAGCCGGGCTGAAGACGGCTGGAATGCCAGAAACCGGTCCTCGGAAGCTTGTTTCCGGTCCAGGGAAGACATGGCTTGGCAGTTCGGGCTGGACTGTTCCCATGAGGCACAGGGTCAGACTGATTTGCATATAGCCATGTCTGAACTGGGGTGGCAGAGTGGGCTAAAGAACGTTGATGGATTAAACCCAGATCTTTTGACTGGGTGTGAGTGTTTGATTGATTCAGATGCTCCGTCCATCACCACCCCCTTTTGTACCGCTTATACCCGCCATAAGTCTGGCAGGGTATGCTCAGACGTGAGTCCCTTGCTCACTTTGCCACTGGATTCAAGCAAGCCAGGCTGAAGACGGCTGGAATGCCAGAAACCGGTCCTCGGAAGCTTGTTTCCGGTCCAGGGAAGACATGGCTTGGCAGTTCGGGCTGGACTGTTTCCATGAGGCACAGGGTCAGACTGATTTGCATATAGCCATGTCTGGACTGGGGTGGCAGAGTAGGCAAAAGAACGGTGATGGATTAAACCCAGATCTTTTGACTGGGTATGAGTGTTTGATTGATTCAGATGCTCCGTCCATCACCACCCCCTTTTGTACCACTTTTGGCCACCATAAGTGTGGCAGGGTATGCTCAGACGAGAGTCCCTTGCTCACTTTGCCACTGGATTCAGGCAAGCCGGGCTGAAGACGGCTGGAATGCCAGAAACCAGTCCTCGGAAGCTTGTTTCCGGTCCATGGAAGACATGGCTTGGCAGTTCGGGCTGGACTGTTCCCATGAGGCACAGGGTCAGACTGATTTGCATATAGCCATGTCTGAACTGAGGTGGCAGAGTGGGCTAAAGAACGGTGAAGGATTAAAGCCAGACCTTTTGACTGGGTGTGAGTGTTTGATTGATTCAGATGCTCCGTCCATCATCACCCCCTTTTGTACCGCTTTTGGCCGCCATAAGTGTGGCAGGGTATGCTCAGACGTGAGTCCCTTGCTCACTTTGCCACTGGATTCAAGCAAGCCGGGCTGAAGACGGCTGGAATGCCAGAAACCGGTCCTCGGAAGCTTGTTTCCGGTCCAGGGAAGACATGGCTTGGCAGTTCGGGCTGGACTGTTCCCATGAGGCACAGGGTCAGACTGATTTGCATATAGCCATGTCTGAACTGGGGTGGCAGAGTGGGCTAAAGAACGGTGATGGATTAAACCCAGATCTTTTGACTGGGTGTGACTGTTTGATTGATTCAGATGCTCCGTCCATCACCACCCACTTTTGTACAGCTTTTGGCCGTGATAAGTGTGGCAGGGTATGCTCAGACGTGAGTCCCTTGCTCACTTTGCCACTGGATTCAAGCAAGCCGGCTGAAGACGGCTGGAATGCCAGAAACCGGTCCTCGGAAGCTTGTTTCCGGTCCAGGGAAGACATGGCTTGGCAGTTCGGGCTGGACTGTTCCCATGAGGCACAGGGTCAGACTGATTTGCATATAGCCATGTCTGAACTGGGGTGGCAGAGTGGGCTAAAGAACGGTGATGGATTAAACCCAGATCTTTTGACTGGGTGTGAGTGTTTGATTGATTCAGATGCTCCGTCCATCACCACCCCCTTTTGTACCGCTTTTGCCCGCCATAAGTGTGGCAGGGTATGCTCAGACGTGAGTCCTTTGCTCACTTTGCCACTGGATTCAGGCAAGCCGGGCTGAAGACGGCTGGAATGCAGAAACCGGTCCTCGGAAGCTTGTTTCCGGTCCAAGGAAGACATGGTTTGTTAGTTCGGGGTGGACTGTTCCCATAAGGCACAGGGTCAGACTGATTTGCATATAGCCATGTCTGAACTGGGGTGGCAGAGTGGGCTAAAGAATGGTGATGGATTAAACCCAGATCTTTTGACTGGGTGTGAGTGTTTGATTGATTCAGATGCTCCGTCCATCACCACCCCCTTTTGTACCGCTTTTGGCCGCCATAAGTGTGGCAGGGTATGCTCAGACGTGAGTCCTTTGCTCACTTTGCCACTGGATTCAGGCAAGCCGGGCTGAAGACGGCTGGAATGCCAGAAACCGGTCCTCGGAAGCTTGTTTCCGGTCCAAGGAAGACATGGTTTGTTAGTTCGGGGTGGACTGTTCCCATAAGGCACAGGGTCAGACTGATTTGCATATAGCCATGTCTGAACTGGGGTGGCAGAGTGGGCTAAAGAACGGTGATGGATTAAAGCCAGATCTTTTGACTGGGTGTGAGTGTTTGATTGATTCAGATGCTCCGTCCATCACCACCCCTTTTTGTACCGCTTTTGGCCGCCATAAGTGTGGCAGAGTATGCTCAGACGTAAGTCCCTTGCTCACTTTGCCACTGGATTCAAGCAAGCCGGCTGAAGACGGCTGGAATGCCAGAAACCGGTCCTCGGAAGCTTGTTTCCGGTCCAGGGAAGACATGGCTTGGCAGTTCGGGCTGGACTGTTCCCATGAGGCACAGGGTCAGACTGATTTGCATATAGCCATGTCTGAACTGGGGTGGCAGAGTGGGCTAAAGAACGGTGATGGATTAAACCCAGATCTTTTGACTGGGTGTGAGTGTTTGATTGATTCAGATGCTCCGTCCATCACCACCCCCTTTTGTACCGCTTTTGGCCGCCATAAGTGTGGCAGGGTATGCTCAGACGTGAGTCCTTTGCTCACTTTGCCACTGGATTCAGGCAAGCCGGGCTGAAGACGGCTGGAATGCCAGAAACCGGTCCTCGGAAGCTTGTTTCCGGTCCAAGGAAGACATGGTTTGTTAGTTCGGGGTGGACTGTTCCCATAAGGCACAGGGTCAGACTGATTTGCATATAGCCATGTCTGAACTGGGGTTGCAGAGTGGGCTAAAGAACGGTGATGGATTAAACCCAGATCTTTTGACTGGGTGTGAGTGTTTGATTGATTCAGATGCTCCGTCCATCACCACCCCCTTTTGTACCGCTTTTGGCCGCCATAAGTGTGGCAGGGTATGCTCAGACGTGAGTCCCATGCTCACTTTGCCACTGGATTCAAGCAAGCCGGGCTGAAGACGGCTGGAATGCCAGAAACCGGTCCTCGGAAGCTTGTTTCCGGTCCAGGGAAGACATGGCTTGGCAGCTCGGGCTGGACTGTTCCCATGAGGCACAGGGTCAGACTGATTTGCATATAGCCATGTCTGAACTGGGGTGGCAGAGTGGGCTAAAGAATGGTGATGGATTAAACCCAGATCTTTTGACTGGGTGTGAGTGTTTGATTGATTCAGATGCTCCGTCCATCACCACCCCCTTTTGTACCGCTTTTGGCCGCCATAAGTGTGGCAGGGTATGCTCAGACGTGAGTCCTTTGCTCACTTTGCCACTGGATTCAGGCAAGCCGGGCTGAAGACGGCTGGAATGCCAGAAACCGGTCCTCGGAAGCTTGTTTCCGGTCCAAGGAAGACATGGTTTGTTAGTTCGGGGTGGACTGTTCCCATAAGGCACAGGGTCAGACTGATTTGCATATAGCCATGTCTGAACTGGGGTGGCAGAGTGGGCTAAAGAACGGTGATGGATTAAAGCCAGATCTTTTGACTGGGTGTGAGTGTTTGATTGATTCAGATGCTCCGTCCATCACCACCCCTTTTTGTACCGCTTTTGGCCGCCATAAGTGTGGCAGAGTATGCTCAGACGTAAGTCCCTTGCTCACTTTGCCACTGGATTCAAGCAAGCCGGGCTGAAGACGGCTTGAATGCCAGAAACCGGTCCTCGGAAGCTTGTTTCCGGTCCAGGGAAGACATGGCTTGGCAGTTCCGGCTGGACTGTTCCCATGAGGCACAGGGTCAGACTGATTTGCATATAGCCATGTCTGAACTGGGGTGGCAGAGTGGGCTAAAGAACAGTGATACCCAGATCTTTTGACTGAGTGTGAGTGCTTGATTGATTCAGATGCTCCGTCCATCACCACCCACTTTTGTACAGCTTTTGGCCGCCATAAGTGTGGCAGGGTATGCTCAGACGTGAGTCCCTTGCTCACTTTGCCACTGGATTCAAGCAAGCCGGGCTGAAGACGACTGGAATGCCAGAAAACGGTCCTCGGAAGCTTGTTTCCGGTCCAGGGAAGACATGCCTTGGCAGTTCAGGCTGGACTGTTCCCATGAGGCACAGGGTCAGACTGATTTGCATATAGCCATGTCTGAACTGGGGTGGCAGAGTGGGCTAAAGAACGGTGATGGATTAAACCCAGATCTTTTGACTGGGTGTGAGTGTTTGATTGATTCAGATGCTCCGTCCATCACCACCCCCTTTTGTACCGCTTTTGGCCGCCATAAGTGTGGCAGGGTATGCTCAGACGTGAGTCCCTTGCTCACTTTGCCACTGGATTCAAGCAAGCCGGGCTGAAGACGGCTGGAATGCCAGAAACCGGTCCTCGGAAGCTTGTTTCCGGTCCAGGGAAGACATGGCTTGGCAGTTCGGGCTGGACTGTTCCCATGAGGCACAGGGTCAGACTGATTTGCATATAGCCATGTCTGAACTGAGGTGGCAGAGTGGGCTAAAGAACGGTGAAGGATTAAACCCAGATCTTTTGACTGGGTGTGAGTGTTTGATTGATTCAGATGCTCCGTCCATCACCACCCCCTTTTGTACCGCTTTTGGCTGCCATAAATGTGGCAGGGTATGCTCAGACGTGAGTCCCTAGCTCACTTTGCCACTGAATTCAAGCAAGCCGGGCTGAAGACGGCTGGAATGCCAGAAACCGGTCCTCGGAAGCTTGTTTCCGGTCCAGGGAAGACATGGCTTGGCAGTTCGGGCTGGACTGTTCCCATGAGGCACAGGGTCAGACTGATTTGCATATAGCCATGTCGGAACTGGGGTGGCAGAGTGGGCTAAAGAACGGTGATGGATTAAACCCAGATCTTTTGACTGGGTGTGAGTGTTTGATTGATTCAGATGCTCCGTCCATCACCACCCCCTTTTGTACCGCTTTTGGCCACCATAAGTGTGGCAGGGTATGCTCAGACGTGAGTCCCTTGCTCACTTTGCCACTGGATTCAAGCAAGCCGGGCTGAAGACGGCTGGAATGCCAGAAACCGGTCCTCGGAAGCTTGTTTCCGGTCCAGGGAAGACATGGCTTGGCAGTTCGGGCTGGACTGTTCCCATGAGGCACAGGGTCAGACTGATTTGCATATAGCCATGTCTGAACTGGGGTGGCAGAGTGGGCTAAAGAACGTTGATGGATTAAACCCAGATCTTTTGACTGGGTGTGAGTGTTTGATTGATTCAGATGCTCCGTCCATCACCACCCCCTTTTGTACCGCTTATACCCGCCATAAGTCTGGCAGGGTATGCTCAGACGTGAGTCCCTTGCTCACTTTGCCACTGGATTCAAGCAAGCCAGGCTGAAGACGGCTGGAATGCCAGAAACCGGTCCTCGGAAGCTTGTTTCCGGTCCAGGGAAGACATGGCTTGGCAGTTCGGGCTGGACTGTTCCCATGAGGCACAGGGTCAGACTGATTTGCATATAGCCATGTCTGGACTGGGGTGGCAGAGTAGGCAAAAGAACGGTGATGGATTAAACCCAGATCTTTTGACTGGGTATGAGTGTTTGATTGATTCAGATGCTCCGTCCATCACCACCCCCTTTTGTACCACTTTTGGCCACCATAAGTGTGGCAGGGTATGCTCAGACGAGAGTCCCTTGCTCACTTTGCCACTGGATTCAGGCAAGCCGGGCTGAAGACGGCTGGAATGCCAGAAACCAGTCCTCGGAAGCTTGTTTCCGGTCCATGGAAGACATGGCTTGGCAGTTCGGGCTGGACTGTTCCCATGAGGCACAGGGTCAGACTGATTTGCATATAGCCATGTCTGAACTGAGGTGGCAGAGTGGGCTAAAGAACGGTGAAGGATTAAAGCCAGACCTTTTGACTGGGTGTGAGTGTTTGATTGATTCAGATGCTCCGTCCATCATCACCCCCTTTTGTACCGCTTTTGGCCGCCATAAGTGTGGCAGGGTATGCTCAGACGTGAGTCCCTTGCTCACTTTGCCACTGGATTCAAGCAAGCCGGGCTGAAGACGGCTGGAATGCCAGAAACCGGTCCTCGGAAGCTTGTTTCCGGTCCAGGGAAGACATGGCTTGGCAGTTCGGGCTGGACTGTTCCCATGAGGCACAGGGTCAGACTGATTTGCATATAGCCATGTCTGAACTGGGGTGGCAGAGTGGGCTAAAGAACGGTGATGGATTAAACCCAGATCTTTTGACTGGGTGTGACTGTTTGATTGATTCAGATGCTCCGTCCATCACCACCCACTTTTGTACAGCTTTTGGCCGTGATAAGTGTGGCAGGGTATGCTCAGACGTGAGTCCCTTGCTCACTTTGCCACTGGATTCAAGCAAGCCGGCTGAAGACGGCTGGAATGCCAGAAACCGGTCCTCGGAAGCTTGTTTCCGGTCCAGGGAAGACATGGCTTGGCAGTTCGGGCTGGACTGTTCCCATGAGGCACAGGGTCAGACTGATTTGCATATAGCCATGTCTGAACTGGGGTGGCAGAGTGGGCTAAAGAACGGTGATGGATTAAACCCAGATCTTTTGACTGGGTGTGAGTGTTTGATTGATTCAGATGCTCCGTCCATCACCACCCCCTTTTGTACCGCTTTTGGCTGCCATAAATGTGGCAGGGTATGCTCAGACGTGAGTCCCTTGCTCACTTTGCCACTGGATTCAAGCAAGCCGGGCTGAAGACGGCTGGAATGCCAGAAACCGGTCCTCGGAAGCTTGTTTCCGGTCCAGGGAAGACATGGCTTGGCAGTTCGGGCTGGACTGTTCCCATGAGGCACAGGGTCAGACTGATTTGCATATAGCCATGTCTGAATTGGCGTGGCAGAGTGGGCTAAAGAACGTTGATGGATTAAACCCAGATCTTTTGACTGGGTGTGAGTGCTTGATTGATTCAGATGCTCCGTCCATCACCACCCCCTTTTGTACCGCTTTTACCCGCCATAAGTCTGGCAGGGTATGCTCAGACGTGAGTCCCTTGCTCACTTTGCCACTGGATTCAAGCAAGCCGGGCTGAAGACGGCTGGAATGCCAGAAACCGGTCCTCGGAAGCTTGTTTCCGGTCCAGGGAAGACATGGCTTGGCAGTTCGGGCTGGACTGTTCCCATGAGGCACAGGGTCAGACTGATTTGCATATAGCCATGTCTGGACTGGGGTGGCAGAGTAGGCAAAAGAACGGTGATGGATTAAACCCAGATCTTTTGACTGGGTATGAGTGTTTGATTGATTCAGATGCTCCGTCTATCACCACCCTCTTTTGTACCACTTTTGGCCACCATAAGTGTGGCAGGGTATGCTCAGACGTGAGTCCCTTGCTCACTTTGCCACTGGATTCTGGCAAGCCGGGCTGAAGACGGCTGGAATGCCAGAAACCAGTCCTCGGAAGCTTGTTTCCGGTCCATGGAAGACATGGCTTGGCAGTTCGGGCTGGACTGTTCCCATGAGGCACAGGGTCAGACTGATTTGCATATAGCCATGTCTGAACTGAGGTGGCAGAGTGGGCTAAAGAACTGTGAAGGATTAAACCCAGATCTTTTGACTGGGTGTGAGTGTTTGATTGATTCAGATGCTCCGTCCATCACCACCCCCTTTTGTACCGCTTTTGGCTGCCATAAATGTGGCAGGGTATGCTCAGACGTGAGTCCCTAGCTCACTTTGCCACTGAATTCAAGCAAGCCGGGCTGAAGACGGCTGGAATGCCAGAAACCGGTCCTCGGAAGCTTGTTTCCGGTCCAGGGAAGACATGGCTTGGCAGTTCGGGCTGGACTGTTCCCATGAGGCACAGGGTCAGACTGATTTGCATATAGCCATGTCGGAACTGGGGTGGCAGAGTGGGCTAAAGAACGGTGATGGATTAAACCCAGATCTTTTGACTGGGTGTGAGTGTTTGATTGATTCAGATGCTCCGTCCATCACCACCCCCTTTTGTACCGCTTTTGGCCACCATAAGTGTGGCAGGGTATGCTCAGACGTGAGTCCCTTGCTCACTTTGCCACTGGATTCAAGCAAGCCGGGCTGAAGACGGCTGGAATGCCAGAAACCGGTCCTCGGAAGCTTGTTTCCGGTCCAGGGAAGACATGGCTTGGCAGTTCGGGCTGGACTGTTCCCATGAGGCACAGGGTCAGACTGATTTGCATATAGCCATGTCTGAACTGGGGTGGCAGAGTGGGCTAAAGAACGTTGATGGATTAAACCCAGATCTTTTGACTGGGTGTGAGTGTTTGATTGATTCAGATGCTCCGTCCATCACCACCCCCTTTTGTACCACTTATACCCGCCATAAGTCTGGCAGGGTATGCTCAGACGTGAGTCCCTTGCTCACTTTGCCACTGGATTGAAGCAAGCCAGGCTGAAGACGGCTGGAATGCCAGAAACCGGTCCTCGGAAGCTTGTTTCCGGTCCAGGGAAGACATGGCTTGGCAGTTCGGGCTGGACTGTTCCCATGAGGCACAGGGTCAGACTGATTTGCATATAGCCATGTCTGGACTGGGGTGGCAGAGTAGGCAAAAGAACGGTGATGGATTAAACCCAGATCTTTTGACTGGGTATGAGTGTTTGATTGATTCAGATGCTCCGTCCATCACCACCCCCTTTTGTACCACTTTTGGCCACCATAAGTGTGGCAGGGTATGCTCAGACGAGAGTCCCTTGCTCACTTTGCCACTGGATTCAGGCAAACCGGGCTGAAGACGGCTGGAATGCCAGAAACCAGTCCTCGGAAGCTTGTTTCCGGTCCATGGAAGACATGGCTTGGCAGTTCGGGCTGGACTGTTCCCATGAGGCACAGGGTCAGACTGATTTGCATATAGCCATGTCTGAACTGAGGTGGCAGAGTGGGCTAAAGAACGGTGAAGGATTAAAGCCAGACCTTTTGACTGGGTGTGAGTGTTTGATTGATTCAGATGCTCCGTCCATCATCACCCCCTTTTGTACCGCTTTTGGCCGCCATAAGTGTGGCAGGGTATGCTCAGACGTGAGTCCCTTGCTCACTTTGCCACTGGATTCAAGCAAGCCGGGCTGAAGACGGCTGGAATGCCAGAAACCGGTCCTCGGAAGCTTGTTTCCGGTCCAGGGAAGACATGGCTTGGCAGTTCGGGCTGGACTGTTCCCATGAGGCACAGGGTCAGACTGATTTGCATATAGCCATGTCTGAACTGGGGTGGCAGAGTGGGCTAAAGAACGGTGATGGATTAAACCCAGATCTTTTGACTGGGTGTGACTGTTTGATTGATTCAGATGCTCCGTCCATCACCACCCACTTTTGTACAGCTTTTGGCCGTGATAAGTGTGGCATGGTATGCTCAGACGTGAGTCCCTTGCTCACTTTGCCACTGGATTCAAGCAAGCCGGCTGAAGACGGCTGGAATGCCAGAAACCGGTCCTCGGAAGCTTGTTTCCGGTCCAGGGAAGACATGGCTTGGCAGTTCGGGCTGGACTGTTCCCATGAGGCACAGGGTCAGACTGATTTGCATATAGCCATGTCTGAACTGGGGTGGCAGAGTGGGCTAAAGAACGGTGATGGATTAAACCCAGATCTTTTGACTGGGTGTGAGTGTTTGATTGATTCAGATGCTCCGTCCATCACCACCCCCTTTTGTACCGCTTTTGGCCGCCATAAGTGTGGCAGGGTATGCTCAGACGTGAGTCCTTTGCTCACTTTGCCACTGGATTCAGGCAAGCCGGGCTGAAGACGGCTGGAATGCCACAAACCGGTCCTCGGAAGCTTGTTTCCGGTCCAAGGAAGACATGGTTTGTTAGTTCGGGGTGGACTGTTCCCATAAGGCACAGGGTCAGACTGATTTGCATATAGCCATGTCTGAACTGGGGTTGCAGAGTGGGCTAAAGAACGGTGATGGATTAAACCCAGATCTTTTGACTGGGTGTGAGTGTTTGATTGATTCAGATGCTCCGTCCATCACCACCTCCTTTTGTACCGCTTTTGGCCGCCATAAGTGTGGCAGGGTATGCTCAGACGTGAGTCCCATGCTCACTTTGCCACTGGATTCAAGCAAGCCGGGCTGAAGACGGCTGGAATGCCAGAAACCGGTCCTCGGAAGCTTGTTTCCGGTCCAGGGAAGACATGGCTTGGCAGCTCGGGCTGGACTGTTCCCATGAGGCACAGGGTCAGACTGATTTGCATATAGCCATGTCTGAACTGGGGTGGCAGAGTGGGCTAAAGAATGGTGATGGATTAAACCCAGATCTTTTGACTGGGTGTGAGTGTTTGATTGATTCAGATGCTCCGTCCATCACCACCCCCTTTTGTACCGCTTTTGGCCGCCATAAGTGTGGCAGGGTATGCTCAGACGTGAGTCCTTTGCTCACTTTGCCACTGGATTCAGGCAAGCCGGGCTGAAGACGGCTGGAATGCCAGAAACCGGTCCTCGGAAGCTTGTTTCCGGTCCAAGGAAGACATGGTTTGTTAGTTCGGGGTGGACTGTTCCCATAAGGCACAGGGTCAGACTGATTTGCATATAGCCATGTCTGAACTGGGGTGGCAGAGTGGGCTAAAGAACGGTGATGGATTAAAGCCAGATCTTTTGACTGGGTGTGAGTGTTTGATTGATTCAGATGCTCCGTCCATCACCACCCCTTTTTGTACCGCTTTTGGCCGCCATAAGTGTGGCAGAGTATGCTCAGACGTAAGTCCCTTGCTCACTTTGCCACTGGATTCAAGCAAGCCGGGCTGAAGACGGCTTGAATGCCAGAAACCGGTCCTCGGAAGCTTGTTTCCGGTCCAGGGAAGACATGGCTTGGCAGTTCCGGCTGGACTGTTCCCATGAGGCACAGGGTCAGACTGATTTGCATATAGCCATGTCTGAACTGGGGTGGCAGAGTGGGCTAAAGAACAGTGATACCCAGATCTTTTGACTGAGTGTGAGTGCTTGATTGATTCAGATGCTCCGTCCATCACCACCCACTTTTGTACAGCTTTTGGCCGCCATAAGTGTGGCAGGGTATGCTCAGACGTGAGTCCCTTGCTCACTTTGCCACTGGATTCAAGCAAGCCGGGCTGAAGACGACTGGAATGCCAGAAAACGGTCCTCGGAAGCTTGTTTCCGGTCCAGGGAAGACATGCCTTGGCAGTTCAGGCTGGACTGTTCCCATGAGGCACAGGGTCAGACTGATTTGCATATAGCCATGTCTGAACTGGGGTGGCAGAGTGGGCTAAAGAACGGTGATGGATTAAACCCAGATCTTTTGACTGGGTGTGAGTGTTTGATTGATTCAGATGCTCCGTCCATCACCACCCCCTTTTGTACCGCTTTTGGCCGCCATAAGTGTGGCAGGGTATGCTCAGACGTGAGTCCCTTGCTCACTTTGCCACTGGATTCAAGCAAGCCGGGCTGAAGACGGCTGGAATGCCAGAAACCGGTCCTCGGAAGCTTGTTTCCGGTCCAGGGAAGACATGGCTTGGCAGTTCGGGCTGGACTGTTCCCATGAGGCACAGGGTCAGACTGATTTGCATATAGCCATGTCTGAACTGAGGTGGCAGAGTGGGCTAAAGAACGGTGAAGGATTAAACCCAGATCTTTTGACTGGGTGTGAGTGTTTGATTGATTCAGATGCTCCGTCCATCACCACCCCCTTTTGTACCGCTTTTGGCTGCCATAAATGTGGCAGGGTATGCTCAGACGTGAGTCCCTAGCTCACTTTGCCACTGAATTCAAGCAAGCCGGGCTGAAGACGGCTGGAATGCCAGAAACCGGTCCTCGGAAGCTTGTTTCCGGTCCAGGGAAGACATGGCTTGGCAGTTCGGGCTGGACTGTTCCCATGAGGCACAGGGTCAGACTGATTTGCATATAGCCATGTCGGAACTGGGGTGGCAGAGTGGGCTAAAGAACGGTGATGGATTAAACCCAGATCTTTTGACTGGGTGTGAGTGTTTGATTGATTCAGATGCTCCGTCCATCACCACCCCCTTTTGTACCGCTTTTGGCCACCATAAGTGTGGCAGGGTATGCTCAGACGTGAGTCCCTTGCTCACTTTGCCACTGGATTCAAGCAAGCCGGGCTGAAGACGGCTGGAATGCCAGAAACCGGTCCTCGGAAGCTTGTTTCCGGTCCAGGGAAGACATGGCTTGGCAGTTCGGGCTGGACTGTTCCCATGAGGCACAGGGTCAGACTGATTTGCATATAGCCATGTCTGAACTGGGGTGGCAGAGTGGGCTAAAGAACGTTGATGGATTAAACCCAGATCTTTTGACTGGGTGTGAGTGTTTGATTGATTCAGATGCTCCGTCCATCACCACCCCCTTTTGTACCGCTTATACCCGCCATAAGTCTGGCAGGGTATGCTCAGACGTGAGTCCCTTGCTCACTTTGCCACTGGATTCAAGCAAGCCAGGCTGAAGACGGCTGGAATGCCAGAAACCGGTCCTCGGAAGCTTGTTTCCGGTCCAGGGAAGACATGGCTTGGCAGTTCGGGCTGGACTGTTCCCATGAGGCACAGGGTCAGACTGATTTGCATATAGCCATGTCTGGACTGGGGTGGCAGAGTAGGCAAAAGAACGGTGATGGATTAAACCCAGATCTTTTGACTGGGTATGAGTGTTTGATTGATTCAGATGCTCCGTCCATCACCACCCCCTTTTGTACCACTTTTGGCCACCATAAGTGTGGCAGGGTATGCTCAGACGAGAGTCCCTTGCTCACTTTGCCACTGGATTCAGGCAAGCCGGGCTGAAGACGGCTGGAATGCCAGAAACCAGTCCTCGGAAGCTTGTTTCCGGTCCATGGAAGACATGGCTTGGCAGTTCGGGCTGGACTGTTCCCATGAGGCACAGGGTCAGACTGATTTGCATATAGCCATGTCTGAACTGAGGTGGCAGAGTGGGCTAAAGAACGGTGAAGGATTAAAGCCAGACCTTTTGACTGGGTGTGAGTGTTTGATTGATTCAGATGCTCCGTCCATCATCACCCCCTTTTGTACCGCTTTTGGCCGCCATAAGTGTGGCAGGGTATGCTCAGACGTGAGTCCCTTGCTCACTTTGCCACTGGATTCAAGCAAGCCGGGCTGAAGACGGCTGGAATGCCAGAAACCGGTCCTCGGAAGCTTGTTTCCGGTCCAGGGAAGACATGGCTTGGCAGTTCGGGCTGGACTGTTCCCATGAGGCACAGGGTCAGACTGATTTGCATATAGCCATGTCTGAACTGGGGTGGCAGAGTGGGCTAAAGAACGGTGATGGATTAAACCCAGATCTTTTGACTGGGTGTGACTGTTTGATTGATTCAGATGCTCCGTCCATCACCACCCACTTTTGTACAGCTTTTGGCCGTGATAAGTGTGGCAGGGTATGCTCAGACGTGAGTCCCTTGCTCACTTTGCCACTGGATTCAAGCAAGCCGGCTGAAGACGGCTGGAATGCCAGAAACCGGTCCTCGGAAGCTTGTTTCCGGTCCAGGGAAGACATGGCTTGGCAGTTCGGGCTGGACTGTTCCCATGAGGCACAGGGTCAGACTGATTTGCATATAGCCATGTCTGAACTGGGGTGGCAGAGTGGGCTAAAGAACGGTGATGGATTAAACCCAGATCTTTTGACTGGGTGTGAGTGTTTGATTGATTCAGATGCTCCGTCCATCACCACCCCCTTTTGTACCGCTTTTGGCTGCCATAAATGTGGCAGGGTATGCTCAGACGTGAGTCCCTTGCTCACTTTGCCACTGGATTCAAGCAAGCCGGGCTGAAGACGGCTGGAATGCCAGAAACCGGTCCTCGGAAGCTTGTTTCCGGTCCAGGGAAGACATGGCTTGGCAGTTCGGGCTGGACTGTTCCCATGAGGCACAGGGTCAGACTGATTTGCATATAGCCATGTCTGAATTGGCGTGGCAGAGTGGGCTAAAGAACGTTGATGGATTAAACCCAGATCTTTTGACTGGGTGTGAGTGCTTGATTGATTCAGATGCTCCGTCCATCACCACCCCCTTTTGTACCGCTTTTACCCGCCATAAGTCTGGCAGGGTATGCTCAGACGTGAGTCCCTTGCTCACTTTGCCACTGGATTCAAGCAAGCCGGGCTGAAGACGGCTGGAATGCCAGAAACCGGTCCTCGGAAGCTTGTTTCCGGTCCAGGGAAGACATGGCTTGGCAGTTCGGGCTGGACTGTTCCCATGAGGCACAGGGTCAGACTGATTTGCATATAGCCATGTCTGGACTGGGGTGGCAGAGTAGGCAAAAGAACGGTGATGGATTAAACCCAGATCTTTTGACTGGGTATGAGTGTTTGATTGATTCAGATGCTCCGTCTATCACCACCCTCTTTTGTACCACTTTTGGCCACCATAAGTGTGGCAGGGTATGCTCAGACGTGAGTCCCTTGCTCACTTTGCCACTGGATTCTGGCAAGCCGGGCTGAAGACGGCTGGAATGCCAGAAACCAGTCCTCGGAAGCTTGTTTCCGGTCCATGGAAGACATGGCTTGGCAGTTCGGGCTGGACTGTTCCCATGAGGCACAGGGTCAGACTGATTTGCATATAGCCATGTCTGAACTGAGGTGGCAGAGTGGGCTAAAGAACTGTGAAGGATTAAACCCAGATCTTTTGACTGGGTGTGAGTGTTTGATTGATTCAGATGCTCCGTCCATCACCACCCCCTTTTGTACCGCTTTTGGCTGCCATAAATGTGGCAGGGTATGCTCAGACGTGAGTCCCTAGCTCACTTTGCCACTGAATTCAAGCAAGCCGGGCTGAAGACGGCTGGAATGCCAGAAACCGGTCCTCGGAAGCTTGTTTCCGGTCCAGGGAAGACATGGCTTGGCAGTTCGGGCTGGACTGTTCCCATGAGGCACAGGGTCAGACTGATTTGCATATAGCCATGTCGGAACTGGGGTGGCAGAGTGGGCTAAAGAACGGTGATGGATTAAACCCAGATCTTTTGACTGGGTGTGAGTGTTTGATTGATTCAGATGCTCCGTCCATCACCACCCCCTTTTGTACCGCTTTTGGCCACCATAAGTGTGGCAGGGTATGCTCAGACGTGAGTCCCTTGCTCACTTTGCCACTGGATTCAAGCAAGCCGGGCTGAAGACGGCTGGAATGCCAGAAACCGGTCCTCGGAAGCTTGTTTCCGGTCCAGGGAAGACATGGCTTGGCAGTTCGGGCTGGACTGTTCCCATGAGGCACAGGGTCAGACTGATTTGCATATAGCCATGTCTGAACTGGGGTGGCAGAGTGGGCTAAAGAACGTTGATGGATTAAACCCAGATCTTTTGACTGGGTGTGAGTGTTTGATTGATTCAGATGCTCCGTCCATCACCACCCCCTTTTGTACCGCTTATACCCGCCATAAGTCTGGCAGGGTATGCTCAGACGTGAGTCCCTTGCTCACTTTGCCACTGGATTGAAGCAAGCCAGGCTGAAGACGGCTGGAATGCCAGAAACCGGTCCTCGGAAGCTTGTTTCCGGTCCAGGGAAGACATGGCTTGGCAGTTCGGGCTGGACTGTTCCCATGAGGCACAGGGTCAGACTGATTTGCATATAGCCATGTCTGGACTGGGGTGGCAGAGTAGGCAAAAGAACGGTGATGGATTAAACCCAGATCTTTTGACTGGGTATGAGTGTTTGATTGATTCAGATGCTCCGTCCATCACCACCCCCTTTTGTACCACTTTTGGCCACCATAAGTGTGGCAGGGTATGCTCAGACGAGAGTCCCTTGCTCACTTTGCCACTGGATTCAGGCAAACCGGGCTGAAGACGGCTGGAATGCCAGAAACCAGTCCTCGGAAGCTTGTTTCCGGTCCATGGAAGACATGGCTTGGCAGTTCGGGCTGGACTGTTCCCATGAGGCACAGGGTCAGACTGATTTGCATATAGCCATGTCTGAACTGAGGTGGCAGAGTGGGCTAAAGAACGGTGAAGGATTAAAGCCAGACCTTTTGACTGGGTGTGAGTGTTTGATTGATTCAGATGCTCCGTCCATCATCACCCCCTTTTGTACCGCTTTTGGCCGCCATAAGTGTGGCAGGGTATGCTCAGACGTGAGTCCCTTGCTCACTTTGCCACTGGATTCAAGCAAGCCGGGCTGAAGACGGCTGGAATGCCAGAAACCGGTCCTCGGAAGCTTGTTTCCGGTCCAGGGAAGACATGGCTTGGCAGTTCGGGCTGGACTGTTCCCATGAGGCACAGGGTCAGACTGATTTGCATATAGCCATGTCTGAACTGGGGTGGCAGAGTGGGCTAAAGAACGGTGATGGATTAAACCCAGATCTTTTGACTGGGTGTGACTGTTTGATTGATTCAGATGCTCCGTCCATCACCACCCACTTTTGTACAGCTTTTGGCCGTGATAAGTGTGGCATGGTATGCTCAGACGTGAGTCCCTTGCTCACTTTGCCACTGGATTCAAGCAAGCCGGCTGAAGACGGCTGGAATGCCAGAAACCGGTCCTCGGAAGCTTGTTTCCGGTCCAGGGAAAACATGGCTTGGCAGTTCGGGCTGGACTGTTCCCATGAGGCACAGGGTCAGACTGATTTGCATATAGCCATGTCTGAACTGGGGTGGCAGAGTGGGCTAAAGAACGGTGATGGATTAAACCCAGATCTTTTGACTGGGTGTGAGTGTTTGATTGATTCAGATGCTCCGTCCATCACCACCCCCTTTTGTACCGCTTTTGGCCGCCATAAGTGTGGCAGGGTATGCTCAGACGTGAGTCCTTTGCTCACTTTGCCACTGGATTCAGGCAAGCCGGGCTGAAGACGGCTGGAATGCCACAAACCGGTCCTCGGAAGCTTGTTTCCGGTCCAAGGAAGACATGGTTTGTTAGTTCGGGGTGGACTGTTCCCATAAGGCACAGGGTCAGACTGATTTGCATATAGCCATGTCTGAACTGGGGTTGCAGAGTGGGCTAAAGAACGGTGATGGATTAAACCCAGATCTTTTGACTGGGTGTGAGTGTTTGATTGATTCAGATGCTCCGTCCATCACCACCTCCTTTTGTACCGCTTTTGGCCGCCATAAGTGTGGCAGGGTATGCTCAGACGTGAGTCCCATGCTCACTTTGCCACTGGATTCAAGCAAGCCGGGCTGAAGACGGCTGGAATGCCAGAAACCGGTCCTCGGAAGCTTGTTTCCGGTCCAGGGAAGACATGGCTTGGCAGCTCGGGCTGGACTGTTCCCATGAGGCACAGGGTCAGACTGATTTGCATATAGCCATGTCTGAACTGGGGTGGCAGAGTGGGCTAAAGAATGGTGATGGATTAAACCCAGATCTTTTGACTGGGTGTGAGTGTTTGATTGATTCAGATGCTCCGTCCATCACCACCCCCTTTTGTACCGCTTTTGGCCGCCATAAGTGTGGCAGGGTATGCTCAGACGTGAGTCCTTTGCTCACTTTGCCACTGGATTCAGGCAAGCCGGGCTGAAGACGGCTGGAATGCCAGAAACCGGTCCTCGGAAGCTTGTTTCCGGTCCAAGGAAGACATGGTTTGTTAGTTCGGGGTGGACTGTTCCCATAAGGCACAGGGTCAGACTGATTTGCATATAGCCATGTCTGAACTGGGGTGGCAGAGTGGGCTAAAGAACGGTGATGGATTAAAGCCAGATCTTTTGACTGGGTGTGAGTGTTTGATTGATTCAGATGCTCCGTCCATCACCACCCCTTTTTGTACCGCTTTTGGCCGCCATAAGTGTGGCAGAGTATGCTCAGACGTAAGTCCCTTGCTCACTTTGCCACTGGATTCAAGCAAGCCGGGCTGAAGACGGCTTGAATGCCAGAAACCGGTCCTCGGAAGCTTGTTTCCGGTCCAGGGAAGACATGGCTTGGCAGTTCCGGCTGGACTGTTCCCATGAGGCACAGGGTCAGACTGATTTGCATATAGCCATGTCTGAACTGGGGTGGCAGAGTGGGCTAAAGAACAGTGATACCCAGATCTTTTGACTGAGTGTGAGTGCTTGATTGATTCAGATGCTCCGTCCATCACCACCCACTTTTGTACAGCTTTTGGCCGCCATAAGTGTGGCAGGGTATGCTCAGACGTGAGTCCCTTGCTCACTTTGCCACTGGATTCAAGCAAGCCGGGCTGAAGACGACTGGAATGCCAGAAAACGGTCCTCGGAAGCATGTTTCCGGTCCAGGGAAGACATGGCTTGGCAGTTCGGGCTGGACTGTTCCCATGAGGCACAGGGTCAGACTGATTTGCATATAGCCATGTCTCAACTGGGGTGGCAGAGTGGGCTAAAGAACGGTGATGGATTAAACCCAGATCTTTTGACTGGGTGTGAGTGTTTGATTGATTCAGATGCTCCGTCCATCACCACCCTCTTTTGTACCGCTTTTGGCTGCCATAAATGTGGCAGGGTATGCTCAGACGTGAGTCCCTTGCTCACTTTGCCACTGGATTCAAGCAAGCCGGGCTGAAGACGGCTGGAATGCCAGAAACCGGTCCTCGGAAGCTTGTTTCCGGTCCAGGGAAGACATGGCTTGGCAGTTCAGGCTGGACTGTTCCCATGAGGCACAGGGTCAGACTGATTTGCATATAGCCATGTCTGAACTGGGGTGGCAGAGTGGGCTAAAGAACGGTGATGGATTAAACCCAGATCTTTTGACTGGGTGTGAGTGTTTGATTGATTCAGATGCTCCGTCCATCACCACCCCCTTTTGTACCGCTTTTGGCCGCCATAAGTGTGGCAGGGTATGCTCAGACGTGAGTCCCTTGCTCACTTTGCCACTGGATTCAAGCAAGCCGGGCTGAAGACGGCTGGAATGCCAGAAACCGGTCCTCGGAAGCTTGTTTCCGGTCCAGGGAAGACATGGCTTGGCAGTTCAGGCTGGACTGTTCCCATGAGGCACAGGGTCAGACTGATTTGCATATAGCCATGTCTGAACTGGGGTGGCAGAGTGGGCTAAAGAACGGTGATGGATTAAACCCAGATCTTTTGACTGGGTGTGAGTGTTTGATTGATTCAGATGCTCCGTCCATCACCACCCCCTTTTGTACCGCTTTTGGCCGCCATAAGTGTGGCAGGGTATGCTCAGACGTGAGTCCCTTGCTCACTTTGCCACTGGATGCAAGCAAGCCGGGCTGAAGACGGCTGGAATGCCAGAAACCGGTCCTCGGAAGCTTGTTTCCGGTCCAGGGAAGACATGGCTTGGCAGTTCGGGCTGGACTGTTCCCATGAGGCACAGGGTCAGACTGATTTGCATATAGCCATGTCTGAACTGAGGTGGCAGAGTGGGCTAAAGAACGGTGAAGGATTAAACCCAGATCTTTTGACTGGGTGTGAGTGTTTGATTGATTCAGATGCTCCGTCCATCACCACCCCCTTTTGTACCGCTTTTGGCTGCCATAAATGTGGCAGGGTATGCTCAGACGTGAGTCCCTAGCTCACTTTGCCACTGAATTCAAGCAAGCCGGGCTGAAGACGGCTGGAATGCCAGAAACCGGTCCTCGGAAGCTTGTTTCCGGTCCAGGGAAGACATGGCTTGGCAGTTCGGGCTGGACTGTTCCCATGAGGCACAGGGTCAGACTGATTTGCATATAGCCATGTCGGAACTGGGGTGGCAGAGTGGGCTAAAGAACGGTGATGGATTAAACCCAGATCTTTTGACTGGGTGTGAGTGTTTGATTGATTCAGATGCTCCGTCCATCACCACCCCCTTTTGTACCGCTTTTGGCCACCATAAGTGTGGCAGGGTATGCTCAGACGTGAGTCCCTTGCTCACTTTGCCACTGGATTCAAGCAAGCCGGGCTGAAGACGGCTGGAATGCCAGAAACCGGTCCTCGGAAGCTTGTTTCCGGTCCAGGGAAGACATGGCTTGGCAGTTCGGGCTGGACTGTTCCCATGAGGCACAGGGTCAGACTGATTTGCATATAGCCATGTCTGAACTGGGGTGGCAGAGTGGGCTAAAGAACGTTGATGGATTAAACCCAGATCTTTTGACTGGGTGTGAGTGTTTGATTGATTCAGATGCTCCGTCCATCACCACCCCCTTTTGTACCGCTTATACCCGCCATAAGTCTGGCAGGGTATGCTCAGACGTGAGTCCCTTGCTCACTTTGCCACTGGATTCAAGCAAGCCAGGCTGAAGACGGCTGGAATGCCAGAAACCGGTCCTCGGAAGCTTGTTTCCGGTCCAGGGAAGACATGGCTTGGCAGTTCGGGCTGGACTGTTCCCATGAGGCACAGGGTCAGACTGATTTGCATATAGCCATGTCTGGACTGGGGTGGCAGAGTAGGCAAAAGAACGGTGATGGATTAAACCCAGATCTTTTGACTGGGTATGAGTGTTTGATTGATTCAGATGCTCCGTCCATCACCACCCCCTTTTGTACTACTTTTGGCCACCATAAGTGTGGCAGGGTATGCTCAGACGAGAGTCCCTTGCTCACTTTGCCACTGGATTCAGGCAAGCCGGGCTGAAGACGGCTGGAATGCCAGAAACCAGTCCTCGGAAGCTTGTTTCCGGTCCATGGAAGACATGGCTTGGCAGTTCGGGCTGGACTGTTCCCATGAGGCACAGGGTCAGACTGATTTGCATATAGCCATGTCTGAACTGAGGTGGCAGAGTGGGCTAAAGAACGGTGAAGGATTAAAGCCAGACCTTTTGACTGGGTGTGAGTGTTTGATTGATTCAGATGCTCCGTCCATCATCACCCCCTTTTGTACCGCTTTTGGCCGCCATAAGTGTGGCAGGGTATGCTCAGACGTGAGTCCCTTGCTCACTTTGCCACTGGATTCAAGCAAGCCGGGCTGAAGACGGCTGGAATGCCAGAAACCGGTCCTCGGAAGCTTGTTTCCGGTCCAGGGAAGACATGGCTTGGCAGTTCGGGCTGGACTGTTCCCATGAGGCACAGGGTCAGACTGATTTGCATATAGCCATGTCTGAACTGGGGTGGCAGAGTGGGCTAAAGAACGGTGATGGATTAAACCCAGATCTTTTGACTGGGTGTGACTGTTTGATTGATTCAGATGCTCCGTCCATCACCACCCACTTTTGTACAGCTTTTGGCCGTGATAAGTGTGGCAGGGTATGCTCAGACGTGAGTCCCTTGCTCACTTTGCCACTGGATTCAAGCAAGCCGGCTGAAGACGGCTGGAATGCCAGAAACCGGTCCTCGGAAGCTTGTTTCCGGTCCAGGGAAGACATGGCTTGGCAGTTCGGGCTGGACTGTTCCCATGAGGCACAGGGTCAGACTGATTTGCATATAGCCATGTCTGAACTGGGGTGGCAGAGTGGGCTAAAGAACGGTGATGGATTAAACCCAGATCTTTTGACTGGGTGTGAGTGTTTGATTGATTCAGATGCTCCGTCCATCACCACCCCCTTTTGTACCGCTTTTGGCTGCCATAAATGTGGCAGGGTATGCTCAGACGTGAGTCCCTTGCTCACTTTGCCACTGGATTCAAGCAAGCCGGGCTGAAGACGGCTGGAATGCCAGAAACCGGTCCTCGGAAGCTTGTTTCCGGTCCAGGGAAGACATGGCTTGGCAGTTCGGGCTGGACTGTTCCCATGAGGCACAGGGTCAGACTGATTTGCATATAGCCATGTCTGAATTGGGGTGGCAGAGTGGGCTAAAGAACGTTGATGGATTAAACCCAGATCTTTTGACTGGGTGTGAGTGCTTGATTGATTCAGATGCTCCGTCCATCACCACCCCCTTTTGTACCGCTTTTACCCGCCATAAGTCTGGCAGGGTATGCTCAGACGTGAGTCCCTTGCTCACTTTGCCACTGGATTCAAGCAAGCCGGGCTGAAGACGGCTGGAATGCCAGAAACCGGTCCTCGGAAGCTTGTTTCCGGTCCAGGGAAGACATGGCTTGGCAGTTCGGGCTGGATTGTTCCCATGAGGCACAGGGTCAGACTGATTTGCATATAGCCATGTCTGGACTGGGGTGGCAGAGTAGGCAAAAGAACGGTGATGGATTAAACCCAGATCTTTTGACTGGGTATGAGTGTTTGATTGATTCAGATGCTCCGTCTATCACCACCCCCTTTTGTACCACTTTTGGCCACCATAAGTGTGGCAGGGTATGCTCAGACGTGAGTCCCTTGCTCACTTTGCCACTGGATTCTGGCAAGCCGGGCTGAAGACGGCTGGAATGCCAGAAACCAGTCCTCGGAAGCTTGTTTCCGGTCCATGGAAGACATGGCTTGGCAGTTCGGGCTGGACTGTTCCCATGAGGCACAGGGTCAGACTGATTTGCATATAGCCATGTCTGAACTGAGGTGGCAGAGTGGGCTAAAGAACGGTGAAGGATTAAACCCAGATCTTTTGACTGGGTGTGAGTGTTTGATTGATTCAGATGCTCCGTCCATCACCACCCCCTTTTGTACCGCTTTTGGCTGCCATAAATGTGGCAGGGTATGCTCAGACGTGAGTCCCTAGCTCACTTTGCCACTGAATTCAAGCAAGCCGGGCTGAAGACGGCTGGAATGCCAGAAACCGGTCCTCGGAAGCTTGTTTCCGGTCCAGGGAAGACATGGCTTGGCAGTTCGGGCTGGACTGTTCCCATGAGGCACAGGGTCAGACTGATTTGCATATAGCCATGTCGGAACTGGGGTGGCAGAGTGGGCTAAAGAACGGTGATCGATTAAACCCAGATCTTTTGACTGGGTGTGAGTGTTTGATTGATTCAGATGCTCCGTCCATCACCACCCCCTTTTGTACCGCTTTTGGCCACCATAAGTGTGGCAGGGTATGCTCAGACGTGAGTCCCTTGCTCACTTTGCCACTGGATTCAAGCAAGCCGGGCTGAAGACGGCTGGAATGCCAGAAACCGGTCCTCGGAAGCTTGTTTCCGGTCCAGGGAAGACATGGCTTGGCAGTTCGGGCTGGACTGTTCCCATGAGGCACAGGGTCAGACTGATTTGCATATAGCCATGTCTGAACTGGGGTGGCAGAGTGGGCTAAAGAACGTTGATGGATTAAACCCAGATCTTTTGACTGGGTGTGAGTGTTTGATTGATTCAGATGCTCCGTCCATCACCACCCCCTTTTGTACCGCTTATACCCGCCATAAGTCTGGCAGGGTATGCTCAGACGTGAGTCCCTTGCTCACTTTGCCACTGGATTGAAGCAAGCCAGGCTGAAGACGGCTGGAATGCCAGAAACCGGTCCTCGGAAGCTTGTTTCCGGTCCAGGGAAGACATGGCTTGGCAGTTCGGGCTGGACTGTTCCCATGAGGCACAGGGTCAGACTGATTTGCATATAGCCATGTCTGGACTGGGGTGGCAGAGTAGGCAAAAGAACGGTGATGGATTAAACCCAGATCTTTTGACTGGGTATGAGTGTTTGATTGATTCAGATGCTCCGTCCATCACCACCCCCTTTTGTACCACTTTTGGCCACCATAAGTGTGGCAGGGTATGCTCAGACGAGAGTCCCTTGCTCACTTTGCCACTGGATTCAGGCAAACCGGGCTGAAGACGGCTGGAATGCCAGAAACCAGTCCTCGGAAGCTTGTTTCCGGTCCATGGAAGACATGGCTTGGCAGTTCGGGCTGGACTGTTCCCATGAGGCACAGGGTCAGACTGATTTGCATATAGCCATGTCTGAACTGAGGTGGCAGAGTGGGCTAAAGAACGGTGAAGGATTAAAGCCAGACCTTTTGACTGGGTGTGAGTGTTTGATTGATTCAGATGCTCCGTCCATCATCACCCCCTTTTGTACCGCTTTTGGCCGCCATAAGTGTGGCAGGGTATGCTCAGACGTGAGTCCCTTGCTCACTTTGCCACTGGATTCAAGCAAGCCGGGCTGAAGACGGCTGGAATGCCAGAAACCGGTCCTCGGAAGCTTGTTTCCGGTCCAGGGAAGACATGGCTTGGCAGTTCGGGCTGGACTGTTCCCATGAGGCACAGGGTCAGACTGATTTGCATATAGCCATGTCTGAACTGGGGTGGCAGAGTGGGCTAAAGAACGGTGATGGATTAAACCCAGATCTTTTGACTGGGTGTGACTGTTTGATTGATTCAGATGCTCCGTCCATCACCACCCACTTTTGTACAGCTTTTGGCCGTGATAAGTGTGGCAGGGTATGCTCAGACGTGAGTCCCTTGCTCACTTTGCCACTGGATTCAAGCAAGCCGGCTGAAGACGGCTGGAATGCCAGAAACCGGTCCTCGGAAGCTTGTTTCCGGTCCAGGGAAGACATGGCTTGGCAGTTCGGGCTGGACTGTTCCCATGAGGCACAGGGTCAGACTGATTTGCATATAGCCATGTCTGAACTGGGGTGGCAGAGTGGGCTAAAGAACGGTGATGGATTAAACCCAGATCTTTTGACTGGGTGTGAGTGTTTGATTGATTCAGATGCTCCGTCCATCACCACCCCCTTTTGTACCGCTTTTGCCCGCCATAAGTGTGGCAGGGTATGCTCAGACGTGAGTCCTTTGCTCACTTTGCCACTGGATTCAGGCAAGCCGGGCTGAAGACGGCTGGAATGCCAGAAACCGGTCCTCGGAAGCTTGTTTCCGGTCCAAGGAAGACATGGTTTGTTAGTTCGGGGTGGACTGTTCCCATAAGGCACAGGGTCAGACTGATTTGCATATAGCCATGTCTGAACTGGGGTTGCAGAGTGGGCTAAAGAACGGTGATGGATTAAACCCAGATCTTTTGACTGGGTGTGAGTGTTTGATTGATTCAGATGCTCCGTCCATCACCACCTCCTTTTGTACCGCTTTTGGCCGCCATAAGTGTGGCAGGGTATGCTCAGACGTGAGTCCCATGCTCACTTTGCCACTGGATTCAAGCAAGCCGGGCTGAAGACGGCTGGAATGCCAGAAACCGGTCCTCGGAAGCTTGTTTCCGGTCCAGGGAAGACATGGCTTGGCAGCTCGGGCTGGACTGTTCCCATGAGGCACAGGGTCAGACTGATTTGCATATAGCCATGTCTGAACTGAGGTGGCAGAGTGGGCTAAAGAACGGTGAAGGATTAAACCCAGATCTTTTGACTGGGTGTGAGTGTTTGATTGATTCAGATGCTCCGTCCATCACCACCCCCTTTTGTACCGCTTTTGGCTGCCATAAATGTGGCAGGGTATGCTCAGACGTGAGTCCCTAGCTCACTTTGCCACTGAATTCAAGCAAGCCGGGCTGAAGACGGCTGGAATGCCAGAAACCGGTCCTCGGAAGCTTGTTTCCGGTCCAGGGAAGACATGGCTTGGCAGTTCGGGCTGGACTGTTCCCATGAGGCACAGGGTCAGACTGATTTGCATATAGCCATGTCGGAACTGGGGTGGCAGAGTGGGCTAAAGAACGGTGATCGATTAAACCCAGATCTTTTGACTGGGTGTGAGTGTTTGATTGATTCAGATGCTCCGTCCATCACCACCCCCTTTTGTACCGCTTTTGGCCACCATAAGTGTGGCAGGGTATGCTCAGACGTGAGTCCCTTGCTCACTTTGCCACTGGATTCAAGCAAGCCGGGCTGAAGACGGCTGGAATGCCAGAAACCGGTCCTCGGAAGCTTGTTTCCGGTCCAGGGAAGACATGGCTTGGCAGTTCGGGCTGGACTGTTCCCATGAGGCACAGGGTCAGACTGATTTGCATATAGCCATGTCTGAACTGGGGTGGCAGAGTGGGCTAAAGAACGTTGATGGATTAAACCCAGATCTTTTGACTGGGTGTGAGTGTTTGATTGATTCAGATGCTCCGTCCATCACCACCCCCTTTTGTACCGCTTATACCCGCCATAAGTCTGGCAGGGTATGCTCAGACGTGAGTCCCTTGCTCACTTTGCCACTGGATTGAAGCAAGCCAGGCTGAAGACGGCTGGAATGCCAGAAACCGGTCCTCGGAAGCTTGTTTCCGGTCCAGGGAAGACATGGCTTGGCAGTTCGGGCTGGACTGTTCCCATGAGGCACAGGGTCAGACTGATTTGCATATAGCCATGTCTGGACTGGGGTGGCAGAGTAGGCAAAAGAACGGTGATGGATTAAACCCAGATCTTTTGACTGGGTATGAGTGTTTGATTGATTCAGATGCTCCGTCCATCACCACCCCCTTTTGTACCACTTTTGGCCACCATAAGTGTGGCAGGGTATGCTCAGACGAGAGTCCCTTGCTCACTTTGCCACTGGATTCAGGCAAACCGGGCTGAAGACGGCTGGAATGCCAGAAACCAGTCCTCGGAAGCTTGTTTCCGGTCCATGGAAGACATGGCTTGGCAGTTCGGGCTGGACTGTTCCCATGAGGCACAGGGTCAGACTGATTTGCATATAGCCATGTCTGAACTGAGGTGGCAGAGTGGGCTAAAGAACGGTGAAGGATTAAAGCCAGACCTTTTGACTGGGTGTGAGTGTTTGATTGATTCAGATGCTCCGTCCATCATCACCCCCTTTTGTACCGCTTTTGGCCGCCATAAGTGTGGCAGGGTATGCTCAGACGTGAGTCCCTTGCTCACTTTGCCACTGGATTCAAGCAAGCCGGGCTGAAGACGGCTTGAATGCCAGAAACCGGTCCTCGGAAGCTTGTTTCCGGTCCAGGGAAGACATGGCTTGGCAGTTCGGGCTGGACTGTTCCCATGAGGCACAGGGTCAGACTGATTTGCATATAGCCATGTCTGAACTGGGGTGGCAGAGTGGGCTAAAGAACGGTGATGGATTAAACCCAGATCTTTTGACTGGGTGTGACTGTTTGATTGATTCAGATGCTCCGTCCATCACCACCCACTTTTGTACAGCTTTTGGCCGTGATAAGTGTGGCAGGGTATGCTCAGACGTGAGTCCCTTGCTCACTTTGCCACTGGATTCAAGCAAGCCGGCTGAAGACGGCTGGAATGCCAGAAACCGGTCCTCGGAAGCTTGTTTCCGGTCCAGGGAAGACATGGCTTGGCAGTTCGGGCTGGACTGTTCCCATGAGGCACAGGGTCAGACTGATTTGCATATAGCCATGTCTGAACTGGGGTGGCAGAGTGGGCTAAAGAACGGTGATGGATTAAACCCAGATCTTTTGACTGGGTGTGAGTGTTTGATTGATTCAGATGCTCCGTCCATCACCACCCCCTTTTGTACCGCTTTTGCCCGCCATAAGTGTGGCAGGGTATGCTCAGACGTGAGTCCTTTGCTCACTTTGCCACTGGATTCAGGCAAGCCGGGCTGAAGACGGCTGGAATGCCAGAAACCGGTCCTCGGAAGCTTGTTTCCGGTCCAAGGAAGACATGGTTTGTTAGTTCGGGGTGGACTGTTCCCATAAGGCACAGGGTCAGACTGATTTGCATATAGCCATGTCTGAACTGGGGTTGCAGAGTGGGCTAAAGAACGGTGATGGATTAAACCCAGATCTTTTGACTGGGTGTGAGTGTTTGATTGATTCAGATGCTCCGTCCATCACCACCTCCTTTTGTACCGCTTTTGGCCGCCATAAGTGTGGCAGGGTATGCTCAGACGTGAGTCCCATGCTCACTTTGCCACTGGATTCAAGCAAGCCGGGCTGAAGACGGCTGGAATGCCAGAAACCGGTCCTCGGAAGCTTGTTTCCGGTCCAGGGAAGACATGGCTTGGCAGCTCGGGCTGGACTGTTCCCATGAGGCACAGGGTCAGACTGATTTGCATATAGCCATGTCTGAACTGGGGTGGCAGAGTGGGCTAAAGAATGGTGATGGATTAAACCCAGATCTTTTGACTGGGTGTGAGTGTTTGATTGATTCAGATGCTCCGTCCATCACCACCCCCTTTTGTACCGCTTTTGGCCGCCATAAGTGTGGCAGGGTATGCTCAGACGTGAGTCCTTTGCTCACTTTGCCACTGGATTCAGGCAAGCCGGGCTGAAGACGGCTGGAATGCCAGAAACCGGTCCTCGGAAGCTTGTTTCCGGTCCAAGGAAGACATGGTTTGTTAGTTCGGGGTGGACTGTTCCCATAAGGCACAGGGTCAGACTGATTTGCATATAGCCATGTCTGAACTGGGGTGGCAGAGTGGGCTAAAGAACGGTGATGGATTAAAGCCAGATCTTTTGACTGGGTGTGAGTGTTTGATTGATTCAGATGCTCCGTCCATCACCACCCCTTTTTGTACCGCTTTTGGCCGCCATAAGTGTGGCAGAGTATGCTCAGACGTAAGTCCCTTGCTCACTTTGCCACTGGATTCAAGCAAGCCGGGCTGAAGACGGCTTGAATGCCAGAAACCGGTCCTCGGAAGCTTGTTTCCGGTCCAGGGAAGACATGGCTTGGCAGTTCCGGCTGGACTGTTCCCATGAGGCACAGGGTCAGACTGATTTGCATATAGCCATGTCTGAACTGGGGTGGCAGAGTGGGCTAAAGAACAGTGATACCCAGATCTTTTGACTGAGTGTGAGTGCTTGATTGATTCAGATGCTCCGTCCATCACCACCCACTTTTGTACAGCTTTTGGCCGCCATAAGTGTGGCAGGGTATGCTCAGACGTGAGTCCCTTGCTCACTTTGCCACTGGATTCAAGCAAGCCGGGCTGAAGACGACTGGAATGCCAGAAAACGGTCCTCGGAAGCATGTTTCCGGTCCAGGGAAGACATGGCTTGGCAGTTCGGGCTGGACTGTTCCCATGAGGCACAGGGTCAGACTGATTTGCATATAGCCATGTCTCAACTGGGGTGGCAGAGTGGGCTAAAGAACGGTGATGGATTAAACCCAGATCTTTTGACTGGGTGTGAGTGTTTGATTGATTCAGATGCTCCGTCCATCACCCGCCTCTTTTGTACCGCTTTTGGCTGCCATAAATGTGGCAGGGTATGCTCAGACGTGAGTCCCTTGCTCACTTTGCCACTGGATTCAAGCAAGCCGGGCTGAAGACGGCTGGAATGCCAGAAACCGGTCCTCGGAAGCTTGTTTCCGGTCCAGGGAAGACATGGCTTGGCAGTTCAGGCTGGACTGTTCCCATGAGGCACAGGGTCAGACTGATTTGCATATAGCCATGTCTGAACTGGGGTGGCAGAGTGGGCTAAAGAACGGTGATGGATTAAACCCAGATCTTTTGACTGGGTGTGAGTGTTTGATTGATTCAGATGCTCCGTCCATCACCACCCCCTTTTGTACCGCTTTTGGCCGCCATAAGTGTGGCAGGGTATGCTCAGACGTGAGTCCCTTGCTCACTTTGCCACTGGATTCAAGCAAGCCGGGCTGAAGACGGCTGGAATGCCAGAAACCGGTCCTCGGAAGCTTGTTTCCGGTCCAGGGAAGACATGGCTTGGCAGTTCAGGCTGGACTGTTCCCATGAGGCACAGGGTCAGACTGATTTGCATATAGCCATGTCTGAACTGGGGTGGCAGAGTGGGCTAAAGAACGGTGATGGATTAAACCCAGATCTTTTGACTGGGTGTGAGTGTTTGATTGATTCAGATGCTCCGTCCATCACCACCCCCTTTTGTACCGCTTTTGGCCGCCATAAGTGTGGCAGGGTATGCTCAGACGTGAGTCCCTTGCTCACTTTGCCACTGGATTCAAGCAAGCCGGGCTGAAGACGGCTGGAATGCCAGAAACCGGTCCTCGGAAGCTTGTTTCCGGTCCAGGGAAGACATGGCTTGGCAGTTCGGGCTGGACTGTTCCCATGAGGCACAGGGTCAGACTGATTTGCATATAGCCATGTCTGAACTGAGGTGGCAGAGTGGGCTAAAGAACGGTGAAGGATTAAACCCAGATCTTTTGACTGGGTGTGAGTGTTTGATTGATTCAGATGCTCCGTCCATCACCACCCCCTTTTGTACCGCTTTTGGCTGCCATAAATGTGGCAGGGTATGCTCAGACGTGAGTCCCTAGCTCACTTTGCCACTGAATTCAAGCAAGCCGGGCTGAAGACGGCTGGAATGCCAGAAACCGGTCCTCGGAAGCTTGTTTCCGGTCCAGGGAAGACATGGCTTGGCAGTTCGGGCTGGACTGTTCCCATGAGGCACAGGGTCAGACTGATTTGCATATAGCCATGTCGGAACTGGGGTGGCAGAGTGGGCTAAAGAACGGTGATGGATTAAACCCAGATCTTTTGACTGGGTGTGAGTGTTTGATTGATTCAGATGCTCCGTCCATCACCACCCCCTTTTGTACCGCTTTTGGCCACCATAAGTGTGGCAGGGTATGCTCAGACGTGAGTCCCTTGCTCACTTTGCCACTGGATTCAAGCAAGCCGGGCTGAAGACGGCTGGAATGCCAGAAACCGGTCCTCGGAAGCTTGTTTCCGGTCCAGGGAAGACATGGCTTGGCAGTTCGGGCTGGACTGTTCCCATGAGGCACAGGGTCAGACTGATTTGCATATAGCCATGTCTGAACTGGGGTGGCAGAGTGGGCTAAAGAACGTTGATGGATTAAACCCAGATCTTTTGACTGGGTGTGAGTGTTTGATTGATTCAGATGCTCCGTCCATCACCACCCCCTTTTGTACCGCTTATACCCGCCATAAGTCTGGCAGGGTATGCTCAGACGTGAGTCCCTTGCTCACTTTGCCACTGGATTCAAGCAAGCCAGGCTGAAGACGGCTGGAATGCCAGAAACCGGTCCTCGGAAGCTTGTTTCCGGTCCAGGGAAGACATGGCTTGGCAGTTCGGGCTGGACTGTTCCCATGAGGCACAGGGTCAGACTGATTTGCATATAGCCATGTCTGGACTGGGGTGGCAGAGTAGGCAAAAGAACGGTGATGGATTAAACCCAGATCTTTTGACTGGGTATGAGTGTTTGATTGATTCAGATGCTCCGTCCATCACCACCCCCTTTTGTACTACTTTTGGCCACCATAAGTGTGGCAGGGTATGCTCAGACGAGAGTCCCTTGCTCACTTTGCCACTGGATTCAGGCAAGCCGGGCTGAAGACGGCTGGAATGCCAGAAACCAGTCCTCGGAAGCTTGTTTCCGGTCCATGGAAGACATGGCTTGGCAGTTCGGGCTGGACTGTTCCCATGAGGCACAGGGTCAGACTGATTTGCATATAGCCATGTCTGAACTGAGGTGGCAGAGTGGGCTAAAGAACGGTGAAGGATTAAAGCCAGACCTTTTGACTGGGTGTGAGTGTTTGATTGATTCAGATGCTCCGTCCATCATCACCCCCTTTTGTACCGCTTTTGGCCGCCATAAGTGTGGCAGGGTATGCTCAGACGTGAGTCCCTTGCTCACTTTGACACTGGATTCAAGCAAGCCGGGCTGAAGACGGCTGGAATGCCAGAAACCGGTCCTCGGAAGCTTGTTTCCGGTCCAGGGAAGACATGGCTTGGCAGTTCGGGCTGGACTGTTCCCATGAGGCACAGGGTCAGACTGATTTGCATATAGCCATGTCTGAACTGGGGTGGCAGAGTGGGCTAAAGAACGGTGATGGATTAAACCCAGATCTTTTGACTGGGTCTGACTGTTTGATTGATTCAGATGCTCCGTCCATCACCACCCACTTTTGTACAGCTTTTGGCCGTGATAAGTGTGGCAGGGTATGCTCAGACGTGAGTCCCTTGCTCACTTTGCCACTGGATTCAAGCAAGCCGGCTGAAGACGGCTGGAATGCCAGAAACCGGTCCTCGGAAGCTTGTTTCCGGTCCAGGGAAGACATGGCTTGGCAGTTCGGGCTGGACTGTTCCCATGAGGCACAGGGTCAGACTGATTTGCATATAGCCATGTCTGAACTGGGGTGGCAGAGTGGGCTAAAGAACGGTGATGGATTAAACCCAGATCTTTTGACTGGGTGTGAGTGTTTGATTGATTCAGATGCTCCGTCCATCACCACCCCCTTTTGTACCGCTTTTGGCTGCCATAAATGTGGCAGGGTATGCTCAGACGTGAGTCCCTTGCTCACTTTGCCACTGGATTCAAGCAAGCCGGGCTGAAGACGGCTGGAATGCCAGAAACCGGTCCTCGGAAGCTTGTTTCCGGTCCAGGGAAGACATGGCTTGGCAGTTCGGGCTGGACTGTTCCCATGAGGCACAGGGTCAGACTGATTTGCATATAGCCATGTCTGAATTGGGGTGGCAGAGTGGGCTAAAGAACGTTGATGGATTAAACCCAGATCTTTTGACTGGGTGTGAGTGCTTGATTGATTCAGATGCTCCGTCCATCACCACCCCCTTTTGTACCGCTTTTACCCGCCATAAGTCTGGCAGGGTATGCTCAGACGTGAGTCCCTTGCTCACTTTGCCACTGGATTCAAGCAAGCCGGGCTGAAGACGGCTGGAATGCCAGAAACCGGTCCTCGGAAGCTTGTTTCCGGTCCAGGGAAGACATGGCTTGGCAGTTCGGGCTGGATTGTTCCCATGAGGCACAGGGTCAGACTGATTTGCATATAGCCATGTCTGGACTGGGGTGGCAGAGTAGGCAAAAGAACGGTGATGGATTAAACCCAGATCTTTTGACTGGGTATGAGTGTTTGATTGATTCAGATGCTCCGTCTATCACCACCCCCTTTTGTACCACTTTTGGCCACCATAAGTGTGGCAGGGTATGCTCAGACGTGAGTCCCTTGCTCACTTTGCCACTGGATTCTGGCAAGCCGGGCTGAAGACGGCTGGAATGCCAGAAACCAGTCCTCGGAAGCTTGTTTCCGGTCCATGGAAGACATGGCTTGGCAGTTCGGGCTGGACTGTTCCCATGAGGCACAGGGTCAGACTGATTTGCATATAGCCATGTCTGAACTGAGGTGGCAGAGTGGGCTAAAGAACGGTGAAGGATTAAACCCAGATCTTTTGACTGGGTGTGAGTGTTTGATTGATTCAGATGCTCCGTCCATCACCACCCCCTTTTGTACCGCTTTTGGCTGCCATAAATGTGGCAGGGTATGCTCAGACGTGAGTCCCTAGCTCACTTTGCCACTGAATTCAAGCAAGCCGGGCTGAAGAAGGCTGGAATGCCAGAAACCGGTCCTCGGAAGCTTGTTTCCGGTCCAGGGAAGACATGGCTTGGCAGTTCGGGCTGGACTGTTCCCATGAGGCACAGGGTCAGACTGATTTGCATATAGCCATGTCGGAACTGGGGTGGCAGAGTGGGCTAAAGAACGGTGATGGATTAAACCCAGATCTTTTGACTGGGTGTGAGTGTTTGATTGATTCAGATGCTCCGTCCATCACCACCCCCTTTTGTACCGCTTTTGGCCACCATAAGTGTGGCAGGGTATGCTCAGACGTGAGTCCCTTGCTCACTTTGCCACTGGATTCAAGCAAGCCGGGCTGAAGACGGCTGGAATGCCAGAAACCGGTCCTCGGAAGCTTGTTTCCGGTCCAGGGAAGACATGGCTTGGCAGTTCGGGCTGGACTGTTCCCATGAGGCACAGGGTCAGACTGATTTGCATATAGCCATGTCTGAACTGGGGTGGCAGAGTGGGCTAAAGAACGTTGATGGATTAAACCCAGATCTTTTGACTGGGTGTGAGTGTTTGATTGATTCAGATGCTCCGTCCATCACCACCCCCTTTTGTACCGCTTATACCCGCCATAAGTCTGGCAGGGTATGCTCAGACGTGAGTCCCTTGCTCACTTTGCCACTGGATTCAAGCAAGCCAGGCTGAAGACGGCTGGAATGCCAGAAACCGGTCCTCGGAAGCTTGTTTCCGGTCCAGGGAAGACATGGCTTGGCAGTTCGGGCTGGACTGTTCCCATGAGGCACAGGGTCAGACTGATTTGCATATAGCCATGTCTGGACTGGGGTGGCAGAGTAGGCAAAAGAACGGTGATGGATTAAACCCAGATCTTTTGACTGGGTATGAGTGTTTGATTGATTCAGATGCTCCGTCCATCACCACCCCCTTTTGTACCACTTTTGGCCACCATAAGTGTGGCAGGGTATGCTCAGACGAGAGTCCCTTGCTCACTTTGCCACTGGATTCAGGCAAGCCGGGCTGAAGACGGCTGGAATGCCAGAAACCAGTCCTCGGAAGCTTGTTTCCGGTCCATGGAAGACATGGCTTGGCAGTTCGGGCTGGACTGTTCCCATGAGGCACAGGGTCAGACTGATTTGCATATAGCCATGTCTGAACTGAGGTGGCAGAGTGGGCTAAAGAACGGTGAAGGATTAAAGCCAGACCTTTTGACTGGGTGTGAGTGTTTGATTGATTCAGATGCTCCGTCCATCATCACCCCCTTTTGTACCGCTTTTGGCCGCCATAAGTGTGGCAGGGTATGCTCAGACGTGAGTCCCTTGCTCACTTTGCCACTGGATTCAAGCAAGCCGGGCTGAAGACGGCTGGAATGCCAGAAACCGGTCCTCGGAAGCTTGTTTCCGGTCCAGGGAAGACATGGCTTGGCAGTTCGGGCTGGACTGTTCCCATGAGGCACAGGGTCAGACTGATTTGCATATAGCCATGTCTGAACTGGGGTGGCAGAGTGGGCTAAAGAACGGTGATGGATTAAACCCAGATCTTTTGACTGGGTGTGACTGTTTGATTGATTCAGATGCTCCGTCCATCACCACCCACTTTTGTACAGCTTTTGGCCGTGATAAGTGTGGCAGGGTATGCTCAGACGTGAGTCCCTTGCTCACTTTGCCACTGGATTCAAGCAAGCCGGCTGAAGACGGCTGGAATGCCAGAAACCGGTCCTCGGAAGCTTGTTTCCGGTCCAGGGAAGACATGGCTTGGCAGTTCGGGCTGGACTGTTCCCATGAGGCACAGGGTCAGACTGATTTGCATATAGCCATGTCTGAACTGGGGTGGCAGAGTGGGCTAAAGAACGGTGATGGATTAAACCCAGATCTTTTGACTGGGTGTGAGTGTTTGATTGATTCAGATGCTCCGTCCATCACCACCCCCTTTTGTACCGCTTTTGCCCGCCATAAGTGTGGCAGGGTATGCTCAGACGTGAGTCCTTTGCTCACTTTGCCACTGGATTCAGGCAAGCCGGGCTGAAGACGGCTGGAATGCCAGAAACCGGTCCTCGGAAGCTTGTTTCCGGTCCAAGGAAGACATGGTTTGTTAGTTCGGGGTGGACTGTTCCCATAAGGCACAGGGTCAGACTGATTTGCATATAGCCATGTCTGAACTGGGGTTGCAGAGTGGGCTAAAGAACGGTGATGGATTAAACCCAGATCTTTTGACTGGGTGTGAGTGTTTGATTGATTCAGATGCTCCGTCCATCACCACCCCCTTTTGTACCGCTTTTGGCCGCCATAAGTGTGGCAGGGTATGCTCAGACGTGAGTCCCATGCTCACTTTGCCACTGGATTCAAGCAAGCCGGGCTGAAGACGGCTGGAATGCCAGAAACCGGTCCTCGGAAGCTTGTTTCCGGTCCAGGGAAGACATGGCTTGGCAGCTCGGGCTGGACTGTTCCCATGAGGCACAGGGTCAGACTGATTTGCATATAGCCATGTCTGAACTGGGGTGGCAGAGTGGGCTAAAGAATGGTGATGGATTAAACCCAGATCTTTTGACTGGGTGTGAGTGTTTGATTGATTCAGATTCTCCGTCCATCACCACCCCCTTTTGTACCGCTTTTGGCCGCCATAAGTGTGGCAGGGTATGCTCAGACGTGAGTCCTTTGCTCACTTTGCCACTGGATTCAGGCAAGCCGGGCTGAAGACGGCTGGAATGCCAGAAACCGGTCCTCGGAAGCTTGTTTCCGGTCCAAGGAAGACATGGTTTGTTAGTTCGGGGTGGACTGTTCCCATAAGGCACAGGGTCAGACTGATTTGCATATAGCCATGTCTGAACTGGGGTGGCAGAGTGGGCTAAAGAACGGTGATGGATTAAAGCCAGATCTTTTGACTGGGTGTGAGTGTTTGATTGATTCAGATGCTCCGTCCATCACCACCCCTTTTTGTACCGCTTTTGGCCGCCATAAGTGTGGCAGAGTATGCTCAGACGTAAGTCCCTTGCTCACTTTGCCACTGGATTCAAGCAAGCCGGGCTGAAGACGGCTTGAATGCCAGAAACCGGTCCTCGGAAGCTTGTTTCCGGTCCAGGGAAGACATGGCTTGGCAGTTCCGGCTGGACTGTTCCCATGAGGCACAGGGTCAGACTGATTTGCATATAGCCATGTCTGAACTGGGGTGGCAGAGTGGGCTAAAGAACAGTGATACCCAGATCTTTTGACTGAGTGTGAGTGCTTGATTGATTCAGATGCTCCGTCCATCACCACCCACTTTTGTACAGCTTTTGGCCGCCATAAGTGTGGCAGGGTATGCTCAGACGTGAGTCCCTTGCTCACTTTGCCACTGGATTCAAGCAAGCCGGGCTGAAGACGACTGGAATGCCAGAAAACGGTCCTCGGAAGCATGTTTCCGGTCCAGGGAAGACATGGCTTGGCAGTTCGGGCTGGACTGTTCCCATGAGGCACAGGGTCAGACTGATTTGCATATAGCCATGTCTCAACTGGGGTGGCAGAGTGGGCTAAAGAACGGTGATGGATTAAACCCAGATCTTTTGACTGGGTGTTAGTGTTTGATTGATTCAGATGCTCCGTCCATCACCACCCTCTTTTGTACCGCTTTTGGCTGCCATAAATGTGGCAGGGTATGCTCAGACGTGAGTCCCTTGCTCACTTTGCCACTGGATTCAAGCAAGCCGGGCTGAAGACGGCTGGAATGCCAGAAACCGGTCCTCGGAAGCTTGTTTCCGGTCCAGGGAAGACATGGCTTGGCAGTTCAGGCTGGACTGTTCCCATGAGGCACAGGGTCAGACTGATTTGCATATAGCCATGTCTGAACTGGGGTGGCAGAGTGGGCTAAAGAACGGTGATGGATTAAACCCAGATCTTTTGACTGGGTGTGAGTGTTTGATTGATTCAGATGCTCCGTCCATCACCACCCCCTTTTGTACCGCTTTTGGCCGCCATAAGTGTGGCAGGGTATGCTCAGACGTGAGTCCCTTGCTCACTTTGCCACTGGATTCAAGCAAGCCGGGCTGAAGACGGCTGGAATGCCAGAAACCGGTCCTCGGAAGCTTGTTTCCGGTCCAGGGAAGACATGGCTTGGCAGTTCGGGCTGGACTGTTCCCATGAGGCACAGGGTCAGACTGATTTGCATATAGCCATGTCTGAACTGGGGTGGCAGAGTGGGCTAAAGAACGTTGATGGGTTAAACCCAGATCTTTTGACTGGGTGTGAGTGTTTGATTGATTCAGATGCTCCGTCCATCACCACCCCCTTTTGTACCGCTTTTACCCGCCATAAGTCTGGCAGGGTATGCTCAGACGTGAGTTCCTTGCTCACTTTGCCACTGGATTCAAGCAAGCCAGGCTGAAGACGGCTGGAATGCCAGAAACCGGTCCTCGGAAGCTTGTTTCCGGTCCAGGGAAGACATGGCTTGGCAGTTCGGGCTGGACTGTTCCCATGAGGCACAGGGTCAGACTGATTTGCATATAGCCATGTCTGGACTGGGGTGGCAGAGTAGGCAAAAGAACGGTGATGGATTAAACCCAGATCTTTTGACTGGGTATGAGTGTTTGATTGATTCAGATGCTCCGTCTATCACCACCCCCTTTTGTACCGCTTTTGGCTGCCATAAATGTGGCAGGGTATGCTCAGACGTGAGTCCCTAGCTCACTTTGCCACTGAATTCAAGCAAGCCGGGCTGAAGACGGCTGGAATGCCAGAAACCGGTCCTCGGAAGCTTGTTTCCGGTCCAGGGAAGACATGGCTTGGCAGTTCGGGCTGGACTGTTCCCATGAGGCACAGGGTCAGACTGATTTGCATATAGCCATGTCTGAACTGGGGTGGCAGAGTGGGCTAAAGAACGGTGATGGATTAAACCCAGATCTTTTGACTGGGTGTGAGTGTTTGATTGATTCAGATGCTCCGTCCATCACCACCCCCTTTTGTACCGCTTTTGGCCGCCATAAGTGTGGCAGGGTATGCTCAGACGTGAGTCCCTTGCTCACTTTGCCACTGGATTCAAGCAAGCCGGGCTGAAGACGGCTGGAATGCCAGAAACCGGTCCTCGGAAGCTTGTTTCCGGTCCAGGGAAGACATGGATTGGCAGTTCGGGCTGGACTGTTCCCATGAGGCACAGGGTCAGACTGATTTGCATATAGCCATGTCTGAACTGGGGTGGCAGAGTGGGCTAAAGAACGTTGATGGATTAAACCCAGATCTTTTGACTGGGTGTGAGTGTTTGATTGATTCAGATGCTCCGTCCATCACCCCCCCCTTTTGTACCGCTTTTACCCGCCATAAGTCTGGCAGGGTATGCTCAGACGTGAGTCCCTTGCTCACTTTGCCACTGGATTCAAGCAAGCCGGGCTGAAGACGGCTGGAATGCCAGAAACCGGTCCTCGGAAGCTTGTTTCCGGTCCAGGGAAGACATGGCTTGGCAGTTCGGGCTGGACTGTTCCCATGAGGCACAGGGTCAGACTGATTTGCATATAGCCATGTCTGGACTGGGGTGGCAGAGTAGGCAAAAGAACGGTGATGGATTAAACCCAGATCTTTTGACTGGGTGTGAGTGTTTGATTGATTCAGATGCTCCGTCTATCACCACCCCCTTTTGTACCACTTTTGGCCACCATAAGTGTGGCAGGGTATGCTCAGACGAGAGTCCCTTGCTCACTTTGCCACTGGATTCAGGCAAGCCGGGCTGAAGACGGCTGGAATGCCAGAAACCAGTCCTCGGAAGCTTGTTTCCGGTCCATGGAAGACATGGCTTGGCAGTTCGTGCTGGACTGTTCCCATGAGGCACAGGGTCAGACTGATTTGCATATAGCCATGTCTGAACTGAGGTGGCAGAGTGGGCTAAAGAACGGTGAAGGATTAAAGCCAGACCTTTTGACTGGGCGTGAGTGTTTGATTGATTCAGATGCTCCGTCCATCATCACCCCCTTTTGTACCGCTTTTGGCCGCCATAAGTGTGGCAGGGTATGCTCAGACGTGAGTCCCTTGCTCACTTTGCCACTGGATTCAAGCAAGCCGGGCTGAAGACGGCTGGAATGCCAGAAACCGGTCCTCGGAAGCTTGTTTCCGGTCCAGGGAAGACATGGCTTGGCAGTTCGGGCTGGACTGTTCCCATGAGGCACAGGGTCAGACTGATTTGCATATAGCCATGTCTGAACTGGGGTGGCAGAGTGGGCTAAAGAACGGTGATGGATTAAACCCAGATCTTTTGACTGGGTGTGACTGTTTGATTGATTCAGATGCTCCGTCCATCACCACCCACTTTTGTACAGCTTTTGGCCATGATAAGTGTGGCAGGGTATGCTCAGACGTGAGTCCCTTGCTCACTTTGCCACTGGATTCAAGCAAGCCGGCTGAAGACGGCTGGAATGCCAGAAACCGGTCCTCGGAAGCTTGTTTCCGGTCCAGGGAAGACATGGCTTGGCAGTTCGGGCTGGACTGTTCCCATGAGGCACAGGGTCAGACTGATTTGCATATAGCCATGTCTGAACTGGGGTGGCAGAGTGGGCAAAAGAACGGTGATGGATTAAACCCACATCTTTTGACTGGGTATGAGTGTTTGATTGATTCAGATGCTCCGTCTATCACCACCCCCTTTTGTACCACTTTTGGCCACCATAAGTGTGGCAGGGTATGCTCAGACGTGAGTCCCTTGCTCACTTTGCCACTGGATTCAGGCAAGCCGGGCTGAAGACGGCTGGAATGCCAGAAACCAGTCCTCGGAAGCTTGTTTCCGGTCCATGGAAGACATGGCTTGGCAGTTCGGGCTGGACTGTTCCCATGAGGCACAGGGTCAGACTGATTTGCATATAGCCATGTCTGAACTGAGGTGCAGAGTGGGCTAAAGAACGGTGAAGGATTAAAGCCAGACCTTTTGACTGGGTGTGAGTGTTTGATTGATTCAGATGCTCCGTCCATCATCACCCCCTTTTGTACCGCTTATACCCGCCATAAGTCTGGCAGGGTATGCTCAGACGTGAGTCCCTTGCTCACTTTGCCACTGGATTCAAGCAAGCCGGGCTGAAGACGGCTGGAATGCCAGAAACCGGTCCTCGGAAGCTTGTTTCCGGTCCAGGGAAGACATGGCTTGGCAGTTCGGGCTGGACTGTTCCCATGAGGCACAGGGTCAGACTGATTTGCATATAGCCATGTCTGAACTGGGGTGGCAGAGTGGGCTAAAGAACGGTGATGGATTGAAGCCAGATATTTTGACTGGGTGTGAGTGTTTGATTGATTCAGATGCTCCGTCCATCACCACCCCCTTTTGTAATGCTTTTGGCCGCCATAAGTGTGGCAGGGTATGCTCAGACGTGAGTCCCTTGCTCACTTTGCCACTGGATTCAAGCAAGCCGGGCTGAAGACGACTGGAATGCCAGAAACCGGTTCTCGGAAGCTCGTTTCCGGTCCAGGGAAGACATGGCTTGGCAGTTCGGGCTGGACTGTTCCCATGAGGCACAGGGTCAGACTGATTTGCATATAGCCATGTCTGAACTGGGGTGGCAGAGTGGGCTAAAGAACGGTGATGGATTAAACCCAGATCTTTTGACTGGGTGTGAGTGTTTGATTGATTCAGATGCTCCGTCCATCACCATCCCCTTTTGTACCGCTTTTGGCCGCCATAAATGTGGCAGGGTATGCTCAGACGTGAGTCCCTTGCTCACTTTGGCACTGGATTCAAGCAAGCCGGGCTGAAGACGGCTGGAATGCCAGAAACCGGTCCTCGGATGCTTGTTTCCGGTCCAGGGAAGACATGGCTTGGCAGTTCGGGCTGGACTGTTTCCATGAGGCACAGGGTCAGACTGATTTGCATATAGCCATGTCTGAACTGGGGTGGCAGAGTGGGCTAAAGAACGGTGATGGATTAAACCCAGATCTTTTGACTGGGTGTGAGTGTTTGATTGATTCAGATGCTCCGTCCATCACCACCCACTTTTGTACAGCTTTTGGCCGCCATAAGTGTGGCAGGGTATGCTCAGACGTGAGTCCCTTGCTCACTTTGCCACTGGATTCAAGCAAGCCGGGCTGAAGACGACTGGAATGCCAGAAACCGGTCCTCGGAAGCTTGTTTCCGGTCCAGGGAAGACATGGCTTGGCAGTTCCGGCTGGACTGTTCCCATGAGGCACAGGGTCAGACTGATTTGCATATAGCCATGTCTGAACTGGGGTGGCAGAGTGGGCTAAAGAACGGTGATGGATTAAAACCAGATCTTTTGACTGGGTGTGAGTGTTTGATTGATTCAGATACTCCGTCCATCACCACCCCCTTTTGTACTGCTTTTGGCCGCCATAAGTGTGGCAGGGTTACACCTCATGACCGAAGCATTTGGCTTGCCCTGGCGTCGTCCGGTTGCGATCGCGTATACTGGCTAAACCTGACGCTCGATTGTGGGCGACTGGTCCGGGCATCAAGGAAGTATTTACTATCTGTGCCCTAACGCGCTCTGCCTCGGCAAAATTGAGGTTTAATGTAAAGGCAAAGTATTTAATTGTCCTGATGATGGTTCCTATGATTTCTTGATGGAACCGAAACGCCGTCGACTTGCTTATGCACCCGATACAAATCTGATTGGTTGATTATATGTAATGGTGCAGCTTGATATTTTCTGTACAAATTTATATGGAAACAGAAAAACGTTTGTTTTGCCTTGAACCTTTCCTATTTTCTTCAACTGTGATCACCCCGTTAGTGTTGGGCACAGGCTTGTGTACCACATAGGGGCATTGTGGAAGGTATTCCTCACGTCTATTGTTTGAAGAATTTTGTTTATTAAGTAAACCTGAAAGACCTCTGTCCGGCTGGACATGTCCTTCTGAAAATATAGAAGCGATTTCGTCTATATTTATTTGTTGTGTTGTATTACGTAAGCATGGGACCACTGTTGTTTCCATAAAATTGTTCCCCGAGGTCCCTGCCTGACTTAATTGGGGTCCCTTGTTGTTTAAAAGTGCAGACGTGAGTCCCTAGCTCACTTTGCCACTGAATTCAAGCAAGCCGGGCTGAAGACGGCTGGAATGCCAGAAACCGGTCCTCGGAAGCTTGTTTCCGGTCCAGGGAAGACATGGCTTGGCAGTTCGGGCTGGACTATTCCCATGAGTCACAGGGTCAGACTGATTTGCATATAGCCATGTCTGAACTGGGGTGGCAGAGTGGGCTAAAGAACGGTGATGGATTAAACCCAGATCTTTTGACTGGGTGTGAGTGTTTGATTGATTCAGATGCTCCGTCCATCATCACCCCCTTTTGTACCGCTTTTGGCCGCCATAAGTGTGGCAGGGTATGCTCAGACGTGAGTCCCTTGCTCACTTTGCCACTGGATTCAAGCAAGCCGGGCTGAAGACGGCTGGAATGCCAGAAACCGGTCCTCGGAAGCTTGCTTCCGGTCCAGGGAAGACATGGCTTGGCAGTTCGGGCTGGACTGTTCCCATGAGGCACAGGGTCAGACTGATTTGCATATAGCCATGTCTGAACTGGGGTGGCAGAGTGGGCTAAAGAACGGTGATGGATTAAACCCAGATCTTTTGACTGGGTGTGACTGTTTGATTGATTCAGATGCTCCGTCCATCACCACCCACTTTTGTACAGCTTTTGGCCATGATAAGTGTGGCAGGGTATGCTCAGACGTGAGTCCCTTGCTCACTTTGCCACTGGATTCAAGCAAGCCGGCTGAAGACGGCTGGAATGCCAGAAATCGGTCCTCGGAAGCTTGTTTCCGGTCCAGGGAAGACATGGCTTGGCAGTTCGGGCTGGACTGTTCCCATGAGGCACAGGGTCAGACTGATTTGCATATAGCCATGTCTGAACTGGGGTGGCAGAGTGGGCTAAAGAACGGTGATGGATTAAACCCAGATCTTTTGACTGGGTGTGAGTGTTTGATTGATTCAGATGCTCCGTCCATCACCACCCCCTTTTGTACCGCTTTTGGCCGCCATAAGTGTGGCAGGGTATGCTCAGACGTGAGTCCCATGCTCACTTTGCCACTGGATTCAAGCAAGCCGGGCTGAAGACGGCTGGAATGCCAGAAACCGGTCCTCGGAAGCTTGTTTCCGGTCCAGGGAAGACATGGCTTGGCAGCTCGGGCTGGACTGTTCCCATGAGGCACAGGGTCAGACTGATTTGCATATAGCCATGTCTGAACTGGGGTGGCAGAGTGGGCTAAAGAACGGTGATGGATTAAACCCAGATCTTTTGACTGGGTGTGAGTGTTTGATTGATTCAGATGCTCCGTCCATCACCACCCCCTTTTGTACCGCTTTTGGCCACCATAAGTGTGGCAGAGTATGCTCAGACGTAAGTCCCTTGCTCACTTTGCCACTGGATTCAAGCAAGCCGGGCTGAAGACGGCTGGAATGCCAGAAACCGGTCCTCGGAAGCTTGTTTCCGGTCCAGGGAAGACATGGCTTGGCAGTTCCGGCTGGACTGTTCCCATGAGGCACAGGGTCAGACTGATTTGCATATAGCCATGTCTGAACTGGGGTGGCAGAGTGGGCTAAAGAACGGTGATGGATTAAAACCAGATCTTTTGACTGGGTGTGAGTGTTTGATTGATTCAGATACTCCGTCCATCACCACCCCCTTTTGTACTGCTTTTGGCGGCCATAAGTGTGGCAGGGTATGCTCAGACGTGAGTCCCTAGCTCACTTTGCCACTGAATTCAAGCAAGCCGGGCTGAAGACGGCTTGAATGCCAGAAACCGGTCCTCGGAAGCTTGTTTCCGGTCCAGGGAAGACATGGCTTGGCAGTTCGGGCTGGACTGTTCCCATGAGTCACAGGGTCAGACTGATTTGCATATAGCCATGTCTGAACTGGGGTGGCAGAGTGGGCTAAAGAACGGTGATGGATTAAACCCAGATCTTTTGACTGGGTGTGAGTGTTTGATTGATTCAGATGCTCCGTCCATCACCACCCCCTTTTGTACGGCTTTTGGCCGCCATAAGTGTGGCAGGGTATGCTCAGACGTGAGTCCCTTGCTCACTTTGCCACTGGATTCAAGCAAGCCGGGCTGAAGACGGCTGGAATGCCAGAAACCGGTCCTCGGAAGCTTGGTACGGTCCAGGGAAGACATGGCTTGGCAGTTCGGGCTGGACTGTTCCCATGAGGCACAGGGTCAGACTGATTTGCATATAGCCTTGTCTGAACTGGGGTGGCAGAGTGGGCTAAAGAACGTTGATGGATTAAACCCAGATCTTTTGACTGGGTGTGAGTGTTTGATTGATTCAGATGCTCCGTCCATCACCACCCCCTTTTGTACCGCTTTTACCCGCCATAAGTCTGGCAGGGTATGCTCAGACGTGAGTCCCTTGCTCACTTTGCCACTGGATTCAAGCAAGCCGGGCTGAAGACGGCTGGAATGCCAGAAACCGGTCCTCGGAAGCTTGTTTCCGGTCCAGGGAAGACATGGCTTGGCAGTTCGGGCTGGACTGTTCCCATGAGGCACAGGGTCAGACTGATTTGCATATAGCCATGTCTGAACTGGGGTGGCAGAGTGGGCTAAAGAACGGTGATGGATTAAACCCAGATCTTTTGACTGGGTGTGAGTGTTTGATTGATTCAGATGCTCCGTCCATCACCATCCCCTTTTGTACCGCTTTTGGCCGCCATAAATGTGGCAGGGTATGCTTAGACGTGAGTCCCTTGCTCACTTTGGCACTGGATTCAAGCAAGCCGGGCTGAAGACGGCTGGAATGCCAGAAACCGGTCCTCGGATGCTTGTTTCCGGTCCAGGGAAGACATGGCTTGGCAGTTCGGGCTGGACTGTTCCCATGAGGCACAGGGTCAGACTGATTTGCATATAGCCATGTCTGAACTGGGGTGGCAGAGTGGGCTAAAGAACGGTGATGGATTAAACCCAGATCTTTTGACTGGGTGTGAGTGTTTGATTGATTCAGATGCTCCGTCCATCACCACCCACTTTTGTACAGCTTTTGGCCGCCATAAGTGTGGCAGGGTATGCTCAGACGTGAGTCCCTTGCTCACTTTGCCACTGGATTCAAGCAAGCCGGGCTGAAGACGACTGGAATGCCAGAAACCGGTCCTCGGAAGCTTGTTTCCGGTCCAGGAAAGACATGGCTTGGCAGTTCGGGCTGGACTGTTCCCATGAGGCACAGGGTCCGACTGATTTGCATATAGCCATGTCTGAACTGGGGTGGCAGAGTGGGCTAAAGAACGGTGATGGATTAAACCCAGATCTTTTGACTGGGTGTGAGTGTTTGATTGATTCAGATGCTCCGTCCATCACCACCCCCTTTTGTACCGCTTTTGGCTGCCATAAATGTGGCAGGGTATGCTCAGACGTGAGTCCCTTGCTCACTTTGCCACTGGATTCAAGCAAGCCGGGCTGAAGACGGCTGGAATGCCAGAAACCGGTCCTCTGAAGCTTGTTTCCGGTCCAGGGAAGACATGGCTTGGCAGTTCGGGCTGGACTGTTCCAATGAGGCACAGGATCAGACTGATTTGCATATAGCCATGTCTGAACTGGGGTGGCAGAGTGGGCTAAAGAACGGTGATGGATTAAACCCAGATCTTTTGACTGGGTGTGAGTGTTTGATTGATTCAGATGCTCCGTCCATCACCACCCCCTTTTGTACCGCTTTTACCCGCCATAAGTCTGGCAGGGTATGCTCAGACGTGAGTCCCTTGCTCACTTTGCCACTGGATTCAAGCCAGCCGGGCTGAAGATGGCTGGTATGCCAGAAACCGGTCCTCGGAAGCTTGTTTCCGGTCCAGGGAAGGCATGGCTTGGCAGTTCGGGCTGGACTGTTCCCATGAGGCACAGGGTCAGACTGATTTGCATATAGCCATGTCTGGACTGGGTGGCAGAGTGGGCAAAAGAACGGTGATGGATTAAACCCAGATCTTTTGACTGGGTATGAGTGTTTGATTGATTCAGATGCTCCGTCTATCACCACCCCCTTTTGTACCACTTTTGGCCACCATAAGTGTGGCAGGGTATGCTCAGACGTGAGTCCCTTGCTCACTTTGCCACTGGATTCAGGCAAGCCGGGCTGAAGACGGCTGGAATGCCAGAAACCAGTCCTCGGAAGCTTGTTTCCGGTCCATGGAAGACATGGCTTGGCAGTTCGGGCTGGACTGTTCCCATGAGGCACAGGGTCAGACTGATTTGCATATAGCCATGTCTGAACTGAGGTGCAGAGTGGGCTAAAGAACGGTGAAGGATTAAAGCCAGACCTTTTGACTGGGTGTGAGTGTTTGATTGATTCAGATGCTCCGTCCATCATCACCCCCTTTTGTACCTGCTTTTGGCCGCCATAAGTGTGGCAGGGTATGCTGAGACGTGAGTCCCTTGCTCACTTTGCCACTGGATTCAAGCAAGCCGGGCTGAAGACGGCTGGAATGCCAGAAACCGGTCCTCGGAAGCTTGTTTCCGGTCCAGGGAAGACATGGCTTGGCAGTTCGGGCTGGACTGTTTCCATGAGGCACAGGGTCAGACTGATTTGCATATAGCCATGTCTGAACTGGGGTGGCAGAGTGGGCTAAAGAACGGTGATGGATTGAAGCCAGATATTTTGACTGGGTGTGAGTGTTTGATTGATTCAGATGCTCCGTCCATCACCACCCCCTTTTGTAATGCTTTTGGCCGCCATAAGTGTGGCAGGGTATGCTCAGACGTGAGTCCCTTGCTCACTTTGCCACTGGATTCAAGCAAGCCGGGCTGAAGACGACTGGAATGCCAGAAACCGGTTCTCGGAAGCTCGTTCCCGGTCCAGGGAAGACATGGCTTGGCAGTTCGGGCTGGACTGTTCCCATGAGGCACAGGGTCAGACTGATTTGCATATAGCCATGTCTGAACTGGGGTGGCAGAGTGGGCTAAAGAACGGTGATGGATTAAACCCAGATCTTTTGACTGGGTGTGAGTGTTTGATTGATTCAGATGCTCCGTCCATCACCATCCCCTTTTGTACCGCTTTTGGCCGCCATAAATGTGGCAGGGTATGCTCAGACGTGAGTCCCTTGCTCACTTTGGCACTGGATTCAAGCAAGCCGGGCTGAAGACGGCTGGAATGCCAGAAACCGGTCCTCGGATGCTTGTTTCCGGTCCAGGGAAGACATGGCTTGGCAGTTCGGGCTGGACTGTTTCCATGAGGCACAGGGTCAGACTGATTTGCATATAGCCATGTCTGAACTGGGGTGGCAGAGTGGGCTAAAGAACGGTGATGGATTAAACCCAGATCTTTTGACTGGGTGTGAGTGTTTGATTGATTCAGATGCTCCGTCCATCACCACCCCCTTTTTTTCCGCTTTTGGCCGCCATAAATGTGGCAGGGTATGCTCAGACGTGAGTTCCTTGCTCACTTTGCCACTGGATTCAAGCAAGCCGGGCTGAAGACGGCTGGAATGCCAGAAACCGGTCCTCGGAAGCTTGTTTCCGGTCCAGGGAAGACATGGCTTGGCAGTTCGGGCTGGACTGTTCCCATGAGGCACAGGATCAGACTGATTTGCATATAGCCATGTCTGAACTGGGGTGGCAGAGTGGGCTAAAGAACGTTGATGGATTAAACCCAGATCTTTTGACTGGGTGTGAGTGTTTGATTGATTCAGATGCTCCGTCCCTCACCACCCCCTTTTGTACCGCTTTTACCCGCCATAAGTCTGGCAGGGTATGCTCAGACGTGAGTCCCTTGCTCACTTTGCCACTGGATTCAAGCAAGCCGGGCTGAAGACGGCTGGAATGCCAGAAACCGGTCCTCGGAAGCTTGTTTCCGGTCCAGGGAAGACATGGCTTGGCAGTTCGGGCTGGACTGTTCCCATGAGGCACAGGGTCAGACTGATTTGCATATAGCCATGTCTGAACTGGGGAGGCAGAGTGGGCAAAAGAACGGTGATGGATTAAACCCAGATCTTTTGACTGGGTGTGAGTGTTTGATTGATTCAGATGCTCCGTCCATCACCACCCCCTTTTGTACCGCTTTTGGCTGCCATAAGTGTGGCAGGGTATGCTCAGACGTGAGTCCCTTGCTCATTTTGCCACTGGATTCAAGCAAGCCGGGCTGAAGACGGCTGGAATGCCAGAAACCGGTCCTCCGAAGCTTGTTTCCGGTCTAGGGAAGACATGGCTTGGCAGTTCGGGCTGGACTGTTCCCATGAGGCACAGGGTCAGACTGATTTGCATATAGCCATGTCTGAACTGGGGTGGCAGAGTGGGGTAAAGAACGGTGATGGATTAAACCCAGATCTTTTGACTGGGTGTGAGTGTTTGATTGATTCAGATGCTCCGTCCATCACCACCCCCTTTTGTACCGCTTTTGGCCGCCATAAGTGTGGCAGAGTATGCTCAGACGTGAGTCCCTTGCTCACTTTGCCTCTGGATTCAAGCAAGCCGGGCTGAAGATGGCTGGAATGCCAGAAACCGGTCCTCGGAAGCTTGTTTCCGGTCCAGGGAAGACATGGCTTGGCAGTTCAGGCTGGACTGTTCCCTTGAGGCACAGGGTCAGACTGATTTGCATATAGCCATGTCTGAACTGGGGTGGCAGAGTGGGCTAAAGAACGGTGATGGATTAAACCCAGATCTTTTGACTGGGTGTGAGTGTTTGATTGATTCAGATGCTCCGTCCATCACCACCCCCTTTTGTACCGCTTCTGACCGCCATAAGTGTGGCAGGGTATGCTCAGACGTGAGTCCCTAGCTCACTTTGCCACTGGATTCAAGCAAGCTGGGCTGAAGACGGCTGGAATGCCAGAAACCGGTCCTCGGAAGCTTGTTTCCGGTCCAGGGAAGACATGGCTTGGCAGTTCGGGCTGGACTGTTCCCATGAGGCACAGGGTCAGACTGATTTGCATATAGCCATGTCTGAACTGGGGTGGCAGAGTGGGCTAAAGAACGGTGATGGATTAAACCCAGATCTTTTGACTGGGTGTGAGTGTTTGATTGATTCAGATGCTCCGTGTTGGAAAGGCGACCCCAGGGGAGACAGAAGATGTCTCACTGCCCGCCCCGAGACTCACCTCTCTCTATGGAATAGGCCGAGCGCCGTAGGGAGTCCTCCTTGGCGATGCTCCTCTCCTACAAACGTACCAGCTGAGCAATCACACTACTACAGACGGACACCACACGACGGAGTATTCACAAGTATCTTTATATAAGAAATGAAGGCACGTTCTTGGTCGGTTAGCAGGTAGGGATCGGGGGATCCATAAAGTCGTGGTTTCGGGAATAATGGGGTAGCGGGACAGTCTTGGCACCAACTAGTGCGTGGATAGTTCAAGGGGTCAGGCCGCGACAGCGTCAGCAGGGCCTCGAAGGTGGTTCAGCTCGGTCAGGCCGCGACAGCGTCAGCAGGGCCTCGAAGATGGTTCAGCTCGGTCAGGCCGCGACAGCGTCAGCAGGGCCTCGAAGATGGTTCAGCTCGGTCAGGCCGCGACAGCGTCAGCAGGGCCTCGAAGATGGTTCAGCTCGGTCAGGCCGCGATAGCGTCAGCAGGGCCTCGAAGATGGTTCAGCTCGGTCAGGCCGCGACAGCGTCAGCAGGGCCTCGACTCCAAGATACAACTGGAGTCCTAATCCAGGGCTGGCCCAGATATCGGACTGGAGTACTTTGATGTCCGGACCCTCGCGCCTGGGGGTCCGAGGGGCCGGGATGAAGGTGTCCAGACACCCAGCAGGGATGTGGAGCCAGGGCCCAGGGAAGCTGGAGGGCGATCGACACCAGGCGTCCGGGGGCGGCTGGAGGCCCATCGAAACTCCCCTCCTCCGGGATCCGCCAAGTGGCCACTCTACCACCTGGGAGGATCTTGGTGCCTCGATGTCGGGGCTTCGCTGGGGCCGGGGCCAGGGATGGCTGCGGCCACGTGCTCGGGACGTGATGGGCCCAAGATGGAGTCGGGCCGGAAATGGTGGCCTGGCATGGTCGCGAGCAGGGTCCACTGGGGTCCCAGGGGGGGAGAGCTGTGGGTTGCCAGGGGGGCTGCTCTCGTCGATGGTTCGTGTTCAGGGGGGTCGACGGCGGGTCGACGGAGGCCGACGTCGTCCCGGGCCCGCCATGCGGGAGGGGTAAGACCACGCCACGAGGCCGGGTCCAACACACGTCCCCTCCAGCTGAAGGCGGGGAGAGTCACCCATCTTCCTGGGTATTCTCCTCGTCGAGGCGGAAGAAGCGGAACAGGCCGTCAGCGTTGGCGTGGTCGTTGCCAGGGCGATGCTCCACAGTGAAGTCCATCCCTTGGAGGGAGATGGACCATCGCAGCAGCTTTGGGTTTTCGCCACGCATCTGCATCAGCCACCGCAGGGACCGGTGGTCAGTCTGGACCCGGAAGTGGGTGCCGAAGAGGTAGGGCCTGAGTTTCTTGAGGGCCCACACGACGGCGAAGGCCTCTCTCTCAATGGTGCTCCATCGCTGCTCTCTGGCCAGCAGCCGCCGGCTGATGAAGGCCACAGGATGGTCAATCCCCTCGGGGTCAATCTGAGATAGGACCGCCCCAATGCCGTGCTCCGAGGCGTCGGTCTGAGCTATGAACTCCCGGCTGTAGTCAGGGGCTTGGAGCACAGGGGAGGTGCACATGGCTGTTTTCAAAGTCTCGAAGGCCACCTGACACGCGGGTGTCCATGGTACTTTCTGTGGCCGGTTCTTCGAGGTCAGTTCAGTGAGGGGACCCACAATGCTCCCATAGTTCTTTATGAAGCACCGATAATATCCAGTGAGCCACGTGGCCGCTCCCCACTTGGTGTCCCAGGTAGGTCACGGACCCTTGACCTATTTGGCACTTGCTGGCCTTTATTGTTAGTCCGGCCCATCGGAGGGCCGTCAGGACCTCCCAGAGGTGCTTCAGGTGATCGGCCCAGTGGAGGCTGTACACTGCAATGTCGTCTAGATAGGCGGCGCTGAATTCTTCTAGCCCCGCCAGCACTTTGTTCACCAGTCTCTGGAAAGTTGTTGGGGCGTTTTTCATGCCGAAGGGCATCACCTTGAATTGGAAGTGGCCATCAGGTGTGGAGAAGGCCGATCGCTCCTGGGCGCCAGGGGTGAGGCCGATCTGCCAGTACCCTGCTGTGAGGTCGAAAGTACTGAGGTACTTGGCGGCTCCCAGGCGGTCGATTAGTTCATCGGGCCGGGGGATGGGATGTGCGTTGGTTCTGGTAACAGCATTTAGTCCCCGGTAGTCGACACAAAACCTGAGTTCTGGAGGGGTGCCAGGTTCGGCGGCTTTGGGGACCAGGACAACTGGGCTGGCCCAGGGACTGTCGGAGGGTTCGACTACCCCCAGGGCCAGCATTTTGGTAACTTCTGTCTGGATGCAGGCCCGAACTCGGTCGGGAACTCGGTAGGCCCGGTGTCGCACTGGCTGGCTGTCCCCGGTGTCGACATCGTGGACACACCACTGGGTAACCCCGGGGTGAGGGAGAACAGGTCCGTAAATTGCTCCAACAGCTCTTGGCAGTCTCGGCGCTGTGCGGGGGTCAGGTCGGAGGAGAGAGAGATTCCCTCGACGGAGCCGTCTTTCTCAGCGCCCCTTAGGAGGTCGGGCAGGGGCTCGGAGTCGTCTTCGGCCCCATCATCGGTAGCTAGCAGCAGGCTCAGTTCTGTGCGGGCAAAATGAGGCTTGAGCCGGTTGGCGTGCAGAACCCGGAGGGGGTTTCGGGGTGACTCCATGTCCACGAGATAGGTGACGGGGCTCTTGCGCTCGATCACTTTGAAGGGGCCCGACCATTTGTCCTGGAGGGCACAAGGTTCGACCGGGGACATGACCCAGACCTGCTGGCCCAGCTCGAACTCGATGGATGAAGAGTTCTGGTCATACCAGCGTTTCATGTCTTCCTGACTGGCCTCAAGGTTGGCCTCGGCAAGGGCCCGGAACTTCCGAGTCTGGCTTTGGAGGGTCAGGAGGTATCGGTAGACATCCGGCGGGGCGTCTTGGACTGTAGTTTCCCAGCCTTCTTTGACCAGGCTGATGGGACCTCGGACAGGGTGCCCGTACAAGAGTTTGAAGGGGCTGAACCCCAGGGATTTCTGTGGTACCTCCCGATAGGAGAACAGGAGGCAGGGTAGCAGGACGTCCCATTTGCAGCGGAGGGGTTCTTCTAGGCCCTGGATCATCCCCTTGAGTGTTCGGTTAAACCGCTCCACAAGTCCATTCCCTTGGGGGTGATACGGGGTGGTGAACTTATATGTGACCCCGCACTGTTGCCACAGGGACCGCATATACTTGGATATAAAGTTTGTGCCCCGATCGCTCACGACTTCTCGGGGGAACCCCACTCTGGAGAAGATCCCCATCAGTGCTCGGCCCACCACGGGAGCCGTTATGGTTCGTAGGGGGATGGCTTCGGGATAGCGGGTGGCATGGTCCACCAGGACGAGGATGAAGCGATGCCCTTGCGAGGTTCGGGGGTCCAGGGGCCCCACGATGTCGATCCCTACTCGCTCGAAGGGAGTGTTCACCACTGGAAAGGGTTGGAGCGGGGCCTTCACCTTCCCCCCGCTCTTTCCGCTGGCTTGGCATGTCGGGCAGGTGCGGCAGTGGTTATGCACATCGTTGCGCATTTTCGGCCAGTAGAAATGGGTCACCAGGCGGCTGTAAGTTTTGTCCTGTCCCAGGTGCCCGGCGAGGGGCACATCGTGTGCCAGGTTCAAGAGGAAGTCCCTGAATCGTAGGGGGACCACCAACACTCGGCTGGCCCCCAGCTCGGCAATTTTCTGTTCACTGTATAGGAGGCCGTGGTCCCAGTATACCCAGTGGGACCCCGAGGTGTCCCCGGCAGCTTGGGCTGTGGCTTGCTGCCGGGTCCCCTCGAGGGAGGGGCAGGCCTTCTGTTCCTGCCGGAATTGTTCTCGCGTGGGACCACCCTCCTGGCGCCATTGGGCTAGTTCGGGTACGTCGCTGAAATCGGCGCTGCCTTCTCGGTCATGCTCTGATGGCTCGGGCTTGGATTCTTCATTGACTGCGGCCGGTGGTGGCGCGGGCCACTCCGGCTCTTCAGTCGGGGTGGCCTCTGTTGCCGCCGGGGCCCGGGCAGTCATAGATCGGGTCGTCGCGCAGACCCACTCTGGTAGTCCCATCATTCCTAGATGTTCTCTCCGCTCGACTTGGGCCCAGGGAGAGCTTTCGAGGTCGTTTCCGAGGAGGCAGTCCACGGGGACGTCGTCCCGGACGGTCACCTTGAGGGTGCCCGACACCCCCCCCCACTCGGAGGGGATTCGGGCCATCTGACACAGAGTCTCGGAGTTGTCGGTGGCCCTCACGGGGCATCGCACGTTGGGTATGATCTGTTCGGGGGTCACCAAGTGGCAGCGGACGGCCGTCACACTGGCTCCCGTGTCTTGGAGGGCTTCGGTCCGTCGTCCATTGATGTGGACCCACTGACGGTATTTTTGAGTGTTGCTCGGTAGAGAGGCTTGGGGGATCATGCCTCTTTCGCCCAGGCAGGCTAGGTCCATGGCGGCCGGTTCATACTCTGTCTGATCTTCATTGTAGACCTCTTTGCCTTCTTCTTCCCCTTCCCCCAGGGCTGCAGCAGCGAACTGGCGGGTCGGAGGCCCGGTGGTGCCGGGGCGCTGGTTCATGGGGCAGAGGGGGTCACTGGCATAGTGACCGGGCCGCTGGCATCTGTGGCAAGTAATGTTCGGGCGGGGCTCCAGCCGTGCTGGAGGAGGTCCTCTTCTGGTCAGGGTTGGCGAAGGTTTATTCTGGGGGGACCCCCGAGGCGGGCTCCGGCCCGGGGCCGACGGAAAGTCTCAGCTCCTGTTCTGGCCTCCTCTGCCGCCACGCTGGCGGGGGTGCCCCTGGCCGTTCCGTCCCGTTTCTCCTATCGGGGTCCGGGGGACCCGGGTGCTCACCCATCGATCAGCCTCGACGGCGAGTTTTCGGGGCTCGGTCAGCTTGCTGTCGAGGAGATGCTGTCTGAGCTCGACAAAGCAGTTGTTGGAGAGGTGCTCCCAAACGATGAGGTCGAACAGCTGCTCGTAGGTGGACACTTTGCTGCCCTTTATCCATCCTTCCAGGGCCCGGCTATAAAAGTTTACGTATTCCACCCACGTGGTACCGGGGATCTTTTTGCAGTCTCTGAACCTCTGTCGGTACATCTCGGGGGTGAGGCCATACCGGGAGAGGAGGGCGTCCTTCATGTGGTCATAGGAGGACATCACTTCCTCGGCCAGCTCAAGCAGGGTGTCTCTCCCTTCGCTGACAAATCTCCCCCATAAGCCGGCACCCCAATCTTTTCGCGGGATGCGGTGCGCGGTCATGGCAACTTCATACACCTTGAACCATTGCTGGATATCGTCATTCTTGTAGTATTCCTTGATGATATCTTTGGGAATGTGGACCTTCGGGTCGGCAGGAGGTGGAGGGTCCCGGGTTATCGCGGCGCCAGCCTCTTCGGTCTTGGACTTGATCTCTAGTTCTTTGAGGCCACGCTCGTGTTCGTACGTGAGCTTTTTTTCTTCCAATTCCCTTTGCCTCCGCCTCTCTTCCAGATCTCCTTCTAATCGTAGTTGCTCAATGGCCATTTTCTTTCCTGCTAATTGCAGTTCTCCATCCAGCCGGAGTCGGGCGAGCTCTAGTTCATGGAGCCGACTCCTCTCTCGCTCCCGGGCGTCTTCGTGGGAGAGGCTCGGTTCTCTGTTGGCGGTTCTTTCTTCCACTGGGGCTATGACCGTACTCAGGGGTACTTCTAGGATAATGTCATCGTTAGCCTGGGGTGGGGTCGCTCCGGTCTCCACCCACGTTTGCAGCACATCTTTGAAATCGTCTTTTGTGCTTAGTCCGGTGGTAGCGATACCCAGGGCTTTGCAGAATTGTTTGAGTTCTTTATGGGTGTACTCCTCTAATCGTTCCTTCTGGAATTCTGTGGTCGTTCCGGTTTCCTTAGTAGTCATCGTGGTTGTGGGTCTCTGTTAGTAGTGGCGAATTACTCGCTGTACGATTTGCGCGGGCTCGGATCCCACCGCTGCCACCAATGTTGGAAAGGCGACCCCAGGGGAGACAGAAGATGTCTGACTGCCCGCCCCGAGACTCACCTCTCTCTATGGAATAGGCCGAGCGCCGTAGGGAGGCCTCCTTGGCGAGGCTCCTCTCCTACAATCGTACCAGCTGAGCATTCACACTACTACAGACGGACACCACACGACGGAGTATTCACAAGTATCTTTATATAAGAAATGAAGGCACGTTCTTGGTCGGTTAGCAGGTAGGGATCGGGGGATCCAAAAAGTCGTGGTTTCGGGAATAATGGGGTAGCGGGACAGTCTTGGCACCAACTAGTGCGTGGATAGTTCAAGGGGTCAGGCCGCGACAGCGTCAGCAGGGCCTCGAAGGTGGTTCAGCTCGGTCAGGCCGCGACAGCATCAGCAGGGCCTCGAAGATGGTTCAGCTCGGTTAGGCCGCGACAGCGTCAGCAGGGCCTTGAAGATGGTTCAGCTCGGTCAGGCCGCGACAGCGTCAGCAGGGCCTCGAAGATGGTTCAGCTCGGTCAGGCCGCGACAGCGTCAGCAGGGCCTCGAAGATGGTTCAGCTCGGTCAGGTCGCGTCAGCGTCAGCAGGGCCTCGAAGATGGTTCAGCTCAGTCAGGCCGCGACAGCGTCACCAGGGCCTCGAAGATGGTTCAGCTCGGTCAGGCCGCGACAGCGTCAGCAGGGCCTCGACTCCAAGATACAACTGGAGTCCTAATCCAGGGCTGGCCCAGATATAGGACTGGAGTACTTTGATGTCCGGACCCTCGCGCCTGGGGGTCCGAGGGGCCGGGATGAAGATGTCCAGACACCCAGCAGGGGGGTGGAGCCAGGGCCCAGGCAGGCTGGAGGGCGATCGACACCAGGCGTCCGGGGGCGGCTGAAGGCCCATCGAAACTCCCCTCCTCCGGGATCTGCCAAGTGGCCACTCTACCACCTGGGAGCATCTTGGTGCCTCGATGTCGGGGCTTCGCTGGGGCCGGGGCCAGGGATGGCTGCGGCCACGTGCTTGGGACGTGATGGGCCCAAGATGGAGTCGGGCCGGAAATGGTGGCCTGGCATGGTCGCCAGACCGGCAGTGTTGGCGAGCAGTGTCCGCTGGGGTCCCAGGGGGAGAGAGCTGTGGGTTGACAGGGGGGCTGCTCTCGTCGATGGTTCGTGTTCAGGGGGGTCGACGGCGGGTCGACGGAGGCCGATGTCGTCCCGGGCCCGCCATGCGGGAGGGGTAAGACCACGCCACGAGGCCCGGTCCAACACTCCGTCCATCACCACCCCTTTTTGTAACGCTTTTGGCCGCCATAAGTGTGGCAGAGTATGATCAGACGTGAGTCCCTTGCTCACTTTGCCTCTGGATTCAAGCAAGCCGGGCTGAAGACGGCTGGAATGCCAGAAACCGGTCCTCGGAAGCTTGTTTCCGGTCCAGGGAAGACATGGCTTGGCAGTTCGGGCTGGACTGTTCCCATGAGGCACAGGGTCAGACTGATTTGCATATAGCCATGTCTGAACTGGGGTGGCAGAGTGGGCTAAAGAACGGTGATGGATTAAACCCAGATCTTTTGACTGGGTGTGAGTGTTTCATTGATTCAGATGCTCCGTCCATCACCACCCCCTTTTGTACCGCTTTTGGCCGCCATAAATGTGGCAGGGTATGCTCAGATGTGAGTCCCTAGCTCACTTTGCCACTGGATTCAAGCAAGCCGGGCTGAAGACGGCTGGAATGCCAGAAACCGGTCCTCGGAAGCTTGTTTCCGGTCCAGGGAAGACATGGCTTGGCAGTTCGGTCTGGACTGTTCCCATGAGGCACAGGGTCAGACTGATTTGCATATAGCCATGTCTGAACTGGGGTGGCAGAGTGGGCTGAAGAACGGTGATGGATTAAACCCAGATCTTTTGACTGGGTGTGAGTGTTTGATTGATTCAGATGCTCCGTCCATCACCACCCCCTTTTGTACCGCTTTTGGCCGCCATAAGTGTGGCAGGGTATGCTCAGACGTGATTTCCTTGCTCACTTTGCCACTGGATTCAAGCAAGCCGGGCTGAAGACGGCTGGAATGCCAGAAACCGGTCCTCGGAAGCTTGTTTCCGGTCCAGGGAAGACATGGCTTGGCAGTTCGGGCTGGACTGTTCCCATGAGGCACAGGGTCAGACTGATTTGCATATAGCCATGTCTGAACTGGGGTGGCAGAGTGGGCTAAAGAACAGTGATGGATTAAACCCAGATCTTTTGACTGGATGTGAGTGTTTGATTGGTTCAGATGCTCCGTCCATCACCAACCCCTTTTGTACCGCTTTTACCCGCCATAAGTCTGGCAGGGTATGCTCAGACGTGAGTCCCTTGCTCACTTTGCCACTGGATTCAAGCAAGCCGGGCTGAAGACGGCTGGAATGCCAGAAACCGGTCCTCCGAAGCTTGTTTCCGGTCCAGGGAAGACATGGCTTGGCAGTTCGGGCTGGACTGTTCCCATGAGGCACAGGGTCAGACTGATTTGCATATAGCCATGTCTGAACTGGGGTGGCAGAGTGGGCTAAAGAAGGGTGATGGATTAAACCCAGATCTTTTGACTGGGTGTGAGTGTTTGATTGATTCAGATGCTCCGTCCATCGCCGCCCCCTTTTGTAATGGCACTCCAGAACTGGGCATCATGTCCCACTCATGGCTTCAGGGTCCATACAAGCCCCCAGACCTGGACACCATGGTTCAATTGTGGCACAACCCTGCTGCAGAATCTGCCCCTCTCCTGTCACATAATTCCAGTGGTCCTGCGATAGGATTGGACGCAATGTCCAAACGTGCTCTTTAGAGCAGTGCACAATATTGTAGGTGCGGCCCTATTTTCTAGACACATTCTTAAGATGTGACCTCCAGAACCGATGCAGTATTCCAGATGTGGCCAGGTGCTGGGACCAGGGGCGTAGCTTGGTCTGTTAGATTGGGGGATGCGAGCATCCGATTTTCCCACCATCCCACTGGCATATTATGTCATAATACATTATATGACAAACAGGGCGCATGAGAGGGGCTTCAGAGGCAGTGGAAAGGGAGAGGAATACGGATAATAGGAGTCTAAATGAGAGAAACACAACATTTGTCAAATAAACCTTTTTTGGGGCTTTCAAAACAGTGATGAGAGAGTGTGTGTGTTTTTTTCTGTGTGTGCATGCAAAAATCACAGGCGAAATCTGACAGACACCTCATCATACCAGACTGAGATGAGAGTACCTGTACCCAGCTATTCATTCAAAAGTACATTTATTGGGAGGGGGAGGTGAAACACCAGTGGCGGCTTCTCCGCTAAGGAGGAGGTGCACCGCCTCACTGCTCTTTGAGCAGTGGAAATTTTTTTAAAAAACAACGATAATAACCCTGTTATTATCATTTTATGTTTTTGTTGTCGAGCAGGTTTCAAGGAGCGGCGTGTTACAGCCAGCAAGGGAAGAAGTGGTTGGGGCACCCAAGTGAACATGACGGTTTAGCCGGTCTTCTTGGGCCTGCCAAACCATTATGCGCACTTTACATGTTCCCCACCGGCTGTATCGTACAGCCTGGGTGGAGAACATGCACAGCCTCCCAGTCCCTCTTTGAGCTCCGAACCATGGCGCTCAGACCAATCACAGCGCTGCTGTCATGGTGATAGCAGCATTGTGATTGGCTCAAGGGAGCCTCTGTGTGCTTCCTGCTTCAAGCAGGAACAGAAGAGGAGTTGGCCTAATGGCTAGGGCGGTCGACCTCGAATCTGGGGAAGCGGGTTCGAGTCTCGGCAATAACGCTGAATATCCTGTGATTCTGGGCAAATCACTGTGGGCCAGATGTAGGTAATCCCAGATTACCGATTCTTAAATACCGAATCATACCGATTCGGTATTTAAGAACTGGCAATCGGGATGTAGGTATTTTTACCGAATCAATTACCGATTCGGGAATATTCGGCAATTACCGAATCGGTATTTACCGATTCGGTAATTGCTATTAATTCCTATGGGCCTCGAGACCCATAGGAACCTATGGCAATTACCGATTCGGTAAATTTACCGATTCTGTAAAATATAGGCCCCCTACATCTCAATCACCAAATACCGGTCGGTAATGGCCGACATTGGCTGTTACCGACCGGTATTTGGTGACCTACATCTGGCCCTTAATCTCCCCGTGCCTAATAAAAATGAATGTGTCCTCGTGTAACGCAACTGGTGCTATGTAAAGCGCTCTGATACCCGATTCGGGTCAAGTTTGCGCTATATAAAACTGTAAAAAAAAAAAAGAGGATGAAGGCGAGGTGGCGCCCGAGACCAAGGGAAGTAACTTTTTCATTTATTTTTCTTCCCCCCTCCCCTCCGTACTACTCGACGACACCCACCACTGGGTGACACCCCAAACACCCCCCACGGAAGCAACGCTTCTGGCTGAGCCGGCCCCTACCCTGCTCTCCATTTTTGCCCTCATCCTCAGGGTGAAAGAAATAACTTACCTCTGCAGCAGCGACACCCTTCACTGCCAGTGATGGGACTTCAGAGAGACTCGTTTTAGTTCTTTCACATTCTCAACATGTCAGAGCGAAGGCGTTTTCAGTGTTATATACAAGAAGCCATAGTCGCTGCTTATTTATCTTATGCAACTAACAACCGTTGACAAAACCAATAATCCTTCCTGGTTTGTTGTAGGTGTATTGTTGTTTTATTATATGTCTCGATGCAGTGACAAAAGAAGCAAAATACCGGGGGGGGGGGGGGGGGAGGGAGTTGCACACTATTCTAAGCACACATTTTTAGTTTACGTGTCTTTAAGACACACCCTTAAATACATCGGCCACGCCCCTGTGAGAAGTTCCACAGTTTTTTTCATCCCACTTAAAGTTCTTGAAGTGGCCCTCGGACCTGGGCCGAGCTCGTGCCCTGTACACCCCCTCCCCCCGTGATGTGTGCAGGGGCAGCACAGACTCGGTGGATGACGCCCGGCCATCAGAGGAGCCGAGCCCCCCAGCGGGGCCTTTGTCATTCACCCGCAGGTGCAAACATCCCGGCCATTGCTGCCATTACCAGCGCCTTCCTCTACACCCCTCTGCCGCCCCCTTGGCGCCCAGGACTCCCCCCCCCCCCACATTCCACAGAAAACAAACAAAAAACATAACCAACGCTGCGGCCTTTCCTCAGCTGGAAACCCCCTCACAGGACCTGCGGCTTACACGCAAACCCTCTGCCTCTTGGCGCTTTCGTGATTTCGGTTTTCCTCCGAGGCACGAATTTCATCCACTTCAGAAGGATGCGTCCCCCCTTCCTGGTTGAGACACGTGTGCCATGGACTTTATGCTCCCACATCTCAGCAGCAGGCGCATTAACCCTCTGAAGGACTGAAACACGTGACGAGCATGGTGTGCACACGTATGACACGCTGGGCTATCCTCCCGGAGAGGAGCCTTTGATCTGTAGCGTACAGGCGGGTCTCTGCAGCAGGCACATGAACCCACTGAGGTGTGCATGACCCTAATGCACACGTGTGACCTGCTTCAGGCGCCTCAACCCCTGGCCTATGTTACAATGACTCCGAGCTGTGGCATGAAGGTGAACCACGCCTCTCTCCTGCAGGAACATTACCCACTGAGCTATCTTAGCAGCTTCAGAGAGAGGGGGCGACCCTGTCAGGGGGGACAGTAGGATGAGAGCGCGGTGGCGTGTTGGGGCCCCTCGGGGTGTGTTTAGTGCACACACTTCGGTTGCAGAGGCTGGCGTAAACACAAGGGGGGGGGGGGGGAATAAATGCGTAAACCGGAAACTAAGTGGTGTAAAACTGGAGACCTAGCAAGCAGAGACGTCTGAAGGCATGGGCCAAGTGGACTCTGGCCCAGGGCGCCAGCCTTTCAGGGGCCCCCTCATAGAGCCAGTTCTGTTGTGCAGTGTGTTGCCCCCAGCCTTTGAGGGGGGCTGATAGAGACAGCTATGTTCTGCAGAGGGGTGCCCACAGCCTTTTGGGGGCCCCTGATAGAGCCAGCTCTGTTGGAGTGTTGTCCCCAGCCTTTGGGGGGGGGGGGGCACCTGATAGAGCCAGCTCTGTTCTGCAGTGTGTTACCCCCAGCCTTTCAGGGGCCCCTGATAGAGCCAGCTCTGTTCTGCACTGTCTTGCCCTGATGACCTTGAATAATTCTTAAACAGATGGGTGCAAACAGCTTTTTCTTTAATTTAGTTTTCATGGGGGTCTGTGTGAGTGCCCATTACAGACATTTTGCAGACACATGTTGTGTTTATATTTCATGCAGAAGCCATGAAAAAAGTTCCTTTCAGATCAAGTCAGGGCCTCACATATGAGAAATGGGGGTGAGGAGGAGGAGGGGGGGGGGGGTCACAGAGATTATTTGCAATCACGGAGCTGCTGCTGTGTTACACTATTAAAACACACGTCACTATCCCTGAATATTTAATTCACGCCCTCTCTATTATCTGAAGGAAGACCTTCCATGATTGAAACTTCTATTCTCCGTGACTATGGAAGTGCCTTCCCAGTGTGTTCTTGTGGTTGGAGTGTCTGCCATTTATTGCAGTATTATCCTTCTACCTGTGTTTGGTACTCTTTTGTAACATGCACACGTCACTTTTCTCTTGTAACCCACTCTTTGCTACCTCTTACATTTTGTTTGCTTTAGATACTTGCACAAGTGCCGCCATTGCCTACGTAACGTTTGTTCTTGTGTTGGAGTGTCTGCCATTTATTGCAGTATTATACCTCTACGTGTACTTTGTTTCCTTTTGTAACCTGCACACGTCACTTTTTCCTCCTGTAATGTACCGTTTGCTACCTCTTGTATTTTGTTTGCTCACGATTGTCACTTTTGCCTCATGTAACTTAACGTTTGCTTTTGGTAATTTGCTCACTTGTAATTTTCTCCTCATGTATCAGTTCTGTTCCTATTGTGAAGCGCTCTGACGCCTTCGGGTAAAGTCTGCGCTATATAAAAATGCATAAAATAATAAATAAATATTAGATGTAAATACACTTCGCATATGTACCAGTGTGCCCAGGCACTGTCAGTGACCTGGCACAGGGGGCCTGAAGAGCTGAACCTGGATCATACATCCAAAGCTGGTCAGTCCTGGGGCCCCACAGTTCGTGTAACCCAGGGCCCCCCAAATCCTTAAAAAGCCCCTGAAAGAAGGGGCCGAGCTGAGATATGGCCGAAGACACTACATGCTTGAAGCCGGGGGCCACGGGGGGGCAAGGTTTGAGACCACATGGGAGAGAATGAGGTCCAAAACTGAACCCCTGCAGGAGTAAAGAAAGACAAGATGTAGGGTACAGCAGAAGGCCACGCAGGAGTAAAGGCAGAGGAGATGTAGGGTACAGCAGAAGGCCACGCAGGAGTAAAGACAGAGGAGATGTAGGGTACAGCAGAAGGCCACGCAGGAGTAAAGGCAGAGGAGATGTAGGGTACAGCAGAAGGCCACGCAGGAGTAAAGGCAGAGGAGATGTAGGGTACAGCAGAAGGCCACGCAGGAGTAAAGGCAGAGGAGATGTAGGGTACAGCAGAAGGCCACGCAGGAGTAAAGGCAGAGGAGATGTAGGGTACAGCAGAAGGCCACGCAGGAGTAAAGGCAGAGGAGATGTAGGGTACAGCAGAAGTCGACACAGGAGTAAAGGCAGAGGAGATGTAGGGTACAGCAGAAGACCACGCAGGAGTAAAGACAGGCAAAGTGTAGGGTACAGCAGAAGGCCACGCAGGAGTAAAGACAGGCAAAGTGTAGGGTACAGCAGAAGGCCACGCAGGAGTAAAGACAGGCAAAGTGTAGGGTACAGCAGAAGGCCACGCAGGAGTAAAGACAGACAAGATGTAGGGTACAGCAGAAGGCCACGCAGGAGTAAAGACAGACAATATGTAGGGTACAGCAGAAGGCCACGCAGGAGTAAAGATAGAGACGGGGTAGGTTACAGCAGAAGACCACGCAGGAGTAAAGACAGGCAAAGTGTAGGGTACAGCAGAAGGCCACGCAGGAGTAAAGACAGACAAGATGTAGGGTACAGCAGAAGGCGACGCAGGAGTAAAGAAAGGCAAGATGTAGGGTACAGCAGAAGGCCACGCAGGAGTAAAGACAGACGGCCACGCAGGAGTAAAGACAGGCAAAGTGTAGGGTACAGCAGAAGGCCACGCAGGAGTAAAGACAGGCAAAGTGTAGGGTACAGCAGAAGGCCACGCAGGAGTAAAGACAGGCAAGATGTAGGGTACAGCAGAAGGCGACGCAGGAGTAAAGACAGGCAAGATGTAGGGTACAGCAGAAGGCGACGCAGGAGTAAAGACAGGCAAGATGTAGGGTACAGCAGAAGGCCACGCAGGAGTAAAGACAGGCAAAGTGTAGGGTACAGCAGAAGGCCACGCAGGAGTAAAGACAGACAATATGTAGGGTACAGCAGAAGGCCACGCAGGAGTAAAGACAGGCAAAGTGTAGGGTACAGCAGAAGGCCGCGCAGGAGTAAAGACAGGCAAAGTGTAGGGTACAGCAGAAGGCCACGCAGGAGTAAAGACAGGCAAGATGTAGGGTACAGCAGAAGGCGACGCAGGAGTAAAGACAGGCAAGATGTAGGGTACAGCAGAAGGCGACGCAGGAGTAAAGAAAGGCAAGATGTAGGGTACAGCAGAAGGCCACGCAGGAGTAAAGACAGACAAGATGTAGGGTACAGCAGAAGGCCACGCAGGAGTAAAGACAGACAATATGTAGGGTACAGCAGAAGGCCACGCAGGAGTAAAGACAGGCAAGATGTAGGGTACAGCAGAAGGCGACGCAGGAGTAAAGAAAGGCAAGATGTAGGGTACAACAGAAGGCCACGCAGGAGTAAAGACAGGCAAAGTGTAGGGTACAGCAGAAGGCCACGCAGGAGTAAAGACAGGCAAGATGTAGGGTACAGCAGAAGGCGACGCAGGAGTAAAGACAGGCAAGATGTAGGGTACAGCAGAAGGCCACGCAGGAGTAAAGACAGGCAAGATGTAGGGTACAGCAGAAGGCCACGCAGGAGTAAAGACAGGCAAAGTGTAGGGTACAGCAGAAGGCCACGCAGGAGTAAAGACAGGCAAGATGTAGGGTACAGCAGAAGGCCACGCAGGAGTAAAGACAGGCAAAGTGTAGGGTACAGCAGAAGGCCACGCAGGAGTAAAGACAGGCAAAGTGTAGGGTACAGCAGAAGGCCACGCAGGAGTAAAGACAGGCAAAGTGTAGGGTACAGCAGAATGCCACGCAGGAGTAAAGACAGGCAAAGTGTAGGGTACAGCAGAAGGCCACGCAGGAGTAAAGACAGACAAGATGTAGGGAAAGCTGGAGAACCGTGCAAGGGTAACAACATACCAGATGTAGGGTAAAGCTGGAAACTGTGCCAAAGTACACATAGACAAGATACAGGTTAAAGTTTGTAATATGCATAGAAATAACGCAATGATAAAGTTGGAGACACAGCAGAGGAGTAAACCTGAGGCCCATGCATGAGACAAGGGTGGGGGGTAGCAGGATCTCGAGTGGGGGCAAAGCAAGAAACAACGCAGAGTACGGCTGACGACCATACATGGATTAATACACACCCATATAAGGGATCACGCACTCCCAATATTCCAATCTTGCATAAAATAGTATTCAGTGTGTAGCGTGCGTAAAGGGTTTCACTCTCTGATCACTGAGTGTAAACAAATTGTGATGAACAGAAGCGGGCCCCAGGTGGGGTTTGTACCCTTTAGCACTGCCAGTGTCCCTCTCCCCTGGGGATAATCCTTATTCATGTAAATCAAATATTCATCAAACCGAAGTTGCAATATTTTTATTTTTAGAAGGAAACCGGAAGCTTGAATGCTGTGTTTTGAAAGTTCTCGATATGGGTTACAAAGAAGAGAATTGCCATCCCCTGAGGAAGGGTTACACCGGCCGAACTGCATTGGGATGATGTAAAACACCACTTTCATTGTTGATAAACACGATACAAAGAATTATAACTTCAAATCAGGTGGGATGATGGACACTGAATACCCCCCTGGAAAAAAAAGTATTGCAACTTCAGTTTGATGAATATTTGATTTACATTAATAAGAGTTATCCCCAGGTGAGAGGGGAAACATCCTTTACAACGCAACTTTTACCACGCAGTGCCTTTACGATGCAACTTTTACAACGCAAACCATTACAACGCATTGCGCTGGGGGGCGCTCTAGGATAGGGAATACGTTTAATTTACTGTCCAACACCTTCCCTACTATCCACGGGGACTGGAGTTGGAATAGTAAATTAAACTATTCACTATCCAGCGCCCCAAAGCACTATGCGTTGTAAAGGTTTGCATTGTAAAAACCGCATTGTAAAGGCATGCGTGGTAAAAGCATGCATTGTAATGTCATACATCCGAGAGGGATATTGGCAGTGTTGAGGGGACACAAACCCCAGTTGGGGAACGCTGCTGTTCGATACATAGATTAAGACGGGGCCATGCAGGGTACATGTGGAGACTGTGCATAGGTATACACCAGGGGCGCTCCCAAACTTTTTCCTAGGGGCCAAAACGTATCGGTGGGGTGACGGAGGGCCACACTGATGCCAGTACGGATTTGTTGTCGGAAGAATAAAGCTTGGTGTAGGCGACACATGTACATTTACTGTCTGAATTGAATTGCACAAAGTGGAACCAGAAAACCTGGGATCAGTCCTGGCTTCCCCACTTGACCAAGTTGTGTGATCTTAGGCAATTGTTTTATTTAACTTTCCTTTTATTACCACATATACGAGGGCCTCTAAATCCATGACTCCAGTCTGTGCGCTGGACGAACTCTTCTGTGTTTGATATAATAAACTGTAATGTTGTGCATGTACACTAGCAACCCTGGTCACCCAAAGAGGCCACAGAGCAACTGACTTGCCTTTTATTTCACTATTGCATTGTAGCCAGGATGGGGGAGGGGAAAGCATGAATGTTTCTAAATTCATGTTTGAAAAACGATCACTTTTTAAGAACTTCTCAATGCACTGATATAATCTGATTTACTAAGGTGAGGCGGTTTTGCGTGTTAATTAAATACACTTTTGAATTTTGAAGAGGTTGCTGCAAAACGTTGTTTTAAATGAAGGTGTTCCAGAAGCAAAGCTGTGCAGGCAATCCAACTTTCTTCCTCTCTTTAACAGCAATTAACGTTTAAATACATGCTTACCCATTTATTTCACATATTTTTCGCATCAATGCCATGTCGGGTACACAGCAGCCCAGTGCTGCTGCTGGCTATGGGGGGCGCATGTTAAGGCCACGGGGGCCTAGGTAGGAGTAAATCTTGATACTGTGCATACGTCTAGAGGCAGGAGTATGTGTCTAGAGCAGGCAGCGCCTGTCTGCAATCACACTCTAAAGTTAGCGCGTCACTTCCTTCGTCATCTTTAATAAACACACCCGAGTCTTTTGATCATAAGTATGTTTATTTTTGTAATTACAGGTCACAGAGTCACATCCAACAGAAAGAGGCGGGTCAGCCCCCTCCTCCCAGGACTGGGGCTTCGAAGCGCCCACTGCTGAGAGAGGCCCGCGGCTCTCACCTGCACACCTCCCCGCTCTCCTAAGCCGCCGCTGGACCCAGGCTCACCGGGGACTGGAGAAGAGGTCTCAGCCTCCGTGCCCATCCAAGCCTTGGCCTTCACCTGGCAGGGACCCTCGGAGGGGGAAGCTGTGGCGTCAGTCAGTGTGTCCGTTCACCCCCTCCCCTCTCTGGCAGGGAACCTCTGGTTACTTGATGTGCCCATTCAGTCACTGACCTCTCTCTGGAAGTGATTTGGTTGGTTTCTTGTTGCATTCAGTCCCTGGCCTCTCTGTGCCCTGGATAACTCTGTGCACCAAGAGGTTGCTCGTTCTGTGCGCCCACGCTGCCTCCCTGTGAGGAATCACCTCTCTGAGCACCTTGCCACAGACAGCCAGTGTGCCACCCACCGTCAATCCACTGGCTTGTAGGCGCTCTGCCAATGTGGGGGCGCTGGCAGGGGCGTGAAGAGCGTGGAGAGGCCTGGCGCGCGCGGGGTCTCACAGTGGCTTAATGGATGAGACTAAAGAAGATCCGGTGGCAGCCGGAAGTGGGGAATGCCTGTAAGTGCGCTTACGCCGCTTTCAAGGGGTTGGAGGGTTGGGCTTCCAGGCGCAAGGGTGTAGGCAGGTCTCTTTCAATGGACCCTGATCATTGCCCCCCTCCCCCTCCCCACAGGTGTTCTAGTGAAGTGCAGTGAATCTGATGGGCGACGGTCAAGATATGTGCGAGAAGGCATGCGCCCAAACACGTGGTAGAGCCGTGTGTGCGGGACATGTGGTGAAGGGGCGTGTCTTCAGACGTGCGGTGAACTGAGGGAGCTCGGACGAGTGGTGAAGGGTGTGTCTTGAGACATGTGGTGAAGAGACATCTCAGAGATGTGGTGAAGAGGCATGTCTTAAAGAATGCGCCCAAACACGTGGTAGAGCCGTGTGTGCGGGACATGTGGTTTAGGGGCGTGTCTTCAGACGTGCGGTGAACTGAGGGAGCTCGGACGAGTGGTGAAGGGTGTGTCTTGAGACATGTGGTGAAGAGACATCTCAGAGATGTGGTGAAGAGGCATGTCTTAAAGAATGCGCCCAAACACGTGGTAGAGCCGTGTGTGCGGGACATGTGGTGAAGGGGCGTGTCTTCAGACGTGCGGTGAACTGAGGGAGCTCGGACGAGTGGTGAAGGGTGTGTCTTGAGACATGTGGTGAAGAGACATCTCAGAGATGTGGTGAAGAGGCATGTCTTAAAGAATGCGCCCAAACACGTGGTAGAGCCGTGTGTGCGGGACATGTGGTGAAGGGGCGTGTCTTCAGACGTGCGGTGAACTGAGGGAGCTCGGACGAGTGGTGAAGTGTGTGTCTTGAGACATGTGGTGAAGAGACATCTCAGAGATGTGGTGAAGAGGCATGTCTTAAAGAATGCGCCCAAACACGTGGTAGAGCCGTGTGTGCGGGACATGTGGTGAAGGGGCGTGTCTTCAGACGTGCGGTGAACTGAGGGAGCTCGGACGAGTGGTGAAGGGTGTGTCTTGAGACATGTGGTGAAGAGACATCTCAGAGATGTGGTGAAGAGGCATGTCTTAAAGAATGCGCCCAAACACGTGGTAGAGCCGTGTGTGCGGGACATGTGGTGAAGGGGCGTGTCTTCAGACGTGCGGTGAACTGAGGGAGCTCGGACGAGTGGTGAAGGGTGTGTCTTGAGACATGTGGTGAAGAGACATCTCAGAGATGTGGTGAAGAGGCATGTTTTAAAGAATGCGCCCAAACACGTGGTAGAGCCGTGTGTGCGGGACATTTGGTGAAGGGGCGTGTCTTCAGACGTGCGGTGAACTGCGGGAGCTCGGACGAGTGGTGAAGGGTGTGTCTTGAGACATGTGGTGAAGAGACATCTCAGAGATGTGGTGAAGAGGCATGTCTTAAAGAATGCGCCCAAACACGTGGTAGAGCCGTGTGTGCGGGACATGTGGTGAAGGGGCGTGTCTTCAGACGTGCGGTGAACTGAGGGAGCTCGGACGAGTGGTGAAGGGTGTGTCTTGAGACATGTGGTGAAGAGACATCTCAGAGATGTGGTGAAGAGGCATGTTTTAAAGAATGCGCCCAAACACGTGGTAGAGCCGTGTGTGCGGGACATTTGGTGAAGGGGCGTGTCTTCAGACGTGCGGTGAACTGCGGGAGCTCGGACGAGTGGTGAAGGGTGTGTCTTGAGACATGTGGTGAAGAGACATCTCAGAGATGTGGTGAAGAGGCATGTCTTAAAGAATGCGCCCAAACACGTGGTAGAGCCGTGTGTGCGGGACATGTGGTGAAGGGGCGTGTCTTCAGACGTGCGGTGAACTGAGGGAGCTCGGACGAGTGGTGAAGGGTGTGTCTTGAGACATGTGGTGAAGAGACATCTCAGAGATGTGGTGAAGAGGCATGTCTTAAAGAATGCGCCCAAACATGTGGTAGAGCCGTGTGTGCGGGACATGTGGTGAAGGGGCGTGTCTTCAGACGTGCGGTGAACTGAGGGAGCTCGGACGAGTGGTGAAGGGTGTGTCTTGAGACATGTGGTGAAGAGACATCTCAGAGATGTGGTGAAGAGGCATGTCTTAAAGAATGCGCCCAAACACGTGGTAGAGCCGTGTGTGCGGGACATGTGGTGAAGGGGCGTGTCTTCAGACGTGCGGTGAACTGTGGGAGCTCGGACGAGTGGTGAAGGGTGTGTCTTGAGACATGTGGTGAAGAGACATCTCAGAGATGTGGTGAAGAGGCATGTCTTAAAGAATGCGCCCAAACACGTGGTAGAGCCGTGTGTGCGGGACATGTGGAGAAGGGGCGTGTCTTCAGACGTGCGGTGAACTGAGGGAGCTCGGACGAGTGGTGAAGGGTGTGTCTTGAGACATGTGGTGAAGAGACATCTCAGAGATGTGGTGAAGAGGCATGTCTTAAAGAATGCGCCCAAACACGTGGTAGAGCCGTGTGTGCGGGACATGTGGTGAAGGGGCGTGTCTTCAGACGTGCGGTGAACTGAGGGAGCTCGGCTGAGTGGTGAAGGATGTGTCTTGAGACATGTGGTGAAGAGACATCTCAGAGATGTGGTGAAGAGGCATGTCTTAAAGAATGCGCCCAAACACGTGGTAGAGCCGTGTGTGCGGGACATGTGGTGAAGGGGCGTGTCTTCAGACGTGCAGTGAACTGCGGGAGCTCGGACGAGTGGTGAAGGGTGTGTCTTGAGACATGTGGTGAAGAGACATCTCAGAGATGTGGTGAAGAGGCATGTCTTAAAGAATGCGCCCAAACACGTGGTAGAGCCGTGTGTGCTGGACATGTGGTGAAGGGGCGTGTCTTCAGACGTGCGGTGAACTGAGGGAGCTCGGACGAGTGGTGAAGGGTGTGTCTTGAGACATGTGGTGAAGAGGCATCTCAGAGATGTGGTGAAGAGACATGTCTTAAGGTATGCGGTGAAGAGAGGTGTCCCAGACATATGGTAATTGGGTGCGTCTTTAGACATATAGCGGAGGGATGTGTCTCAGACATGCTCTACAGATACGTGTCCTAGACACGTGTTTAGACAAGTGGTGAAGGGTAATATCTTCATACATGCAGTGAAAAGAGGTATCTCAGATATGGTTAAGGGGGTATGTCTTCAGATATTGTGGACCGGTGTCTCAGACATGTGGTGAAGGGGTGTGTCTTGAGACATGTGGTGGAGAGATATCTCAGACATGGTAAAGGTGTGTCTTTAGACATGCGGTGAAGATAGGTATCAGACATGGTAATGGGGGGAGTTCAAACATGCGGTGAAGAGAAGTATCTCAGACATGCGGTGGAGAGGTATCTCAGGCGGTGTGACGAGGGGTATCAGACGTGGTGATGGGGTGCTTCTTCAGACATGCAGTAAAGGAGTGTGTCTTCAGACATGCGGTGAGGCGGCCTATCACACATGCTCTACCGCCCCCTACAAAGGGCTGAGGCTAGGAGCCCTCTGGGCGTCGCTCGCTCGTGTTCAGACGCCGCCCCCTCACGCATTGGGCACAATCCGTTATTTGAATCTTTACTTCTGAAGGGAGCGCTGCCTCTAACTGTGTGCCCTTCGGCAGCTTCATGCAGGGTCTCGGCAATTCTCCTGAGTCTGGTTCTTGACTTTTTGTCCCCAAAGAATATGCGCTCTTACAATAATTGTTTATGCTCACACGTGTGCCCTTCTTCTGTACAGCGCGGTGCCGCCCCGGGCTCTGCGGCCCCCAGTGATTCTGTATGAATAAATGAATGCATGTGCCCTCTGCAGGCTCGGCCTTCTCTGGGCATGCTGCTGCGGGCGGACAGGGCTCTAGGGGGGCTTTCTTGATGCAGTACCGCCACCCTGTGGCTATGTATGGGTATTGTATCTAAATCTAGGGGCAGATGTGTTGCATCTGCCTGCTAGCATCAGATCACATTTTGTAGCTTTCTTGTATAGCGCTGGTGTGGCCTAAGGACACTTCAGGGCACTAAAATCAGTTTAAACAATATTGGCACGTGTTATGTCGGATTTATAATATACATTTGCCTGGCAAAGAGGATCCTGCACGGTACAGACGGAACCCGGGATCCAGGGAAGCGCCTTGTAATTCTCTGGGCATCTTTCACCTTCCCAGGAGCTATCCCAAGAGACCTGACATGCGCATAAAAAAAGAGATTTAGGACTGGGGGGACCTAGAACCAGGAGCAGGGTCCTGAGATTGGCTGCCCACCGTCCCTTTGGAGACCCAAGCCTTACATGGGGGGCGGCGGGCATCTTTCTCTACGTGTTAGCCCTATCCGATACCTTCTGGAGGCCCAGGTAAGCGCCAAGGGCTTCGAGGGGTGGAGGGATTTCTAGGCTGTAATACAAAAGGCGTGATGTGATGCAGCACAGGTCAGACCCCACAGGGGTTCATTAATGGGCACGTATGTACTAGACTTGCCACATGGGATGTACACCCAGTTGTTCCTGGCAGAGTACCCATTCAGTCACAGAGCACGCACTATGGAGCATTTGCTAACTGGTGTGACATGCCTGCAATCTGCTGCAATCACCATGCAAGCCTGCCGCTGAGTATCATGTAAAGAAGGGTCATGCAGTATAGATTGGTCATGTTCTCTGTCGCACACACTCTGCAAACACAACACTGTAAAGAGATAACGCAATCCATGAAGTATCACTGGACACAAGCATGTGTTAGGAACATTGGAATCAAAGTCTTACATGCAAGAAACACACAAGCTGTAAACACCTAGTCACCCTGCAAGCATGTGACAGACACCACTGAATGAATGTCATGTATGAAAGAAACACACAGCCTGTAAACTCCCGCTCACCCTGCAAGCATGTGACAGACACCACTGAATGAATGTCATGTATGAAAGAAACACACAGCCTGTAAACTCCCGCTCACCCTGCAAGCATGTGACAGACACCACTGAATGAATGTCATGTATGAAAGAAACACACAGCCTGTAAACTCCGCTCACTCTGCAAGCATGTGACAGACACCACTGAATGAATGTCATGTATGAAAGAAACACACAGCCTGTAAACTCCCGCTCACCCTGCAAGCATGTGACAGACACCACTGAATGAATGTCATGTATGAAAGAAACACACAGCCTGTAAACTCCCGCTCACTTTACAAGCATGTGACAGACACAACGGATTCAATGTCACAATGAAAGAAGCACACTGGCTGTAAACTCCCGCTCACTCTGCAAGCATGTGACAGACACAACGGATTCAATGTCACGATGAAAGAAGCACACTGGCTGTAAACTCCCGCTCACTCTGCAAGCATGTGACAGACACAACAGAATCAATGTCATGTATGGAAGAAACACACAGCCTGTAAACTCCGCTCACTCTGCAAGCATGTGACAGACACAACGGATTCAATGTCACGATGAAAGAAGCACACTGGCTGTAAACTCCCGCTCACTCTGCAAGCATGTGACAGACACCACTGAATGAATGTCATGTATGAAAGAAACACACAGCCTGTAAACTCCCGCTCACTCTGCAAGCATGTGACAGACACAACGGATTCAATGTCACGATGAAAGAAGCACACTGGCTGTAAACTCCCGCTCACTCTGCAAGCATGTGACAGACACACCAGATTCAATGTCACGATGAAAGAAGCACACTGGCTGTAAACTCCCGCTCACTCTGCAAGCATGTGACAGACACAACAGAATCAATGTCATGTATGGAAGAAACACACAGCCTGTAAACTCCGCTCACTCTGCAAGCATGTGACAGACACAACGGATTCAATGTCACGATGAAAGAAGCACACTGGCTGTAAACTCCCGCTCACTCTGCAAGCATGTGACAGACACCACTGAATGAATGTCATGTATGAAAGAAACACACAGCCTGTAAACTCCCGCTCACTCTGCAAGCATGTGACAGACACAACGGATTCAATGTCACGATGAAAGAAGCACACTGGCTGTAAACTCCCGCTCACTCTGCAAGCATGTGACAGACACACCAGATTCAATGTCACGATGAAAGAAGCACACTGGCTGTAAACTCCCGCTCACTCTGCAAGCATGTGACAGACACAACAGAATCAATGTCATGTATGGAAGAAACACACAGCCTGTAAACTCCGCTCACTCTGCAAGCATGTGACAGACACCACTGAATGAATGTCATGTATGAAAGAAACACACAGCCTGTAAACTCCCGCTCACTCTGCAAGCATGTGACAGACACAACGGATTCAATGTCACGATGAAAGAAGCACACTGGCTGTAAACTCCCGCTCACTCTGCAAGCATGTGACAGACACAACAGATTCAATTGTCATGTATGGAAGAAACACACAGCCTGTCAACTCCGCTCACTCTGCAAGCATGTGACAGACACCACTGAATGAATGTCATGTATGAAAGAAACACACAGCCTGTAAACTCCCGCTCACTCTGCAAGCATGTGACAGACACAACGGATTCAATGTCACGATGAAAGAAGCACACTGGCTGTAAACTCCCGCTCACTCTGCAAGCATGTGACAGACACACCAGATTCAATGTCACGATGAAAGAAGCACACTGGCTGTAAACTCCCGCTCACTCTGCAAGCATGTGACAGACACAACAGAATCAATGTCATGTATGGAAGAAACACACAGCCTGTAAACTCCGCTCACTCTGCAAGCATGTGACAGACACCACTGAATCAATGTCATGTGTGGAAGAAACACACAGCCTGTAAACTCCCGCTCACTCTGCAAGCATGTGACAGACACAACGGATTCAATGTCACAATGAAAGAAGCACACTGGCTGTAAACTCCCACTCACTCTGCAAGCATGTGACAGACACCACTGAATCAATGTCATGTATGGAAGAAACACACAGCCTGTAAACTCCGCTCACTCTGCAAGCATGTGACAGACACAACGGATTCAATGTCACATTGAAAGAAGCACGCTGGCTGTAAACTCCCGCTCACTTTACAAGCATGTGACAGACACAACGGATTCAATGTCATGTATGGAAGAAAAACACAGCCTGTAAACTCCTGCTCACTCTGCAAGCATGTGACAGACACACCAGATTCAATGTCACGATGAAAGAAGCACACTGGCTGTAGACTCCTGCTCGCTCTGCAAGCATGTGACAGACACCACTGAATCAATGTCATGTATGGAAGAAAAACACAGCCTGTAAACTCCTGCTCACTGTGCAAGCATGTGACAGACACAACGGATTCAATGTCACGATGAAAGAAGCACACTGGCTGTAAACTCCCGCTCACTCTGCAAGCATGTGACAGACACAACGGATTCAATGACACGATGAAAGAAGCACGCTGGCTGTAAACTCCCGCTCACTCTGCAAGCATGTGACAGACACCACTGAATGAATGTCATGTATGAAAGAAACACACAGCCTGTAAACTCCCGCTCACTCTGCAAGCATGTGACAGACACAACGGATTCAATGTCACGATGAAAGAAGCACGCTGGCTGTAAACTCCCGCTCACTCTGCAAGCATGTGACAGACACAACAGAATCAATGTCATGTATGGAAGAAACACACAGCCTGTAAACTCCGCTCACTCTGCAGGCATGTGACAGACACCACTGAATCAATGTCATGTATGGAAGAAACACACAGCCTGTAAACTCCCGCTCACTCTGCAAGCATGTGACAGACACAACGGATTCAATGTCACAATGAAAGAAGCACACTGGCTGTAAACTCCTGCTCACTTTACAAGCATGTGACAGACACAACGGATTCAATGTCACGATGAAAGAAGCACGCTGGCTGTAAACTCCCGCTCACTCTGCAAGCATGTGACAGACACAACAGAATCAATGTCATGTATGGAAGAAACACACAGCCTGTAAACTCCGCTCACTCTGCAAGCATGTGACAGACACCACTGAATCAATGTCATGTGTGGAAGAAACACACAGCCTGTAAACTCCCGCTCACTCTGCAAGCATGTGACAGACACAACGGATTCAATGTCACAATGAAAGAAGCACACTGGCTGTAAACTCCCGCTCACTCTGCAAGCATGTGACAGACACCACTGAATCAATGTCATGTATGGAAGAAACACACAGCCTGTAAACTCCGCTCACTCTGCAAGCATGTGACAGACACAACGGATTCAATGTCACGATGAAAGAAGCACGCTGGCTGTAAACTCCCGCTCACTTTACAAGCATGTGACAGACACAACGGATTCAATGTCATGTATGGAAGAAACACACAGCCTGTAAACTCCGCTCACTCTGCAAGCATGTGACAGACACAACGGATTCAATGTCACGATGAAAGAAGCACGCTGGCTGTAAACTCCCGCTCACTCTGCAAGCATGTGACAGACACACCAGATTCAATGTCACGATGAAAGAAGCACACTGGCTGTAGACTCCTGCTCGCTCTGCAAGCATGTGACAGACACCACTGAATCAATGTCATGTATGGAAGAAAAACACAGCCTGTAAACTCCTGCTCACTGTGCAAGCATGTGACAGACACAACGGATTCAATGTAATCGATGAAAGAAGCACACTGGCTGTAAACTCCCGCTCACTCTGCAAGCATGTGTTAGACACAACGGATTCAATGACACGATGAAAGAAGCACGCTGGCTGTAAACTCCCGCTCACTCTGCAAGCATGTGACAGACACAACAGAATCAATGTCATGTATGGAAGAAACACACAGCCTGTAAACTCCCGCTCACTGCAAGCATGTGACAGACACAACAGAATCAATGTCATGTATGGAAGAAACACACAGCCTGTAAACTCCCGCTCACTCTGCAAGCATGTGACAGACATAACGGTATCAATGTCACGATGAAAGAAGCACGCTGGCTGTAAACCCTCGCTCACTCTACAGGCAAGCAGCACACAAGAACCAGTCTGTGACACGGCAACATGCAATCTATCGCAACAAGCTCACAAAATAAACAAGCATAACGGAATATGAAGAATCACCAAGTACACAAGAAACATGTAATCTACATACACTCGCTCACCCTACAGGCAAGCTGCACACACAGTGCAAGAACTACTCTGTAAACAAGCAGCATACAATGCTTATATACAGGTTTGTTAACACGCACTCATCATAGAGTGTGGAAGAACCACCATGTACACAAGAAGCATGTAATCTACATACACTCGCTCACCCTACAGGCAAGCGGCACACACAGTGCAAGAACTACTCTCTAAACAAGCAGCATACGATGCATGTATACAGGTTTGTCAACAAGCACTCATCACAGAGTGTGGAAGAACCACCATGTCCACAAGAAGTATGTAATCTACACACACTCGCTCACTTTACAGGCAAGCGGCACACAAGAACCAGTCTGTGACACGGCAACATGCAATCTATCGCAACAATCTCACAAAATAAACAAGCATAACGCAATATGAAGAATCACCAAGTACACACGAAACATGTAATCTCCATACACTCGCTCACCCTACAGGCAAGCGGCACACACAGTGCAGAAACTACTCTGTAAACAAGCAGCATACGATGCATGTATACAGGTTTGTCAACACGCACTCATCACAGAGTGTGGAAGAACCACCATGTACACAAGAAGTATGTAATCTACACACACTCGCTCACTTTACAGGCAAGCGGCACACAAGAACCAGTCTGTGACACGGCAACATGCAATCTATCGCAACAATCTCACAAAATAAACAAGCATAACGCAATATGAAGAACCACCATGTACACAAGAAGCATGTAATCTACATACACTCGCTCACCCTACAGGCAAGTGGCACACACAGTGCAAGAAATGCACAGTGAACAGCGTATGAAGACAGGCTATCTATACAAGCGAACATCATAAAGTGTGCAAGATCCACCCTGCACACACAGAGGGGCATATTTAGAATGCCACTGCTGCAGTTTTACGCTGCCAGAGTGTCACTTTTGTGACCCTCCGGAGGCGCAGTGTGCCGTTCCATATTAACAAGGACACACAAAGCCACCGTGCGTGGCTTTTCATGACCTTGTAAATATGGAGAAAGTAAATGTTTTAATCTGCGTGGTACCATGGGCGTTGCTGTGGGTGTCCCCACGCAACACCCATGGTTTTTGACTCTGGCCCAGATTTACAACATAGCGTAAATCAGGGGCAGCGCCAAAACTAACACCTTCCAAAAGCAGGCGTAATGAGGAGAACTGCAAGCCTTGTAAATAGGAAGCACATCGTCTGTAAACATAGCTGCACTCTGCAAGCACGAGGTCTGCACAGTGAAATGCAAGCCTTGTAAACAAGAAGTACACTGTAAACTCAGCTGCACTCTGCACGCACGAGGCATGCACAGTGAACCGCAAGCCTTCTAAACAAGAAGCACACTGTAAACTCAGCTGCACTCTGCACGCACGAGGCATGCACAGTGAACCGCAAGCCTTCTAAACAAGAAGCACACTGTAAACTCAGCTGCACTCTGCACGCACGAGGCATGCACAGTGAACCGCAAGCCTTCTAAACAAGAAGCACACTGTAAACTCAGCTGCACTCTGCACGCACGAGGCATGCACAGTGAACCGCAAGCCTAGCAAATAAAAAGTATGCAGTCTGTAAACACAGCCCACGTTGCAAGCACGAGGCACACACAGTGAACCAAAAGCCTTGTAAAGAAGAAGCCCACCGTCTGTAAACATAGCCGCACTCTGCAAGCACGAGGCACACACAGTGAGCTGCAAGCCTTGTAAAGAAGAAGCACACTGTCTGTAAACACAGGCACACACTGCAAGCACGAGGCACACACAGTGAACCGAAAGCCTTGTAAAGAAGAAGCCCACCGTCTGTAAACACAGCCCACTTTGCAAGCACGAGGCATGCACAGTGAACCGCAAGCCTTGTTAAGAAGAAGCCCACCGTCTGTAAACATAGCCGCACTCTGCAAGCACGAGGCACACACAGTGAGCTGCAAGCCTTGTAAAGAAGAAGCACACTGTCTGTAAACACAGGCACACACTGCAAGCACGAGGCACACACAGTGAACCGAAAGCCTTGTAAAGAAGAAGCACACTGTCTGTAAACACAGCCCACTCTGCAAGCACGAGGCACACACAGTGAACTGAAAGCCTTGTAAAGAAGAAGCATACTGTCTGTAAACACAGCCCACTCTGCAAGCACGAGGCACACACAGTGAGCTGCAAGCCTTGTAAAGAAGAAGCACACTGTCTGTAAACACAGGCACACACTGCAAGCACGAGGCACACACAGTGACCCGAAAGCCTTGTAAAGAAGAAGCCCACCGTCTGTAAACTTAGCCGCACTCTGCAAGCACGAGGCACACACAGTGAACCGAAAGCCTTGTAAAGAAGAAGCACACTGTCTGTAAACACAGGCACACACTGCAAGCACGAGGCACACACAGTGAACCGAAAGCCTTGTAAAGAAGAAGCACACCGTCTGTAAACACAGCCACACTCTGCAACCACAAGTCGTGCACAGTGAACCGCAAGCCTTGTAAAGAAGAAGCCCACCGTCTGTAAACATAGCCTCACTCTGCAAGCACGAGGCACACACAGTGAGCTGCAAGCCTTGTAAAGAAGAAGCACACTGTCTGTAAACACAGCTACACTCTGCAAGCATGAGGCATGCACAGTGAACCGCAAGCCTAGTAGATAAGAAGTATGCCATCTGTAAACACAGCCACACTCTGAAAGCATGAGGCACACACAGTGAATTGCAAGCCTTATAAAGAAGAAGCACACCGTCTGTAAACACAGCCGCACTCTGCAAGCATGCACAGTGAACCGCAAGCCTTGTAAATAACAAGTACACCGTCTGTAAACACAGCTACACTCTGCAAGCACGAGGCACGCACGGTGAACCGCAAGCCTAGTAAATAAGAAGTACACCATCTGTAAACACAGCCACACTCTGAAAGCATGAGGCACACACAGTGAACCGCAAGCCTTGTAAAGAAGCACACTCTCTGTGAACACTGCCACACTCTGCAAGCACGCATTGTGAACCGCAAGCTCTGTCAATAAGAAGTACACCGTCTGTAAACATAGCCACACCCTGCAAGCACAAGGCACACACAGGGAGCTGCAAGCCTTGTAAAGAAGAAGCACACCGTTTGTAAACACAGCAGCACTCTGCAAGCACGCACAGTGAACCGCAAGCCCTGTCAATAAGAAGTACACCGACTGAAAGCACGAGGCACACACAGTGAACCGCAAGCCTTGTAAAGAAGAAGCACACTGTATATAAACACAGCCACACTATGCAAGCATGCACAGTGAACTGCAAGCCTTGTAAATAAGAAGTACTCCGTCTGTAAACACAGCGCCATTTTGCAAGCACGAGGTACACACTGGAGCCTATTCACAAACCTACAAGTTTAAATCTCCACATCTCCTATCTTTTCTAGTTGGAGATTCTCACACATGTAAGCGTATCACTTAGAGTAAGGCCACTGTCATCTAAAAACTGCACTTCTAAATCCAGCATCACATATGGCCAACCATTGGTACTGCAACATCCTCCAATGGGAAATAATGACAGTAGGGACTTAAAAAAAAATCCATTAGGAAATAATGTTAAATGAAATTATTATAATAGTAAAAAATATAAATAAATACAATTTAATGTTAAAAATATGTAAAAATAGAATATATTTATTTAATTATAAAATATTTTAACAATCTTTTATATTTTATAAATCCATGTAACATTAACTTTTTATTAAAATATAATTGAATTACTTTAAATTCATTCTATATATCACTTTTAATAATTATTAATGCATACAAAATAATTATGTTTGTCTTTAGGTAGGAATTCATCTTTCAAACTAAATGTCAGAATTTTTTGTTTTATTTAATTTAATATACTTAAATTAATTAAAGATTTAATTCAAAATTAGGTTAATAGTGCTGTTTCGTTTTTTAAATGTTGTTCTATATTTAAAATAAATATACAAAATTAGTTTACATTAATATTTAACATAAACACAGTTTTCCTTTTTTTCTAGTTAAATACACTTTTTTTTACTTTCCCCCTAACTTCACACAGTTGAAGTGGAGCTCTCACTACTGTGATTACGTTTTATGGAGGTGTGGCGCCGCGGCCAGGGCGACTGACGCTGGAATCTGGGGATCAGGGTTCGATCCCCGGCTCCGGCGGCAGGTTAGCCCAGCACCATGTGACTCTGGGCAATAGCTCGCTTAATCTTCCCAACGGCCCCCAGCGCCTAGAGACCCTTACGGGTGATTGTGCGCTTTACAAATGTGGATTATTATTATTATTATGGGAGGGAGTAGCATCGTCAGTGGTTGACCATCAGTGGTGCTGGAAGTACTACTGTTTCTTTTTTGGTAGTAGTAATGTAAACTTGTCATTTGGCTCCACCCATCTCTTCAGGGGGTGGGGATATGTAAACCTGCACTTTTGAGTCACTTTACTCTCCGATTTTGTCACTAGGCAAAAGTAGTGGTTTGACTTGAAAGTGTAAGTGTAAATGACATGTGTAAATTACTCATAAGTGTAAGTTACCTTTGTGAATAGCCCCAACAATGCACCACTCATCTTTAAGAGACCGCACGCTATCTGTAAACAAAGTCACATGATGCAAACTTTAGGCACTTTCTCTGCGAGTATGCGGCACACATCATGCTCCAAACACATAACTCAACCTTAAAAAGGAGCATTCGGCTGTCTATGAGCACAATCACACTCGGCAAGCTTTAGGCACATACCCGACCAGCACCCAGTGCACACCCTGCATAAAGCTGCCCACACTCCCTAGACACAGCTCAGAGTGCACATTCTAGGCTCACATGAGGCACCACACTCCTTGCAAAGGAGCAACACAACAGCGGCAAACACAGTTACTCTCTGCAAGCTGTAAGCAGATCCAGTTCTCCACACACCGAGCACAGAAGCATGCACTACACTGTGCACCCAGCCACACACCGGAAGCTGTAGGCATATACTCTCTGACACATGGTGCACACAGGACACCAATCATAGTGTAAACAAAAACACAGGCTCACTTTGTACATTTGATACCTATACTTTGTTGCAGACAGTTGACAAACACACCTCTACCAGTGTCACTGATAGAGCAAAATGCTTAAGGCACTCTGTTTGCACATTCTACACGCAGGGGCGGCCTTAGGCATGTGCAAGCTGTGCACCTGCACAGGGCCGCCAAATCCAGGGGCCGCCACGCCAATATATATCCTTAATATATTAATCCTCTGAGGATGGATACATATTTGCGTGGCGGCCCCAGTTGCAGGGAATTGGCGGCCTCTGGCTCTGTTCCCCTTCCAAACACCCTGACCCCCCCCTCTTCACTGGCCTCCGCGCCTCTTCCGGGGCCTCCTCTTCCGAGGCCCCCTACCTAGGCTCCCTGCCCAGGGCCACCATGAGCCTAGAGCCGCCCCTGCTACACGTAAGCACGAAAGGCGGGTAGGACCATCCCTGCAGGCAGGCAGCAGTTCTCAGCAGGGTGGGTCTGGCCTATCGCGCAGGCTGGCAGTGCCAGAAGGGCTGGTCTGAGAGGTCAGTGTCTGGGCTGGTTTTTAGCTGTTTGTGGGCCTGTTTTATGACCTTGTAGAATAGTTTTTACTGTTAATTTCCCAGCTATTACCATAAACTGCCTGCAGCAGGCTCACATCCATGCAGTCTTCCACACCTTGCAGAACACCGATACACCGTGTCTGCACAATTCAAAACTGTGACGATTTGCAAACGTGAGACACTTTTTTTTAGCTATCTGATTTGCTAATGGGGGGCACTTTTATTTTGATACCTGGGGCTATTTTCTGCCCCGGTCCAGCCCTGGTTCTCAGGGGCTGACAAGATCCTACAATGAGGTGTTGCAGTCACACTGTAGTTGGAAATGGTGCACCATCTACGTATCTGGAGTAGGGTTGCAGCCAGGGCTTTCATTGGGGGGGGGATCTGTGGGGGGCTGAGCCACCCAGTTTTTTTGGGAGGGCCTCGAAAGGGGGCTCTAGGGGGCTCTATTTTCGAACCTCAAAGGTCAAAGGTAGGGTGAGCAGACGTCCCGGTTTTTGTTTGGTGTTACTAGTGTCGGTAACATGTCTTGATAGTGAAATACTGCCAATTTCGTTTTTCACTATTGAAAGGCTATCTTGTCCATAGGATAACATGGGGAATGCTGTGTAACATGTTTACCTGCATATCTTCCCATAACAGCAAGATAGACATATGGAATCTGGTATCTCTGAACTCAGGCGCCCAACACCCATTGGACTCCAAGGGCTTCTGCCCCCCCCCATCATGTGTGGCATCCTGGGATGAGACGCTTCCCGGGCACACATAGAGCCGCACCCGAGCACTTCACAGGTCTTTAAAAGACCATTTGCATATTAATGAAGAATTGTTGTTGTCTCACCCCTTCTAAGAGCCCCGGCAGCTCCACTCTGACTATTGCTTAAAGATTCAGCCTCCCCCCTGAAATTTTTTCTTAGCCCCCCCTGAAATTTGGCTCTAGTTGCACCTCTGCCTGAACTCAGAATTTAATAACACATCCTTTAGTGAAGATGGTTTTTAAATTCTAAGTTTGGAAATAGCAAATGTTTTTTAATGTGTTTGGTATTTTATGGCTTATACTTAATAAATATACTTTTTTGCCTATTTTATTATCCTCTGCTGGATGCGACTTCATGATTTTCCTAAGCACACAATGCTATTTGTCTTGATTTACTCGGATAGGCCACACCCTTTTAGAAATTTGCCACGCCCCTTTTAGAGCACCCCCATTTTTCCCCCACTTAAAGCCCTGGAACTTGTAGCTAATTACAGCCCGCTTGCAGTATACCACAACATGCTCAAGGAAAGCAGCATTTTATCCCAGGCAACCTGGTCATGTGAGGTGAAAACAGACAGCGCAAACTCTGCAAACGGCATGCCTTTACCAAGTAGGTACCTTTGCAGGGTGCCACCAGTAGATGCAACTGTGCACTTACTGTGCAAGGCTGCAGAGGGGACCCATGTGGTGCGTCATTCAATGTGCACTTTCTTCTGCTTGCTGACACCATTCCAGAAGATGACATTGGTGAGCAACACGCAGCACGCATGGCATGGTGCAGATAGTTTGCGCCATAATGCTAGGCGGTCATAACTCGTGACAAAGCGAGCCACGTTTCTCATTTTGAGAGATGGACATGATCAAAGAACATATCTTTGAATGAGACATGAGCTTGTTCAAGGTGACCCCCCTCTCATGGGCATGTTCAAGGGGACCCCCCTCTCTGTGAGACATGGGTATGTTCAAGGGGACCCCCCTCTCTGTGAGACATGGGTATGTTCAAGGGGACCCCCCTCTCTGTGAGACATGGGTATGTTCAAGGGGACCCCCCTCTCTGTGAGACATGGGTATGTTCAAGGGGACCCCCCTCTCTGTGAGACATGGGCTTGTTCAAGGGGACCCCCCTCTCTGTGAGACATGGGTATGTTCAAGGGGACCCCCCTCTCTGTGAGACATGGGTATGTTCAAGGGGACCCCCCTCTCTGTGAGACATGGGTATGTTCAAGGGGACCCCCTCTCTGTGAGACATGGGTATGTTCAAGGGGACCCCCCTCTCTGTGAGACATGGGTATGTTCAAGGGGACCCCCTCTCTGTGAGACATGGGCTTGTTCAAGGGGACCCCCTCTCTGTGAGACATGGGTATGTTCAAGGGGACCCCCCTCTCTGTGAGACATGGGCATGTTCAAGGGGACCCCCTTCTCTGTGAGACATGGGTATGTTCAAGGGGACCCCCCTCTCTGTGATACCTGGCCAAGTTCAGGAGAACCCTCTACTCAGTGAGACTTTGACATGTTCAAGGAAGCCCAGCTCTCCATGAGACATGGTAACCTCGCGGTGAGACGGGGATATGTTACACGTGGGTGCTGGCTGACTGCGAGCGAGCCTGCCTACCACCACAGGGCGCCTGTAACTTTCTTGGAGCCATGAGTTGGTCCTTGTGACCTCTAACCTTACCTTTGTCCACTAACTTCTTCAGGGGTTCGGCAACTTGAAGGTTACTTTTAAGTGGGCATGAACCCCTCTCCCTCTGGTGAATGTGAGCACCAGAGGGTCCCTGTCAGCTGGTCAGAGAGCACCCGTGCCCCTCAACCTGAGCACCCCTTTCACCAGCGCTCAGGCGTGCCCTTCGCCAATGAGGCTCCCCGTGCTTTCGTAACGGAAGAACCACTGGTGCGAACATTTACACGTTCTCTAATAATCCATCCAGGGTGGGTAGAATTGACATTGCAGGTCATGGGTGAGATCTGATGCAGACTCCTGGTGGGTAGGACTCCAGCTGCAGCCCGAGCGAGGGATCCAATGCCAGGCTATGGCGTCACTGAAGATAAGCAGAAGTCTGGCTGCAGCCCCAGGGAGGGATCCAATGCCAGTCTATGGAGTCACTGAAGATGGGCAGAAGTCTGGCTGCAGCCCCAGGGAGGGATCCAATGCAAGTCTATGGGGTTAAAGGAGATGGGCTGAACTTTCTGCTGTCCAGTCTTTGGAGCCGCTGAAGAAGGGTAGAACGTAGCCTAAATTCCAGGGAAGGAATCCGACGCAGTCTTTGGGTTCTCTAAAGACGGGTAGTACTCAACCTGAGTCCAGGCGTGGAATCCATTGCTAGTCTACAGGGTCACTGAAGATGGGTAGAACTGAGACTCAGCCCAAGGAAGATATCCCATCTATCGGGTTAATGGAGATGGGTAGAACTTTCTGCAGTCCAAGGAATTGGTCCAATGCCAGTCTATTGGAGTCAGTGAAGATGGGCAGAACTCAGACTGGGCCCAGGGGAGGGATCCAATACCAGTTTATGGGGTCATGGAAGATGGGTAGAACTTTCTGCAGTCCAAGGAATGGGTCCAATGCCAGGATACGGGGTCACTGAAGACGAGTAGAACTCAGAAGGGGCCTGGGCGTGGCCTCCGATGCCAGTCTTTGAGGTCACTGAAGACGGGTGGAACCTAGACTGGCCCGGGCGTGGCCTCCGATGCCAGTCTTTGAGGTCACTGAAGACGGGTGGAACTTAGACTGGCCCGGGCGTGGCCTCCAATGCAGTCTTTGAGGTCACTGAAGACGGGTGGAACCTAGACTGGCCCGGGCGTGGCCTCCGATGCCAGTCTTTGAGGTCACTGAAGACAGGTGGAACCTAGACTGGCCCGGGCGTGGCCTCCGATGCCAGTCTTTGAGGTCACTGAAGACGGGTAACACTCAGACTGGCCCGGGCGTGGCCTCCGATGCCGGTCGATGAACAGAATGTACAAGGCAGTTGAAGGTGAGTCCTGGGGTGTGCTGGCAGGCCCCAGGAGCTCAAGGCAGCCATCTTAGCCATCAAGGGACAGGGCCACAGGCACACCGGGGTCCTTTGTGGGCCACAGTTGAAGGAGAGCAGAGAGGTGTGCGCGGCAGGTACGGCACCCCGAACAAGAACCACAGAACAGCACCGAGAGGGACCCCTGACCACCACCGTCCTCCGGCCCGCTCACACAGCACCCACAGGACAAGAGCTCACGAAGAATACAGCGCGTCACTGGAACGCAGTGCCCCGCCGCCGCATGCAAGGCCGCCATGGCTGAGGATGAAAGGTGGGTCCACCTGCCTCCACGCCCAGTGACGGGCGGTGGTCACCGCATCACTACTTGAGGCGTCCTCGGGCCGCGTGCAGCGCCGACGAGTCGAAGAAGAGGGGGTTGTGGATCTCCATCTCACCGGTCTGTGGGGAGAAGGAGAAAGAGGTTATTACAGTGCTGACTGCTTGTGTCTCTGCTCTATATCTGTCTGCGTGTGCCTGCTCTACCGTCTCCGTGTGCCTGCTCTACCGTCTGTGTGTGCCTGCTCTACCGTCTGTGTGTGCCTGCTCAGCAGACTGTGTGTACCTCTTCAACTGTCTGTGTGTGCCTGCTCTACCGTCTGTGTAGGCCTGCTCTACCAACTGTGTGTGCCTGCTCTACCGTCTGTGTGTGCCTACTCTACCGTCTGTGCGTGCTTGCTCAACAGCCTGTGTGTACCTCTTCAACTGTCTGTGTGTGCCTGCTCTACCGTCTGTCTATGCCTGCTCTACCGTCTGTGTAGGCCTGCTCTACCAACTGTGTGTGCCTGCTCTACCGTCTGTGTATGCCTGCTCTACCGTCTGTGTATGCCTGCTCTACCGTCTGTGTGTGCCTGCTCTACCGTCTGTGTGTACCAGCTCCACCGTCTGTGTGTGCCTGCTCTACCGTCTGTGTGTGCCTGCTCTACCGTCTGTGTGTGCCTGCTCTACCGTCTGTGTATGCCTGCTCTACCGTCTGTGTATGCCTGCTCTACTGTCTGTGTGTGCCTGCTCTACCATCTGTGTGTGCCTGCTTTACCTGTGTGTATCTACTCTACAGCCTGTGTGCACCTCTTCAACTGTCTGTGTGTGTGCCTGCTCTACCGTCTGTGTGTGCCTGCTCTACCGTCTGTGTATGCCTGCTCTACCGTCTGTGTATGCCTGCTCTACCGTCTGTGTGTGCCTGCTCTACCGTCTGTGTATGCCTGCTCTACCGTCTGTGTGTGCCTGCTCTACCGTCTGTGTGTACCAGCTCCACCGTCTGTGTGTGCCTGCTCTACCGTCTGTGTGTGCCTGCTCTACCGTCTGTGTGTGCCTGCTCTACCATCTGTGTATGCCTGCTCTACCGTCTGTGTATGCCTGCTCTACCGTCTGTGTGTGCCTGCTCTACCATCTGTGTGTGCCTGCTTTACCTGTGTGTATCTACTCTACAGCCTGTGTGCACCTCTTCAACTGTCTGTGTGTGTGCCTGCTCTACCGTCTGTGTGTGCCTGCTCTACCGTCTGTGTATGCCTGCTCTACTGCTTGTGTGTGCCTGCTTTACTGGCTGTGGGTGCCTGCTCTACTGTCTGTGTATGCCTGCTCTACCGTCTGTGTGTGCCTGCTCTACCGTCTGTGTGTGCCTGCTCTACCGTCTGTGTGTACCTGCTCTACCGTCTGTGTGTGCCTGCTCTACCGCCTGTGTGTGCCTGCTCTACCGTCTGTGTGTGCCTGCTCAACAGCCTGTGTGTACCTCTTCAACTGTCTGTGTGTGCCTGCTCTACTGTCTGTGTATGCCTGCTCTACCGTCTGTGTGTGCCTGCTCTACCGTCTGTGTGTGCCTGCTCTACCATCTGTGTGTGCCTGCTTTACCTGTGTGTATCTACTCTACAGCCTGTGTGCACCTCTTCAACTGTCTGTGTGTGTGCCTGCTCTACCGTCTGTGTGTGCCTGCTCTACCGTCTGTGTATGCCTGCTCTACTGCTTGTGTGTGCCTGCTTTACTGGCTGTGGGTGCCTGCTCTACTGTCTGTGTGTGCCTGCTTTACCGGCTGTGGGTGCCTGCTCTACTGTTTGTGTGTGCCAGCTCTATACCTCCTTGTCCCAGTCCCAGCTATTGTTGAGGTGTGCTGGGCCAGTGTTATGTAGTGCCTTGAAAGGGTGGGTGATAAGCTTGAATGGTGCTCGTTTGTGAATGTTGAGCCAGTGAAGCTCCTTCAGGTGTGGTCTGGTGTGAGTGCGGCGTGAGAGGTTAAGCGTGATCCTGGCTGCTGAGTTCTGAATGGTTTGCAGCCTTCTGGTGTTTTTTTGTCTGTGATCACTAGTGCGCAAAGACCTATGCTTGCTGGCACTGTGCTGCCTCTGCTCACCTGCACCTGTGTCTCCCATGTGGCTGCAGAGCTTGCCCGGACTGTGCCTGTCCTTGTCTGTCTGCTCTACGACAGACTGTGCTCGTGGTCCTTGTGGCTGGCTGTGATCGCCTGTACTGCCATCTCTGTGCCATGCCTGCTTAGTGCCTACCTAGGCTGAAATACTCCATGACCGCTTGCACTTGCTGGTTCTATAGCTGCTTGTGTTGCCAGCTACAGAGCTGTCTGTGCTTCACTGCTCTGTAATCACCTGTGCTGCCCTGCTCTGTTCTTCTCTGCTCTGTGATCACCTGTGCTGCCCTGCTCTGTGATTGTCTGTTCTTGTCTGCTCTGAGATCACCTGTGCTGCCCTGCTCTGTGATTGTCTGTTCTTGTCTGCTCTGTGATTGTCTGTTCTTGTCTGCTCTGTGATTGTCTGTTCTTGTCTGCTCTGTGATTGTCTGTTCTTGTCTGCTCTGTGATTGTCTGATCTTGTCTGCTCTGTGATTGTCTGTTCTTGTCTGCTCTGTGATTGTCTGTTCTTGTCTGCTCTGTGATTGTCTGTTCTGTGATCACCTGTGCTGCCCTTCACTGTGATTGCCTTGATCGTCTGCGGTCTGTGCTGTGATCGCCTCTGATGACCTGCTTTCCAGTTCCTGTGCTTGCTTGCCTGCTTTGTGCTCTCCTGTGCTTGCTTGATTTTTAATGGCTTGTGCTTCCGAATTTGCAAGGGATTGTGTGCTTGCCTGGTCTGTGAGCTCCTGCTTGTGTCTGCTTTCTAATTGCTTGCGCTCACCTGCTTTGTGATGGCCTGTGTTTGCCTGCTCTGTGATTGCTCATGCTTGCCTGCTCTGTGACCATCTGCGCTTGCCTGCTCTGTGAAGGCCTGTGTTTGCCTGGTCAGAGAGCTCCTGCTTGTGCCTGCTCTGTGATTGCCTTTGCTTTTCTGCGCCGTGGTCGCCTGTGCTTGCTTTCTCTGTGCTCTCCTTCTCTTGCCTGCTTTGTGCTCTCCTGCGCTTGTGATTGTCTGCTTTATGATGGCCCATGGTTGCCTGGTCTGTAATTGCCTTTGCTTGCCTGTGCCGTGGTCGGTCGCCTGTGCTTGCTTGCTCAGTGCCCATCTGTGCTTGCCTGCTTTGTGACGGCCTGTGTTTGCCTGGTCTGTGAGCTCCTGCGTGTGCCTGCTCCATGATTGCCTTTGCGTGTCTGTGCCATGGTTGCCTGTGCTTGCCTGCTCTGTGGTCGCCTGCGCTTGCCTGCTTTTTAATGGCTTGTCTGCTCTCTGATGGCCCACGGCTGCCTGATCTGTGATCCCTCGTTGTGCCTGCTCTGTGACTGTGCATCTTGCTGCGGGTACCTACCGGTGCCAGGCCCGGGCACTCATAGACCGTGTACTCCCCGCCCTCGTTCTCGGCCTCAGACTCCGTGGACAGCTGCTGCTGCGCCTTCAGGGCGCTCCTGCGAGAGACAAGAAGCACGAGGGTGAGTGTGAGGGGCTCCTGCGAGAGAGAAGAAGCGTGAGGGTGAGTGTGAGGAGAAGAGTAAGGATGAGTGTGAGGGCTGATGCAAGAGGGAAGAGTGAGGGTGAGGGGCTCCTGCGAGAGAGAAGAAGCATGAGGGTGAGTGGGAGGGGCTCCTGCGAGAGAGAAGAGTGAGGGTGAGTGTGAGGGGCTCTTGCGAGAGAGAAGAAGAGTGAGGGTGAGTGTGAGGGGCTCCTGTGAGAGAGAAGAAGAGTGAGGGTGAGTGGGAGGGGCTGGTGCGAGAGAGAAGAAGAGAGGGTGAGGGGCTCCTGCGAGGGAGAAGAAGAGTGACGGTGGGGGGCTCATGTGAGAGAGAAGAAGCATGAGGGTGAGTGTGAGGGGCTCATGCGAGAGGGAAGAAGAGTGAGGGTGAGTGTGAGGGCTGATGCGAGAGGGAAGAGTGAGGGTGAGGGGCTCCTGCAAGAGAGAAGAAGCATGAGGGTGAGTGTGAGGGGTTCCTGCGAGAGAGAAGAAGAGTGAGGGTGAGTGTGAGGGGCTCCTACGAGAGAGAAGAAGAGTGAGGGTGAGTGGGAGGGGCTGGTGCGAGAGAGAAGAAGAGAGGATGAGGGCCTCCTGAGAGAGAGAAGAGTGACGGTGAGGGGCTCCTGCGAGAGAGAAGAAGCATGAGGGTGAGTGTGAGGGGCTGGTGCGAGAGAGAAGAAGCATGAGGGTGAGTGTGAAGGGCTGGTGTGAGAGAGAAGAAGCGTGAAGGTGAGTGTGAGGGGCTGGTGCGAGAGAGAAGAAGCGTGAGGGGCTCCTGCGAGAGAGAAGAAGCATGAGGGTGAGTGTGATGGGCTGATGAAAGAGAAGAAGCGTGAGGGTGAGTGTGAGGGGCTGGTGTGGGAGAACGAGGCGTGAGGGTGAGTGTGAGGGGCTGGTGCAAGCGCAAAGTTTGAGGGTGTGTGTAAGGGGCTGGTGCAAGAGAAAAAGAGTGAGGGTGAGTGTGAGGGACTGGTGCAAGAGAGAAGAAGTGTGAGGGTGAGTGTGAGGGGCTGGGGTGAGAGAGAAGAAGCGTGAGAGTGAGTGTGAGGGGCTGGTGCGAGAGAGAAGAAGAGAGGGTGAGGGGCTGGTGCGAGAGAGAAGAAGCATGAGGGTGAGTGTGTGGGGCTGGTGTGAGAGAGAAGAAGAGTGAGGGGCTCCTGCGAAAGAGAAGAAGAGTGAGTGTGAGGGGCTGGTGCAAGAGAAGAAGAGTGAGGGTGAGGGGCTCCTGCGAGAGAGAAGAGTGAGGGTGAGTGTGAGGGGCCAGTGCGAGAGAGAAGAAGCGTGAGAGTGAGTGTGAGGGGCTGGTGCAAGAGAGAAGAAGAGAGGGCGAGGGGCTGGTGCGAGAGAGAAGAAGCGTGAGGGTGAGTGTGAGGGGCCTGTGCGAGAGAGAAGAAGCATGAGGGTGAGTGTGAGGGGCTGGTGCGAGAGAGAAGAGGTGTGAGCATGAGTGTGAGGGGCTGGTGTGAGAGAGAAGAGGCGTGAGGGTGAGTGTGAGGGGCTGGTGCGAGAGAGAAGAGGCGTGAGGGTGAGTGGCTGGTGTGAGAGAGAAGAAGTGTGAGGGTGAGTGTGAGGGGCTGGTACAAGAGAGAAGAAGCGTGATGGTGAGTGTGAGGGGCTGATGCGAGAGAGAAGAAGAGGGAGCGTGAAGGGCTGGTGTGGGAGAGAAGAAGCATGAGGGTGAGGGGCTCCTGCAAAAGAGAAGAAGAGTGAGTGTGAGGGGCTGGTGCGAGACAGAAGAAGAGTGAGTGTGAGTGTGAGGGGCTGGTGTGAGAGAGAAGAGGTGTGGATGTGAGTGTGAGGGGCTGATGCGAGAGAGAAGAGTGAGGGTGAGTGTGAGGGGCTGGTGCAAGAGAGAAGAAGTGTGAGGGTGAGTGTGAGGGGCTGGTGCAAGAGAAAAAGAGTGAGGGTGAGGGGCTCCTGCAAGAGAGAAGAGTGAGGGTGAGTGTGAGGGGCTGGTGCGAGAGAGAAGAATCATGAGGATGAGTGTGAGGGCTGGTGCGAGAGAGAAGAGGCGTGAGGGTGAGTGTGAGGGGCTGGTGCAAGAGAGAAGAGGCGTGAGGGTGAGTGTGAGGGGCTGGTGCGAGAGAGAAGAAGTGTGAGGGTGAGTGTTAGGGGCTGGTGCGAGAGAGAAGCTTGAGGGTGAGTGTGAGGGGCTGGTGCGAGAGAGAAGAAGAGTGAGTGTGAAGGGCTGGTGCGGGAGAGAAGAAGCATGAGGGTGAGTGTGAGGGGCTGGTGCGAGAGAGAAGAAGCGTGAGGGGCTCCTGGGAAAGAGAAGAAGAGTGAGTGTGAGGGGCTGGTGCGAGCCAGAAGAAGAGTGAGGCTGAGTGTTAGTGGCTGGTATGAGAGAGAAGAAGAGTGAGGGTGAGTGTGAGGGGCTGGTGCAAGAGAAAAAGAGTGAGTGTGAGAGGCTTGCACGAGAAAGAAGAAGCGTGAGGGGCTCCTGCGAGAGAGAAGAAGCATGAGGGTGAGTGTGATAGGCTGATGCAAGAGAAGAAGCGTGAGGGTGAGTGTGAGGTGCTGGTGTGAGAGAGAAGAGGCGTGAGAGTGAGAGTGAGTGTGAGGGGCTGGTGCAAGCACGAAGTGTGAGGGTGAGTGTGAGGGGCTGGTGCAAAAGAAGAAGGGTGAGTATGAGGGACTGGTGCAAGAGAGAAGAAGTGTGAGGGTGAGTGTGAGGGGCTGGTGTGAGAGAGAAGAAGCGTGAGAGTGAGGGGCTGGTTCGAGAGAGAATAAGAGAGGGTGAGGGGCTGGTGCGAGAGAGAAGAAGCATGAGGGTGAGTGTGTGGGGCTGGTGTGAGAGAGAAGAAGCGTGAGGGTGAGGGGCTCCTGCAAAAGAGAAGAAGAGTGAGTGTGAGGGGCTGGTGTGAGAGAGAAGAAGCGTGAGGGTGAGTGTGAGGGGCTGGTGCAAGAGAGAAGAAGAGAGGGTGAGGGGCTGGTGCGAGAGAGAAGAAGCGTGAGGGTGAGTGTGAGGGGCCTGTGCGAGAGAAAAGAAGGATTTATGATGTTACAACGCATACTTTTACCACGCATACCATTAGAACGCGGTTTTTACCACGCATACCATTACAACGCATAGCGCTTTGGGGTGCTGGATAGTGAATAGTTTAATTTACTATTCCAACTCCAGTCCCCGTGGACACTAGGGAAGGTTATTGGATAGTAAATTAACCTATTTCCTATCCTAGAGCGCCCCCCAGCGCAATGCGTTGTAATGGTTTGCGTTGTAAGGACCGCGTTGTAATGGTAGTGCGTGGTAAAAGATTCGTTGTAAAGGTTGTATACCGAGAAGAAGCATGAGGGTGAGTGTGAGGGGCTGATGCGAGAGAGAAGAAGCATGACGGTGAGTGTGAGGGGTGGTGCAAGAGAGAAGAAGCATGAGGGTGAGTGTGAGGGGCTGGTGCGAGAGAGAAGCTGAGGGGCTTCTGCAAGAGAGAAGAAGAGTGAGGGTGAGAGTGAGGGGCTGGTGCGAGACAAAAGAAGAGTGAGGGTGAGTGTGAGGGGCTGGTGTGAGACAGAAGAAGAGGGAGGGTGAGTCTGAGGGGCTGGTGTGAGAGAGAAGAAGCATGAGGGTGAGTGTGAGGGGTTGTGGAAGAGAGAAGCGTGAGGGTGAGTGTGAGGGGTGGTGCGAGAGAGAAGAAGCGTGAGGTTTAGTGTGAGAGGTTTGCACGTGAAAGTAGAAGGGTGAAAGAAGAAAGGTGAGGGGCTGGTGCGAGTGAGAAAAAGCGTGAGGGTGAGTGTGAGGGGATGGTGCGGGACAGAAGCAGAGTGAGGGTGAGGGGCTGGTGCGTGAAAGAAGCATGAGGGTAGGGGGCTGGTGTTAGAGAAGAAGTGCGAGTGTGAGGGGATGGTGCAAAAAAAAAGCAGAGAGAGGATGAGGGGCTCCTGCGAGAGAGAAGAGTGAGGGTGAGTGTGAGGAGCTGGTGCGAGAGAGAAGCAGAGTGAGGGTGAGCGTGAGGAGCTGGTGCGAGAGAGAAGCAGAGTGAGGGTGAGTGTGAGGGGCTGGTGTGAGAGAGGAGCAGAGTGAGGGTGAGTGTGAGGGGCTGGCGCTCACCGGGACTCTGCCCTCCCCGAGGGACAGCACACACACACCAGCCTCAGGCATGCATCAGAAGTAGCTGCACATACCCATCCTCGCCACCCGGGGGCGCTGAAGCTCCATCTAACCCACAAGACATTCGTTCCCCACTGTACTGAGCACACTATCCGTTACCAACCACCTCTGGATCAGGTCCTAGCAAAGCCAGCTCGTTTACATACGGGGCGTGGTGTACTGCAATATTTGCATACTATGAGTACACCCAGGTAAGTCTGAAGTTTCTACTGCGCCCGGGTCAGCAAACTCTGAGCATCTGGCGCCATCTCCTGGCATCATCATTAACACACGAAGGGTGCTGTCCATACAAGTTACTAAATAGAGTTACAGGCTTACAGCGCGAGGCCCAGAAAAAGGGGAATACCTCAGTAAAACTCCAAATCTGTTACACCTAGGGCCTCATTTATGAAAAGTGACGCATCGCTGCGTGAAAACAGCGATGTGTCACTTTTCACTGCGCTCTCCCTGCGACATGATTGAATGCGTCATATTTATAATATGACGCATCATGTCGCAAGGAGTTACAGATACGTCAATATTTCTGACGTATCTGTAGGCGCAAAAGTCACGCATTGCTGGAGTGTGTCACAAAGGTGACACGACTCCAGCAATGCGCCCTTTCACATGGGGAAAGCCCCATGTGAAAGGGCCTGCGTCAGTCTTACGCCTACTGTGAGGCAGGCGCAAGATTTTGACGCAACAGCGTCCTAAAAGTGACGCAGTGAAATCTCATAGATTTCACTGCATCACTATTACGAGGCTTTTTGCGGGTGAACGCCCCCTCTGCATACATTATACCTGATGCAGGTATAATGTAGCGCAGGGGTTTACAAAGGGACGCATCTGCTTAGATGCGTCACTTTGTAAATAGTGCGCATCAGGAGGCATGTTTTACGCCGCCGATGCTTCACAAAAAGTGACGCATCGGAAGCGCAAAACTGACGCAAGGCCTCATAAATGAGGCCCCATGTTTTTGGGGTGTGTAGATTGATATAGCGCAAACTGGACCGGAAGTACTGGAGTGCTTTACGTGAGCACCAGTTACATTACACAAGGACACATTCCTTTTTGGTAGGCACGGGCATAGCTGCCAAGGTGTCAGAATGCTATGTGTGACATTTCCATAATTTCAGAGTAATTATGAGTGACATTTCAACGACTAGGAGTGACACTTTCTCGGGAGCAAAATCAAGCAATGAAGACGAGGCAAAACATATAAATATCAGTCATGACACCCATTTGAGCAAGGGGAAGCTCTAGGAAGATCTTAAAAGTACTGCAAAGTACAAGAAACAGAAGGAAGGGAGATAGACTGCATGACTGCAGTTCTTGGTAACAGTGGCGGGCGGCGCGGCAAATTCAGCATTGCAACCAGCCGTCTCCCTCCCTCAACAAACTGAACTCCCCGCTCAGAAAGCAGGATGTGACGACAGTTCACCCGGTGCCGGCACGTAATAGCACACAACCTGACGTCCCCGTGACCTCAGGCTGACCGCCAGAGCCACACCGCAGGGAAATCGCAATTATAAAACATTGTAGCAGGGAGTGTGAGCCTGCCTGCTGCCTTAGCTCGCTGCGAACGGAGCCCCAAGCCTGGGAGAGCTGCGTGGGCATGCCGCCGCTGGCGCGCTGATTCCTGCCCCACTTAAAAGTTTGCAGTAACATCTGAGATGCTATGCATATGTGAGACAAAGCATTTCAGTGAGGTAATGCGGATTACCTCACTGAAATGCGTTAGTATCACACCAGATGCATGATACTTGGCAGGACTGCACGGGGACGCCGAGGCTCCAACCTGGTACCCCAGCTCCAAAGTCAGCAGCTCTGGCAGTGAGGGCACATCCTGTCCTCCAATGTCCCAGCAGAGCAGCGTTTGTTGCAGGGCCCCATTCAGTTTACGGGGTCGATCCAGGATTTACAGAGCAAAAAAAACACAGCGCATCACAAAGTTGAGCTGCACTATGTTAAAGTGAAAGGGCAGTAGGAACTTTATCCAATACAGTGCATTACTTCTCGTTGTACCTCCGCTAGGGAGGCAGAGGGTTTTGCTGCATCCCCCCAGGTTTACATGGCTTTGCAAATCTGGCCAAGCGTCAAAATCCATGAGTGTTGCGTTAGAACAACCACCGCAACGCCTGTGAAACACCTCCCTAGCACAGAGTAAGGCAACACAGCGATTTGTGCTTCCTTACCTTACTCTATGTCTTTGAGGCCAATCAGCGTGACCTCATAAATATGATTTTGCAGTTTGCGTCGCCAAAGCATCAGAAAAAGTTATGCCACAGTGGCACACGGGGCTCATACATATGCACGGAGTGATTTGTCCAGCATCACAGGATGTTGAGCCGACACTGAGACGCGTACCCCGTTCCCCAGTTCCAAAGTCTGCAGCTCTGTTTGTTACGCCACATCCTCTCCCTTAAGTTCTATAAGCTGAGACGATGCAGCCTCCTGAGAGGGAAGATTCTAGATGAAGACGGCTGCTGAATTTCGCATGATCTACAGGTGCCGAGAGAGATGCGCGGACCTGAATAAAGAGAGATGCCGTAGTCCAGGCGAGAGTTGATTAAAGTACCTGGGGCTTGGAAAGTTTGACGCTGTTCTTGGAAACCACCAGGGTCTTAGGTAGCCCACGAGGCTGAGAGTACAGCCCCTGATGTTGAACTAAACACCAAGGGGCTGATTTACAAGCCCCTTGCGCCAAAGATGCGCCATGGTACGAGGTATTTATATTGTGACGCATCTCCCAGATGCGTCACATTGTAAAGCCCTGCGCAAAAAGGAGGCGTTATATCGGGGGGGTTCGGGGGGGCGTTCCGGCGCAGGAACGCCTCCCAAAAGTGGCTGAGTGAAATCTACAAGATTTCACTCAGTCACTTTTGGGCCCATGCTGCATCAAAAGCATGCGCCTGCTTTAAGCAGGCGTAAGGATTGACGCAGCGTTGAGGAGATAGAGCCCCCCAGAGCATTGCTGGAGCTGCGTTGCACTTGCGACGCAACTCCAGCAATACTCCGCTTTTACGGCATAGATGCGTGACACATCTGTGCTGTTTTCGCCCCATTGTGCGCCGCATTATAAATGAGGCGCATCCTGGGTGGCAGAGGCGTAGCGCACAACAACTGGCTCATCCCTGCTAATACGCAGGGATGCGCCAGTTATTGTAAATCTGCCCCCCAGGGCCTTATTTATAAAGGCCTTGCGCCGCCGGTGCGTCACTTTTAAAATGGGAAAAAGTGACGTACCAGTGGCGCAAGGCCTTCATAAATGAGGCCCCAAAAGCCAACACGTGTCCACACACCTCCACATTATGACTTATAGAACATATTTTTAAGGAGAAAGGAATACTGCCTAGAAAACGAGCATGCCACATTTCCACCACTGTTTTTGAAGGCTGCATCATTCTTTAGTGGGGAAACAGCCCTTTAGCACTTGAGCAAAATCAGACTGAGGGCACTGAATGACTGTTGTGGAAAGTTGTTGCAGATTGGCGAAGGGGGCTCCTCCGCTGGTGTTCACATCACAACATCATTTAACTACAGAATTGCGCATGCTGCCGCTGTAATGTGTTTTATTAGGGTTGTTACAAGTTATTGAAACTTTTCACCCCCCCCCCCCCCCCCCCCCCCGTCACTCACTCGTCCTTGTGCTGCAGGTGCTTCTTCTGATGCTGGTAGTGGTGAACCTGCACCGACTGTGCCAGGCGGGCATCCCCGGGCTGGAGAGAAGAGGGGCAAGAGAGGGATGGGAGGCAGACAAAGACAGAGGAAGAAAAGAGAGAGAAAGAGAGAGAGAGAGAGAGACGGAGGAAGGCAAGAGAAGGAGACAAAGAGAGAGAGAGCGAAAGAGGAAGGAGAGACAGGCAGACAAAGACAGAGGAAAGAGAGAGAGAGAAAGAGAGAGAGAGAGAGAGAGATGGAGATGGAGGAAGGCAAGAGAAGGAAACAAAGAGAGAGAGAGAGAGAGAGAGAGAGGGAGAGAGAGACAGGCAGACAAAGACAGAGGAAGGTAAGAGAGAGAGGGAGGGAGAGGGACAGAGAGGGAAAGAGAGGGAGACGGAGGAAGGCAGGAGACGGAGACATAGAGGTAGGGGGAGAAGGAGAGAGACAGAAAGACAAACAAAGAGGAAGGCGGCAGGAGGAGACAGAGGGGTGCGAGAGAGAAAGAGAGGGAGGGGGAGGAGAGACAAGTAGACAGTCACAGAGGAAGGCAGTAAAATTATACATAGGGTCGGAATGGGGAGAAAGGGTGAGGGGAGAGAGAGAGAAGGGGAAATAAAGAAAGATGAGATGGATTGAGAAAAAAGATGAAGTCGGAGAGGAAGAGGAAGTAGAGGTTGTGGAAAGAAATGGGGAAGAAAGGGAAAAAGAAGGGTGAGGAAAAGAGTGAGCGCAGAGAAACAGAGGGGAAGCAAGGTAGACCAGAGGGCACAGCAAGGAAGGTAGAGATAGACAGAGACCAAGAGATAGAAAAATGCAGAGAAAGAGAGCAAAACGAGAAAAGAACAGAAAGCAGTGGGAAGTGAGAAATAAAGAGAGCAACCAAAAGGGAAGTTGTCAAAGAGACAGAGAAAGAAAGTAAGAGAGAGCATGGGAGAGGAAAACAGGGAGAGGCAAGAGATATCAAAGCAAAAAATGCATTAGACTTCTGTGACCTACTTAGGAAGTAAGGAATCATGCATAACTAAAATATAAAGTAATATGTCTCATGGTACAGCTCCCTGCACCACAGCACCAGCTCTCACTAACAGAGCCCTCATAGCTCAAGATCTGGCATAACTAAGAGTGGCCTCTATGTAGGGACCACTGTGCCAGCCAACCGGACCCTCTGTGTCATGCCCTCCAGGCCTGAACTGCGGTGCCAGCCAACAGTGCCCTCTGAGTTTAAAACAAAAAAGGAAGAACGGCTGACCAGGGTTATGCACAAGTGCCTATGAAGGATGATATAAGTGTCAAAGTTCTGTGCACAAAGCGTCCAGAGTGTGCCGTACCAACACTCCACTGTAAGGCAGATCCAAAAATCATATACAAAGGAACGGTGCACCAGAGAAGAGAGTCCACAGCATCCAATTCGTTATGAGTGATTCTTTTATTGATTTTCCAATTTAAAAAACAAACTCCTCAGCCAACTTGTCTTTATTTCTTATGTATTTCTTAAGTATTGTCTTCACATTAGGTGATTTTTATTCATTTTTATATTTAATTTTTTTTGTTACACAATTCTGATTATATGTTTTGGATTGTTTCAGCCCTGACGAAGTTCCTAGAGAACGAAACGCGTTGCTGAGGAGTTTGTTTTTTAAATTTGAAAATCAATAACAGAATCACTCATAACGGATTGGATGCTGTGGACTCTCTTCTCTGGTGCACCGTTCCTTTGTATATGATACCCTCTGAGTTTAAACAATGCCACAACTAACAGTGCCCTCCACCCCTGGACTGCTCTGCCAGTCAATAGTGCCCACTATGTTATGTTATGTTAGCGGGATTTGTAGACTGATTTGCATATGGCCATGTCTGAACTGGGGTGGCAGAGTGGGCTAAAGAACGGTGATGGATCAAACCCAGATGTGTTGACTGGGTGTGAGTGTTTGATTGGTTCAGATGCTCCGTCCATCACCACCCCCTTTTGTACCGCTTTGTTCGCCATAAGTTGGCAGGGTATGGTCAGATGTGAGTCCCTTGCTCACTTTGCCACTGGATTCAAGCAAGCCTGGCTGAAGACGGCTGTAATGCCAGAAACTTGTCCTAGGAAGCTTGTTTCCGGTCCAGGGAAGGCATGGCTTGGCAATTCGGGCTGGACTGTTCCCATGAGGCACAGGGTCAGACTGATTTGCATATAGCCATGTCTGAACTGGGGTGGCAGAGTGGGCTAAAGAACGGTGAGGGATTCAACCCAGATCTTTTGACTGGGTGTGAGTGTTTGATTGGCTCAGATGCTCCGTCCATCACCACCCCCTTTTGTACCGCTTTTGGCCGCCATAAGTGTGGCCGGGTATGCTCAGACGTGAGTCCTTGCTCACTTTGCCACTGGATTCAAGCAAGCCGGGCTGAAAACGGCTGCAATGCCAGAAACCGGTCCTCGGAAGCTTCTTTCCGGTCCAGGGAAGGCATGGCTTGGCAGTTCGGGCTGGACTGTTCCCATGAGGCACAGGGTCAGACTGATTTGCATTTGGTCATGTCTGAACTGGGGTGGCAGAGTGGGATAAAGAACGGTGATGGATTAAACCCAGATCTTTTGACTGGGTGTGAGTGTTTGATTGGTTCAGATGCTCCGTCCATCACCACCCCCTTTTGTACAGTGGGATTTGTAGAGCGCATTACTGCCCAGAGGTTTATAAGAGCTATTCATTTCCAGCTCAATAGTGTCACAGAACCACAAAAACCTGAACAATCAGGTCTTTACAGCTTCCCTGAAGGCAAGGAGACTGGATGCTGTTGTTATGCAGAGAGGCAGTAAGTTTCATGCTTTGGATGCTACCAGCACAATCAGGGCCGGATTGGCCATAGCGGGCACCGGGCGTTTCCCCGGTAGGCCGCTATAGTGGGGGCCGGTTTTGGGCACCTGGGGGGCAGTTTTTGTTACCGGGGCTGGCAATATCACCCCCTGTAACAAAATCGTCCAAAACCGGCCTTCGCAAACTGCTCGGCTGCACTCCCCCTCACCCCATGGGGGGGATGGCTGAGCAGTTTGCCAGTTTCTTTTCCCAGTCCGGCCCTGAGCACAATGCTCTTTCCACCCCATCGTACTTGTCTGTATCTTGGAAGTACGGCTAATCTAGCACTTACTGAATGAAGATTTCTGACAGGGAGATACCGTTTAAAGCTCTGGTTCAAAGAGTCAGGACCGAGATCATGAAATGCTTTATAAACTAGAAATAACACCTTAAAGGCATGTCTCTGTTTAATAGGAAGCCAATGCAAATTTTCTATGTCTTGAGACACTGAGCAAAATTTGGAAACTTTTAACACAAGTCTAGCTGCAGTGTTTTGCAGATCCTGAAGTTTATTAATATTGTACTTGTGAGTGGTCAGATGAAGGCTGTTACAATTGTATATTTTAGATAGGAGTAGAGAGGTGACTAATGTCTTTTGCAATTGGGCAGGTATAAAAGGCAGAACCTTTTCAATTATTCTAATGGTGTTAAACGTGGATGAAGTGAGCTTATTTACCTGATCTGTGAAGTTGTTTATTATCAATGATCTCTCCCAAGTTGTGAGCCTTTTCCACCCGAGGGGGGATAGGGCCCATGACAGCTGGCCATGCTGACGGACCCCAAAAAGACGATTTGGGTCCAAAAAGTAGGACTTCTGTTTTTCCTGCATTCAATTTAAGGCAGTTACTGTCCATCCAATTGTGGACCCCCAGCATGCAGTCATGAAATCTAAGCCCTGTGCCAGTATCATTTTTTCCTTTGGAAGCGATGCCTGTAGACCTGTCACACTAACAGTGCCCACAGTGTCCGAACCGTGCCACAACTAACAGTGCCCTCCGCGCCTCAATGTGAATCTTGGCACATCCATTTAATAGGCAGAGAGGATTCTTTGCCTTACAGGGAGGCTTGGTTTGTGTGAGCTGGTGATGTAAAAGTCCTCTGCAAAGGCCACAGGCTTCTCAGAGTCTAGAATGCAGAGACTGAAAGCGGCCTTATTGAAGGGCAGAACAACACAGCTGTTGTTTGATTAAGGTACGTGGGCTGGAGGTCACCTCAGGAAACTTAGAAAGGCACTTTTTGTACTAAGACTTCTTAGCTCAGGGCTAGAAAGTGAAACAGAGACTGATTCCCTTTCAATTCAATGAACATATGAAATTCCCTCACAATGTTGAAATTCTTTTTAATATTCTGCTTTCTAATTGCATTTATTGCCACTATTTGTTTGTTTTCATACTTACATCTATGCAAATCATCTGCACTTGAGTAGGTCGTTGAGTTTAATAGTTTTAACAAACATCCATCGTGCGGGTTCTTGTGTGTGTCCAATGTTGGTGAAAGAAGATTTGGAGCTCGCTAACCACAGATAATCCTACAAGTCTCACAGGACTGATCGTTGCCCAAAGCTCACCTTACTCGTGTAACGTGCAGGGCATTGTGGGTTACAGTCTTCTAGTCGCCTGTCTCTAATTGTTAAGTTGGTTGAGCCTGGACTTTTCCAGGTTTAGGGAGCCTAATACCATGCAATAATTTGCATGGAATTACAAAAAATCACCCTTTTTGTCTCACCGTAGACACAACAACCCACACCCCCTGTGTCTGAACAGGGGCTTCACCCAATAGTGCCCTCAGTGTCTGCACCATTGCCACAAGTAACAGTGTCGATGTATCAGAAAAGTTGCCACAACTAACAACGCTCTTTGTGTATCAAGTGCTGTCACAGGTAACACTGCCCTCTGTGTCTGAAGGAATGTTCCAACAAAACATTCCAGTTGTGTCTACCACTTACCTGCTTCCCTGGGTACCGTTGGCTCCCACGGTAAGCTGTGTATGCCATCTTCTGTGCCAGCCGCACCTCTTTCTGTAACCTGGGCGAAAGAGCAGCAAAGCTTTGTTAATGGTGGGATCGTGCGCTGAGAACAGTTTTTACACATAGAGCCTAATTTAGAGTCTGACAGATGGAGGTAAGACAACTTTTACTCGGTTGTATGACATTACCACGCCTTCCTTCACCACGCACATCTGTCCATCGCACATGGGAACAAAGAGGAATACACATATCCCCCCACTCTACGAATGAAGTGGAATGATCCAGAGATGGCTCCTTCGTCCATGGGAACAAAGAGGAATACACCCATCCCCCCATGCTACCAATGAAGTGGAATGCTCCAGAGATGGCTCCTTCGTCCATGGGAACAAAGAGGAATACACACATCTCCCCACTCTACCAATGAAGTGGAATGCTCCAGAGATGGCTCCTTCATCCATGGGAACAAAGAGGAATACACACATCTCCCCGCTCTACCAATGAAGTGGAATGATCCAGAGATGTCTCCTTCCTCCATGTTGAAAATTAGTACGTTTCGGTGAACATTATCTGCGCCATCTTGCCTCTCCCCCTGATGCCACACTTTTGTCGTGCGCGCCCGCCATTTTGTTAGATGCCCCGATCAGAACGAACCCTTTTGCATGCCGCTGGCCCCTGACATAGCCTTTCGCCTTCACTAAGCCTGCACGCTGACCACCCCCTGCTTGCACCTGCCTTGAGTCATAAACCCCTCTTCGGCGCTGCTCTGCCCCAGGCCCTCATCCTGTTCCCAGCGCGACACCTCCCTGCTTCCCTTTCATGATCTCCGGCCCTTAGATGCAAACCCCCTTTTTTCCCCGTGTGCCCGTTTTTGTCTTCCCCGTTCCCAGGCCGACACCCAGCTCTGCCGATACCATCCCTTGCCCCTCCCCGTACAATAGAAAGCTTCCCCCATCAAAGGATCCCCGGGTTGATCAAAGCCCCCACTCCATGAGATCCGATCAAACCCCCACATTCCGTGAATCGGCGGAATATCCAGCTGCGTGATACTCATCACCTGTTGTGACTAGGGTGGGGACTTCGACTGTAAATGTGTGTGGGAACGGGCTCAAAGGGAGTTCCGGGAATGTCTTTTTCATACATCAAAGCTTTAACATGAATGTGTAATGTACAATAAAGTCATAAACTTGTGTATAAGAGGCCAGGCCTCAGGGATGCAGTTAGAGCACCTCAGAACGATACCTTCTGTCCGTTTCGTTGTGTTCTCCTCCGGAGAGAATAAAAAACCTTGTTTCCTGCTTTCCAGTCTCCAGCGCCTGCCTCTTCATTGATTAAATAACTAGAGGGTCACAGAGGCAATACCGCCGGGCAAATATCGATTGCCCCCGACCCACCTCAGGTTTTTTACAATTGGCGTCCCAAGCGTGGGGCCCATCAGCGACTCGTGGATCCAGTGGGAGAGGTCCCGACGACAGAGTGAACGACTGCAACGATCGGGAGAGCTCTTGCCCAATAGACCCTCGTCTGGCAGCCGATCATCCGAACTTCACTAGTTCCGAACAGACCTCTCTCGAGTGATCTACGGTCCTGACTGGGGACCATCAGGAGTGCCGTGAGAAATACGAGAAAAAGAGGACGATCGGGCGCTGGATTCGGAAGACAAGAAACTGTCCACATGGTCCGGGTAAGGTCGTGTAATCACGACAAGTTGCGAAATAATTGCTTGATTGCTTGATTGTTTAAAAAATACTAGTATTGCCCCTTTTTTTTATTTATTTGGAGATTCACTGTCTGCAAACGGAGAAACAACGGGCTCTCTCTTTGCAAACAGTGGAGGATAGGTAGGGCAGCAGCCGTGCTTATTTTTTCTCCCCCACTCAATAATCACTTGAAACTGAACTGTTGTTCGCAAACTATTGTTTCCTGGAGATTCCCTGTCTGCAAACAGGGAAGAGACCACCCTTTTTGCAGATAGTGAAAAGGGTAGGTAACGCAGATCTTTGTGGACCTACTTATTCTCCCCATTGTTATTTATTGGTCTTTTTGTTATTTTGATCCATGAGGTATTCACTGCCTGCAAACAACGTAGAATAGAAATATTCTGTCCAGTCTTTGCACCTAGTGATAAGATAGGCAGTGCTGACTTTTTAGTCCCTCGTTACGAGCCGTCATGTCTGTCTTCTCCCCACTGATTAATAGCCTGTTTAGCCCGGACCGAGTATTAGAGGTGGACCATATAGCTCCACTAGAAGGCACCCCTAATAAGGACATGTTCATAAACTATGGATTAGTCACCATAGCCTATAATAAATTGTGGCACAGGTATACCGAAGATAGTCAAGACAAACAGTGGCCACTGGCAGGATCCTTTGACCTTGACAAAATAGAAACGTTAGAAATAGCCCTTCGAAATAATAAAACAACGCCGATTATGCTCGACAGTCTCGGTATGTGGCGCAGAGAGGCTATGCAACGACAGAGAAAAGACGAGGACAAACCAAGTAGAGAAATATACCGACAGGACAACCCCAGGACACCGCTACCCACAACTTATCCCCCGACACTATGCAAAAGACGACCAGACTTAGGGCAAAACCAATGCGCTTTTTGTAGGTATGTCGGACACTGGAAAGCCCAATGCCCGACTCTACTGAGCGTGAGTAAAGGCAAAGGGCCGACAAGAACGACAGACCGGCAGTACGAGAAAAAGCGCGAGACAAAGAAGAACCCGACTTACATAGACAGACCAGACAGAACCACCACGTTTGATTATGCCCGATGGCACAGATTTCGCCAGGACAATTTCAGCGGCATGCTCAAGTTCTCCTAGGTCGGGCAACGTCAAGACGGGAACCCAGCCTCGTTTCAAATTCACAGATGGAAAGAGATAATTATGACCAATAACTGTTTTATATTCGTCTTTGGTCTTTGTATGTCGTACTTGTACTGTCCCCCCCACCCCCCGTCTGAGTTTGTGTGTATGTAATGTACAAATCTGCGTCACCCCTCTACACGTGTTTCCGTGTTACTCAACCTCTGTTAGCAGAAACTTAGCATAAAAACACATGAAAAGAAAGAAATGGTAAAACAAAATCCGTAGACCATTAATGAACTTGAACTTTTAATTTAACACAACAAACAAGGAATAATAACGGTAAACTGTAGAAAATGAAAGTCAAACAGAACATTCGCCTCCCCCCCCCCCCTCATTCTGGAACCTTCCAAAGTAGGGCAGGGTTACGGCTACGCCCAACCAACGGCAACCCATATAAGGCGGGCCCGGCCGCCAACTCTTGGTCAGGAAATCTTAACGTATGGGGGAGCCGGAGGAGAGGCAGGAGCCAGCAGCCTGGGCAGTTGTAGGTAGTTCCGCCACATGTCTCCTCGGCCAGCCGCAACGGGCCTGGATAGACTTAAGCAGTCCCGCCACATGTCCAGAGAAGAACGAGGCACCTCTTCCTTTTCTCTTCCGTCACAGCCGCAGCAGCCCTGGACGGCGGGATGTCCTGCACGTACCTCCACAACAATTTGTCCAAGTTGGGCTGGGAGAGAGAGGCGACGCGGACGAGCCTCTCCCACCTCCACCGATAGGAGGTTTCCCAGCCCCCGGCCCGACGCCGAACACCCCCAGTCAGGCGATGGTGCCAATACTTCCACAGCACCGAACACACCATGGTGGCACCCCAGTACTTGCGCAGCACCGAACGTGCAATGGTGGCCATACTCCCACAGCACCGAGCACAGGTCTTGGGGAACACCGGATGTGGAGAAACCTTCATGCGGGGCGATGAAAAGGAGCGGCCTGGAGTGCACCGGGAGAAGGAGACGATGCGAACCAGTCTCCCTCGCCCCCCAGGTGGGGGCATCACAGCTGCACCCCAGCCGAACGTCCCGCTTTCACAAAACAGAGACCTCTTCCGTTCACTCCGAAGGATCTCTCCCACTCTTGCAAGCTCGACGAGAGTGGCCCCTGTAGGGCCTCAAAATGGCGTCTGGGTCCGCTGGAAGGCGGGCCCCGACCACTAGAGTAACTTTGACCAGCAATATAACTCGAACATTTGCCCCTTGGAGCACGAGCCCCCATCTCCGACAGCATCTCCGCAGCCTTAAAGATCCTACAAAGGTCCCCGGCGGAACCTTCGGCCTTTGCAGGCTTCCGGTAAGGGACGGCTGCCTTGATCGCCAACGAAACAAACATGACATTGCCACTCCTTCTGTTAGCATGAATTCTAGAACAGCCGAAAAGGACTCTGGTCCAAACTGCCAGTAATGGGAAACATTTCCCCCCTGATGCTGCTTCCGGACTGAGCCGGCCCCGCCCAAAATGGCGCTGGTATCAATCGGAACTTACGAACACCTCGTGGTGTTCCTTCGCACTAATATAAACTTGATGTTCTAAGATTTTATATGATCCTTTGTACACTTGGCTAGAAAAGACAAAGAGAACTCACTCGACGAACAGTACGAAAGGATCCCCGTTACAAATGTTGATTACAAATGTACAATGTATTATATTTTTATAACTGATGTAAACCTCATTTACGACGCTCACGTACGGTATGCATATAGGAAATCTGATTACCACTATTATGATTATGCTTCTAAATTATGAAAATAAATGCCCCCGAACCCCCAGCCAATTAATAGACGTTTTAGTCTCTTACAAATGAATGAGTAAAACTTTCCGATGTTTTTTTGCTGCAAACGACACCCCCCACTGTACGCACTTTAGCCATTGCCACGACCGGCCAAATACGACCGCACCCTCATAATCCTCATGCTGAAATGATTTTGCAAAATAAAGTTTTTGAAACTATGGACGGGTATTGCATGCTTTATTTTAAAAATATGGGGTCGGTGGGAAAGTTCTTTTCTGTGCACCCTACTCTGCTCTCTCTTTAAGGTTAAAAGAAGATGGTTGCCCAGCCCTGGGGGACGGATCGGATCGACAACACGACACTCCGCCTTCAAAGTACGCGACTGACCCATGAACTCTCGCGTAGGGGAAGACCTTGACTTCCAAGGATGGGTAAAACGAACGGTGTAAATGAAGGAATGTAAAGGGAGGGTGAAATGAAATAATGTAAATGTTATAAAGTACAACGTTCCAAAGTACCAGGGAACGGAGCTGACCCAAGAACCGAAGAACCTTAGAACGCCACAGCGTTGAAAGAGGTTTAAGGATCCCGATAGTGAGATACATCCTTTGACTAGATACCTCGCACTAGGCACCTCTGGTTTCCTTTTTTACGTTTCCCCGCCCACGACCTATATGGACACACTACCCCCCCCCCGACTCCAGAAACCATATCCCCGGGGACCCTGCCCCGAGGAGGAAAGACGAGTAAGAGGTAAGTAAAGGACTTATGAATCCATGTATTTGAATGTGCGCGAACGCTGTCTCCCCCACCCCCTTTTTTCCTCCCTCTGCAGGTTACATCAGAAATTACAGCCGAGGTGTGGCGAAGATCCGAAGCCTTGCCATGTCTAATACACGAAGCGGACTAGCGCCGCAAGGTGGTGTCTAAGCACGCCTGCAAACTACTCACGTATCGAACAAACCCGAAAAATTAGCACAACCTGATAAAAAGTGATCACCCTTAAACCAGACTGGACGAATGAACCCATGTCACGTATGATGCGAAACTATGAGGGAATGTGTGTGTGTGACTGAGGCGTCGACCCAACTGGTCGAAGGACCGAGAATGCGAGAAGTGCGACAACATGGTACCTCCTTTCTTCTTTCCTTTTTCTCAAAGCACGTCCCCTCTACCCTGTCTAATGCTCAAACTGCATGATTACAAGATCCTAACGCAGACCCGTGAATGCCCTTTACTGCGTAATGCACTAAATAGCCTTTCTTGAATACACTGCCACCCTCTCTGTTGCACGTGTACTATTTAGCCTGCCGTTACGCTCTCTCTCTCTCTCTCTCTCTCTCTCTCTCTCTCTCTCTCTCTCTCTCTCTCTCTCTCTCTCTCTCTCTCTCTCTCTCTCTCTCCCTCTATTTTTTTACTCCCACTCTTCCGAGTGATTAGCCCCGAAATTGGCAGACTGCCACCCCTAGCACACCACCTAATTGGCTTCAAATACCGTCAGTATTTGCACAAAAACTTGTCTTTAATACAATCACCCTGAGACCGCGTCATTACCTCTCCTTTTCCGCTAGAAGCCAATGAACCGAGGTTGGGCCGTAAGGGAAAGGACAGGTAAGGCGACAGAGGTTCCCTAATCTGGCCCGAAATAAGGGAACTACAGGTCAACGGCTCCTATGGTATAAAACAAGGACCTCAGAATACGCGACCCTCCCCTCCCCGAAATGTCGCAATACCCAAAAAAAAAAAACGGAAAAATGATCACCCCTGTTACCTCCCCTGTATCAGCCGCCCAAAAACTGGAATTATGAAACTACCCCTCATTTCCGGTTGTGAGAGATGGGTCGATTTATGCCCTTACCACAAGTTTCCTATGTCCCTGGTTGTTTCCCATAAAACCCCTGTCCTTCCTAATTAAGTAATCGGGCTGTAAAAGGTTACGTAGGATCCAGAATGATGTTTTACAAGGTTAACAGACTAGTCCAAGGTAAAGAAATCATCAAAATGAACCCCGTAGTAGTTGAAAACCAGGATGCATCAATAGAAAGGAAATGTTTAGCCATGTTCGTCTCCCGGCAAAATACCTGCGTAGTAAATAATTGTAAAGGAAAGTCATAGTAAATCCAACAAGCCCGTCTCCGGTCATTCATATGCCAGTTGTGAACACCAATATAACGGGCATTTTCATTCTTTGCCTGGAGCTGGGAGAGAAATAGACTTTTTGATTATCTTCATCTGCAAATTCTCTAAAGACTGTCTTTTCAAACTTGTTTAAGGGTACTGCTGTTGGAGGAGAGAAGGACCGGATGTGGGAGCACGAGGCCTGACTGCAGACTAAGGAACACCTGCGACATTAGCCAAGGCGAGACCACGACAGAAAAGAGCTGCAGGACGAGGCACTGTTTTCGACAACATGAGAAGAAAGGGTCGACCTGATGCCCCTGCTCGATGTCCAGTGTCTGTCGACAAGTCCCCGCTCTCTGAATTCGGTCACACGCTCGCCTATTGGAAGTCTCTCGTTCCCCTAGTTTGTTCCTAATTTGGCCTTGCTCCATCCCCCTTTTCCTCTGACCTACCCTATGGACTGTTTTGAACGCTCTTCTTCCATCTGAACTTTCTGACAATCACCTCAAAGGACACAGGGCGAAAGGGACCTTTCCGACCAGGAACGCGAGGAAAGGGTCGTGCCCTGCAACGCAGAACTTAGAACCGAGCTGGACTCGTAGCTCCACCGCCGGTGCTCAACAGCGCCAACGAAAGGCAGCAAAGAACATTTGACATCCCCAATCGCCGTTTCTGCTAGACCTCATTTCTCTCCCAGCCGCCCTTGTATTGATCATGCTCCAATCCGAACCTGATATATATGTAATAACCTGCCAGTATGAAATATGCTTGCTGCTCTCGCTACAAAATCGTTTTTGTATTGCATTCCTAGGACTTTCCTGCTAAACAAATTGATCAAAGTTTATCAAATAGGCCCACCTCCTAAAAACTAGAAATGTTAAAATGTATTGTTTACAACTCTTTTCCTCTAGGGTTCCTACCGTTTTCTTTCTCATGCCCACCACAATAGAACCGAATAGAAAATGAACCAGCAAGATGTCTTGAATATGTTAAAGGGAGGACTGTTGAAAATTAGTACGTTTCGGTGAACATTATCTGCGCCATCTTGCCTCTCCCCCTGATGCCACACTTTTGTCGTGCGCGCCCGCCATTTTGTTAGATGCCCCGATCAGAACGAACCCTTTTGCATGCCGCTGGCCCCTGACATAGCCTTTCGCCTTCACTAAGCCTGCACGCTGACCACCCCCTGCTTGCACCTGCCTTGAGTCATAAACCCCTCTTCGGCGCTGCTCTGCCCCAGGCCCTCATCCTGTTCCCAGCGCGACACCTCCCTGCTTCCCTTTCATGATCTCCGGCCCTTAGATGCAAACCCCCTTTTTTCCCCGTGTGCCCGTTTTTGTCTTCCCCGTTCCCAGGCCGACACCCAGCTCTGCCGATACCATCCCTTGCCCCTCCCCGTACAATAGAAAGCTTCCCCAATCAAAGGATCCCCGGGTTGATCAAAGCCCCCACTCCATGAGATCCGATCAAACCCCCACATTCCGTGAATCGGCGGAATATCCAGCTGCGTGATACTCATCACCTGTTGTGACTAGGGTGGGGACTTCGACTGTAAATGTGTGTGGGAACGGGCTCAAAGGGAGTTCCGGGAATGTCTTTTTCATACATCAAAGCTTTAACATGAATGTGTAATGTACAATAAAGTCATAAACTTGTGTATAAGAGGCCAGGCCTCAGGGATGCAGTTAGAGCACCTCAGAACGATACCTTCTGTCCGTTTCGTTGTGTTCTCCTCCGGAGAGAATAAAAAACCTTGTTTCCTGCTTTCCAGTCTCCAGCGCCTGCCTCTTCATTGATTAAATAACTAGAGGGTCACAGAGGCAATACCGCCGGGCAAATATCGATTGCCCCCGACCCACCTCAGGTTTTTTACATCCATGGAAACAAAGAGGAATACACACATCTCCCCACGCTACCAATGAAGTGGAATGATCCAGAGATGTCTCCTTCGTCCATGGGAACAAAGAGGAATACACATATCCCCCCACTCTACGAATGAAGTGGAATGATCCAGAGATGGCTCCTTCGTCCATGGGAACAAAGAGGAATACACCCATCCCCCCATGCTACCAATGAAGTGGAATGCTCCAGAGATGGCTCCTTCGTCCATGGGAACAAAGAGGAATACACACATCCCCCCACTCTACCAATGAAGTGGAATGCTCCAGTGATGGCTCCTTCATCCATGGGAACAAAGAGGAATACACACATCTCCCCGCTCTACCAATGAAGTGGAATGATCCAGAGATGTCTCCTTCCTCCATGGAAACAAAGAGGAATACACACATCTCCCCACGCTACCAATGAAGTGGAATGATCCAGAGATGTCTCCTTCGTCCATGGGAACAAAGAGGAATACACACATCTCCCCACTCTACCAATGAAATGGAATGATCCAGAGATAGCTCCTTCGTCCATGGGAACAAAGAGGAATACACACATCTCCCCACTCTACCAATGAAGTGGAACGATCCAGAGATGGCTCCTTCGTCCATGGGAACAAAGAGGAATACACACATCTCCCCACTCTACCAATGAAGTGGAATGATCCAGAGATGGCTCCTTCGTCCATGGGAACAAAGAGGAATACACCCATCTCCCCACTCTACCAATGAAGTGGAATGATCCAGAGACGGCTCCTTCGTCCATGGGAACAAAGAGGAATACACATATCCCCCCATGCTACCAATGAAGTGGAATGATCCAAAGATGGCTCCTTCGTCCATGGGAACAAAGAGGAATATACACATCTCCCCACTCTACCAGTGAAATGGAATGCTCCAAAGATGGCTCCTTCGTCCATGGGAACAAAGAGGAATATACACATCTCCCCACTCTACCAGTGAAATGGAATGATCCAGAGATGGCTCCTTCGTCCATGGGAACAAAGAGGAATACACATATCCCCCCATGCCACCAATGAAGTGGAATGATCCAAAGATGGCTCCTTCGTCCATGGGAACAAAGAGGAATATACACATCTCCCCACTCTACCAGTGAAATGGAATGCTCCAAAGATGGCTCCTTCGTCCATGGGAACAAAGAGGAATACACATATCCCCCCACGCTACCAATGAAGTGGAATGATCCAGAGATGGCTCCTTCGTCCATGGGAACAAAGAGGAATACACACATCTCCCCACTCTTATCTTATCTTATCTTAAGGGGATTTTCTATAGCGCTCTGACACCATAAGTTTCCTGGCGCTGATTGGGTGCTGAGAGGTGTAAAGGAGGGGATCTAGCCAGATTGTGTGAAAAGACTAGTTTTCAGGAGTTTTCTGAGTTCAAGAAGGGAGTTGGAAAATTTAAGCGGAAGGGACAGCAGGTTCCAAAGTTTGGGAGCCAAGTGAGCAAATCTACGGCCGCCAAATTGTTTGAGCTTGATTGGGGGGGCGACTAAGAGCTGGCGATGAGAGGACCGTAGGTTGCGTACCGGGCAGTAGAGGGTAACCAGGGATTTAAGGAAGGCGGGAGAAGTCTCAGACACAGCTTTGAATGTCAGGCAGCCGATCTTAAACGCAGCCCTCTGTTCAACTGGCAGCCAGTGGAGTTTGCGAAGTAATGGTTTCGCAGAGTGCCACTTCGGGATTTTATAGGCAAGTCTAGCCGCCTGGTTCTGCACAATTTGGAGCCTGTGGAGGAGGGGTTTGGGTAGGCCGTGGTACAGAGAATTTGAGAAATCCAGGCGGGAGAGCACCAGGGCAATCAAGACTTGTATCAGAGCCTCAGATGTAAGGAGGTGGGAGACTTTCTTGATTTTTCTTAGCTGGAACATACATGATGACACAACAGCACCCACCTGAGGCTTGAGGGAGAGCTCTGTGTCAATGATAACCCCGAGACTCTTTGCTGACTTAGCCGGAGCAGGCGGGGAGCCAAGCTCTATTGGCCAAAACTGTGGACCCCAGTAAATGGGGCTGTTACCCGGGAGGATTAGCTCTGTTTTCCCCGGGTTCAGCTTGAGCTGGTTAAGATTCATCCATTGCTGGATGTGTAACATAACCGCTTGACAGTCGAGAGCTGCATTGGGAGTGTTGAGGGGGAAGATAATTTGCAGATTGTCTGCATAGTTGAAGACGGTGATGTCCCACCTCTTCAAAGAGTGGATGAGCAGTTAGAGATAGAGATTGAAAAGCAGAGGGGACAGGGATGATCCCTGGGGCACTCCGCAGGTGGATAGTTCCTTAGCGGCCGTGAAAGGGCCTAAACGGACCGCCTGGGTTCTGCCCGACAAGAAAGATTTGATCCAGGCAGAGGCCAGGCCCCGGATGCCGGCCTGCTCGACACGGTGGAGAAGGATGTTATGGTCCACCGTGTCGAACGCCGCCGACAAATCCAATAAGACGAGCGCCTGAGGCGCCCCTTTATCGGCATTACCCCTTAGAGAATCCATAACTGCCAGATTCACAGCCTCGGTGGAGTGGGCTGGTCTAAAACCGGCTTGATTAGGTTCGAGGTAGTTGGAACACTCCATAAATTGAGAGAGGCAACTGGTGACGTGTGCCTCCAAGAGTTTGGATAGGTAGGGCAAAAGGGAAATAGGCCGATAGTTGGCAAGGTCCTCCGGGTCGGCTCCGGGTTTTTTCAGCAGGGGCACCAAAACAGCCTCCTTAAAGGAGTTGGGTACCATGCCCGTCTCAAGGGAGGTGTTTAACAGAGGCAGAATGCAATCCGGCAGAGCTAGGCAAATGTCATGAAAAACAGAGGGGGGACAACAATCATTGGGCGAGCCAGATTTGACTCGGGCAACGAGTTTGGCCAGAGTGATAGGATCAAGGACGGGGAAGTATGATAGTGAGAGAGGGTTTCCAGGAGAGGAAGCTAATATGGCAGCGGAGGAGGCGGGAGGAATGGTATTCTTAATCTTGATAATTTTTTCAATTAAAAAACTATTTAAGGCATTGCCGGACTCTTGGGTGGGGGCCTGAGAAGGGAGGGTTCTGGCGTCAGACGTGAGCTCACTCATGACTCTGAAGATCTCCTTGGACTTGTTAGGGGCAATGAGGATCCGTTCAGAGATATGTGAGGATTTTGCTGCTATGATTGCACTTTTATATTTTTTTCGTGCAGCGACGTATGCCTCTCTGTCGGTGGGCGAGTAATTACGTCTCCACCTGCGCTCCATCTGGCGCAGTTCAAGTTGCTGAGTTTTCAGGGTGGCATTAAACCACCTGTGTGACTTGCTGTGCTGGGAGCGAGGGAATCTGGAGAGGGGGGCGAAATGGTCGCTGGCTTTGGTAATCCAACTGGAGAAATCATCCTCCAGTGTATGGACAGTCACGACACTGCGCGGCCGGGGGCGAGTCTCAGCCAAGAAGGAAAGAAAACCTTGAGAATCAAGGGCGCTCCATTTGAGAGGGACCCCACCTACCAGAGGAGGAACCTTTACACGACCCCTGACTGTGATCACAGTGTCGATCATATGATGGTCCGACCAGATACAGGGAGTGATCACAGGACAGGAGAGCGTGAGGTTGTGGGTCCAAATATGATCTAGAATATGGCCCTTGATATGTGTGGGAGAATTGACAAGTTGGGTCATGTTAAGGTTAGAAAGAACTTCAAACAGCTCGGCCACATGGAAGCCAGCGTTGCTGTCATTATACCAGTAGTTGAAGTCGCCAAGGATAGCGACTCGGGCAGATGAAGTGATCAGGTTGGCTAGCTGTTCGCTGAAAGCGACGGGAAACAGAGGCATAGAGTGGGGGGGGCGATAGAGAACAATAAGGGTAAGAGCTCCCTCCCCAGTTTCTAGACTGATGATAAGGTTGTCCACATCAGCGAGGGTGAAAGAAGACGTGGAGATGAATTTAAACTCCTTTCGTATGACAGCTGCCACCCCTCCACCAGCGCGACCAGAGGGTCGGTTCATATTGAGCATATAGTAGCCGGGGGCAATGCTGCCAGAATGTCAGGGAGAGAATCATCAGTCAGCCAGGTCTCGGTGATTAAAAGGATATCAGGGCTTTCATCGATGAGAAGAAGAAAGAGATCAGCCTGGTGTTTTACAAATGAACTTGTGTTTAGATATAATAAACGGATGCACGTTTCGCTAGTACTGGGGCAGGCTGAGGACTTGCAGCTAGAACGTGGGAGAGATGCTTTTCGCTCAATGCCGAGTGATGTAACACGATCTAGGCTCGCCGGAGATAATACGCAATGTGCAGATTGTAGATTCCTGAGGGCAGAGTGAGAGTAGGTAAGAGGAGTGACAGCATCCCTAGCCCCTGGGCCCGTCCGGCCGCGGACGGGCGCAGACGGGCAGGACTCTGGCACGACTCCGGCGCGATTCAGGCGCGTCCGCTGATCGCGTCCGCTGCGCGGAGGCATGGACGTTCCCTTGTATGCGCAACTAGAGCGCGAGGAATCCCAGCCACACACAATATGGCCGCCGCTATTCTGTGCCCGGGACCAACTCCACAGCGTCAATACTCGGCTGGGAGTGGCCCAGAGCTGCGGGGAGGAGGGGGAAAGGAGTTAGCAGTAAAAAGCTTCTTTAGTCAAGCAATTTAGGCAATGTTGCTATTCAGTATTAAAAGCGCCGATTTTCGCAGTATTTCCAATTAAGAACAAAGTTAAAAGCAGAGCAACACAACCTCCCGGCTTCCGCCTCAGGAGGGACTCAGACACTCAAACAGTTGAGCGCAGGATCGAGAGAAGCCCCTTACATGCGCAACTAGAGCGCGAGGAATCCCAGCCACACACAATATGGCTGCCGCTATTCTGTGCCCGGGACCAACTCCACAGCGTCAATACTCGGCTGGGAGTGGCCCAGGGCTGCGGGGAGGAGGGGGAAAGGAGTTAGCAGTAAAAAGCTTCTTTAGTCAAGCAATTTAGGCAATGTTGCTATTCAGTATTAAAAGCGCCGATTTTCGCAGTATTTCCAATTAAGAACAAAGTTAAAAGCAGAGCAACACAACCTCCCGGCTTCCGCCTCAGGAGGGACTCAGACACTCAAACAGCCGAGCGCAGGATCGAGAGAAGCCCCTTTTATGCGCAACTAGAGCGCGAGGAATCCCAGCCACACACAATATGGCCACCGCTATTCTGTGCCCGGGACCAACTCCACAGCGTCAATACTCGGCTGGGAGTGGCCCAGGGCTGCGGGGAGGAGGGGGAAAGGAGTTAGCAGTAAAAAGCTTCTTTAGTCAAGCAATTTAGGCGATGTTGCTATTCAGTATTAAAATAGCCGATTTTCGCAGTATTTCCAATTAAGAACAAAGTTAAAAGCAGAGCAACACAACCTCCCGGCTTCCGCCTCAGGAGGGACTCAGACACTCAAACAGTCCAGACTCTACCAATGAAGTGGAATGATCCAGAGATAGCTCCTTCGTCCATGGGAACAAAGAGGAATACACACATCTCCCCACTCTACCAGTGAAATGGAATGCTCCAAAGATGGCTCCTTCGTACATGGGAACAAAGAGGAATACACATATCCCCCCACTCTACCAATGAAGTGGAATGATCCAGAGATGGCTCCTTCGTCCATGGGAACAAAGAGGAATACACATATCCCCCCACGCTACCAATGAAGTGGAATGCTCCAAAGCTGTCTCCATCGACAATGAGAACAAATAAACACACTGAGTGGTTGAGGAGAAGGAGAGAATGGAATCAAACGATAAAAGCAGCTGGAAGAACATCACCAAAGGCCTGGCCTGGTGTCACTGGAAGGGATGGACGGTGGTCCAGAGTATTCCAAGGGGAGCGGGGACCTACCTGTACCAGCAAAGCCCCGCCACCAGCAGCCCTGAGATCCCCGTCATCGTACAAATGACCACCAGCGCTGAAAGAGAGAGAACAGACAAGGGTGAGATGGAGGCCAAGGGTACCTGTTGGCACACCTAGGAGCAGGACGCGTAGTTCCATTGGTACCTTTCACTAGCACCACCTTCAGACCCTACTTTGAGACCTCCCAAGCACCTGGCTTTGAGGGGCGCTCAGAGCCCATACTACTTTCTACAGCTTGAGTTACAATATTCTGAAAAACCACCTCTATAACCAGGAGCCCTAACACCACTATTCACTAGTTGTGTCATACCTGCCTGTAAAGTCATAGGTGTGTAACCTTTGTGCACAGTGCCCCCCGGTGACCCACGCAGGGCCTGGGTTTTACCTCCCCAAATAGCCAAATGTCCGTGTTGTGTGATTCTGTTCATCATTTTTACACTCTTACGTTTCAACTTCAGGGCTGTGTTTCCTGTAAAAACTGGAATTCCACACACTGAGCATGCAGGCTGGCAGTGGCCCATTACGTGACTTCCTGGCAACGTTCCACCTCATTGTCAATCATTGTCAAACATGGCAGTGTTTTACCACTTAATGTTAAACACCCACCACAACACCTATTGCCGTGAGCAGTGTGAAAGGGGAGGGCAATGAGTTTGCGGTGGGCGTTCCGCCGCAACAGTCATTGATTTTGACACTGCCACAGCGGCAAAATTAAGACTAGGGGAAAACCTGCTCTTACCCTGGCACAACGAGGAGAAATGATTAATTTCTCCTTGTTTTTGCTGTTTTAGCACACATAAAAACAGCAAATCACCATGAATGATTTTTTTTTTTAGCAGGAAAGTGTCCCTTCCTGCATATAAACAATCTTTAAAAAAATTATGATTTGCAACTTTACAATGCAGCACACTTAGGATTTGCAAATCACCTTAGTGATTGTTTGTGAGCAGGAAGGGACACTGAGGCAGCTGAATTTAGGACCAGCGCAAACGCAGGGGTGTGCCGTATCTTTGTAAAGACAGCACATCCATCTGTTTTCAGAATTGCGGAGCGCGGTGCTAACAATTTTAGCTTAACGCCGCACTCTGCCACCTTTCTATTGTAAATCTGCCCCTAAGTGATTTGCCCAGAATCAAAGGTTGTGGAAATGACGCCAAGCCTAGAACCCAGATCCCTAGCTCCGGTGTCGGCAACTCTGTCGGCTGCGCCACATCCTCTAAGAGCTCATGTTGTACCCAGCCACAGGCGCCAGAGGGTCCCCCATACTCATGGCCGCCTCCTCACCGGGCCTTCAATGGCTGCAGCCCGGGGTAGCAGGCCATGACCACCCTCATTATATCGGGTCTCTGCCTCCAGCGCATGCAGTTCAGCGGCCCCGAAAGGATGTCCTACTCACTGGACGCAAAGGACCCAGAAAACGCCCCCTGGCTGGAAATGCAGTCAGTACCTGAATAGTACCGAACGCTGCCGCGGTCCGGCATCCATAACACTGGAAATAAAATGGCAGATTTACAAGCCCCTTGCGCCACATTTGCGCCACTTTTTTCATGTTAAAAGTGACGCAAAAGTGTCGCAAGGGGCTTGTAAACCTGCCCCAAAAACTGCTGCCAGTACCCACGTTAACAGGACTCTATGTATTACCCATTGTTTGCATCACCTCAAGTAAAATGATGATATGTTACTGTGCAGCACACTTTGCAATCAGAAATGCAAAGTAGATAATAGAAGAGAGTTAAGCAGAGAGCAAATTGCTGAAGATCACACAACACAACCTGTGGTTATTCATTAAAACTAAATGCTACCACCTTCTTCCAAAAGCAAGGTGTGAATTACAAAGACCACACCCTCTTCCCTGCAACCCAAAGGAAGGTAACTAGTCCCTATTTCCACCTATAAGCCCATCCGCCACACCAGCCTGTTGGAAAATAAGCCACCCGGCTTCGCCTGCATATGGCGAGGATTTAGCCATACACTGTTTATTGTAAAGCTTTTGTAGACAGGAGGGTTCTCAAAGCAAAGCCAACAGCATATGCACAAGAACCCCTCCTGGGAGGAAAAACAATCAGAAATGTCATCTTGTAGAGTAATTCAGAAAAGATATCTGTCCTGCACAGAGGATACCATCCCCCCAAAGAGGATACCTGTCCCCACACAGAGGATACCTGTCCCCAAACAGAGGGTATCTGTCCCCACAGAGAGGATACCTGTCCCCACACAGAGGATACCTGTCCCCAAACAGAGGGTATCTGTACCCACAAAGAGGATACCTGCCCCCAGAAAGAAGATACCTGTCCCCACAAAGAAGATACCTGTCCCCACAAAGAAGATACCTGTCCCCAAACAGAGGGTATCTGTCCCCACAAAGAGGATACCTGTCCACACAAAGGAGATACCTGTCCCCACACAGAGGATACCTGTCCCCACACAGAGGATATCTGTCCCCCCACAGAGGATACCTGTCCCCAAACAGAGGGTATCTGTACCCACAAAGAGGATACCTGCCCCCACAAAGAAGATACCTGTCCCCACAAAGAAGATACCTGTCCCCACGAAGAAGATGATTCAGAAAAGGGGGTGGTGATGAACAGAGTGCCTGAATTAAGCAGACCACTCTTACCCAGTCCAAAGATCAGGGCTTGATCCATCACTGTTTTTTAGCTCACTGCACCATCCCAGCTCAGAACTTGGCTATATGCAAATTAGTCTGTTCCTGTCCCAGTGCATGATGGGAACAGGGCAAACCAAACTACCAAGCCAATTCCTATACTGGGAAGGAAACAAGCTTCCGGGGACCGGTTTCTGCCATTTCAGGCGTCGTCGGCCTGGCTTGCTTGAATCCTGATGGTGCAATGAGCAAGGGGCTCACATCTGAGTATACCCTTCCACGCTTAGGGTGGACAAAATGATTCAGAAAAGGGGGTGGTGATGAACAGAGTGCCTAAATTAAGCAGACCACTCTTACCCAGTCCAAAGATCAGGGTTTGATCCATGACCGTTTTTTAGCTCACTGCACCATCCCAGCTCAGAACTTGGCTATATGCAAATTAGTCTGTTCCTGTCCCAGTGCATGATGGGAACAGGGCAAACCAAACTACCAAGCCAATTCTTATACTGGGAAGGAAACAAGCTTCCGGGGACCGGTTTCTGCCATTTCAGGCGTCGTCGGCCCGGCTTGCTTGAATCCTGATGGTGCAATGAGCAAGGGACTCACATCTGAGTATACCCTTCCACGCTTAGGGTGGACAAAATGATTCAGAAGAAGAAGATACCTGTCCCCAAACAGAGGGTATCTGTCCCCACAAAGAGGATACCTGTCCCCACAAAGAAGATACCTGTCCCCACACAGAAGATACCTGTCCCCACAAAGAAGATACCTGTCCCCACACAGAGGATACCTGTCCCCAAACAGAGGGTATCTGTCCCCACAGAGAGGATACCTGTCCCCACACAGAGGATACCTGTCCCCAAAAAGAGGGTATCTGTACCCACAAAGAGGATACCTGCCCCCAGAAAGAAGATACCTGTCCCCACAAAGAAGATACCTGTCCCCACAAAGAAGATACCTGTCCCCAAACAGAGGGTATCTGTCCCCACAAAGAGGATACCTGTCCACACAAAGGAGATACCTGTCCCCACACAGAGGATACCTGTCCCCACACAGAGGATATCTGTCCCCCCACAGAGGATACCTGTCCCCTAACAGAGGGTATCTGTACCCACAAAGAGGATACCTGCCCCCACAAAGAAGATACCTGTCCCCACGAAGAAGATGATTCAGAAAAGGGGGTGGTGATGAACAGAGTGCCTGAATTAAGCAGACCACTCTTACCCAGTCCAAAGATCAGGGCTTGATCCATCACTGTTTTTTAGCTCACTGCACCATCCCAGCTCAGAACTTGGCTATATGCAAATTAGTCTGTTCCTGTCCCAGTGCATGATGGGAACAGGGCAAACCAAACTACCAAGCCAATTCTTATACTGGGAAGGAAACAAGCTTCCGGGGACCGGTTTCTGCCATTTCAGGCGTCGTCGGCCCGGCTTGCTTGAATCCTGATGGTGCAATGAGCAAGGGACTCACATCTGAGTATACCCTTCCACGCTTAGGGTGGAAGAAATGATTCAGAAGAAGAAGATACCTGTCCCCAAACAGAGGGTATCTGTCCCCACAAAGAGGATACCTGTCCCCACAAAGAAGATACCTGTCCCCACACAGAAGCTACCTGTCCCCACAAAGAAGATACCTGTCCCCACACAGAGGATACCTGTCCCCACACAGAGGATTCCTGTCCCCACAAAGATGATATCTGTCCACACAAAGAGGATACCTGTCCCCACAAAGAGGATACCTGTCAACACAAAGAGGATATCTGTCCACACAAAGAGGATACCTTTCCCCACACAGAGTATACCTGTCCCCAAAAAGAGGATACCTGTCCCCACAAAGAGGATACCTGTCCCCACACAGAGGATATCTGTCCCCACATAGAGGATACCTGTCCCCACAAAGAGGAAACCTGTCCCCACAAAGAGGATAACTGTCTCCACACAGAGGATACCTATCCCCGCACAGAGTACACCTGTCCCCGCAAAGAGGATACCTGTCCCCACAAAGAAGATACCTGTCCCCACACAGAGGATACCTGTCCCCACAAAGAGGATACATGTCCCCACAAAGAGGATACCTGTCCCCACACAGAGGATACCTGTCCCCACAAAAAGGATACATGTCTCCACACAGAGGATACCTGTCCCCACAAAGAGGGTACCTGCCCCCAAACAGAGGATACCTGTCCCCGAACAGAGGATACCTGTCCCTACAAAGAGGATACCTGTCCCAGAAAGAGGATACCAGTCCCCTCACAGAGGATACCTGTCCCTGAACAGGGGATACCTGTCCCTACAAAGAGGATACCTGTCCCCACAAAGAGTATACCTGTCCCCACACAGAGGATAACTGTCCCCACACAGAGGATACCTGTCCCTACAAAGAGGATACTTGTCCCCAGAAACAGGATACCTGTCCCCACACATAGGATACCTGTCCCCGCACAAAGGATACCTGTCCCCACACAGAGGATACTTGTCCCCACACAGAGGATACCTGTTCCTCCAAAGAGGATACCTGTCCCCAAAAAGAGGATACCTGTCCCCACACAGATGATACATGTCCCTACAAAGAGGATACCTGTCCTCACAAAGAGGATACCTGTCCCCACACAGAGGATACCTGCCCCTACAAAGAAGATACCTGTCCCCGCACAGAGGATACCTGTCCCCACACAGAGTATACCTGTCCCCACAAAGGGGATACCTGTCCACACAAAGAGGATACCTGTCCCCACAAAGAGGATACCTGTCCCCGCACAGAGGATACCTGTCCCCACACAAAGTATAGCTGTCCCTTCAAAGAGAATACCTGTCCCCACAAAGAGGATACCTATCCCCACACAGAGGATACCTGTCCTCACACAGAGGATACCTGCCCCCACAAAGAAGATACCTGTCCTCACACAGAGAATACCTGTCACTACAAAGAGGAAACCTGTCCCCACAAAAGAGGATACCTGTCCCCCCACAGAGGATACCTGTCCCCACACAGAGGATACCTGTCTCCACATAGAGGATACCTGTTCCCACAAAGAGGATACCTGTCCCCACACAGAGGATAACTGTCCCCACACAGAGGATACCTGTCCCCACAAAGAAGATACCTGTCCCTACACAGGTGATACCTGTCCCCACACAGGTGATACCTATCCCCACACAGATGATACCTGTCCCCGCACAGAGGATATGTGTCCCTACACAGAGAAAACCTTTCCCCACAAAGAGGATACCTGTCCCCACACAGAGGGTACCTGTCGTCCCCACAAAGAGGATACCAGTCCCCACACAGGGGATACCTGTCCCCACACAGGATACCTATCCCCACAAAGAAGATACCAGTCATCACACAGAGGATACCTTCCCCAAAAAGAAGATACCTGTCCCCACACAGGGGATACATGTCCCCACAAAGAAGATACCTGTCCCCACACAGAGGATACCTGTCCCCACACAGAGGATACCTGTCCCCACAAAGAGGATACCTGTCCCCACACAGAGAATACCTGTCCCCACACAGAGGATACCTGCCCCCACACAGAGGATAGCTGTCCCCACACAGAGGATACCTGCCCCACAGAGAAGATACCTGTCCCCACACAGAGGATACCTGTGCCCAAACAGACGATATCTGTCCCCACAAAGAGGATACCTGTCCCCACAAAGAGGAAACCTGTCCCCACAAAGAGGATACCTGTCCCTACACAGAGGATACCTATCCCCGCACAGAGTACACCTGTCCCCGCAAAGAGGATACCTGTCCCCACAAAGAGGATACCTGTCCCCACACAGAGGGTACCTGTCGTCCCCACAAAGAGGATACCAGTCTCCACACAGAGGATACCTGTCCCCACACAGGATACCTATCCCCACAAAGAAGATAACAGTCATCACACAGAGGATACCTTCCCCAAAAAGAAGATACCTGTCCCCACACAAGGGATACATGTCCCCACAAAGAAGATACCTGTCCCCACACAGAGGATAAATGTCCCCACACAGAGGATACTAGTCCCCATAAAGAGGATACCTGTCCCCATGAAGAGGAAACCTGTCCCCACACAGAGGATACCTGTCCCCACACAGAGGATACCTGTCCCCACAAAGAGGATACCTGTCCCCACACAGAGAATACCTGTCCCCACACAGAGGATACCTGTCCCCACACAGAGGATACCTGCCCCCACACAGAGGATAGCTGTCCCCACACAGAGGATACCTGTCCCCCACAGAGAAGATACCTGTCCCCACACAGAGGATACCTGTCCCCAAACAGACGATATCTGTCCCCACAAAGAGGATACCTGTCCCCACAAAGAGGAAACCTGTCCCCACAAAGAGGATACCTGTCCCTACACAGAGGATACCTATCCTCGCACAGAGTACACCTGTCCCCGCAAAGAGGATAACTGTCCCCACAAAGAGGAAACCTGTCCCCACACAGAGGATACCTGTCCCCACAAAGAGGATACCTGTCCCCACACAGAGGATACCTGTCCCCACAAAGAGGATACCTGTCCCACCAAAGAAGATACGTGTCCCCACACAGAGGATACCTGTCCCCACAAAGAGGATACATATCGCCACAAAGAGGATACCTGTCGATGCACAGAGCATACCTGTCCCTACAAAGAGGATACCTGTCCCCACAAAGAGGATACCTGACCCCACACAGAGGATACTTGTCCCCACAAAGAGGATACATGTCCCCACACAGAGGATACCTCTCCCCACAAAGAGGATACCTGTCCCCGCACAGAGGATACCTGTCCCCACACAGAGAATACCTGTCCCCGCACAGAGGATACCTGTCCCCACACAGAGGATACCTCTCCCCACAAAGAGGATACCTGTCCCCGCACAGAGGATACCTGTCCCCACACAGAGAATACCTGTCCCCGCACAGAGGATACCTGTCCCTACAAAGAGGATACCTGTCCCAGAAAGAGGATACCTGTCCCCTCACAGAGGATACCTGTCCCCGCACAGAGGATACCTGTCCCTACAAAGAGGATACCTGTCCCCACAAAGAGGATACCTGTCCCCACACAGAGGATACCTGTTATGTTATGTTATGTTATTATAAGCTTGTAGAGCGCTGTATCACCCTGGGGTATCTAAGCGCTATCAGCGGATACACAACATCAGTAGGTAAAAAAAGCAGATCACAGAGGTCCCCACGCCTCCACAAAAAGCACTGTCTTCTGCTTTTTCCTGAACAAAAATAGGTTTGTTGCCTTCCTGAGTTCAACCGGAAGAAGGTTCCATGCCAGGGGGACAGTGCTAGAAAAGGCTCGGCCACCCTTAGATGTGAGATTGTACCGAGGACAGAGAAGATTACATGCCTCGCCGATCGGAGGGACCTAGTAGGTAGGTACCTAGGGAGCCGATCTTTAATGTATTTGGGGGCTGAGCCGTAAACCGCTTTGTGTGCGATGCAAAGGCTTTTAAATTTAGTTCTTTGGGCAATGGGTAACCAATGTAAGCTGCGAAGGAGGATAGTAGCATGAGTGTGCCTGTGTTTTTTTTAAAAATAAGCCTTTCCCCACACAGAGGATATCTGTCCCTACAAAGAGGATACCTGTCCCCAGAAACAGGGTACCTGTCCCCGCACAGAGGATACCTGTCCCCGCACAGAGGATACCTGTCCCCACACAGAGGATACCTGTCCCGACACAGAGGATACCTGTCCCCACAAAGAGTATACCTGTCCCCACACAGAGTATACCTGTCCCCACATAGATGATACCTGTCCCTGCACAGAGGATATGTGTCCCCACACAGAGAAAACCTGTCCCCACATAGAGGATACCTGTCCTCACACAGAGGATACGTGTCCCAACAAAGAGGATACCTGTCCCCACACAGAGGATACCTGTCCCCACACAGAGGATACCTTTCCCCACACAGAGGATACCCCACAAGAATATATCTGTCCCCACACAGGATACCTATCCCCACAAAGAAGATACCAGTCATCACATAGAGGATACCTTCCCCAAAAAGAGGATACCTGTCCCCGCCCAGAGGATACATGTCCCCACAAAGAAGATACCTGTCCCCACACAGAGGATAAATGTCCCCACACAGAGGATACTAGTCCCCACAAAGAGGATACCTGTCCCCATAAAGAGGATACCTGTCCCCACAGAGAGGATACCTGTCCCCACACAGAGGATACCTGTCTCCACACAGAGAATACCTGTCCCCACACCTAGGATACCTGCCCCCACACAGAGGATAGCTGTCCCCACACAGAGTATACCTGTCCCCACAGAGAAGATACCTGTCCCCACACAGAGGATACCTGTCCACATACAGAGGATACCTGTCCCCACACAGAGGATACCTGTCCCCACAAAGAAGATACCTGTCCCCACACAGAGGACACCAGTCCCCACAAAGAGGATGGCTGTCCCCACACAGAGGATACCTGTCCACATACAGAGAATACCTGTCCCCACACAGAGGATACCTGTCCCCACAAAGAAGATACCTGTCCCCACACAGAGGACACCAGTCCCCACAAAGAGGATGGCTGTCCCCACACCGAGTATACCTGTCCCCACAAAGAAGATACCTGTCCCCACACAGAGGATACCTGTCCCCACAAAGAAGATACCTGTTCCCACACAGAAGATACCTGTCCCCACACAGAGGATACCTGTCCCCACACAGAGGATACCTGTCCATACACAGAGGGTACCTGTCCACACACAGATGATACCTGTCCCCACACAGAGGATACCTGTCCCCACAAAGAGTATACTTGCCCCCACACAGAGGATACCTATCCCCATACAGAGAATACCTGTCCCCACAGAGAGGATACTTGTCCCCACAATGAGGACACCTGTCTCCACACAGAGGATACCTGTCCCCACACAGAGGATACCTGTCCCCGGAGGATACAGATGTCTCCTCATGTCTGGTTAATCATGAGAATTTACTTCTACTGGGTTTGTCTAGCAGCCCTGGCAACACAAACAGAACATTTGAAAATCTGAAGATGAAATTGTATATTAATCTAGCTAAATTTATAATCATGAGTGTTAAAATAAAGGACTACGCCAGATTTTAAGGGGAAATCAGTAAATGTACAAGTTCTGTGGGTTCATATGGAGAAAGAGAGGCCGGTTGTGACATCAGCTATGTGGCTCTGTCTTAAACTAAGGGATTTTGAAACAGACTCATCAAGGTGTGTATTGAATGACCCAAGGGTCCTTTGGTTGGGGCACATATGTACTTCAGCGATAAGGCAGAAGACGCCTGGTTGTGTTCGGTCACTCTGAAGCTGGGCAGACCCTTTTAGAGATGACACAATTGTGGACCTCATGGCTTGGGGCAGAGGGCGGTGGTATGAGAGCTTACTTAAGGAGACAGCCTCGTTGAGGTTTTCCGGATCCTTCTTCTGGGGCGCGTTCACCTCCCCCTCCAGGCGTGCTGGTGGCAGGATCTCCAGCACATGGGTGGCGCCTGATGCCATGGTAGTATTGAGCGTGGTCGCCGCCTCTTCGGTGGGCTGCCATGTGGGTAGTCCGTCTGTAGCTTTGACACTGACTGAAGGAAAGGAGATGTGAAAGTCATTACGAAGAGATGAATGACAAACATCAAGGCACGGTCTATGTTCCGGGCCGCTGAACCTGTGTGGGTTTGGTGAGGGGGTGGGACCTTTACCAGAGGGCGGGATCTGACAAGAGTAGGGGTATTACAGAAGGTGGTGTGTAACTCAAGTTGCCCCACCAAACCTTTGCTATAGAGTCAAACATGTCCAAACCCCATGCAACAAGTCTTATCTCAAACCTTGTGTCTCACGATGGAATCAGGATTCCATCTGAGAGAAAACTTGCCAGGAAACAATCTTCTATATTTGAATTCTTTTTCAATGCTTCAGAAATAACCATTTAACCATTCATAATGAAACCTCATAACTGGCCCAGAGAATCAAAGAAAATTACAAAGCTTCAATTGATCATACATGGGAAGCATTTCCAAATATGTGTACAACATATAATTCTATTAGAAGATGTACAGTTTGTGTTAACTCCACTTTAATTATTTATTACCACATTTTATTTATTTATTTATTTATTTATTTATTTATTATAAAGTTTTGTATAGCGCGAACAAGACCCGTGGGTATCAGAGCGCTTAACATGAGGTAGGAAAAGGAAACAAGGTTACATATGTATACGCCGTTAGCAAGCAATCGCAGTGAGGTAGATGACATATAAATTCGTAACACATGTGACGTTAGCAAAAGTAAGTATGCTATGATTAAATAAAATACAAGACATGTATATATAACAAATATGAGGTAGCACGGTATAGGTTCATGTATGAGGTAGCACGGTATAGGTTCATGAAAGATATTGTTCTCCTGTTCAATCATTGAACATTGAACATTTCATACCACAACTTTCACACTTAGGAGTGGGTAACTTCTTTCTATTTATTAATGAATTGAGCAATTGTGTTTGATAGTTGATAACACTTGACAATTAAATATCTGCCTCTCTTTCCATGCGCGCTCCTAGCATATTAAAGTCCGGCTTTAGTTTTACGTCTCTGTTGGTAGTTAATGAGATTTGAGGCAAAGTTTTGCTCCAGGGAGCACATTTCTGTAATACATAGAGGTTGATATTTACGCTATATGAAAAATGTGGATATGAGGTTATATCAAGGCATAATATAACATGTTAATAATAAAATATTCAGTCTGTAAAGTTTTACCTGCCAACAATAAACTATGAATCCTTTTATATTTTCTGTTTCCTTTATCCATTTTCTAACCATTGTACAATCCAAGTCTCCATTTAAAAAATTCAGACTTTTGAGCTAGGGTAGCCTAAAGAGAAATTAATCATTCAAAAACAAATCTAATCAAGAATTGAAACTTTTCTCCACTTAATTTTCAGTTATTACCAGTAGCCCAAAATAAGCCAAAAATGGCCAAGGTTATAAATGTTTTGAATAAATAACTAAAACCCTCTAAAAGAGGTGCCCGTTCTACATTACATCGTATAAAGCTATAGAACCACCTAAAATATTTCCCCTCATTTAAACCTTGAAATTACATAAAAATAAGGCATTTTCCCGAAGAAGGGGAGGAAAAAACTGCAAGTTAGAAAATGGAATCACCTAGATTTTAAATATCGTATTTGAAAATAGACCATAATACTTTTGAACCAAATCCAGTAAATAATCTAGGTTATTTAAAGCAAAATATTAAATTTTGCAATTAAAATGAGAAAGCAATGCCTTTGGGAAGGTTCTCATCCATAAATTAAAAAAAGCAGCCTTTTAAATTAACTAAATTTCTAGCCACTAACACTTGATTCCAGGATGTGCCCGTCCTCCCTAACCTTGGAGATACGCCACATTTTCCAAGGTAATCAATGTTCCTGTAAAAGTGCCCCAAAAAAGGTGGTTTATAGCAGTTTTTAGACTCACTATGCCTTCTCAGCCCCTTAAGACCCTCGCGGGGATGCAGCCGCGCTCTACCAATCCTGATTGTTTGGTTTGATTGACTATCTGTACCAGTCACTTTCAAAGAAATAGCTCGCCATACAACTCTTGCTAACCCATGGTTTTCATTAAATTAACGCAATTTCACTTATTGACACATATATCTAAAGTATTCTTTTTATATCTCTAGTCAACTGAGTAAATTACTTTTTGACTGACTGACTTTTTGAAATGACAAGCCCAAAACTGTTTGTGATTAAGGCCAGATGTAGGAAGCATAATTCCGGTCGGTAACGGCCGAAATTACCGAATTTCGGCCGTTACCGACCGGAATTAGTCTTTTTTCAGATGTAGGTGGCCAAATAGTAGGATTAGGTAATTTACCGAATTCTTAACATACCGATTCGGTAAATTACCGAATCCTTAATGTAGAGAGCAATCAAGTGAGTGCTTTTTACATTTAGGGATTCGTTATTTACCACCAACTATTAGTTGGTGGTAAATAACGAATACCTTTGAAAATGCAAATCTGTGCATTTTCAACAATGCCATGTGGCAGACAGGGCATGTATGTGTGCCACATGTGCACAAAAGCACTTTTCACGGGTGCAACAGGGTGTCAGTGTGACACCCTGCCACCCTTGAATGTTTCCCTATTTTACTGAATCGGTATTTATCGATTCGGTAATTCCCATTCATTCCGGCACCGATTCAGTGAATTCCGAATCGTACCGATTCGGTAATACTTACCGAATTTTTACCTACATTGCATTTACCGATTTTAAAATACCGAATCAGTAAAATTCGGTATTTTAGAATCTGTAAATTTTCATTACCTACATCTAGTCCTAACTGACATTAAAACACCAAAATGCCTTATCAGCAAGTGTGATGAAATGTGTTTCAGGGGACGCACCTTCGTCTGGATCTCTGTCTTGCAAATTCATGTGATTTTTCTATTTTTCTTGTAGACACTGACATTATTGTAAACAGAATATTAATATTAGCTTGTAAGTAGAGTGATCCCTACTCATCATTTTGAGATACAAGTGTAATTGTCAGATTAAAAAATGCTCCTTATTCTACATCTGTCTCACCTTGACAACTTTTCAATGCTCCCTTTTGCCCAGTCCTAATAGCTAATGGCTAGACAAATTAGGGGGAAAAATGCCAGGAGACATCTTTGTCATGTCACTTGTTTCTGGTTCACATTTAAATCTGTGGAAGAGTTGCTGTACAAAGTTTGAACGTTTTGTAATAAAATCGCTGCTAAATCCAAGTTTCTCTGAAGCAATTCAGAGAAATTCCCATTCCACCTAATCGAAAGCTTTTTCTGTACCTGCTAAAAATCAAGAGCCTCTGAGTCCATATTAACAATCAAGAGTCTCTGAGTCCATTTTAACAATCAAGAGTCTCTGAGCCCATATTAACAATCAAGATCCTCTGAGTCCATATTAACAATCAAGAGTCTCTGAGTCCTTTTTAACAATCATGATCCTCTGAGTCCATATTAACAATCCAGAGCCTCTGAGTCCATATTAACAATCAAGTGTCTCTGAGTCCATATTAACAATCAAGAGTCTCTGAGTTCATATTAACAATCAAGAGCCTCTGAGTCCATATTAACAATCAAGAACCTCTGAGTCCATTTTAAAAATCAAGAGTCTCTGAGTCCATTTTAACAATCAAGAGTCTCTGAGTCCATTTTAACAACCAAGAGTCTCTGAGTCCATTTTAACAATCAAGAGCCTCTGAGTCCATATTAACACTCAAGAGCCTCTGAGTCTATATTGACAATCAAGAGCCTCTGAGTCCATATTAACAATCAAGAGCCTCTGAGTCCATTTTAACAATCAAGAGTCTCTGAGTCCATTTTAACAATCAAGAGTCGCTGAGTCCATATTAACAATCAAGAGTCTCTGAGTCCATATTAACGATCAAGAGCCTCTGAGTCCATATTAACAATCAAGAGCCTTTGAAACCATACTGACAATCAAGAGTCTCTGAGTCCATATTAACCATGAGTCCATATTGACAATCAAGAGCCTTTGAGTCCATATTAACAATCAAGAGTCTCTGAGTCCATATTAACAATCAAGAACCTCTGGGTCCATTCTGACAATCAAGAGTCTCTGAGTCCATATTAACAATCAAGAGGCTCTGAGTCCATATTTACAATCAAGAGTCTCTGAGTCCATTTTAACAATCAAGAGTCTCTGAGTCCATTTTAACAATCAAGAGCCTCTGAGTCCATATTGACAATCAAGATCCTCCGAGTCTATATTAACAATCAAGAGTCTCTGAGTCCATTTTAACAATCAAGAGTCTCTGAGTCCATATTAACAATCAAGAGCCTCTGAGTCCATATTGACAATCAAGAGCCTCTGAGTCCATATTAACAATCAAGAGTCTCTGAGTCCATAATAACAATCAAGAGCCTCTGAGTCCATATTAACAATCAAGAGTGTCTGAGTCCATTTTAACAATTAAGAGTCTGAGTCCATATTAACAGTCAATAGCCTCTGAGTCCATATTAACAATCAAGAGCCTCTGAGTCCATATTAACAATCAAGAGTCTCTGAGTACATTTTAACAATCAAGAGTCTCTGAGTCCATATTAACAATCCTGAGTCTCTGAGTCCATTTTAACAATCAAGAGTCTCTGAGTCCATATTAACAATCAAGAGCCTCTGAGTCCATATTAACACTCAAGATCCTCTGAGTCCATATTAACAATCAAGAGTCTCTGAGCCCATATTAACAATCAAGATCTTCTGAGTCCATATTAACAGTCAAGTGTCTCTGAGTCCATATTAACAGTCAAGAGCCTCTGAGTCCATATTAACAATCAAGATCTTCTGAGTCCATATTAACAGTCAAGTGTCTCTGAGTCCATATTAACAGTCAAGAGCCTCTGAGTCCATATTAACAATCAAGATCTTCTGAGTCCATATTAACAGTCAAGTGTCTCTGAGTCCATATTAACAGTCAAGAGCCTCTGAGTCCATATTAACAGTCAAGATCTTCTGAGTCCATATTAACAGTCAAGAGTCTCTGAGTCCATATTAACAATCAAGAGGCTCTGAGTCCATATTTACAATCAAGAGTCTCTGAGTCCATTTTAACAATCAAGAGTCTCTGAGTCCATTTTAACAATCAAGAGTCTCTGAGTCCATTTTAACAATCAAGAGCCTCTGAGTCCATATTGACAATCAAGATCCTCCGAGTCTATATTAACAATCAAGAGTCTCTGAGTCCATTTTAACAATCAAGAGTCTCTGAGTCCATTTTAACAATCAAGAGCCTCTGAGTCCATATTAACAATCAAGAGCCTCTGAGTCCATATTAACAATCAAGAGTGTCTGAGTCCATTTTAACAATTAAGAGTCTGTGTCCATATTAACAGTCAAGAGCCTCTTAGTCCATATTAACAATCAAGAGCCTCTGAGTCCATATTAACAATCAAGAGTCTCTGAGTCCATATTAATAATCAAGAGGCTCTGAGTCCATATTTACAATCAAGAGTCTCTGAGTCCATATTAACAATCAAGAGCCTCTGAGTCCATATTAACAATCAAGAGTCTCTGAGTCCATTTTAACAATCAAGAGTCTCTGAGCCCATATTAACAATCAAGATCTTCTGAGTCCATATTAACAGTCAAGTGTCTCTGAGTCCATATTAACAGTCAAGAGCCTCTGAGTCCATATTAACAGTCAAGATCCTCTGAGTCCATTCTGACAATCAAGAGTCTCTGAGTCCATATTAATAATCAAGAGGCTCTGAGTCCATATTTACAATCAAGAGTCTCTGAGTCCATTTTAACAATCAAGAGTCTCTGAGTCCATTTTAACAATCAAGAGTCTCTGAGTCCATATTAACGATCAAGAGCCTCTGAGTCCATATTAACAATCAAGAGCCTTTGAAACCATACTGACAATCAAGAGTCTCTGAGTCCATATTAACCATGAGTCCATATTGACAATCAAGAGCCTTTGAGTCCATATTAACAATCAAGAGTCTCTGAGTCCATATTAACAATCAAGAACCTCTGGGTCCATTCTGACAATCAAGAGTCTCTGAGTCCATATTAACAATCAAGAGGCTCTGAGTCCATATTTACAATCAAGAGTCTCTGAGTCCATTTTAACAATCAAGAGTCTCTGAGTCCATTTTAACAATCAAGAGCCTCTGAGTCCATATTGACAATCAAGATCCTCCGAGTCTATATTAACAATCAAGAGTCTCTGAGTCCATTTTAACAATCAAGAGTCTCTGAGTCCATATTAACAATCAAGAGCCTCTGAGTCCATATTGACAATCAAGAGCCTCTGAGTCCATATTAACAATCAAGAGTCTCTGAGTCCATAATAACAATCAAGAGCCTCTGAGTCCATATTAACAATCAAGAGTGTCTGAGTCCATTTTAACAATTAAGAGTCTGAGTCCATATTAACAGTCAATAGCCTCTGAGTCCATATTAACAATCAAGAGCCTCTGAGTCCATATTAACAATCAAGAGTCTCTGAGTACATTTTAACAATCAAGAGTCTCTGAGTCCATATTAACAATCCTGAGTCTCTGAGTCCATTTTAACAATCAAGAGTCTCTGAGTCCATATTAACAATCAAGAGCCTCTGAGTCCATATTAACACTCAAGATCCTCTGAGTCCATATTAACAATCAAGAGTCTCTGAGCCCATATTAACAATCAAGATCTTCTGAGTCCATATTAACAGTCAAGTGTCTCTGAGTCCATATTAACAGTCAAGAGCCTCTGAGTCCATATTAACAATCAAGATCTTCTGAGTCCATATTAACAGTCAAGTGTCTCTGAGTCCATATTAACAGTCAAGAGCCTCTGAGTCCATATTAACAATCAAGATCTTCTGAGTCCATATTAACAGTCAAGTGTCTCTGAGTCCATATTAACAGTCAAGAGCCTCTGAGTCCATATTAACAGTCAAGATCTTCTGAGTCCATATTAACAGTCAAGAGTCTCTGAGTCCATATTAACAATCAAGAGGCTCTGAGTCCATATTTACAATCAAGAGTCTCTGAGTCCATTTTAACAATCAAGAGTCTCTGAGTCCATTTTAACAATCAAGAGTCTCTGAGTCCATTTTAACAATCAAGAGCCTCTGAGTCCATATTGACAATCAAGATCCTCCGAGTCTATATTAACAATCAAGAGTCTCTGAGTCCATTTTAACAATCAAGAGTCTCTGAGTCCATTTTAACAATCAAGAGCCTCTGAGTCCATATTAACAATCAAGAGCCTCTGAGTCCATATTAACAATCAAGAGTGTCTGAGTCCATTTTAACAATTAAGAGTCTGTGTCCATATTAACAGTCAAGAGCCTCTTAGTCCATATTAACAATCAAGAGCCTCTGAGTCCATATTAACAATCAAGAGTCTCTGAGTCCATTTTAACAATCAAGAGTCTCTGAGCCCATATTAACAATCAAGATCTTCTGAGTCCATATTAACAGTCAAGTGTCTCTGAGTCCATATTAACAGTCAAGAGCCTCTGAGTCCATATTAACAGTCAAGATCCTCTGAGTCCATTCTGACAATCAAGAGTCTCTGAGTCCATATTAATAATCAAGAGGCTCTGAGTCCATATTTACAATCAAGAGTCTCTGAGTCCATTTTAACAATCAAGAGTCTCTGAGTCCATTTTAACAATCAAGAGTCTCTGAGTCCATTTTAACAATCAAGAGCCTCTGAGTCCATATTGACAATCAAGATCCTCCGAGTCTATATTAACAATCAAGAGTCTCTGAGTCCATTTTAACAATCAAGAGTCTCTGAGTCCATTTTAACAATCAAGAGTCTCTGAGTCCATATTAACAATCAAGAGCCTCTGAGTCCATATTAACAATCAAGAGTGTCTGAGTCCATTTTAACAATTAAGAGTCTGAGTCCATATTAACAGTCAAGAGCCTCTTAGTCCATATTAACAATCAAGAGCCTCTGAGTCCATATTAACAATCAAGAGTCTCTGAGTACATTTTAACAATCAAGAGTCTCTGAGTCCATATTAACAGTCAAGATCCTCTGAGTCCATATTAACACTCAAGAGTCTCTGAGTCCATATTATATAGAATCGACGATCCCCAGTAAACACATTATCACTGAAAGATAACCTTTTTTAAATTTTGTGGATTCAAATCAATATCTCTTCATTGATAAGAGATAATTCAACTGCACAAAAAAAATCACCTTTATTCTTAATAAATGTAATGGCTTCCTGCCATGCCTCAGGGGTACATACCACAAAGATATTCACATGTACTTTCAGTTTGGCTACCAAGTCTGCCTACTTTCTAGCTTTGTTATTAAGTTCATGGCATGGAAATTTTAAAAGAAATACACTTTTTTCAGTCCATGCCACACAGTGAGCATTAGTGGGGAAGGTTTCATCTATTTGAATTTGTAATCTTAATATTCCTGCTTCTGAGGGAGGAACTTTACAGGAAGTGAATGAAGAACTAAATATCCATGATGGAGATTCCGCTTCAAACTCAGGCCATAGATCTAGCAACAGTATATCTATTATGTAGACTTGTGAAGTGGCAACAACCTAAAGGTCAAAGGTACCACTCACTCCAGACACCAACAGACAGGTGACGAGAAACAGCAACTTGTGAGAAAGTGTGCACTACAGATATAGATAGCTAGATAGCTAGTAGACAGATAGATAGATAGATAGATAGATAGATAGATAGATAGATAGATATAGAGATAGATAGATAGATATAGAGATAGATAGATAGATAGATAGATAGATAGATAGATAGATAGATAGATAGATAGATAGATAGATAGATAGATAGATAGATAGATAGATAGATAGATAGATAGATAGATAGATAGATAGATAGATAGATAGGCAGACAGACAGATAGATAGATAGATAGAGATATAGATAGATAGATAGAAAGACAGACAGACAGACAGACAGACAGACAGACAGACAGACAGACAGACAGACAGACAGACAGACAGACAGATAGATAGATAGATAGATAGATAGATAGATAGATAGATAGATAGATAGATAGATAGATAGATAGATAGATAGATAGATAGATAGATATTTAGAAAGACAGACAGACAGATAGCTAGAGAACTAGATCTCCTAAGGCAACAACCTGTAAGAGACACATCATCCCAGAAGCAAGTTACCTGAGACATCTGCGGTCACTTACCTCAATAGACAGTTCACTAGTGACCTATTTACTGGAGACAGATCTCCAGGACCATCATCATGAAGAGACAGTCATGAAAGCAATGTACCCATGTTCGACGGGTACCTAAATACCTGTAGAGGAGAGATCACCTTGTTTCCTACTTTGCAAAATAAGGGACAAGAACTTACCGAGAAGCAGTGCTCCATCTGTGGTCTGGTTAGGGCCCTCCAGATAAACCTTCCTCCCTTCCACAGAGGCCTTTGTTTCTTCTGAAATGTTCTGCGTCTGTACCAGTGGGGTCTTGAAACCCCTTCCTGAGGTCCTCAGCCCTATCAGGGTGGCCCTCAGTTGTTCCAGGGAGGTCTTCCTGCCAGGCACGGATGACCTGAGCCCCTCAGGCTGGGTTCTCGGACGATCCAGAGGAGTCTTCAACGCTTCTACCAATGACTTGAGTCTTTCCGAGTGTGTCCTCTGGAGAGGCAGGTTGGTCTTATCACCTCCCACGGATGTCGTAAGCCCCTCCAGCTGTGGTCGCCGATGCTCGAGGCTGGCCTTCATACCTGCCACGGAGGTCTTGAGATCCTCCGGGTGGGTCCTCAGATGCTCGCGACTGGCCTTCATACCTGCCACGGAGGTCTTGAGATCCTCCGTGTGGGTGCTCAGATGCTCGCGACTGGCCTTCATACCTGCCACGGAGGTCTTGAGATCCTCCGGGTGGGTCCGCAGATGCTCGCGGCTGGCCTTCATACTTCCCACAGTTGTCTTGAGCCGTCCTGTTGGGGTCTTTACCTCCTCCACGTAGCCTGCCCATCCCACCCTAGATGTCTTGTGCCCCCCTGTCTGGGAGTCTTTGGAGCTCTTCAGAAGGTTTCCGATGAGGTCAATCACCTTCTCCGGATCTGGTTCTTTGGGATTCTCCTTAGAAGCTAAACGTACACAAAGGGTCAGGGAAAGAAAGAGAAACAAGGTGTTATACATTTGTTAGACTCATGAAAAAACCCCAAGAGTGAGCTCTGAATCAGCCATAACTTATACATCTATGCAAATGGCCTGGGAATGATAACATGACACCCACAGTTGCTTGTAATCGACTCCAGACACTTAAAAACCTTAAATACAGGACACAGGTGAGATGTGTTGCTAGACTGACCAAGACTGCTAATAGGCATGAAGCACCAAAGAAACAGGCCCTTGCAGGAGCTCAGGTGTTTGGTGCAAAACCTCAGCACGAGCCCAGCTTAAACAGGTGACCACACCAAGGACATCTCAGCTGAGCTGATTATGAAACACGCCCATACCAGAGGCGCACTCCCCACCATCAGGGTGCAAGATGCGATCAAAGTAAAATACACAAAGCCAGACAAGCAACATCTTCCATACCTACATCCCCCCACACCCTACACCAGTGGAGACAACATACTGAAAGACATCGACTCCATGCCAGACATACATCCTCACACCAGCTACAGACACACTCTGATTGCAAAGACCAAGACAACTTACTGTACCCTGTGTGAGGCGCACATACAATCTGTCAGGAAGTGGGGCTGGAGATACTGCTTACTGCTTAGTATAACCTATATAGTCTAGAATAGTCTTATGTATGGTGTAGTCTAATCTTGCATTTATAGAATTATATCAAGCATATATACGGAATCTAATGATCTGCAAAAAATAATTCAGTGGTGCTAGAAGCATTGCATTGGGTATACATGCTGTATCAAGGTTAGATATATTGGATGTATTGTGGGTTTCTTATCTTTTATATTTATAGTCTTAAAAATGAATGCCTGAAAATTGTTTTAATCTTTTCATTTGATTTACAGCCTTGAAAAAGAGTGTTCTCCTCGAAACACGTGTTGGCTGTGTCTGCAGACGTACAGATGATCTTTTAAAAAGTGTTGAATAATAGACTGTGCATCTGTTTGAAATATACTCAAGGACTTGGTGGGATTTATTTAAGTTTGAGTCCATGACTTTTGGATCAGGACCTCCTATGGCACAGTCTGGACAGAAGGTACGACTAGCCAACAGGTTAGCCCAGTCATGCACTGTTCACTTGGTGTTATCCCACACCTATTCAAATTTTCAAATTAGATTGATTGATAAAACCATCACTTTTCATTTATTTTAATCTTTCTTAGTTTCATCAAAGTTCATGTTTCAAATCACATGTCATAAACTAATCACAATTTTTCGAACATTATATATCTCCGAGCGTTTGAGAGTAGATAGTCGGAGTTCGGCGAACTGCGATAAACGTGGAGAAAGTATTATCAGATACGCGAAAACAGCCATATCTTCAGGTTTAAAGCCCACCGACTTAGCATACAGCACACATCACCGTGATTGTCAAGTACACTCGGGCGAGATCCAATAATTATCAACCCAATTAAGAATTTCCCTTGAGGAAGGTACCGACTGGGTGCCGAAATGCATCGGGCGTGCTACATGTTAATGTTGACTGTAATATAAGAAATGTTATGAGAACAATTTCAAAATGTATATATAATGTTCGAAAAATTGATTGTGATTAGTTTATGACATGTGATTTGAAACATGAACTTTGATGAAACTAAGAAAGATTAAAATGAATGAAAAGTGATGGTTTTATCAATCAATCTAATTTGAAAATTTGAATAGGTGTGGGATAACACCAAGTGAACAGTGCATGACTGGGCTAACCTGTTGGCTAGTCGTACCTGCAGTTCAACCAAGGAGTGACAACCCTGAACAGTCATTGCACCTATTGACAAGAAGGTTTAAATAAATAACAAATTTGGAGTGCACCTTCCGCAATTTTAAATTATTTTTTAAACAATTTTAAATTACAGTCTGGACAGAGACACGCTGGCATGGCTGGCTGCTGCCGGTCACTGTCAGACCGTGGGGTGTATGTGGGGGCGGGTCTCAGGCTGGCCCCGCACAGACACACTAGGATATCACTGACAGGTCTTATTTACTTATTTGCTATTTTTTATAAGTGAGCATGACCCGAAGGCATCAGAGCACTTTACAGTAGTATGATACAGGGGTACAGCAAGTAACAGTTTAAATAATTACGTTCAGACATATTGCATTGGTAGCTGCGACCAGGACAAAAGTAGCCATTGGACAAGGGATGTACACGGTTGAAGATGGTGGGGACACACAGTGAAGGAAGTTCGTCTCATGGATAGAGTACTTGGGTATGGTTGAGGGTGATTAACCCAGGTGTCTGTCAAATTAGAGGAGCATGAGGTCCTTTTTGAAGGTGGCTATGCAGGATGTTAGGCGAAGGGAGGGCGGTAAGGAGTTCCAGAATCTTGTGGCACTATTAGAGAATGACTGGCTCACGTATCATTCTAGACTGATTCTTGTGGCACTATTAGAGAATTACTGGCTCACGTATCATTCTCGACTGAAGGTGGTGGGTTCCAAGAACAGGGACTGGGCATTTCTGGAACCCTTATTTTCCCCAGAGATGTTCAGTTTCTCATTTAGAGAGGAGGATGATGAGGAGTGCAGGTCTCTGTGGGTAATGCATGCAGTTTTGAATTGGTCCCGAGCTTCAAAGGGAAGCCATTGGAGGGTTAGCAGGGCCAAGGATATGTGGTCACATTTCTTGAGACCTAAGAAGACGCGCACTGCTGCAGCCGCAGTGTTACCCTAAGTGGGCCACAATGAACTTTGCCAATGCCTGAGAGAAGGGCAATTCCATAGTATAGTCTTGAGAGGGCGAGAGGCTGCACCACTGTTTTGAGGTTGTTGGACCTGGCCTCGTGGCATGGCTCCTCCCGTTCCTCAGCACCCCGTTAGCCTAGCCCTGCACCCAGAAACCCCTGGTCGTCCCGTTCCCTGTCCGCCCCGCTCCCTACACAACCCTACCAACAGACGACCATCCCCGCATTCCGCCATCCCTCTTCCCGGTACCCGCGCCCAGAACCTGCATCACCCCACAGGGCCCCCGGCCGCCATGACCCTTCCCGAGGTCCCTGACTCCCTAGGCCTTGCCTGACCCTGGCCCCAGCGAAACTTAGGCTTCAGGCGCGCCATGCCCGGCTGGGGGGTAGAGGGCTTCCTGAGTGAGATAAGATCAAGGAGTTTCGATTGCACCTCTGGCCTTACCCTGGGGGCTGGTTTCTCTCACACCTCTGGCCTCCCCGAGAGCTGGCTCCAGACCCTGTTGGGCGTCTGGGAATTCCCGGACGCATCTTCTAAAGGATCAAAGGGCCAACCGACGGAACATTCCGACGACCAGCCCCGAGGCATGAGATCCCCGACTGCGAGGGTCCGGACATCAAAGGGCCACTGCGCTATATCAAGGCCCATCCAAGAACTAGCGGGCAGTTGTATCCTTGACTAGAGAGCCCTGCTGATCTGATCGCGGCTCAACCCTTGGGGAGAAGACTGAAACGTGGAACTTATCGAGCCCTGCTGACGCTGCCGCGGCTCATCCTTGAACTCTAAGGACATTCGTTGAACACCCTGAGCCCTGCTGACCTCGTCGCGGCTCAGTCTTGAACTCTAAGGACATTCGTTAAATACCCTGAGCCCTGCTGACGTGGTCGCGGCTCCTCAAGAACTGACAGACACTCTGTTCACTCCGGATCGAGCCCTGCTGACCCCGTCGCGGCTCGAGGAGTACTCTGGTCCGGCTGGACCATCGACGCTACCAACACGACCTGGTTCGAGAAGAAGTGAGTGGAGCAGAAAGTACGGTCGCCATCTTCCGTAGCCCCCGGTTCGAGGATTGAGAGCTGTGCGCAGGGTACGCTTCGTACTGGCCTAATACTGAGACTGTCCCGCTTCCCTCCTCCTTACCACTGAGACTTTACGATCCCTCGATCGCTTGTAAATACGTGTCCATTTTGCCTAAATCTCTACTGTGTGATAAAGAACTTGCTTACTGAATTCCACAGTGTGGTGTCCGTCATAAGTGTGGTGTGAGCTCAGTGTATACGATCCTAGACTCGAAGTCCTCCCCGGTGAGGACCTCACGTTAAGACTCGGCAGTATTCTTGGGAGAGGTGGGTCACGGAGTGGTCGGAAGAGCATATCCTGGCCCTCTTGGATCGCCCCTTCCAACAGAGGTCTTGTGCCGCGACTAGTTGTCTGACACCCCACAGCTGCCTGAGTTGGTGTTGTGCGCATTTGGCTCTGGCTGTGATGTGGCCATGGAGATTTAGATGATTGTAATGGGTGATACCAAGGGATCTAGCACTCTGGACAATGGAAGGGAAGCCATGCAGGGCAGGAAGATTAGCCATCCATTCCTGTACTGGGATTTTTGCTTTCGGAGGTGAGATCAGAAGAAATTCTGTTTAGTTGGGTTGAGTTTTAGATTATGGTTAGAACTCCAGTTTTGACTCTTTAGGAGCGGGATTTAAAGGAGGGCAAGGTGTTCAGGGGAAGAAAGTTTCATGTATATTTGAGTGTTGTCAGCGTAGAGGTGGAAGAGAATCCCAGCATTTCTGAGACTCACACATGGTGGTTCTAGGTACATGTTAAAGAGGGTGGGGAGAGGATCGAGGCTTGAGGGACCCCTTTGCCTGGTCTCAAGAACGCGTTGCCCATTTTCATAATTTGAAGCAGTTGGTTAGGTAAGAGGAGAATCAATTGAGGCCTGAGCCTCCGCAGCTCATGCGTTGTTCAAGACTGAGAAGGAGGTCCAGATGGTTGACATCAAATGCAGGAGGACCCGGAGGCAGGAGTTCCGGAGTCGAGGATTCTAAGGGAGTCGTCGATTATTTGTAGGATCGCAGTTTCTGTACTGTGACCCTGGCAGAAACCTGATTGGAGAGAGCCTAGGAGGTTGTTTGTTCGAATGTGTGAAGTGAGCTGGACGCAAAGCAACTTTCAATGACTTTGCCTAAGAATGGAAGTGTGGCGACTGGGTGGTAGTTGTTCATGTTCTCTGGGTCGAGAGATTGTTTCCTAAAGGGATGAGAGACTTAACCCACTTTTAGTTGTTCTGGAAAAAGGCCCCGTTGAGGAGAGGAGTTGACCATGTTGGTCCATGGGGGAGTATGTGCGTGGCAAGAGATTTGCTGATAGGTCCTGGAATGGCATCCTGAGGGTGGTTCAAGGGTTTAACTTTGCAGATCGTTCGCTGTTGGTCTCATTTGGAAATGGGGTAGAAAGAGGACCACAAATGAAGTGCCTTGCACAATAGAATCTCAGTTTCTTGAGGTTCACTGTTGTGTTGCAGGATATGAATCTCCCTGACTTTTCTATCAAAGAAATCCACAAGGTTGCTTCAGCGGGCCACTGATGGCTGAAGTATTGGGGGTTGGCAGTTTGTGCTAGAACCTCGAACAGGCGCTTTGGTCTGTTCTTTGCAGAATTCACGAGTGGTCTGAAGTGAGAGGATTTGGCTCAAAGGATGCAGTCTTTGTACTGTTTTCACAGTATCCGAAGCTTATTCATATTCAGGCGAGGGGGTGCTAATCTCCATTCTTTCTCACACTTTCTGATAAGCTTTCTTTCTTCGTGAGAACCAAGGATTGGAGGGTTATGGTGTAGATAATTTGCTCTTCGGGGTGCACATTTGTCGATCAGGGATTCCATGCAGGAGATGTATTTGGCGGTGGCCTCATTAATGTCAAGGTGGGGTGTAATCGGGATTAGGGTAGGAATGGCCATGGTGGCCATGGCTTCTGTGTCAAGGTTGGATGTGTGTGAGTGTGGGGGCTCTGGCTGGCCCTGCACAGACACACCTGCACAGCTGGAGTGCTGCAGGTCCCCGCAGGTCTTGGTGTGTGGGGGGGGGGGTGGAGGCTCTGGTTGGCCCTGCACAGACACACTCGCATGGCTGATTGCTGCAGAGGACTCTCAGGTCTTGGTGTGTGTGTGAGGGGGAATGGGCAGGAGGCTCTGGCTCACCCTGCCCCTCACAGACACACTGGCACAGCCGGGCGAGTGCAGATGCTTAGAACTAATCACCTCTGGTTTATTGAATCAGAGGAGCCCACCTCAGGGCTGCATCAATGAGTCACCGCTGGCAGCATCAAGCAGCGCCCATTAAGGCAGGCTCTGACGTGCGACCTACAGGCACCGTGCCACGTCACCGTTGGCAATATGCTGCCCCACCAAGGCAGGCTCTGACGTGCGACCTACAGGCACCGTGCCACATACCTGTAGGCAATATGCTGCCCCACCGTGGCAGGCTCGGGCTTGTAACCTTCAGGCACCCAGATTGAGGACCCCGTGCCATGTCTGAGAACCTACCCACCGACGAGCCCAAAGCTTCAAGTCCAGACATCCCTTCTCTCCGTGCCCATCAGGCACCCTCCATCGGTACCTGCACACTCCGGATAACAACAGTGTCTCAGCAGAGGCAGCAGCTGCCAACAACAAACTGGTCTGCTCTGTCCAAGGATGCACAGGGTGCCCCAGACACACCTTCTCCCTATCACCGAAAGAACTGTAAACAGGTGTACATACACCCTGTTTCACGAGGGCGCTTCCACGGTGTGCCAGTCAGCCTAACACCCAAATAAATGTAAACAGGTGTGCGTACACGTACACTCTGCTTCAGGGGCGCGCTTCTAGGTTGCCCAGGAACCCTATCACTCAAACAACTGTAAACAGGTGTGCGCACAGGTAAACTCTGATTAAGGCCCACTTCACCCCCCCTCAACCCTCTCTACCCTGGCACCCATGACCTGTAGCTCTGAGGCAAGATCTTTTGCACCTGGTGTCAGGGTCCCTCTCCAAGTCAAGGGTTCAAGCCCCAGAAGTTAGGGCAAGGGCACCTTTCATTGATCACCCGACTGCAGCACAGTCACCTGAATTCCATGCAGCAGGCTTTGGATACGATTTCACCTGTCTGTTGAGCAGCAGCTGGCTGTTCGTTTGGGGGGGCTTCATAACAGGCCGTATCACGTTGGCCTAGAATGCAAAAGTCCCAATGGGCATAGGAGAGGCACATTGGTCCTCCATTTTCCTACTCTTCCAGGTTCCCGTAAAGGTGCCATATGGCTTCAGGCATTAAATCCGGAGGTTTCTCAGGCAATTGCCACAAGTTTATGTTTCAACTGGCTAGAATCAGAGATCTGAATGGCCGTTTTCTGCAGCATGTGTCCAACAAAATTGGTTAAACAATAAGTCTAGTTCTTTGAAAGCATTCCCATAGCAGCCCAGGTTCACAACAGAACCTGGGCTGCTATGGGAATTCACAAGGGCGTATTATCAAGCCCATTATCGCCGATTTAGCGGCAGTTTCCTGCCGATAAAAGCGGCGATAATGTATCGCCCTTGCTTGATAATATGGCCCTCTGTCTATAGTTCCTTACACACGTATGAGCTGCTAGTCGTACCTGAGCCTGGAGGTGAATGGTGTGATCGCTGAGCCACCATGCACCCCCGGGAGGGTGGGGTATTGGAGTTTTGTTTCAGTGGCACGTGGCTGTTCAGAGGGTCACCCCCTGCAGTGGGCAGGGATAGCAGGACACAGTTTCACATTCGCTGCAAGCGCAGCGCGTGCTCCCCGTGCTCTGCATCACACCGGAGGAGGGGCGCACATCGGGGTACGCAGGTACCACTGCTGCATGTGAGGGGCGCATGTCTGTGGTAGGGCTGAGGGAAGGGCTATGCCTACACTGTCCACGAACTGCACCTACTGACGGCACTATTTCACTGCACAATCACCTACACAGCACCTCACCACCCACACTAACCCCTACACAAGCCCCTCCGTCCTGCCCCACCACAGCCTACACCACCATAATCACCACCACACAAACTTTATACCCCACACTAGCACCTGTGCTCTGCTGCCTACTCCAGAGACCCCACACCCTACTCCCCACAGCCCCGCCAGCCTTGGATTGATGTCCACACTACTATCCATGGTCTACAGCCTACACCGGAGACTCTACACCCTACTCCCCACTCAAAGGCATCTGCAGACCTACAAGCCTTGGTCTGATTGCCTCAGTGTGAGCCGGGTGCAGAGAACAGGAGTGAGAAGAGCTCCTTGGGAAGTGTGTTCCACCACAGTGGAGACCCAGTGTACGTGCCAGCAGCCTACTCTGTGTAGGAGTCCCACCGCACCCTAGTGGTCGCTGTGTGATGATTTCTCTTCATCGAGTTGTGTGAAGGGTGCTGATACACTGTAACGCACAGTGGCACCATGTGAGCTGGCAGACGTGTCTATGCCACGTACAATACACCACCACCTGCACACTAGAGCCAACAATTACACCATCTATGGCCCAAATCACTAGCACTCTACATCATATAATAATAATATCCACATTTGTAAAGCGCGAACAATCACCCTTAAGGGTCTCCAGGCGCTGGGGGCCGTCGGGAAGATTAAGCAAGCTATTTCCCAAAATCACATGGTGCTGGGCTAATCTGCCGCCGGCGCCGGGGATTGAACCGCGATCCCCAGATTCCAGCATCCGTCACCCTGGCCGCGGTGCCACACCTCTCCCCTACATCATCACATACACCCCCACCTACACCTCAATACATTCACCACATACGTCTTAGAGCACCATAGCCTATCCACCTACACTTTACGGGGCAGATTTACAAGCCCCATGAGACACTTTTGTGGCGCAGCGGCAGCATACAAAATATGGCCAATTTACAATGTGACGCATCTAGGGAGATGTGTCACGTTGTAAAGACCTGCGTCACATTTCACCTGTGTCAAGTATAATTTATGCAGGGTGGGCGTTCCTACACAGGAAAGCCTCGTAAAAGTGACGCACTGAAATCTACAAGATTTCACTGTGTCACTTCTAGGACACCACTGCGTCAAAACCTTGTGCCTGCTTGAAGCATAAGGAGTGACGCAGTGTATTGAGAATATGCCTCAACATGCATTGCGTTGCTGGAGTTGCGTCTTGCTTGCGACATGACTCAAGCAATGCGTGACTTTTTCACCAACTGACACATCTGTCAATCCTTGCACCATGGTGCGCCTTATTGTAAAATATGTTGCATCCATGGTGGCGCAAGGGTTTCGCCGGCTGGCGCAGGGAAACCGGCTCATCTCTACAGATGTGTCAGCTTCTTGTAAATCTACCCTTTTATGACCTGACCTCATACACTCAACAACAGCTACACCCTACGCGGCCACCTACATCTTCCACTCTACTTCCCTCCCTACAGTCTGCTCCACCATGTCCACTGCATACAACTAGTGGAGTCTGGTATATTCCGCTCTGCAGGCGGCACTGGTAGCATTTTGGCCGTGGTATGCTTGTAATACAGAGTTCCGGTCAAATTATGCCATCCAGCTCGTGACAACGTTTTTCCATATGCGGCTCGAAAATAGTACGTTGGCGAGCGAGATTTGGTGTCTTCTAGTGTGGGTTTCGCTCGCTAGGAAGGCACCCGGCGAGATCTTTGCAAAGCGGGTGGTCGAGACCGTTTGCGGTCAGAAGCTGCCCCTCGAATGGAAAATCTACTTGAGTAGCAGCAACATCGGGTCGTGAAGCCGCGCCCTCTGCTGCACTGCACGGATTGTTCTGTGCGGAACGTGCTACTGGCCTAAAAAAGCTGCATGAATGGCCGGATGTGCATTTTTCCAGCTAGATTTCCATGAAATTGTGCAGATTTTTTTTGCAACTCCACAGAATTCCGTCTAATAAAACTCTGCAAGTTCCACCCAGGACTATTACAACTTACACCTCCACACATCCTACATGGCTTAACCCATAACACACATCCACCTTCCACCACTTATGCTTTATAACCACTACACCATGGGTACTCACAACCTTCTCCCAGGGGACCACATAGTTTGGTCGATGGTGTGACCGAGGGCCGCACTGATGCAAGCGGGGGGTAGAGGGAGCAAAGCATGTATCTAGTGTCTGTCTTTACAAATGAGGGTGTTCCTAAAGTTAAGGGCCTAGCTAAATATTTTCCCTAACCGTAATTAACCTTTAAATAAGTGAATAATGTATATATATATTTTTACCCATGTTAGTGCTAATCCGATTAAATAGCAGCCCAGTGCTGCTGCTGCCCAGGGGGCCGCATGGAAAGGTCAGGAGGGACGCATGCGGCCCACGGGCTGCACTATGAGTATCACTGCACTACACTATAAACAATTTCTAGAATTTTAACAGAAAATATATAAAAATACAGAAAGAAGTATACATCACATAAATACTTAAATATGAAATATTTTATATAATTCACAAACAAATAAATATGTAATAGATATTGTAATGTGAAGGTTAGGGCTTTCCAAAATGTGGATTTGTTTCTAAAAGACAAAACAGTGTGCTAGACTCTGAGATGCCACTTTGTCGTTTTTGCTCCTGGTGCAGGCCCTCTCTCCACCAGCACGTGCCAGCGCGGCTTCCATTGGGGCGCCCAGTCGTCCCTACTAGATTCTGTTGCTGCACTTGCGCTGCTCCCTCGAATCAAGCTAAGGATATCTACCTAGTTTTTCATTTAAAATGAAATTTCACTTTAAAATTCACATTTACAGAACATTTAAATACCTCCATTTTCCAGGTTTAGAAGCACTCTGCGTCATTGCATTCGCACAGCTGGGAGACAAAGGCTCCGATGCAGCTACGGCCTTGACACATCAGGCCGCCAGCCTCCGCTTCAAGGTCTCCACCCTCACACACTGTGTCACAAGGACGCCTATTCTGAGACCATTCTTTCCTGTTACCCGGATCGGTTGTTAGTGCTCTGCAGGCTGCCCGGGGTCCACGAAGGAGACCCGCTTAGAGAGCGGCCGCCTTAGTGCCACAAGATGGCACAGGAGGCAGCATCCCAGTGTTTGGGACCCTCAGTGGTCCAGTGTGTTGCGTCACTTCCGGGTAGAGGGGGCAGGGGTGAGGTACATATACCTCTCACTGCCCACTGGCTGCCCTCTTTGCCCACTACAAGGTACATACGGGTACCCTCTGCAGGAGCACAACAAGGGTGCAAAGGCCAAATATCCACAGGGAGGTCCTTGCGTTGGACTCTGGAAGAGCGACGGCGCCCCGTTAGTCATAAGGGTGTTTGTGGACTTGAGCAACCGGGGGTTGCCTGGCAGGCTCTGCCCCTTTATTGGGAGTTAGCAAGGGTGTGGGCTGGTGGCCCACCGGTGGGAGGCGTCACCCCTCCCCCAAAATATGGCAAACACCATTGGGTGGGGCCACGGTGTAATTTGGCTCATCAGGTGGCAGGCGGCGAGGGGCTGCCTGCCTTGGGATCGCCCGTAAGATAACCCACTATGTTGGCATATTTGTAATGCTAATAAACCTGCAGCAGTTTTCTCCACAATGAAGGTGTTTTGTCTGCTTATTTCTCTAGGAGGTTGCTGTATGGGGGGAGGGCGAGTGTTACTGATATTGGCACTATGCACTGGAACCCATCCCTCCATGCAAGCATCTCTGCCAGTGCACAGTGTTTGCAAGGGAAGCTGCAGCTGCCCATGCTCTAACGGGTGTGTGTGTATGCATGTATATGGTATCTCTATAGTATGTACCTAGCCAAAAAGCAGGGGGGTGCTCTACATAGTGTCACACAGTCTGTGAATAATAGGAGAGGAAGCCGACTTGTGGACGGCCTTGTAATGTAATGCTCTTACAAGAGATGCATCTTCAACTCTTTCCTAAAGTGGAGCATCGTTGGAGTTGTCCTCATGGACACACGGATGCTGTTCCATATTTCTGTATCTAGGATGCATAGATGGAATTCACCTGTTTTCTTTATTTTACGAATATGTGTCATTTCTTCGTAAACCAATAGTTAGCATGCTTTTAGTACGAGGTTTTTACTACGCAAACACTATTACTACGACACTTTTTACTTTGCATGCTTTTACTTCGCAAATGCATAGAAATCTGATTAAAATGCTGTTTCTTCGCAAAAAAGTATATCGAATACATTTACTACGCATTTTTGCCTCTATTTTATTATATCGTAGAAGAAGCATGCGTACTAAAAGCAAGCGTAGTAATGGTATCTGCTAAGTAAAAGATGCTAACAAATGGTTATTTCGATGTAGAGGCCGTGTAGTAATGGTAGTTTACCATTTAACACAACTGATAATTATCGGATGCATTAAATACCTTCAATCTCATAATTCTGAGGGTAAACCCTTGTTTAAGCATGGGTCGGAATATTACAACAAATTCGTAATCAGGGCCTCAGACTGCAGTCTGGTGGTGTCCTGGCTGTGAGTGGGCCCAGAACCATGAGAGGTGGTGAGTTTGTTTGCAAGATTAGCGGAGTGCTGGTTGTCATGGCTTTGTAAATGGTGCAGCTGGTTTTGAAGATGGTGCGGGCCGGTAACAGGAGCCAACGAAGTTCCATCAGGGTGGAGGTGATATAATCATATTTCTTCAGACCCTGGATGAGACGTGCTGCAGTGTGTAGGAAGCCTCTAAGGGATGCCAGTGTTGAGTCTCGGATTTCATTAGGAAGAGCATTGCACCATCCAGGTACAAGAGTATGAGGGCTTGAACAGCACGTCTGAAGTTGCTTTGTGGAAGAAACTGCTTCACTTTTTTTAGAAGAAAAAACTGGTAACAGACCATCTATTTTTGGCAACGTCTTTCTCTGGAACGGCCGTGCAGGTAAGAGTGGTGGGGCTATGGGTCTGGGTGGGGTTGGAGTCAACAAATGACGACGAGGTAAAAATTAAAAAAAAAAAGAGAACCACTCGCCTTGCGCTCGCTGCATTGGCGACTCGACCGCAAAGTGTTTTTCTTTTTTTTACCTCATCAACGTCTGACGACTACGCTGAAAACGTGAAAAATAAAATGATAATAAAGCAGGTTTATGATTGTTTTATTTTTCTTTCCTGGCCGAGTCTTGGGGCAGGGCCTAATCCAGGAGTTTTCTGCCCACTAAAGTGAAAAGACAAGAAAGATCGAACTAGAACTACTACGCATCACACCAAATAAGCACTCTCTGTCCCAGACCACTGCCTCTTCGCTACCCCAGATGAGTTCTCCTCTTTCTGGCTCTATCTAGTACTCTCCAAAAAATTAGATATTGTGTAATACCTTTATACTACAAGATGATGTTGAGCTACTCAAATCTATAACTTCATTAAAGCCTTCAAATCATTTGACTGATCATCTGCCCGCCAATCTCTTCAAAGATCTTACATGCTCCATGCTCCCACTCTGGTCCAAAACTGTCCATGAATCTCTCCTGCAAGGACTGATTCCTGATTGCCTCAAGATTGGTCAAGTCTCCCCATCCCCAAAAAGCCAAATGCAGACCTAACTGATCCTAACAACTTCCGACCTATTTTCAGTATCATGACTTTAGCCAAAGTAATTGAGAAATGCGTACACACACAACTATCTAATCACATTGAACAATTTTAACGCCTTGACTAATATCAATCAGGCTTCAGAACGGGACATAGTACTGAAACTGCTCTGACACACATCGTTGATGACACCTTGAGACTACTGGAAAAGAATGAAAATTGCCGACTTACACTTCTTGATCTGTCCTCGGTGTTTGACACGGTCAAACATGCCAACTTGAATGATCTTCTTGAAAAAAGGATGGGGTTACCAGGCCCCTAGTCTTAAATTGGTTTTGCCTTGTTCCGACATACAAGAACTCAAAGAGTAGAAGTCCATCATTCCCTCTTTAACAGTGCCCCAGTCTCAATTGGAGTGCCTCAAGGATCTGCACTATCACCCACGCGCTTCAACTTGTTCATGGAACCTCTCACCTAAATTCTGAACCAATCAAACATACATTACCACATGTACGCAGATGATACCCAATTGTACATGAAACATTCTACATCGGATGACTCTTAATTCGGCACTTGTGAAAACTTAGCTTTGGTTAACTCACAATCACCTTATGCTAAATACTTTGAAAAACGAATTCCTCCTGATTTCCCCTCACAATCATTCCACACCCACTCAGGACTGTCTCAAACAACTAATGGTCCTCAATTGCACTCCTCGTGTCCTGGATTCCATTAGATCATTAGGCATAACTCTGGACAAACACCTTATTATGCAAGACCACATTAGCGCAACAACTAGAGGAGATAATCACCAAATCAACACGTTAAGGGAAATCAAACCCTTCGTTCCTCCTGATGACATGAAGCTTGCAGTCCAATCCGTAGTTATCTCCTTCTTAGATTACGGAATTGTTATCCTGGCTAGACTGCCCAAAGGCAAACTGGCCCCTTTAAGGGCTACTCTAAACTCTGGTGCCAGACTCATCACAGACTCAAGAAAACATGTGCACATCACACCAGACTTAATTCATCTCAAGTGGCTCCCCTTTGAAACAAGGATTTGTTTCAAGATAGCCTGCTTGACGCACAAAGCCGGTTCACAATAACACTCCTGCTTACCTGGCAGAAAAAACTTGAACTATCCAGCTTGAATCAATCCCTAAGAAGCTCTAAGAATCTATTGTGGAAACCACAAAAATTCAATGAGAAGAGAACTGATAACGGAGCCTTCCCTGGTCTTGCTCAGAGAATTTGGAACACTCTTCCTCCCGATCTAACCCCTCAACTGCCACATTAAAAAACATACGTCAAAGAGTTGCTCCTGAATAGCTACCTGCAATGATAGACTGGAAGCCACCCAAACTAACTTTTACTTTTGGTCTACAGCTTTGTTTTTAACATTCATTGAGGCATGATACCTTCTATTACCATGGATGATCCTTCTCGCGTCACTACTTACCAGACCACCCCCACGTTCTAATTTGCTACCTTCCCCGTTCATCTTGCATGCCTTGTGTACAGAGCTCTGATACCCTGATGGGTCATGTTCATGCTTTATAAAACCTTTCAAATAAAATTAAATCAAATAAATGAAAGGAGGAGTGGTAGGTGCACTGCTAGCAGTGGCCGCGTGGGGTTGGCCAGCCCTGGTGTTTTTGTTGTCCTCCCTCGTCCCTCAGCCCTGCCATTTTGCCTTGACACCAGCTGTTACTGGATGCTCCTATCTGTTAGTAAACCACCAAGTGGCTCCATGAACAGGTTGATGATGATAGGAGACAATATGGAACCCCTTGGGAATCCACATGTGATAGGGATGTTTTGTGATGTGGAGGTGCCCATGTGAGTGGCGCCGGATGGAATAGCAGGAGGAGAACCAGTGAAGGGCATTACTGGTAAATCCCATTGGTGACTCTAGTGTGTGTATGAGGGTGGGATGGTTGACTGTTTTGAAGGCCGCTGAGAAGTTCAGTAATATCAGGAGGTGGGCCGTCTCCATCTGTAGTCAGGGTGGGGTTATCTACGATGTGTACGGTGGTGGTTTCCGTGCTGGAGCGTGATCTGAAGACAGACTTGGAGCCGTGCCGGAGATGGTTATCACTGACGTGATCTTGTATTTGAACATAGACTGCTGTTCCACTGATCTTGCTGATGAATGGTAGGTGCGTGTTGAGCTGGTAGTTGGTGAGGTCATCAGGGTCTAGCGTCGGGTTGTTTAGGAGTGGGAGGATCTGGCCTGTATTGAGAGCTTCAAGAAGTGGCTTTGAGGGACATGAGGTTGTCAGTCAGATCTGGGAGAGATTTGGCTTTGAAGATTGACCATTACAGGATTCTGGGGGAAGGGGCGGGTATGAGAGACGAGGCAGGCCTTGTGTCATCGATGTGCTGTCGCATCGTCTGTGTTTTTTCACTGAAGATGAGGTTGGTGTGAGCAACTTTTTGTGGAGTCAGGAACAGTACGAGCTAGAAGGGGGTTGTTTCAGTGCTTCCCTGTTTTGATGAACGTTGTGCTTCTGTTGGTGGTTTTGTTGATGGTGTTAGTCTAGTATTTTGCTTTGGCCAATGGATCATTTTATCTCTTCATCACCCTGTGCTTTAGATTATCAGCGTGCTGAAGGCTTTTTCTTGCACTTGCATGTTGTAACTGGGGTGTGGATGTTAACATAGCTTTCCAAAGAATTGTTGCCGTTGTTTAGGAGGGTGTTGTATTCAGATATGGAGCTCATAGGGTGAGAGAGGAGCTCCAGCATTAGATTGCCCTTGGAGAAGTCTTTAAGGGATTTGATAGTTTGGTCTTCCCTTTTTGTGTTGACCTTGGTTTGATTTTAGTATGTGGAGCTGGGAGATATGGATGACAGAGTGAACAGAGCGGTCACTCCATTTTAAGGGTGGGGTGGATGACATTGGATTGTTGGTGTTGTTGTGAAGACAAGGCTAAAGATGTGGCCTTTGAAGTGTATTGATTGTGTGACATGCTACACCATGTTCAGTGTATTGATTAAGGTGTGTCTTGTGTGTTTTTTGGGCTTGCGTTGTCTGAGAGGTTTAAGAGGGTGGACTCCAGCCACGAGCCGTGCAGGTAAGAGCAGTGGGGCCCGGTGGGGGGTTGGGGGCGGTATTTCGACAGACAACATGAGGGAAAATTAACTATTAATTTAATTGACCCACGTGGTCGTCCGTCGAATGCCCCCTCAACGCAGCCCCACGCCCACTGCTCTTACCTGCACGGGCCGCGGCTGATGGACTTGAGAGGGGGGTGTGGGCTTGTCAAATGGACAAGGTGGTGAGGAGATCTGAGATTTCATAATCAAAGAGGCCTGTAGTTGAGATAGAATATCGGAGTCTGAGGTGAGAGAGAGGGAAAGTGCATGTCAGCCGCTCCAAGGATTTGAGTTGTACGTGCTTGCCTAGTGTGCAGGACCAGGAGGTGTTATGGATGATAGTGAGATCCTTTCCTGTCTTATGTGCGTGGTCCACACGATGGAAGATGTCGCCTGTGAGAAGTAGGACGTCTGGAATGTGAGACGTTGTGGGGATGAACCATCTTTCTGTGATGAAGAGGGCGTCAGCTTGTGATAGGTGATGAGGTCTGTGATGCCTGGTGCCTAGCGCACCGCAGTACGAGCCTTAATAAGCATGAGTTGGAATGTGTGCTCTGTAGTTTGAGGGTGATTGGTAGTTAGTGGGATGTGAATGAGGTTGGGTCTGTGCATTGTGAGGCAATTATGTGAGTGTCTAGGTTGTCTATGTCTGGGTGTGATCACGGGGACTGGCAGTGGGGGGCGCTCAGTGATGCACATATGTGTTGGTCGGCATCTGTCCTGTTCTTGCTCATCGGCATTCTGCTCAGAACCTGTTGTAATTGTTATTGAAAATCCTATTATATAGTGCTTAGTACCCCTGATGAGGCATTGAAGCGCTTTGTGGTGAGTTGCCTGCTACTCCGGAACACAAGGTTAGAGGTAAAAAGGTAGAAGATTAGTAGAAGCGCTTTTTAGTGTCCTTGTTGATTAGTTGTGTGTTCAGTTTGCGCATTTCCTGCATAGCTTTGAAAGGGGTGAAATGACTGCAGTGGATTAGTAAAGTGAAGACGTGAGGTGTTATTGGGAGCGGTGGACACCTGCGCCTGTGAGCGGGATGGATTGGATAAGGCGGGCAGAGATTGGAGAGGATGTTTCAGACCTGTGATGAAGGTTAAGGTGACTGATCTTCAGACTCGTGCACCTTTATTACATTTTGTTATAACAGTAGCCACGCCTAGTTCTCCAGTCACTGACAGCCTTTTCTTTCGCTCGCATAATCCCTTTCCCCTGCACCAAAACGACCTTTCTCCTTTCCTTCCTATCCCACCACGCCCAGAACAGAACAGAAGCACCTGCGCCTGCTCAGACCAGATAGTAAGGGCCTCATTTATGAGGCCCTGCGTCACTTTTACGCCGCCCGTGAGTCACTTTTTGTGACGCACCAGTGGTGTAAAAAATGCACCTTGTTGCACCATATTTACAAAGTGAACCATCTAGGTAGATGCGTCACTTTGGAAACACCTGTGCCACATTATACCTGCGCCAGGTATAATGTCTGCAAGGGGGGCGTATTGACGCCAGGAAGGATCGTAGAAGTGACGCAGTGAAATCTATGAGATTTCACTGCGCCACTTCTAGGACACAAATGCGTCAATATCTTACGCCTGCCTCACAGCAGGCGTAAGACTGACGCAGGCCCTTTCACATTGCTGGAGTTGCGTCACTTTTGTGACACACTCAAGCAATGCGCCATTTTTGCACCATACAGATACGTCAGAAATACTGACATATCTGTAACTCCTTGCGACATGATGCGTCATACAGTAAATATGACACATCAATCATGTCGCAAGGAGGCCGCACTAAGAAGTGACGCATCGCTGCTTTCACGCAGCGATGCGTCACTTCTCATAAATGAGGCCCTAAATATGTGCATTAAACCCCAGTAATGCCTTGTCCACACAGTTATTCACCATTCCGAGGGGTTTAACTCGTCATAGGTGCAATTCTATGAGTGGATACGGGCCGGTAACCAATACCAGCGGTTGAAGTGAATTACAGTGATCAGCTGATTTAATTTGAATTTAAAAACGTAGGATTTCATTTTGGACCTCTTCACTGACACGTTACATGATGTGCTGCTTTTATTGCGGGAACACACAGCGCCTACCGATACACCTGATGCAGGAGTATCTTTAACAAGCATTTTAAATGCAATGTGTCTGGCTTTTGCGAGCGTTTAAGTGATTGGCATTGTAAATAACAATGCATTTTATTTATGTGTTTTAAACCAAGCACATATATAAAATGCATTGTTATTTTTAATGCCAATAGCTCAAACTCTTGCAAATGCGAGAGCCTTTTAATGTTGTCCACGCCCATTTATTTAGCCGCTGCTCGCGGAATTCAGGTTCTGAGCAGCGTCTAAACAAAGGGGCACGGACAATATTAAAGTGAAAGCACATATGGTGAACTTTCACACAAAGTTCAAATAAAATAATTTAGAAACATTGCGCACGGCCGCTGAAGAGAAAATGGCCCACGGTATTAATTAATAAAATTAATAAGCACGGCCGCTAATGTGCTAGTGGCCGCCTGTAAAATAATTAATTAAATACACACGCTGCTAAACTGAAAGTGGACCGCACTGTAAATTAAATAAGTGAATAAGTGCGGGCACTATAGTTAAAGTGGACTGCGCTTAGTAATTTAAATAAATACAGTAGCAGGCGTGCTGGATGTCGTGTTTGGAACAGGGGAAGAGCATTAAGGCAAATAGTGCTCACCAACTTATAAAGCAGAGCATGTAACCACACCAGTAAAAGATCCAGTCCTTATGGGCGGTAACTAAAGGAGACAAGGCGGGACAAAGGTGGGACTAACAAGCCTCATAATGATAATGAATCGGAAGCCAGCCTTTATGAAGGACAATAATACAAGCCAATTAAAAATATGGGCGGACAGAGGGCAGGGCTTCCAGTGCACACCCTAATACAGCATGCCTCGCAGAGCGAGCAGCGCATGCGCGCTGATGCTAGGCTCGACCTGAATATCAGTCATCTGCATGCTAGATGAAGTGCTTTGCAGGTGACACATTAACCTTGTATACTACTTTCATTCATTCAAATCTGGAACTTCAGAAAACACAGATCTCTTCAACAAATGCGTTAACCTACAGAGTTATCTCACCAATTTTATTATTCCCTGAGATTAACTGGGCACCTTCATAGCAGGTGCCATAACCCAATCAAATATTTTGAAATGCAGAATTTGCAACCAATCAAGCAGAACAGCTCTACTACCATGCTTGTCCTTGTTGCCAATTTCTTTGTGACAGGGTTTAAAAAAATAAATGTAATAATTGAGGCCCAGATTTTGAGTCGGGGTTGCGCCACTTTTTTTGGCACAGCCCGATGCAAAATCTCATTTGTTAAATCTCATAATGCGCTTAAATGTACTCATGATATATACCTGATAAACATATGTGTGACGTCCTAAATTCTGATGTCCTTTTACAACAAGCATTTGCAATGCAATAGGTCTCGCATTAGGAAAGTTTGAGCTATTGGTCTTGTAAATGACACATTTTTTATTTATGTGTTGGTTTTGAAAATAGCGAAATGAATAGCTTTGTCATTTACAATGCCAATACTTTTATCTTTTGCAAATGTGACACCTATAGCATTTGTAATGCAACATGTTTTGTATTTACGTGACTTAGATGTATAAATATTACAAATAACAATGGCTTTTTTTTTTAATAATTAATACTTAAATGAAAGTTATTGTAATTTATAATGGCAATAGCTTAAACTTTTGTCTATAACTTTTGTGAAGATTATGTTCAGTGTATTTTATTGTGACGAAAATCCAAGAACAGAAGTGAAATATTAACATCTTTTTGTGACATTTGTAATAAAGCTAGGGCGGTAGAGTGAGTGAGGGCGGTAGAGTGAGTGAGGGTGGTAGAGTGAGGGCGGTAGAGTGAGGGCGGTAGACTGAGGGCGGTAGAGTGGTAGAGCGAGTGAGGGCGGTGGAGTGAGTCAGGGCGGTAGAGTGAGTCAGGGCGGCAACGTAACTGTCAGTGGCAACACGCTCCCACACACAGCATTACTCAGCAATATAGACACCTTAAAACACAGCAGTACTGCCATGCAGCGCTACACAACACACAAAAGATGACAGACACACCAACAATAGACTCCCGACACCCCCTTCCCCAGCCTGACTTGTGACTGGCTGTTACACAACCCTAACCTTATTGGCTCACAAACGGTCTCCTGTGTATGAAAAAGGAGAGATTTTTCGATAGGCACAATTCCCTCAGTGTCACAATTATTATTTGTCAGGGATGTAAGAAGTTATGACCGGTGCCCCATACAGAGCGCTGGGTGCTCGCTTCTGTCATTGAAAACCAGTGTGGATCACGTGACCAAACGTGGAGAAGACAGGTCAGGACATGCCCATTCAGTTCTTGGATTCTTAGCTGTACTGCCTTCTCGATTTGGCTCAGACTTGGTCTTTAACTTCAATTTCTAAAGAATGAACGTCAATAACGTCTGTAATAATAGCACGGAATAATGACTGGGGCTTCCGACGCACTGTCCGTGCCCAATGTCCATGCCAGGTTTAATTCATTAGTACCACAGGTCAGTGAGAAATGCAGGCAAAGCTGGGGAGTAGGGGCACTCTGCTAGTTTGCATGCTTCACAGTGATGCTCCATTTATATAGTCGGACTCGCCACTGCCCCGTCTCTTGCCCCCTCGGCCACATCCACAGGAGCGCGCAGTGAAAAGGAGCGGAAGCTGCGCTCTCGCCTTCCCAGGGTTTAGGGAGAAGGGAGGGTGAGAGAAAGGGGCGAGGTCGGAAGGTAACACAACTGTCTCAACTATTTACGATGTCAAGAATAGTAACAGGGCCGTGCTAAATTACACACACCGTTCAGAATGAGAAAGACACGGCCGAAGAAACTGAACAGCTGCCGCACCCCGTGCCTGAATGTGTAATGTAAATACGGTGCTCATGTAAAGCGCTCCAATACCTTCCAGTCGAGTTCGTGCTATATAAAAATATGCACAAAAAAACAACAAAAAACAAGACTTGTCACCAATTCGAAGTCGCCACACTGTCTCAAAAATAAAAACATGTTTGCACGTCTCTCATTGGCTGTTTGCTGTTTAGTTGCCTGCTCTGTGCTTATCGTCAGCGATTACACAATTAACATATGATATCTTTATTCTTTTTAAATATACTTATTTATTTTTATACAGCGCAATCGTGATCCAAAGGTATTGGAAAGATTCACAAGAGCACAGGATACTTTACATAGAGTCACGTTCATTGTTTTAGACACGATGAGATGCAATGATTTGCCCAAAATCACGGCGGCGAAGTGCATAAAGGAAAGAAAGCATGGGAACTGTGATTCACCATATATGGCGTGCGCTTCGAAGCCTGGAGCCACGTGACCTTGCGTGCCCTTCAGGAAACGTAAACAGCGATCCGGACTTTCTAGGAAAAGATCACGCTTTAGCTGAAGAAACAGTGTCGCCGGCGGGGTTGAAACCAGGAAGTCAGGCATCCTTGCCCGTGACATGGGCGGGGCCTGTGACGCGGCCGGAAGAGGCCAGTGTTGCTCGTTGATGCGGGGCTCCCATCATGGAGGGAGAGCCCCGCGGTAGCGTGAAAATACAGAGAAGTGCCCCGCGTGTGGAGATGCGCCGGAGAAAAGGAGCGCAGCAAGGCGACGCCACAAACGAGCACGGTGAGTGGAGGAGGGGATATGTGTGTCTGTGTGTGCGCGTGAGCCCGTGAGTGGTGGTGGTGGTGGGGGAGAGGGGTGCGTGCGTGTGTGTGTGCGCGTGCCTGCCTGTGTGGGTGTGTGTGTGCGCGCGCGTGCCTGCCTGCGTGTGTCTGTGGGCGTGCCTGCGTGTTAGCGGGGAATCGGAGCCAGGGGACGAGCAGCCAGATACAAAAGCGTGAGGCGCGCTCACGCGGACAAATCTGAGACAGCAGAGGCGCGTGGCCGAATGCTGTCTCAGATTCCCCCGAAAGTAACAACTATAGTTCCTGAGCTAGACAGCGCATGCTACGCATGCGCAGCTCTACGCTCGACCTAAAAAGTGGACACTAAAAAGTGCGAACAAGTTTATAAATGAGATACAAATTTGCACTAATACTGTAAAAATTTAAAAGAGAACGACATTTTCTGAAACACTGTTTTAACTTTTGTAATTGAATATTTTATACATTTTTAGTAGTGTGCTTTATGGTTGTGAAAGACCAAGGGCCCGATGTAGGTCGGTCGGTAACGGCCGAAAATCGGTATTTTCGGCCGGTATTCACGAAATGGTATGTAGGGCCACATATTTTACAGATTCGGTAAATTTACCGATCGGTAAATTTACCGAATCTGTAAAATACCGAATCGGTATTTTTACCTATTCGATAAATTTGATATGTAGGTGGGACTCTTCTGAGTCCCACAACCCTTACCGATTCTGTATTTTACTATCAAATATATTTGATGGTAAAATACCGATTCCGGTGTGCATGCACATGTGTGCATGCACACCTGTGCCATATGACAGGCAGACCTGCCCTTAGGGCAGGTATGCCTGCCACATGGCACCCGAGCCTCTTTTGGGGGTGCCAGAGGGTGTCAAAGTGACACCCCCTGCACCCTTGTGGAATTCGGTATTTACCGATTCGGTAAATACCGAATCGGTAAAGCCCATTCATTCCTTTGGGCTGCAAAGCCCATAGGAATGAATGGGCATTACCGGTCGGTATTTACCGAATCGGTAAATACAGATTTTTACCGATTCGGTAAAAGGAACATCTGGATGTTCCTACATGTCCCCCATTCTTATTTACCGATTTTTAATTACCGAATCGGTAAAATTCGGTAATTAAAAATCGGTAAATCTATTTTACCTACATCTGGGCCCAAATAAATAATTTTTGGAATATCTGATGTCACTTCTTGTGATGTCACTTCCAGTGATGTCACGTGCAATGTGGCGCATCGTGACATCATGCGCTGTGATGGCACGCGTCATAATTTCACTTGCATACTGCCTAACCTGGTAAGTCCCTGCACTTCCTTTTATTGGACTTGAGCACTGCGTGACTCCGTTCACACTAAGTGCTAATACAAGGAAAAACGTTACAGGTACCCAACATCTGGAAAAAGCAAATACTCTTAGAGAATGCAAGATGAAGTAAAACATGACGTATAAACAGGGATTGCTTTTTATTTATATTTACGATCATTGTTGAGAAACAGATCGGCGTTTTACCTGTAAAGTTAGGGCCCCCTATGAAAGTCAGTGTTTAATTTCTGCCGGATCTGAGCACTGGCTGGACCACCCCCACTTAAAGTCCTGTCTGACTGACAAACTATCGTATTCTGGGAGATGTCCACGCGCTCTAAACCACGGCCTTCTCTGCCTGGAAATCCTGGTGGAACTTAACCGGTAAAGGTAATCTCTCAGACTTTGGGCCTGCAGGGTCGGGGATCTGAGGTTCAGCCCCCGAGGGACCGTCTCCTTCCTCCTTTTTAAATAATTAAAGAATTGTTTATTTCTATATAGCACTTCATATCACTCCTGCCATATCTAGGGGCTGCAAATAACTGCAGTTAATATAACCCTCTATTACGCAGATAACCTTTTGCTGCTCGGAGCGCCCAGAAACACCATAGCGCCTATCCAGACCCAGATGTAATGGGAGGGTGCACCCCTGGTTCTGGGTGTCCTTCTGTTCTCACGTGTGGTGATTCTTCGCCTGGTGACGTCGGTCGGGGCTTCTGCCCTGGCCTCTGCAGGGGTTAGCCTTTTGATTGGGTGAGGAGAGGGGGGGGGGTGTTAATAAAACAGCAGTGCTGACTCTCGGCTAGTGATACCTGTTCTAGCTAGCGCCTCGATTCTCTGACCACCGGCGCTTTGTGAATACGGATTCCTTCTTCTTGGGGAGATACCTGTGCACAGGTGCCCGCCCCGCGCCCTGGGCATCTTTCTGGCCTCGCCTGGGCGGGCGCAGGTCACGAGTGACAGGAGCAGGCTGAATACACGGACGGTGAGTGTACTATCAAACACCACAGTGAGGACGTGTATAGGACCCCTTGCACCACGGGGGGAGGGCGGTGTGTGCGTCACGCGCTGTGCCGCACCTGCCTCTTCCACAGTGTTTAATATCCTGCGGGAGGCCCGGGGAGAAGAGCAAACATGCCGGGTCCGGCGGGGGGGAGGCGACAGGTGCGCCCTTTCAGAGGGCCCCCACCCCTGGGCAGGGACCAGACCTATCCCAGGCCCCGGGGAGCTGTGCAACTTATATATAGCACTTATATATAATTCATACGCCTGTATACAGCCGAACTCTATAAAAGTTAAACGTCAATATAGACTTATAATGACCAGACAGAGACATCCCATTTCTATTGGTCAAGGGACTTTTAAGATTGTTTAAGATCATCACAGACATATCAACACAAACTTAATGCGTATAGCAACTATAACAAACCTAAGCAGAATGCAAAAATATACAAATATTCAAAGCCAAGGCTGTGTGGATGCGGCAAAGACGTGAGGGATAAGAAAAACCCTGCGCTACCTGGATATAACCCTGCAAAGACCCCGGGTGCTTCCCGACCAGAAACAAACACACAATATTAACGTGTGTTGGTGAACATAGACAGTCCCGTCGCAATGTTTTAAGAAAGCAGAAAGTTCTCACAAGTTCCCATGGGTCACCTAAACAAGAGTGACCCAGAAAAGGCAAGGAGGGCCACAATCTCACCCAGGGCAGCATGATAGAACATGTGCAAAAGAAACATACCAACTAAGAGGTCAATCGGCTGTGTGTTACATTTCATGTCATCATATCTTATATTTCCCTTTGAATTAATTGTTTCCCTTTTAATTGTTTTGTGTACTTTTAACCATGGCACCTTCCATACAGTTTGCCATTACATCATATGGAATGGTGTTCTGGTCATTCTAGCGGGATCTTCTGCAGTTTCAGTACTGTGCTCGTCTCATTAAACTGGATTTACCTTTTGTTGGACCTAGGGAACACCCAGGTCACATAGGGTAGCTTGGCACTAAGTGGGAAGGCCTAATTCCAAAGTACATGTGCTAAGTTTGCGTCACACCCTTCAGTAACATACCATCCATCCACTCAAAAAGGACACTACACCAAGTCTTTTTAGGAAAATACGTGTCACTTTATAAAAATACTTTGTTTTCTCTTTTACTTTATCACACTGCTTTGGTCAATTCTTTTCTTTAAATCACAAGTTTCTCTATTGGTTTAGTTACATCAATAAACAGACAACTTAACATTGTATTGCATTTGTATTTGATGAAAGGTTTCCTCCCCTCAGAACTGATCCCAGCAATCTCACTCAGTGCTAAGGTTTCTGATAAGACACCATGTAGTTCTCCACAAAATTCTTTAACCTCCTCCTGACTAATGAAACAAGCTAGTGCCTTGACCTGACATTACAATTCACACACGTGCCCTATTTGGCAGATTGGGAATAGGCAGTGTTACTGTCTGAATGAGTTCCAGGGAATCCTAGTGGAGCAAAGGGGTAGTTAGTCACTGTCAGGACTCTGACCATGTACCGATGACACACAGTTCCCGGGTTACTGGATTGAGGTTACCAGGACCGTCTAATGCTTGGCCAGACTCCTGCCCCTAAGGTAGAGTTTCTTGGTGTCACCACGAACCCCCTGACAACTCTTCCCTCTTCACCCAGGTTCCTCAGTTGACCCGTTATCAAATTCACTGCAGCGGTGTCCCTCCAGAGCCCCACTTTCCCCAGTTTACTTGTGGAGTGAGGTAACCAGCTTTGTCCTTTCACTGCCGCCGGGAGTCCTCGATCTCAACACAGACCCCCGGGGAAGATACAGGCCTTTTACCACCTTCTGCAACAGCGAGCCCCCCCTCTGCTCGTGATCCAGTAGGTCAACGGAGAAGGGTGCCTCCCTTCGCTCATCGGACGGTCTTCGGACCTGGGGTGACGCCCGCCGAGTGGAGCCGAGCCTTCTTCCTCAACAGACCTGCACCGCTGAGAAGACGCTTCCATGCAGTCCCGCCTCACGGAGTATGCGCGAAAGAAGGAACACTGTAGAGCAGCACCGCCCACCTCAGGGAAGGGACCTCAGCCGCTTCCTGACTTGCGCAGCCGGCGGAACACCTCCCTCGGCAGCGCGCTCTCCTCCACTGGACTTCGGCGGATGGCCAGATCTCCTTGATTATAAAACGATGCCACAGCTCTTCGAGAGGAGAGGGAGATGTAAGGCTCCCAGGCTCAATTACCGGACGACCTCCCGGTACTCTCCAGAACCCGGAAATGTGGGTGAGTGAATAGGATTTCCGAGACACAGTCCCCCTAACAATCCAGATGTCGGGGAATGACTGAAGAGGGGAAACACCTCAGCTCCTTCTTCTCTTGCCCAACCAGGCAGAATACCCAGGTCGCGCTCACCGCTGCCATCGCACTTGGTCTCAGGACAATGAATTCTGCCTCATGAGAATTTATCCCAGCTGGGCCAGATAAGCAGTAAGGGAGGCAGATTCTCCGCTCGGGCAGCAGACCTTAAAGGACCATCAACCCTGACAGGATCTCCCTTCCCTAATCACAGCAGTCTGCACTCCAGTCAGCTCCTCAAAGATACCTCACTACCTGGCACCTTCTAAAATGGCTGCCCAACGTTCCGCCTTATATAGGCTGACCTTAGGAGGTCCAGAAGGGACCAGAAGGTTCTGGAATGTCCCTACTCTACCCTATGGGTCAAGTCTCTGGGGTGGCAGTTTTGGCAGTTAATGACCATCATTTTGCGTGACTCTTACTTTCTAGTCAGGGACAGGCACCTAGGCCTTAGAAAAAGGACTATGAGGGCAGAAAGAGCATCTAACCCCTAGCCAACACCACAAAAATTCAGCGGACACAAAAAGATAAAAAGAAAGGTTTGAGGGGCAAAAAGGGGACAAAATAAATAATTAATAGGAGGGGCTACCCAAAGGGCAGACAGGTCTAACACCTTTCATTTGGATTTATTGCTTGATGTTACATGGAACTTTACATTGGCGACGAGGGACATTGTACCTGCTATAGGAGCCGTACTATTCACTTTGGGATTTTTTTTAATTTGCCTTCCTTTGCTTGGATGTCAATTCTGACTTTTTTATGTGAACGATCTATTTTTATTGTTCACCACCATTTTAATCCGGATTGTCTACAAGAATTCTTCAATCTACAAACATATTTAAAGCTGTTTGTGAGTTTCCTGGACTTCTGCATTGTTCAAAAACCACACGTCATCATCGGTAATGTAAGACGCGCTATCCTTTTCTTTGTGTTATCGGGCGCCCATTACCTTGGAAATTGACACTCCTGCTAAGAGCTTTCTGTTTTGTCATCACGCCACACATGTGCACGTGCACGTGTCATCATGCAATGTTACTGCGGCCATTTTGGAAATTTCTAAGTGCGTTTCCATGGATACGCACCACTGTATCTCTGGCTTTACGTCTACAGTCTTCCGTTTTTGTTGGAGATTCTTCTCATCACGCTATTACCATCGCTGATGTGCACAGCTGTGCATTATATTTAAAGAAGAAAAGAGGTACTTAGTGAAACCCATCACATTTACGGAAACTTGATCTTCGCATGAGTACTTTGTCATATCTGATTGATCACATTTACGGAGATTTGATTTTTGCATCGGTTCTTTGTCATAACTGTTGACTTAGTTATTTACATTTACTGATGTGCACAGTTTTCAAAGATTAGTCATTGCTACTACTTGTATTTATTTATTCATTTTCTACAGTTATATACATTACTGTATATATGTGCACAGATTTCTACTTTTGATCTTTTTATTGCTACATTCATTTATTTTTGTCTATATTTGTCACACAAATTTTATTGTTGCACTGTTTATATTCGACATACTAATTTTTTGTGTGTAGTGTGCTACTATGCAGTTTGATCCACCTACAACATTTCTACAATCTAAGGGGGACCCTCCCATTCCATGGTCTAGGTGGAGGGAGTAATTTTTAACGTACATGAAAGCAATTTAAAGAGACAGGATGGGTAATGAAAGGAAAAAAAGTATTCTATTACACTGCTTAGGATCTGAGGGTCAAGCTGTTTTTAGAACTTTACCTGCCGTGCCTGGTGGACTCAGCACATTTGAAGAAGCACTTATACGCATGGAAACTCGTTTTAAACCCACGACAAGCATAGCACTAAATAGATAGGTCCTATACTAGAGCCCAAAGGGAAGCGGAAACATTTGATGATTTGATTTTTTAACTGCTCTTAGGACCATTGTAGTTTCTTGCAATTTTGGTAATTTAGCAGATGAAATGATTAGAGACACAATTATTGTAAATGTAAGAAGTAAGAAAACCCAAGAGCAATTATGGGTGTTAGGTAATCCTAATCTACATGACACAATAGCTATTGCAAAAGCGTTTGAACAATCCGACAAATGGATGAAGACTATTGAAGAGGTTAATGCGAAAGGTGATAATAGTAATACATGCTTAGATGAGGTCTGTGTTGTACAAAAAACATCTTTCACAAAGACTTCTCACCATGGTAATAGGGATAGCAAATCTATTGTATGTTTCAGATGTGGAAGTACTAACCATGTAGCATTGTTCAAATGTTGTGCTGCTATAGGGAAAGAGTGTGTCAAATGTGGAAGGATAGGGCATTTTGCTAAAGCCTGCAGAGATGACCATAAAATAACTATCAACGTAGACAGGAATATTGGTTCTAGAACCAATTAAGAGGCCCATTAGGATGGCGGGCGGATTGCCCCCGCCAGGCTGGCGGTAGCCACCACCAGCCTGGCGAGGGCAATCCTCCCGCCATCCGCACCTGAATTCCCCCCGCCATATTAGGATCGCGGGGGGGGACCGCGGCGGACAGAAAGACCGTCTGCCGCTTTTCCGCCCCGGTCGCAAGGCGACCGGGGCGGAAAAGGTTTAATATGGTGGGAGTGTCTAATAGACACCGCCAGCCATATTATGATGGGCTTGTTTAGATGCCTTTCTGCGGTGGCGATGCCGCCACGGAAAGACATGCGGTCTTCACTCTGGGGGCACCCTGCGGGCCCCTAGAGTGAAGGAGAGGTGGGGGGTGCACACGGGGGGTACCTGTGGTACCCCCCTTCATTTGCATAAACAAAGCGGCAGGCACCATGCGGTGCCTGCCGCTTTGTCTATGCAAATGCATGAATGCATTTTTAGCATTGTGGCGGGCGGTGCCACAAAGCTAAAAATGCAGAATGTGCCCGCCACTGTGGCGGGCACATCCTAATACCCCCCACGGGACCCCTGCCCTTATGGCGGGCGGTCCCAAATCCCGGTAGGATGACGGGCGGACAAAGTCCGCCCGTCTTCCGAATAGGCCCCTAAGTTTCTTGTGTAAGAGGTATCAATCCTTCTGATGAAGATCCGGTTAGTGAAAGAGGTATTGTTGTTTCTATTATTGATGTGTGTTCTCTCGAGGAGAATTTAAGTTCACCTAAGTGTGAAGTAACATTTTTTAATGAAATTTTAGAACTCATGGCTGGTTCTGGATTGCCATGGACCATTATCACTGAAGAATATTTTCATAAAAAGTTTGGTACGGTCATGTCTCTAAAAGGTTTGTGCCCTCCTGACATCATAGCTCAAGTTTTGATGGATCTACTATTGATCTCGAGGGGGTTGTTGCTTCAGATGTTGAGTTCAAAGGGAGGTCAGCTTTTATAAAAGTGTATGTGGCAAGGAAAGGTGTTAATGTTTTAGGTTGGAGAGACCAATAGACATTAAGAGATTATTCTCAATCCCCGTAACAAAAGAACCTGTCATGGTCATCGGTGAAAGTGATAGTATATATGTAATTGGAAAAGGTGATAGCTTTTATGTCATTGGAAAATAATTTCCTGAAGTTTTTTCAGATCCTTTAGGGAAGCTCAAAGGTTTCTGGCCTGAGCAGGTGATATCTGTGTAACCTGACAGATAGCTCTGCTGTTTCTCGCCTTTGACATCTGTGGCACCCGTGGGTCTGCACTCTGGATTCTGGCCTGACCTGCAGGATGTACACATACTATCAAGTGGGAGGCATTTGACATGGCTCTGAGCTATCTAGTCTCTTGTAAACCATCACAGGATCTATGAGTCTATGAGGACACATCTTACCCTGTGTGCGCGGTCTCCTCAGGGTGCACTTGCCGCCCGGGTCTTCCTGGTACTTGGCGAGGCAGGGGCCGCATTCCCGGGATCCGGAGGCGCAGGGGTAGCGCCGGTCCAGGAGACAGGAGAGCCGGCTGGGGCACGGAGACACATCTGGGTGCAAGGAGACAAAAACACAGGGTGGTCACAGGTGCAGGCAGAAGACGGGGCCCTGGTGCTGGAGATCTGGGTAACTAGAGGGATAGCTCTGCTGTCTGAGCCCTGTTACTGTGAGATCTGTGTAACTAGAGAGGTGGCACTGCTGTCTGAGCCCTGATACTGTCAGACCTGTGTAACTAGAAGGATAGTTCTGCTGCCTGAGCCCTGATGCTGTAAGATCTGGGTAACTAGAGGGATAGCACTGCTGTCTGAGGCCTTGTTGTAATTTGGCAGCAATGGGGTTAGCGTTAGCAGAAGCCATCCTGTATTTAGAAGTTATCTTGTCCGTTTTGTGGAATCCATTTTGTATTTTTGACAGCCATTTTGTTTTCCATGTGCTACCATGTGCTCGCCATGTGCTCTGTCCTACCTTTCTGTGAAGTGCTCCTGAAATCTGCCTAGAGACTAACTATATTTAGCATCTTCCACCTTCGCACATGCTCAGTTGAGCTTGCAGCTGTCCATGCAGCTGCTTCTAGTTTGTAAATGTCAGGATAAATCCACCAGAATTAGCAACTGTTAGCTCCTCCCACTTGTTGACTGTGCATTTTCTGTATGACCTTATATGTACCTAAAACCAGCATTCTGTACTTGTACCGCCTTCATTTGAGCCCCTGTGTGGGTATAAAAGGACCAAGCTCCTTCCATTCAGTGTGCTACTGCATACATTACCGAAGGGTGCTGTGTAAATGCAGTTCCACCTCATGAGGTTTAATAAATCTTGTATTTTCTATTCCAGTTCCTGTGCCAACTTATTCCTATTGGTCTGAGGACTCTGTGCAGAGAAGGGTGAACCCCTTGCACTGGTAGGCCTTGCTGAGGCCCACTACTACGGCCTGATACTGTAGGATCTGGGTAACTAGGGGGATAGCGCTGCTGTCTGAGCACTGGTGCTGTGAGATCTGGGTAACTAGAGGGATAGCTCTGCTGTCTCAGCCTTTGTACTGTATATGTGTAGCTAGAGGGGTAGCGCTGCTGTCTCAGCCTTGGTACTGTGTATGTGTAGCTAGAGGGGTAGCGCTGCTGTCTCAGCCTTGGTACTGTGTATGTGTAGCTCGAGGGGTAGCGCTGCTGTCTCAGCCTTGGTACTGTATATGTGTAACTAGAGGGGTAGCGCTGCTGTCTCAGCCTTGGTACTGTATATGTGTAGCTAGAGGGGTAGCGCTGCTGTCTCAGCCTTGGTACTGTATATGTGTAGCTAGAGGGGTAGCGCTGCTGTCTCAGCCTTGGTACTGTGTATGTGTAGCTAGAGGGGTAGCGCTGCTGTCTCAGCCTTGGTACTGTGTATGTGTAGCTCGAGGGGTAGCGCTGCTGTCTCAGCCTTGGTACTGTATATGTGTAACTAGAGGGGTAGCGCTGCTGTCTCAGCCTTGGTACTGTATATGTGTAGCTAGAGGGGTAGCGCTGCTGTCTCAGCCTTGGTACTGTATATGTGTAGCTAGAGGGGTAGCGCTGCTGTCTCAGCCTTGGTACTATGTATGTGTAGCTAGAGGGGTAGCGCTGCTGTCTCAGCCTTGGTACTGTGTATGTGTAGCTCGAGGGGTAGCGCTGCTGTCTCAGCCTTGGTACTGTGTATGTGTAGCTAGAGGGGTAGCGCTGCTGTCTCAGCCTTGGTACTGTATATGTGTAGCTAGAGGGGTAGCGCTGCTGTCTCAGCCTTGGTACTGTATATGTGTAGCTAGAGGGGTAGCGCTGCTGTCTCGGCCTTGGTACTGTATATGTGTAACTAGAGGGGTAGCTCTGCTGTCTGAGCCCTGTTCATATAGAAGCATTGTCTGAGCCCTCATGCTATATGATCTGTGCGTCCTGTGACAGAGCGCTGCTGTCTTGAGCCCTGCTCATATAACATTTATGCGACATGAAGGGTAGCTCTGCTGTCTGAACCCTGACAATGTACGCCATACCCGTATTGTCTGAGTTCCGATACCATAGATGTATATAACTTGAAGATAGCTCTGCTGTCTAACCCGTGACGTCACACCTCTGCATGACCTGAGCGATCACTCTGCCGGGAGCTTAAGAATCTCACCCTTCTTAACAGGGGCTCCGACTACGAGACCCCGGAAGACACCCCCTCTCTGGACCCCTCCAGCTGCGGGGCCGTCAGAGCCTGCAACGGTCTGTCCAGGCATTTCCTGCAGCGGAACCGTGGTGCTCCCGAGAACCGGTAAAATCCGGTCCGTGTCAGGCGCTGTCAACAGTGTTCACAGGGGACAGCTCTCACAGGAAGGGAAGAATACTCTTGCCCGAGAGACATTATGTTATGTTATGTTATGTTATGTTACGTTATAAACTGTTTTATAACGCGCTAAATTACTTGCGAGTATCCTGGCGCGGTAAAGGGAAGCAGATCACAACAGGAAACCAACTTATGCCATGAGATTGAACAGATGTGTCTTTAGACTATTCTTAAACTGGCCAATGCACTGGTTTGCGCGGAGATGGAGGGGAAGAGTGTTCCAGGCTCTGGCCGCCACAACAGATATAGATAGGCCCCCTAATCTCGCCAGCCTGAACCGAGGAAGGGTCATCCTATACAGGGAAGTCGATATGAGGCATCGGTTAGGTACATAAAAAGAGAACTGTTTTCTCAGATAAAGCGGCCCTAGACCCAAGAACATTGTGTTAGCTGGTTGTGCTAAAGTGTTGGAAAACAAGCCGTTAGAAACCAAGATACACAGAGTCAACTGATGCAGAATCAAACCTTTACAAGAGCCATGTCTCAGTCGGACCAGGGTCAGACCCAATCCAGCCTTTGGGTTCACCCCTGGTGGGACACAGACCCATGCTTCCGCCACCAACCTTTTTCCATCTTCCGGGGCATCTATCCTCACACAAGTACCAGTTCCTCACCCTCGGCTGCCCAGAGCCCCCCTACTCAAGTTATGCTCCGACTCCGCCGGTAACCTCTGAAAGGATTTATGGAGATTCCAATAAGGTTGGCATATTTATCAATAATTGCAATTTCATTTTTTGAGTCCACACTGTGCCTTGAGTGGCCAGCGGTTAGTTGTGGTGTTTGTGTATCCTGTTTGGGAGGGGTGCATCCTCATGGTCAGTTTCCTTGGTAGAGAGGGGTGATTCCTTACTCTATTAACATAACTCTTTTGAAGAGGAATTGATAACATTATTTCCGAAAAATACCTTCCCTTGGTCGGCGGACAATAAGTTACTAACCCTGAAACAGATAAATCAAGGCCTTGTGTCTTATCTTCCTTCCTCTAATCAGTTGTGGGCGGCAGCCAGCTGACCCGAGGAGAAGCCAGCCACACTATTCTGCAATGGGTTATAAGAAGAGTTAAAATGCTCGTTGGCTCAGGTGGTAAGTTCACTCCGATCTGTTCTGGTACTACCAGGAACTTGGTGCACAATCTCTTTCGACTTCTTCGTAGAATTACCTAGTTCCAGGAAAGGTTTTAACACCATTTTAGTAGTGATCGGCCATTCCACTACACTGGCCCACCCTAACCCTCAGCAAGTCAACTAGCTGCTAGCTTTGCTCAAGATATAGTCACACTTTACGCCATACACTCCTGTATAATTACCGATAGAGGGGCAAAATGTATCTCTCAGTTTTGGAAACACCTTTCTATTGAGACTAGGACAGAGACACGCTTATCATCCACAGACACATGGCCAAACTGAGAGGAGAAACCAGAATTTAGAATAGTATTTATGGTGTCAACTCTTACAAGATGCTGTGGATTAAAATCCATTCTGTTGCTGGCTGAGTTTGCCTATAACAAAGCTCATCATTCCTCAGGGTGTTCCTCCTTTTACTGTACTCAAAGTTATTATCCTATCATTATGGGACTTTCTGATAGCAAGCAAGGTGTACAGTCTCGATGTTCCTTCAACTGGGCAGAACGAGGGTTTAGGCAGGATGCGTCTTTTGGTCTTGTAGTCAGAACACCGATCCAGAAAGTGAGAATGTTAGCTCCCCTTCTTCCTGTGAGGGGGAGTCTCTTTAAATTAAAAAATATAGGGGTACTGACCTAAACGTTCTCTGAGGAAGGAATTAGGCCTTGTAGGAAAAGTAATTACTCAATTCTACAAAGAAAACAAGTATGATTTACTACGAATGGTTTTCCTAACACCCCTTACCCTGCTCTCATCACAGATTCTATTCTTAGAAGACCTCAAACTTACCCTCTTACTAATTATCTACATGACAAGGATTAGAACTCCACTCTGGAACCACAACCTTGGAGAGTACCTCACTAGAGCTAACTACAACAAATCAATAACAACGTCTAAACTTTGAGCTACCACCCCCAAAACTAATACCTCACTCGGAACAGGAAACAACTCATCTGTTTAAAACAATAATTAGAATTAGAGCTTCCTGAGCTACTCCTACGAAGATTATGCCTCATTCAGAAGGGGGAACTGTTACTGAACAGCCAAAAAACACCTACCGGATGAGGTAAAAGTATGATAAACAAAAAGATCCCCAAGCTAAACTGACTACATATAGAGCTCCTTAAAAATAAATGCATCAAATATTTCCTAATTTTTCAACACCTTGACCATCAGAAGATAACAGCAAAAAGGATAAGAAATTAATTGGAGGCTCAGATGTGTTGTTGGGAAACGATTGTCCCAAAAGAACACAGAACCGAGGTAGTCATGAACAACTGCCAGTGCAAAGCTGCAAATTTCCCAGTTCCATGCGGGGCTAGGCAATCCAGTCCTTAGAATTCTGGGATTTGTAGTCCTGGTTTTCCAGTGGGATCATATAAGATGACAAGTCCCAGAATTCTAAGAAAAAAAGAACTGGCCAATCAAAACCGGGAAAGTTGGCAGCGGTAGGGGATACAGAAACTCACAGATCATCAGAAACAACCTCCTGACTAAAGTTGTTGGAAAGGAACTGCTCATAACACAGTCCTCAAGTCCATGTGGGACGACCATTGTCGATATACTGATCACAGGGGACAGCTACTACAACCACAATGAGCCAGCTACTACAACCACAATGAGCCAGCTACAACCACAATGGGCCAGCTAATACAACCACAACGGACCAGCTACTACAACCACAATGGGCCAGCTACTACAACCACAATGGGTCAGCTCCTACAGCCACAATGAGTCAGCTACTACAGCCACAATGGGTCAATTTTACAGCCACAAAGGGTCAGTCAGCTACTACAACCACAACGGGTCAGCTACTATAACCACTATGGGTCAGCTGCTACAGCCACAACTGGTTAGCTATTACAACCACAATAAGTCAGCTACTAAAACCACAATGGGCCGGCTACTACAACCACAATGGGTCGGCTACTACAACCACAACGGGTCAGCTACTACAGCCACAATGGGCCAGCTATTACAACCACAATGGGTCATCTAAAGCCACAACGGGTCAGCTACTACAGCCACAATGGATCAGCTACTACAACCACAACGGGTCAGCTACTACAACCACAACGGTTCAGCTACTACAACCACAACGGGTCAGCTACTACAACCACAACGGGTCAAGTACTACAGCCACAATGGATCAGCTACTACAACCACAACGGGTCAGCTACTACAATCACAACGGATCAGCTACTACAACCACAACGGATCAGCTACTACAACCACAAAGGGTCAGCTACTAGAGTCACAACAGGCCACCTACTACAGCCACAACTGGTCAGCTACTACAGCCACAATGGATCAGCTACTACAATTATAATGGACCAGCTACTACAGCCATAACGGGTCAGCTACTACAGTCACAACAGGCCACCTACAACAGCCACAACTGGTCAGCTACTACAGCCACAATGGGTCGGCTGCCACAACCACAATGGGTCATCTAAAGCCACAACGGGTCAGCTACTACAGCCACAATGGATCAGCTACTACAACCACAACGGGTCAGCTACTACAGCCACAATGGATCAGCTACTACAACCACAATGGGTCAGCTACTACAGTCACAACAGGCCACCTACTATAGCCACAACTGGTCAGCTACTACAGCCACAATGGGTCAGCTACTACAATCATAATGGACCAGCTACTACAACCACAACAGGTCAGCTACTACAGCCACAATGAATCGGCTGCCACAACCACAATGGGTCATCTAAAGCCACAACGGGTCAGCTACTACAGCCACAATGGATCAGCTACTACAACCACAACGGGTCAGCTACTACAACCACAACGGGTCAGCTACTACAGTCACAACAGGCCACCTACTATAGCCACAACTGGTCAGCTACTACAGCCACAACGGGTCAGCTACTACAACCACAACGGGTCAGCTACTACAATCATAATGGACCAGCTACTACAACCACAACAGGTCAGCTACTACAGCCACAATGGGTCGGCTGCCACAACCACAATGGGTCATCTAAAGCCACAATGGGTCAGCTACTGCTGCCACAATCGGTCAGCTACTGCAGCCACAATGTTACTACAACTACAATGGGTCGGCTGCTACAGCCACAACCGGTCAACTAGTGAATCCAATGGGCCAGCTACTATAATAATAATGGGACAGGTACTACAGCCACAACTGGTCGGCTACTACAGCCAGATAAGGTCAGCTACTACAACCACAACGGGCCAGCTACTACAGCCACAACGGCCCAGCTACTGCTGCCACAACCGGTCAGCTACTGCTGCCACAACCGGTCAGCTACTGCAGCCACAACCGGTCAGCTACTGCTGCCACAACCGGTCAGCTACTGCAGCCACAACCGGTCAACTAGTGCATCCAATGTGGGTCAGCAACTACAATCATAATTTGCCAGCTACTACAGCCACAACCAGTCAACTGCTACAACGACAACAGGTCAGCTACTACAACCACAATGGGTCAGCTACTACAACCACAATGGGTCAGCTACTACAACCACAATGGGTCAGCTGCTACAGCCACAATGGGTCAGCTACTACAGCCACAATGGGTCAGCTACTACAACCACAATGGGTCCGCTACTACAGCCACAACGGGTCTGCTACTACAACCACAAGGAGTCAGCTACTATAGCCCCAATGTGTCAGCTACTACAGCCACGATGGTTCAGCTACTACAAGCACAACTGGTCAGCTACTACAGTTACAAAGGGTCCGCTGCTACATCCACAACGGGTCAGCTGTTACAACCACGATGGGTTAGCTGCTAAAACCATAATGTGTCAGCCACTACAGCCACAATGGGTCAATTACTACAGCCAGTAGGGTTCTGCTGCTACAGCCACAATGGGTATCTCCACCTGTGGCAGCCATCTTTAAAGGGCTCTTAGTTAGGCCTGGGCAGAGTTCTGCTACGTGGAACACAGCGGAGTGCTGAAAAACCTCCACTGTGCTCCGCGGAGTTCCTCAAGCATAGTCGCGCTGCTCATGCTGATTTTTGTCACTGTGAGTTTCTCCCCTGCTGTCAAATCAGCGTGAACGGCACCACTATCAGCACAAGAGGGCGCTGCTTCTTTCTGCCGCTCGAGTAGATGTTCTTCTGCAGCTTCCTCAATACGAGGCAGGTTTCTCAATGCGAGCGGTAGCGACCTGCCACGACCGCTCGATTTGAGAAATCTCGGCTGAGGTGGTAAAGTGTATGATTTTTCTCGCTTGCCAACGCTGGCGAGTCGCCGCGAGAGGAAAAACGCCACAGGCTTTGTAGTGTTGGACTTGGCCCTTCTGGCAGGTTCACCCCTAAACTTTTTGCTTTGATATGTGACTTAGTGTTAGTTGTTTTTGGCTTCTGCGCACTTTACTACTGTGTCCCAGTGTAAGGTGCGGGCGCACTCTGAGTGCGTGTGGTGAGATTGCCCTGCCCACCCATAGGAATGCATGGGGAATGTATGTGTCCATGGTAGTTCCTGATGCGTGGGGAGTGCAGGGTTGAGTTTAGTATGTGCGAACTCGTGAGAGTGAATGCTGCGCGATGATGTATGCGGCGTTAATGTGCCTAGTGTGGAAGTGCCACTTCTAGAAGTTGGCATGGCTGTGTAATAAAGGTGAAATGACTGTCTGGCTTGTGATTGGCTGGAGCTGGCTGGTGAGCCTGGCTCCAGGAGTCAGTATGGGTCTGCCCCGGTGGTGAATAGAGAGATTGACAGCCAGATGGGTGGGTGGAGTGCACCTGGGACCTGAATAGGGCTGGGCTTTCCCTACACAATGCTGGCTCTGCCCCCTGTGGTGCGACTGATGACCCAGACCTGTCCTGTGAATAGGGAGAGGGGCTGAGCAAAACAAAGTGCTCAAGAACCAGTTGTATCTGGTTCGCCCCTTGCCTGCACCTAGAGACAAAGGAAATGTGTGAATAAAAAGGGGCTGTGACCCCTTGCAAAATGTTCTTTCCCTGGATCCTATCTTGAGGGGGGCCTGCTGCTGCTGGGCGCCAGGAGGACCGCCACTGGGACTGCCTCCCTGCCTGGCGGGCCCTGTGAGCTGGACCCTGGGCCCAGCCTTTGCCCCCCTCCTGCCTACCTTTCTAAAGGACTTTCCTTGGACTTATTTTGCACACCTCAAGCGCCTGGGAGTGCTTTGCCTTTATTGCTCTATAGCGCTTTGTTCTCCTCCAGGGGAGCGCTTCTGCTTTTACTGCAGCGCAGAGCTGCGATCGTCCTTCTGAGAGATTCCTCAGCATGGGGATCCCCCTGCCTTTGTTTCTCGGCACGGGTGCCCACTCCGTTTATTTGCCATGCTGTGGAACCCCCCAGCGGGTGCCCACCCCGCCAGGGACGTGCTGCCGCTAGGGATTTGTGCCTTAATCTAACGGGTGCCTACCCCGTATCACCGCTGCGGGCCGGGAGTCCGTGATCTGATTACGGGGGCTGTGGTGGGGCATTTGCCAATCCCTGCCGGAGACCGTGATGCGTCACTGCCCGAACGCGCTAGGATTGGTCCCGCCTCGGGCGTCCCTAGCAACAGGGAGGCTCGCCCGGCCCGGGAGCAAAGAAGCGGAAGAGCCCGGAGCAGTGCTCCCAACGGGGCTCCTGCAGCGAAGACTGGAGAGAAGAGCAACCCGGTGAGTGTCACGAGGTCTGGGGGTGGCTCCGGCGTGTTCATTTGAGCGGCCCCACTTGCTAGCGGGCCGCTCCAGCGAGGCAGATACTGAGTGGTCCCACCAGTGAGCGGACCACTCCAACGTCGGGGGCATTTATGCTTTAGGGCCCACGAGGGCTCCAGGGGCCATTGTCTTTCCAAGTCTCCAGAGAGGGGACTCCAACGATCCCGGGGGCATTTGTTTAGAGCCCGAGAGGCTCCTACATACACGGGGGCATTTCACGGGGCAGAGCGGCCGCTCCCCCCCTCCCCTACGCCCCCCCCACCCAATTTGGCAGCATTTGTTCAAGAGCCTCGAGGTTCCCGGGGGCAGTCTTTGGCAATTCCGAGCGCCGTGGCTCCAGCGTTGATTTGCGGGCCCAGTTGTTTTATTCAGAGCCCACGAGGCTCCCACCTTGCTTTTGGGCATTGTTTATTTAGGGCCCCCAGAGGAGAGCCAGGAGGCACGCTGGTGCCAGGCTCAGTTCCAGCTGCCCAGCACTTAGTGGGCAGCTGCTTCGTTTAGGCCTTGCACAATCTTCTGTGACTGCCTGCGCAGCCTGCCCTGACTTTGCTGGACACAGGGCGTTTCAGCCCCTGAGAGGCCAAGTTGGCCTGGGGGACCGTTTAAGTGTTGGGCCATTGCGTGGGGTACATGTTTTTGCCCCATGTGATCTTTGCGCAATTGTGATTACCTGCCTAATGTGATTGTTATATCATATGCAATGCTTTTATACCTATACCCCTAAATGTATGTTTATGCTTAGGAGGTTGTTTTTCCTAGAATAGTTATGCTAGTGAGCTCATGGTTCCCTGCGTGATATTTGCCTAATGTGTTTAGGATTGCGTAGGTGGTACTTACCTTTTACCAGTGGTTACTGGTTGTGTGCTACATTTGCTATTTGGTGCTACAGTTATTATATGTTCTATGTGCTAAGCGTTATTCCTACAAAGTGCTAATTCTCCAAGTGCTAGTTCTAAAAGTGCGTATTCCTGACAGTGGCCCACGTGGCCCTTTCCCATGTACATAATCCCCTGTAAATTCTGCCTGTGCCTATGGAACATTGTAAAGTGTGTGTTTATTATCTAATGTGTTTGGTATGATACAAAGGCTATGGAAGAGGTGTGGCGCCGCGGCCAGGGCGACTGACGCTGGAATCTGGGGTTCACGGTTCGATCCCCGGCTCCGGCGGCAGGTTAGCCCAGCACCATGTGACTCTGGGCAATAGCTTGCTTAATCTTCCCGACGGCCCCCAGCGCCTAGAGACCCTAACGGGTGATTGTGCGCTTTACAAATGTGGATTACTATTATTATATATATAACCTTGTGTGGAGTTTCTTTTGTGGTGGGCCTTGGGTGTTGTTGCTGGGTGCGCGCCAAACGCTTTACACCTTGCCTCCGGGATAAGCCTGACTGCACGTGCCAAGCTACCAAGGGGGTGAGCAGGGGTTATCTTGGCGGGTGACTTGCTTGCCCTAACTAGAGTGGTGGTTTCTGCCTGGCTTTGGCGCAAACCTTAGCCAACCAGAAATCCCCATTTCTAACAGTAGAGTTTTGCAGAACTCCACAAGGAGTGGGCTAAAGTCCGCAAGCTTCACCGGCAGAGCGGAATTTGTAACCCACCCCTACTCTTGACACAGTGCTGGTGGCCCACCTCTCCTACTAATGGCTACATATTATAAGCTAAATGACAGCTCACAACAATAAGTTGTGTAAGTGCACTGCGCCACGCCCTTCCTGTGCATTGCCTGTGGGTTTGTGTTCTAGAGCGAACTGTAACACATGAAAATCGATCGCACTTCTGCGCCTGTGACCCTCTGCACATTGTTCTCTTACATTGTGTTTGTAGTGATGAATTGGGACGGATTTGACCCCCGATTTAACCTGGGAGGGGCTTTAGAATTGAATATTTTTGTCTACAGCCCTGATTGTACTTAATGCAGTAATCTGTTCATCCAGCCGTTCATCTTACCAGCTCTCTACTGACCCCTCCCCCACCCTGCATGTTGCATCCCTCAGTCACTGGAGCAATGTCAGGGTTTTTTCTGCAGCTAGGAGGCAGGTGGTTAATGAGTGACCCTCAGGGGCTGAGTGAATGGGATGGATAGAAGCCACACTTAGCACACAGAGAATGAATTTATTTTGAGACAACACACAGAGAGGTAGACACACTGAGAGACAGAAACACTGAGAGGCAGGCACACTGAGAAGCAAACACACTGAGAGGAACACACTGAGAGGGACACACTGAGAGGAACACACTGAACAGAACACACTGAGAGGAACACACTGAGAGGGACACACTGAGAGGAACACACTGAGAGGAACACACTGAGAGGCAGGCACACTGAGAGGCAGACACAATGAGAGGCAGACACATTGAGAAGCAAACACACAGAGAGGAACACACGGAGCACTGACACACTGACAAGAAAACACACTGAAAGACAGGTGCACTGACAAGGAAACACACTGAAAGACAGGTGCACTGACACACTGACAAGGAAACACACTGAAAGACAGGTGCACTGACACACTGACATGGAGACACACTGAAAGACAGGTGCACTGACACACTGACATGGAGACACACTGAAAGACAGGTGCACTGACACGCTGATAAGGAAATACACTGAAAGACAGGTGCACTGACACACTGACAAGGAAACACACTGAAAGACAGGTGCACTGACACACTGACAAGGAAACACACTGAAAGACAGGTGCACTGACACACTGACAAGAAAACACACTGAAAGACAGGTGCACTGACACACTGACAAGGAAACACACTGAAAGACAGGTGCACTGACACACTGACAAGGAAACACACTGAAAGACAGGTGCATTGACACACTGACATGGAGACACACTGAAAGACAGGTGCACTGACACACTGACATGGAGACACACTGAAAGACAGGTGCACTGACACGCTGACAAGGAAACACACTGAAAGACAGGTGCACTGACACACTGACATGGAGACACACTGGAAGACAGGTGCACTGACACACTGACAAGGAAACACACTGAAAGACAGGTGCACTGAACACTCTGACAAGGAAACACACTGAAAGACAGGTGCACTGACACACTGACAAGGAAACACACTGAAAGACAGGTGCACTGACACACTGACAAGGAAACACACTGAAAGACAGGTGCACTGACACACTGACATGGAGGCACACTGAAAGACAGGTGCACTGACACACTGACAAGGAAACACACTGAAAGACAGGTGCACTGACACACTGACAAGGAAACACACTGAAAGACAGGTGCACTGACACACTGACATGGAGACACACTGAAAGACAAGTGCACTGACACACTGGCATGGAGACACACTGAAAGACAGGTGCACTGACACACTGATAAGGAACCACACACTGAAACACAGGTGCACTGACACACTGACAAGGAAACACACTGATAGACAGGTGCACTGACACACTGACAAGGAAACACACTGAAAGACAGGGGCACTGACACACTGACAAGGAAACACACTGAAAGACAGGTGCACTGACACACTGAAAAGGAAACACACTGAAAGGCAGGTGCACTGACACACTGACATGGAGACACACTGAAAGACAGGTGCACTGGCACACTGACAAGGGAACACACTGAAAGACAGGTGCACTGACAAGGAAACACACTGAAAGACAGGTGCACTGACACACTGACAAGGAAACACACTGAAAGACAGGTGCACTGACACACTGACAAGGAAACACACTGAAAGACAGGTGCACTGACACACTGACAAGGAAACACACTGAAAGACAGGTGCACTGACACACTGACAAAGAAACACACTGAAAGACAGGTGCACTGACACACTGACAAGGAAACACACTGAATGACAGGTGCACTGACACACTGACATGGAGACACACTGAAAGACAGGTGCACTGACACACTGACAAGGAAACACACTGAAAGACAGGTACACTGACACACTGACAAGGAAACACACTGAAAGACAGGTGCACTGACACACTGACAAGGAAACACACTGAAAGACAGGTGCACTGACACACTGACAAGGAAACACACTGAAAGACAGGTGCACTGACAAACTGACATGGAGACACACTGAAAGACAGGCGCACTGACACACTGACAAGGAAACACACTGAAAGACAGGTGTACTGACACACTGACATAGAGACACACTGAAAGACAGGTGCACTGACACACTTACATGGAGACACACTGAAAGACAGGTGCACTGACACACTGACAAGGAAACACACTGAAAGACAGGCGCACTGGCACACTGACATGGAGACACACTGAAAGACAGGTGCACTAACACACTGACAAGGAAACACACTGAAAGACAGGTGCACTGACACACTGACAAGGAAACACACTGAAAGACAGGCACACTGACACACTGACAAGGAAACACACTGAAAGACAGGTGCACTGACACACTGACAAGGAAACACACTGAAAGACAGGTGCACTGACACACTGACATGGAGACACACTGTAGACAGGTGCACTGACACACTGACAAGGAAACACACTGAAAGACAGGTGCACTGACACACTGACAATGAAACACACTGAAAGACAGGTGCACTGACACACTGACAAGGAAACACACTGAAAGACAGGTGCACTGACACACTGACAAGGAAACACACTGAAAGACAGGTGCACTGACACACTGACAAGGAAACACACTGAAAGACAGGTGCACTGACACACTGACATGGAGACACACTGAAAGACAGGTGCACTGACACAGTGACAAGGAAACACACTGAAAGACAGGTGCACTGACACACTGACATGGAGACACACTGAAAGACAGGTGCACTGACACACTGACATGGAGACACACTGAAAGACAGGTGCACTGACACACTGACAAGGAAACACACTGAAAGACAGGTGCACTGACACACTGACAAGGAAACACACTGAAAGACAGGTGCACTGACACACTGACATGGAGACACACTGAAAGACAGGTGCACTGACACACTGACATGGAAACACACTGAAAGACAGGTGCACTGACACACTGACAAGGAAACACACTGAAAGACAGGTGCACTGACAAGGAAACACACTGAAAGACAGGTGCACTGACACACTGACATGGAGACACACTGAAAGACAGGTGCACTGACACGCTGACAAGGAAACACACTGAAAGACAGGTGCACTGACACACTGACAAGGAAACACACTGAAAGACAGGTGCACTGACACGCTGACTAGGAAACACACTGAAAGACAGGTGCACTGACACACTGACAAGGAAACACACTGAAAGACAGGTGCACTGACACACTGACAAGGAAACACACTGAAAGACAGGTGCACTGACACGCTGACAAGGAAACACACTGAAAGACAGGTGCACTGACACACTGACATGGAGACACACTCAAAGACAGGTGCACTGACACACTGACAAGGAAAAACACTGAAAGACAGGCGCACTGGCACACTGACATGGAGACACACTGAAAGACAGGTGCACTGACACGCTGACAAGGAAACACACTGAAAGACAGGTGCACTGACACACTGACATGGAGACACACTGAAAGACAGGTGCACTGACACACTGGCATGGAGACACACTGAAAGACAGGTGCACTGACACACTGATAAGGAAACACACTAAAAGACAGGCGCACTGGCACACTGGCATGGAGACACACTGAAAGACAGGTGCACTGACACACTGACATGGAGACACACTGAAAGACAGGTGCACTGACACACTGACATGGAAACACACTGTAGACAGGTGCACTGACACACTGGCATGGAGACACACTGAAAGACAGGTGCACTGACACACTGACATGGAGACACACTGAAAGACAGGTGCACTGACACACTGGCATGGAGACACACTGAAAGACAGGTGCACTGACACACTGACATGGAGACACACTGAAAGACAGGTGCACTGACACACTGACATGGAGACACACTGAAAAACAGGTGCACTGACACGCTGACAAGGAAACACACTGATAGACAATTGCACTGACACACTGACAAGGAAACACACTGAAAGACAGGTGCACTGACACACTGACAAGGAAACACACTGAAAGACAGGTGCACTGACACACTGACAAGGAAACACACTGAAAGGCAGGTGCACTGACACACTGACATGGAGACACACTGAAAGACAGGTGCACTGGCACACTGACAAGGAAACACACTGAAAGACAGGTGCACTGACAAGGAAACACACTGAAAGACAGGTGCACTGACACACTGACAAGGAAACACACTGAAAGACATGTGCACTGACACACTGACAAGGAAACACACTGAAAGACAGGTGCACTAACACACTGACAAGGAAACACACTGAAAGACAGGTGCACTGACACACTGACAAAGAAACACACTGAAAGACAGGTGCACTGACACACTGACAGGGAAACACACTGAATGACAGGTGCACTGACACACTGACATGGAGACACACTGAAAGACAGGTGCACTGACACACTGACAAGGAAACACACTGAAAGACAGGTACACTGACACACTGACAAGGAAACACACTGAAAGACAGGTGCACTGACACACTGACAAGGAAACACACTGAAAGACAGGTGCACTGACACACTGTCAAGGAAACACACTGAAAGACAGGTGCACTGACAAACTGACATGGAGACACACTGAAAGACAGGCGCACTGACACACTGACAAGGAAACACACTGAAAGACAGGTGTACTGACACACTGACATAGAGACACACTGAAAGACAGGTGCACTGACACACTTACATGGAGACACACTGAAAGACAGGTGCACTGACACACTGACAAGGAAACACACTGAAAGACAGGCGCACTGGCACACTGACATGGAGACACACTGAAAGACAGGTGCACTAACACACTGACAAGGAAACACACTGAAAGACAGGTGCACTGACACACTGACAAGGAAACACACTGAAAGACAGGCACACTGACACACTGACAAGGAAACACACTGAAAGACAGGTGCACTGACACACTGACAAGGAAACACACTGAAAGACAGGTGCACTGACACACTGACATGGAGACACACTGTAGACAGGTGCACTGACACACTGACAAGGAAACACACTGAAAGACAGGTGCACTGACACACTGACAATGAAACACACTGAAAGACAGGTGCACTGACACACTGACATGGAGACACACTGAAAGACAGGTGCACTGACACACTGACAAGGAAACACACTGAAAGACAGGTGCACTGACACACTGACAAGGAAACACACTGAAAGACAGGTGCACTGACACACTGACAAGGAAACACACTGAAAGACAGGTGCACTGACACACTGACATGGAGACACACTGAAAGACAGGTGCACTGACACACTGACAAGGAAACACACTGAAAGACAGGTGCACTGACACACTGACATGGAGACACACTGAAAGACAGGTGCACTGACACACTGACATGGAGACACATTGAAAGACAGGTGCACTGACACACTGACAAGGAAACACACTGAAAGACAGGTGCACTGACACACTGACAAGGAAACACACTGAAAGACAGGTGCACTGACACACTGACATGGAGACACACTGAAAGACAGGTGCACTGACACACTGACATGGAAACACACTGAAAGACAGGTGCACTGACACACTGACAAGGAAACACACTGAAAGACAGGTGCACTGACACACTGACATGGAAACACACTGAAAGACAGGTGCACTGACACACTGACAAGGAAACACACTGAAAGACGGGTGCACTGACACGCTGACAAGGAAACACACTGAAAGACAGGTGCACTGACACACTGACAAGGAAACACACTGAAAGACAGGTGCACTGACACACTGACATGGAGACACACTGAAAGACAGGTGCACTGACACGCTGACAAGGAAACACACTGAAAGACAGGTGCACTGACACACTGACAAGGAAACACACTGAAAGACAGGTGCACTGACACGCTGACAAGGAAACACACTGAAAGACAGGTGCACTGACACACTGACAAGGAAACACACTGAAAGACAGGTGCACTGACACACTGACAAGGAAACACACTGAAAGACAGGTGCACTGACACGCTGACAAGGAAACACACTGAAAGACAGGTGCACTGACACACTGACATGGAGACACACTCAAAGACAGGTGCACTGACACACTGACAAGGAAACACACTGAAAGACAGGCGCACTGGCACACTGACATGGAGACACACTAAAAGACAGGTGCACTGACACGCTGACAAGGAAACACACTGAAAGACAGGTGCACTGACACACTGACATGGAGACACACTGAAAGACAGGTGCACTGACACACTGGCATGGAGACACACTGAAAGACAGGTGCACTGACACACTGATAAGGAAACACACTGAAAGACAGGCACACTGGCATGGAGACACACTGAAAGACAGGTGCACTGACACACTGACATGGAGACACACTGAAAGACAGGTGCACTGACACACTGACATGGAAACACACTGTAGACAGGTGCACTGACACACTGGCATGGAGACACACTGAAAGACAGGTGCACTGACACACTGACATGGAGACACACTGAAAGACAGGTGCACTGACACACTGGCATGGAGACACACTGAAAGACAGGTGCACTGACACACTGACATGGAGACACACTGAAAGACAGGTGCACTGACACACTGACATGGAGACACACTGAAAGACAGGTGCACTGACACGCTGACAAGGAAACACACTGAAAGACAGGTGCACTGACACACTGACATGGAGACACACTGAAAGACAGGTGCACTGACACACTGGCATGGAGACACACTGAAAGACAGGTGCACTGACACACTGGCATGGAGACACACTGAAAGACAGGTGCACTGACACACTGGCATGGAGACACACTGAAAGACAGGTGCACTGACACACTGACAAGGAAACACACTGAAAGACAGGTGCACTGACACACTGACAAGGAAACACACTGAAAGACAGGTGCACTGACACACTGACAAGGAAACACACTGAAAGACAGGTGCACTGACACGCTGAGAAGGAAACACACTGAAAGACAGGTGCACTGAATCACTGACATGGAGACTCAGTGAGAGACAGGTGCACTGACACACTGACAAGGAAACACACTGAAAGACAGGTGCACTGACACGCTGACAAGGAAACACACTGAAAGACAGGTGCACTGACACACTGACATGGAGACACACTGTAGACAGGTGCACTGACACACTGGCAAGGAAACACACTGAAAGACAGGTGCACTGACACGCTGACAAGGAAACACACTGAAAGACAGGTGCACTGAATCACTGACATGGAGACTCAGTGAGAGACAGATACAGCACTGACTCACCCACAGGGAGACACACACAGACAGAGATGCACACTGTAAGGTACTGACAGACAGACACACGAAGAGACAGACACATTGACAGATGCACACTGGGAGACAGACACACCAGCAGTGAGAGACAGAGGCTGCTCGCATGGCGACACCAGACACACGCATACCGAGTTCTCCTGGAATCACCTACCTCATCCACACTAGCGCCCACCGGCCCTCCCCCGGCGCTTTACGCATTGGTACCTTCCGTCCACTGCACATCCGTGACCTTACCCCGAGGCCCCCCTCCAGAAAAGCCCCCTTTGAGCACTGACACCCCCAGCCCATCACCCTTCTACCCCCACCCCACACACCCTCCCCTCCCAGCCTGAGTATCCATCCACCTCCCTCCTGTCGACACACTGGTGTCCGTCTGTCCTGGTGCTGGTCTCTGACTCACATCAGGACCCCCATCCCCCGGGTCAGACCCCCCCGTCCGTGCCCCCCTCACCTGCGGTGCTGCCGTCCATCAGCATCATCAGCGCCAGGAGACAGGCGGGCCCCAGGCAGTGGAGGGGCCCCCGCCCCCGCTGCATGTCTCTCAGTCTGGGAGCCCCCACCCCCTCGGAGCTGTCAGTGTGGCCCCCAGGGATGCTGGCTCTGAGAGGCAGGGTCCCTCCGCCGCTCAACGCCAGTAAACACAGACCTCTCCCTGCTCATTGATGTGCGGGGGCGGAGGGGGGGGGGGGGGTGATGACAGGCAGGGGGCGGGGCCGACATCCTCATGAATGGAGGAGACATAGTGAGAGGGGGCGATGGGCACACACGGGGCGGGGGCGGGGAGTGTGTGCGCGGGAGAGGGGCGGAGGAGAGACCGCGGGGAAAGATAAGGCTAGGGAGATAGAGAGAAGGAGTGACAGAGAGAGAGAAAATCAAGAGGTGACAGACAGAGAGCAAAGAATGAGAGAGGGAGAGAGAGAGAGAGAGAGAGGCGAAGGAGAGGTGACAGACAGCGAGGAGAGAGATAGATAGAGCAGTGAGAGGTGACAGAAAGAGAGAGAGGCGAGAGAGAAACAGATGAAGGAGAGGTGACAGACAGAGAGGCAAGAGAGAGAGTGAGCGAGAGCGCGCGAGAGAGAGAGGAGTGGTGACAGACAAACAGAAGGGAGGGACAGAGAGAGAATTAGAAGAAGGGGGAGAGAGATAGAGAGGGGGGAGGCGAGAGAGAGAGACAGAGAGACGAGAGAGGATGAACAGATCAGTTGCTGACCTTAATTCAGTCATTCCACCCATTACATGTTGTGTTTTTATCAGTGTGACTCCCCAAGTACGAAGGCTCGCCCAGATGCGGAACCCGCACCTCACTACGTCATATGTCTCAAGGCGCACCCCATTGACGAGACCCACGCTGCTCTGGGGCTTGCACGGGCCGACAGCTCACTGAGCCATAAGACTTACCCTGCCCCTCACTGGCCTAAGAAGGCTGAGCGCGCTCTGGGGTCCCTTTGTTGTTGTGAATAGGAGCCGCAGGGGCGGCCTTAGGCATGTGCCAGCTGTTCACCTGCACAGGGCTACCAAACCCCAGGGGCCACCACGCCAATATATATCCTTAATATAATAATGCTCTGAGGATGAATACATATTTGCGCGGCGGCCCCTGGCATGGATTTGGCGGCCTCCAGCTCTGTTCCACTTCCAAACACCCTGACCCCCCCCTCTTCACTGGCCTCCGCGCCTGTGTTCCTCTGGGGGGCCCCTACCTGTCTCTCTGGGGGCCCCCTACCTACGCTCCCTGCCCTGGGCCCCCATGAGCCTAGAGCCGCCCCTGGGGGCCGTGCCCTGGCTGTGCACCCTGGCTGTCCACGTTCTAGCAGGATTAAGGCTGCTTTGCACAAGGTACTCCATGCCCAGAGCATGCATGGAGTACCACAAGAGTAAAGCAACAAAACGATGGACTGGAATGAGGGCCAGCATAACCTCCAGGACGGAGATTGATTCAAGCCTGCCACACATCACTGGTGTGTTTTTCTCAGTGTGAACCTCCAAGTGCAAGGGTAGCCCCAGGCTTGGGCCCCCTCCAAAAGACCCCCCCCCCCAGCTCACCACCGGAATCAAGCCCCTCCCTGAAGAGCCCCAACAGGTGAAACCTCCTGTTTCCTGGCCCGGAAGCCAGAGCGAACGGTTCCCATTGGATCCGGACCGAGGCTGATTTGCATATGGGGCTCCTTGTTTGAGGGGGCACAGAGAACAGACATGGAGGAGGGGAGTGTGGTGTTCAATGGCTCCGCCCATCCCATTGTGTTTTTTCTTCAGTGTGACGTGGGTCCCATGGTCACTGTGCCCCAGGAATCAAGCTGCCCTTCACAGAAGAGCTCTTAGCAGACCGACACTGGCCTGAGGTTGTGCTCACATTGAGAGGGTGACAGGCCCTGGCAGGGCAGGCTGGGCTGCTCCTATTGGAGCAGGGCCACTTCGAAGGCTTAGCTCCTCCAATAGACAACAAAATGATGTACTGGAATGTGGGTTAGAGGAATTACAAGTAACTGAAATGTATTTTAGCCCAGATGTGTGTAGTAAGAGAGTGTATGTGTGAGGGCATGGGTGCTTGGGTGTGTTTGTGTTCCTTTCCTCGAGGGGACTTGGGTGTGATAACACACTCACGCTGTGGAGGGAGTGGGCGAGAGCTTTGTGTGTGTGAATGAAGTTGCTGGGAATGAGATAGACTGATTTTTTGAGGCAGTAAACGAAATCCATGCAGAGAGGACTCACAGTCAACAACGTGCAGCTCGCAGAAGGTGGAGTGAGTCAGGGGCAGTGGGCCGGGGTTGGGTGGGAGGTGGGTAGGGAGTGCTTGGAATGACAGCTGTATTTTTAACATAACAGGCAGTGCAGGCGGAGAACGGGGTGGGGGTCTGTCTGAAGGGGGACCCGCTCTTACTCATGGCTTGTGCATAGAGTAAGAGTTTAGAAGGAGGGGGACTCAGGTATGAGAGGCATCAAAAGGAAACCTTGAGTGTGAGCGTGAGAGAAAGAAGCAGAGAGACGTAGAGAGAGAGGATGGGAGGTGGAATCAGGTATTAGACGCATCAAAGTAAACCTTAGGCCCAGGGGGGGGTAGGGAGACTTAGGGAGAGAGAAAGACAGAGAGAGAGAGAGAGAGAGAGAGAGGGAGAGGGAGAGATGGATGGAGAGAGGGAGGGAGGGAGAGAGCGTGAGAGGTGGAATCAGGTATTAGATGCATCAAAAGTAAACCTTAGGCCCAGGGGGGGGAGGGAGACTTAGAGAGAGAGAAAGAGAGGGAGAGACAAAAGGATAGAGGAAGAGAGAATGAGAGTGAGAGATGGAGTCGTGTATTAGATGCATTAAAAGTGACCCTCAGGCCTAGCGGAGGGGGAAGAGAGAGAGAGAGAGAAAGAGGCAGAGAGACACAGGGAGAGAGGGTGAGAGGTGGAATCCGGTGTTAGATACATCAAAAGTGAACCTCAGTCCCAGCTGAGAGAGCAGAGACTTGAGAGTGAGAGGGAGGAATAGTGAAAAAGAGCGAGGGATTGAGACAGAGCGAGAGAAACAGAGAGCGGGAGGTTGAGTTTTAGAGAGAGAGGGGTAGAGAAGAGTGAGATGTTAGAGAGACAAAAGATAGGTAGAGAGAGACTGAAGGAGAGAGACTGAAGGAGAGAGACGGGTGGAGGGAGAAGGGAGAGAGATGGAGACAGAGAGAGGGAAGAGAGAAATACGACGAATGAGAGGAGGGAGACAATGAGAAACAGCGAGAGATGGATGTAGTGTCTTGTAAGTTAGAGATGACGGGACCCTGCTAGCCTCTGAGGAACATTGGCGGAAGTGCTTGGGTGTGAGTGATGGGATTCATGATGTAGAATGTTTCGTTATCAGTTGCACACTGAGGAATAAACACGTGTAATACCAAGCTCCGTGTGTGGCGTGATCATTTATATGTACCCGGTCTGGGGAGGACGCTACAACTGGTGACGAGATAGGGGATTATGTAAACCTCACAATCTGATGAACCAAGAGTGCTCTCCCGGAGAGTTTGCCGCGGTCCAGCAAACTGCTGGTGCATGCACTTGTGCCTCAGTTAAAGTGAAAATCTACGGTTGGCAGATGTGGAGTCAAAGAGCCACTCCAGCAAGTGCAAGGCCTATGAAGAAAGAGAAAGTGAAGGACTCACAGAGAGTTTGTTTGCCGTCGGCTACAAATTTACTGGTAGAGTCGATACAAGAGACAATGAGCTACAGCATAACACAGAGCTATCATTCGTACATTACTACAAGGATAAAGGCAGCGACCGCCGGGTACAGGGAAGCGTTGAAGGCAGTGATAGCTGAGTACAATAAAGTCCTAAAGGCAGAAAACATTTCTAACACAAAGAAATGCTAAAGGCAGCAACAACCAGGTACGGAAAAGGCAACGAGCAACGACAGCCAGGTGCAAGATAAGGCTGTGAGTAGAAGCAGATAAATGCAGAGAAATATTAGAGGCGGCGATAACCAGATATATAGAGAATATTATCACGCTTACAGAGCCTAACTGACCTCGGTACCAGAAGCCACAAGCCATGCAGCAGCACAAGGGTTGTGATTACAAGGCTGGTAGATTCCGTCAGACCGACTGAAAGGCCGTGATCGCCGGTCGGAATAGTTACGTTTTTTTTTTCAATGGCTTATGAAAAAAGCATCAAATACGGCACAGCCGCATTCTTGAAACCAACCACTTCCCTTCGATAACGCCAAAAAGCACATTATCGCGACAGATGGACTGCCTGAATCGGAACATTCGATGATTGCATTGATGTGCTGGAAGCAGTAAATGTCAAAATATCATTAAATATCTGAAGAATTCGACGGGTGAAGGAGTCAAAGAAGTGATGAAGAAAATACCACAGAGTGGTGAAGTAACAAGGTGCTAAATACCAAGTTCAATCCAATGCCAAATGTCGACAATGAAAGGTAAATTTTCAACCAACAAAGGCAAAAAGTTGGTGAAACAATGGATGAGTTTGTAGAAAGACTTGATTTGCTCGTCAAGCATTGCACGTTTAACGAGTTCAAAGGCTGAAGAGGCCATGCACCTCAGAGTAATAGATGGTTGTCTGTCCGATTCCTTCATATGGCGAATGGTGAAAGAGACACTCAGATCGGAGAGAGTATTCATGGCTGCTAGAGCGGAATAAAGAGCTGACAGACAAGCAGCTAACAGGCCTGAACAGCCCAGAATTAATCAGTGCTCAGTGTGAAAAATAAGCCAAAATACAAGGCAGAAGGCCATAAAGTAATGTCTCCAAAGAAATAGAAGTTGTGTTTTCTAAGTGGATTTTCCTTTCCTCATGAAGGTAAATGTCCCGCTATTAGACAGATATGCAAAGACTGTGGGAAAGAGAACCATTTTGTAACGGTTTGCAAAGCGAGGGAAAGATCAAGTGCATCATCTTGAGAAAAAAAATGGATGTCAGAAAGCCCCAGAGACGTTCCAACCACGCCCATAATGCCAAGCGTCAACATCAGTTGAGGCAAGTAGAAACTGAACATCGTTGATTGTTAATGAATTCCTCGTCTAAAAGTTTGTCATTGTCAAGCGATAGTAAGGAAGATGGGTGTATGATGTCAATGTTAACCACTGGTCATCGTACACATGTAGGTTTAGCTTCTCCAAGAAAGAATGCTGGTCAAAGTTAGATCGACAAGTGAAAGTGCAAAATTAATTTGGACCCTGTCTCAAAATCGCACTGGAAGTGAATGGGTGCTCCATACCTTTTATCATAGACAGTGGCGCGTTGATAAACATTATGCCAGTGGAAAGGTACAATGAACTGTCTCTAGTGCCCTGTTTAGCCCAGTTGAAAACCAAAGCATGGTCTGCCTAAATTCCACTGCATAGTCAAGGTTTATTCATAGCAACTGTGAAGCATAAAAAGACGAAAGTACAAGCACCAATTCATGTCCTGCAAGGCTCTTCATCGAGTGCATGTTTACTCAGTTTCAGCACTGCTGCTGACATGGGACTATTTTCTGTAAACCACAATGTCAATGCCTATCATTAGATAGTGAATCAGTTTCCATCTTTGTTTCATAGACTAGGAACATTTAAGACAATGAAAGTGCAACTTGACTTAAATGAGGAAATCTGTCCTGTTGCTCAACAACATTGTCGTATTGCGTTTCATTTACATGAAGCTATTGAGAAAGATATTGTGGCATTATTAAAACATGACATCACTGAGCGAACCACTGGTTTGACGTCATGGTTAGTGGAGAAGCTGTGCGCATCTGCGTTGATATGTGCCAAGGTTACAAGGCGATTGAAAGAGAATGACATCAGGATTCGCATATTACTGACATGATTACGCAGCTGAATGGATGTGAGAAGTTGGCCTGGTAGGGGATGTTTCCAATTCTGGAACCACCTACTACCTGACCAAACAATCCCCTTATGGTGTCTGGTTGTAAGTCAACCTTATTAGACAAGCTATCCTAGTGGTAGCATGGACTAAGCAGCCTAAAGGCTTAACTTAAGAGGTCGTGTTAAGCGAGCTGTTTTACCACATACAATCCTGTAATACCAAATGAAAGGACACCACACAAGTATATATTATAAAAATATATGTGTTTATTACTAAAAACAATCCCCAGTATTCTTTATGAATAAAGGGGCACAAGCGTTAAATCAAAAGCACTGTTTAAACATACAAAGTTGCACAATTATGGATGAGGGCAGGGGGCCACTCAAACCATATACTAAACAAGTGGTATAAGAGAGGCCACTCGAACAGTGGTTAGGCCTAGGGCCTAGGGAATCGCTGGGAGCAGTCAGGACAAGCAATGCTGAAGTCGGGAATGGCCCTCGGGATTCGGGAGATGTGCGGAAAGCGCACGCATGCACCAATGTTAACCAATGGTGCGTAAAAGTCAAATAGTTAAAGTTTAAGGACACTTCCGCTGAACCTAGAGGAACAAAACTTAACACACAGACCCTAGAGGTGTGCACCAGTGTGGGAACACCGGCGGAGCAAAGTTACCTCACCCACAGGAAGTGGGTGCACAGGGTCGAAGTGGCGTCGGGTTTTGACACGCAGGCTCTTGGTGCTTGAAGCTGAAAGGGCTGCAGGCAGGGTGAAGACGAAGTGTCCGGTGGAGTCCAAGGGTGGACTCAAGTTGTAGAGTACCTGAAAGCAGAGGGGACAGAGTCTGGGTCACTCAGCAGTGACCAGGGTGGAACCAGGACGGAACCAGGCAATGTCGGGCGCAATCAGGTGGTCGTCGAGGCGCTTCTCTTCGCTGTCACGTGGGCTCTGGGGCATCTGCGACGTCCAGGAGCAGGTCACAATCTGTCCCACGCAGGCTCTCACCGTCGGTGCAGTCGGCTTCCGGTTTGGAGCAAACAAGCCTTGGTAAGAGCAATCCACGCGGGATTGGAAGATGGCGTCTTACTCGGACCAGGAAGGTCAGAGTCGGGGCTCCCTTTCAGGGGAGCTGGTGTGGATCTGGAGCAACCAGAATCACGAGTCTTCTTTTGTAGTTCGTCGGCACAGGGACCACAAGCCAGCTGGCAAGTGACCGGGCCAACGCGTTGAGCCAAATCGTGCCAAAGGGCCCCACGCAGCACTCGTCGAGTGTGGAGGGCTGAACTTCGGCTCAGGAGTAGCTCAGGGTGGGGGCTTCTCAAACCCCGGTGTACAGCTTCGAGGGTCACTCGTGGGCTGCACGGTCAGCGTCTCGTGGTCACTTCAAGATGGCGTGCCCCACGCTTCCGGTCGCCTCCACGGGTCTCAGCTTTGCAGGGACTGTGGATCGGGCTGTTAGAAGCTGGGCAGGCTTGATCTCGTCGATCTCAGTCGCTCGAGTTCCGGCGGGAACTGCAACCAAGTAGACGTCGAGGGCTGGATGGTGCCTGCTGCTGCAGGGTGGTCACTCCTTGACCACAAGGGAGATTCTTCGGGCTTCCACGTTGAGATGGAGGGCGAAGGGTCCAGAATATCGTTTCAAATGTTTCTTCCAGGAAATCTGATGTGCATTGGCACTGCTCCCACTCTTATTCGAATCTGGTGGGCGTGATTACCTGCTAGGTCCCCTCCTATGGGTGGGACCCAGGAAGTGGGTGGATACACCCCCTTCCTTTGATCCAGGCCGCCCTGGCACGAGGGCTGGAGTGCCCCAGAACCGGTTTGGCCGGATTATGCAAGGGGCAGCCTTGTGCGCCCCAGGCAGTGTCTGGTTTCTTTCAAACCTCCCTGCTACAATACACTATCTCCTGTCTGGAGGGCGGTGACACCCTCCTGTGACAGGAAACCCTTTGTCCAGGACCCCCTTGACTGGGTTTCGGTCAGCTCCAGGGGTCCAGACATTTGTCTGTGGCAGAGGCATCCATTTTGTGGATCTTAAGGCCTTTGGAGAAATCAACCGCATTAAAGTGAAGTAACATGTCTTACCCCTCTAGAGGGGTGGAATGCCATCCCCGTCGCCAGAACTGGCGAGGGGATGGTATTCCAAAGCGTATGACACCTTACACGACATGTTTTGATAAAGCCAAACCAGAGTTGCTAAATAACCGCGAGGATTATAAGGCACTTAATAGTATATGGTATGGCATTATCCTGAAACAGCTTAGGGATTTGTTCCCGACGGCTGCAGACAGGCTCAGCTCATGCTAGAGCTCCATCTCACATAAAAACCATGCACCCAGCCTCCAGGATTGGTGAGGCCTGTCTATAGGAGTGGCTCACAGGTTTACATGTGTCCAGATATAGGTTTAGACATAGGTATACTATATCTAAGCAAGGGGTGTGTACACCACCTTACCCCAGCTGAGTGATCAGCCAGTTGTGTCAATTTAAGAACCAGCCAGGGGTGGCAAAAGGTATGCTGCAGCCCCTGGTAGGCCTTAGTGGCTCCTGTGCCCTGTGCACCTATAGTGCATTCTACAGGGGCTGACAAGGAGTCCATTTCCAATTGGTATGTACCTAGGGTACATGGAATCCATTTTACAGAGAGAGCAGATGGCCTGGGGCCCTGATTAGCAGGGAACCAGGTCAACTAAGTCAAAAAACCAGCTAAACACAGGCAAAAAAATCTGGGGTAACCATAGTCAGGTAGCCACCTTCCTACATAACCCCCCCCCAAACGAAAGGAGATAAGGCTATCCTTGGCCAGGTAAGCCTATATTGCCTGAGTGGCCATATAAGGAAGTACCTGCACTAGCATGGGTACCCCCTGTCTCATGGTCCACTAAGCAGTCCCTCACCCTTGGGGTATCAGAGGGTCTCCACCATAGGGAATCACTACCTTGGGTGTGTTTATGCAAAGTTAAAGGCTGGTTTGGATATGGAGTACTGAAGCGAGGCTCTACTAATTTAGGGCTTAGCTTCCTCCAATTATCTTCCACCATGTGTGCCTTTCTCTCTTTAACTGAGTTGCACTGTGCTCTCAGGGTCAACCTCTGGCTACCTAAAGCTGGAGGCTGGGTCCCTCTGTTTGGCTTGCTGGAGGGACAGTTCAGGTTTGGGCCCTTTGGGTCCCAGGTTTGGCTGTGCCCAACAGAATCCACCTGTGGGAGGTCCCTAACTGTTTTTAAGGGGGCTCCATTAGGAGTTTTTAAAGTTTTCACCTTACTAGGGCTACTAGTTTTGGTGCACCTAATCTTTTGATGGGGGTGCTTTATTTGACAGGGGGCCCTCTGGGTCTCACTGTCCTTCTTGTCCTCTGCAGCCCTGGGCTGGCTAAGGCAAGGGAGAGAGGGGCAGGTTACCTGCTCCAGACTGGGTCCCACCTGAGAAGGGTCCACTGACATCAGAGGTTCTGTCAGGCTACGCCCAACCACCTCTGGGGCAGTTCCTTCATCAGGGGTAAGATCAGTTCCCTGAGGAGGCTGATCCTGTCCTAAAGTCTGGTGAGGGGGAGATTTCTCTTCCTCCTCCATGCTCTCAGTTTGTGTGGAGTTATCCATCATTTCAGGTTTCACAACACACGTGTCAGTTTGAGTTTGGGCTGTGGCCATCACAGCCCCACCAACCTTTTCAGGAGGAGACTCAGTTTGGGTTTCTGCTGTTATCATAACAGCTTTGCTATTCTGTTCAGGAAGAGCTTTTGCTGAAGATGGGGCAGGGAGTATCTCCGCCCTACCAACCTTTTCAGGAAGGACATCTTGAATTGGGGCTGTAGCCATTACAGCCCCACTAACCTTTCCATTGGAATTTACCATTCTAGAATGGATTTCCTGTTCAACCCCAGCCCAGGCTGAGATTTCTAAATCATTACCCAGTAGACAGTCTACAGGCAAGTTTGGGGACACTGCCACTCTCTTTGGGCCAGTGACACCTCCCCAGCTGAGACTTACTACTGCCATGGGATGATTTGTTTGGATGCCATCAATGTTTATTACCTGGTATGTGGCACCAGGTAAAAGTTGCTTAGAGGGGACTATGCCATCAGCCACCATGGTGATGCTAGCCCCTGTGTCTCTAAAAGCTTCAACTCTTAAACCATTGATGATGGGTTCTTGTCTATACTTGCTCAAAGTATTTGGGCAAGCAGAGAAGTTGGCAAACCCCATGCCAGCCTCATAAACAAGATCATTGGGTGATGGGGACCTGGATAGGCCAGGGTCCACCTGATTTCCAAAAGTAAACCCACCCAGATTCCTGGGTGTGCTTCCACTTCCTGGGGGATTACTGCTGACAGTAACAGGAGGTGTTGAAGCTGGCTTTGGAGGTATATTTTCTTTATTGTTATTCTTGGGACAACAGCTGTCTGTTTTGTAATGCCCCACCTGTTTACAGGGATAACAATAGGGTTTTTTCTCAGTTGAAGAAGTGTCTTGGGACCCACCCCCATCCTTGGAGTTTTGGGGCCCTGGGGAAGTCTTTTCTTTACTTTTATCCCCACCCTTATCTTGAGGCTTGGTAGACTCCTTCTTCTGGTTACTGTCCTGATTCTTAGGCCTAATCCTGGTTCTGACCCATTTGTCTGCCTTCTTTCCCAATTCTTGGGGAGAGGTCAGATCAGAGTCTACCAGGTGCTGGTGTAAGAGCTGGTTCTGACAATTACTTAGGATCTGCTCCCTCATAATCAAATTATACAATCCTGTAAAGTCATGTACTTTGCTGCCATGTAGCCAACCCTCCAGAGCCTTAGTAGCACAATCTACAAAATCAGTCCAGTCCTGAGTCTGTGTCTTCTGGGTGTCTCTGAACTTGAACCTGTACTGTTCAGTGGTTAAGCCAAACCCATCTATCAGAACACTCTTCAGGACTTTGTAATTGTTTGCATCCTCATGTCTGACAGTGAGGAGCTTGTCCCTCCCTTTCTCTGAAAAGGAGTACCATAAGATTGCTGCCCACTGTTCCTCAGGAACCTGCTGTACCATGCAGGCTCTCTCAAGAGCAGTCATCCATTTGTGGATGTCATCCCCTTCTTTGAAGGGGGGCACAATCTTTGTCAGGTTTCTACTATCATAGGACCTGGGTTTCTCTTTAGGAATATTGCTGCCACCAGTGGCATCTAAGCCACACAATTTCTGCTCTCTTGCCAAGGCAAGTTTAGCTTGAGCTAAGGTAAGCTTAGCTTGACTCAGGGCTACCTCCTCTCTCTCTATCTGGAGTCTGACAGCCCTCATTCTAGCCCTATGCTCAGCTTTCTGAGAAGCACTCATGCCTCTCTCTGATTCTCTGGAGGCACTAGAAAGATGAGAGTCCCCTGAGGGAGATCTCACTCTTCTGTTGCCTGGGAGAATCACATGTTGGGTTCTGGGGAGGTGCTGGCCCTCTCCATTCCCCAGTAGGTCCAAGTTGGCCTGGCTAAGCCTACCAACTGGAACCTGGCTACCCTGATCCTGTACTTGTGAGTCCCCACCATCTGAGTCCTCATCCAAGTCATCATCATCCTCCTCCTCTTCAGGGGGATCAACTACAGGGGGGTTCCCTCCAGTTCCTGTATCTAGGGAAGCTGCTTTTGCCTTCTCTAAGTCATCCTGTTCTAGGATTTCTACCAGGATTAGGCAGGTGGGGCTTCTGCCCCTTTTTAACCCTCTTGCTTTGCACAAGGCAATCAAGTCTCTGCGGGTTAGTTTGTCATATCCAAAAGTTGCCTGGGTAGGGTCAACTGTCACAGGACTAGACCCTGAGGCCTTTCCTGTGTCAGACATGGTTACTAGTGAGGTGTAAGTGGTGCACTTACCTACACTAAGTGTTTTCCTACTGGACCTTGCTAGTGAGTTGTAGTCAGGGGTGTGCTACTCCCTTCAACCTACAACTACTAAGTTCAGTAGAACTTAATATGCTAAGCTTTTGATTTTATATGTACCTAGAGGTACTTGATGTGATCTTTCAATTTGATATAAAGATTGCAATGGTAAAACAACAGCAAGCTCAAATCCGCACCGCTGCTCACCAATGTGAGAAGTTGGCCTGGTAGGGGATGTTTCCAATTCTGGAACCACCTACTACCTGACCAAACAATCCCCTTATGGTGTCTGGTTGTAAGTCAACCTTATTAGACAAGCTATCCTAGTGGTAGCATGGACTAAGCAGCCTAAAGGCTTAACTTAAGAGGTCGTGTTAAGCGAGCTGTTTTACCACATACAATCCTGTAATACCAAATGAAAGGACACCACACAAGTATATATTATAAAAATATATGTGTTTATTACTAAAAACAATCCCCAGTATTCTTTATGAATAAAGGGGCACAAGCGTTAAATCAAAAGCACTGTTTAAACATACAAAGTTGCACAATTATGGATGAGGGCAGGGGGCCACTCAAACCATATACTAAACAAGTGGTATAAGAGAGGCCACTCGAACAGTGGTTAGGCCTAGGGCCTAGGGAATCGCTGGGAGCAGTCAGGACAAGCAATGCTGAAGTCGGGAATGGCCCTCGGGATTCGGGAGATGTGCGGAAAGCGCACGCATGCACCAATGTTAACCAATGGTGCGTAAAAGTCAAATAGTTAAAGTTTAAGGACACTTCCGCTGAACCTAGAGGAACAAAACTTAACACACAGACCCTAGAGGTGTGCACCAGTGTGGGAACACCGGCGGAGCAAAGTTACCTCACCCACAGGAAGTGGGTGCACAGGGTCGAAGTGGCGTCGGGTTTTGACACGCAGGCTCTTGGTGCTTGAAGCTGAAAGGGCTGCAGGCAGGGTGAAGACGAAGTGTCCGGTGGAGTCCAAGGGTGGACTCAAGTTGTAGAGTACCTGAAAGCAGAGGGGACAGAGTCTGGGTCACTCAGCAGTGACCAGGGTGGAACCAGGACGGAACCAGGCAATGTCGGGCGCAATCAGGTGGTCGTCGAGGCGCTTCTCTTCGCTGTCACGTGGGCTCTGGGGCATCTGCGACGTCCAGGAGCAGGTCACAATCTGTCCCACGCAGGCTCTCACCGTCGGTGCAGTCGGCTTCCGGTTTGGAGCAAACAAGCCTTGGTAAGAGCAATCCACGCGGGATTGGAAGATGGCGTCTTACTCGGACCAGGAAGGTCAGAGTCGGGGCTCCCTTTCAGGGGAGCTGGTGTGGATCTGGAGCAACCAGAATCACGAGTCTTCTTTTGTAGTTCGTCGGCACAGGGACCACAAGCCAGCTGGCAAGTGACCGGGCCAACGCGTTGAGCCAAATCGTGCCAAAGGGCCCCACGCAGCACTCGTCGAGTGTGGAGGGCTGAACTTCGGCTCAGGAGTAGCTCAGGGTGGGGGCTTCTCAAACCCCGGTGTACAGCTTCGAGGGTCACTCGTGGGCTGCACGGTCAGCGTCTCGTGGTCACTTCAAGATGGCGTGCCCCACGCTTCCGGTCGCCTCCACGGGTCTCAGCTTTGCAGGGACTGTGGATCGGGCTGTTAGAAGCTGGGCAGGCTTGATCTCGTCGATCTCAGTCGCTCGAGTTCCGGCAGGAACTGCAACCAAGTAGACGTCGAGGGCTGGATGGTGCCTGCTGCTGCAGGGTGGTCACTCCTTGACCACAAGGGAGATTCTTCGGGCTTCCACGTTGAGATGGAGGGCGAAGGGTCCAGAATATCGTTTCAAATGTTTCTTCCAGGAAATCTGATGTGCATTGGCACTGCTCCCACTCTTATTCGAATCTGGTGGGCGTGATTACCTGCTAGGTCCCCTCCTATGGGTGGGACCCAGGAAGTGGGTGGATACACCCCCTTCCTTTGATCCAGGCCGCCCTGGCACGAGGGCTGGAGTGCCCCAGAACCGGTTTGGCCGGATTATGCAAGGGGCAGCCTTGTGCGCCCCAGGCAGTGTCTGGTTTCTTTCAAACCTCCCTGCTACAATACACTATCTCCTGTCTGGAGGGCGGTGACACCCTCCTGTGACAGGAAACCCTTTGTCCAGGACCCCCTTGACTGGGTTTCGGTCAGCTCCAGGGGTCCAGACATTTGTCTGTGGCAGAGGCATCCATTTTGTGGATCTTAAGGCCTTTGGAGAAATCAACCGCATTAAAGTGAAGTAACATGTCTTACCCCTCTAGAGGGGTGGAATGCCATCCCCGTCGCCAGAACTGGCGAGGGGATGGTATTCCAAAGCGTATGACACCTTACACGACATGTTTTGATAAAGCCAAACCAGAGTTGCTAAATAACCGCGAGGATTATAAGGCACTTAATAGTATATGGTATGGCATTATCCTGAAACAGCTTAGGGATTTGTTCCCGACGGCTGCAGACAGGCTCAGCTCATGCTAGAGCTCCATCTCACATAAAAACCATGCACCCAGCCTCCAGGATTGGTGAGGCCTGTCTATAGGAGTGGCTCACAGGTTTACATGTGTCCAGATATAGGTTTAGACATAGGTATACTATATCTAAGCAAGGGGTGTGTACACCACCTTACCCCAGCTGAGTGATCAGCCAGTTGTGTCAATTTAAGAACCAGCCAGGGGTGGCAAAAGGTATGCTGCAGCCCCTGGTAGGCCTTAGTGGCTCCTGTGCCCTGTGCACCTATAGTGCATTCTACAGGGGCTGACAAGGAGTCCATTTCCAATTGGTATGTACCTAGGGTACATGGAATCCATTTTACAGAGAGAGCAGATGGCCTGGGGCCCTGATTAGCAGGGAACCAGGTCAACTAAGTCAAAAAACCAGCTAAACACAGGCAAAAAAATCTGGGGTAACCATAGTCAGGTAGCCACCTTCCTACAATGGAGCTAAAGTCTTTTCCTGTCTTGATTTGAACAAAGGGTATCACCAACAAGAAGTGGAAGAAAATTGCAGGTACATTACTACCTTTTCGACTCATGTTGGTTTATTTAGATATATAAGGCTAAGTTTCAGGGTGTCATCAGCTTCAGACCTCTTTTAGGATGTAATTCGTCACATAATACAGCCGGTTCCAATCCCATACGGGACCACCGGAGGCGGCCTGGATAGGAGCGGTATCCAAATGGGGGCGGCAGAAGAAGAGACCCTGAGAGAGGAGGAGGTAAAAGGTACACGGAAACACCCAATCTCAATGGAATGGGCACATCTTCTTATACAATTTAAGTTAGAGACAGCCGGGGAGGACACCCCAGAGCCGACACAACTCCCGCCCTGCAGCCCCACTCGAAGCCCCGACCCACGACCCCCCCCCCCATCACTGATTGAATAGGGGAACTGCCGCGCAGCGAGTGACGATCCCCACTAGGGGTAGCGACCTGTCAGAACCGGGAGCCCGATATATTCCCCCCTCTCCCTCTCTCTCCCTCTTCAGGGCATACGCACCAGCCCCCGCTGCCTGATGACCACTCTACACGCTGCTAGCATAGACTGATCGACCTTGACCGCTGCGCTTCCGCCACCCCCCCCCATGCCTGCCCCCCTTCTATTCCCTGGTTGATTTAATTTTGAGGGAGGTACTTCCATGGTTAGTAGCCTAGTTTCAGTCGGCAGTTCGAAGCCCGACTCAGTTACACAAGCATAATACTGCACACATCTATTCCAGGGTACCACACTACCAGTGGGGATACTAACCTCCTCCATCTCGACTCACTCACCATGTGAGTGACCAGGCCTACCTTAGACCGGCATATAATGATGGGATGGTTTCCCACAATACACAGGAGACACGGTATAGATCCCTCTCTTTCTCACACTTGCTGCACTCTACAAACTGGAGTTTGTTTACTGTTGTTGAGCCATGATCGCTGATACTGAGCATTGTTTATGTTTATGCTGATCGACCTGTGATTTGTTATATGTCCCGCAAGGGATTGTGCTTGGACTTGCAAAAAAAAAACAAAAAAAACCCTAATAAAAAGATTTAAACAAAAATAAATAAATAATACAGCCGGTTCCAAATGCTTTCAATTACAGTGATGACATACTAGTTTTTGGGGCAACAAGGAAGGAACATGATAAAGCTCTTACACAAGTGTGTCTTATACTTGCTGTTCGATGTTCCACTTTAAATGCTGCAAACTGGGAGCTTCATAAAACTATAATCAAGGTCTTTGGTCATATTTTTTCTGATTGGGCAATGACTCCAATTCCAAGTAAAGTACAAGCTTTGTCATCCACTTCTCCCTCACGAGATGTAACTATGCTGCGATCCTTCCTTGGTATGGCCAGTTACTGTTCAAGGTATATATATGACTTTACCACTGTGAGTGCCCCATTGAGAGACTCAACTAAACAAAATGTTCCATTTTGATGGTCATGTGAATGTGAACAAAGCTTCAAGAAAATCAAGTATGCAATTGAGAATGCCACTAAAATTACATACTTTGTTCCAAAATTGCAGACGGAGGTTGTTGTCAATGCGAGGCCAGTGGTTTTGGGTGCCATCCTTGTCCAGCACACTGGACAACCCAATGCACCAAGACACATTGTCGCTTATTCTAGCAGGAGTTTGTCATTGATGAAACATGCCTATTCACAACCTGAAAAAGAAAGTCTCAACATGGTGTGGGCTCGTGATCATTTTCATGTGTTCCTCTATGGGAAGCATTTAACGGTTGTCACCGACCACCAAGCATTGCTCACCGTTTTCGGCAACCCTAAAGCCAAGATGCTCCCTCGCATAGAAAAGTGGGTGTTGCGACTGCAGGAGTATGATGATACGATTGTGAATCATCCCGGAAAAAAATCAAAACCCTGCTGACTACTTCTTACCTGTGCCAATACCGTGTCATGGAAACACTTCTAAAGCGGGCTGATGCTTATGTTTACTTCATTGTGAAATCCAGTACCCCTGCTGGCATATCAGTGAAACAAATCATTACTGCACGAGCGCAGACAGAGATTTGCTAATACTCAAAGACATTATTACCCATCAATTGTGGGGAAAACATACTCAACCTCTTCATGATCACATTGAATATCAGAAATTCAATAATGTGCAGCAAAACTTTCAGTTACTCCAGAAGGCATCATCTTATGAGGTCCGAGAACTGTCATACCTGAGAGTCTAAGACAACAAGTCATTGAACTTGTCTGTGAGGGACATTGTGGACTTGTTGCTACTAAACGAGCTCTACAAGTGTGGTTCCCTCGAATTGAAAAAGAGTTAAGGGTATGTCATTTGCGCAACTACTTGTCATGCAAAACAACCCTGCATTCGTTAAACATGTCTGATCTCCCAAAGCATGCACTAGAGAAGATTGCAATTGGTTTCTTTGGACCACTGACAATGGATATCATCTGCTGGTAATTGTTGATGAATATTCCCGTTACTCCCTTGTGGAAGATCTGTCGTCAACTATTCATGACAGAGTCATTGAGAGATTAGAAAGTATTTTTGCAACATGGGGTGTTCCTTTGATTTTGAAATCTAGTAATGGCCCACCTGTCGAGAGATTTATGAGCAACCTCAAGAAAACCGTTCAGCGCGCTGAGCTGGAAAAGTCTAAACTCTAATCAGATCTTCACTCAACTCTTCATGAATACCTATGGGCGAAAAATCCGCTCTGCTCGTGGAATTTGCGGATTTTTGGCAATTTCGCGATCTGCAAATCTCGTGAAATTGCCGCAAAATCCGCAAATCCGCTCGCGGCAGATTTCAGTTAAGGCAGGTGCTCGAGTTGAAGAAAGCTAACTTTGTAACCATTTTAGAATGGCGCCGGCAAGCTGCCAGAGTTGCAACTTGCAAGTAAGCAACTCTGGCAGCTTGCCGGCGCCATTCTAAAATGGTTACAAAGTTAGCTTCAACTCGGGCACCTGCCTTAACTCTGTAAGTGCTTCCTGTGGGCCAAAAATTAAACCTCAACAGGAAGCACTTACAGATATAAATAAAGCAGGTGCATGAGTTGAATCTCAAATTCAGTAACATTTTAATCAGCCCAAAACATTAGTGAGCACGGTCGAGGCAGGGCAAGTGTGCTTTAACCCCATATCTGCCGTCAAAAATTAGCTGTAATACCCGAGGGAGGTCTTTGCATCCCTGAGTTTCTCGAGCACAATCCCCGTGTAGTTCCTGTGACCAGGAGGCTGCTTTCTCCACACCTGCTGCCCTGCTCGTTCTCTGACCCTTTATACACAAGAGATATGTTGACACGCATAGAAGCCACACATTAGCGGTATCAAACGTCTTCCCGCCCTTTCCCAACTATGATGGACAGCTCACTCAAGGGACCGCGGCGCCTTTTGGCGCGGTGGCAAAGTTACAGGCACACATGGTCAGTGAAGACAAATCTTCTGGCCCTTTACGCAGCTGCAGTGTAGGAAAAGCACTATACATTTACCCAACGAAGTAGCAGTAGAAAGTACTCCAGTTGAGTAGATGGAAAATGCCAAAAAATCAGCGAGTTTGCGGGAAAATCAGCGAATTCGCAGACTTTTTTGCGATTTTACGCAAATTCGCGGACCGCAGATCTGCAAAATTCACCCATACTTATTCATGAATACAGCTCAACTCCTGTTTCTACTACAGGTGAAAAGCCCTGCTCCCTTAATGTTTGCGAGAGCCATGGGAACCGAATTGCCACAATGGACCACTGAAAGGTCCATTGACATTGATAAACTTTGCACTACTGATTCGTCTCATAAACACAATATGAAAGACCTATCTGGATAGACACCGCTGTGCTCAGAGTATTGTGTTCAAATGAAGAGACCAAGTCATTGTCAGGCAGAAACGGAAACACAAGTCTGATGCTCCTTTTGATGCTGACCCACTGAGGGCTGGGAATAGTAAAGGACACGTGGCGACTGCTTATCGTCCTGGAAAGTCCATTATGCAAGATTCTTCACATTTCAAGCACCTGCCTTGACATTCGCCAGATCCAGATGTCAGAAGTGAGACTTGTCCACCTGAGAAACCAGAGAGCCCAAAAACGGTACCAGTGTCTCTGTCGCCAGTGGCAGTCTTGGACACTTCTCCTGTATCTACGCAGGCTCACATGACAAGATCTGGGTGACTGATTTTAGCACCAAAATGACTTCTTGAAGAGTTGTGATGTATATATATATATGTACTATTTATACTTTTTATTTAACAAAGGGGGAGATGTAGTGTCTTGTGAGTTAGAGATGATGGCGCCATTTTAGTTCCTGATGGACTTCGTAGAACAGTGACGTAAGTGTTCAAGTGTGGGTGATGGAATTCATGATGTGGAATGTTCAGTTAATGGTTACACGCTGAGGAATAAGGACATGTAATTACAAGCTCTGTGTGTGGCGTGATCATTTACATGTACCCAGGCTGGGGAGGACGCTACAATGAAGTCAGAATGAAAGAGGGAGGGAGAGAGAGACACGTGGGGGTAGAGAGACAGATAGAGAGAGAGGTGGTGGAGGCCAATGGCTTAGGTTTCATTGGTGCAGCAGGAGCAGTGGCAACGGGATCCCGAGGCCAGAGGGGACCACTGAACCCTGATTATTGCTGTATTTTATAATTGAAACAGCGGCTACGGAGTACGTTTCCTTCCTTGCACTCGGGCTCATGACTCACTGGCTACGCCGCTGGGGAGGGGGAGGAGAGAAAGATGGAGACTGAGAGGGAGGAGAGAGTAACGGTGAATAAGAGGAGAGAGAGTGAAAAGGAGCGAGAGATGGAGACAGAGTGAGAGTGAGAGAAACAGGGAGCGAGGGAAGAAGAGAGATGAGACAGGAGAGCTGTGTTTGCATGAAGGAGGAATATCATGCACAACTTATTCAAAATGATCTTTCTCATGACTTGTGTATATATTAAGATGGGAGGGTGGCATTAGGTATTAGATATATCAAAGATTAATCTGAAGCACAGCTGAGGCAGCAGAGAGAGAAAATGAGAAAAGAAAGGGAGTTAGAGAGGAGAAAATGGAGACTGATAGAGCCAGAGAGAGACAAAACATTGAGGGCCTTATTTATGAAGGCCTTGCGCCGCCGGTGCGCCACTTTTATCATTGGAAAAAGTGACGCACCGGCGGCGCAAGGCCTTCATAAATAAGGCCCTGAGTTTTTAATTTTGTGATAACAGAATACTGTGGGAAGAATATCGTGATGCAGGAAATATCATTATCAGGAATATTGCAGTCCAGGGGCAGTATCTCCATAAGGGCTCTGGGGCTGTACCCCTGAAATTTCCACACCTTCCTGTACAATAATATATAGATCGATTTATCTACTATAGGCCAGTCATTGGAGTCTTCGTCCGGGCGTCAGAGCAGCCGTCTGTCATTTACATGCATAGATCCCACCCTTTCCCATTTGTCACACGTAGGGAGGATGCAAGCAGGTGTGTTTTGGTGCCTTGTTCTCAGTAATGGTAAGCAGTAGAATGCTAATCTTCCGTTACGTATATTGTGCTGAGACCCCAGGACATTCACCGGGACATTCATCCAAAAGACGAGCAGGCAAGGGTTTTTGTTCCCGAGTCAATTGCGAAGCAAGAGATATGTGCTTACAGTAGACAGTTATCTGATGTATGACGTTAAAACTGGCCATGTCTTCATGCCCTTAACAACATTAATGCCAAAAATCTGAATTGATTTCCGAACAATGAGTGTTAGAAATGTTAGGCAATTCATGTCAGCGATTTAGTTCCTCTCTTATTTCACATTTTACTTAATCTTGCCTTCCTCAAGAGTTAGCTATTTAATCATGTTGTGTTTCTGTATTTGTTTCCGTGCATACTTTGAGCCATGCCAGGTGTCTATGAGGGGCTTTGATCAAGAGTTCTGATGCTGATGCTGAAGCCAAAGCAAAGTGCCTGTTAGTGGGCTGGCCTCCCTTCAGAGCACACAGAACAAAGGACATGTATTCCAGTTGTAATTGCAATTCTGGGGAAATGTGGGTGAAGGGATGCAAAGATGCAACAAAGTTCACAGGGCAAAAGCAAAAGTTAACAAACTGCTTAAATGCGAGTGAGTGTGGTGTATATTTGGAAGTGGTGAAGTGAGAGAGACGCGAGGAAGTGCATTGGGGAAGAGTCAAAAGAAGTCACTGAATAGGAAAGAGAGGGGTTTGAAGATGTGCAGATGGAAGAGATGTGCAGAGAAAAAGGACATACATGTCTAACATAAAGCGCACATAACTGAAGGCCAAAACTCCTTCCACAGGCCTCAATACTACTGAAATTTCAGAACTGAAACATTTTGAAGGTTAATTATATATAGGGCTCCCGGTTTTCAGTTTTTACGGATTTTTACAAATAAATACAGACGGAAATCTATATTTCCTTTCTCTGTATTTATATTTAGAAACGGAAAAATACTAGAAACTGTTGCCACACTGTACTGCTCGAATCCAGCTAAGCCCCCTTCCTGCTTCTTGAAATTCCTTCCCGGGCGCGCACACAGCGGCACCCGAGTACCTCACAGGTCTTTTGAAAGACCATTTACTTGTTAACCCGGTCGTACCCAGAACCCCCCCCCCCCGTGCTGGGCCTTGGAACGTGGGTGGTCCTGACACCCCCCCCACCGGACCGTCAATCTGTACTAAACCAACTCCCCAAAGACTTGCCATGAACCCCCTCACAGAGCCCGGACCTCTGTCTTGCTGGGCACAGGGGCACCGGTCGCACCCCCCAAAACACAGAAAGTGAAGAGTTGGGAAGGGGGGGCAGAGACCGCCCACCCAGGGTCCGGACCTGGATTTTGCACTAAGAGGGGAAGGGAGGTAAGTGAGTGAAAGGCAAAGACTGACTTATTCTCTTGAGAGCACTGGATGCCCGGAAGCCACTTCATGATGGAACTGTTGAGGACACCTACTCCCTAGTCAACTGCTGTCTCTGAAGCCGGCTAGGGCTGGGGGAGAGTCATTCATGCATGACACAGCTTTGATTCGTAGATTACCATTTAATTGTTAATGTATGTTCTCGTCCATATTGTCAAAGTATTATAGAATGTACATATATATGGCACTTCTGAGTTCTGCTGGCAGAGAGGCCAACGATTGAATGGGCTCGGAGTCCGCATTGCCATAACCCAGTCAGCGGAGCGCCCACACGTTGGCAGTTTAAGTATACCCGCACTTCTGAGTGAACAAGTCTTTGGTGCTTTCAACCCTGCAGTTTCCAGTGGTCCCCTAATGGCACCTAAGCGCCTAGATGCCCGTCAGTCGGAAGGGGGCACTACACAGGAACCTCAGTCATCGGGGGGATTTAAAAAGGCAGTGCTTTCGGGTACCCCCTAAAGTCGCACACAGCAGAAGGGAAAAGCGATCCATTGTACACTACAGACTCAAGAATTTACCCGGAGGTGCAAGAAAAGAAACCTCTCCTGACAAATGTTTGCACAAGCCCCCCCACCACCCCCTGCCGAGCCCTACTTCCCTTCCATACGTCTATCTTGCTTTAATTCCTCCCGTGTTCTCTTCTTCTTCCACGTTTGCGCCTGCCCGAGGCCACGCAGTGGCCATAGAGAGGGCGGGCCACTAGTCTCGGAGGGCTGTCCCGCCCCCAGCAGGATGTTCAGCTTCTCCTCCTCACTGGTTGGAGGAGGCGGCTGGCGGTGATTCTCGTCCGGGGCGGCGGGGAGGGGCCTCCATGGGTACTTAAGTTCCAGTACCCCGTTGGAGTGCCTCTTTACCGCTCCGGACGCCGTCGCGAGCTCGTCGGGACACTCTTTTCGTCGGGATACCCTACGGTGAGCTTGGCCTTCGGGCCTTACCCCCCCTCCGCCTACTCCCTCCCTTGGGAGGCGCGAGTCATGGCCAGGCGGCCCGCTTAGCGTCGGGCCGCTGTGGAAGGGGGGGGGGTTCCGTCTTCCCGGTATTCCTTGTCCTTCCTTCTGGTTGCAGGGCGGGTGAGGAGGGCCCCACGCTTGGCTCATCTGGGGGGTCTTCTTATGCGCAGCCTGTTGCCGCCTTCCGGCCCAATGCCCGACACGGGCTTCCGTTCGGCCATTTGCCGCCTCCGGCCTGCTTGGTGAAGTCCGCATGGCCGGGGGGACGTTCTTTTCGGTCCCGATCTCCTGTGCACAGGCTGCCCCCCCCCCCCACCCTCTGGTGCCCCCTTTGTCCGACATGGGCCATGACCGCCCGTTCGTCTACCGCTTTCTCGGGCTGGGTGATAAGTTTTCCTTGAGAACCGCTGTTGAGTTCTTTTTCCTCTACGAACACCAGCCCGCCCCTGTCCTCTGGTCGCCATGGGTCCGCGCGAGCGCTAAGAGCATTGTTTACAAGTTGCTAGTGTTTGCACCAAGGGTCGTCTTTGCGGGGTATATCGTTTCGATTTCTGGTCGCTATTGATCATGTTCATGTTTACATGTCGCCTTATGAAAGTGTTAATCGGGCGGGGCGGATGGTATCGATATGTGTGGCAAAATTGTATACGGGGTCGGTGACCGGGCCATGTGGGCTTAAGGACCCTACGAATTTTAAATTCTGCGATAGCTTCTTGTGCATGGTTTCACGGCTTTTCCGATTCTGTCGGGCCTGCTAGTGTTCGTACTGTATTCTTAGGGGATGCGTGTATCGATAGGGCCCCTTGTGTCCCCCGGGGCGGTTTGGAAGTTCCTCCCCCCGAGCATTTCGACTTCGGTCAGCAAATTGAATTTTGTAAGGGGCCTAGGCCCGACTGAGTTCTCGTCATGCATGGGTAGGATGGGCTTTGCTGTCGGGAACCAGTGGAGAACGAGTCACGTACAGCCATGAATTTTAACAAACGGTGTCCCTCTGCTCGAGACTGCCTGCAGCCACTTTGAAATGACAAACACTCTAAATATCGAAATTGTTCCCTATATGACCATGCTTAGGGCCAACTGGGCCTATGTGACCGTGTTTAGGGCTAGCTGGCTGCGTTGGACCTGGTTTGTAGGATATCGCCCCCCCCCCCCTTGAGCGCCATTTTCGCAGTGTCCTGCGGGGTTGTAATGGCATTTTGTGTGCCGGCCATGCTCTGTAGCAAACCGACCCCCCTCTCTGCGGCCATCTTGTCTCACGGGATCGTGGCTTCGACTATTGCCGGACGGGGACCTTACTTACTTTTACGCGGGCCCCGCTCCCCCCCCCCCACCTTGCAGCATGGCACGGAAACAGCTTGGGCTAGAGAATTTGCTCACGAATTTATACTTTGTGCCGTGCATATATTGCTAGATGTTTTCTACTTGTTTGGGGAGAGGAGCTGGCCTCACGGCTAGGGTGCTTGACCGCGGACCTGGGGACCTGGGTTCGAGCTTCGGTAACGACGCCAACACCTCCTATTGTTCCAGGTAAATCACTATGCGTCATATACATATTTCCGCGTTAGACTGCAAGTATTACTGTTTTACAATGCTTAAAAGTCTCGATAAGCTTATTTCCTTACGTTTCAATCTGACGATGAAAAGCATCCGAGGGTGGTGCAATATCTGGCTCCTCGTGTATGTTCACACAATTTCGCCGGCTCTGTCAAAACGTCCAGGCATCCGAGGGTGGTGCAATAATTGGCTTCCTTCTGTGTAGGGCTACACGATTTTCGTCGGCGCTGTTCAAACAGCCTGGTTTCTACATCTGTTAGGCAGTTAATCCACTGTATGAGTGAAGTGAACGGACAGTGTGAATCCTTCGGTATGTTAGTCCCCAGCGAGCCCCCGATGGCCTGTGATGTTCTTCTTATTTACACGAAGTTGATTCATTGCAATGTTATGGGTACTTTAGTGTTCGCGAGGTAGCTGTCAGTGTTCGCATTTTCTGTTACAGAATGCTGACGGAGGCTGGGCCATGCAGTATATTCGAAATGTAAGACTTTTTGCCTGCCGCAATACTTGTGTGTTCTGCTGACACGTTGCATGTCCGGGGGTACACCGTTTAGGTAAACCGAGAACACATACCTTCTTATCATATGCTCAGCAGGATGCATATTTATTTCTTCTATGGTACGGTTTGCTTGCGGCGCTGCAGTGTGAGCACAATGAATAATTACATGGATAGATAAAATTCCTCACCTGCAGCCAGGTTTCTGACTCGCCAGCTATGGCCGGCCAGCAGCCAGCCTGCATGAGCTACAAACTTCGTACCTTGCGTAGTGGTCCCCCCCACCCCCCCGGCTGACCCAGCACGGGGGTGCTGCCACCCTGTGCCCTCGAGGGGAGATTGTCCTGCCTGTACCTTGGATCTGGTGATCCGGGTTCGTGTCTCGGTGAGGTCGCCGAACATCCTGTGATTATGTTTCATCCAATTTTCCGTGCCTTATAAAACGAAAGTGTCAGGATATGCAACTGGGCTAGGTAATTTACCTCGATGTCCAGGCCGTGTCTCGCTCGTGCCATTGAAAGCAGGAAAAATATTGTGTCTCGGCTTGCTGGGACCTCGTTTCCAGCGCGGGTTATACTCGATTGGTCATTAGGTTTCCATATCACGCGGGCCGTCCTGTGTGAGGGCAAGGTACTTGAGCCGATCGTCCTGGGGGTGATCGTTATTCGGAGCTCCTCCCGGGTCTCTTCCCGGGTATCGGCATATGCAGGCGCAGGCCCCCTCTTGCCTGCTGGCTGTCGCTAGGGCGACAGTATGGTTGAGGCCCCGCTTTCTCGACGGTCTCACATAATTCATTAGCGCACAAATTTCGATTTGTCTGCCCTGTTCACGAGGGTGGTCTGGTCACGGGGTTGTCGCGCAGCCCCTGTGATAAAGTTGAAAATCCATTCAGGCTCTCGTACTATACATGATAGTTGTAACGCATGTCTGGAGATACTTAAAGTGCCCTGGTTTGCAAGTGTAGAGGTGGGACACTTTCAGGCATTTCATTCCAGAGCTTAATTCGGAAAATAATTTTCCAAAATGTGTACCGGTGACCAGAGAGGCATCAGGCTCTTATCGTTGCTGTTGAAAGGTCGGGGTGACAAATCCCAAGGCTGAGAGTTCTATTAAACCTCAGGCCCCCTTAATCTACTGCAAGACACTTCCTGCCCCCCCTTTATCTCTTTTGCAGGTTCCTTGTCCATTTGGAGATCGTCATGCTAGTAAAAGCATGACACATACTAACGCCTGTTCCAAGACAATACACGCTGATTTATGTGTTGGCCATTTCTATTGTTGCGATTGCCTTAAAGAAAAAAAAAACAAAAAAACATTAACTCTTCATATACCTCAAACTTATACAGAAATTCTGGAGGAATCACGTTACTAAAGAGTAAAAAACACTTTTACAAAGCAATTGATTACTATAATCGATATGTATCAATATTGCGTAAAGTCTACTAGTTTATGTATAATTACGGTTTCCATATTGGTATGTACAACACACGCGCGAAAAAACTTAGGGACTTGGATTATGTTTACTAACATATCCGGACACGTGGTTAACATTGTTTTATTACCATAATACGTAAACATCACTGTTCAAACATGGCTGTGTTTGTTGGACTGGGGAGGGCTTGGTTATTGTTACTTGCAGTATATACGTTGAATCGTGGGCATGATACTTTTGCCGGTATATCGGTTTCCTGACTATATTTGTCATACCTTACCAGTCGGACCCCTTTAAAGGGATCCCTGATGTTAGTGCATACACTGGAGTGCCTTGCGGTCGCGCTAATGCTTGGGGCCATCTTATGCAGGGCTAATAATCACCCTAATGTCTTGGGCCATCATATGCAGGGCTAATAATCACCCTAGTTTGTACGCTGTACCATAACACAGACCCATGCACTGGTCGTCGGCCCCTTTTGGCCCATTGGGGCTAGGCCATCCACCCATACAGTGGGTCGCAATATTTCAATGCTTTTACATCCGTCTCTGACTGGAACTTCATGACAGGAGGAGTAAAAGGTGTTTTAGACATAGGGTGTCCTTACCATGACGATTTTGTGGCCACACCTGAGTGTATCCCGAACTGTTTTCCAGTTTGACAGCAGACTTATGAATGACTGCTCGGCTCGGGGGAGGCGCGTAGTTGTGCGCTCAGTGAACAAGTATGTGAATGGACGCCTGCGCTTGCGCAATTTTAAGGCCTTTGTGAGCATTTACTGGACTACATCCCATTTACTGGACTACATCCCATTTACTGGACTACATCCATCTTTATCTCAAAACATGATAGTGCAACTGGCAGAACAGATGTACGTGGACCACAACAGTGCGGAATCAGTGTGCCAAAGGTGGTAATTCTAAGTCACTTTTCATGTATTTGGCGTCTTTTGGGTCTATTCTAATACAGTAGAGCAGGCACTCCGTAGAAGCGTCTAAGTGTGCTAGGGGGAGTCCTGAGTGATGACTGTGTGAAATTTATATTGGCACCTTGATATCATACATATGGCAGTCTTGCTGCGGTGCTTATTTCTGTGTCGCTCAATTGGGTGGGGTCCTCACTTTTGGGTATTTTCTTACTGTACTGTCATGGCAGTCCGTCGGGTAGTCCGTCTAGGATGTGCCTAATTTAGCATATTTGGCTAATTATAGGTCTAGCCCTAGGCTAATAGGTTCATATTTCACCTTACGAATATTGATCTCCTGGGGCCTTTCCATGAGGCTTAGTTTGTCTTGTTTATGAACATTCTGGGGACTTGCTATGTTTTAACTCAACCATGAGGAGATGAGGTCACTTGACAATAGTCAATTTGCTCTTCCTTAATACTGCTGTTGTCTGTCGATGCATCCAAGGCTCTTGAATTTGGTAGACGGCTTATCCGCTGAGCCATCAGATCGGGAGCTCCTGCTGCCTTCCAGTAGTGGGTAGGGTTTTCAGCCTGTAGTATTCACTCATTTCTTCTAGTGGGGCAACTGAGCAACCACTGCCTGAGCCTGGACTGCCAATAATACTTAAAGGAGCGGGTCCCTAGAAGGCTCTCATTATAGGAATGCTCAAGAAGTGAAGTTCCAGCTGTTATGGAAACTCAGATTGCCTATCTGGTATACTTACCCCCCCCCCTTTTGTTCGTTTTCACTATTATGGGTGGTGGCCTTGCAGGATGGGCTCCTTTCAGGATTTGACACACAGTTTGCTTCGAGGTTAGTGTGGTTGGGCTCCCCTGGCTTGCGTTCGAACAGCTTTGTGTTGTCCCAGAGTAACCTTCAGATTCCTTGCGGATGGAGGGGCTCCCGTGGCTTGCATTGTACAACCGCGTGAAGGAACCAGAGTAACCTTTATATTTTCTTAATGCCCCTCCCAAAGTGAGAAGCCGGCCTGACGCTTGCTGTCGCCAACCTTGTCCCGAAACCCCCCCCCCCCCTTTTTGGTTCAGCTTATCTTACCCCTTCGGGGGGGTCGCAAGTCAATCTTAAGACAAGTTATACTCGTGGTAGCATAGACTTGCAGTCTACAGGCTAAACTATGGGGCATGTGACTCCGGCTGTTATCTGGCCTGCATGTATATCACATCTAAGTCCGCCTCGCAAGTTTATACCAGATATGCAGTTGCACACGGCAGTAGTCTTCTGTATTCATCGTGAGTAGTTGCATAAGCAGAAACATAGCAGTTACAGTTGAATGTTATGAACTGCGCCCCCGCAGGAGTCGACATCATTGGGTGTAGTTCTCTGATGCTTGTGTGAAGAGGGTAGTATGTCTCAAGTGACATGTGCTTGTCCCTTTGTTGATTAGGGTGGGATACTAGCAGGGGAGGCTCCCGCTTCACCTGGTCCCTTGCCTAGGGTATTACCTCATGTACCTGGGATAGTCTACACTATTGCCATAGAGGGATTTTCCCGGTGGTTATGATGATTAGGGGCAGAGTGTCATTGGTTGCGGAGGCTCCATGCAGGTCAGGTGCTTAAGGGGCACGAGGTTTCTGATCAGCTCCCCCTGGGTGTTGGTCGTAAGTCAATTTAAGACTAGCTAATTGGTTGCATGGCATATGCTGCTCCCAGACCAAAAAAAAAAACCCATAAGTGCGGGGATGCCTGCAGTAATTTCCGGGATACCTTATCACTTCCCCCAATATATAGTCTACTCTGCCTGATCCCCCCCCCCCCCCTATTCCCCTGTGCTCTTGTGGATGGCAGCACATGCGTCACATGTGAGCACCCCTCCTGGTTGATGGTGTGGAGGACGGTGTTACGCAGTAGTTGTAACTTTTTCTGGGCGTAGCCTTTTGTCAATTTCTGTGGGGTCTTTTCCTGGTGGTATGGCCTCTAGAACAGGGTTTGTTTCCCTAATCTGGGAAGGTTTAAGGTCCCGGGGGGGATCGGCAGATGAGTGGCTGAAGGGCCTTACATTCCTTCTGGCATGTGTGGTTCATGTCAGGAGCTATGGTCTCCTTGAGGTGGATAGGGTCCCCGCTCCTGTCAGTTGGTGATAGGCCCGGGGGGGGTCTGCAGATTTGTGACAAGGGGGATTGTCAGCCCTCTAGGCATGTAATGTTCATGTCAGGAGATATGGTCTCTGTGTGGTGGAAGGGTCCCCGCACCTGTCGTTTGGACCTGTTCCTTGGACTGACGAGAAGCTCCGCTGAGCTATGGTTGGAGGTCAGGGGTTATTTGTGGCGGATGGTGTTCATCCCACGCCTATGGGCGTTGCCCTGTTCCTCCTCTATCTAAAGGAAGCAATGCTAGAGGTTGCAGGTAAAGAGCAGTAGCAGTGGTGGGGGGGCCCGTGCGGCAGCGGGAACCACCGCACGGGCTGTGGCGGAGTTACTGGGCGATCCGGAAGAAGAGAGGTGCAAACGCTGGACGTCAGCGGGCACATAGGGGTGCTAGAGCATAACCTCAGAACCTAACCTGTAACCTCATGGGAGGTGCAGGAATTCGTGTTGGCGCCCCAGTAGTCCTTCGGGCGGTTGTGGGCCTGTGCAACCGGGGGTTTGCCTAGTCACGCCCCACAAGGGGCGTGTCAGTAGTTATATTCTAATTGTACAGCAGTTGGGTGGTTCGCCACTGTGCTGTTCGGCTCAACAGGCGGGCAGTTGGCGAGAATGCAGCCGGCCCGGGATCGCCCGTAATGTTTACCCACCTTCATTACATATGTTGTATGTAATAAACCTGCAGCAAATTTTTTCCCAAACTAATTCGTTGTCTGTGTATTATTTTGCACGTTTGGGGAATGTGGGGGCGGGGGATTTCCTGTGGCCCTGATGTGACTATGCGCCTGCCCGAGGCCACGCAGTGGCCATAGAGAGGGCGGGCCACTAGTCTCGGAGGGCTGTCCCGCCCCAGCAGGATGTTCAGCTTCTCCTCCTCACTGGTTGGAGGAGGCGGCTGGCGGTGATTCTCGTCCGGGGCGGCGGGGAGGGGCCTCCATGGGTACTTAAGTTCCAGTACCCCGTTGGAGTGCCTCTTTGCCGCTCCGGACGCCGTCGCGAGCTCGTCGGGACACTCTTTTCCCTCCCTTTCCTCGAACCCAGAGTGTCTGTAGGAGGGAATTGTGGAGGTTTGTTAATGTGTCTATTTATCGCTGCAGGTTGGAGTTAAGCGGAGTTACTGGGCGATCCGGAAGAAGAGAGGTGCAAACGCTGGACGTCAGCGGGCACATAGGGGTGCCAGAGCATAACCTCAGAGCCTAACCTGTAACCTCATGGGAGGTGCAGGAATTCGTGTCGCGCCCCAGTAGTCCTTCGGGCGGTTGTGGGCCTGTGCAACCGGGGGTTTGCCTAGTCACGCCCCACAAGGGGCGTGTCAGTAGTTATATTCTAATTGTACAGCAGTTGGGTGGTTCGCCACTGTGCTGTTCGGCTCAACAGGCGGGCAGTTGGCGAGAATGCAGCCGGCCCGGGATCGCCCGTAATGTTTACCCACCTTCATTACATATGTTGTATGTAATAAACCTGCAGCAAATTTTTTCCCAAACTAATTTGTTGTCTGTGTATTATTTTGCACGTTTGGGGAATGTGGGTGCGGGGGATTTCCTGTGGCCCTGATGTGACTATGTTTCTTTCTCTTTAATTTGTTCCCTCCTCCCCCTGTTCCATTTCCTTCATTGCCCTCCTTCTTTCTCGCTCACTCTTGAATTGAATCCCCCGGGAACCCTGGAGTGGCTTCCCCGTCAATGAAACCAAACGGGGCATGAATTTATGGCCGAGCTGCGTAAACATGACGGGGGGGCCGGGCTGAGCCGGCCACGCCCGGGGGTCCACGGGGCAAACGGGGGCCGCAGAGAGGGCGGGGCGGGGGGCATGTCTAAATCACCCCTCAGCACGAGGGGCGGTCTCTTCTCTCGGGGTAGGAGTATCGCATAGGGGGAGGGGGGTGCGTCTCTGCAGCACGTATAGACGGTCTCATGCGTTCCGGCAGTACCCCTGACTCTCCAACGCCGGAGGGTGCCTCTGCTGCACACTGGGGAGGTCTCATAGGTTCTAGCACCATCTGACACTCTCTCCTTCTGAAGGAGTCTTTCTCCTGCACACTGAGGTGGGTCTCATAGAGTCCACCAGTTCTTTTGACACTCTCCTATGGGGAAGATGTCTCTGCTGCACCCAGAGTGAGCACCGCAGACTCAAGTCGTACCTCTGACACTCTGCTATGGAGGGGGTGTCTCTGCTGGCCATCTAGTGTGTCTCTTGGGCTCCAGCGATACCGCTGACACCCCCCACCTCGCTGAAGGGCGGCCTCTTGAATAATGAGGGGGCTCTTGGACTCCAGCAGAACCTCGGACAGTCTCCCGCTGCTGTGTGGGTAGTCTTTGCGGCACTGGGAGCCGGTCAGTACCAAGCTGGCCCATGCTATAAAATGTGCTTTTAGGCTAGCACATGGTCAAGAATGATCAGGTCATCTTCTGAGCAGCAGCAGTGTCTGCCTGCCCTCAGTTACTGAAATGCAGTCACCAGTGTATCTCCGGGTGGTTCCCTTCCATTTCTGGTGTTTTGTAGCAGTTTTAAGCTCTTCTTAGAGTTTCTCGTTGCTCAAATGGGTGTGATTTCTGATATTTATATGTTCTTCTAATCTTCATTGCTTGATTTTGCTTGTGAGAATGTGTCACTCATAGTCATTAAAATGTCACTCATAATTACACTGAAATTATGAAAATGTCACACATAGCAATGTGAAACCTTGGCAGCTATGAGCACAGAATGAGCCGAAGCTCCCCTCCCGAGGTATTGAAAACAGCTTTTGGCAGCAGAGAGCTCCCAAGCTACATGCCACGTCCTTAATTGTTACGTATATATATACTAGCAGCCCGTCCCGACGTTGTCCGGGGGCAATGAGGCTTCCAGGTAGCAGGAACTCCCTTACCTCGCGTCATCCTACTGTGTGCTTGTCGGCTCATATAAGGCACGAACGGAAGGCCAACTATTGGTTCCTCACTCTCTCTTGACACCACGTTAGGAGTTACCAATCCCCAATGAGGCTGCATCCTCCACTCTGGCCTGCAGCAGACGGCGACTTGGGGTATTAATAAACGTGCACCACACACAACAAACTGCCCTCGAATATGTGTACTCAGTTATTTATGGTCTCTGCTGTCAGGACAACACACAATCTCAAGAGTAATCAGCGCCTGGGTCGCACAGCACAACTCTAAACGTCACTGCATTCAATCCCCAATGAGGCTGCATCCTCCACTCTGGCCTGCAGCAGACGGCGACTTGGAGTATTAATAAACGTGCACCACACACGACAAACTGCCCTCGAATATGTGTACTCAGTTATTTATGGTCTCTGCTGTCCGGTTTGTGTAGCTCGGTCAAAATAGCCTTTTTACACGAGGGGCGTCGCTTACCTCGCGTCTTCCTTGGGGGCCGTCTCAGCCCCACGGCCCCACTGTCACCGCCGCTCTCTTCCGCGCTCCTCCCACTGAACGCCGCGTTACTTTTCCTCCCCGAATTTTTTTTTAGCCCCCCCGAAATTTGGCTCTAGTTGCGCCTCTGGATGGCAGCCTTTGAACCATCGACAGAAAGCAATGTGCACAGCATAACTGTCCCAAACAATGAAAAATACCACAAACTGTAAATTATTACGCAGACGGAGCCCATGTTTTCACCTGGCGCACGTGAGTATTTCGGTCATTTCGTTAAAAGTTGTATTATGGGGGTTGTAGTTCCTGTTCCCGTTTTACATTAGGACATGCAAAACCACAACTATAAGAAAGCCAGGAAACAAACAGAAATGGTAATCTATTCACACCTGCCATGATACGGTACTGACACAACCAACAGAGCGGCATTTACGGACGCACGAGGTCACCGCTACTCCAGAGACAAGCAGGCGTATGGTTTTGATGCAGTGGCGTCACAAAAGTGACTCAGTGAAATCTTGTAAATTTCACTGCGTCACTTTTATGAGGCTTTCCTACGTTGGAACGTCCACCTTGCATACATTATACCTGACGCAGGTATAATGTGGTGCAGGGCTTTACAACGTGATGCATCTCACTAGTTGCGACACGTTGTAAATATGTTGCATAGTGGTGCATTGTTTACAACGCCTCTACGTCACAGAGGTGATGCACAGTGTCGTAAAGATGTTGCAAGGGGCTTGTAAATCTGCCCCTATATATATTTATTACTTGGGTTTTACATTTTATTATGGTTGTTTTAATGTATTGTATGTTAATTGCTCCTGCACTTTTACGGTCTATTTGACCGAAATAAAGTATTCGAAGAAGCAGCATTGTGATTGGTTAGGACGCCACCCAGCCAGGGGCTAATGGCCCGGCCATGTTCTCCATGTAGGCTGCATTGCAGCCTACATGGAGAAGGGCAGAGTGCGCATGATTGGTTTAGTCGGTCCCAGAGGGCCGACCAAACCAGTCATGCGCACACAGTAGTAGGCACACAACCCCTCCCCTGCCCAGCCCAGCTCGCAGAGCAGTCCCACCACCCACTCGCCCGCAACCAAACCCTTCTGCTTTCTCGCAGTGCGAGAAGCACAAACATAACATGGTAGTTATTACCATTTTATGTTTCTGCTTCTCACACTGCAAGAAAAACATTGGGGCGACGCTCCTGCGCCCTAGTGGAGGAGCCACCCCTGTTGCCAATGCTTGTTTAGGAATGTTTGTAATATTGCTGTTAAATATATTATTGTAAAAAATATTCTTGTTAGTATTATATTTTTATCAATATTTGTGTTTATTTTAAGTCTATTTTAAATTTGTTTTTTATGTGCTTGAATGTAAAATACACTGCTGTTTTTAAATATGTTTACATTTTATATTAATGAAGACTTTTTTTTTTAAATCAACAATAAATTAATTATGTAAGGTAAGGTAATTTTTTTTAGTAGCAGGATGTTGGGGGAAAGGGTGGTGGGGGAATATAAATATATAACGTTTTTTTTACATGTATTGTTTTATCAGTTTGAAATGATTTACATTTTTCAAATGATCATTTTTTTTAATTGGAAAGATATTTGAGATAGTCTTTAAGTATGTTAAATATATTAAATATTTATTCGTTTTTAATTCTCATTTCATTTTATTTGATCTATTTTATTGTATGTTGAGTTGTTGCAGATTTTAATATTTATTATAATGATTATGTATTATGTACATGTTTTTTATTTAGAGTGGGCAACATAAATATGACCCCTTTAGTTTTTAACACCTTTCCCAAGATGGTTTAGTTTGGAGTAGGTTTAGTAAATCTACTCCTTGTAGTACCCAGCACCTTACCCAGTATATTTTAGTTTGGAGTGCAAATAGTAAATCTGACCTCTATATTGTCCAACACCTTCCCCAAAATAGTTCAGGAAGGAGTGAAAATAGTAAATCTCATTCTCTTAGTATCAAACACCTTTCTCCAAGATAGTTTGATTTGGAGTGAGAATAGTAAATCTGATCACTTTAGAGTCAAACACATTCCACCAAGATAATTTAATTTGAATGAGAATAGGACATCTGACTTCTTTAGTGTCCAACACCTTCCCCAATATGCTTTAAGATGGAGTGGGAATAGCAAATATGGCCCTTTTAGTGTCCAATATATTCAAAGATTGTTTAGTTTAGAATGGGAATAGTACTGTAGTGTGTAACACTTTCCTCAAAATGGTTTACTTTGGAGTGGGAAACATACAATGTAACCACTTCCCTTACTGGCCCATACATTCTGAAGATGGTTTAAGTTGCATTTGGAGCAGTGTATTATATTTATTTAGTGGGAAGTATCTTAAGTAAAGTATACTCTATTGCAGGGTTTTAAGTGTATTAAAATTACTTTGCATTTTGGTTTGTGTGATATTCAGGTTATATGAGTATGTGTGTTACATAACTGTAGTGTATTACTCCTGTAGTAGTTGTAGTTGATTGATTATAGTGCAGCTTTTTTTTGTAGATACAAAAATACAAGTTTTTAATACATTTCAATAAATATGTTAATATTTTTGCATATACCTTTTCATGATTTACACATACATTTTGTATGGCCTAATCTATAGCAATATGGTACAACATTTTTGTTGTGTATGCATGAATACAATTGTTACACAAATTATAAATATTTTGTTCGTATCATTTTCATTTATACATTTTTATGTTATATACACTTCTTTTATTTTTTACGTTACACATTTTTTTCTTCACATATGTATTTTTCTGAAGAACATTGTATGTAAATAGGTTTTTAATATTTACATGTATTTTTATATATTTTCATTTGTACTAGTGTTTTATAATACATGGGATTCTGCTGTCCATGTATAAGCAGCAACACCTAATTTCTTTATAATCAGTAGCTTGTAACACACCTAGTCGCTGATTATAAAGAAACTACGCCAGAACTCAACTATTATAACTTATTACAGTCAAGTTCTGACCTCACAATGCCTGTTGCCAGAGCCAGCAATCAAGGTGAAAGGCAGGTTTAGTCACAGAACATAATTGAAGCAGCTGTTTAAAGCAACTAACATGGAATGTTGCTTTTCTTTCTTCTGCTCTATTTTTTAGCTTACAATGACAAGCAGAGTGAACATGTTTTTTGCACTCCTTAGATATTTGGAGAAAAGCTAGAATCTTTCTGCATGTTTTTACGAGCTAGGTCAGCTTTTATTTTTATTTTTTAAAACTGACTTCTATTGCACCGTCTAATAACTGTTTGCAACAATAACTAACAGGTTTTAGATGTGCTAAATTTTGCACTAGAGATTTTATTTTTATTCTTCATGTTTGCAAACATGCTTACTCTTATGAAAGTACTACACACCAAGATTTTAAGTGGTTTCTGAGAAAGGTGATGTGTGACCATGAATTATATTCGGATAAAGTACCCCTTGGTGTACATGATAAGGATATTGCAAGTCACCTGGGAGTTCCATAACCTCATAAACTTACTCCGTCTTCGGCCTCGTTCCTCTATATGGTTATAGAACTCCTCAGTGACTTGCAATAATGTATGGCAGAAAGTACTTTATCCCTTATATAATGTGCGGGGGTGCCGCTCGTAGTCAGAACTCTCTGCCACTTCACCTTTGCCTTCATTTCTGGGAGAATCAATCGTCGGAAGAACGGAGGACAACGCTGAATTGGGGAACTGTGTGTAGCGCGGGACTGCAAGGACCAGGCTGCTTCGCAGCACACGGACCTGCCACACCTGTGTCCTCTTCCCGCCCCCCTCCCTGTGTCTAAATATGACTCGCGGCCCCCGCTCCGCGGGAGCCGCTCGTAGTCAGAACTCTCTGCCACTTCACCTTTGCCTTCATTTCTGGGAGAATCAATCGTCGGAAGAACAGAGGACAACGCTGAATTGGGGAACTGTGTGTAGCACGGGACTGCGAGGACCAGGCTGCTTCGTGGCACACGGACCTGCCGCACCTGTGTCCTCTTCCCGATCCCCTCCCTGTGGCTAAATACGACTCGCGGCCCCCGCTCCACGGGCGCCGCTCGTAGTCAGAACTCTCTGCCACTTCACCTTTGCCTTCATTTCTGGGAGAATCAATCGTCGGAAGAACGGAGGACAACGCTGAATTGGGGAACTGTGTGTAGCGCGGGACTGAGAGGACCAGTCTGCTTCGCGGCACACGGACCTGCCGCACCTGTGTCCTCTTCCCGCCCCCTTTTCCTCATCTCTATATCTGGCACTCCCATCACCGCGAACGCGGGACGCGCGCGGGTGGGCGCCGGGCGAAGCCCGGGCCAAGGGCGGGCCCATTTCAGCCCGTTCCAGACCGAGTAAGACCGGACCGGGCCATCTCTCTTGGTCTGCGGCTGTATGCCCCTATATATTGTCTAACACTCCGCGATTCCTAGGCTGGCGATCAACCGGGACTAGAGGACTATGGCAACAAGGGAAACCAGAAGTAAAGCTACGGCATCTTCAACCATGGTGACAGGAACTTTGGACAATTTCCTCGTCAGAGCAAATTCTGTGATGACTAATGAATTAACGGTACTAGAAAGAAGGTTGTCGGAGGGGATTGAAAGTCCCAGAGGATCCTCTATGGGTCTAATAGCGAATGCCAAAACACCTGATAAGGGCGAGGACTCCCATATTGCCCTTTTGGACAGTATTGATCAAACAATATCATCTGTCTTACAAGATCTAAGGATTAGCCTATCACTCCCCTGTAACTCTATATTGCTCAATCCGGACATTGTTTCAGTCCCACTGCCTTGTAATACTGTAATGTCTGGAGGGGAACATGTTTCAAACCCCAACCAGCTACGAGGTGTGAGGGAGGGGGCGGTTCCGAAGAGGAAGCGAGGGGCACACAAAAAGGGGGGCAAAAAGCCTAAATTAGATCTCTGCCCGACCGTGATTGAGACTACAGGACCCATAGTAGTTCGGGCTCTGTCTCCATTAGTTAATGACATACCTAGCTCACCCATACAAACACTGACGACAGTACAGCCTGCTGCCTTTAGGTTTGGGGAGGGGCTCTTTGGGGGGGAGGACAACCTCATTTGCACTCTCAGTGACACTATGAAATCCCTGCTGGGACCTGTGGAGGCTAAGCTCGATGGTATCGAGAATAGGTTACAAGTATTAGAGTTGGCTACTGGGAGCATTGGAGATCTGGTGAAAAGCTTAGGGTCTACCCAAATAATTGCAAGGGCTAACAGAAGTGCTCCTTTATACTCGAGTCTTCCCAGTTCAACAATACCCTGCCCACCTAATCCCCCTCCTGTCCCTTTATCCAACCCCCCCACCGTAGATACTTCTCGTCCCCCCAAGCCCCCCTCTGTAACTAATGCCCACTTACCCACTCCCTCTCCTATTGTAAGTACTACGGCGCAAGCTATTGCTACTGGCCCAGCACAGAGACCTGCATTGGGTGTTCCGGAGATCGCTAGCAGGATGATTGGGAAAAGGTCGGCCCCGGGTGATCGACCTATTTATAACATAAGTAGACCTAACCCCAAAAATGCAGTCAATTTACCACCTGAGGCTGCCCCACACGTAGTGGTTTTAACAGGGGTTCCTGAACTTAGAGATCCGGCACTGGAAAATTTTTCTTCCCTGAAAAACAAAGTGCTAAATTGGTTGAATATCCACAGACCTCTACCCTCTAACATTAAAGCCGAAATGATGATGGTTCGAAGAGTTCCGTGGGTGGGATTTACACCAAAGAAAATTAAGGGGGATTGCATCCTGGTAAATTTTAGGAACCCAGCGACTGTCTCACACATTTGTAATTGGATTGGTAGTATGGGGGACACTATAATTCATCCACTCCCCCTGTCTTTTTTCTATCCACCTTTAAATCCTTCATGGGATCTAGGGTTTGATGATGGGTGGACATGGGTGGGTCCAAAAAGCCAACTCAGAGGGTCCAGGCACAATCCCTATGATATTTCAAGACCCACTGATTACTCCCACATCAATAGGTATAGCTCTCTCGAACAAGTACACTGACTTCAGGGGGAAGCAGTCTCACGGGGTAGCCTTGAGGGATCAGCCTCAACAACCCGGAATAACATTGGGGAAACAGCAATCGAGAGTATAGTCCAGCTGGGGACAAGGGCAGCCGTCACCGGCAAACGGGAAACATTGCAAGTTTCTACGACTGAAGACCCAATAACTTCTAGAACTAAAGAACCCCCCCCCCCCCGCAAGCCCAACCATGCTCCCCTGGTATGAGTGCAATAAAAATACTCTCCTGGAATGTCGCAGGGCTTAGTAATAAGCTGGCCTGCCTGGATTGGGGCGCATTTATAGATACGGTCCAAATTTGTTTGTTCCAGGAAACGTGGGCACGGGACGAACAATTTCGAGCAGGGTATGCTTCATATTCAGTCCCTGCTAGGTGGGCCGGAAAGGGCAGACCGTCGGGTGGGTTAACGATATGGATAAGATCTGACTTGGGTTGTACGGCCAGGGTTATGAACACGGCATCACAGGATGTCCAATGTGTGATTCTGGAGTGGCGGGATAGGGTGAGACTCGCACTGGTCAACATTTACTCCAGACCGGTGAGCGTTACCTCTGAATCCAGAGCCATTGAGGAGCTTGCCTCTTTTTTAGGGGAGATCCCTGAGGGAGTGATATTAGTGATAGGGTGAGATTTAAATTCCAACTTCGAGCCACTTGTGGGCCTGATTGATGGGGTTAATCAAGAAGAGGATGATGTATGGAAAATCCCGCAACCCGCAGGGCAGCCGGTAAGATCGTGGGCGCCCCTGGCATTGCAAATAACCACCCTGACGCTGAATTACTCAATCAGGGCTTGCAATGGCAGGGTGAAATCGGATATTCCTCCAGCAAATACTTTTAACAAATTGGGGAGGGAGGCACGCCTCGATTATATTTTTGTTGAATGTTGCGCCTGGTCTAGGGTCATAGATTTCAAAGTAGTTCATAGGGCAGAGAGCGATCACAATGCACTGATACTCGACTTTGCCCTTCCCACTGTGTTGATGTGTAGCTCTATAACTGAGGCTGGCCCGGCTAGTAGGGCCCTACTTTCAACGAACAGACGCAGGGTTAGATGGGATAAGCTGATTACTCATCCAGAACAAGTGGCGGAGCTATGCGCTCGGCTTGTACCAGCACTTGTAGCTGCTGTCGCCTTAAAGGAACAGCACCCTCTGCATGGAATCCCTCCAGGGTTGGCGGAAGGTAATAGGGAATTATTTGCTAACCTGGCTGAAATCCTAAATCCCCCTGATCGCGCAGGCCCCAGGGCAGCTAGAAAGCCCAGCTGGTACAACAAGGCCTGCAGATTGGCTAAAAGAGAACTCCTTGAGGAATTGAAGCAAAACAACGTTAGGGCACGTATAAAGCTTAAGAGGACAACTTATCGGCAATTAATTCATCATGCCAAGATCGAGTGGGGCAATGAAAATTGGGCAAACCTAACATCTGCCCTACTAGTGAAGGATGCTCGCAAGTTCTGGTTAATTGTAAGTACAGGCTCAGCTGAACCAGAGCTCGCAGTTGCACCCAACATTGCTCCAGTGGTGTGGGAGGAGCACTTCCATACCCTGTACCAGGGTGATGACCAAATTGGGATTTTGCCCTTACATGCCTTAGATCCCACCTCTGTCCCTGAGAAATCAGAGTATGAGATCACTGTAGGTGAGGTTATGACTGCCATTGATAGAATCCCAGCTGGTAAAGCCCCGGGATTGGATAAGGTTCCTGGTGATCTTTTTAAACACAAACCTGCGATATGGGCACCCTACTTAACGCTGATTTTTAATGCTATTTTGGGGGGTATGGCGATCCCGGGTACTTGGCTGGGAGCAGAGATAGTCCCTATTTATAAGAAGGGGTCGCCTCTGCTCCCAGCCATCTACCGGCCGATCAGCCTAATTGATGTTTCGCAGTAGCTTTTTGCGAGGCTGATCTTAGATCGCCTTGAGGGCTGGATTGAGGAGTCGGAAATCTTAAGCCCTTATCAGGCTGGTTTCAGAAAGAACGTTTCGACAACGGACCAGGTTTTTAGATTAAATTTGCTCTTCTGGAAAACCGTTAAAATAAAAGGTGGATCACTATACACTGTTTTCGTGGACCTTCGTGCGGCCTTTGATTTGGTCCCACGAAGGAAATTGTGGAGTGTGCTAGCAGATTTAGGTATTCCTACCCCTCTTTTGCACAATTTGATTCAACTCCATACTAATAATTTTGCGCAGGTCAGGTGTGGGAGAGAAGGAAAGTTGTCATCTAGCTTCCCCGTTGGCAGGGGGGTGAGGCAGGGTTGCGTTTTGGCGCCTACCCTGTTCTGCCTCTATGTCAACGGGGTAATTGCCCACCTGAATGCGGTCCCTAACAGGGATGCTCCAAGGCTCGCTGGGGCTGGGGTATCCGCGATCATGTTCGCGAACGATACCCTACTGCTTTCTAAGACCCCTATGGGAATCCAGCGGGTCTTGGACGCCTTTGTTACCTTCTGTGGTGAACAGGGGATCGAAATCAACACTTCCAAAACGAAACTTATGATTTTTAGTCCACCAAAAACAACAGGATCAAGTCCTACGATTGGAGGTGTTAGTCTAGAAAAAGTGCAGACGTTTGAATACTTGGGTCTCACCCTTAACGAGAATATGACCTGGACCCAACATCAAACAAAATCCCAGTTAAAACTCACTCAGAAGGCAGGGGGCATTATTAAACTTTTAAGTAAAGCTACAGTTAAGCCAATCAGACCACCATTAGAAATGTATAAATTACAGGCACGAGGGGCGGTAATTTATGGTGGCGAACTGTGGGGCTATAATTGTGCCCCCGCGATGGTCACCATAGAAAATAAGTTTCTAAGGCAGTTGGTATCACTGCCACCAAGCACGCCATTGCTGCCCCTAAGGCTCGATTTGGGCCTTAGACCCCTTAATGAGGAATTGGCCCTTAAACCCCTGACTTTCTGGAGGAGACTCTGGGTAACTCCAGAGCTTAAAAACTACAGGGAAGAGCTGATGGAGGTCCTAAAATTGCCTAATGCGTGGAATCTTTCATGGTTAAAATACATAAGACAGGAATTTGAAAGATTGAGCCTCCCTCTTATGTGGAGTAACCCGGAGCAAGCATGCTTGAGTATATCACGCAAGAAGTTGGCTAATTTGTATTACGAAAAAAATCTAGCTGCCCGCCTATCTAATGCCCAATTAGGAACTTTGTCTAACACATTCATAAATACGAAAGACTATTATAAATTCAAAACTGTTCTGAATTATATCAGTCCCCTTGGCTATAGGAAGCTCTTTCTCCAATGGAGATATGGTTCATTACCAATCAGAGCGCTTACAAGTAAATGGTCCCTAATAACCCCTAAAAACTGTCCAGGCTGCTCAGAAGAAACAGAAAATAAATTGCATGTTATCTTCTTCTGCCCTGGATACCAGACCCCAAGGAAAAAGTGGATAGTTCCAGTTTGTAAGAATTTGGGGATTAGACAATGCTCTGATGCTTTTCGGATATTAAAAACTGATCTCTCCCCGTCAATCGTCTTTGCTGTAACAAAATTCTTAGCAGCAATGTGGATTACGAGACGTAATTATCTGAATGTCTAGTATAGTGGGAGAGGGCATATCTATGTATCCAGTTTCTAGAGAAGTTTACATTAATGCCTGGGCTCTTTTGATGATCATGTTTTTAATTGTTCCCCTGGATTTTTAATACTGTACAGCGATGTTACTTTTTAACGTAGATGCATTAATTGATCTTTTTTATTTAGTGAATCGAATTGAAGTTTGTTAAAATATACATTGTGAATGAAATGTGATTCTTTTATGACATTATTGTCGAAATAAAGATGATAAAAGTAAAACAATAAAATTAAAATAAAATAATGTACATTTTTATAGTACTGGTTTGTGACATGCTTTTATATTTTTATAAGTATAATATAATACAATTTTTATAAACATATATATTACCTACAGTGGTTGCCAATAGGTAGTTATAGTTAGGACCATGTTTTTATAGGAAAACAATTTTTGACTTGTCTATATCTTTGGCACCATTTGATGAATCGTCACACAATTTTCACAAACTAGTGTCAGGTTAGGTCTTGTTGTGCATGGAAGGTTTTGGGGCGATCCATCATTGCTGGCAGCCATCTACAGTCAAGTCCCACATAAAATGTTTATAAAAAAAAAGAAAAGGGGTCAGGGAAGGATTACCCTGACCCCCTAGCTCTGGTCCTGTGGCCCCATTGGCCATGGGCCAGAGTCATAAAGCATTTTTATTTATTACCAGCAAAAAACGCGGTGGATCTGGTGAAAATCAAAAAAAGAAAAAAATAAGGGTAGGCTCCCATGCTTGTTTTGGAAACCTGTCACGGAGCCTCTGCCCGGACAACAGGTTCATTGCGGGCCCAGCAACATCGCGCAAGTGCACATGGTCCTGGCCCCCGGCTGAGCTCCATGCTGATTTTTTTTTTTTTTGCAGAGTTTTATATAGCGCGAACTAGAACCGAACCAAATCAGTTATCAGAGCGCTTTACATAGCACCAGTTACGTTACATGAGGACACACTTTCATTTTAGGCACGGGGAGATTAAGTGATCGCTAAAATCAGGTGTACAACGCGAGAGGAAACACCTCTTGCACATATAAGCACCGTAGCGTGTGCTTTACACACAGGGCACTGACAAACTCATACAAACCCCTGTAACACCCGACACATATAAGGTCCTGACGAAAGCCAGTAGAAGAAAAGGCCTGGCTGAAACTAGTTGACCGCACAGGATATCGGAGGCCATAAGCCTACCGTGCACGTCCGTAAGCCTTTGTTTTTATTGACTGCCTGTGGCCCACCATTAAAACAGTCTTTGGGACACCCAGGACAGTATTTTAAACCTCACTCAGAGCACACTCACAGCACCCTCACGAACCAAAAAACCCCCTCCGCAGTAATCTGGCGTCGAAGCACACCTGAGGTACACTCGGTACCTCGGGTGGGGCCCGATGTTGAAGCATGCCACCAACTAGGTTGGTGGGTGAGGGCCTTCATAAAACCTAATGGTTTTCTTCCACCCGCAGACATACAAACAATTTAAACCAGAGCTAGTTCTCATTGATTGCTAACAAAAACAAGCAGCAACAGGCAAAAAAAAAGGTCAGAAATGAGCAGAAAGAGGCAGAGTAAAGGTCAGAAACCAACAGGAAGAGGCAGAATAAAGGTCAGCAACGAGCAGATAGTGGCAGAATAATGGTCAGAAACCAACAGAAAAGGGCAGAATAAAGATTAGAAATGATCAGGAAGAGGCTAAATAAAGGTCAGAAACGAGCAGCTAGAGGCAGAATAAAGGTCAGAAACCAACAGAAAGAGGCTAGATTGAGGTCTGAAAATAACAGAAAGAATAAGGATAAAGGTCAGAAATGTGCAGTAAGAGGCAAAATAATGGTCAGAATTATCAGGACATAGAACAAATTGGTCAAACATAAGGTTAACATTTCATAAAGAATCATGAGGGGCTAAGAATTATTTGTTCCTCCACTGAAATGTCCATTGTAGTCGGAACTGCCAAATATTTGGGGTGGGCATGGTCCTTAAGGAGGAGGGCTCTAGCTACCAATGTGTTCTGAATTTTACATTATCCCAATTTCCTATGTATGATTTCTACTTGCAGATAGCAACTGGGAGATATATATGAATTTTAACTTCAAAATGCGGTTAACATGTATGGTATGAGTTTTATTGTGTAAACTCGGGAATGGTCCGTAACGCGGAGGTTTCTACATTGTAACATGCATTTAGTTTCCGCACATTATGAAAAAGCTTATTTTAATCCCAATTGATAAATAATTTTTATGTTTGTGTATTATGTATTTTTAACTATAAACTAATTGTTATAGATTGTTTGATGTTTTTAAGAAATGTATGCAATTTATATGTGTGTGCTTTTATGAGTGTATAACTCGAATAAAGCTTTTTCAATTCAATTCAATAAAGAATCATATCTAGCCCTGGGAGGGCGTCTAAGCCTTATTCCTTTCATTACTCTGTGGATTAAAGGGTCACTACCAACTGAGTATCTGTTCTTTAGAGAGTGTCCTGCTGAGATGTCTGATCTGTGACAGTTGACTGTTCTATAACATAAGCCTGATCTAAATAAACCTGTAAGGTAGTTTGCTTTCTCTACTACAGGAGCATCCATGGGATCCAAATCGTTTTCCAGGCACCAACTACACCACTTCCTCCATGCACCTGTGTATCTCTCCCTTGTTCCTGGTGCCCACTACTCGTCCAGTAGGCTTGAGTATCTGCTAGATCTCCTGAAATACTCCAAAAAAGAAGGTTAATGTTTCCTTCTAGCAGAAGAGGATGCTTTTCCCCTTCCTGTCCTAATAGAAGGACTAAGCTCCCTTGGATCAAACGTGGAATGTTCAGTGCCAGCTCCATGACTCCCGGAAACCATACTTGGGTATTCTAAAATGAAGTAATTAAGACAATGCTAAATCGCTCTGTGCATACCTTCATTAATAATCTATGAATTTGTGCAAATGGGGGGAAGGTATAACAATGCTCTTTGTTCCAGGTTTGAAGCAAAGCATCCCCTGACAAAGCCTTGGGGTCTGGTCTCCAACTGTAATAGCGCTTTACCTGAAAAGTCAACCTGCTGCAAACAGATCCACCTTAAACGAACCCCACTGATTCTGAATCCTGGCGGAAAAACAATGGGTTCCGATACAAGTCTCTTGAATCCCTTAAAAACATTGAGTTCCAATGGGCTCTTTTGTTCTGATGGCCAGGAATAAACTCTGCCTTCAACACAATTTTCTGACTCCAACCGCAATACCAAATCTTCTTGGCCAGGTCTGCAAGTATCTATCAAGCGATTGATATAAGAGACAGCTGTAAAATTGTCTAGTCTGATCAGGATGACGTTTCCTAGAGTGGATTTCAACCCATCATCATTTCTAAACAATTTATGTAAAGTAAGAGTTCCTCCTGAGACCACTTCTCCCTGTTTCTACTTGGCCGAGCTTCGCACCCCAACCCAGGTTTCTTGCTTCTGGCTCCACTGTATAATCCAGGGTATTCCCAAATATTGCCTTGCAGTTCCAATTGTCTAAGTTGTTCCACAACCACAGGAAGTGTTATTGAGCCTCCAAAGGAATCATGTTTGTGTACCACAGACCTTTCCTCAACCCCAACGAATTCAATCTCTGTAAAGCCCTGTAATTTAATGGGCCTGTGGAAAGTGCTTGAATGGAAGAGGACAGAAGACCAACCACTCTTGCTAGGTCTCCCAAAGTCACCACTTCTTTTGACAAAACATAAGCTGCTTTCCTCTTTATTTTGGACAGTTTCTTTAGTGGTAATTGTAGCTGAGCAGTGATGGTATCTACCTGAATCCATAGGAATTCTAAATTTTGAGTAGGGGCCATCACAGATTTCTCAACATTGACAATAAATCCTAAGCCCTCTAAGAGATCCACTGTCCATATTATATGCTTTAGCAATTCCTCCTGGTTTTGTGACATCAGTAACTTATCGTCTATATATATCACTAACCGTACACCCCTTCTTCTCAGAAAGGCAGCCGCTGGTCTTAGAGCCTTGCTGAAGCACAAAGGGGGCTAAAGAGAGGCCAGAGGGAAGACAACACAACTGGTAAACCATCCCTTTCCAAGTGAACCGTAGATATTTTTGATAATGTTGTTCCATAGGGATTGTGAAATAAGCATCTTTGAGATCTAATTTCACAAGCCAGTCCTTTCTTTGTAGAATGTCCCTTAGAAGAAGGAAACCGTCCATCTTCGAATTCATGTAAACTAGAAACATATTCAGTTCTCTCAAAAGGGGCTTGCGAATCCAGAACTTTATAAAGTTCACTACATGGTCCTGGGGCCAACAATCAAAAATGGCTGAACTGTAGAGGAGCAGCCAATAAAAGAGGATGATGACAAGTTACCATGATGTTATATGTTAGTTTAAAGTTCTTAATGGAATGTTTTATTCATGATGTAATGCTTGTTCTGTTACGGGCTGCATGTGGGGCAGCAATAAAAGGTTATTTCATAAATGTAGTTTCCGGTCTTCTACTGAAATTACAAAAACCTTAGAAATTCACAGAAAACACCTAAGGTTAAAGGGACATTATAATTAGGCTCAGATTTCACTAATACAAAACTAATGAAATTACCTGGGTTAACTATAATGTATGCCCCAGCAGTGCACTGCTTATAACCTCACATATTACATCACTCATGAAATGGCCAGTGACATCACTCATGACATCATTGATGACATTTCAAATGACATCACTGATGATATCATCCACAAACCCACTCACACCCCATAAAACCTCTCATACACCTTTTCACACACCCACTCAGATACCCATTCACAGACCCATACAACTACTGACAAGCACCTCACTCACGCATACAGCCACTAACAAAACCATGCACTCACCCATACAGCCACTCACAAAGTCATATAGCTACTCACATACCCACAAAACCACTCCCACTTACAGACCCATACAGCCACTCACTTACATACCCATAAAATCACTCACATAACCATTAACACACCCACCCAGCCACTCACACAACTCCTCACTCACCCATAGAGGTATCAACCCATCCAATCACTCATCCACAAAACCACTTACATACCCATTCACACAACAATATAATCACTCACACTCCCTTTCACTCACTTATACAGTCACTCACACAAATAATTACTGTGCAAAACAGCCACTCACACTCCCACTCACTTACCTATACACCAATCAAAAGTGACTCACTTAGTCATACATCTATTTACACACCAAGTTACTCACCAATAGAGCGATTCACACAGCCACTCAGTCACCCATACAATCATTCACACCCACATTCATCCACCCATAGAGCTACTCACACAGCCACCACAGTCACCAATATAGCCACTCTCACACACACACTCACCCACCCATACAGCCACTCACACAGTCAGTCACTCCCCATACAGATATTCACTTATCTACGTATTCACCCATACAGTCACTCACACACACAATCACACACCCAAACAACTCTCAGACCCCCACTTCCACATTGATACAGTCACAGTGCCACTCAGACGACATATAGTAGAAACAGTATAACTCATTAATAGTACAAACATAATAGTAATTTAACTTATGCAGTAGCTTAGTATATATCTTTGTCTCTCAGAAACATTTATGAAACACACTCACTGGTTGATGTCATCAGTGATGTCATTGGAGATGTCATTTGTGATGTCACTCACTATGTCATGAGCAATGCAATATGTGAGGTCATAAGCAGTGCATTGCAGGGTGTAAGTTATAGTTAGCTCAGGTAAGTACAACTGCTGAATTTCAATGGTTATGGACAAGAGAAATCTGAGCCTAACTATAACATCCCTGTAACCTTTGGACTTTTCAGTGAATATATATATATATTTATATATATATATATATATATATATATAAATATATATATATATATATATAAATATACACACACACACACACATTTTTTTATATATATATATATATATACACACACACACACACACACACACACGTGAACAAGAGCACTTGATGCTTGAAACGCGTCACTGCTGAGAGGTCGAATTTTATAAAATCGCTGTTGGGTCCATCTCTTCATTTTGCCGCCAGGAGGTTTTGAAGATTGCTTTTTTGCATATATATATATATATGTATACAACAGTTTACAAAGAAAGGCACTCCACGGGTTTTCAGGAATCCAAGTTTACTGACCAATAGACGCGTTTCGACTAGCAGTGTCTTTCTCAATGTTGGCTTTTTAGTAAATGATTTGCTTGACAGATTTGTATGTCCATGAGCTTACTCATTGGTTGATGAACTATAGTAATCAAAAAAGTACTGTTGCAGTCCCAAGTTGTGCCAGTGAGTATTATTAAGGCTGTTGATTGGAGTTTTAGCCCCTCTAGGTACAAGTCCCATAATGTACTATTGCTCCTTACCGGCATGCTGGCTTGGATTACAAAGCAATGGAGCAGTCTCATGACAAACCGTCCTGACTTGCGATGTAAATGCATTGGGTACTAACAACACAGTCGTTGTAACAACCGCGTTGTAATGGTAGTAAGATGTAATGACAGCGTTGTAAACGCCGTTTCCCATCTGTACTGTGTCTGTGCTACTTCTGTGCTGTGTTTGTGATGTGCCTGTGCTGCTTCTGTGCTGTGTCTGTGATGCGTCTGTGCTGCTTATGTGATGTGTTTGTGATGCGTCTGTATAATGTAATTTGTACTTGTATAGCGCACTAATACCCATGGGTGTCCTGGCGCTGTAACGCATACCGCTGTGGAACCCTTCCTGGCTTTCCCTGTGAGATGCCCCCTCCAGGGCACCACCAAGGTGAAGCCAGGCATCCCAGCGCTGTTGGGGCCGTTGTGGAGATTAAGCAAGCTATTGCCCAGAGTTGCAGAGTGGGACCCATGATGAGAATAGGCACTGAGGCGAGAATTATCAGGTCCGTGGAAATTGAGCCCAAGACCCGCCGAGGCGGGAATTGAACCCTGGTCCCGGGCCAGACCTCTGCATCAGGGTCTGCCGCTCTAACCATTGAGCCACACTTCTCCACTGTGCTGTGTCTCTGATGCATTACCCTTCTGAGGCCCCACTGGGTCCAACCACAACAAGCAGACTCACAGACCCCATCCACCTGAGTTGGATGCGAGGAGCCCCCAGGACCCCCACACCCTTGCTCAAGGCTCTGTCACCCCATCCACTGCTTCCTCTTCTCACCTCCTCCCACTGTGGACCAGGGCTCCCTTCACTTAGCATCTCCGGAGAGCCTCTCTCATTCCTTATCAGGAGCGATGGCTGTGGAGACACACGGCTCATGTTCGCCTGCCAGAGCTCCCTGCTTTGTAGGTAACAGAATGAAGCCTTATCAGTGCAAACCCTGGATGACTCAAAGAGGCTATTAATAACCGTGGAGGAGACAGGGCTCCAAGAGTTGGAAAGGATCCTTCCTGCTGCATGGATCCAACTGGCCTTCTTCCCTCAGCAGCCTCAGCCTTATGTGAATGCTTCAAACCAGGCTCACATTTAGAAATGCGCCCAGCTTTCCTCTGTTGGATCCTTGCCCCCTCCCCCATCCCTGATGCTAGCTCAGGCCCCTTCTCACTCTTGCCAGAGGGTTCCAGAAGACTTGTCATCTCTGCGACACTGAGCTCTGCCTGGATTACTGCAATCCCTTCTATTCCCGGATTCCAAACCCACAGATGGAGGGCTTCAGATGACTCCAAATCAAGCAGCCAAGGAGCTGACATGGGCTCCATGCCACCTCGGCCACACCTCCTCCACATGATGGGTTTTGTATTCTACACCTATGTACACGCTGGGGTGGAAGGAGACAAAGGAGACACCGCTGGAGTGAAAGGAGACAAAGGAGACCCCGCTGGGGTGGAAGGTGACAAAGGAGACCCCGCTGGGGTGGAAGGTGACAAAGGAGACCCCGCTGGGGTGGAAGGTGACAAAGGAGACCCCGCTGGGGTGGAAAGTGACAAAGGAGACCCCGCTGGGGTGGAAGGTGACAAAGGAGACCCCGCTGGGGTGGAAGGAGACAAAAGAGACCCCGCTGGGGTGGAAGGTGACAAAGGAGACCCCGCTGGGGTGGAAGGTGACAAAGGAGACCCCGCTGGGGTGGAAGGTGACAAAGGAGACACCGCTGGGGTGGAAGGAGACAAAAGAAACATTGCTGTGGTGGAAGGTGACAGACAAAACATCGCTGGGGTGGAAGGTGACGAAGGAGACACTGGTGGGGTGGAAAGTGACAAACAAGACTTCAGTGGGGTGTAAGGTGACAAAGGAGACCCCGCTGGGGTGGAAGGTGACAAAGGAGACACCGCTGGGGTGGAAAGGGACAAACGAGACTTCAGTGGGGTGTAAGGTGACAAAGGAGACTCCGCTGGGGTGGAAGGTGACAAAGGAGACACTGGTGGGGTGGAAAGTGACAAACGAGACTTCGGTGGGGTGGAAGGTGACAAAGGAGACCCCACTGGGGTGGAAGGTGACAAAGGAGACACTGGTGGGGTGGAAAGTGACAAACGAGACTTCGGTGGGGTGGAAGGTGACAAAGGAGGTACAACTGGAGTGGAAGGTCACAAAGGAGACATCCTTAGGGTGGAAGGTGACAAACGAGACATCGCTGGGGTGGAAGGTGACAAAGGAGACCCCGCTGGGATGGAAGGTGACAAAGGAGACCCCGCTGGGGTGGAAGGTGACAAAGGAGACATCGCTAAGGTGGAAGGTGACAAAGGAGACACCGCTTCGGTGGAAGGTGATAAGGGAGACAATGCTGGGGTGGAAGGTGACAAGGGAGATACCGCTGAGGTGGAATGTTACAAAGGCGACACCGCTGGGGTGGAAGGTGACAAAGGAGGCACCTCTGAGTGGAAGGTGACAAAGAAGGAGCTGCTGGGGTGAAAGGTGACAAAGGTGGTGCCGCTGTGGTGTAAGGTGACAAAGGAGGTGCCACTAGGGTGGAAGATGACAAAGGAGATGTCGCTGGGGTGGAAGGAGACAAAGGAGGCACCTCTGAGTGGAAGGTGACAAAGAAGGAGCTGCTGGGGTGAAAGGTGACAAAGGTGGTGCCGCTGTGGTGTAAGGTGACAAAGGAGACACCAATTGGGTGGAAGGTGACAAAGGAGGCATCGCTGGGGTGGAAAGTGACAAAAGAGACACTACTGGGGTAGAAGATGAAAAAATAGAAACCGCTGGGGTGGAAGTTGCCAAGTGAGGCTCTGCTGGGGTGGAAGGGGACAAACGAGACATCGTTGGTGTGGAACGTGAGAAAGAAGACATAGCTGGGGTGGAAGGTGACAAACGAGACATCGCTGGATTGGAAGGTGAAAAGGGAGATACCACTGGTGTGGAAGGTGACAAAGGTGGTACAGCTCGGGTGGAAGGTGACAAAGGAGATGTCAATGGGGTGGAAGGTGACAAAGAAGATGTACATGGGGTGAAAGGTGACAATTGATACTCCGCTGGGGTGGAAGGTGACAAACAAGACATTGTTGGGGTGGAAGGTGACAGAGGAGATGTTGCTGTGGTGGAAGGTGACAAAGGAGACATCACTGGGGTGGAAGGTGACAAAGGGGAAACCACTGGGTGGAAGGTGACAAAAGAGACACCGCTGGGGTGGAAGGTAAAAAAGGAGGTGCTGCTGGGGTGGAAGGTAACAAAGAAGGTGCCGCTGGGGTGGAAGGAGACAAAAGAGGTGCCACTGGGGTGGAAGGTGACAAAGGAGGCACCAATGGGGTGGAAAGTGATAAACAAGACCTCGCTGAGGTGGAAGATGACAATAGAGACACCGCTGGGGTGGAAGGTGACAAAGGAGACATCGCTAAGGTGGAAGGTGACAAAGGAGACACCGCTGGGGTGGAAGGAGACAAAAGAGACATTGCTGGGGTGGAAGGTGACAAACGAAACATCGCTGGGGTGGAAGGTGGCAAACGAAACATCGCTGGGGTGGAAGGTGACAAAGGAGGTACAACTGGAGTGGAAGGTCACAAAGGAGACATCCTTGGGGTTGAAGGTGACAAACGAGACATCGCTGGGGTGGAAGGTGACAAATGAGGTACAACTGGAGTGGAAGGTCACAAAGGAGACACTGGTGGGGTGGAAAGTGATAAACGAGACTTCGGTGGGGTGTAAGGTGACAAAGGAGGTACAACTGGAGTGGAAGGTCACAAAGGAGACACTGGTGGGGTGGAAAGTGACAAACGAGACTTCAGTGGGGTGTAAGGTGACAAGGGAGACACCGCTGGATGGAAGATTACAATAGAGACACCGCTGGGGTGGAAGGTGACACAGGAGGCACCGCTGGGGTGTAAGGTGACAAATGAAACACCACTTCGGTGGAAGGTGATAAGGGAGACAACGCTGGGGTGGAAGGTGACAAGGGAGAAACCGCTGAGGTGGAATGTTACAAAGGCGACACCGCTGGGGTGGAAGGTGACAAAGGAGGCACCTCTGAGTGGAAGGTGACAAAGAAGGAGCTGCTGGGGTGAAAGGTGACAAAGGTGGTGCCGCTGTGGTGTAAGGTGACAAAGGAGGTGCCACTAGGGTGGAAGATGACAAAGGAGATGTTGCTGGGGTGGAAGGAGACAAAGGAGGCACCTCTGAGTGGAAGGTGACAAAGAAGGAGCTGCTGGGGTGAGAGGTGACAAAGGTGGTGCCGCTGTGGTGTAAGGTGACAAAGGAGACACCAATTGGGTGGAAGGTGACAAAGGAGGCATCGCTGGGGTGGAAAGTGACAAAAGAGACACTACTGGGGTAGAAGATGAAAAAATAGAAACCGCTGGGGTGGAAGTTGCCAAGTGAGGCTCTGCTGGGGTGGAAGGGGACAAACGAGACATCGTTGGTGTGGAACGTGAGAAAGAAGACATAGCTGGGGTGGAAGGTGACAAACGAGACATCGCTGGATTGGAAGGTGAAAAGGGAGATACCACTGGTGTGGAAGGTGACAAAGGGGGTACAGCTCGGGTGGAAGGTGACAAAGGAGATGTCAATGGGGTGGAAGGTGACAAAGAAGATGTAGATGGGGTGAAAGGTGACAAACGCAACATCGCTGGGGTGGAAGGTGACAATTGATACTCCGCTGGGGTGGAAGGTGACAAACAAGACATTGTTGGGGTGGAAGGTGACAGAGGAGATGTTGCTGTGGTGGAAGGTGACAGAGGAGATGTTGCTGTGGTGGAAGGTGACAGAGGAGATGTTGCTGTGGTGGAAGGTGACAAAGGAGACATCGCTGGGGTGGAAGGTGACAAAGGGGAAACCACTGGGTGGAAGGTGACAAAAGAGACACCGCTGGGGTGGAAGGTAAAAAAGGAGGTGCTGCTGGGGTGGAAGGTAACAAAGAAGACACCAATGGGGTGGAAAGTGACAAACAAGACCTCGCTGAGGTGGAAGATGACAATAGAGACACCGCTGGGCTGGAAGATGACAAAAGAGACACCGCTGGGCTGGAAGGTGACAAGTGAGACACTGCAGGGGTGGACGGTGACAAAGGAGGCACTGCAGGGGTGGAGGTGACAAAAGAGGCCATGCCGGGCTGGAAGCTGACAAACGAGACATCGTTGGTGTGGAATGGGAGAAAGGAGACATCGCTGGCTTGGAAGTTGACAAACAAGACATCGCTGGGATGGAAAGTGACAAGGGAGATACTGCTGGGGTGGAAAGTGACAAAGGAGGTACCACCCGGTGGAAGGTGACAAAGCAGATGTCAATGGGGTGGAAGGTGACAAAGGAGATGTAGATGAGGTGGAAGGTGACAAAGGCAACAACGCTGGTGAGAAAGATGACAAAGGAGGCACTGCTGCAGTGGAAGGTGACAAACGAGACATCGCTGGGATGGAAGATGACTAGGGAGACACTTATGGGGTGGATGGTGACAAAGTAAGTACCGCCCGGGTGGAAGGTGACAAAGGAGATGTCAACGGGGTGGAAGGTGACAAAGGAGATGTAGACGGTATGTAAGGTAATAAAGGCAACATTGTTGGGGTGGAAGGTGACAAAGGAGGCACCACTGGGGTGGAAGATGGCAAAAGAGCCACCGCCAAGGGGGGGAAGGTGACAAAGGAGACACCGCCGGGGTGGAAGGTGGCAAAGGGGGCACCACTGGGGTGGAAGATGGCAAAAGAGCCATCGTTGGTGTGGAACATGAGAAAGGAGACATAGCTGGGGTGGAAGGTGACAAACGAGACATCACTGGGATGGAAGGTGAAAAGGGAGATACCGCTGGGGTGGAAGGTGACAAAGGAGAAGTCAATGGGGTGGAAGGTGACAAAGGAGATGTAGCTGGGATGGAAGGTGACAAAGGAGGCACCACTGGGGTGGAAGGTGACAATGAAGACTCCGCTGGGGTGGAAGGTGACAAACAAGACATCGTTGGGGTGGAAGGTGACAGAGGAGATGTCGCTGTGGTGGAAGGTGACAATCAAGACATTGCTGGGGTGTAAGGTGACAAGGTAGACACCGCTGGGGTGGAAGGTGACAAAGGAGATGTTGCTGTGGTGGAAGGTGACAAATGCGACATCGCTGAGATGGAAGGTGACAGAGGAGATGTTGCTGTGGTGGAAGGTGACAAAGGGGACACCGCTGGGTGGAAGGTGACAATAGAGACACTCCTGGGGTGGAACGTGACAAAGGAGGTATCGCCCGGGTGGAAGGTGACAAAGGAGATGTCAATGGGGTAGAAGGTGACAAAAAAGATGTAGATGGGATGTAAGGTGATAAAGGCAACATTGTTGGGGTGGAAGGTGACAAAGGAGATGTCAACGGGGTGGAAGGTGACAAAGGAGATGTAGACGGGATGTAAGGTAATAAAGGCAACATTCCACTGGGGTGGAAGATGACAAAGGAGGTGACAGAGGAGATGTTGCTGTGGTGGAAGGTGACAAAGGAGACATCGCTGGGGTGGAAGGTGACAAAGGGGAAACCACTGGGTGGAAGGTGACAAAAGAGACACCGCTGGGGTGGAAGGTAAAAAAGGAGGTGCTGCTGGGGTGGAAGGTAACAAAGAAGGTGCCGCTGGGGTGGAAGGAGACAAAAGAGGTGCCACTGGGGTGGAAGGTGACAAAGGAGGCACCAATGGGGTGGAAAGTGACAAACAAGACCTCGCTGAGGTGGAAGATGACAATAGAGACACCGCTGGGGTGGAAGATGACAAAAGAGACACCGCTGGGCTGGAAGGTGACAAGTGAGACACTGCAGGGGTGGACGGTGACAAAGGAGGCACTGCAGGGGTGGAGGTGACAAAAGAGGCAATGCCGGGCTGGAAGCTGACAAACGAGACATCGTTGGTGTGGAACGGGAGAAAGGAGACATCGCTGGCTTGGAAGTTGACAAACAAGACATCGCTGGGATGGAAAGTGACAAGGGAGATACTGCTGGGGTGGAAAGTGACAAAGGAGGTACCACCCGGTGGAAGGTGACAAAGCAGATGTCAATGGGGTGGAAGGTGACAAAGGAGATGTAGATGAGGTGGAAGGTGACAAAGGCAACAACGCTGGTGAGGAAGATGACAAAGGAGGCACTGCTGCAGTGGAAGGTGACAAACGAGACATCGCTGGGATGGAAGATGACTAGGGAGATATTTATGGGGTGGATGGTGACAAAGTAGGTACCGCCCGGGTGGAAGGTGACAAAGGAGATGACAACGGGGTGGAAGGTGACAAAGGAGATGTAGACGGTATGTAAGGTAATAAAGGCAACATTGTTGGGGTGGAAGGTGACAAAGGAGGCACCACTGGGGTGGAAGATGGCAAAAGAGCCACCGCCAAGGGGGGGAAGGTGACAAAGGAGACACCGCCGGGGTGGAAGGTGGCAAAGGGGGCACCGCTGGGGTGGAAGATGGCAAAAGAGCCATCGTTGGTGTGGAACATGAGAAAGGAGACATAGCTGGGGTGGAAGGTGACAAACGAGACATCACTGGGATGGAAGGTGAAAAGGGAGATACCGCTGGGGTGGAAGGTGACAAAGGAGAAGTCAATGGGGTGGAAGGTGACAAAGGAGATGTAGCTGGGATGGAAGGTGACAAAGGAGGCACCACTGGGGTGGAAGGTGACAATGGAGACTCCGCTGGGGTGGAAGGTGACAAACAAGACATCGTTGGAGTGGAAGGTGACAGAGGAGATGTCGCTGTGGTGGAAGGTGACAATCAAGACATTGCTGGGGTGTAAGGTGACAAGGTAGACACCGCTGGGGTGGAAGGTGACAAAGGAGATGTTGCTGTGGTGGAAGGTGACAAATGCGACATCGCTGAGATGGAAGGTGACAGAGGAGATGTTGCTGTGGTGGAAGGTGACAAAGGGGACACCGCTGGGTGGAAGGTGACAATAGAGACACTCCTGGGGTGGAACGTGACAAAGGAGGTATCGCCCGGGTGGAAGGTGACAAAGGAGATGTCAATGGGGTAGAAGGTGACAAAAAAGATGTAGATGGGATGTAAGGTGATAAAGGCAACATTGTTGGGGTGGAAGGTGACAAAGGAGATGTCAACGGGGTGGAAGGTGACAAAGGAGATGTAGACGGGATGTAAGGTAATAAAGGCAACATTCCACTGGGGTGGAAGATGACAAAGGAGGCACCGCCATGGGGGAAGGTGGCAAACGAGACACCGCCTGGGTGGAAGGTGACAAATGAGGTACCGCCCGGTGTTAGCTGACAAAGAGAGGTCAATGGGGTGGAAGGTGACAAAGGAGATGTAGATAGGGTGGAAGGTGACAAAGGCAACATTGCTGGGGTGGAAGATGACAAAGAAGGGACCGCTGGGGTGGAAGGTGACAAACGAGACACTGCCGGCGTGGAGGGTGACAAAGGAGGCACTGCTGTGGTGGAAGGTGACAAAGGAGGTACCGCTGGGGTGGAAGATGACAAAGGAGGTACTGCTGGGGTGGAAGGTGACAAAGGAGGCACCGCTGGGGTGGAAGGTGACAAAGGAGGTACTGCTGGGGTGGAAGGTGGCAAAGGAGGTACCGCCCGGGTGGAAGGTGACAAAGGAGATGTCAATGGGGTGGAAGGTGACAAAGGAGACACTGTCGGGCTGTAAGGTGACAAACGAGACATCGTTGGTGTGGAATGTGAGAAAGGAGACATAGCTGGGGTGGAAGGTGAGAAATGAGACATCGCTGGGATGGAAGGTGACGAGGGAGACACTGCTGGGCTGGAAGGTGACAAAGGAGGTACCGCCCGGGTGGAGAATAAAGTGTAAACAAAAACTGGAATTTGAACTGAACTGGAAAGAGTTCTATAAATGTGAAAACAGAACAGATGCTTGGGATCTGCACCATGGGGGGATGGTAACCCCACAATTCTCCATGCTGCAGGGAAACTATCCTTAAATGGTTACAGAAACATAGTGCTAGCCCTGATGGTAGCGCCTAGTGACATATCATGTGGACTAGGAACCACCAAGCAGCTGGCATGGAGGATGGGCATAGAGATGTGGAAGATTACATGAATGTGCAGAAAGGAGGGCCTAACACTAGGGGGCGCCCTAAAAATATTTATTAACTATTTGCCCATGAAGATGTTACACTTGAATGAACATGGATACTTGCGTTTTAGAACATGGACGAACTAAAGATAATTAATGAAGTTCTAATAGGCATATATTGAGAGTTCCTAGACCACGGTCTGTGATCGAAGAGAACGATGAATTGAAAAGCCCCATTTCTGAGAGTATTTATGCAAAAGTATACCCCTGATTCATAATTTGTCCAATTCCAGATGGATTTCATATCCAGCCTTCCCAAATACCACAAAGTTGTGTGTGGTACAACGTCTGGAGGAGTGCACAGCATGTACGAGTGAGTTGAGACACGTCCCTAGGGGACATTTAGTTATTGCTTTACAAAAACCTCCTGAACCGGTGGTAGCGACTGTGCTCGCCAGATGGATACATTGGATTTTAGCAGAAGTAGGCATAGATGTCTCTAAGTTTGGTGCTACCTCGGCTAGGGGTGCAATTCATCTGCCATAGCCTCCAGTGGTGGCTGGTGACTTTTCAAAGTGGTGAGGCATAAATGTTGGGGGCAAGTTTGACTTAGTGATCGAGCAAGTGATTTGGGAGTGTTCTCCCTCACAAAACAATTGAAAAGAAGCACAGGAACTACCACTTGACAAAAATAGAAGTGCCTCATTTGAATCTTCACTCTGGTCTACACTGCACAACCATCCCGAAAATTCCCATCTTGATTGGCCCATCAGACATTCAATAGACCATCACTCAAAAACTGACCTCTTAGTGCATGCTCTGGAGGAACACCCTAGAATGCCCTGGGGAATGTAATTTTGGTTCAGCATAGGGCATCCAACCATACATTGCCCCTCTCTCTGATCTGCACTCAACCATCACTCATGGAATGCCAGTCTGGTGCGCGGCCTCCCAGGAGTCCACTGGACCATCACCTTTGGAAGGCCGCCTGGTCCCTCCTCTCTGGTCTGCACTCAACCATCACTCATGGATTGCCCGTCTGGTGCGCGGCCTCCCAGGAGTCCACTGGACCATCACCTTTGGAAGGCCGCCTGGTCCCTCCTCTCTGGTCTGCACTCAACCATCACTCATGGAATGCCCGTCTGGTGCGCGGCCTCCCAGGAGTCCACTGGACCATCACCTTTGGAAGGCCGCCTGGTCCCTCCTCTCTGGTCTTCACTCAACCATCACTCATGGAATGCCCGTCTGGGGTGCGGCCTCCCAGGAGTCCACTGGACCATCACCTTTGAAAGGCTGCCTGGTCACGTCTCTCTGGTCTGCACTCAACCATCACTCATGGAATGCCCGTCTGCTGCGCGGCCTCCCAGGAGTCCACTGGACCATCATCTTTGGAAGGCCGCCTGGTACCTCCTCTTTGGTCTGCACTCAACCATCACTCATGGAATGCCCATCTGGGGTGCGGCCTCCCAGGAGTCCACTGGACCATCACCTTTGGGAGGCCACCTGGTACCTCCTCTCTGGTCTGCACTCAACCATCACTCATGGAATGCCCGTCTGGTGCGCGGCCTCCCAGGAGTCCACTGGACCATTACCTTTGGAAGGCCGCCTGGTCCCTCCTCTCTGGTCTTCACTCAACCATCACTCATGGAATGCCCGTGTGGTGCGCGGCCTCCCAGGAGTCCACTGGACCATCACCTTTGAAAGGCTGCCTGGTCCCTCCTCTCTGGTCTGCACTCAACCATCACTCATGGATTGCCAGTCTGGTGCACGGCCTCCCAGGAGTCCACTGGACCATCACCTTTGGAAGGCCACCTGGTACCTCCTCTCTGGTCTGCACTCAAACATCACTCATGGAATGCCCGTCTGGTGCGTGGCCTCCCAGGAGTCCACTGGACCATTACCTTTGGAAGGCCGCCTGGTACCTCCTCTTTGGTCTTCACTCAACCATCATTCTTGGAATGCCCGTCTGGTGCGTGGCCTCCCAGGAGTCCACTGGACCATCACCTCTGGAAGGCCGCCTGGTCCCTCCTCTCTGGTCTGCACTCAACCATCACTCATGGAATGCCCGTCTGGTGCGCGGCCTCCCAGGAGTCCACCTGACCATCACCTTTGGAAGGCCGCCTGGTCCCTCCTCTCTGGTCTGCACTCAACCATCACTCATGGAATCCCCGTCTGGTGGGCTGCCTCCCAGGAGTCCACTGGACCATCACCTTTGGAAGGCCGCCTGGTACCGCCTCTCTGGTCTGCACTCAACCATCACTCGTGGAATGCCCGTCTGGTGCGCTGCCTCCCAGGAGTCCACTGGACCATCACCTTTGAAAGGCTGCCTGGTCCCGCCTCTCTGGTCTGCACTCAACCATCACTCATGGAATGCCCGTCTGGTGCGCGGCCTCCCAGGAGTCCACTGGAACATCACCTTTGGAAAATCACCTTGTCCCTCCTCTCTGGTCTGCACTCAACCATCACTCATGGAATGCCCGTCTGGTGCACGACCTCCCAGGAGTCCACTGGACCATCACCTTTGGAAGGTCGCCTTGTCCCTCCTCTCTGGTCTGCACTCAACCATCACTCATGGAATCCCAGTCTGGTGCACGGCCTCCCAGGAGTACACTGGACCATCACCTTTGAAAGGCTGCCTGGTCCCTCCTCTCTGGTCTGCACTCAACCATCACTCATGGATTGCCAGTCTGGTGCACGGCCTCCCAGGAGTCCACTGGACCATCACCTTTGGAAGGCCACCTGGTACCTCCTCTCTGGTCTGCACTCAAACATCACTCATGGAATGCCCGTCTGGTGCGCGGCCTCCCAGGAGTCCACTGGACCATTACCTTTGGAAGGCCGCCTGGTCCCTCCTCTCTGGTCTTCACTCAACCATCACTCATGGAATGCCCGTCTGGTGCGCGGCCTCCCAGGAGTCCACTGGACCATCACCTTTGGAAGGCCGCCTGGTACCTCCTCTTTGGTCTTCACTCAACCATCATTCTTGGAATGCCCGTCTGGTGCGTGGCCTCCCAGGAGTCCACTGGACCATCACCTCTGGAAGGCCGCCTGGTCCCTCCTCTCTGGTCTGCACTCAACCATCATTCTTGGAATGCCCATCTGGTGCGTGGCCTCCCAGGAGTCCACTGGACCATCACCTCTGGAAGGCCGCCTGGTCCCTCCTCTCTGGTCTGCACTCAACCATCACTCATGGAATCCCTGTCTGGTGCGCGGCCTCCCAGGAGTCCACTGGACTATCACCTTTGGAAGGCCGCCTGGTACCGCCTCTCTGGTCTGCACTCAACCATCACTCGTGGAATGCCCGTCTGGGGTGCGGCCTCCCAGGAGTCCACTGGGCCATCACCTTTGGAAAGCCGCCTGGTACCGCCTCTCTGGTCTGCACTCAACCATCACTCATGGAATGCCCGTCTGGGGTGCGGCCTCCCAGGAGTCCACTGGGCCATCACCTTTGAAAGGCTGCCTGGTCCCGCCTCTCTGGTCTGCACTCAACCATCACTCGTGGAATGCCCGTCTGGTGCGCTGCCTCCCAGGAGTCCACTGGACCATCACCTTTGAAAGGCTGCCTGGTCCCGCCTCTCTGGTCTGCACTCAACCATCACTCATGGAATGCCCGTCTGGTGCGCGGCCTCCCTGGAGTCCACTGGACCATCACCTTTGGAAGGCCACCTGGTCCCTCCTCTCTGGTCTGCACTCAACCATCACTCATGGAATGCCCGTCTGGTGCGCGGCCTCCCTGGAGTCCACTGGACCATCACCTTTGGAAGGCCACCTGGTCCCTCCTCTCTGGTCTGCACTCAACCATCACTCATGGAATGCCCGTCTGGTGCGCGGCCTCCCAGGAGTCCACTGGACCATCACCTTTGGAAGGTCGCCTTGTCCCTCCTCTCTGGTCTGCACTCAACCATCACTCATGGAATCCCAGTCTGGTGCGCGGCCTCCCAGGAGTCCACTGGACCATCACCTTTGGAAGGTCGCCTTGTCCCTCCTCTCTGGTCTGCACTCAACCATCACTCATGGAATCCCCGTCTGGTGCGCTGCCTCCCAGGAGTCCACTGGACCATCACCTTTGAAAGGCTGCCTGGTCCCGCCTCTCTGGTCTGCACTCAACCATCACTCATGGAATGCCCGTCTGGTGCGCGGCCTCCCAGGAGTCCACTGGACCATCACCTTTGGAAGGCCACCTGGTCCCTCCTCTCCGGTCTGCACTCAACCATCACTCATGGAATGCCCGTCTGGTGCGCGGCCTCCCAGGAGTCCACTGGAACATCACCTTTGGAAAATCACCTTGTCCCTCCTCTCTGGTCTGCACTCAACCATCACTCATGGAATGCCCGTCTGGTGCACGACCTCCCAGGAGTCCACTGGACCATCACCTTTGGAAGGTCGCCTTGTCCCTCCTCTCTGGTCTGCACTCAACCATCACTCATGGAATCCCAGTCTGGTGCACGGCCTCCCAGGAGTACACTGGACCATCACCTTTGGAAGGCCGCCTGGTACCTCCTCTTTGGTCTGCACTCAACCATCACTCATGGAATCCCAGTCTGGTGCACGGCCTCCCAGGAGTCCACTGGACCATCACCTTTGGGAGGTCGCCTGGTCCCTCCTCTCTGGTCTGCACTCAACCATCACTCATGGAATGCCCGTCTGGTGCGCGGCCTCCCAGGAGTCCACTGGACCATCACCTTTGGAAAATCACCTTGTCCCTCCTCTCTGGTCTGCACTCAACCATCACTCATGGAATGCCCGTCTGGTGCGCGGCCTCCCAGGAGTCCACTGGACCATCACCTTTGAAAGGCTGCCTGGTCCCTCCTCTCTGGTCTGCACTCAACCATCACTCATGGATTGCCCGTCTGGTGCGCGGCCTCCCAGGAGTCCACTGGACCATCACCTTTGAAAGGCTGCCTGGTCCCGCCTCTCTGGTCTGCACTCAACCATCACTCATGGAATGCCCGTCTGGTGCGCGGCCTCCCAGGAGTCCACTGGACCATCACCTTTGGAAGGCCGCCTGGTACCGCCTCTCTGGTCTGCACTCAACCATCACTCATGGAATGCCCGTCTGGTGCGCGGCCTCCCAGGAGTCCACTGGACCATCACCTTTGAAAGGCTGCCTGGTCCCTCCTCTCTGGTCTGCACTCAACCATCACTCATGGAATGCCCGTCTGGGGTGCGGCCTCCCAGGAGTCCACTGGACCATCACCTTTGAAAGGCTGCCTGGTCACGTCTCTCTGGTCTGCACTCAACCATCACTCATGGAATGCCCGTCTGGTGCGTGACCTCCCAGGAGTCCACTGGCCCATCACCTTTGAAAGGCTGCCTGGTCCCTCCTCTCTGGTCTGCACTCAACCATCACTCATGGAATGCCCGTCTGGTGCGCGGCCTCCCAGGAGTCCACTGGACCATCACCTTTGAAAGGCCACCTGGTCCCTCCTCTCCGGTCTGCACTCAACCATCACTCATGGAATGCCCGTCTGATGCGCGGCCTCCCTGGAGTCCACTGGACCATCACCTTTGGAAGGCCGCCTGGTCCCTCCTCTCTGGTCTGCACTCAACCATCACTCATGGAATGCCCGTCTGGGGTGCGGCCTCCCAGGAGTCCACTGGGCCATCACCTTTGGAAAGTCACCTGGTCCCTCCTCTCTGGTCTGCACTCAACCATCACTCATGGATTGCCCGTCTGGTGCGCGGCCTCCCAGGAGTCCACTGGACCATCACCTTTGGAAGGCCGCCTCGTACCTCCTCTCCGGTCTGCACTCAACCATCACTCATGGAATGCCCGTCTGGTGCGCGGCCTCCCAGGAGTCCACTGGACCATCACCTTTGGAAGGCCGCCTCGTACCTCCTCTCCGGTCTGCACTCAACCATCACTCATGGAATGCCCATCTGGGGTGCGGCCTCCCAGGAGTCCACTGGACCATCACCTTTGGAAGGCCGCCTCGTACCTCCTCTCCGGTCTGCACTCAAGCATCACCCACAGAAGGCCCTTTTGTGCACTTTTAGGTCGCCACTTGTTCATCTCTCGTGAAATACCCCTCTGGTGCTCTCTGCAGTCCACGGCCCTCTGCTGTCAGTGGAGATCAGATAGAAAGGGGTCTCTTTCTAGAGAACCCTGAATCCAACAACTGCAGAAATGTTTAATCTCGTCTCTCTTTTTGGGTATGCAGTGAGGTGTGTGTTTAGCTATCGAAGCAGAGCAGGCATTTTATTGTTGAATTAATGAATTTGCATTTGTTTTGAAGCCTGGGTTTTTGACTGTTAACTATGCAGATTCGAATAAAAATAAGGAAGAAGAGCCATAAATAATAAGACAATCCCTTTCAATAGGGAACCTGTCTCTTGGCTGGAACACCAGATAGCATTATCAATAAACCCATTGTAGTGAAACAGTGGCAGCTTCACCACAGCTTGAACTTCATAAAGTTGCAATGTTTCGAGCGCCTCCTGAAGGCGCGCGCTCCGAAGCAAAGCCAGGCAGTTCACTGGAGCCCAATCACGAGCGCGAGGCCACCGCGTCATGTTTTCATAAGCACTGGCGCACAGCGATGACACATCTCGATCAGGTTTTCACACTGGGATTCCTATTTAAAAGCAGTTTAATTCCTCTGCAGTACCTGCGCATCCTGAGATTGATAGTATTTAGCCAAAGTGCCAATATCGGCAACACACTTCCCATCACACATACAGCAATCTCCTGATGAAATAAACACACAAGACACCTTTTTTGTGGAGAAAATTGCTGCAGGTATATTTGCATACCAAAATATGCCAACATGGTGGGTCAGCTTATGGGCGATGCAGGGGCAGGCAGCCCCTCTGCTGCCTGCCCACCTGATGCGCCAGATTGCACCGTGGCACTAACCAATTGGTGCTTACCAATTCTGGGGGAGGGTATACCCTTTCCCACCTGTGGACCACTTGTCCACCCATCTAGTCACGCCCATTGAGGGGGGCTGTGCGTATCCAGGCAGCCCCCGGTTGCTGAGGTTTACAACCGCCCGTAGGACTAACGGGCGCCGTCGTTCCTCCAGGGTCCAAAGTGAGGACCATCTGGGGATATTTAGCCTTTGCACCATTGTTGTGCTCCTGAAGAGGGTACCTGTTACAGACGGGACCTCTGGCTGGCCAAGGCTCACGCCAAAGTCAGTCAGGGATCACCATTTCTAAGTCAGGGCAAGGAAGTTACACGCCAAAGATAACTCCTGCTCACCCTCTAGGTAATGTGACGCGAGCAGCAAGGCTAAACTTGGAGGCGATGTGAGTTAAATGTTTGCGCATGCACCCCCCAGCAACAACACCCAAGGCCCACCACAAAAGAAACTCCACACAAGGTTATATATAAACATAGCCTTTGTATTATAATAAAACACATTATGTAACACCACACACTTTTACAATGTGCCAACAGGCACGGGCAGAATTTACAAGGGATTATGTACAGGACAGGGCCACCTGGACCACTGTCAGTGGTATGCACCTTTAGAACTAGCACATGTAGAAATAATACTTTGTAGGTATAACACTTAGCACATAGACATATAATGACTGTAGCACCAAAATAGTACATGTAGCACACAACCAGTAACTACTGGTAAAAGGTAAATACCTCCTACGCAACCCTAACCACTTTAGGAAAATCACGCAGGGAACTAGGACCTTATTATCAGGACCTATAGAAACATAAACAATCACCTAAGCAAGTCACATTTAGCAAAGGTAATAAAACATAAAACAATCCTCTAAGCAGGTCACTTTTAGCAAAGGGGAAACATAAAACACATTGCACATGAGGCATTAAAACACATTCAGAGGTGCAGGTAGAACGTTTGCGCAGGAATCACATAAGCAAGTAACTCACAAATGGGCAAGGTGCACATAGCACAACACTAGAAATGTCCCTCAGGCCAACTGGCCTTGCAAGGGCTGAAATGCCCTTGGCCCAAATGTCAGGGCAGGCTGCGCAGGCAGCCAAGAACACAGACCTAAACGTGGCAACTGCCCACAAAGTGCTGAGCAGTTGTAAACAATGATGATGCCAACGTTGGAGCCTCGTGGGCTCAAGAACACAGGATGGCACTCAGGAGCCTCTCTGGGGCTCTAAAACAAATAGAGGCGGTGAGCCTCTCTAGGCTCCCGAACAATGAAATGGCACTCGAGCCTCTCTGGGCTCGTAAAGCAAAATGGCACCCTGAGCCTCTCGGGGCTCTAAAGCAGAAATGCTGGCGTCGTTGGAGCCTTGTGGGCTCGAAAACAGGAATGGCGCCTCGGGCCTCGCAGGCTCCTGAATACAAATACCCAAGGTCGTCGGAGCGGCCCGCTGCCAACCTGGGCCGCTCTAAATGTCTCCACTCCACTGAAGTCCCTCTTGGGGGACCCTGCCGCTTGCCGTGCTCTCCCCCACCCCAGCACTTCCCCGAGCAGAGTAGCGACCCGGGGCCCGCCCGCACTCACTGTCTGTTGGAGGCAGCGGCTTCTCGCGGCGTCAGCTCCTCTCTGCTGGGCTCTTCTGGGTGGCGGCTGTAGGCGGAGAGCTCCCGCTCCTCGGGACTCTCCGGGGCGGCGGCTGGACTGTTCTCTTTTCCCGGGGCTCTCCCTTCGCTCGGGAGCCTCGGGGCGGTCAACGCAGGCTGCTTCCTGCTTCTCCCTCCTCCCCCGATGACACGGCGGGAGGCTCGGCCGGCTGGGCCAATCCCAGTGCGGCTCTTCCGGCAAGCTCCTCTCGGCGGTTCTTTGTCCTGGGCTGCGGCGGTGAAAACACGGGGCAATGCCGGGTGGGCACCGACATTAGTTTAAAATACACAATGAATCGAGGTGGGCACTCGATTGGGAGCCACGAAAATAGCGGCACAGCCCCATGCGGGGTGGGCACCTGCTAGGGGATCTCACAATTGGCAAAACGAGTCCAATGCCGGGTGGGCACCGGCTTTGACAAATAAAGCGCTCCCCAAGCGCTACAAGCGGAATAGAGCGCTCTTAAGTGCTGAAAGCAGGACAAAGCGCTCCCAGGTGCCCGGGGCAAGGAAAAGCGCTCCCAGGCGCTATAGAGGCAAAAGAGTCCAGCAAAGTCCTTAGGCAGGCAGGGGGGGCAAGGCTGGGTCCAGAGCCAGCTCACTGGGTCTCCAGGCAGGGAGACAATCCAAGTGGCGGTCCTCCTGGCCCCAGCAACAGCAGCAACCCCCTCTGGCAGGATCCTGGAACAGAACTGAACAACTTGTAAGGGGACACAGCCCCTTCTTATACTACCAAATCCTTTGTCTGTAGGTGCAGGGTGGGGGGAAACCAGTCACAGCTGGTTTTGGAACACCCTTGATGGCTCAACCACCCCTTTCATTCACTAGGGAGGCTAGGGTCGTTAGACGCACCACAGGGGCGGAGCCAGCATTGTGTGGGGAAAGCCCAGCCCCATTCAGGAACCAGGTGCAGCCCTCCCTCACATCACTCAGGCTGATCTCTCCACTCACTCCTGGGCAGACCCATCCAGACTTCCTGGAGCCAGGCTTGCCAGCCAGCTCCAGCCAATCACGCTGCAGCACCCTCACTGCACACACACATCAATGTCTAGAAGTGGCACTTCCCCACTAGACACATACAAGCCGCACATACCATTGCGCAGCATTCACTCTCACGAGTAGGCACATACCAAACTCGAGTCTGCACTCCCCACACATCAGGAACTAACATGGACACACACATTCCCCATGCATTCCTATGGGAGGGCAGGCCAGCCATACTACACGCACGCACTTTACTCTGGGACACAGGGAAAAAGTGCGCAGAGACCCAAAAATCACTAACACAGATCACATACTAAAAGCAAAAAGATTAGGGGTGAACCTGCCAGAAGGGCCAAGTCCAACAGTACCTGTATGTACCTTACAGCCTCTGGATCGCCCTGTAACGCCACCACAGCTCTGTGTGTGGCCATCGTCACAACCAGGCCCCCCCCCACCAAGGCAGGCATTCTTACTTACATCCTGCTGCTTCCAGGGCTTCGTCCAGGTCCAACATAAACCAGTCCATGCCCACTAAAGAAAGGTGAACCCCTTGCTCTTCAAAACACCCTGTGGACTTGGCATGCGGCAAACCATGTCTAAAAAAGCCAAACCCCCTCTGTTCAGTGGATTTGCGCATGGCACTGTTAACTCTCCTGAAATTTCCACAGCTTCCCTTGACCGGGCCCCTAGCCACACTCAATGTGGGGTCCTCTCTGACCACCATAACTCACATGCCCCCAATTGGTTGCTTAATTTACACCTGGAGGAAATCATTCCTTACAGCAGTGCCCTCCTACCTAGGAAAGTCAAATCATTGCCTCCAAGTTGCATGACCAAAATGTTGGGAGGGGAGACACCCCCCGTCCCCAGCCTGTGCCGCAGCTTCTATAGCAAGCTGTTCCAGCGCATGCCTGGGTACCCCAACCAAAACAACTCAGTGGTGGAAATACCCATGCCTTCATTCCCATGCCACTCTCAAGACGCACGAAAGGCCATTCAACCAGACTTTTTATCATGGCAAAATAAAGAAATGCTAGGTTGCCAGACACATTTATTGAAGCACTGCACACCACTACTCAAGATTGCACATAATTTCACTCAATAACACTGCACCCCACTAAACATCTGATGCGTCACAGGGTTGCCTTCAGTATACTCAAAATTCGCACTGTTCATAATTCATTTAGCATGTACTCCGGCCACTCCCCTGGGTGGCTTACGGACGGATGTACCGTTAAAACATTGGGATTCCCATTGTCCCAACTGCATGATGTGCTGCGCTTACATGCCCACCCTGAAAGCGGCAGTTGGTGCCCCAATCCTGAAAGAGTGACTGCAAAAGCACTTGCCAGGACCTGCATTGCCTGACATTGTAAAGCATGCTTACATTACCTGCTCAACCTGAAATTTGGCAAGGGGCGAGCTGTCAGCATGAATCAGTAAATAACCCTCTCCTGAAGGGCGAATGACCAGGCCCCCTTGGAGACTCAGCACACCCATATATGAAGTACATAATTAGGGCTACCTGCCTTTGCTTGAATAATGGACAAGCCAACTTTTTTAATACATAGTAGCCTTTTAGTGCTTTAATACCTTGTTCCCCCAACATGGGACAGCCGCACCCTATTAGACGTCACATTCCTAAACCAGCCTAGCTGGGCTGGCTATCCGGGCAGGGAATGTTTATAACTGAAGCAACCTGTTGCTTGGCCCCGGGTCCAGTGTGCAAATACTTTGCTGAGTTGGCCCAGATATTTTCACAGCCCATTTTGATTGCTAAACCATGGCGAACACTTGGCTGGTGTCAAATCTGGTTAGAGGGAATATTTGTATCGTGCCCACCATTGCAGACACTGTGCCCTTTATTGAGTGACAACTTACACAGCCCACCAGGGTTACTTACAGTAATCCAATCCTAGGTACACCCTACCTGCTGACCAACTGTGACCCTTGGTGCGTAAACCAGCAAAAAGCCTTAGTTCGCTAGATTCCCTTTATAATGTTTTGGCGCAGCCCACCTTATGTGGGTCCGCTGGGTCCCCTCTGCCTCCCTGCAAGAAACTGTGTTACTTAATACAGCTCCCTTACTGTGCTTGCCTGACTCAAGGACAACTGGCAAAAACATGCCGTCCTGCAGCTTGGTGAAGGGGATGTTTGAGCCAAATGTATCCCGGTCCGTGTGATGCAGCGCTACTCCAAAAATAATTTCTGAAACCATATCACTTATCCCTGAAACACCAGAACATACATTCACTCACAAGTGGGGCCCATATCACTGTGAGCTACACACATACAATCTTCTACCTCACTCTAGGGATCAGTAAATTTCAATGGAGAGCCGCTCTATCATAGCGAAATGTCTAAATTAAAACTAAATGTTATACTATTTACATCTGCAGTTTTAGAGAGTTTACCATGGTGTTATCATCAGAAAATATACATTTAGACATATCGCCATAAGGGTCGATGGGTCTGCTAGTGGAAAAATTAGGCGTAGGAAAAATCAACACCAGCTTAAATTTCCATTTATCTAATTTTTATTAAAGCAAGTTTTAACATGTCTAAAAGTCTCTTTTCTTTATTTATTTATTTAATCTTCAAATGACATTTAAACTGAGTTTTAGTTCAAAACAGTTAATTTCATTTATTTTAGAAAATCTTAGAAATAAACGTTAACATTTTAGGTTTAGAACGCAAGTATTAGCAAAAGACAGATAGTTCCCAAATTCCATTCTCCTAACTCCCTAACTAAAAATCCCTCACTAAAATACATTTCCTGCAAAGGAAAACATTTATAATCAATCAATCAAAGCTTTATTTCGATATAAAAAATATCTTAAAAGCACATAACGATTAAAGTAGAATACATTTTTTGATTAGAAAAACACTTCATAAATAGTTAAAAGACAAGAATAAAAAGACATAAAACCATTTACAGCTTTGAACATGATTTAAAAAAAAGAATCACCTGATAAAATTTATCGTAAGACTTTAAGTCTAACCACCCATGCCCAACTGAGGAATTTAGCTACCCCACAGGCCAGTGTAGTGTTGGGATCTGTCTGTAAGATTCTTAAGGCAGAGACATGGCTCCTAGTCTCGAGCTGCCGACAAACAGGTTTTAGCCATTTCGATCGGGGTTTGTTATAGGCGCTGCAAACGAAGAACAGGTGCGGAATAGTTTCTAGTGCAACGTTACAGAACGGACAAGTGGCAAGTGTAAGTCTATAAGTCAGAAAGATTCTTACATCACAGGAAAAATCAGCAATCCAGCAGCATCTCTGGAGGAAATTTAGAAGAAGTTTTTTACTCGGTAAAATCAGCCCTTTTTATACCTTTTTCACTAGCTCTATCTATCTAAAAGAGCAACTTTTAGAGAAAAGTCGAGTCCTCATTGGTCAGTTCTGGGATGGATGAGCATAACCACATCGTCACATTATACATTTTTCTTCCTGTCAGGGGTTTTTAATGTCCCCATTGTCTTTCCTAGTCCGGCCTAGTCGAGTTTCCTTAATTTGCAACTTCAAGAAAAGTTCTCACGTTCAGAACCATTGCTCTCATCACTTGGCAGCCATTTAAACTTCCAGGCCACAGTGGCCTTGAACCGCTTTCCGTACAGGCCCAAGCAGCTCGCATTCATTCTCATCTCTGCTGCTGCGCACGTGCTCTGCCTTTTTGCTGCCACAGTAAACCGGTGCCTCCATTTTGTCACAGGCCTCTCGAGTCAGAATGGGAACTATCATAGAAACAAACCCAAATAAACGTTAATTTAAGAAAAATAGCCTTTTCTGTTTACCTCCCCCTTATTAAGGTTTTCCCTATTAGTAATTACCTATCCAATAAGCGACATTTATGCGTGGTATACTAACTTTAGGTCCAATTTCTGGCCACAAATACATAGACAAAAGCACATTTACGCTTCATTCCATTATATCAATGCAGCATATTAGTACAGGACACAACAAAATTACATAATTAGTTAGTTATAATTGCAACATAAGCAGAGGTTAATTTCCCACGTGTAGATGTATGTCCAACTCCTTATTCTAGGTTGATTAGTCTCATGCACCATTCCATTAGCTCAGATTACACGTTATCGAAGTGTGATTTCACAAGGGGTACACAAAATGTTGTTTCTCCACCTTGCTCCATCACATGTTTTCAGCATTTCATCCTGGAGGCTCCCATTCATTTGGAGTGTTTCAGTGTTCTGGCCAGGCATTCCCAATAGCCTGTTCAACCTTGGAGACTATCCCTCTATGATGTGTACAGGTTCAACTATCCGATGGGCTTGGAAATATGTGCCTTTACGCAAGAGAGTCCTCGTGTACTCGGCGTGAATCCCTCCTTTCCCACAGGAATTTTTGCCTGTTTAGTTTGTCCGTGGTGTTTTCCCGCCAGGCTTCCAAGGCTGCTTACTGCTAAACCATGTGAGCAGCTGCTGACGTTAAAGATGCCAATCTCCCCATTGCCCCTTGACTTACACACCGCCGCCGAATGTGCTAGGTTGTTAGTGCTGTAGTACCTCTTACGTCACTTACCCTTTTGGAAGATACAATCAAACCGCATTGGTGATGAGAAATCTCATAAGCACCAACTTACAAGGACATACCTCCAATAGAGAATGTCTCTACCCAGACGTAAGCCCAGAGATACACATGCATTAAACCCACAGATACACCGTGGAGGTATATTACCTGCCCCCAACATCTGCTTCTCCTTGCTCCTGAAGTGAGAGCCTGTTGACCCCTCCGCCCCAGAAACTCTCAGTGAATCAGTTGGCTGAAGCTGTGACTCAGTGCGTTATATTTGTTTGCCCAGGCCTGTTGAAAGTAAATTTGTATTCCTTTATTCGGAGTCGGGGTGAACTTGAGGTGGGTGGGGGGACTAATATCTGCCCTTGCGGTACTGGTCCTATTGTTTTAAGCAAATTGAAACCTGCTGCTGAAACTTCAGATCTCTGACTCTATCCCATTGAAGCATGAAACTATGACTTTGCCTAAGAAACCTGTATGTATATGCCAAACAAGACACGTATTTGGTCGTGCCATCACCCTGAAAGGTCTGCTGGCTCTAAATAACAGAACTCTGTTGATACTTGACTTCCCGGAGTCATATTATCCTCCTCCGGGGGCTGAAAGGCTAGGTGAACCTGCTGGGAGCTGCACCTGTGACCATGTGTAAAAGCAGTCCCCAGCCGGGGGTGCAATAGTCCTAACGTTGCCATCTTTCTAAAGCAAGGACTGCCCACACTTGCAGAGCTCAAACCCTCTTGAATCATAATTGTTTGCACTGTCCATGTAGCCTAGGTGATTGCTCCCTTAAGTCCTGTATGGGGCCTACTTCACAATAAAAGAAATGCCTACTCTCTTGAAGGAGATGATGCCCGAAAGAACTGGTGGCTACTAATGTTACTCACGCCTGCATATACTAGGCTCAGAAAAGAAACACTTGCTCCATGACCTCTCGGTTCTGGCCTGGCATTTCTATAAGCCAAGATAATCAGAGCAATAAAGGCTCTCCTCGGTCCTAATGACTGGACAGACATATAAAACCCATAGAGACAAGATGAGGCATGCTACCCTGCTCCAAACTCTGCGGAAAGAACCACATGTGCGAGCTTGTAACAAACATCCGGAAAAGCATGCCAACCAACAAACCCATTCCAGCACTCGGGGGTCATGCAGCCACTTCTTTGCCTCAATACTAACCAGGTTAAATGATGGATGGTATCGAAGGACCCATCTCTCGGCGCATCCTGGCCACACTTTCAACTGTATCACCTTAGTCGGTAAAACCAATGCAGGGTAGCATGCAAAGCTAAGCCCACGCAGAACCCACCTGCCTGTGCGAGCCGACCAAGCATTCACGCTCCCTGGAAAGAGAGCGCCAGGTGGGTTGGAGAGGCACTTATACCTGTCTCCCGACACACCCATTTGCCGGAAATTACACAGGGGCGTGCCGGACCCTTAGGGGGGTCCTCACAACACTGGACGGTGGGCGTGTGCCATCATGTGGCATTAAGGTGGCCGTCCTCCTATGGGGCCCCCTGCGTGGGCTGCGGGCAGCCATATTTTCCGTGGACCTATGTGGAAGGGGTGTGGTTTCATGACCTGGGATCATTGCTTTGGAACTGGGGGAGCAGGGTTCGAGTCCCGCGTTGGCTCAATATCCTGCAATTCTGGGCACATCATTCATTCTATGTCAGTCCACGGAGGCTCAAATAATGCTTCTCTAACTTTACTGACAATACAGCAGCAAAAGAGTTAACTTTAAACAAGCATAACCCGGAAGAACAGCCCCCTCCAGGTATGCACCAATAGCATGACAATAATCACTATATAAGGTCCCAGTGACGTAAGTACTTCCTCTTTCTTTGCTGCTGCAGCAGCGAGAAAAGTGCTTTTTCATTCTTATTAATAATTAATTGCATGTTTATGTTTACAACTTTGGCGCGCTGCGCTCTTTGTGTTAGACGCGACCTTCGCGTCTTCTTTTGCTTGCGTGTGTGGTCTTTTGACTGCCCGTGTTTTTCTATGTGCGTATTTCATATTCCAACTGCGCATTTGCATGGGAGCGTGTCGCGCTCTCTCGCGCTTATGAAATAATTGTGCCTTACTTGAAGTTGAGGCTTCTGTGCCCCTTCGGTTTCTTTATTCTTGTGGGCTGTGGCGAGGGAGCGGAGCTACGCACTTCGGTGCGCTCAGGGAGCAGGCTCTGTTTAGCCCCGCCTTCGCGTGTCTGCGCATGCGCGAACAGCCGGGGACAGGATTTGTAGCCCAGCTCTTCACGCTGCATTAACACACGCATTGCCTGATAAATCCCTGGCTCCAATTTTAACGCTGACTGGAGCGTTTTTCCAGACTGAGTGCTTGGCATTAGGGGAGTTATTTCAGGGCTTGCTCCCGCCACTTCAAATTTGTTTGTTAGACCCAGTCTTTTTACTTTTGACTGTCTGTGGTCTGTTAGCCCTTGGGTTCTCCCCCCCTCTTTTGAACTCCTTCAAAACCTCCTATTATAATTATGGCGTACTACGCTGAGGAGGAAGATAAGTGGGTGGAATTCAATGAATATGAGGATTATGTGGAACCATACAGTGAAACTCTGGAGGAGCATTCTATGGAAACCCGGGATACCCACGACCGGAGTTCTATGAATAAGGCGCTTCTTAAGGCGCTGAAGCCTTTGACGAAGTCTCTGACTAAGGGGAAAAGAAAGTCTAAATCTAAAGGCACATCTTCATCTTCTTCTCGTGCTTCGGCTGAAGCCTTGTTAAATGTTGCTAAGAGTGTGTTGTTAGACCATGGTTCCTTGGCAAATAAAGATGCTCAGGAGGATTCTACGCCTAGTACCACTACTTCTTCTGATTCGGATGAATCAGATAAACCTAAAAAGAAGGTCAAGAAACCAAAACACACCTTCTATGATGCTCAGGATGTGGTACAACCTAAAAATGTATTATTCAATCCTCAAAATTTAATTCATCCTCGGTCCACAGAATGGCAACCTTGTATGGAAGTAGCGCAGGTCAGAGCTACGCTTAGGTCTGAGTGCCCTCGACCCTCTTTACTTGGCAAGGTCACTGATACGCCAGATTTAGACCCAAATATGGCAATGTTTATGCGCAAATTTGCTAAGGACCCTAAGAAGGGTTTAGATAGAGCCTGGAAAGGATGCCAGGATAAACCTTTGGATATTTCTGGCCCTTTAACAAAACATTTGGATGCCGCAGTGGTGGCTAAAGATAAGGGTACCCCTCTGAACCCTTCGGACATCATGGAAAGGGCGCAACGCGCCATGTGTTTTTTGGGTAACGCGAATGTTGCTTTGTCTACTGAAAGGAGACGTTCATTTTTAATGCGGATTGATCCACAATTAGCTGAGATGGCTACCACAGAGCCAGGTTCCCTGGCCAATGGAATGCTTTTTGGAGAGGACTTTGTTAAAAAGATGGGAAAATATGTTGCAACCTTCTCGGCTTTGGACAAAGCGGAGGCTAACATAAAAAAAGTATTTCATACTGGTGTTTTTAATAGGGCCGGCCGCTTTAGAGGTCGCGGTTCCGGCCGTGGAGGACAACAGACCTCTAGAGGTTCTGAGCAAAGGGGCAGAGGAGGTACCCAGAGGTCCAAATTCTACCCACCAAGACTAGAGGCGACAGAGGCCGAGGTCAGCGAGGCAATTATCGAGGACAGCAGTACCAGTCTGGAGACTCCTCGTATTCAGGTACCCATTTTGCATTACGGGGATCACATGGTGGGAGGTCGTCTGTCTCAGTTTCTTCCCAGGTGGGAGGCCCTGTCTTCGGATCCTTGGATCCTACAAACTGTTCAGGGTTTTCGGATAGAGTTTTATTCCACTCCTAGTTTCATCGACGAGGAGATTCAGTCTTTGTTGCTCAAAGGGGCTATTGTGCAGACGGACCTGCATCCACACGGGTTTGTAAGCACAATTTTCCTTGTGCCCAAGAAAGATCTGGGTTTCCGTCTTGTTCTCAATTTGAAAGATTTCAACGTGAGCGTAGTGTATCGCCATTTCAAAATGGAGGGCATTCATCTCTTACGAGACATGTTGTTGAGCCACGATTGGATGGTTCGGTTAGACCTAAAAGATGCTTATCTGACGGTTGCCATTTTTCCTCCTCATCGTCGTTTTTTTTTTCCAGGTCCCCTTCATTACAGGGCTTTACAGTGGTTGAAGATTTTACACCTTTGCAAGGGTCTGCATTGTGCAGAACAGATTGCACTCTCTCAGGAGGCGATGAATTGGTGGTTACAACACATGGATGCTTGGAATAGCAAGGCCATTTTTGCGGCAATCCCGGATGCCATCATCGAGTCCAACGCCAGTCGTTGGGGCTGGGGGGCTAGTTGCGGGACTTTGGAGACCGGTGGTCGTTGGTCCCAGGAGAAATTACGTCTTCACATCAACTGCCTAGAGCTGTTAGCGGGCTCTTTTGCTATTCGGACTCTTTCTCCTCAGAAAGCAAGTTGTTGTATACTTCTGCGCATGGACAATGTGTCCGCAGTGCACTACATCAATCGTCTGGGAGGTACCACATCCCGACTTTTGGTGAAAATCGCCAAGGATTTTTGGCATTATTGTCTGGACCATCACATCTCTGTGACGGCAGAGTACATTCCGTGTTCCTTGAATGTGGTGGCAGACTGGAATTCCAGATTCCTACGGGACTCCAGTGATTGGAAACTGCATCCCTCTGTGTTCCAAGCGTTGAACTCCAAATGGGGCCCGTGTGTTCTAGATCTCTTTGCCTCTCAACTCAACAGGCAAATTCCCCTGTTTTACAGTTGGCGTCCGGATCCGTTAGCGATCAGCTCGGACGCCTTCCTTCAATCATGGAAGACGGGCATTCTATATGCATTTCCACCGTTCGTAATGATTTCGAGATTGTTGGCCCACACTCGTCGACAGAGGGCGGAAATAATCCTAGTATCACCTTGTTGGAAAGCTCAAGCGTGGTTTCCAGGAGCAATGACTCTGTCATGTGCTCCTCCAGTTCAAATCAGGTCCTTCCCGGAATTGTTGACCAACCCTTTCAGTCTTCTTCATTCGTTGATCCTGCAGGGTCAATTGTCTCTCATGGCGTGGAGACTTTCCAGCGACGCTGGCAAGTGCCGGGAGTTTCGCAAGACGCTCTCTTTTTCCTCTCTCAATCTTGGGCACCCTCCACTCACAAACGTTATGAGTCCGCTTGGCGGCGATGGGTGCCTTGGTGTGGTCAACAACAGAGTGATCCTTTGGGATCCCGAATCTCTGTAATTGTGAATTTCTTATCCGAATTGGCCAAGTCTGGTATGGCTTTCAGGAGGATCACCGAAATAATATCGACTACCAAAATATCGACTACCCAAAATATCGACGAGAAAATATCTACAACCAAAATATCGAGTTTGTATGTACAAACAGGTAAGTACAAAAATATCGAGTACAAAATATCGTTAACAAAAATATCGTTGTAAAAAATATCGACTTTAATAAAAACAATGTTTAATTACATTAATATAAAAAATTTATTACTAAAATATAATTAACAATACTTAAAATAACTTTTAATAATAAAATAATTAATGAAAGTAAAAAAATTATATATTTTTAATCATATTTCTTAAAACATATATATATATAGTAACAAAATTTAATTAAATAATAGCCAATATTATTAACGTACAAATACAAAAGAGTAAAAATTACTATTCCCACTGCAAAGAGTGCAACAGTGGATATATGACGTTACAACGCAACTTTTACAATGCACTACCATTACAACGTAAGTATTGGTAAGTATATAATAATTTTTTTTAATTTAAATTATTTAAAATTATTTAAATATAATTTAATTTAATTTCATTTCATTAAATTAAATTAATGTAAATTTAATTGTACTTTATTTTTACACTGTACCCCTGTACCCCTGTACCCCAAAACTGACCCTGAACCTTAAAAAAACCCTTTACCCAAAAACCCAAAACTGACCCTGAACCCTAAAAATACCCCTTGACCGAAAAACTAAAAACTGACCTGAACCCTAAAAATACCCCTTTACCCAAAAACTAAAAACTGACCCTGAACCCTAAAAATACCCCCTTACCCAAAAACCCAAAACTGACCCTGAACCCTAAAAATACCCCTTTACCCAAAAACTAAAAACTGACCCTGAACCCTAAAAATACCCCTTTACCCAAAAACTAAAAACTGACCCTGAACCCTTAAAATACCCCTTTACCCAAAAACTAAAAACTGACCCTGAACCCTTAAAATACCCCTTTACCCAAAAAATACCCCTTTACCCAAAAACTAAAAACTGACCCTGAACCCTAAAAATACCCCTTTACCCAAAAACTAAAAACTGACCCTGAACCCTAAAAATACCCCTTTACCCAAAAACTAAAAACTGACCCTGAACCCTAAAAATAGCCCTTTAATTTAACATAATTAGCAATTAATCAATTAAATTAAATTAATTACCAATTACATTTTAATTAATTAACAAATATTATTTAATTACCAATTAATTAAATATTACTACCAATTAATACATTTACATATTTAATAAATAATAATTAAATTACTTCCCACCCTATTCCCCTATAAACCCACAACCCGCTACAGGAAATACATTATTTTAATTTACATAATTAGCAATTAATCAATTAAATTAAATTAATTACCAATTAAAGTTTAAATAATTAACATATAATATTTAAATTAATAAATGTACATATTTAATTAATTATAATTAAATTACTTCCCACCCTATTCCCCTATAAACCCACAACCCGCTACAGAATAAAATTACACAATAATTTAAAAAAAACATTAATTAAAAATAATTATAACATAAAATGACACTTTTCACACATATTATAACATAAAAACACTATAAATAATTACATAGTATATAAAAAACGATATTTTTTACTTTCGATATTATTTACAGTCGATATTACTTCACTTACCTTAAAAACGATATTTTGGCTGTCGATATTCTGACCTGTCGATATTTTCTCCAAACGATATTTAAAACTCGATATTCTGTCCAAACGATATTTTGGAGTCGATATTATGTCTGTGCACCCTTTCAGGACAGTCAATAATTTTCGATCAGCCCTTTCAGCGGGTCATCCTCATATTGACGGTAAACAAGTAGGTGAACACCCTTTGGTTTGTAAGGTTCTACGTGGTATCAGGTTAGTAAATCCCCCTCAACCCAAATATCATACCTTATGGGATGTTTCCATTGTTCTCAGATTCTTGCAGTCTTGGCCGGCTAATGAGGGTTTGTCGCGCAAACAATTATCGGCCAAATTGACTCTGTTACTTTGTCTTATATCATGTAGACGTGTGTCTGATGTGCGTGCACTGGACTTAGCAGGTAGAGTATTCACTCCTTCTGGAGTTTCTTTTACCATTTCTCGTCGTACAAAGACAAATTCAAAATGTGTTTCTTACCCTGCTTTTCCACATCATAGCAAGCTTTGTGTTGTTCAATGTTTGAAGGTCTATAAAGACTGTACTAGAGAATTCCGAAATGATGTGGCAGGTCAACTTTTAATTTCTCTTCAGAGACCTTTCCGCCTAGTCTCTTCAGCTACACTCGCCAGGTGGGTTACTTGGCTTTTGACCTTGGCTGGCATTGATTCCTTCGTTTTTGGAGCACACTCTGTTAGAGGTTCTATGGCTTCTAAGGCCCTTCTCACTGGGTCTAGGTTGCAAGACATCATGACTGCGGCAGACTGGTCATCTGAGTCCACTTTCAAGACATTTTACCACAAACCTATTGTGGATATTGCGTCGGTGGTGGTGGAGCAACTTTAAACTAGCATTATTTGAGCCTCCATGGACTGACATAGAATGAAAAATTGTCTAGCATTCGCGACAAAGAATTTTCAATTCTATTAAGGACACGGAGGCGAGAATAATCCCACCCAGGATGTTACATATTATTTACTGTATTATTGTTAAAGACTGCTTTATATTGAATGTATTTCTGATGCTATGCTTAAACTCTTGCTTTTTCCCTACCCAATTCTCTTTGTGACTGTTTTTCCTTTCAGTCCGACATGGGTATTATGGCTATGTTTCTTTTTCAGGTGATCAAAACACCCAATACTGAAGATTCAGCTCTCCTGATGTTCTTCACCAGTCCTCTGTGTTCCTGGAGGTTTCCTGATATGTTCCATTCCAGTTCCTTTGGATTCGAATTCTTTTACTTATAGACTTTGCAAAGAAAGAGGAAGTGCTTACGTCACTGGGACCTTATATAGTGATTATTGTCATGCTATTGGTGCATACCTGGAGGGGGCTGTTCTTCCGGGTTATGCTTGTTTAAAGTTAACTCTTTTGCTGCTGTATTGTCAGTAAAGTTAGAGAAGCATTATTCTCGCCTCCAAGTCCTTAATAGAATTGAAAATTCTTTGTCGCGAATGCTAGATAATTTTTCATTCTCCCCATGCCTAAAGAATACATCTGACCATGTGCAAATTTAACTGATGTTCATAATGTGTAGCACGCCGATGCCCTCGGGCCATCTTCATGCTGCAAAAACCGTGAACAAAAATAAAATCCAGAGAACGCCTTTTTCCTATTTTTGAAACCAAAGTATATATTTTTCTGGACAACACTGCAGCATAAGTTTCTTTCAGATGGCCCCAAGCCCTCATGGAGAACATGTGGATGCTTCCACCTGGAAGGCTAGAGGGCGGGCAGGAAGAGGGAGGGCGCAGTGGAGAAACCTAATCATGAATTATTTAATACTCTCACCATGATAATTGACTGGGTCGAGTTGCCCATAGTCAGTCATGCATATGGTCTCTATGGCCTCTGGAGGACGCTACTGCAGTCATCCGCTCCCCTCGTGCACAATGCCGTCACTGGCGCTGTGCATACAGGGAAAAGGATCGCTATTGCATCACGCTTAACCACTTCCACACTAGCGGTTTTCCCGCTGTGCGCTGGATTTTCAAAATCAACATGTTGAGTGACGAGTTCACCTTGTCATCCGCACAGGGTAGCTAAAGCTGATGACGAGCTGAGCTCGTCATCAGCATGGAAGGGGTTAAAGAAACATGACCAATCACTGTGCGGCTTCAGAATAAAGACATACAGTGATTGGTCATGTTCTTTAATCATCCTGCCTCCTCGCTGCCTTCAAGAGTGTCCTGCAGGGATAGAACAACCTGACCCCAACCAATCTGGACTTTGTTCTCATGCCTCTGTTATTTCAAACCGCATGAGAGCGCCTCAAGCCTAGCGCTCCAATGGACACGGATGGGACTGTGCTGGGTTTACCTCGATGTCCTAATAGAGAATGAATTTGAGAGGCCCAAAGTGCGCATGCCGGGTTGGACAGAGCTAGAAGCATGTCCAACCAGACAGGTGTATATGCAGATGCACAAAGTGCAGTATACTATAGCCAGGGCCACTGGGCTTATGCAGCATGGGAGAACCACATTAAGTGGCAGGTTTAACTAAATTATGCCGCAAGAAAATGCAAATTATGAGGCATACTTAATTATTTTGTTATTTTTACTCATGGTAACACTGTCTGGGCTAAAATATCATATTTCAAGTCACTAAGAAGTTCCATGACTAAATAGAGGAACGAGGCCGAAGGCTGAATTCTTTTATAAGGTCAAGGAACTCTGAGATGACTTGCAATATCCTTTTTTTTCTTTTTCATAAAATCTTTTTATTATTTAGAAAGAAACAGTGGTGATTGTCACATGCATTCATTGCATCAATTACATATGCACCCGTTACCCCTCTCCGGTTCAAGACATCATTGGTTACAAGCAAAAATATCACACTTATTCAAAGAGCAGGTGTCACTGCAAGGTGGTCGTCAACTAAGGCAGTTTGTGGGGGTTCGCAGATGTGTCCCCTGTACTCGTTCCAGGTGGCCCATACACCAGTCCATTTCCGGGGGCAGCCTCTGGCCAAGTACACCGTTTTTTCTTGGAGCATGCACCAGTCCATATCGGTTTTCCATGAGTTCAGTTTTGGAGGCGCACCCTCCCCCCATGGTCTGGCTATGTTCCTTTTAGCAATTGCGAACCCCAACATGGCCCACAACCTCCCGTGGGTGGATAAGTCATTCGGCTCCCAATTGTTTAAGAGTGCAATATCCTTTTAACTGCAGAGGGTTTTATTCCTTATAATACATAGTCAAGAACTCGCTCTTCCCACAAACAGCTAAAATCCTTGGTGCCTTGCTCTTTCAGATGAATGAGACAGTATGGTTGCAAACATGAAGAATAAAAGCAGGCTCTGTAGTGCGAAACACATCAAAAAAGCAGTTAGTAATTTGGTGCAAAAATATAACAGAATTAGTTTAATGTAAGTCAGATTTAAAGGATGTTGCTCAGAATGAGTACAAGCATGCAGAGAAATTCCATCTTTCTTGTAATGACCTACAGTTGCAGAAAATAAACATGCTATATAGGTTTCCTTTCTGCTGATCATTGTTATTTTTGTAAACAACAGATCACAAGAACGGAAAGCCTGTTCTCATTTCAACTGCACCTGTAATTATGCTGTCAGACGTGCCTTTTACCTTGGCTGCTTGCGGTAGATATTAAGATATCACAACTCAACTGTAATAAACTTTACAGCTAGCAGCTATGTCAATTCATTATTCTGGGTGACTAAAGACGTCAGAAGTCGACAGTAATAGGGAAATTAAAGATGGGCTTTTATATAGGGATCGAATGGCCCCCATGTATCACAGACAGATGCTAAGGGCTAACCATGTTGTTATAGACCTTGAACCCGAGCTACAGGGTGTTTAAGTACCAGTATATCCCAAGGAAGAAAAGCCATAAGGCTATTAGAACATTTAACCCAGGTGAGTGGAACATTTTCTAAATTAAAAAAAAGGACCCAAAAAATACAAACATTGGATTGTTGGAGGAGACGGCGTATGGCAGCCATTATTAGCTCAGAGCCATTCCACTGTCTTCAGTGGCTATCTGAACATTATGATATTTTAATATAGGCTTATAGCCCACTGTAGAAGAATATACCGGCCATTAAAGGCCCGCTACAACGTTAAAGGCCTGAGCCAAAGGCGAGGGCCTTTAACAAGGGCTATTAGCACATTCTGCCACTAGAGGGCAGAATGTTCTAATTAATTATAGAACGGTCTCATAGAGCCACAGGGTTGAAATCCCCTCCGACTCCGTGAGGCCTTTGTTCACAGCAACAGCTGTGAAATAATAATGTTGGAATATTGATGCTCCGGGCTTCTAACGGCCATTAGAAGCCCAGAGCACTCCATTGTCTTCAAAGGAGCGCTCAACATTGCAATGTTCTAATAACACTTAGAACCGCTGTCAGGATCGACCATAACTCACAAGAGCCAGAGCCTTGGGTGGGTCATGATGTCCCAAACCCTCGCACAACAATGGTAATAAACAGCATATTACGTGCTGCTCATCGGCATGTTATGTTTACGCCCTGCGGTATCTTCATGTGTAGAAGTTAGAAACAGAGGTATTTCATTAGAATCTATGCAGCAGAAAAGACTATTACTTCATTAGTCCATTATTTTATTTCATTTTGTTAAAATATTTATACAGATTATTATGCCTTCATGTTGGAAATGGGATCCCCGGCTGGCCAGGGCTTTCGCCAAAGTCAGTCAGAGACCACCACACCCAAGTCAGGGCAAGGGAGTTACACGCCAAGATAACCCCTACTCACCCTCTAGGTAACGTGGCGCGAGCAGCAAGGCTAAACTTGGAGGCGATGTAGGCTAAGTATTTGCGCACGCACCCCAGCAACAACAACCAAAGGCCCACCACAAAGGAAACTCCACACAAGGTTATATAAAAATAGCCTTTGTATTATAATAAATAAACATCAGATAAAACACACATCTTGTTACACTGTGCCAACAGGCACGGGCGGAATTTACAAGGGATATTTGTACAGGACAGGGCCACTTGAACCACTGTCAAGGGTATCAACACTTTTAGCAGCAATACTTTCAGTAATAGCACTTTAGCAATACCTTCAGTAATAAAGCAATACTTTCAGTAATAGCACTTTAGCAATACCTTCAGTAATAAAGCAATACTTTCAGTAATAGCACACAACCAGTAATTACTGGTAACAGGGCCTCACTAGCACCACCTGTACTAGGGAGAAAACAACCACCTACACGTCACACTACCTGTAGGGGTGCAAAAGCAACACACATGATGTCGTAACATTCAGAGGTGTAAAAGGACAAAGAGAACACATGATGAATAATCTACCCATTCAGAGGTGTAAGCAAAACACATGATGCCGTAACATTCAGAGGTGTAAGCAAAACCAATTTCCCCAAACTCACCAGTCACCACCTGTGACTGTCCCGGTGTCCCAATGTCAGGGCCTAAACGTGGCAGTTGCCCACAAAGTGCTGGGCAACTGGAGCAGGGAAAGTTAGCGCAAAGTTGGAGCCTCTCTGGGCTCAAAGAACCACCACTGTGGCACTGGTGAGCCTCTCTTAGGCTCTCTCACCAGTAAGGGGGGGGGGCTGCTGAGCCTCTCAGGGCTCCAGCAATGAACAGGTGCAGCCTCGCTGGGCTGGGGGGTCCCTCGCTCTGGGGACCCGGATTACAGACAAATGCTCCTCAAGAGCCTTGCAGGCTCACGGACGAAATGCCCCTCAGAGCCTCTCTGGGCTCGTAGTTAATGTACTCGCGAGCCTCTCTGGCTCGCCAAACAAGAAATGCGCTGGTCGTTGGAGCCTCTTTTAGGCTCGAGTTGGAGTCCCCCTCTTGGGGACTCGGGTCGCTCAACAAGGCCCCCTAAGAGCCTCTCTGGCTCTGACTACAGGCGCGAGGTCGCGCTACAGAGAGGGGGCGGGGCGGACACCGGCAATGTGTCCCGACGCTCCCCCCCTCCTCTGCAGGCACCTTCACTCACCGGGTTCGCGCTGGGCTCTCCAGCGGCGGCGGGTCTCTCCCGCTGGTCCCGGGGCTCTCCTCTCCTCTCGGGGAGCCTCGGCAGGCTCTCTCGCGGCTCGGTGGAGGAGGCGGGACTTCCGGGTTGACTCTCCCGGGCCGCGCGGTGATTGGACGGCCGTCCCTTCACTTCCGGGTCGCCGCGGGCAGCGCGGCGGCTCGCTTTAGGCAGGCAGGCGGGCTCCCAGATGATCCGAGGAGTGGGCTCCCTCGTAGATCAAGCAAAACCGGGCACAACAACGCGGCAATGAGCGGGGTAGCACCCGCGCCGCCAAACCCCCACACGGGGCGGACAAAATACAGCGCTCACGGCGCTCGGGCAAAATCCAGCGTTTTCAAGCGCTAGGCAGGCGATCTCAGCGCTCCTAGCGCTGAAGGGCAGAGAGCAGCGCTCTCAGGCTGCAGGCAACGAAGTCCTCAGTGCTCCCCAGCACTGGAGGACAGGACAGGGCTCCAGCAGGGGCTGGAGGCAGGCAGGGGGGCAAGGCTGGGCCAGCGCCAGCACACTGGGTCTCCAGGCAGGGAGACAGTCCAAGTGGCGGTCCTCCTGGCCCCAGCAGCAGCAACAGCCCCCTCTGGCAGGATCCAAAAGCAGAACATTTTCCAAGGGGACACAGCCCCTTCTTATAGTACCAAATCCTTTGTTTCAAGGTGCAGGGTGGGGGGAAAACCAGTTTCAGCTGGCTTTGGAGCACTCTTAATGGCCCAACCACCCATTTCATTCACTGGGGAGGCTAGGGTCGTTAGACACACCACAGGGGGGCGGAGCCAGCATTGTGTGGGGAAAACCCAGCCCATCCAGGACACAGGTACACTCCTCCCACACATCACTCATGCTAATCTCCCACTCACCACCGGGCAGACCCATCCAGACTTCCTGGAGCCTAGCATGCCAGCCAGCTCCAGCCAATCACGCTCCAGCACCCTCACAGCACACGCACACATATCTCAATGTCCAGAAGTAGCACTTCCCAACTAGACACATACATGTCGCAGACACCATCTCGCAGCATTCACTCTCACGAGTTTACACATACTAAACTCGAGCCTGCACTCCCCACGCATCAGGAACTACCAGGGACACACACATTCCCCATGCATTCCTATGGGAGGGCAGGCCAGCCATGCTACACGCACGCACTTTCACTCTGGGACCCAGGGAAAAGTGCGCAGAGACCCAAAATCACTGACACAGGGTCACACATAAGGCAAAAAGTTCAGGGGTGAACCAGCCCTGCGGGCCAAGTCCAACATAACCCCCTTCCAGCCAAAACGCAGGGGAGAACAATCACCACCGTGATGGACTTCCCTGCTTGGGGCGATAGAACACGGACGCAGGCCCGCCACTGCCGGGACACCCTCCTGTTCTATGCCACGGTGAACCCCTAGGGTTCCTTCTAAAGCTACTGTAAGGACCAGCTGGGCTACCCCACTGGTACTCCTCAGCTGTCCGCGGCCAGGACCAGGCCCTAGGCCACCCAGGTGCCACTGGTTCCTGCCTACTCACGAAGTGGGGGGTAGTAACCCCGGGCACATAGTAGCCATTCTCCACTCCTCCTGTCTGCAAGACAGGGCTAGACTGCCACTGGTTCTCCAGCCTAGGGTCTACAACCTCAGGTGGACCAGGAGTCTCAGGGAAGGCTCTCCTCCCCTTACCTCTTCTTTTAGGGTTCCTCCTCCCCGTGCGAGGGGGACACCTAGAACGCCATGCCAACCCAGGGTTTAACCCCTCAGGTTGCACCGGGGTCAGAGTTGGGCTCTCCCACCCTCTGCACCCCCTTCCAGAGGTCTGCCCTCTCCCACCTGGAGAAGTTCCTCTGGAAGAAGAACCGGTCAGGACACTGGTTACAGTCGTCCTACCCTTCAGGTCAGGCGGATCCTGAACCTGGCCATCCAACCTCCGGTCTAAAACCTTTGGTGGAACAATTGCCTGGCACTCCAGGACTTCTTGGGACTCACACACAATCCCTCTGAGGCTAACAAATGACACATCTGTTGTGTGACTGTCTGTCTGGCGCAGATCTCCCGCCCTCTGTCCACCTGACAGTGCGTGACGATCCCCCAGACCAGAAGTGGTGCCACCCGGGTCCCTCCAAGAAGATCTAGCCCACCTGGCTAGTCTCTGGTCCACTGGTGCATCCACTGGGAAACTCATCCCCCAATCACTCCTCACGCTGGACTCCTGTACCCTCCCTACCGGAGCGGTACTGCCAGCCTCTGGAACCACAGGAGCTCTGGTTACAGACGCTCCAGGTCCTCTACTCACTAGGAGATCCTCCTCAAATGGGCTAACAGGACAGCCTAGGTCCCCAACCTGGTGTTCCCTCAAGAAACCACCCAGGCTCTGAGACAGGGCTTCGGGCCTCTGGGGGCTCTCAGCCACCCACTGACTCCTGCTCCACTGAGCCAGGCAGTCAGCCCCTACACCCTTCTCACTATACTGGGACCTAGCTGGGCTACACTGAGCCTCTTCCACCACGCTGGGCTGGAAGATCCCTGACCCACTACTTTCGGAGTCACTCACCAATGACTCTACAGAGCCTCTGGCCCTTTCCCAGCGGTCTGCTTCCTCTGCAAGGTCCCAAGGACAAAAACATTTCAACTTCAGCAGGTGCTGGCGCAACTCTGGACACACAACACTGAGCAACTGCTCTTTGAGGAACATACTCACTACTCCGTCCCTCTCATCGTCCGGGTTAGCCGCCAGCCAATCCTCCATTGCATCAGAACAGTCATCCACAAAATACCCCCACTTCTGGTGAGGCGGTTTCCTATGGTTCCTGAACTTCAACCTGTTCTCCTCCTCTGGGGAAACAGGAACCATACTCTGGGAACTGGGACTTTCTAGACTTAGATTTAAATAGCTGCCACCACTGGACTCCACCCTCCCTGGGGAATCCAGACAATTACAATTATGCGCAGGGAAGAGTCTATCCTCTAGGGCTGCTCTCTCACGGATGATGGCCCTTCTCTCCACCTCTATCCTCTCCTGCGCTAAGAGTCTCTCGATCTCTAGCTGCGCCATAGCCTGGGCATGCTCTAACATGAGCTGTTCCATCGCTAACTGATGCTCCCTCTCTTCCTTCCTATCTAACCAATCCTCTGGGGACAGGACAAGGGATGTGGCGCTGGTACTGACACTGGACTCAGCAAGGGACTCCCTACCTATGGGGTCCTCACCATCTGCTGACATCCATCCACTGTCATCATCATACAACTCACATTCTTCAGGGCTCTCCACAGACTCACCATCCTCATGACGTGCGGCCCGGGCCCTCTCTCTCTCACTGTACTCAAGATCCCACTGACCCTTTTGCCATTGGATCAGGCTGTCCCTAAGCTGGGACTGAGTATCCAACTCACTCACCTCCATGCCTCCCTCTTCACAGAATCTGACCAGCTCTGACCTACTGTACCTAAAAAGACAACAGAGATCAAAAACAGGCTCCATTTTGGCGGACGTTCTCAAGAAGAGTTTGACACAGGGAACCTGGGGGTCTGAGCTACACAGGAGTATACAATTATCACAATTCAGCAAGATTCCTATCTCAGAGAACTTGCACTCCACTGTCCAGCGTAACACACACTCATTCACACACAACCCTCCCCTCGGACTGGTAAGGCAGTTTCTACCACCCCTGATTATCTCAACCTGACCACTAGCGACACAGGTACCAAACTCTGGGAGCAGGGCGGGGAACAAGGTACTGGACAAAATACAAATGACACCTTTCAGGAGAAGCAAAACTGAACTTCCCTAAAAAACAATAATCCCAAAAATGTGGTTATCTAACAAATGTAGAGCTTTGAAGTGCGGCCAGCCGCTACTGTGGTATAACGCAAACACAAATCCTTATCCCACCGCTTGCCGCCAATGTTGGAAATGGGATCCCCGGCTGGCCAGGGCTTTCGCCAAAGTCAGTCAGAGACCACCACACCCAAGTCAGGGCAAGGGAGTTACACGCCAAGATAACCCCTACTCACCCTCTAGGTAACGTGGCGCGAGCAGCAAGGCTAAACTTGGAGGCGATGTAGGCTAAGTATTTGCGCACGCACCCCAGCAACAACAACCAAAGGCCCACCACAAAGGAAACTCCACACAAGGTTATATAAAAATAGCCTTTGTATTATAATAAATAAACATCAGATAAAACACACATCTTGTTACACTGTGCCAACAGGCACGGGCGGAATTTACAAGGGATATTTGTACAGGACAGGGCCACTTGAACCACTGTCAAGGGTATCAACACTTTTAGCAGCAATACTTTCAGTAATAGCACTTTAGCAATACCTTCAGTAATAAAGCAATACTTTCAGTAATAGCACTTTAGCAATACCTTCAGTAATAAAGCAATACTTTCAGTAATAGCACACAACCAGTAATTACTGGTAACAGGGCCTCACTAGCACCACCTGTACTAGGGAGAAAACAACCACCTACACGTCACACTACCTGTAGGGGTGCAAAAGCAACACACATGATGTCGTAACATTCAGAGGTGTAAAAGGACAAAGAGAACACATGATGAATAATCTACCCATTCAGAGGTGTAAGCAAAACACATGATGCCGTAACATTCAGAGGTGTAAGCAAAACCAATTTCCCCAAACTCACCAGTCACCACCTGTGACTGTCCCGGTGTCCCAATGTCAGGGCCTAAACGTGGCAGTTGCCCACAAAGTGCTGGGCAACTGGAGCAGGGAAAGTTAGCGCAAAGTTGGAGCCTCTCTGGGCTCAAAGAACCACCACTGTGGCACTGGTGAGCCTCTCTTAGGCTCTCTCACCAGTAAGGGGGGGGGGCTGCTGAGCCTCTCAGGGCTCCAGCAATGAACAGGTGCAGCCTCGCTGGGCTGGGGGGTCCCTCGCTCTGGGGACCCGGATTACAGACAAATGCTCCTCAAGAGCCTTGCAGGCTCACGGACGAAATGCCCCTCAGAGCCTCTCTGGGCTCGTAGTTAATGTACTCGCGAGCCTCTCTGGCTCGCCAAACAAGAAATGCGCTGGTCGTTGGAGCCTCTTTTAGGCTCGGGTTGGAGTCCCCCTCTTGGGGACTCGGGTCGCTCAACAAGGCCCCCTAAGAGCCTCTCTGGCTCTGACTACAGGCGCGAGGTCGCGCTACAGAGAGGGGGCGGGGCGGACACCGGCAATGTGTCCCGACGCTCCCCCCCTCCTCTGCAGGCACCTTCACTCACCGGGTTCGCGCTGGGCTCTCCAGCGGCGGCGGGTCTCTCCCGCTGGTCCCGGGGCTCTCCTCTCCTCTCGGGGAGCCTCGGCAGGCTCTCTCGCGGCTCGGTGGAGGAGGCGGGACTTCCGGGTTGACTCTCCCGGGCCGCGCGGTGATTGGACGGCCGTCCCTTCACTTCCGGGTCGCCGCGGGCAGCGCGGCGGCTCGCTTTAGGCAGGCAGGCGGGCTCCCAGATGATCCGAGGAGTGGGCTCCCTCGTAGATCAAGCAAAACCGGGCACAACAACGCGGCAATGAGCGGGGTAGCACCCGCGCCGCCAAACCCCCACACGGGGCGGACAAAATACAGCGCTCACGGCGCTCGGGCAAAATCCAGCGTTTTCAAGCGCTAGGCAGGCGATCTCAGCGCTCCTAGCGCTGAAGGGCAGAGAGCAGCGCTCTCAGGCTGCAGGCAACGAAGTCCTCAGTGCTCCCCAGCACTGGAGGACAGGACAGGGCTCCAGCAGGGGCTGGAGGCAGGCAGGGGGGCAAGGCTGGGCCAGCGCCAGCACACTGGGTCTCCAGGCAGGGAGACAGTCCAAGTGGCGGTCCTCCTGGCCCCAGCAGCAGCAACAGCCCCCTCTGGCAGGATCCAAAAGCAGAACATTTTCCAAGGGGACACAGCCCCTTCTTATAGTACCAAATCCTTTGTTTCAAGGTGCAGGGTGGGGGGAAAACCAGTTTCAGCTGGCTTTGGAGCACTCTTAATGGCCCAACCACCCATTTCATTCACTGGGGAGGCTAGGGTCGTTAGACACACCACAGGGGGGCGGAGCCAGCATTGTGTGGGGAAAACCCAGCCCATCCAGGACACAGGTACACTCCTCCCACACATCACTCATGCTAATCTCCCACTCACCACCGGGCAGACCCATCCAGACTTCCTGGAGCCTAGCATGCCAGCCAGCTCCAGCCAATCACGCTCCAGCACCCTCACAGCACACGCACACATATCTCAATGTCCAGAAGTAGCACTTCCCAACTAGACACATACATGTCGCAGACACCATCTCGCAGCATTCACTCTCACGAGTTTACACATACTAAACTCGAGCCTGCACTCCCCACGCATCAGGAACTACCAGGGACACACACATTCCCCATGCATTCCTATGGGAGGGCAGGCCAGCCATGCTACACGCACGCACTTTCACTCTGGGACCCAGGGAAAAGTGCGCAGAGACCCAAAATCACTGACACAGGGTCACACATAAGGCAAAAAGTTCAGGGGTGAACCAGCCCTGCGGGCCAAGTCCAACATAACCCCCTTCCAGCCAAAACGCAGGGGAGAACAATCACCACCGTGATGGACTTCCCTGCTTGGGGCGATAGAACACGGACGCAGGCCCGCCACTGCCGGGACACCCTCCTGTTCTATGCCACGGTGAACCCCTAGGGTTCCTTCTAAAGCTACTGTAAGGACCAGCTGGGCTACCCCACTGGTACTCCTCAGCTGTCCGCGGCCAGGACCAGGCCCTAGGCCACCCAGGTGCCACTGGTTCCTGCCTACTCACGAAGTGGGGGGTAGTAACCCCGGGCACATAGTAGCCATTCTCCACTCCTCCTGTCTGCAAGACAGGGCTAGACTGCCACTGGTTCTCCAGCCTAGGGTCTACAACCTCAGGTGGACCAGGAGTCTCAGGGAAGGCTCTCCTCCCCTTACCTCTTCTTTTAGGGTTCCTCCTCCCCGTGCGAGGGGGACACCTAGAACGCCATGCCAACCCAGGGTTTAACCCCTTAGGTTGCACCGGGGTCAGAGTTGGGCTCTCCCACCCTCTGCACCCCCTTCCAGAGGTCTGCCCTCTCCCACCTGGAGAAGTTCCTCTGGAAGAAGAACCGGTCAGGACACTGGTTACAGTCGTCCTACCCTTCAGGTCAGGCGGATCCTGAACCTGGCCATCCAACCTCCGGTCTAAAACCTTTGGTGGAACAATTGCCTGGCACTCCAGGACTTCTTGGGACTCACACACAATCCCTCTGAGGCTAACAAATGACACATCTGTTGTGTGACTGTCTGTCTGGCGCAGATCTCCCGCCCTCTGTCCACCTGACAGTGCGTGACGATCCCCCAGACCAGAAGTGGTGCCACCCGGGTCCCTCCAAGAAGATCTAGCCCACCTGGCTAGTCTCTGGTCCACTGGTGCATCCACTGGGAAACTCATCCCCCAATCACTCCTCACGCTGGACTCCTGTACCCTCCCTACCGGAGCGGTACTGCCAGCCTCTGGAACCACAGGAGCTCTGGTTACAGACGCTCCAGGTCCTCTACTCACTAGGAGATCCTCCTCAAATGGGCTAACAGGACAGCCTAGGTCCCCAACCTGGTGTTCCCTCAAGAAACCACCCAGGCTCTGAGACAGGGCTTCGGGCCTCTGGGGGCTCTCAGCCACCCACTGACTCCTGCTCCACTGAGCCAGGCAGTCAGCCCCTACACCCTTCTCACTATACTGGGACCTAGCTGGGCTACACTGAGCCTCTTCCACCACGCTGGGCTGGAAAATCCCTGACCCACTACTTTCGGAGTCACTCACCAATGACTCTACAGAGCCTCTGGCCCTTTCCCAGCGGTCTGCTTCCTCTGCAAGGTCCCAAGGACAAAAACATTTCAACTTCAGCAGGTGCTGGCGCAACTCTGGACACACAACACTGAGCAACTGCTCTTTGAGGAACATACTCACTACTCCGTCCCTCTCATCGTCCGGGTTAGCCGCCAGCCAATCCTCCATTGCATCAGAACAGTCATCCACAAAATACCCCCACTTCTGGTGAGGCGGTTTCCTATGGTTCCTGAACTTCAACCTGTTCTCCTCCTCTGGGGAAACAGGAACCATACTCTGGGAACTGGGACTTTCTAGACTTAGATTTAAATAGCTGCCACCACTGGACTCCACCCTCCCTGGGGAATCCAGACAATTACAATTATGCGCAGGGAAGAGTCTATCCTCTAGGGCTGCTCTCTCACGGATGATGGCCCTTCTCTCCACCTCTATCCTCTCCTGCGCTAAGAGTCTCTCGATCTCTAGCTGCGCCATAGCCTGGGCATGCTCTAACATGAGCTGTTCCATCGCTAACTGATGCTCCCTCTCTTCCTTCCTATCTAACCAATCCTCTGGGGACAGGACAAGGGATGTGGCGCTGGTACTGACACTGGACTCAGCAAGGGACTCCCTACCTATGGGGTCCTCACCATCTGCTGACATCCATCCACTGTCATCATCATACAACTCACATTCTTCAGGGCTCTCCACAGACTCACCATCCTCATGACGTGCGGCCCGGGCCCTCTCTCTCTCACTGTACTCAAGATCCCACTGACCCTTTTGCCATTGGATCAGGCTGTCCCTAAGCTGGGACTGAGTATCCAACTCACTCACCTCCATGCCTCCCTCTTCACAGAATCTGACCAGCTCTGACCTACTGTACCTAAAAAGACAACAGAGATCAAAAACAGGCTCCATTTTGGCGGACGTTCTCAAGAAGAGTTTGACACAGGGAACCTGGGGGTCTGAGCTACACAGGAGTATACAATTATCACAATTCAGCAAGATTCCTATCTCAGAGAACTTGCACTCCACTGTCCAGCGTAACACACACTCATTCACACACAACCCTCCCCTCGGACTGGTAAGGCAGTTTCTACCACCCCTGATTATCTCAACCTGACCACTAGCGACACAGGTACCAAACTCTGGGAGCAGGGCGGGGAACAAGGTACTGGACAAAATACAAATGACACCTTTCAGGAGAAGCAAAACTGAACTTCCCTAAAAAACAATAATCCCAAAAATGTGGTTATCTAACAAATGTAGAGCTTTGAAGTGCGGCCAGCCGCTACTGTGGTATAACGCAAACACAAATCCTTATCCCACCGCTTGCCGCCAATGTTGGAAATGGGATCCCCGGCTGGCCAGGGCTTTCGCCAAAGTCAGTCAGAGACCACCACACCCAAGTCAGGGCAAGGGAGTTACACGCCAAGATAACCCCTACTCACCCTCTAGGTAACGTGGCGCGAGCAGCAAGGCTAAACTTGGAGGCGATGTAGGCTAAGTATTTGCGCACGCACCCCAGCAACAACAACCAAAGGCCCACCACAAAGGAAACTCCACACAAGGTTATATAAAAATAGCCTTTGTATTATAATAAATAAACATCAGATAAAACACACATCTTGTTACACTGTGCCAACAGGCACGGGCGGAATTTACAAGGGATATTTGTACAGGACAGGGCCACTTGAACCACTGTCAAGGGTATCAACACTTTTAGCAGCAATACTTTCAGTAATAGCACTTTAGCAATACCTTCAGTAATAAAGCAATACTTTCAGTAATAGCACTTTAGCAATACCTTCAGTAATAAAGCAATACTTTCAGTAATAGCACACAACCAGTAATTACTGGTAACAGGGCCTCACTAGCACCACCTGTACTAGGGAGAAAACAACCACCTACACGTCACACTACCTGTAGGGGTGCAAAAGCAACACACATGATGTCGTAACATTCAGAGGTGTAAAAGGACAAAGAGAACACATGATGAATAATCTACCCATTCAGAGGTGTAAGCAAAACACATGATGCCGTAACATTCAGAGGTGTAAGCAAAACCAATTTCCCCAAACTCACCAGTCACCACCTGTGACTGTCCCGGTGTCCCAATGTCAGGGCCTAAACGTGGCAGTTGCCCACAAAGTGCTGGGCAACTGGAGCAGGGAAAGTTAGCGCAAAGTTGGAGCCTCTCTGGGCTCAAAGAACCACCACTGTGGCACTGGTGAGCCTCTCTTAGGCTCTCTCACCAGTAAGGGGGGGGGGCTGCTGAGCCTCTCAGGGCTCCAGCAATGAACAGGTGCAGCCTCGCTGGGCTGGGGGGTCCCTCGCTCTGGGGACCCGGATTACAGACAAATGCTCCTCAAGAGCCTTGCAGGCTCACGGACGAAATGCCCCTCAGAGCCTCTCTGGGCTCGTAGTTAATGTACTCGCGAGCCTCTCTGGCTCGCCAAACAAGAAATGCGCTGGTCGTTGGAGCCTCTTTTAGGCTCGGGTTGGAGTCCCCCTCTTGGGGACTCGGGTCGCTCAACAAGGCCCCCTAAGAGCCTCTCTGGCTCTGACTACAGGCGCGAGGTCGCGCTACAGAGAGGGGGCGGGGCGGACACCGGCAATGTGTCCCGACGCTCCCCCCCTCCTCTGCAGGCACCTTCACTCACCGGGTTCGCGCTGGGCTCTCCAGCGGCGGCGGGTCTCTCCCGCTGGTCCCGGGGCTCTCCTCTCCTCTCGGGGAGCCTCGGCAGGCTCTCTCGCGGCTCGGTGGAGGAGGCGGGACTTCCGGGTTGACTCTCCCGGGCCGCGCGGTGATTGGACGGCCGTCCCTTCACTTCCGGGTCGCCGCGGGCAGCGCGGCGGCTCGCTTTAGGCAGGCAGGCGGGCTCCCAGATGATCCGAGGAGTGGGCTCCCTCGTAGATCAAGCAAAACCGGGCACAACAACGCGGCAATGAGCGGGGTAGCACCCGCGCCGCCAAACCCCCACACGGGGCGGACAAAATACAGCGCTCACGGCGCTCGGGCAAAATCCAGCGTTTTCAAGCGCTAGGCAGGCGATCTCAGCGCTCCTAGCGCTGAAGGGCAGAGAGCAGCGCTCTCAGGCTGCAGGCAACGAAGTCCTCAGTGCTCCCCAGCACTGGAGGACAGGACAGGGCTCCAGCAGGGGCTGGAGGCAGGCAGGGGGGCAAGGCTGGGCCAGCGCCAGCACACTGGGTCTCCAGGCAGGGAGACAGTCCAAGTGGCGGTCCTCCTGGCCCCAGCAGCAGCAACAGCCCCCTCTGGCAGGATCCAAAAGCAGAACATTTTCCAAGGGGACACAGCCCCTTCTTATAGTACCAAATCCTTTGTTTCAAGGTGCAGGGTGGGGGGAAAACCAGTTTCAGCTGGCTTTGGAGCACTCTTAATGGCCCAACCACCCATTTCATTCACTGGGGAGGCTAGGGTCGTTAGACACACCACAGGGGGGCGGAGCCAGCATTGTGTGGGGAAAACCCAGCCCATCCAGGACACAGGTACACTCCTCCCACACATCACTCATGCTAATCTCCCACTCACCACCGGGCAGACCCATCCAGACTTCCTGGAGCCTGGCATGCCAGCCAGCTCCAGCCAATCACGCTCCAGCACCCTCACAGCACACGCACACATATCTCAATGTCCAGAAGTAGCACTTCCCAACTAGACACATACATGTCGCAGACACCATCTCGCAGCATTCACTCTCACGAGTTTACACATACTAAACTCGAGCCTGCACTCCCCACGCATCAGGAACTACCAGGGACACACACATTCCCCATGCATTCCTATGGGAGGGCAGGCCAGCCATGCTACACGCACGCACTTTCACTCTGGGACCCAGGGAAAAGTGCGCAGAGACCCAAAATCACTGACACAGGGTCACACATAAGGCAAAAAGTTCAGGGGTGAACCAGCCCTGCGGGCCAAGTCCAACACTTCATAATCTTGTATTTGATAGCAGACCACTATGATAAAATACTATTAAACTGGCCTTGAGAGTGTTCGCTTTTCTCTGATGAAGCTACTTTAGGTGATAATATTCAGTTTGTGCATCGCACTAAGGTAATTGCGTGGACACTTTCCCTTTTGGAGAAGCACCAACCGGTTGTGCATCGGCTGGTTGCCCGCCCCTCCCTGGAGCGGCACAGTGGGCAAATAAATGATCCACCAAAATGTGGCCCAAGCAGTGGCCACTGGCTGAAACTTTTGCAAGCACCCACCACCCCCTTTTTATTTCCAGTGTGTCACGCTCAAAGCGTGATGTCCTGACAGACACTGGTACCCGCTCACAGTGATACTGGCCTCAAGCTCCGCCTCACCGATGAGGTCCTGTTCGGTACCAAGGGTCTGAGGGGGCTTGTGTTCCCATCGACAGGAGTCATGGCCTAGCAGTTCAAACTGGAGCGTTCCCATTGGAGCAGGACCTCGTCTAACTTGCATGCACCTGGTCTACCTCTGAGTGGCACAGTCGGCAAAGTGGGGCCTGTCTCGCTGCTAAAACCAGTGGCTGGGACTTTTCCAAGCTTTCCACCAAACAACCTGACCCCCGTCTGTCCTGAGAACTAAAATCCTCCAAAGGAGACCGACCGCCTGTGCTGCTTGGGAGCTGCATGAAATGTAAAGGTGACCTTTGACACTACCTGAACACTGCTCTGTGTCAATGCCCTGGAGGGTGCCAGTGCCAGAAGCCCTGGGCTGGCACATGGAGCCAGGCTTTGACTTGTAGAGGGACTCTGAAGGTTCATTAGAGAACAGGTGTTCATGACAGGGCCCTGCTGCTTCCCTCCATGAGGCTGAGGAGGCGGCTGAGTGTCTGCTGCTGCTGCCCAGCTCTGCTGTACCAGACCCATGAGAAGGAGGGGAGACATCGTTTACTACGAATGCACTACAAGGCATTCCATTACAACGCGGTTGTTACAACGACTGCGTTATTTAAACGAAAACCATTACATCGCAAGTCGTTTCAACGACTTGCTGTAGGGGGCGCGCTGGTGTTGGATTTCCCTGCTGTCGCACAAACTGGAGTAGGAATAGGAAATAATACTATTCCGAAGTACAGCGCGCCCCCTACAGAAAGTAATTGTAACGACTCGCGAAGTAACAGTATGCGTTGAAACAACGCGGTCGGTGTAACAAGCGCGTTGTAATGGAAAGCGTTGTAGTGTATGCCTAGTAAAGAGACATATTCAGAAGGAGCTGCTATGGCGGATCAGACCTGGCAGAGAACCCCTGGGCAGGTACATGGAGCCAGGCTTTGACTTGTAAAGAAACTCTGAAGGTTCATCAGAGAACAGGTGTTCATGACAGGGCCCTGCTGCTTCCCTCCATGAGGCTGAGGAGGCGGCTGAGTGTCTGCTGCTGCTGCCCAGCTCTGCTGTACCAGACCCATGAGAAGGAGGGGAGACATCGTTTACTACGAATGCACTACAAGGCATTCCATTACAACGCGGTTGTTACAACGACTGCGTTATTTAAACGAAAACCATTACATCGCAAGTCGTTTCAACGACTTGCTGTAGGGGGCGCGCTGGTGTTGGATTTCCCTGCTGTCGCACAAACTGGAGTAGGAATAGGAAATAATACTATTCCGAAGTACAGCGCGCCCCCTACAGAAAGTAATTGTAACGACTCGCGAAGTAACAGTATGCGTTGAAACAACGCGGTCGGTGTAACAAGCGCGTTGTAATGGAAAGCGTTGTAGTGTATGCCTAGTAAAGAGACATATTCAGAAGGAGCTGCTATGGCGGATCAGACCTGGCAGAGAACCCCTGGGCAGGTACATGGAGCCAGGCTTTGACTTGTAAAGAAACTCTGAAGGCTCATCAGAGAACAGGTGTTCATGACGGGGCCCTGCTGCTTCCCTCCATGAGGCTGAGGAGGCGGCTGAGTGTCTGCGGCTGCCTCCTGCCCATCTCTGCTGTACCAGACCCCATGAGAAGGAGCTGCTGTGGCAGATCAGACCCCCCCTGCCAGGCAGAGAGCCCCTGCGGCCGGATCATGATGCTGCTTTCTGTTCTGTGCTGGGGCAGAAGAAGTTGTGTGCTTGTATTTGGCATCTGGAGCGCACACATGAACTCAACATATGTCCGAGTTGATGCATGTTTTGTTCATAGCAGAGTGAGGAAACAAGGGGCAGTAAGTTGCAATGGTCTTCGTGTTTACCTCAGTGTGGGCACAGAGGCAAAGAGGCCATCAGGAAGTGCACTGATTGTGTGCCACAAAAAGGTGGCACAGTCAGTGCGCCCGGAGGGCGAGCGCTTCCAGTGGAAAAGGAGGTGCTCTGAATTCCCCAGACATCCCCCTGCAGGAAGGTGCAGTCACTCACTACACCTCTTCCTCTTTAAAGTGCAGGGTAGGGGCCACCGGCACTCTGTTTGATGGAACGGGTGCTTCAAAAAGCCATCCTACCTTTCACTATTTCACTGCCCCCAGGGCAGCCACAAGTGAGCACCTGCCCTGCGGCACCACATTATTTGTAATAAGGTGCACTGTCCCTGTTTGCTCCCGGCGCAGCTCATTAAAGGTTCACCACAGCACAACCAGGGGCAAGGCACCTTAAGCTTGATATGGCCCCAGCTCAGTGTCCAAGGCCCAGCTGACCAGCTGGTCCCTCCTCTCTGGTCTGCACTCAACCATCACTCATGGAATCCCAGTCTGGTGCACGGCCTCCCAGGAGTCCACTGGACCATCACCTCTGGAAGGCTGCCTGGTCCCTCCTCTCTGGTCTGCACTCAACCATCACTCATGGATTGCCCGTCTGGTGCGCGGCCTCCCAGGAGTCCACTGGACCATCACCTTTGGAAGGCCGCCTGGTACCTCCTCTTTGGTCTCCACTCAACCATCACTCATGGAATGCCCGTCTGGTGCGCGGCCTCCCAGGAGTCCACTGGACCATCACCTTTGGAAGGCCGCCTGGTACCTCCTCTTTGGTCTCCACTCAACCATCACTCATGGAATGCCCGTCTGGTGCGCGGCCTCCCAGGAGTCCACTGGACCATCACCTTTGGAAGGCCGCCTGGTACCTCCTCTTTGGTCTGCACTCAACCATCACTCATGGAATGCCCGTCTGGTGCGCGGCCTCCCAGGAGTCCACTGGACCATCACCTTTGGAAGGCCGCCTGGTCCCTCCTCTTTGGTCTGCACTCAACCATCACTCATGGAATGCCCGTCTGGTGCGCGGCCTCCCAGGAGTCCACTGGACCATCACCTTTGGAAAGTCACCTGGTCCCTCCTCTCTGGTCTGCACTCAACCATCACTCATGGAATGCCCGTCTGGGGTGCGGCCTCCCAGGAGTCCACTGGCCCATCACCTTTGAAAGGCTGCCTGGTCCCGCCTCTCTGGTCTGCACTCAACCATCACTCATGGAATCCCAGTCTGGTGCACGGCCTCCCAGGAGTCCACTGGACCATCACCTTTGGAAGGTCGCCTGGTACCGCCTCTCTGGTCTGCACTCAACCATCACTCATGGAATCCCAGTCTGGTGCACGGCCTCCCAGGAGTCCACTGGACCATCACCTTTGGAAGGTCGCCTGGTACCGCCTCTCTGGTCTGCACTCAACCATCACTCATGGAATGCCCATCTGGTGCGCGGCCTCCCAGGAGTCCACTGGACCATCACCTTTGGAAGGCCGCCTCGTACCTCCTCTCCGGTCTGCACTCAAGCATCACCCACAGAAGGCCCTTTTGTGCACTTTTAGGTCGCCACTTGTTCATCTCTCATGAAATACCCCTCTGGTGCTCTCTGCAGTCCACAGCCCTCTGCTGTCAGTGGAGATCAGATAGAAAGGGGTCTCTTTCTAGAGAACCCTGAATCCAACAACTGCAGAAATGTTTAATCTCGTCTCTCTTTTTGGGTATGCAGTGAGGTGTGTGTTTAGCTATCGAAGCAGAGCAGGCATTTTATTGTTGAATTAATGAATTTGCATTTGTTTTGGAGCCTGGGTTTTTGACTGTTAACTATGCAGATTCGAGTAAAAATAAGGAAGAAGAGCAATAAATAATAAGACAATCCCTTTCAATAGGGAACCTGTCTCTTGGCAGGAACACCAGACAGCATGATCAATAAACCCATTGTTGTGAAACAGTGGCAGCTTCACCACAGCTTGAACTTCATAAAGTTACAATGTTTCGAGCGCCTCCTGAAGGCGCGCGCTCCGAAGCAAAGCAAGGCAGTTCACTGGAGCCCAATCACGAGCGCGAGGCCACCGCGTCATGTTTTCATAAGCACTGGCGCACAGCGATGACACATCTCGATCAGGTTTTCACACTGGGATTCCTATTTAAAAGCAGTTTAATTCCTCTGCAGTACCTGCGCATCCTGAGATTGATAGTATTTAGCCTAAGTGCCAATATCGGCAACACACTTCCCATCACACATACAGCAATCTCCTGATGAAATAAACACACAAGACACCTTTTTTGTGGAGAAAATTGCTGCAGGTATATTTGCATACCAAAATATGCCAACATGGTGGGTCAGCTTATGGGCGATGCAGGGGCAGGCAGCCCCTCTGCTGCCTGCCCACCTGATGCGCCAGATTGCACCGTGGCACTAACCAATCGGTGCTTACCAATTCTGGGGGAGGGTATACCCTTTCCCACCTGTGGACCACTTGTCCACCCATCTAGTCACGCCCATTGAGGGGGGCTGTGCGTATCCAGGCAGCCCCCGGTTGCTGAGGTTTACAACCGCCCGTAGGACTAACGGGCGCCGTCGTTCCTCCAGGGTCCAAAGTGAGGACCATCTGGGGATATTTAGCCTTTGCACCATTGTTGTGCTCCTGAAGAGGGTACCTGTTAGAGACGGGACCTCTGGCTGGCCAAGGCTCACGCCAAAGTCAGTCAGGGATCACCATTTCTAAGTCAGGGCAAGGGAGTTACACGCCAAAGATAACCCCTGCTCACCCTCTAGGTAATGTGACGCGAGCAGCAAGGCTAAACTTGGAGGCGATGTGAGTTAAGTGTTTGCGCATGCACCCCCCAGCAACAACACCCAAGGCCCACCACAAAAGAAACTCCACACAAGGTTATATATAAACATAGCCTTTGTATTATAATAAAACACATTATGTAACACCACACACTTTTACAATGTGCCAACAGGCACGGGCAGAATTTACAAGGGATTATGTACAGGACAGGGCCACCTGGACCACTGTCAGTGGTATGCACTTTTAGAACTAGCACATGTAGAAATAATACTTTGTAGGTATAACACTTAGCACATAGACATATAATGACTGTAGCACCAAAATAGTACATGTAGCACACAACCAGTAACTACTGGTAAAAGGTAAATACCTCCTACGCAACCCTAACCACTTTAGGAAAATCACGCAGGGAACTAGGACCTTATTATCAGGACCTATAGAAACATAAACAATCACCTAAGCAAGTCACATTTAGCAAAGGTAATAAAACATAAAACAATCCTCTAAGCAGGTCACTTTTAGCAAAGGGGAAACATAAAACACAGTGCACATGAGGCATTCAAACACATTCAGAGGTGCAGGTAGAACGTTTGCGCAGGAATCACATAAGCAAGTAACTCACAAATGGGCAGGGTGCACATAGCACAACACTAGAACTGTCCCTCAGGCCAACTGGCCTTGCAAGGGCTGAAATGCCCTTAGCCCAAATGTCAGGGCAGGCTGCGCAGGCAGCCAAGAACACAGACCTAAACGTGGCAACTGCCCACAAAGTGCTGAGCAGTTGTAAACAATGATGATGCCAACGTTGGAGCCTCGTGGGCTCAGGAACACAGGATGGCACTCAGGAGCCTCTCTGGGGCTCTAAAACAAATAGGGGCGGTGAGCCTCTCTAGGCTCCCGAACAATGAAATGGCACTCGATCCTCTCTGGGCTCGTAAAGCAAAATGGCACCCTGAGCCTCTCGGGGCTCTAAAGCAGAAATGCTGGCGTCGTTGGAGCCTTGTGGGCTCGAAAACAGGAATGGCGCCTCGGGCCTCGCAGGCTCGTGAATACAAATACCCAAGGTCGTCGGAGCGGCCCGCTGCCAACCTGGGCCGCTCTAAATGTCTCCACTCCACTGAAGTCCCTCTTGGGGGACCCTGCCGCTTGCCGTGCTCTCCCCCACCCCAGCACTTCCCCGAGCAGAGGAGCGACCCGGGGCCCGCCCGCACTCACTGTCTGTTGGAGGCAGCGGCTTCTCGCGGCGTCAGCTTCTCTCTGCTGGGCTCTTCTGGGTGGCGGCTTTAGGCGGAGAGCTCCCGCTCCTCGGGACTCTCCGGGGCGGCGGCTGGACTGTTCTCTTTTCCCGGGGCTCTCCCTTCGCTCGGGAGCCTCGGGGCGGTCAACGCAGGCTGCTTCCTGCTTCTCCCTCCTCTCCCGATGACACGGCGGGAGGCTCGGCCGGCTTGGCCAATCCCAGTGCGGCTCCTCCGGCAAGCTCCTCTCGGCGGTTCTTTGTCCTGGGCTGCGGCGGTGAAAACACGGGGCAATGCCGGGTGGGCACCGACATTAGTTTAAAATACACAATGAATCGAGGTGGGCACTCGATTGGGAGCCACGAAAATAGCGGCACAGCCCCATGCGGGGTGGGCACCTGCCAGGGGATCTCACAATTGGCAAAACGAGTCCAATGCCGGGTGGGCACCGGCTTTGACAAATAAAGCGCTCCCCAAGCGCTACAAGCGGAATAGAGCGCTCTTAAGTGCTGAAAGCAGGACAAAGCGCTCCCAAGTGCCCGGGGCAAGGAAAAGTGCTCCCAGGCGCTATAGAGGCAAAAGAGTCCAGCAAAGTCCTTAGGCAGGCAGGGGGGGCAAGGCTGGGTCCAGAGCCAGCTCACTGGGTCTCCAGGCAGGGAGACAATCCAAGTGGCGGTCCTCCTGGCCCCAGCAACAGCAGCAACCCCCTCTGGCAGGATCCTGGAACAGAACTGAACAACTTGTAAGGGGACACAGCCCCTTCTTATACTACCAAATCCTTTGTCTGTAGGTGCAGGGTGGGGGGAAACCAGTCACAGCTGGTTTTGGAGCACCCTTGATGGCTCAACCACCCCTTTCATTCACTAGGGAGGCTAGGGTCGTTAGACGCACCACAGGGGCGGAGCCAGCATTGTGTGGGGAAAGCCCAGTCCCATTCAGGAACCAGGTACAGCCCTCCCTCACATCACTCAGGCTGATCTCTCCACTCACTCCTGGGCAGACCCATCCAGACTTCCTGGAGCCAGGCTTGCCAGCCAGCTCCAGCCAATCACGCTGCAGCACCCTCACTGCACACACACATCAATGTCTAGAAGTGGCACTTCCCCACTAGACACATACAAGCCGCACATACCATTGCGCAGCATTCACTCTCACGAGTAGGCACATACCAAACTCGAGTCTGCACTCCCCACACATCAGGAACTAACATGGACACACACATTCCCCATGCATTCCTATGGGAGGGCAGGCCAGCCATACTACACGCACGCACTTTACTCTGGGACACAGGTAAAAAGTGCGCAGAGACCCAAAAATCACTAACACAGATCACATACTAAAAGCAAAAAGATTAGGGGTGAACCTGCCAGAAGGGCCAAGTCCAACAGTACCTGTATGTACCTTACAGCCTCTGGATCGCCCTGTAACGCCACCACAGCTCTGTGTATGGCCATCGTCACAACCAGGCCCCCCCCCCCACCAAGGCAGGCATTCTTACTTACATCCTGCTGCTTCCAGGGCTTCGTCCAGGTCAAACATAAACCAGTCCATGCCCACTAAAGAAAGGTGAACCCCTTGCTCTTCAAAACACCCTGTGGACTTGGCATGCGGCAAACCATGTCTAAAAAAGCCAAACCCCCTCTGTTCAGTGGATTTGCGCATGGCACTGTTAACTCTCCTGAAATTTCCACAGATTCCCTTGACCGGGCCCCTAGCCACACTCAATGTGGGGTCCTCTCTGACCACCATAACTCACATGCCCCCAATTGGTTGCTTAATTTACACCTGGAGGAAATCATTCCTTACAGCAGTGCCCTCCTACCTAGGAAAGTCAAATCATTGCCTCCAAGTTGCATGACCAAAATGTTGGGAGGGGAGACACCCCCCGTCCCCAGCCTGTGCCGCAGCTTCTATAGCAAGCTGTTCCAGCGCATGCCTGGGTACCCCAACCTAAACAACTCAGTGGTGGAAATACCCATGCCTTCATTCCCATGCCACTCTCAAGACGCACGAAAGGCCATTCAACCAGACTTTTTATCATGGCAAAATAAAGAAATGCTAGGTTGCCAGACACATTTATTGAAGCACTGCACACCACTACTCAAGATTGCACATAATTTCACTCAATAACACTGCACCCCACTAAACATCTGATGCGTCACAGGGTTGCCTTCAGTATACTCAAAATTCGCACTGTTCATAATTCATTTAACATGTACTCCGGCCACTCCCCTGGGTGGCTTACGGACGGATGTACCGTTAAAACATTGGGATTCCCATTGTCCCAACTGCATGATGTGCTGCGCTTACATGCCCACCCTGAAAGCGGCAGTTGCTGCCCCAATCCTGAAAGAGTGACTGCAAAAGCACTTGCCAGGACCTGCATTGCCTGACATTGTAAAGCATGCTTACATTACCTGCTCAACCTGAAATTTGGCAAGGGGCGAGCTGTCAGCATGAATCAGTAAATAACCCTCTCCTGAAGGGCGAAGGACCAGGCCCCCTTGGAGACTCAGCACACCCATATATGAAGTACATAATTAGGGCTACCTGCCTTTGCTTGAATAATGGACAAGCCAACTTTTTTTATACATAGTAGCCTTTTAGTGCTTTAATACCTTGTTCCCCCAACATGGGACAGCCGCACCCTATTAGACGTCACATTCCTAAACCAGCCTAGCTGGGCTGGCTATCCGGGCAGGGAATGTTTATAACTGAAGCAACCTGTTGCTTGGCCCCGGGTCCAGTGTGCAAATACTTTGCTGAGTTGGCCCAGATATTTTCACAGCCCATTTTGATTGCTAAACCATGGCGAACACTTGGCTGGTGTCAAATCTGGTTAGAGGGAATATTTGTATCGTGCCCACCATTGCAGACACTGTGCCCTTTATTGAGTGACAACTTACACAGCCCACCAGGGTTACTTACAGTAATCCAATCCTAGGTACACCCTACCTGCTGACCAACTGTGACCCTTGGTGCGTAAACCAGCAAAAAGCCTTAGTTCGCTAGATTCCCTTTATAATGTTTTGGCGCAGCCCACCTTATGTGGGTCCGCTGGGTCCCCTCTGCCTCCCTGCAAGAAACTGTGTTACTTAATACAGCTCCCTTACTGTGCTTGCCTGACTCAAGGACAACTGGCAAAAACATGCCGTCCTGCAGCTTGGTGAAGGGGATGTTTGAGCCAAATGTATCCCGGTCCGTGTGATGCAGCGCTACTCCAAAAATAATTTCTGAAACCATATCACTTATCCCTGAAACACCAGAACATACATTCACTCACAAGTGGGGCCCATATCACTGTGAGCTACACACATACAATCTTCTACCTCACTCTAGGGATCAGTAAATTTCAATGGAGAGCCGCTCTATCATAGCGAAATGTCTAAATTAAAACTAAATGTTATACTATTTACATCTGCAGTTTTAGAGAGTTTACCATGGTGTTATCATCAGAAAATATACATTTAGACATATCGCCATAAGGGTCGATGGGTCTGCTAGTGGAAAAATTAGGCGTAGGAAAAATCAACACCAGCTTAAATTTCCATTTATCTAATTTTTATTAAAGCAAGTTTTAACATGTCTAAAAGTCTCTTTTCTTTATTTATTTATTTAATCTTCAAATGACATTTAAACTGAGTTTTAGTTCAAAACAGTTAATTTCATTTATTTTAGAAAATCTTAGAAATAAACGTTAACATTTTAGGTTTAGAACGCAAGTATTAGCAAAAGACAGATAGTTCCCAAATTCCATTCTCCTAACTCCCTAACTAAAAATCCCTCACTAAAATACATTTCCTGCAAAGGAAAACATTTATAATCAATCAATCAAAGCTTTATTTCGATATAAAAAATATCTTAAAAGCACATAACGATTAAAGTAGAATACATTTTTTGATTAGAAAAACACTTCATAAATAGTTAAAAGACAAGAATAAAAAGACATAAAACCATTTACAGCTTTGAACATGATTTAAAAAAAAGAATCACCTGATAAAATTTATCGTAAGACTTTAAGTCTAACCACCCATGCCCAACTGAGGAATTTAGCTACCCCACAGGCCAGTGTAGTGTTGGGATCTGTCTGTAAGATTCTTAAGGCAGAGACATGGCTCCTAGTCTCGAGCTGCCGACAAACAGGTTTTAGCCATTTCGATCGGGGTTTGTTATAGGCGCTGCAAACGAAGAACAGGTGCGGAATAGTTTCTAGTGCAACGTTACAGAACGGACAAGTGGCAAGTGTAAGTCTATAAGTCAGAAAGATTCTTACATCACAGGAAAAATCAGCAATCCAGCAGCATCTCTGGAGGAAATTTAGAAGAAGTTTTTTACTCGGTAAAATCAGCCCTTTTTATACCTTTTTCACTAGCTCTATCTATCTAAAAGAGCAACTTTTAGAGAAAAGTCGAGTCCTCATTGGTCAGTTCTGGGATGGATGAGCATAACCACATCGTCACATTATACATTTTTCTTCCTGTCAGGGGTTTTTAATGTCCCCATTGTCTTTCCTAGTCTGGCCTAGTCGAGTTTCCTTAATTTGCAACTTCAAGAAAAGTTCTCACGTTCAGAACCATTGCTCTCATCACTTGGCAGCCATTTAAACTTCCAGGCCACAGTGGCTTGAACCGCTTTCCGTACAGGCCCAAGCAGCTCGCATTCATTCTCATCTCTGCTGCTGCGCACGTGCTCTGCCTTTTTGCTGCCACAGTAAACCGGTGCCTCCATTTTGTCACAGGCCTCTCGAGTCAGAATGGGAACTATCATAGAAACAAACCCAAATAAACGTTAATTTAAGAAAAATAGCCTTTTCTGTTTACCTCCCCCTTATTAAGGTTTTCCCTATTAGTAATTACCTATCCAATAAGCGACATTTATGCGTGGTATACTAACTTTAGGTCCAATTTCTGGCCACAAATACATAGACAAAAGCACATTTACGCTTCATTCCATTATATCAATGCAGCATATTAGTACAGGACACAACAAAATTACATAATTAGTTAGTTATAATTGCAACATAAGCAGAGGTTAATTTCCCACGTGTAGATGTATGTCCAACTCCTTATTCTAGGTTGATTAGTCTCATGCACCATTCCATTAGCTCAGATTACACGTTATCGAAGTGTGATTTCACAAGGGGTACACAAAATGTTGTTTCTCCACCTTGCTCCATCACATGTTTTCAGCATTTCATCCTGGAGGCTCCCATTCATTTGGAGTGTTTCAGTGTTCTGGCCAGGCATTCCCAATAGCCTGTTCAACCTTGGAGACTATCCCTCTATGATGTGTACAGGTTCAACTATCCGATGGGCTTGGAAATATGTGCCTTTACGCAAGAGAGTCCTCGTGTACTCGGCGTGAATCCCTCCTTTCCCACAGGAATTTTTGCCTGTTTAGTTTGTCCGTGGTGTTTTCCCGCCAGGCTTCCAAGGCTGCTTACTGCTAAACCATGTGAGCAGCTGCTGACGTTAAAGATGCCAATCTCCCCATTGCCCCTTGACTTACACACCGCCGCCGAATGTGCTAGGTTGTTAGTGCTGTAGTACCTCTTACGTCACTTACCCTTTTGGAAGATACAATCAAACCGCATTGGTGATGAGAAATCTCATAAGCACCAACTTACAAGGACATACCTCCAATAGAGAATGTCTCTACCCAGACGTAAGCCCAGAGATACACATGCATTAAACCCACAGATACACCGTGGAGGTATATTACCTGCCCCCAACATCTGCTTCTCCTTGCTCCTGAAGTGAGAGCCTGTTGACCCCTCCGCCCCAGAAACTCTCAGTGAATCAGTTGGCTGAAGCTGTGACTCAGTGCGTTATATTTGTTTGCCCAGGCCTGTTGAAAGTAAATTTGTATTCCTTTATTCGGAGTCGGGGTGAACTTGAGGTGGGTGGGGGGACTAATATCTGCCCTTGCGGTACCGGTCCTATTGTTTTAAGCAAATTGAAACCTGCTGCTGAAACTTCAGATCTCTGACTCTATCCCATTGAAGCATGAAACTATGGCTTTGCCTAAGAAACCTGTATGTATATGCCAAACAAGACACGTATTTGGTCGTGCCATCACCCTGAAAGGTCTGCTGGCTCTAAATAACAGAACTCTGTTGATGCTTGACTTCCCGGAGTCATATTATCCTCCTCCGGGGGATGAAAGGCTAGGTGAACCTGCTGGGAGCTGCACCTGTGACCATGTGTAAAAGCAGTCCCCAGCCGGAGTTGCAATAGTCCTAATGTTGCCATCTTTCTAAAGCAAGGACTGCCCACACTTGCAGAGCTCAAACCCTCTTGAATCATAATTGTTTGCACTGTCCATGTAGCCTAGGTGATTGCTCCCTTAAGTCCTGTATGGGGCCTACTTCACAATAAAAGAAATGCCTACTCTCTTGAAGGAGATGATGCCCGAAAGAACTGGTGGCTACTAATGTTACTCACGCCTGCATATACTAGGCTCAGAAAAGGAACACTTGCTCCATGACCTCTCGGTTCTGGCCTGGCATTTCTATAAGCCAAGATAATCAGAGCAATAAAGGCTCTCCTCGGTCCTAATGACTGGACAGACATATCAAACCCATAGAGACAAGATGAGGCATGCTACCCTGCTCCAAACTCTGCGGAAAGAACCACATGTGCGAGCTTGTAACAAACATCCGGAAAAGCATGCCAACCAACAAACCCATTCCAGCACTCGGGGGTCATGCAGCCACTTCTTTGCCTCAATACTAACCAGGTTAAATGATGGATGGTATAGAAGGACCCATCTCTCGGCGCATCCTGGCCACACTTTCAACTGTATCACCTTAGTCGGTAAAACCAATGCAGGGTAGCATGCAAAGCTAAGCCCACGCAGAACCTGCCTGCCTGTGCGAGCCGACCATGCATTCACGCTCCCTGGAAAGAGAGCGCCAGGAGGGTTGGAGAAGCACTTATACCTGTCTCCCGACACACCCATGTGCCGGAAATTACACAGGGGCGTGCCGGACCCTTAGGGGGGTCCTCACAACACTGGACGGTGGGCGTGTGCCATCATGTGGCATTAAGGTGGCCGTCCTCCTATGGGGCCCCCTGCGTGGGCTGCGGGCAGCCATATTTTCCGTGGACCTATGTGGAGGGGGTGTGGTTTCACGACCTGGGATCGTTGCTTTGGAACTGGGGGAGCAGGGTTTGAGTCCGTGTTGGCTCAATATCCTGCAATTCTGGGCACATCATTCAGTCTATGTCAGTCCACGGAGGCTCAAATAATGCTTCTCTAACTTTACTGACAATACAGCAGCAAAAGAGTTAACTTTAAACAAGCATAACCCGGAAGAACAGCCCCCTCCAGGTATGCACCAATAGCATGACAATAATCACTATATAAGGTCCCAGTGACGTAAGTACTTCCTCTTTCTTTGCTGCTGCAGCAGCGAGAAAAGTGCTTTTTCATTCTTATTAATAATTAATTGCATGTTTATGTTTACAACTTTGGCGCGCTGCGCTCTTTGTGTTAGACGCGACCTTCGCGTCTTCTTTTGCTTGCGTGTGTGGTCTTTGGACTGCCCGTGTTTTTCTATGTGCGTTTTTCATATTCCAACTGCGCATTTGCATGGGAGCGTGTCGCGCTCTCTCGCGCTTATGAAATAATTGTGCCTTACTTGAAGTTGAGGCTTCGGTGCCCTTTCGGTTTCTTTATTCTTGTGGGCTGTGGCGAGGGAGCGGAGCTACGCACTTCGGTGCGCTCAGGGAGCAGGCTCTGTTTAGCCCCGCCTTCGCGTGTCTGCGCATGCGCGAACAGCCGGTGACAGGATTTGTAGCCCAGCTCTTCACGCTGCATTAACACACGCATTGCCTGATAAATCCCTGGCTCCAATTTTAACGCTGACTGGAGCGTTTTTCCAGACTGAGTGCTTGGCATTAGGGGAGTTATTTCAGGGCTTGCTCCTGCCACTTCAAATTTGTTTGTTAGACCCAGTCTTTTTACTTTTGACTGTCTGTGGTCTGTTAGCCCTTGGGTTCTCCCCCCCTCTTTTGAACTCCTTCAAAACCTCCTATTATAATTATGGCGTAATACGCTGAGGAGGAAGATAAGTGGGTGGAATTCAATGAATATGAGGATTATGTGGAACCATACAGTGAAACTCTGGAGGAGCATTCTATGGAAACCCGGGATACCCACGACCGGAGTTCTATGAATAAGGCGCTTCTTAAGGCGCTGAAGCCTTTGACGAAGTCTCTGACTAAGGGGAAAAGAAAGTCTAAATCTAAAGGCACATCTTCATCTTCTTCTCGTGCTTCGGCTGAAGCCTTGTTAAATGTTGCTAAGAGTGTGTTGTTAGACCATGGTTCCTTGGCAAATAAAGATGCTCAGGAGGATTCTACGCCTAGTACCACTACTTCTGATTCGGATGAATCAGATAAACCTAAAAAGAAGGTCAAGAAAACAAAACACACCTTCTATGATGCTCAGGATGTGGTACAACCTAAAAATGTATTATTCAATCCTCAAAATTTAATTCATCCTCGGTCCACAGAATGGCAACCTTGTATAGAAGTAGCGCAGGTCAGAGCTACGCTTAGGTCTGAGTGCCCTCGACCCTCTTTACTTGGCAAGGTCACTGATACGCCAGATTGAGACCCAAATATGGCAACGTTTATGCGCAAATTTGCTAAGGACCCTAAGAAGGGTTTAGATAGAGCCTGGAAAGGATGCCAGGATAAACTTTTGGATATTTCTGGCCCTTTAACAAAACATTTGGATGCCGCAGTGGTGGCTAAAGATAAGGGTACCCCTCTGAACCCTTCGGACATCATGGAAAGGGCGCAACGCGCCATGTGTTTTTTGGGTAACGCGAATGTTGCTTTGTCTACTGAAAGGAGACGTTCATTTTTAATGCGGATTGATCCACAATTAGCTGAGATGGCTACCACAGAGCCAGGTTCCCTGGCCAATGGAATGCTTTTTGGAGAGGACTTTGTTAAAAAGATGGGAAAATATGTTGCAACCTTCTCGGCTTTGGACAAAGCGGAGGCTAACATAAAAAAAGTATTTCATACTGGTGTTTTTAATAGGGCCGGCCGCTTTAGAGGTCGCGGTTCCGGCCGTGGAGGACAACAGACCTCTAGAGGTTCTGAGCAAAGGGGCAGAGGAGGTACCCAGAGGTCCAAATTCTACCCACCAAGACTAGAGGCGACAGAGGCCGAGGTCAGCGAGGCAATTATCGAGGACAGCAGTACCAGTCTGGAGACTCCTCGTATTCAGGTACCCATTTTGCATTACGGGGATCACATGGTGGGAGGTCGTCTGTCTCAGTTTCTTCCCAGGTGGGAGGCCCTGTCTTCGGATCCTTGGATCCTACAAACTGTTCAGGGTTTTCGGATAGAGTTTTATTCCACTCCTAGTTTCATCGACGAGGAGATTCAGTCTTTGTTGCTCAAAGGGGCTATTGTGCAGACGGACCTGCATCCACACGGGTTTGTAAGCACAATTTTCCTTGTGCCCAAGAAAGATCTGGGTTTCCGTCTTGTTCTCAATTTGAAAGATTTCAACGTGAGCGTAGTGTATCGCCATTTCAAAATGGATGGCATTCATCTCTTACGAGACATGTTGTTGAGCCACGATTGGATGGTTCGGTTAGACCTAAAAGATGCTTATCTGACGGTTGCCATTTTTCCTCCTCATCGTCGTTTTTTTTTTCCAGGTCCCCTTCATTACAGGGCTTTACAGTGGTTGAAGATTTTACACCTTTGCAAGGGTCTGCATTATGCAGAACAGATTGCACTCTCTCAGGAGGCGATGAATTGGTGGTTACAACACATGGATGCTTGGAATAGCAAGGCCATTTTTGCGGCAATCCCGGATGCCATCATCGAGTCCAACGCCAGTCGTTGGGGCTGGGGGGCTAGTTGCGGGACTTTGGAGACCGGTGGTCGTTGGTCCCAGGAGAAATTACGTCTTCACATCAACTGCCTAGAGCTGTTAGCGGGCTCTTTTGCTATTCGGACTCTTTCTCCTCAGAAAGCAAGTTGTTGTATACTTCTGCGCATGGACAATGTGTCCGCAGTGCACTACATCAATCGTCTGGGAGGTACCACATCCCGACTTTTGGTGAAAATCGCCAAGGATTTTTGGCATTATTGTCTGGACCATCACATCTCTGTGACGGCAGAGTACATTCCGTGTTCCTTGAATGTGGTGGCAGACTGGAATTCCAGATTCCTACGGGACTCCAGCGATTGGAAACTGCATCCCTCTGTGTTCCAAGCGTTGAACTCCAAATGGGGCCCGTGTGTTCTAGATCTCTTTGCCTCTCAACTCAACAGGCAAATTCCCCTGTTTTACAGTTGGCGTCCGGATCCGTTAGCGATCAACTCGGACGCCTTCCTTCAATCATGGAAGACGGGCATTCTATATGCATTTCCACCGTTCGTAATGATTTCGAGATTGTTGGCCCACACTCGTCGACAGAGGGCGGAAATAATCCTAGTATCACGTTGTTGGAAAGCTCAAGCGTGGTTTCCAGGAGCAATGACTCTGTCATGTGCTCCTCCAGTTCAAATCAGGTCCTTCCCGGAATTGTTGACCAACCCTGTCAGTCTTCTTCATTCGTTGATCCTGCAGGGTCAATTGTCTCTCATGGCGTGGAGACTTTCCAGCGACGCTGGCAAGTGCCGGGAGTTTCGCAAGACGCTCTCTTTTTCCTCTCTCAATCTTGGGCACCCTCCACTCACAAACGTTATGAGTCCGCTTGGCGGCGATGGGTGCCTTGGTGTGGTCAACAACAGAGTGATCCTTTGGGAACCCGAATCTCTGTAATTGTGAATTTCTTATCCGAATTGGCCAAGTCTGGTATGGCTTTCAGGAGGATCACTGAAATAATATCGACTACCAAAATATCGACTACCCAAAATATCGACGAGAAAATATCTACAACCAAAATATCGAGTTTGTATGTACAAACAGGTAAGTACAAAAATATCGAGTACAAAATATCGTTAACAAAAATATCGTTGTAAAAAATATCGACTTAAATAAAAACAATGTTTAATTACATTAATATAAAAAATGTATTACTAAAATATAATTAACAATACTTAAAATAACTTTTAATAATTAAATAATTAATGAAAGTAAAAAAAATAATATTTTTTTAATCATATTTCTTAAAACATATATATATATAGTAACAAAATTTAATTAAATAATAGCCAATATTATTAACGTACAAATACAAAAGAGTAAAAATTACTATTCCCACTGCAAAGAGTGCAACAGTGGATATATGACGTTACAACGCAACTTTTACAACGCACTACCATTACAACGTAAGTATTGGTAAGTATATAATAATTTTTTTTAATTTAAATTATTTAAAATTATTTAAATATAATTTAATTTAATTTCATTTCATTAAATTAAATTAATGTAAATTTAATTTTACTTTATTTTTACACTGTACCCCTGTACCCCTGTACCCCAAAACTGACCCTGAAGCTTAAAAAAACCCTTTACCCAAAAACCCAAAACTGACCCTGAACCCTAAAAATACCCCTTTACCCAAAAACTAAAAACTGACCCTGAACCCTAAAAATACCCCTTTACCCAAAAACTAAAAACTGACCCTGAACCCTAAAAATACCCCCTTACCCAAAAACCCAAAACTGACCCTGAACCCTAAAAATACCCCTTTACCCAAAAACTAAAAACTGACCCTGAACCCTAAAAATACCCCTTTACCCAAAAACTAAAAACTGACCCTGAACCCTTAAAATACCCCTTTACCCAAAAACTAAAAACTGACCCTGAACCCTAAAAATACCCCTTTACCCAAAAACTAAAAACTGACCCTGAACCCTTAAAATACCCCTTTACCCAAAAACTAAAAACTGACCCTGAACCCTTAAAATACCCCTTTACCCAAAAACTAAAAACTGACCCTGAACCCTAAAAATACCCCTTTACCCAAAAACTAAAAACTGACCCTGAACCCTAAAAATACCCCTTTACCCAAAAACTAAAAACTGACCCTGAACCCTAAAAATACCCCTTTACCCAAATACTAAAAACTGGCCCTGAACACTAAAAATACCCCTTTACCCAAAAACTAAAAACTGACCCTGAACCCTAAAACTAAAAACTGACCCTGAACCCTAAAAATACCCCTTTACCCAAAAACTAAAAACTGACCCTGAACCCTTAAAATACCCCTTTACCCAAAAACTAAAAACTGACCCTGAACCCTTAAAATACCCCTTTACCCAAAAACTAAAAACTGACCCTGAACCCTAAAAATACCCCTTTACCCAAAAACTAAAAACTGACCCTGAACCCTAAAAATACCCCTTTACCCAAAAACTAAAAACTGACCCTGAACCCTAAAAATACCCCTTTACCCAAATACTAAAAACTGGCCCTGAACACTAAAAATACCCCTTTACCCAAAAACTAAAAACTGACCCTGAACCCTAAAAATACCCCTTTACCCAAAAACTAAAAACTGACCCTGAACCCTAAAAATACCCCTTTACCCAAAAACTAAAAACTGACCCTGAACCCTAAAAATACCCCTTTACCCAAAAACTAAAAACTGGCCCTGAACCCTAAAAATACCCCTTTAATTTAACATAATTAGCAATTAATCAATTAAATTAAATTAATTACCAATTACATTTTAATTAATTAACAAATATTATTTAATTACCAATTAATTAAATATTACTACCAATTAATACATTTACATATTTAATAAATAATAATTAAATTACTTCCCACCCTATTCCCCTATAAACCCACAACCCGCTACAGGAAATACATTATTTTAATTTACATAATTAGCAATTAATCAATTAAATTAAATTAATTACCAATTAAATTTGAAATAATTAACATATAATATTTAATTACCAATTAATTAATTATTACTACCAATTAATAAATTTACATATTTAATTAATTATAATTAAATTACTTCCCACCCTATTCCCCTATAAACCCACAACCCGCTACAGAATAAAATTACACAATAATTTAAAAAAAACATTAATTAAAAATAATTATAACATAAAATGACACTTTTCACACATATAGTGTTTAATGTTTTATGTTATAATAACATAAAAACACTATAAATAATTACATAGTATATAAAAAACGATATGTTTTACTTTCGATATTATTTACAGTCGATATTACCTTACTTACCTTAAAAACGATATTTTGGCTGTCGATATTCTGTCCTGTCGATATTTTCTCCAAACAATATTTAAAACTCGATATTCTGTCCAAACGATATTTTGGAGTCGATATTATGTCTGTGCACCCTTTCAGGACAGTCAATAATTTTCGATCAGCCCTTTCAGCGGGTCATCCTCATATTGACGGTAAACCAGTAGGTGAACACCCTTTGGTTTGTAAGGTTCTACGTGGTATCAGGTTAGTAAATCCCCCTCAACCCAAATATCATACCTTATGGGATGTTTCCATTGTTCTAAGATTCTTGCAGTCTTGGCCGGCTAATGAGGGTTTGTCGCGCAAACAATTATCGGCCAAATTGACTCTGTTACTTTGTCTTATATCATGTAGACGTGTGTCTGATGTGCGTGCACTGGACTTAGCAGGTAGAGTATTCACTCCTTCTGGAGTTTCTTTTACCATTTCTCGTCGTACAAAGACAAATTCAAAATGTGTTTCTTACCCTGCTTTTCCACATCATAGCAAGCTTTGTGTTGTTCAATGTTTGAAGGTCTATGAAGACTGTACTAGAGAATTCCGAAATGATGTGGCAGGTCAACTTTTAATTTCTCTTCAGAGACCTTTCCGCCCAGTCTCTTCAGCTACACTCGCCAGGTGGGTTACTTGGCTTTTGACCTTGGCTGGCATTGATTCCTTCGTTTTTGGAGCACACTCTGTTAGAGGTTCTATGGCTTCTAAGGCCCTTCTCACTGGGTCTAGGTTGCAAGACATCATGACTGCGGCAGACTGGTCATCTGAGTCCACTTTCAAGACATTTTACCACAAACCTATTGTGGATATTGCGTCGGTGGTGGTGGAGCAACTTTAAACTAGCATTATTTGAGCCTCCATGGACTGACATAGAATGAAAAATTGTCTAGCATTCGCGACAAAGAATTTTCAATTCTATTAAGGACACGGAGGCGAGAATAATCCCACCCAGGATGTTACATATTATTTACTGTATTATTGTTAAAGACTGCTTTATATTGAATGTATTTCTGATGCTATGCTTAAACTCTTGCTTTTTCCCTACCCAATTCTCTTTGTGACTGTTTTTCCTTTCAGTCCGACATGGGTATTATGGCTATGTTTCTTTTTCAGGTGATCAAAACACCCAATACTGAAGATTCAGCTCTCCTGATGTTCTTCACGAGTCCTCTGTGTTCCTGGAGGTTTCCTGATATGTTCCATTCCAGTTCCTTTGGATTCGAATTCTTTTACTTATAGACTTGGCAAAGAAAGAGGAAGTGCTTACGTCACTGGGACCTTATATAGTGATTATTGTCATGCTATTGGTGCATACCAGGAGGGGGCTGTTCTTCCGGGTTATTATTATTATTATATCTGATTTTGTAGAGCGCTCAGCTACCCGTAGGTTTCCCGGCGCTAAACGAACAGAAGTAAGAGAGGACAACGGAAGATAAGGAATCGGTTACAGAGAAAATAACCAGGTTTTCACACCTTTGCGGAATTTGATGTAAGATGTTTCAGACCGCAGAGGGATAGGAAGTGAGTTCCAGAGCGCAGGTGCCAGGTGGGAGAACGAACGTCCGCCGACTCTGGCACGCTTAAAGCGGGGAACAGAGAATCTGCAATGAGTGGAAGACCTAAGGGTGCGAGAGGGACAATATTGCTGGACTAAGGTGGAGAGATAGTGGGGGGCTTTTCCAGCTTTGATGCGGTGCATAAAGCAAAGTGCTTTAAATTTGGTCCTAGATTCTATGCGCAACCAGTGAAGGCTGCGCAGGGAAGAAGAGACTGAGGTTGTTCTCGGGAGATTACAGAGTAGACGGGCAGCCATGTTCTGAACTACTTGGAGCTTCCTGGTAACCTCCTTACAGGCACCCAGAAGAAGTACGTTGCCGTAGTCCAGCCGCGATGTCACTAGGGCCTGGACCACTGACTTCTGGGTATCTGGAGGCAGCATCCATGTGATCTTCCTCAGCCACCTGATGATGGTGGTACAGGTGGCCGAGACCTTGACCACATGTTGTCTCATGGATAACTGATTATCAAAGAGGACCCCCAGATTGCGTGCTGACGTTACTGGGACCGGTAAAGGTCCCATTTGCTGAGGCCAATGTTGCGGGCCCCAGAGAGCGGAATCCGGCCCAAACAGGAGAAGCTCTGTTTTATCGCCGTTCAGCTTAAGCTTGTTAGTCAGCATCCAGTTGGCGATATCAGTGAGTCCAGCACAGAGAGAAGAGGAAGGGGAGTGTTGATTAGAGGAGAGAGAAAAAATAATCTGGGTATCATCAGCATAAGAAAAAATAGAAAGTCCCGCCTGTTCCGCAAGAAAAGCAAGAGGTCTAACATAAAGGTTAAAGAATAAAGGACTAAGAATAGAACCTTGGGGAACACCATATGGAGAGTTGTGAACAGTGGACACAGAAGAGGGGGAAAAAACCTGGAAAGTGCGATGAGAAAGAAAGTCAGAAATCCAGGCAAGGGCCTTGTTTAAAGTTAACTCTTTTGCTGCTGTATTGTCAGTAAAGTTAGAGAAGCATTATTCTCGCCTCCAAGTCCTTAATAGAATTGAAAATTCTTTGTCGCGAATGCTAGACAATTTTTCATTCTCCCCATGCCTAAAGAATACATCTGACCATGTGCAAATTTAACTGATGTTCATAATGTGTAGCACGCCGATGCCCTCGGGCCATCTTCATGCTGCAAAAACCGTGAACAAAAATAAAATCCAGAGAACGCCTTTTTCCTATTTTTGAAACCAAAGTATATATTTTTCTGGACAACACTGCAGCATAAGTTTCTTTCAGATGGCCCCAAGCCCTCATGGAGAACATGTGGATGCTTCCACCTGGAAGGCTAAGGGGCGGGGAGGAAGAGGGAGGGCGCAGTGGAGAAACCTAATCATGAATTATTTAATACTCTCACCATGATAATTGACTGGGTCGAGTTGCCCATAGTCAGTCATGCATATGGTCTCTATGGCCTCTGGAGGACGCTACTGCAGTCATCCCCTCCCCTCGTGCACAATGCAGTCACTGGCGCTGTGCATACAGGGAAAAGGATCGCTATTGCATCACGCTTAACCACTTCCACACTAGCGGTTTTCCCGCTGTGCGCTGGATTTTCAAAATCAACATGTTGAGTGACGAGTTCACCTTGTCATCCGCACAGGGTAGCTAAAGCTGATGACGAGCTGAGCTCGTCATCAGCATGGAACGGGTTAAAGAAACATGACCAATCACTGTGCGGCTTCAGAATAAAGACATACAGTGATTGGTCATGTTCTTTAATCATCCTGCCTCCTCGCTGCCTTCAAAGAGTGTCCTGCAGGGATAGAACAACCTGACCCCAACCAATCTGGACTTTGTTCTCATGCCTCTGTTATTTCAAACCGCATGAGAGCGCCTCAAGCCTAGCGCTCCAATGGACACGGATGGGACTGTGCTGGGTTTACCTCGATGTCCTAATAGAGAATGAATTTGAGAGGCCCAAAGTGCGCATGCCGGGTTGGACAGAGCTAGAAGCATGTCCAACCAGACAGGTGTATATGCAGATGCACAAAGTGCAGTATACTATAGCCAGGGCCACTGGGCTTATGCAGCATGGGAGAACCACATTAAGTGGCAGGTTTAACAAAATTATGCCGCAAGAAAATGCAAATTATGAGGCATACTTAATTATTTTGTTATTTTTACTCATGGTAACACTGTCTGGGCCAAAATATCATATTTCAAGTCACTAAGAAGTTCCATGACTAAATAGAGGAACGAGGCCGAAGGCTGAATTCTTTTATAAGGTCAAGGAACTCTGAGATGACTTGCAATATCCTTTTTTTTCTTTTTCATAAAATCTTTTTATTATTTAGAAAGAAACAGTGGTGATTGTCACATGCATTCATTACATCAATTACATATGCACCCGTTACCCCTCTCCGGTTCAAGACATCATTGGTTACAAGCAAAAATATCACACTTATTCAAAGAGCAGGTGTCACTGCAAGGTGGTCGTCAACTAAGGCAGTTTGTGGGGGTTCGCAGATGTGTCCCCTGTACTCGTTCCAGGTGGCCCATACACCAGTCCATTTCCGGGGGCAGCCTCTGGCCAAGTACACCGTTTTTTCTTGGAGCATGCACCAGTCCATATCGGTTTTCCATGAGTTCAGTTTTGGAGGCGCACCCTCCCCCCATGGTCTGGCTATGTTCCTTTTAGCAATTGCGAACCCCAACATGGCCCACAACCTCCCGTGGGTGGATAAGTCATTCGGCTCCCAATTGTTTAAGAGTGCAATATCCTTTTAACTGCAGAGGGTTTTATTCCTTATAATACATAGTCAAGAACTCGCTCTTCCCACAAACAGCTAAAATCCTTGGTGCCTTGCTCTTTCAGATGAATGAGACAGTATGGTTGCAAACATGAAGAATAAAAGCAGGCTCTGTAGTGCGAAACACATCAAAAAAGCAGTTAGTAATTTGGTGCAAAAATATAACAGAATTAGTTTAATGTAAGTCAGATTTAAAGGATGTTGCTCAGAATGAGTACAAGCATGCAGAGAAATTCCATCTTTCTTGTAATGACCTACAGTTGCAGAAAATAAACATGCTATATAGGTTTCCTTTCTGCTGATCACTGTTATTTTTGTAAACAACAGATCACAAGAATGGAAAGCCTGTTCTCATTTAAGCTGCACCTGTAATTATGCTGTCAGACATGCCTTTTTCCTTGGCTGCTTGCGGTAGATATTATGATATCACAACTCAACTGTAATAAACTTTACAGCTAAGCAGCTATGTCATTCATTATTCTGGGTGACTAAAGACGTCAGAAGTCGACAGTGATAGGGAAATTAAAGATGGGCTTTTATATAGGGATCGAATGGCCCCCATGTATCACAGACAGATGCCAAGAGCTAACCATGTTGTTATAGACCTTGAACCCGAGCTACAGGGTGTTTAAGTACCAGTATACCCAAGGAAGAAAAGCCATAAGGCTATTAGAACATTTAACCCAGGTGAGTGGAACATTTTCTAAATAAAAAAAAAGGACCCAAAAAATACAAACATTGGATTATTGGAAGAGACGGCGTATGTCAGCCATTATTAGCTCAGAGCCATTCCACTGTCTTCAGTGGCTATCTGAACATTATGATATTTTAATATAGGCTTATAGCCCACTGTAGAAGAATATACCGGCCATTAAAGGCCCGCTACAACGTTAAAGGCCTGAGCCAAAGGCGAGGGCCTTTAACAAGGGCTATTAGCACATTCTGCCACTAGAGGGCAGAATGTTCTAATTAATTATAGAACGGTCTCATAGAGCCGCAGGGTTGAAATCCCCTCCGACTCCGTGAGGCCTTTGTTCACAGCAACAGCTGTGAAATAATAATGTTGGAATATTGATGCTCCGGGCTTCTAACGGCCATTAGAAGCCCAGAGCACTCCATTGTCTTCAATGGAGCGCTCAACATTGCAATGTTCTAATAACACTTAGAACCACTGTCAGGATCGACCATAACTCACAAGAGCCAGAGCCTTGGGTGGGTCATGATGTCCCAAACCCTCGCACAACAATGGTAATAAACAGCATATTACTTGCTGCTCATCGGCATGTTATGTTTACGCCCTGCGGTATCTTCATGTGTAGAAGTTAGAAACAGAGGTATTTCATTAGAACCTATGCAGCGGAATAGACTATTACTTCATTAGTCCATTATTTTATTTCATTTTGTTAAAATATTTATACAGATTATTATGCCTTCATAATCTTGTATTTGATAGCAGACCACTATGATAAAATACTATTAAACTGGCCTTGTGAGTGTTCGCTTTTCTCTGATGAAGCTACTTTAGGTGATAATATTCAGTTTGTGCATCGCACTAAGGTAATTGTGTGGACACTTTCCCTTTTGGAGAAGCACCAACCGGATGTGCATCGGCTGGTTGCCCGCCCCTCCCTGGAGTGGCACAGTGGGCAAATAACTGATCCACCAAAATGTGGCCCAAGCAGTGGCCACTGGCTGAAACTTTTGCAAGCACCCACCACCCCCTTATGTTTCCAGTGTGTCACGCTCAAAGCGTGATGTCCTGACAGACACTGGTACCCGCTCACAGTGATACTGGCCTCAAGCTCCGCCTCACTGATGAGGTCCTGTTCGGTACCAAGTGTGTGTGTATTTGAGCTTGTAAAGCACACTGCTACCCGTCCATAGGTTTCCTGGCGCTGTATAACTCTGGGGAACCCGTCCTGGCTTTCCCTGTGGGATGGAGTGTCTGAGGGGGCTTGTGCTCCCATCGACAGGAGTCATGGCCTAGCAGTTCAGACTGGAGCGTTCCCATTGGAGCAGGACCTCGTCTAACTTGCATGCACCTGTTCTACCTCTGAGTGGCACAGTGGGCAAAGTGGGGCGTGTCTCCCTGCTAAAACCAGTGGCTGGGACTTTTCCAAGCTTTCCACCAAACAACCTGACCCCCCTCTGTCCTGTGAACTAAAATCCTCCAAAGGAGACCGGCCGCCTGTGCTGCTTGGGAGCTGCCTGAAATGTAAAGGTGACCTGTGACACTACCTGAACACTGCTCTGTGTCATTGCCCTGGAGGGTGCCAGTGCCAGAAGCCCTGGGCTGGCACATGGAGCCAGGCTTTGACTTGTAAGAGACTCTGAAGGTTCATCAGAGAACAGGTGTTCATGACAGGGCCCTGCTGCTTCCCTCCATGAGGCTGAGGAGGCGGCTGAGTGTCTGCTGCTGCTGCCCAGCTCTGCTGTACCAGACCCATGAGAAGGAGGGGAGACATCGTTTACTACGAATGCACTACAAGGCATTCCATTACAACGCGGTTGTTACAACGACTGCGTTATTTAAACGAAAACCATTACATCGCAAGTCGTTTCAACGACTTGCTGTAGGGGGCGCGCTGGTGTTGGTTTTCCCTGCTGTCGCACAAACTGGAGTAGGAATAGGAAATAATACTATTCCGAAGTACAGCGCGCCCCCTACAGAAAGTAATTGTAACGACTCGCGAAGTAACAGTATGCGTTGAAACAACGCGGTCGTTGTAACAACCGTGTTGTAATGGAAAGCTTTGTAGTGTATTCGTAGTAAAGAGACATATTCAGAAGGAGCTGCTATGGCAGATCAGACCTGGCAGAGAACCCCTGGGCAGGTACATGGAGCCAGGCTTTGACTTGTAAAGAGACCCTGAAGGTTAATTAGAGAACAGGTGTTCATGACAGGGCCCTGCTGCTTCTCTCCATGAGGCTGAGGAGGCGGCTGAGTGTCTGCTGCTGCTGCCCATCTCTGCTGTACCAGACTGTATGAGAAGGAGGTGAGATATTGTTTACTACGAATGCACTACAAGGCATTCCATGACAACGCGGTTGTTACAACGATTGCGTTGTTTAAACGAAAACCATTACATCGCAAGTCGTTTCAACGACTTGCTGTAGGGGGCGCGCTGGTGTTGGATTTCCCTGCTGTCGCACAAACTGGAGTAGGAATAGGAAATAATACTATATTCCGAAGTACAGCGCGCCCCCTACAGAAAGTCATTGTAACGACTCGCAATGTACCTGTTCGCCCTGAAACAACGCAGTCGGTGTAACAAGCGCGTTGTAATGGAAAGCGTTGTAGTGTATGCCTAGTAAAGAGACATATTCAGAAGGAGCTGCTATGGCGGATCAGACCTGGCAGAGAACCCCTGGGCAGGTACATGGAGCCAGGCTTTGACTTGTAAAGAAACTCTGAAGGCTCATCAGAGAACAGGTGTTCATGACGGGGCCCTGCTGCTTCCCTCCATGAGGCTGAGGAGGCGGCTGAGTGTCTGCGGCTGCCTCCTGCCCATCTCTGCTGTACCAGACCCCATGAGAAGGAGCTGCTGTGGCAGATCAGACCCCCCCCTGCCAGGCAGAGAGCCCCTGGGGCCGGATCATGATGCCGCTTCCTGTTCTGCGCTGGGGCAGAAGGGGTTGTGTGCTTGTATTTGGCATCTGGAGCGCACACATGAACTCAACATATGTCCGAGTTGATGCATGTTTTGTTCATAGCAGAGTGAGGAAACAAGGGGCAGTACGTTGCAATGGTCTTCGTGTTTACCTCAGTGTGGGCACAGAGACAAAGAGGCCATCAGGAAGTGCACTGATTGTGTGCCACAAAAAGGTGGCACAGTCAGTGCGCCCGGAGGGCGAGTGCTTCCAGTGGAAAAGGAGGTGCTCTGAATTCCCCAGACATCCCCCTGCAGGAAGGTGCAGTCACTCACTACACCTCTTCCTCTTTAAAGTGCAGGCTAGGTGCCCCCTGCACTCTGTTTGATAGAGCAGGTGCTTCAAAAAGCAGCTCTACCTTTCACTATTGCACTGCCCCAGGGCAGCCACAAGTGAGCACCTGCCCTGCGGCACCACATTATTTGTAATAAGGTGCACTGTCCCTGTTTGCTCCCGGCGCAGCTCATTAAAGGTTCACCACAGCACAACCAGGGGCAAGGCACCTTAAGCTTGATATGGCCCCAGCTCAGTGTCCAAGGCCCAGCTGACCAGCCTTATGATGCAAGCTGATGCCCAATGAAGGTCACAGGGAGAAGCAACGAAACGCTCGAGTCGCGAACCTACTAGTTCACCTTGAGGGCCGACAGAGCACTGACTCCCATGCTTCCTCATCCTGCACCATCCATGTAATTCTTCACCTTAAATGCTCCCAGGACAGGACATTGTTCTCCCCAGTGCTTAATTTGTAGAAAATTCAGTGCCAGGGCCCCTCTCGGAAGGCCACTGCAGCCTGCACCACCATTGCCCCGGCCAGTGCTGCCAATGACCGTACCAACATGACACCTAACTATTGCACTCCTACAAGTGCTACAATTCACACCCTTTCAGGCAATACAAAGCTATAATAATGGTGTGAGAGGCTGGTATTATTCATTTTCAATGCAAATTGACTAAATAAACACAATTGTTGTGCTCATCTCAAAATTAAATAGACAGCGCCACCATGTGGTAAGCTGTCACTAGAGCCGGTGCTGACAATTAAGTCCCGGTGCCGAGCACCAGAAACCACTGGTTCAAATTCAGCACTGGTTCTACCCAGAACTGATGCAGCCAGATCCAGTGGCTGCCTGTCTGCCGGAAGAGCCGTGCCAGAGCCAGGTGTTGACTTTCCTTCCCCGGACGTCGTAGATCGCTCTTACTCTGAGTGACTTCAGGCCATACCGTGGCCCAAGAAGCCCATCTCTGGGGTCACCTGCTGCTGGTCTTCCATAGATGGAAGCTGTTGAGAGGTTCTCGCCGCTGCCATTATGGGCTGAGCTATTCATCTGATGCCCTCCATTCTGCCCATCATGGCCTCCAGATCCAAGGCCCCCCTGGCACCAACAACTCTTGACCACCTCAGGTAGCAATGGAGACAGGGGCGTGTAAACCAACGCCAGAGGGAAGGTCAGTGCGCAGGAATGATTGCGAACAACACAGCAATCATGAGCACCACAATGGTGGTGAAACAAGGAATGATGGGGAACACCAATGCAACCTTTTCTCTCCTATTTACTCTGAACCTGTAAATACATCTTTGAGTGAGAAATTGTGAATAACATAACATAATGTGTATATGTAAATGCACGTTCACGCAAGGGTATCTTGGAACTGAATAACAGATGTTTATTGTTATCCAACTCAATGGTATTCATATTATCAACCTCAGAAGGATGAAAGGCTGAGTGGACCCACCGGGGATGTTTCTTCTTCTATCCCCTTCTTCAGGGCGGTTTCTGGTGTCTGGCTCAGACCTGACCAGAGAAGCCAACCTGGAGTTCTATCAGCTTGGTGGCAGCCACAGCAACCACAGTGCAAGCTACAAGGGAGCTAACACTGCTATGCCCAGGTTACCCCTACCTCAGAGCCACAAACACCTGAAACTGCAGCCCCACCATTAGTGGCAGGCATTAAAACTTCAAATATTGCATTTGCCCTCAATGGCTTCAAGCCGCTGATCAATTAAAAGAGGGATCTGCTTTCCAGCTCACAGAGGAACTTCACCTTAGCAAGGTCCTGTGCAATCCTTTCCAGGATGTCTAGAGCTGTGAGCTGCCTGCCTCCTGCAGGCTGAGACCAAACATTGCACCCACCTCAAACTCTGTGGCTGCCTGTGTAGAGTGGAGTCCAGAGGAGCTGGCTCAAAGTGCCCGGAAGACCTGCAAACTCCCCACCACTGACAGAGGAGGGCTTGCTAAGACCCTGCCTGCCAGTGGTGAGGTCCCCCCCCAGCAGGCAAGCAGGCCCCTGCACACATGCTTGTGAGGTAAACAGACAAAATATCGACTACAAAATATCGAATGGACTTAATATCGAGTACAAAATATAGGCTGGACAAAATATAGAATGGACAAAATATAGACATCAAAAATATCGTTTTGAAGGTAAGTAATGTAATATCGAATTTAAAAATATAGATAGTCAAAATATCGAAGTACATAATATAGATTAATAAAAATATCGAACTTCTAATAATATCAAATTTTTTATAGTGTTTTTTATGTGTTAAAAGTGTTTATTTATGTTATAATGTAATTTAATTAATTAATTTAATGTTATTTAAATTTTGCATAATTATTTTAGTAGCGGGTTGTGGGTTTATAGGGGAATAGGGTGGGAAGTAATTTAATTATAATTAATTAAATATGTACATTTATTTATTGGTATTTGTTTATAATTAATTGTTAATTCATTTTTATTTTGTAATTAAGTAAATTTTAATTGCCAATTAATTTGATTTCATTGATTAATTGATAGTTATGTTAATTTAAGTAATTTAATTTCTGTAGCGGGTTGAAGGTTTATAGGGGAATAGGGTGGGAAGTAATTTAATTATAATTAATTAAATATGTTAATTTATATATTTTTATTTATTTATAATTAATTGTTAAATAATTGTTATTTGGTAATTAATTAAATTTTAATTGACAATTAATTTTATTTAATTGATTAATTGATAAATATGTTAATTTTACTAATTTATTTTATGTAGTGGGTTGTGGGTTTATAGGGGAATAGGGTGGGAAGTAATTTAATTATAACTAATTACATATGTTAATTTTTTTATGGTATTTATTAGATTTTAATTGTTAAGTAACTTTTTAATTACTAATTAATTAATTGTTAATTTGTAATTAATTAGTATTAATCGATAACTAAATGTAATGATAAATTTAAATTAGTATTATTAATTAATTAATTATTATATTATATTAAATTGATAATTACTTTTAATTATTTTTTTATAGATATTAATATATATATATTTTTAAATAATATATGAAGTATCTACTTTCCCTACTGTTGCACTCACTGGAGTGGGAATAGTAATTTTTACCCCTACGCTATCCAACGCTTTCCCTACTGTTGCACTCTCTGGAGTGGGAATAGTAATTTTTACCCCTACGCTATCCAACCCTATCCCTACTGTTGCACTCTCTGGAGTGGGAATAGTAATTTTTACCCCTATGCTATCCAACGCTTTCCCTACTGTTGCACTCTCTGGAGTGGGAATAGTAATTTTTACCCCTACGCTATCCAACACTTTCCCTACTGTTGCACTCTCTGGAGTGGGAATAGTAATTTTTACCCCTACGCTATCCAACCCTTTCTCTACTGTTGCACTCTCTGGAGTGGGAATAGTAATTTTTACCCCTACGCTATCTAACTCTTTCTCTACTGTTGCACTCTCTGGAGTGGGAATAGTAATTTTTACCCCTACGCTATCCAACCCTATCCCTACTGTTGCACTCACTGGAGTGGGAATAGTAATTTTTACCCCTACGCTCTCCAACGCTTTCCCTACTGTTGCACTCTTTGGAGTGGGAATAGTAATTTTTACACCTAGGCTATCCAACGCTTTCCCAACTGTTGCACTCTCTGGAGTGGGAATACTAATGTTTACCCCTACGCTATCCAACGTTTTCCCTACTGTTGCATTTTCTGGAGTGGGAATAGTAATTTTTACCCCTACGCTATCCAATGCTTTCCCTACTGTTGCACTCTCTGGAGTGGGAATAGTAATTTTTACCCCTACGCTATCCAACCCTTTCCCTACTGTTGCACTCTCTGGAGTGGGAATAGTAATTTTTACCCCTATGCTATCCAACGCTTTCCCTACTGTTGCACTCTCTGGAGTGGGAATAGTAATTTTTACCCCTACGCTATCCAACGCTTTCCCTACTGTTGCACTCTCTAAAGTGGGAATAGTAATTTTTACCTCTACGCTATCCAATGCCTTACCTACTGTTGCACTTTATGGAGTTGGAATAGTAATTTTTACTCCACCGCTATTCAACGCTTTCCCTACTGTTGCACTCTCTGGAGTGGGAATAGTAATTTTTACACTTCCGCTATCCTACGGTAATAATATTGGATATTTTGTCATTATATTATGTTACTATATATATATGTTTTAACAAATATGATTGTAATTTTTTATATATAACTTTAAATAATTATTTAATTATTATAAGGTAATTTAAGTATTTTTAAGTATATTTTAGTAATTAATTTTTAATATTAATTTAATTTAACATTGTTTTTAACCCCTTCCATGCTGATGACGGCCCCCAGCCGTCATGCACTACAGTGCTCATGGGGGCCGTCATGACCGCACCCGCGCTGAAATCTTCAGCACAGGAGCAGAATCAGCCCAGCATGGAAGGGGTTAATAAAGTCGATATTTTTATAAACGATATTTTTGTAAACGATATTTTTTACTCTATATTTTTGTACTTACCTGTTTGTAGATACAAAGTCGATATTCTGTCTGTCGATATTTTTTCGCCGATATTTTTGCTAGTCGATATTGTGGAGAAGTGTGGCTCAGTGGTTAGAGGCGGCAGACCCAGAAGCTGAGATCAGCCGTGGACCAGGGTTCGTTTCCCCACCTCGGCGGGTCTCGGGCTCAAAAATTCCACGGACTCGACAATTCTCGCTCCGGTGCCTACTCGACTCACGGGGTCACACTCTACGACTCTGGGCAATAGCTTGCTTAATCTCCACTACGGTCCCTCGCGGCGGGATGCCTGGCTTTCACCTTGTGAATACCCTGCCGGGGTATCTCTCACAGGGGAATACCAGGACGGGTTCCCTAAGCAAGCGCCTTGAGACCCCTGGGTGAAACGTGCGCTATATAAATCGAAATACATTTACATTTACATTTATTATGTCCCTCGATATTATGTCAGTGATACGCTTGTTTACATGACTGCGGATCCCCAAGGCTGTTTCCCTGTTGTCTCCAAGCCTCTGCCCAGGAACCAGGAAAGTGTGAGGGGTGATTGCACCGCTTCTATGCATCCTTTTGTGAAGGTAAACAGCGTTTACAACGCAACTTTTACCACGCACTACCATTACCACACAACTTTTACAACGCAAATCGTTACAATGACTTGCGCAGGGGTTCGCTCTAGGATAGGTAATAGTTTAATTTACTATCCAAAACCTTCCCTGCTATCCACAGGGACTGGAGTTGGAATAGTAAATTAAACTATTCACTATCCAGCGCCCCCCAACGCAAGTCGTTGTAATGACTTGCGTTGTAAAAGTTGCGTGGTAAAGGCATGCGTGGTAACGACATACATCCTTTGTGAAGGACTGACTGCTGCTTCCTGTGCAGTTCTTCGCTGTGAAGGATCCTTTCATTGCTGCTGCCTGTGCTGTGCCTGTTCTGTGTGGACAAAAGTGTGCACTGCTTCTTCGAATGTAGAGACCTTTGAACAGCTGCTCTCCCAGCTCTGTGTGTTTGGGAAAGGATGTATCAGAGATGTCTACTTCAGAGGGAGTCTTGTACTGCAGATGGGTGGGTGAGCAAGTGTGGGCACCACTTGGCCATTTCCTACCTCCATCAGACATTTAAAGAGATTTCAGCCATATTTATTAGTGAACTGGGCTCTGAGGCTCTCAAGATATTGTGTAATTCACCCAGCCAATGTAATGTCCTTCGAGAAAGAAGTCTGAAAAGCTGGATTGGGTGCTTTTCACCCATAACAGAAAAACCAGAAACTTTGGGCTACACAGAATAGGTATTTGGAGTGAAGTGGCACCACCAGGGCCGGTTCCAGGATTCCGAATCCCGAAGTCCATGAAGATGTAAGAAGATGCGGGCAAAAACCAACAAAGGTTCAAAGACAGCTCTATAGACACTGACAGTTGTCCTTTATGGACACGACTAGGAAGTGAAAGTTATAAAATAATGTTGCCTCTAATGGCTTCGACAGAAAAAGAGCTTTAAGAAGCACTACTGAGAAAGAGGCTTTGGTTCTGCCCAAACTTACTTTAACCTGAGTACAGATTTTGATTGGGCATGTTGTATGTTTCCACTTCTGTTGCACTATTTGCCTTGTGGAGATGCTATGCCCAACACAGCATGTTGAGTTGGTTACGGTGACAAACCAATGATCAAGACTGTAGGCCCAGTCTGTTTATTATGAAAAGTTACGCCGAAGGCCCTAAGCCTGACTACACTGTGAAAGGCATATGGTAAAGCCAATAGGACTCAAAGAGAGGATTTTATTTACAGGAAATCTTAACGCTCACCATTGAGGCAAGGGTTTTGGTGGCGGCTAGCCCTTGTGACAAACCCTCTTGACAGAAGATTTTCATTTTGAAAAACTTTGTTTTGCCATTTTAAGAAGGGTTGTATATTGCTTTGCCAACTGTAATTGTGTTCATATTTGTAATTTTATGACTGTAAAGTGATAGTTTCCTAGGGGGGAAACGTATGCACAGTACAATGTTCCAGAGTTGGTTATGGCGATTGGCCAGTGGTAAAGTTGTAGGCTCGAATGGTTCACTAGAAAACAATATGACAGAGGCCACAGACTGTATCTTCTAAATTTGAAAATGTATGACCAACACTGTAGGCCTGACTTATTTATTGTGAAAATCATATATTATAGCCAATAGACCTTTAAGGGCGGATTGCTCTACACTGTGCTAAAGCATCCAGACAGGTACTGTCAATGCAGTAGTAGGCAAAGATTTTGTGTTGTTTTCCCCACTGGCTTCCCCAACAGACAAACACTTCTGGTAGAGTGAGTCTGCACTTTAATAATCCTTATTAACCCTCTTAGGAGGGGTTGAATATTATTTCGCCACTTTTTTGTATATTTATTATTTTCTGAGTGTAAGGCTGAGGCTTGTCTTGTTAGAAGGTTTGTGCAGAATTCAGTAGGTTTGAGCTAGTTATGGTGACACGCCAATAATAAAGGCTACATATAGGCCTGATTGGTTTATTGGGGAAAGTTATGTCAGATGTCAAAGGTCTGGTATGTTTATTTTGAAAGGTTACAACAAAGGCAGTAGGCCTGATGAATTTATTGAGAAAATCATCTTTAAAGCCAATATGCTTTTAGGGGTCAATTATGCACACATTTTTCATTTTATGATTGTCTCCAATAGGCCTGTTTATTTCATATGAAAATGTTTGGTCAGATGCCATAGGTTTGATCTGTTTAGCTTGAAAAGTTATAGCAAGAGTGCAATAAAATGGATTCTGTCCATTTAATCTGCCTGGATTTTACTCTTTTTGATCAGCTGGTTTGGTCTTTTTACTGTGTGTGAGCCTCACAACCGGTGACTCACCCACGGTAATCACATGGCTAATGGACTGTGCATGTTTATCGACAGTGTGAGCCTCTTAAGTTAAGGCGCTGTGACACAGCGAGGGTAAGGAGCACTTGGCTGGTTACATGTTAACACGTGCACACGTATGGGGTTTGCTTGTTTGAGTCTACTGTCGTGCACAGCCTAGTAACTGAGCATGAGGCAGCCTGGTGCCGAGGAGACTCTGCAGGGTTAGCTATTAACCTGGGGTAGGCCTTATATATTAGTGGACACTCACAGGGAAATTCAGTGTGGTTTACTGTTTTCTCTGCAGGGACACTTTATTAAATCTTAGGAAATCTGCATTAGAGTACAGTTTTGCTTCTCTTTGGTTCATCAAGATATCAAAATGGGGTGAAACATGTGTCTCAAGACGAATAAAGCAAGTCCTAGATAGATATATGTACATCTTATGGGTCATCCATATTTCTCTGGCTCCGTTTTGGGGAAACAACCATTACAACGCAGTCATTACAACGCACTACCTTTACAACGCAGCTTTTACAATGCAACTGCCTTTAAATTGCATGCCATTAAAATGCATACCATTACAACGCTTGTCACTACAACGCATGCCAGTACAACACATGCCAGTACAACGCATACCATAACAACGCATTATAAGGTAAGTAATGGGGATTTTTTACTTTTAGGGTGGGTATGGGTTTTGGGTACATGGGGATATTATTTTTACCCCTACACTATCCAACACTTACCCTACTGTTGTACTCACTGGAGTGGGAATAGTAATTTTCACCCCTACACTTTCCAACACCTACCCACTGTTGCCCCAAAAGTATTATGCTTTGTAATGGTTTGCGTTGCAATGGTAGTTTCTAAAAATGCGTTGTAATGGTATGTGTTGTAAAATCATGCGTTGTAATGGTAGTTGCGATGTTATAACCGTGTTGTCAAGGCATGCGTTGTAATTGCTCGCATTGAAACTTCATATATTCTCTGTTCAGGATTAGAGCCCAGGTCGCTTGTCACCCTGGAGGGTCAAGTTAATGACATTGCTCTCCAGCAGGAGGAACAAAGGCCTCCCCACACAAAGGGAGCAATTAACATTAACAGTGCTTCACTCAGCCCCTGAAGAGGAAGGGGGTTGGAAGAAAATCTGCATCCGTTATCTATTTGTCACACTGTACGAGGGGTGGGACAGCCCAGTCTCATTAAACAAAGAAGAGAGCCCTGTCCTCTGGAGCCAACACAGTGATGTCAGCGAGGGGAGTAGCCAAGGCCACCAGAGGAAATGGGACCAGTAATTCCCAGATGGCGCCATCTTGAATTCTCCCAGCATGCTGAGTAGGAGGGTTGGGACACGGGTAGAAAAGTGATGTGGCATCCTAGGATTGGCCGAGGGTGACTGGCTTCTAGAACATTCTGCACCCACTTCAAACTCTTGCACAAAGGGGAGAGAGTGATTTTTGTTGGAGCTGGATATTGGAACTGGATTTTGACAACCATTGACAACTGAAACCCCCTGATGCCCTATTGGACTACGGTCTATGTCACCAGTTGACCCCAGGCCCAGTGGGTCTCTTCCAGGACCAGCAAAGATGGTCCCCTTACATATACTAAGGACCAGTTGGGGGGCAAACTGGACCTCTGCCCCCAACAGCTCCATTGAAAAAGAAAAGGGAGGAAGGATGGTGCATTGAGCCAGTGGAACAAGCTCGCTACAAAGTGTGCCACATTAGAGGCCAGGAGGCCAAAGAAAAGGCTCCAGGTAGCTAGGGCTCACCACCAGGGCCGGAATGGGAACACAAACAGGCCTTGGCAATTAAGTCGGACCGGCCATGGGGAGGAGGGGGTGGGAGTGGAAGGGGAGTGGAAATCACTGCAACTGCTTTTGATACAGGGGCAATATTGCAGGTATGCTGCAAAACCGGCCCTACATAACAAAAACGGCCTCACAGGGGTCCAAAACCGGCCCCAACTATGGCAGCCCACTGGGGAAATGCCTGGTGCCTGCTAAGGCCAGTCCGGCCCTGCTCACCACCAAAAGCAAAATGAGGTCCAGTTTGGGACAACTGGCCCAAGATATGCAGGATTGAAGGATTTGTCATTTGACCCCCCCCCCCCCCCACCCAGCTGAGAACTGGAGTGTGTGGCCCAAGTCTGCAGAACCCCCCAGGGAGAACCAGGCCGGCATAAGTGAAATTAATGATTTATGAACCCTTTAAGGAGGCGTGCATTTTACCACTTCCCCAGAGTTTTCGAGGCCCTGGGATCCCTACCACTGGGACGGTTTATGCCGTTGCAACCCCCCAAAACGGAAGTAAGGGGCTCTGGACCCTGTCTCCAGGCCCCCCACATACAGAACAATAGGGGATGCAACAGTGTGTCCCCTTGAGTGAGGGAAGGGGCACCGGACCCCATTTCCCGACAACAAGAAGTTTGTGGGGGGGTCCCTCTGTGCCCCCACCCATGCTTGTTGGCTTGGCCCCACTCTCTGTGCCCATGTCTGGTGGGAGCGGGGCGGCCCCCACAATGATGATACCCTAGCCACAATAGCAGGCAGGGAACAAGAGTGTTGTCGGCAGTGATTACCGGATTGACGGAGAGTTGGATGGGGATGTCAGGGGGTGGGCTCCCCGAGCTGCCCTCAACCAAGGGAGCCATCGGGGTGCCCGGGTGGGACCGGGCAGCCCCTCCCTAAAAAATAATAAATGAAAAAAGCCAAAGGAAGGCGCGCTGCACAAGGCCGCACAACAGTATCAAAGAGGAAAGCCGCAGCGCTCAATCAGAATTCACACTTCCTGCGAGGGAGCGGCCCACAATGCCTTGTGCGGCTGAAAGTGACCACGTTTTCCCGCTGTTTGTGGTGGGATAAAACGGCAGGGTCCCCACCAACTAGAAAAAGAGAGCATGGGGGCTGCAGGAGTGCAGCAGCTCCCCCCACAGAAAGCCCAAAGTCAAGCACTCCAAGGCCTATGCAGATGATACACAAATTGTGGTATCCTTGTCATCTCAGAATAACCGCAAGGCAGAATATCTTAACATCTTTCTTGCCGGAGTTGCCGGATGGATGAATGGAAATTCACTAAAATCGAATGGAGACAAGCCAGGGGGTTCTGCAGTCGGCAACCATCTCTGGGGCCCGCTGCTATGGCCATCTGCCATGGGGAATACTTCTTCACCAGTCCAGGTGGTAACAAATCTAGGAGTATGGCTCAACAACAAGTTGTCGATGAGCCACCAGATAAAACATGTAGCAGCCACCTGTTTCAGCTTTCTTAAGTGGCTACGAAAAATCTTGGTGTGCCTTCTAATGTAAGTCCACAGAACGGTAGTCCAGGCTCTTGTAATATCTAGACTAGACTACGGTCTGTTCTATATCTAGGTACCGTGACTTTTCTGCTTAAACGGCTGCAAACTGTTCAGAATACGGCTGCACGACTTCTTCTCCATCCGCCCCCACTTCACTGCTGCAGCCAGTATGATACAAACCCTTCACGGGCTGCGTCGGGTTCAATTTAAAGCTTTATGCATAAATATCTCTACAGTGCAGGACCATACTATCAGACATCCTTGGTGTTCTGGTATGCACCAAAACGACAGCTCCGTTCCAGTCATTTGGACTAAGCAGAAGCCCCCATTATAAAAATAACCGAACATGGTCGTCAGGCATTTGATTATAGGGGACCCAAACTATGGCACACCTTGCCAGAAGTGCTAACAACTTGTAAATCTTTGACTGCCTTTCGTAAGCAGCTTAAAACGTGGCTGTTCCCATCTTCACATTAATAGTTCCCTGTGGCTTCAGTAACTTTGGTAGATTGTGTGATGATGCCAGCGCCATGAAACCTTTACACGCTGTACTAAATGACAAATCATAATAGTAGGGCTGCAACTTTTGTTGTGCAGTCTAGGAGTGCAGTGATCTCTTGTGTGGTTTTATGGCTGCACGTTTTGTTGCCTATACTTGTTTAAGAAAGACACAGACACGTATTATGTATGGCAATGCTTTATTTAACCCCTCCCATGCTGGTGACAGAACCGCTCCGTCACCAGCCTCGGTCCCGATGTGCTGGTGACGGAGCGGTTCCGTCACGGCCCACTCGGCGCGCCTGCGCGGCGTTGATTTCGCGCCTGCGCTGAACGTTCCATTGTGCGGGCGGGCCGTGACGGAACCGCTCCGTCACAAGAACAGCGCGCCTGAGGCTCGTGACGGAGCGGTCCCGTCACGAGCATGGGAGCGCCACGCCTCCCACCCTCCACCCTAGCGCTGCGGCGGAATTGCCGCCGCAGCGAAGGGTTTAACGGTGTTGTTTACAAGGTTTTAGTTAAAGATGTTGTTCTTACTGACAGTAATGATTGTTGCTGAAAGGCTGCACTGCTTTATTATTTATAATGTGTGCTCATTTGCAATGCTTTATTACTTATAATGATTGTCGATGGATTATGGTTAAAGAGGTCAGGGATGGAATAATGTAGTGAGACATGTGATTCTGGTCTTTACGTGTGGCGACACTGGCATGTTTTGAAGTGACGCCCTCCTACCTGGCTCTGTGCTACACTGTACGGGAGAGGGGTACTGTGATTTGTGGAGTCATGACCCTTGAGAGGTCAAATGCAATGTTATCAGAGGGGTTTTCCACCAGCCTTATGTATATTTATAACTTAGGTTGTGTGTATGTAATAAATGTACTTTTCCTTTTCTTAAAAAGCACAGACCGGACAAATCCTTTATTGAGTGTTATTATTGTGTGCCAGCGAATGGTGATTACTAGCCCACACCACCTCCCCTGAGGAGGCCTTGGACTGCACTGTTTTGCTAACCTGACAGAGTCAGCTGCTACAATTGGGTGCTTGGTTCCCAGTGAAGGGGTGCTTGTGGACTCATTACTTGTGACTTGTGTGAACCAGTCACAGCTAGTAAGTAGAATTGCTTTTATCTTGATAACACACCAAGAGGCCCCTTTTGTTCCGTCATAGGAGAGCAGCATGGCACCCTTAATCTCATATCTTGCCCGATGCTGAGGTTCCGTGACGATTTTACTCGTGTTTGTAACATTGTCGTAAATACATAATTTTGGTATCAGTGAACCGCAAATGATCCATTTAGTATATCCTGGTGTTTTCGCTATGCTACGAGCAAGAGCACTCCAGTTACAAACACATTTCTGTTCTACCCGTGGCATCCATCTTAGAACACGGAAGCCATTTTGTATTCCTTGCCCTCACATAGTCAATGGACACGCAATGACCTCTTTTTCATTAAAGGACACGTAGGCTTTAACCGGCAATTCACCTTGCTAGTGACACGTGCACCTTAGGCCAGCAACGCTGTAGCAGCATGACTCGGCAAGAACTGCCTCCCCAGCCTGAGGCCAGTCCTGCTATACTGGTTCTTGTGTTCGTTGGCCTGATCATGATTAGGCGGCCGAAGCTGGTAACCGTGCCCATTTACGACCCACAAACATTTCTTATCCTGTCTTTCTTTCTTCTGCACCTGGCTCTGCTCCTTTCCTTCTGGGCCTTTTATTAGGGGGAGGTAACGAAATTTACGATGAGGCGGTCCGGGTCTTGAATGAAGAATTGACATGGGATTATGATGGACTAGTGGGAACCCCTCATTTGTAATGTTTTGACATCAGATACTGTTGACGATCCCTGTGCAACGCCAAATATTTATTGTTTAAGACACAAATGTTTAGAACTGTGGTAACATGTAAAGAATTTGCCTGAAGCCCAATATTTAGTATATAAGGAGCAACCCTCTTTGTACAAATCGAACAGGCTCCTAGACACTGCCCGTGTGTAGTTTCTGTGACTTCTGTGTCCCTGCAGTAATAAACCTTTGGTCTTTGACGCCACCATCGAGAAGCCCGTGTTTCTGTTTGTTTGTGCACCGAGACAGGTGGAACTCCGGGGTCTTCGGGTGTTATCCCTGACACCTCTGGACGGAACCAAAAAGTCCAGAACTCCATTTGGCGCCCAACGTGGGGCGACGTCATTCGGTACCGGTCCAAAAGCCTGAAGAGTTCGAGGAGCTTCGTGTGAAGATTTCAGAGGGAGGCGCCCCACTTCATCGATCCCGGCATATCGCAAAAGTGGCCCCGACGTTCTCTTCCACGAGGGTTCCCGTTCAGACGGCTGCAGTGGTCCGTTGCCTTGACCGTCGCCCTGTCTTGGACCCGAGGTGCAGTCCTCAGTACGGCGAAACGTGACGGGTTTCTCCTTGGTGACGTCTTCAGTGCCTCAGTTAAGTATTTAGTGGTTGCTAGTTGGTTATTTTGTAAGGGTTGCTCCTATTTGGATAATCCTTTTAGTTCTCAGTTCAGTTCAGTTCTGTAAGGTTATCACTGGTTATTCTGGTTACGATAATCATTCTGTTCAGTTCAGGTATCGATACATTTGTCAGTTCTGGTAGGCCTAAGTTCTTGGTTCGAGTGCGCATCTTTTCTGTTTGTGTCTTGTTTGTTTTGTGTTCCGGATTATAAAATGGTAAGTCGGAAAAATTGTATGTTGTCTTGTTTTAGTTGCAACAGTGATTCCCAGTTGGAGGACTCGTGTTTGGTTCCTCCGATTGGAACTCCCCTTTATGATCTATATTGCAAATTTGGTATGGGCCCTATCTCTTATAACGAGGTATGGATCCGCTACACAGAAAAAGATGGTGTCCTTAGTTGGCCACTACATGGTAGTTTTGAACCTGAAGTTCTCGATAATCTAGAAAGAAGGTTGTTTAAGAAGAAAGCCCGGCCGGCAATGTTTGATTCTTTCCGTTATTGGCGAAAAGAATCTAAACAGAGAGAAATTAAAAAGTTGAAGAAAGAACAGAAAGAGCAAGAGTTGACTTTAGAACAGTCTGCTAGGCAGCTGCAACTCAACGAGTCTGAGAAAGCGATGGAGGTGGCCGATAGAGAGCGTAATTTAGCGATAGACAAGTGCTATCCTGTTTTGCCATCGAGTACGGCTAAGATAGTAGAGGACCCTGAAAAGGATCCCCTGTTGTCTTACTTGTTACGATCACCCCCACCGTATGCACAGGGTGCTACGGCTCCACCTATACCGAATGTTCAATTACCGGTTGCTGGACAACCTGGTGTCCCTGTTCCCGCTCCCCTGAATCAAGTTCCTGTACCTCCTGTGGTCAATATTAATGTTCCTTCGACAACCCCTCTTCTAGGGTTGCCGGCTTCTTTACCTATGCCTGTGTCGCTCACACCTGCTACTTCACAAGCTATTTTTCCTGCTACCCCTACTGTTCCTGATCTATCTGTTCCAACTGCTACCCTATTCACTGCCTCTGTTAATATTATGACTCCGCTTTCTGTTCGTCGAAGAATCACTGATTCTGTCTCTAATATTCTATCTCCCTTCTATAAAACTCTGATTAAGACTCCTACCTCTGACTCTGTGCAGAGACGTAGTCAGCTTCCCAGTACTGAAGAAAAAGGAATACTAGATTCCACTGCTCTTAGATGGGTTTCGAAAGTTGGAAGATATAATGTACAAAATGTATTAGATACATTTATGCAATGGAACGAACCGACACAACGATATGTGTTCGATGAAATGTGTTTCCTTCTACGTGAGGAATTGGAAGAGGATGACCCTGAATCAAATCTAGGAGAATTAATTAATGTTCAGAAAGAATTTGCTGCAGGTATGATAGTTGGTCCAAATATAAAGGAAGCGATGGAACTGATCCTAAGTTATAGGAATGACTCATCCCTTCGTTCACCGAGAGAATTAGAGAAACGTAGTACGAAACGAAATCGTCAATATCCAATGAGAGAGGTTCCACCAATTTGGCGTGAAGCTGTGCAAGCTAATGCAAACCTTGGTATTGCAGCCGCTCCGGCCCAATTCCAGAGAGTCTGGATACATATTCCATGGAAGCGAGCTGAAGTATTAGCAGTGAAACAGGCCTTGCCAGATCCGCGTAAAAATCCTGCAGGGTACTACAAAGAGTTGGCTCAAACAGTTGACGCTTGTGTATTGAATCTTGCTGACATAGATCTGCTATTTGGTAATGTAGTACCGCAACCAATTTGGGCTAAAATTCGTAAAGAGAATCATCCAGTTGCCCTAGGTGGTGACTGGGCAGCTATAATTGCAGCGGATGGTCAACAAATAGGTGGTTCCAAACCTGAACCTTTAATTGCTAATTTGCCTGGTAGAATAATCGATTTAATGAAAACCTTGATGCCAGCATTGCGCGTTAACTGGGACAAATTGTCCGCGTGCAAACAAAAGAAAGACGAAAGCGTCTCCGACTTTTTCACAAGATTCGAGGAGACTTTCGTGGATCATAGTGGTCAGGATATGAGCACAGAAGGAGGCCAGAGATTATTTGTTGATAAATTTGTGCACAATCTGTTGCCAGAACTTAGTGGTAAATTAAAGAATTCTGAAAGTGCGTGGGCTGTCTCTACGACTGCGCAAATACTTGCGACTGCTCAGTACTATGAAAATAGGGATACAGAAGAGAAGGAAAAATCAGATAAAAAGACGAAAGATTTAAAAACTAAAGTACTTTTACAGCAAGCTTATCCGCCTCGCATGAATCAGACGAATATGCAGCAAGGGTCATATCAAAGAACGGATTATAATTTTCAAAGGCCACAATATCAATGGAATCAATGTGCTTATTGCAAAAGGGAAGGTCATTACAAAAGTGAATGTCCAGTTCGAACGCAAAATAATGCTGCGGCAGCTCAGAGAGGTCGTGGTAGTTCTATGCAAAACTCTAGAGGTCGAGGACGAGGTGCTATGCCTCCGCAGACGAGTGATCGCCCCTCTAATTATTTCGATCAGCGAAATGGACAATCTGCCCAACAGAATAGGTCTCCACAGTATCATGTCGAAGACTATTATGAAACTAGTGAGGAAATTCAGCAAAGTGAGTACTAGGACAGCCATGGACAAAGAGAGGGAGTAGTATCAGTTCCAGTAGATCAGAGTGGGCCTTATGTCGCAGTAGCAACATCAGGTATAATCGAACCGTTTCTGTTGGATACTGGTGCAGCAAAAAGTTCTATCATACATGCGAAACTCCCTGGCGCACCTTTGTCTGGCTCAACAAACGTTTCAGTAGGTTTTTCGGGTGCCCCTGTTCACAACCCTGTTTCTGGTCCTTTGTCTATTTCTGTTGGACCACGTCAATTGAAAGCACCCCTGATTTTGACGACAGGTTGTAACGAAAATCTGCTTGGTTTAGACTTGTTAAAACGCCTGTACGCGACATTGTACTGTTCTCCAGCAGGAGTACAGCTTACGTTGGGTAAAAGAATAATCTCCCCGATGTACTTGTCGATGGATGCGCTCCCACCAGAGCTGCGTTCACTCCCTGATACTCTTTGGGCGACTGGTCCTAATGATGTAGGTCTATTGGAAATTCCACCCTATGTAGTAACTTTGAAAGCAAATGTCAAACTTCCACGAATTCCACAATACAGAATCTCTAGTGAAGGTGAGCGTGCGCTCCTACTGATAGTACAAGACCTGATCAAGAAAGATGTTGTAGAAGAGACTAGAGGTAATGTCTGTAATAGTCCTGTACTGCCTATTTTGAAACGAACTGACCCTACAAAGCCTCCAGTATATAGGTTCGTAATTGATCTCAGAGAGGTTAATAAAATTGTGATCCCACAGTTTCCTGTGGTTCCAGACATTACTGCATTGTTAACGTTGATTCCTGCTACAGCAGCATGGTTTTCGGTTGTCGACTTGAAAAATGCCTTTTTCAGCATTCCGATAGCCGAGGAAAGCAGAGATATCTTCGGTTTCTCTCTAGGAGGACGAAGTTTTAGATTTAAACGCGCTCCACAAGGTTATTGTGAAAGCCCATCCATTTACAGTCAAGCATTAAAAAGCCAGTTAGATTCCTTCGTACTTCCTCGTGGTTCTGCTTTAGTACAGTATGTCGATGATCTTCTAGTGGCTGCCGATGACAAGGAAACTTGCAAAACAGCTACGATTTCTTTATTGCATCACTTGTCGGATTTGAATCACAAGGTGTCACCTTCAAAAATGCAATACTGCTGCCAAGAAGTGACCTACCTAGGTCATCTCTTGTCAAAGGAGGGAAGGAAGTTGACCCCAGAGAGAATAAAAGCAATTACACAAATGAACGTTCCTAGCACGCAGAGAGAAGTACGTGCCTTTTTGGGTATTACCTCATATTGTAGGCAATGGATCCCAAATTTTTCTCTTCTAGCAAAACCATTGGTAGCCTTGACTGGGAAAGGTGTTCCGAGTCCGGTACCATGGTCTGCTGAATGTCAGCAGAGTTTTTCTGAGTTACGAAATGCACTGTGTTCAGCACCTGTATTGGGTACACCCGACTACAGTAAACCATTCACACTCTATGTCCACGAGAGAGAAGGTTGTGCATTGAGTGTTTTGACGCAGAAATTTGGTGATAAACAACGCCCTTGTGCGTATTTTTCATCAACATTAGATCCAGTAGCTAGAGCATTGCCTAGTTGCTTGAGAGCTACAGCCGCAGCTGCAGCTTCCATTCGACAATCTGCTGGTTTAGTAATGAACAACATGCTAGTAGTCATGGTTCCCCATGCTGTGGATACACTCATGAACCGAACCAAGACGCAACACCTTACCAGTGCTAGATTATCAGGTTATGAACTGACACTGTTAGCTAGTCATATTCAGATCAAAAGATGCAATGTATTGAATCCAGCAACATTGTTGCCGACTAGCGAAGAGTCGAGTGATTCCGAACCACACGACTGTTGTTTCAGAACTGAGGAAGAAACAAAAGGACGAATCGACCTAAAAGACACTCCGTTGTCAGAACCAGATGGCACGTTGTATGTTGACGGGTCTTGCTTCAAATTGGAGAATGGTGATGTGACTGCTGCTTATGCAGTAACAACTTTGAGTACGATTGTGGAGACGGCAAGAGTGAGTCAGAATTCTGCCCAGGCTGCAGAATTGATCGCGCTAACAAGAGCGTGCGTTTTAGCTAAGGGAAAGAGAGTGAATGTGTTCACAGATAGTCAGTACGCGTTCGGCGTGGCCCATAGTTTTGGCCGTTTGTGGAAAGAAAGAGGTTTCATTACGTCCCATGGGACTAAGATTCAACATGGTCAGCTAGTTAATGACTTGTTGGAATCTCTAACCTTGCCGACTGAAGTTGCGATTGTGAAATGCAGTGCTCATAAAGCAATCACGGATGATGTTGGTCGTGGAAATGCTTTTGCTGACGAGATCGCAAAACAGACAGCTAGAAATATGATGAGTAGAATGTATGTTGCAACGTCTGCAAGATGGATTTCTGAGTCTGGAATGTGTGAGAACACAGTGGAAAGCGTGAAGAAAATTCAGAAAGAGGCGACTGAGGAGGAAAAACTTGCATGGAGAGAGAGCACGGGTAAATTGGACTCGAGTGGGTGTTGGATTGACTTGTCGGAACAACAGCGTTGGATGTTGCCTGATGCGTATGTGCTTGCAGTAGTAACGATGGCACATGGAACAGCGCACATCAGTTCAAAAGGGATTTGTAAGATGTTGGCTCCGGTCTGGAAGAATGACGGGATTAGTAAGTGTGCAGAGAGATTGGTGAAAAATTGTATGGTATGCTTGATGCATAATCCTGGCAAGGGAATCCCCACACCTACAGGTCACTTCGCTCCTCCTTCCTGCCCCTTTGAGGTGATCCAGCTAGACTTCATTCACATGGATCGTTGCAATAATCTGAAATACGTCCTAGTGGTAGTTTGTGCTTTCTCCAGATGGATCGAAGCATACCCACTGAAGGACAATACTGCCTTATCCACTGCCAAAATTCTTCTTAAAGAATACTTCCCCAGATACGGAATGCCACGGATTGTATGGTCAGACAACGGAAGTGAGTTCGTAGGGAAAGTTATGCAGAGTGTGTGTGCCGGTCTAGGGATTAGACAGAAATTTCATAGTGCGAATCACCCCCAGTCCGCGGGTTTAGTCGAGGGTTACAATGGCACCCTTAAACTGAAACTCGCTAAGATACAAGCATCCACGGGTTTGTCCTGGCCAGACGCATTGCCTTTGGCTTTGCTATCAACAAGAGCAACTGTACATTCTAGAGTAGGGCTTAGTCCTTACGAAATAGTTTTTGGCCGTCCTGCAAATGTTTGGGGGGTACCTAGACCGAAAGAATTTAAGCAGCTGGAATACCCAATGTTAATTGATTACCTTTTCGACTTGACTGCTAAATTGAGCCTTATTCACCAACAGGTTTTCGATGCATTGCCAAAGCCAACGGAGAGTCCAGGCCATCAGCTGAAACCGGGTGATCAGGTGGTCATCAGAAACTTTGCAAGAACCAAAAATCTTCAGCCCAGATTCATTGGCCCATTCCAAGTCCTGCTAGCAACGAGAACTGCTATTCGTGTGGCCGGAAGGAAAAATTGGATCCATACGACACATGCTAAACGTGTGCCTCTGCCGCTTCCTTACGACAACTGGGTAAAGAAAGGAATCGGTGCCTCTGAAACGGAACAAGTCCCCAGGTTCATACCTTTCAGCGATGCAGAACTGATCACGGATTCACCAAATTCTGACTCTCCTCCTGAAACTGCTCTTTTGAACCCTGAACATTTGTCATCCACACCCAATGAACGTTTGCCATCTGCACCAAAAGAACATTTGCCATCTGCGAACGTGAACATTGCAACGTCAGCTGAAAATACATTGTTTCCAGATCAGACAGCTCCTGCAAAACTGAGATACAACTTACGTTCTCGCAATATGGACAAATAAAGCAGGAAACTGCCTATTTTCAGATTTGAATTTGCTATACATTGCCTCCAGCCAGGAAGTTTGCTAATACTTTGTATTGTTTTTTTTGTTTTAAAATTGCCTTGCCGTCTGGGTAGCCGTAGGGTCGTGGCTGTGTGCCTAGTTGAATCTGCGGGGGTCCGACACAAGGTCGATCTTTCTGTTAGTTCTGGGAACTCCCAGGGCTGATAGAGGCATTTTCATCTACGTACACATCATCAGTGGTCGCGAACGGTCGTAGAAGATGGAGCTTCCTGAGCTACAACGAGAAAATGTAATTTATGTTCGCAGAAATAGACTGAACAGAATACTACACAGCAAATGCTTTCTAATGCAATGTGCAGTTACATTTTTAATTGTTTTAATAACGTTGGTGGGTGGAATCGTCTTTGGTGTACATTTGATTTTTATGCCAGTAACTACAGTACCTTCCCTTGATCCTACTACTTCTACGGTTTCTTCTATGCATTCTTTTCACTCATTTCCTGAACACGAACAAGCTCGACGCTCAGAATTTATTAACAATACATTTGTACAGCTCTTGCATCAACACCAACTGATAGTTAATACTACAGACTGCTGGGTGTGTGGCTTGATACCTCACACTATGGATAAAGGCATTCCCTATCTAGTCTTGCCTTTCAGCTATAATGGATCATTTCAGGCTTTTCAGACCATTTTTTCATATGCCCTTGAGACCTATCCTCCGCGTCCACCACGGTCCACTAAATACAACTCAGCCAACAAAGCTTTAGTCCAGGGAATTATTGATATGATTAAAGACGTCAATAATACTCCATCTTATCCTAGAGATGAATTACTGGTGTATTTGAGTTGGAACTCTACAGAGTATCGCCTTAGTTTGGGAGAAAGCAAGCGTAAAAGCTCCACTTCAGTTTGGGTCGTGCCTCACCGAGGTCAGGTCTGTTTGCAAGGAAATGGGAGAAATCCGAGAGCTCAGCTAGGGAGGAGTGAGTGCGTTGAGACTTACGTATTTCCGTCTAACTCCTCCCCTGCCTTTCTGACTGCTAGGGGTACATACTTCATCTGTCAGGACAGAGCATATACATGGCTGCCTGCTGACTTTTCAGGTTCATGTTATATTGCTCGATTATTACCCCCGACATACACTGCTTCTTCAGATTATCACAAAACCAGAGTAGCAAGAGGTGTCTTCAGCAAGGAAGATACCGCTGGTCAAGAAGCTGGAGACTTCTTCAAGGGTTTTCTTCCGTTTTGGGGGCCTATGGCCAATAGTAGAAACCTTCGTCAACTAACACGGGTAGTTGAATCTACTATTACAGAAACTGCTGGTGCCCTGAGTAACTTAACAGCTGAGCTTCAGGCGGATCGTCTCATGACGTTGCAGAACCGTATGGTTCTAGATGTAATACTTGCAGATCGAGGTGGGGTATGCAGAATGATCCAATCAAGCTGCTGTGTCTTTATTCCAAATAATGCTCCAACAGTCTATGAAGCAATCTCTAAGCTACATAAGATTTCCGACTCTATACACGTAGATAAGGGAAACTGGTCCTTCATGGAGTGGTTTTGGACTCTGGTATCAGAGTGGGGATGGAAGGTTCTGATGGTCATTGGTGTCATCCTAGTATTTCTGTTCTCGTGCTGTCTTATTATCCAATGTGGTCCCGCTCTGTGTAGCCTCTGTGCTGCAACCTGTTTCAGAAAACCACCTGCATTAGGAGAAAAGGCACGAGACAGGATGATGATACAACAACATGTCACTGACCTAATGAGCATAGAATTAGACTCTGACTCTGATATAGACTGAGTAAATTGCCTATGTAAGGGCAAAAGGAGGGTCTGAGGTTCCGTGACGATTTTACTCGTGTTTGTAACATTGTCGTAAATACATAATTTTGGTATCAGTGAACCGCAAATGATCCATTTAGTATATCCTGGTGTTTTCGCTATGCTACGAGCAAGAGCACTCCAGTTACAAACACATTTCTGTTCTACCCGTGGCATCCATCTTAGAACACGGAAGCCATTTTGTATTCCTTGCCCTCACATAGTCAATGGACACGCAATGACCTCTTTTTCATTAAAGGACACGTAGGCTTTAACCGGCAATTCACCTTGCTAGTGACACGTGCACCTTAGGCCAGCAACGCTGTAGCAGCATGACTCGGCAAGAACTGCCTCCCCAGCCTGAGGCCAGTCCTGCTATACTGGTTCTTGTGTTCGTTGGCCTGATCATGATTAGGCGGCCGAAGCTGGTAACCGTGCCCATTTACGACCCACAAACATTTCTTATCCTGTCTTTCTTTCTTCTGCACCTGGCTCTGCTCCTTTCCTTCTGGGCCTTTTATTAGGGGGAGGTAACGAAATTTACGATGAGGCGGTCCGGGTCTTGAATGAAGAATTGACATGGGATTATGATGGACTAGTGGGAACCCCTCATTTGTAATGTTTTGACATCAGATACTGTTGACGATCCCTGTGCAACGCCAAATATTTATTGTTTAAGACACGAATGTTTAGAACTGTGGTAACATGTAAAGAATTTGCCTGAAGCCCAATATTTAGTATATAAGGAGCAACCCTCTTTGTACAAATCGAACAGGCTCCTAGACACTGCCCGTGTGTAGTTTCTGTGACTTCTGTGTCCCTGCAGTAATAAACCTTTGGTCTTTGACGCCACCATCGAGAAGCCCGTGTTTCTGTTTGTTTGTGCACCGAGACAGGTGGAACTCCGGGGTCTTCGGGTGTTATCCCTGACACCTCTGGACGGAACCAAAAAGTCCAGAACTCCAATGCTGCACTGCCTCAGCTTGTTTATGCACCACAGACCTCCAGGTCATAAAAAGTCAAATACTGGTAATGCAGTTTGAATATCTTATGAAAATGAACAGAATATTCAGTACTCTAACAATCGATCAATCAAATAGGATTTAGTGCAGCTAATCACCCGCTGGGGTATCCAGATGCTTGCAGGTCTCGGCGGCTCAGTCGAACAGTCACGACTTGAGGGCCCTTCGGATTTCCAGAAGTGGGGTGATGGTCCAGAGAAGGGTGGGGATGCTGTTCCAGGATTTTGCTGCTATGTGGGATAAGGATCGTCTTCTGCTTCTGGGGTGTGCGCGTATTCTTCTCTACGGTTGTTGGAATTTCATGCAGTGGTTAATGTAGGGGGGTCCTTGGTTGTGTAGAGCTTTGTGTGCGTGGGTCAGCAGCTTGAATTGGCACTTCTTCTACACAGGGAGCCAGTGCAGTTGCCTGAGGTGTGGTGTTATGTGGGATCGTCGGGGTAGGTCGAGGATGAGTCTGGCTGTGGTGTTCTGTATGCTGTGAAGTCTTTGTAGCAGAGGTGCAGGGATTCCCACATAGAGGGAGTTGCTGTAGATCAGTTGGCTGGTGATGAGGGCCTGAAAATATTGAAAACAAAAAAAGTTTTAGGACAGCACTGACCCTCCTTTGCTGTGCTCCAGCATAGAGAATGATTACGTATATGAGAACACAAGCAGGAGGCCACGCCTCAGCCGGACTCGCTTTTGGCTCGGCAGTCCATGAGGATTCGAGAGGAACCAGATGGCTCATCCAGCTTTGGTGCACCTTATCTGGCAGTATCTGTGTTCTTTTGAGAATCACCAGCACCCTCCCATTAAAAGTACTAACCCCTGCTGAGGAGCACAGATACTCTTGTGTAAGCCCTGCCAAGTACCACACATCAGGGGTTAGACTAACTCATTTTACTGCTGGTGTCCGCATCACACACTAAAATGCATATCACGCATATTAGAGCTCTTGTAGCCGACGTTGGTGCCCTAAGGAGCTAAATTCGTAAAGCAGTCAGCGTGTTTAGGATTGCTGTATTGTCTGGCTGAAGGTCCAGCCAAAATGCCATGGTGACACATTTCCATCTAGAGTTGGTGTCTGAGTGGCAGCCTGTCTTTATTTATGGTGCAGCGCATAGAAACATCTGGAGTGAGAAGTAATTTTGGTCTGGATTATTAATGATAAAAGCCTTGATGTAAATGTTCGATCATTTGTACGCGGATAAAACATTTTTCATCTGCCCGAACTTTCTTTTATTTTAACTGTAAAAGCGAAATAAAGTTTGAAAATAAAGGGCGGCATAGCTAGGTTTCATCGTCTTGCATGGTAAAACTTCCCATGTTTTTATTTCTAAATGGAATGGTGATGCTTGTCTTGAAAGCAGTTTGCGTCTCACAAAAAACATTCTCATGTCTTGTTTCATGAAAAGCAGCTTGGACGCTTCATATACTGCTCTTCATTTACACCTTTCAGAAAGCAAAGATGTGGCTGGTGGGAAACGAGACATTTCCAGCACAGCCATCCCAGAAGTTTAAGTGGGTTGATAAAAATACTTAGTGATAAGGCCCCTTTGTCCATTTTACAGCTATTTTTGAGGCTGGGACTTACTACCAGTGCACAACAACTTCCCTCTATACTTACTGCATCCACCTCACTCTGGTGCACCGCACATCCATCTTTCCCAGCACACACAACATCTACTGCTATGCCAAGGTACTTCTGCAAAGGTTTGGAGTCCTGTGCTGCCAAAGTATCCATCAGGACCTGCTGTCACACCGACACACTGGCGTTGTGCCTTGTGACAAGGTTTACGCACCCGCTGCTGGAGTCACACACATATCATCTCTGTGGCAAAGGTGGATTTATGCATACATAAGTCCACTCTGCAGCACCTGACTTTGGTCAGTCTGTTTCTAAGACTTCCTACTGTAGCTGATATGGAAACTGAGGCCAGGGAGGTGAAGTGACTTTCCCAGGATCCCAAAACATGCTGAAGAAGGGGCATAGGACGTAAAATACATGCACCTTTCAGAAAGAATATATACTTGGAGGAGGTAGGTGTGTTTTAGCAGATAGCTATCAATGTTGGGATCACATCTGTATTTGTATTTTTTATTTCATCCTCCTTTAGGGCCTCATTTATGAAAACTGTCACATCGCTGTGTGAAAACAGCGATGCAACAGTTTTCACTGCGCACTCCTTGCGACATGATGGGTGCGTCATATTTACTGTATGTTGCATTATGTTGCAAGGACTGACAGATACGTCAATATTACTGACGTACCTGTTGGCGCAAAAGTGACGCATTGCTGGTGTGTGTCTCAAAACAGACGTAACTCCAGCAATGTGGCTTTTCACATGGGGCAAGCCCCATGTGAAAGGGCCTGCATCAGTCTTACGCCTGCTGTGAGGCAGGCGTAAGATATTGACTCAGTAGCATCCTAGAAGTGGCGCAGTGAAATCTGATAGATTTCACTTCACCTCTTCTACGAGTCTTTTTGCGGGGGAACGCCCACCCTGCATACATTATACCTGACGCACATATAATGTAGCGCAGGACTTTAGAAAGTGACACATTTGCCTTGATCTGTCACTTTGTACATAGGGCGCAACATGGCACATTTTTTACACTGCTGGTGCGTCACAAAAAATGAGACACCGGCGGCGTAATAGCGACGCAAGTGCTCATAAATAAGGCCCTTAATGTTTTGTTATTCCTCCAACCGTGTGCACAATGCCTGCTGTCTTAGTGCTAGGTGGCACTTTATAACCTCTATCAATACATCTGATGTATGTGTGCTAGCGTGTGTTTATGTCACATGTGTCAGTACATGTCTTTGACGATGCACTGTGCGCTAAGGTGTCCCTTCTAAGAAGAGATGGCGCTGAAATGATCAAAGAGGAGCAGCCATGCTGCTTAGTCTCTTAAAAGGTATATTCATCTCTGTCAGAAGTGCTGGTCCCAATAGGGTTGTGCTAGGGCCTAAACTTTATTTTAACCAGGCAACCGCCTTATACCATAAAGCTTCATCTCTCCTCCTCTATTCTATTCTCAGAAAACGAGGCACATTAATAAAGTGAAAGAAAGAAAAACAATATGTCTGTCTGTATGTCCAGCCAAGGCCTTCTAAATGGGCAGAAGAGACGAGGGATGTTTTTTCACTCAATGGACCATCTTTGCCATTTGAGTTGCTATGCGCTGTACCTCTCAGCCAAATGGAGTGATTTGCACTGTGTGGAGAGAGGAGAAAACAACAGGAAGAAGGAATCTTGTGTCACTAATACTTCCGGGTCACGGACAGGACTTCCGCCTGGTTAGCTTCTGTTCCTGTGAATAAAGATGTAGCTAGTGCTCCCAGCCTGCCCACAGCTATCACCTGGGGATTGTTCACAGCCCAAGGGGCCTGCCCAAACTCTGACTACTTCTCATGCTGCCTCATTGTCAGGACCACTGGAATTATGCCGCAGGAGAGGCCAGTAGCTGGGTCTGGTGGCTCAGTGGACTAATGCATCCACTGCAGGGGCCTGTGTTCGGCCTCATGGTCAAGGTTCAAATCCCGGTGGATCCACTCAGCCTTTCATCCATCTGAGGTCGATAAAATGAGTACCATTGAGCTGGGTAAGAATAAACATCTGTTATCCAGCGCCAAGAGACCTATGGGTGAACCTGCCCTTTACAAATACACATGTTATGTTATACGGCAGGACTGAGTAAATTATGGGGCAAGAAAAGGCAAATTATACAACTAAATTTGGCACAGTCTGTAGCAGTATTACATCATTATTGCGTCATTTTTAAACTTGGGAACACTGTATGAGCTTTGGTTGCACCTCATTAGTACCAGTTTAACAGCCAAATATAGCAACAAGCAACAGAAAGGTGACCAGTCCAGCTTTGCACAGGGCCTTCCACTTCACGGCAACATGTACTGCTGCGTTTTTAATAACTTTTAACCTGAGCTGGAAACCATTTTTTTTGTTACAATCTGCAGATTATGGGCGCATGATGGATTATGTGGCAAATGCGGCAAATCTATAATTATGTGAAAAGCACCACGGCTGCACCATCACATAACTCCAGTGGCCCTGTTCATTGTACACATCTCTACTGCTCTGACTGCTGAGAGTTTGAGTCAGTCATGCCTGTCTCTGCGTAACCATGGCTGCAACTACGTGTGTTCAGAGCTGCCTTTAAAACCTAATCAAAGGCGCTTTAACATCTATCAATTGTCAGCTTCCCCAGAATTCTCAAAGGGCATAATTTAAGTCCCCCGTTAAGACACATGTACATTTTAACAGTTCCTAAATTATGTTTCTGGATAAATATGCTATTCCTTTTATTAACAAAATATTCCCGAAAGTCAATTCCCAAGCCCCACTGTACAACTGTACTTAAAGTGCTTTCATTTATTTACCACTCATGGGCTTCAAAATGTGCCACTCACCAATATTTCCAAACATTCCTTGAAGCAAAAGATACTAATCATAACAAAGCCACTCCAAAACCTGATGTGACTATTTAAAATCCAGAGAATCTCATCACAGTGTTCTAAATGATATTCTATTGCCATGGAAACTCTGGCCCTTGTGTTGTAATGACTGTGGGTCAGGCCCCTCAAACATGCAGTCCTGGTTACAAGTGTGGTTCCGCACACAGCAGAGGGGAAAAGTCCCCTCACAAACATTCCTATGCCTCTCAAAAAGGGAACATTGCATTTTGCGAGGCTTCTAATTTCCAAAAAATATTCAATGAATAAACAAACTGGCCTGGCCTCACTGCACCACGAGGCTCAGACGTTGCAGTGCATTGAGGAAAACAATATTAAACAAGGCGCCCTTTTGTGTACAGCATGTCCTGATGCGTAATGTTGGGTCTGATGGCTTAGTGGACTAATGTGCCCACACTGTAGGGGCCTATGTTCAACCCCATGGTCACGGGTTCAAACCCATGCGGGTCCACTCAGCCTTTCATCCTTCTGAGGTCGATAAAATGAGTACCATTTAGTTGGGTAACAACAAACATCTGTTACTCATAACCAAGATACTATATGTTATGTTGATTATTGGCGCAGGCAGTGTTTTTCCTGCTCAGTTGTGCCTGCTGCACCGGACAAGGTGGTGCTGTGTGACCCTGTGCTTTGTGTGGCACTGGCTGCTGGTGGTTGTGGGCTGGGCAGCGGGTGCTGGATGCTTTTCCTTATATAGCCAGACATGAGAACCGTCCAAGGCCACCAAGAGCAGGCCTCCTGCCAGGCGCCCCAGTCTGCAGTCAGTCTGCATCCCCAGGGCCAAGCTCTCTGCTGGCTCTGCCCACCCTGGCAGTCACCTCTGGTTGGCATAGATGAGTCTAGCAGAAATCAATGCAGGGTGGGCAGTGCCAGAGCTGGCCTCCTGACAGGCACCCCAGCCTGCTGTCCATCTGCATCCCCAGGGCCCAGTTCTCAGCTGCCTCTACCCACCCTGGCAGTCACCTCTGGTTGGCATAGCTGAGTCTAGCAGAAATCAATGCAGGGTGGGTAGTGCCAGAGCAATTCTCCTGCTAGGAGCCCCAGCCTGCTGTCCATCTGCATCGCCAGGGCCCAATTCCCTGCTGGCTCTGCCCACCCTGGCAGTCACATCTGGTTGGCGTGGATGAGTCTAGCAGAAATCAATGCAGAGTGGGCAGTGCCAGAGCAGGCCTCCTGGCAGGCAAACCAGCCTGCTGTCCATCTGCATCCCCAGGGCCCAGTTCTCAGCTGGCTCTGCCCACCCTGGCAGTCACCTCTGGTTGGCATAGATGAGTCTAGCAGAAATCAATGCAGGGTGGGTAGTGCCAGAGCAGTTCTCCTGCCAGGCGCCCCAGCCTGCAGTCAGCCTGCATTCCCAAGGCCTAGCTCTCTGCTGGCACTGCCCACTCTGGCAGTCACCTCTGGTTGGCATGGGTGAGTCTAGCAGAAGAGCACCGGACTGAATGCAGGGTGGGTAGTGCAAGAGGAGGCCTCCTGTCAGGCGCCTTAGCCTGCAGTCAGCCTGCATCCCCAGGGCCCACCTCTCTGCTGGCACTGCCCACCCTGCATGGGAGAGGTGTGGCGCCGCGGCCAGGGCGACTGACGCTGGAATCTGGGGACCACGGTTCAATCCCCGGCTCCGGCGGCAGGTTAGCCCAGCACCATGTGACTCTGGGCAATAGCTCGCTTAATCTTCCCGACGGCCCCCAGCGCCTAGAGACCCTTACGGGTGATTGTGCGCTTTACAAATGTGGACTTTACTTTACTTTACTTTACCCAGACAGACACTTCTGGTTGGCATAGGTGAGTCTAGCAGAAGAGCACCGAACTGAATGCAGGGTGGGCAGTGCCAGAGTGTAGGGTGCATTTAAAGCCAAAGCTCAAAAGATCAAAATAATTCTGCCACTATTATTGTCGGTCTTCCCAGTGCATATAAACATTGATGCACACACACTTTAAAATGAAAGATAAATGCAAGTTACACAATCAGGGGGAATGCACTCTTTTACATTAAGAAGCTTCGACCTTTTCAAGCACTAAGTATTGTTTTGATCACGTCCGCCATACTACATAGAAGAATTAGATGATAATGAATGTTATTGTTGTGCTCTATTTTGATTAACTATTAGAACATGATATAATTAGGAATGCTGTTGATGGTTACGTGATCTGCAGTCAAGTGCTGGCCGCCTGCAGGGCTGGCCTGTTCTCTGCGCTTCCAATAAACATTTTTAATAGGATTACAGTGGGGTCTGGTAGTGTGAGTCTAGAAGTGGAGTCTTGCTATGTGGTAACAAATGGCCTGGATGGGGGCAGGCTCACAGCGCACGTCACTGCCCCAAGGTACCAGCTGATGTTTATTGCACACTGACCCGTGACAGTGGCGGAAAACTGGTGGCTTCTGGTCTAGCTCTCTATCGTGGTGAAAGAACTTCCTCATTTTCAGACATTAGACTTCTACATTTACCAGCTCACCATCATTTTTATTTGCAATAAGCCTCATTTGAGCACGCTTAGCCATGTTTGTGGTGCTGTTGAGTTCCACAGGCTCAGGTGCGTGCTAGGATACTGGTGCCTGATTTTCTCTCAGTCTGATGGGTAATAAAATCAGTGCAGATAACTGTGTGTGCATAAACAGAAAGAAACAAAATTGAATCCTGGTTGGCACAGTGGCGAACACGGACTTGTATATTTATAGTGGTACAAGGTTCCAGTCTGCGATTGAAAGAATTGTGAATATGCAAGCCATTATTTCAAATAGGTATTGCACACAGTCTGAGATTGGCTGCCACAAAATGCGCAGAGATTTAATGTTTAATATTAAACAGCTTATTTCCATATATACAGAATACACAAAAGTAATTGCTTATCAAATAACATCTCTGGAACTTTTCAATTATGAAACCTGTTAGTTAATTAATTCACTGCAGGTGCCTGTGTGTGTGTGTGTGATTGTGCGTGTGTGTAATCAGAGACAAATATATTTGAATCTTGGTTGGTGAAGTAGGGAATGAGACTTGTGTATTAGTAGTGCTACAAGGCCCCTCAATGCAACAAAAAGCACTGTGAATATGCAAGTCATTATTTTAAAATAGGGAGATGGTTAGTGCCTTTATTTGATTTTGAATGTACTTTATTCGATAAAAACATTTAACATAAAAGTCTGTACATCCCTATACAATCGTAATTAAAATTCCATCAATCCATTGTACATGCAAGCATACATAGACCATTTAAAAGACAGATAAAAAAAATATATATACAATAAAACACATAGAAAGTCTCATAGAAAATCTTATATATAAGTATAAAACCTTTATCAGTCCACAGCCAGAATTTTTTAAGGGGGGGTCACTTTTAACAGCCTTAAACGAGTCTGCCAAGCGCTACCCAGAAACTTTGCTACCCTGCATACTACCATCGGGGATGATGTGTTGGTGGACAAGACACGTAAATCCTTTCTCTTTCATGTTTTATAGCGGTTTCAAGAGCTTCTCATTTCTCAAAAGTGTGTAATTTCTGATATTTGTCTTTTTCCGTGGACTTTGTTGGTTGGGTTTACTCATGAAAGTGTCACCCATTTGGGAGTCGAATAAGTACACTGAAACCCATGAAAATGTCACGTATAAGCAATCTAAAAAGGTTGCACCTGTGTCCTTTTCAAATGAAAGTAGTTCACATACTAAGGCTGACTGCCTGCCAAGCCCATTTACGTATCTGTAATAATTCATATGGGGATTTGTAACAGCCATGCACTGGTAAGTAACACCCCCGCCTAAAGTTTGTCTGCGTTCACATGTACCAGGGAAATTCTGGCAGTATGTACTTTTGTGTATATCTAGACCTTGTCTGTCTAGCACCAACGGCACTTGTAGTGTTTGCGACTTATACTTTGTTTTTTACCATGTGAAACCAGTGGTCAAAGTAGTCGGAATCTGAGGGGCACAATGTGTCCATATTTTTCTCATTTACGAAACACAGTTCAGCTACTTTTTGTGAAAAAGTATCCATCCTGGGACGGTTAATTCTGAGAGTTGAAATGCCTCCAATGAAATGTAAGGCAGGCAATCAATCTCCTGTGCTGTGAAACCAAAGGCAGACAGACAGCTAAAGAAGCCTTCGTGCCGGGGTGTCTGCTCGTCTGAAAGAAATGTAAATATGCAGAAATGGGCAATCAAAAATGTTAAGGGTGCCTAGAAGCGGTATAGACTTACATTGATGGAATCACTTGAAGCTTCCTGATGACAGTATTATTCTTTGAGTGGTATAGTTACCAGCTGAGCTGTGAAGTGTATGCATTTAATGGACAGTTACAAAACTAACAGTACTATGTAGTCTGGTATTACTTTTTATCTTAAAACATTTTGCGCATTTTGTACAGCTGATCTTATACTCTGTGAAATGCAACTTTCAAATAATGACTGGCATATGCACAGTGCTTGCCGTCACAGACTGGAACCTCGTAGCACTATACATACACAGGTCGCTATTCTCCACTGCACCAACCAGGCTCTAATTCAGTGTCTCTGCGGTGCATTAACAGGTTTCATGATGTACGATAGTGCATTTCGCACAGATAACTTAACTTGCGTTTGTCATTTAAGCTGTGCCTCACTGTATAGATAGGTACTTGAAGGTGAAAGACCGAAAAAAGTTACAGGATGTTTTCAACCCCGCCCCCACGACCACTCCTCGCGTCGCCTTTCCGCACAATACCACATCTCCCACAGTGTTTTTAATGAGCTGCATTAAACACCTTTAAAGACCCTTCCCTGTTATTGCACAGGCCCGCTGTCCAGTGGCGCGAGGTACTTTCAGAACTAATTCCCCCCTTCTCAGACCCTGCCAGGAAGTTCTTTAGTCTTTGTAAATTTGTCACATATGTTTATATTTTTGCTGAACATCCTGTGCTTGCTGTGTTTGAAATTGTTTTCCTTTTGCCTGCGTTGTTTTGATTCTATGGCCTGCTATTGTTCGCCAGGAAGTTCTTTAGTCATTGTAAAGTTTGTCATATTTATTCTTACTTTTGCTTGTACACTCTGTTCATGCTATTTTTGTTTGTTCTATTCCTTCAACAGTTCTCTCATGTAACGTAACTGGTTCTATTTTACAGTGCTCTGACACCTTCGGGTAAAGTCCGCGCTTTATAAAAATGCATTAAATAAATAAATAAATAAATAAAATAGGGTCACGTGCCCCAAGGTCTGACGTTTGCGCATGCGCACTCCCTCGGCCAGTTCTGTCTGGGAGACCTGTGGTGACGCAAATCCTGTCTCGCGCAGGCCGGCGCCTGTTGCCGGGCGCGCGTGCACTCGGCGCTGCCAATGGAAACCCCAGGTCCGCTATTGAAGGGTACGCCGGTTGCTGTGGAAACCCCGCCGGCTTTGGCGGGAAAGAGCTGGCCTCGCGCCGCCCCGCGTGACGCACTGCCTCCCTCTCACGCCTGTGCCGCAGTGAGGGCCGCGCACCCTGTTGCCGTGGCAACGGACCACGCAGGTGACGGCAGCAGGTGGAAGGCTCCCAGTTTCCTTCACGCGCATTTATAGCCGCAGGTAGCGCGGCGGCCAGAGAGGCGCGGGCGCCCCCTGGAGGAGCTAGAAGGCACCTGCTCGTTATCACCCCGCCCAATCCTAACAGTAAACATACGGCTGTCGTGCGTCACCCTGCCAGAGATAACCGGCGCTGACGTCACCAGAGAGAGGTCCATGGTGCAGGGAGGGGCCCAGCTATGTGTGAAGCGTCACCTTTACCCCAGGCTTCTTTCACTGCAGAGCAGTATTGTTTGCTGATAAAGTTTAAATCTGACAATGTCTGTGCATGTATGTATATATATTAATATATGTGTGTGTGCATGCGTGTGTGAGAGAGTATATATATATATATCGCTCCTTCGCACCAACAAAGCGGGCAGCCTTAGGGCGGGTGCTGAGGATGTGCTGGTGATTCCTTTGGAGTGGTGAGTGGTGAGAGAAGGCTGGGAGCATTAATATATATATATATATATATATATATATATATATTCAAAACCAAAAAATCGCCGCACTCGCCTTGGGTTTCAATTTGCAGTTTTATTATTCAAAACGTGACAACACCTACGCGTTTCGAACCGTAGTTCGTGTTCACGGTAGCCAGTTAGTGTAGTCCCCTCATTAGTTTTAACACATTGATGCCTGTAAGACACGCCCCTAAGTTTTGGGGCATGCTGGGACATGTGGTTTTACTCTGTTTGAGCCATCACAGTTTACAGTGTGAGTCATGGGGATTCGCTGCATTGGGGCGAGTAGGGCACTCAGCCCTTTATCCTAAATGGAGTACCTCCACAATAGCTAAACTTCACGTGAGCCAGCCCCCTTCCACTCTGTGGGCAGACTCAACACGCACATGTCAACATGTGCGTCATAAAGCGCGACTTGCCCTGGTTAACAGAGGGCCCGCTTTTAGGTGAAATAGCGCCAAACTCGCCCCAATGCAGCGAATCAATGTGTTAAAACTAATGAGGGGACTACACTAACTGGCTACCGTGAACACGAACTACGGTTCGAAACGCGTAGGTGTTGTCACGTTTTGAATAATAAAACTGCAAATTGAAACCCAAGGCGAGTGCGGCGATTTTTTGGTTTTGAATACAATTTTGGGACACTGCCCTGGTCCCATCGCAAGCACCGGCTGTAACAGTGCTCCCGCTGTGACAGGACAAGTTGTATGCGATATATATATATATATATATATATATATATATATATATATATATATATATATATACACAAACACACACACACACATATACAAGCTTTAGAGATGGCCCACCACTTTTACCTGGAACCTCCACTTACAATCCAGTTCGAGAGACACCACTGATAACAGTGTTCAAACCTGACAAATCACGTCACCCGATGATGTCCGTAAATACACAGGCCCAGATTTACGGAGAACTAACGCGATGCAGCGCAGCAAGTAAAGTCACTGCACTGGCACACTTCTGGCTGCCATACACCCTTACACCATAGCAGAAGAGTGTATCGTGGGAAGCATAGGTATTGTGCTGGAATTAGGCCCTTTTATGCTTTAAGGCATTTCCCACTTTGTTAAATGCAACACAAATGCAATGTGGAAAAATAAGGAAAAATGAAAACATTGCTCCTCGTTATGCCTGCCTCAAGGAGGCGCCGGATTTTGACGCAAATCCATGTCTACAATACTTTGTACACGGGATTTGGATTAAAACCCATCAGTGATTACATGAGAACACCCATGCACCACCATGGAAAGCCCCCATGATGTAAGGTAATGCATATAATCCATGCTGGTATACAAACAACACATATCATAAACCAGACAATCGAAATAGGAGCTTACATTTTTTAAATAATTGTGACCCATATGCATTTTTTGTTTACAGAACTGTTTGTGATGCTCAATGGAACCCTCAGTCCTGATGATGACCGCGTAATTCTACAGTGGTCGAAACGCCGTTGATGCTTATGTAGCCATAAAAACTAACGGAGGACACATTAATTTTGTACATGTTGTTCCTTTATTGTAATGTGTATTTTTTAGTTTGCCACTTCTCTGGTTTATGATATGTGTTGTTTGTATACCAGCATGTTGTCTTGAGCGCTACTGTCTTAACTGTTTTATAATATGTAATATATTTGTGATCATTTTTCAGAAATTGTTTTTCTGCATAAGGGCATTCTTTGTCTTTTTCTTTCCTTTTGCTATATTGTTGCTTATTTGTTACTTATTTGTTGCTTATTTGTTCTGCCTGTGATCTGAATTTGTGTGTAAATATTATATCTTTAAGCAAATTGCTCCTTGAACCATTGTTAGGATTATATACTAACTACCCTTGTTTCAGATGTGTGGGGCTGCCCCTGTGGTTGGTAATGATGTAAGGTAATGCATGGCAGCACATTGCCCACTTTGCCTCAGGTTCGTATTTACCCCTTAGTTGCGCCCGTCGGCAAACAGCTGTCTCGAGCACTACCTCCGTAATGATTTGCACGTCCGTAGGTCGATGCGGCCCCATCCACTCTTAAAAGTTGCCGCACCGCAGCGGAATTGCCGCCGCAGTTAAAGTGCTTAAAAAAATAAAGCAAACCCAAAGCAAAGTATTTGTAAATATAGGCCTCCGTTCTGTCAATGAACTTCCAGCCTGAGATACATCACCCTACCCGGTGATACCAGTAAACCTACAGCTCTGGCAATGTACTTCCACCCTGAGATTCGTCACCCTACCCGGTGATACCAGTAAACGTACAGCTCTGTTAATGTACCTCCATCCTGAGATGCGTCACCCAGCCTGTTGATAACAGTAAACATACAGCTCTGTCAATGTACCTCCATCCTGAGATGCGTCACCCCGCCCGTTGATAACAGTAAACATACAGCTCTGTCAATGTACCTCCATCCTGAGATGCGTCGCCCGTCCAGTAATAACAGTAGTACAAAAGGGGGTGGTGGGGGGGTGGTGATGGACGGAGCATCTGAATCAATCAAACACTCACACCCAGTCAAAAGATCTGGGTTTAATCCATCAGCGTTCTTTAGCCCACTCTGCCACCCCAGTTCAGACATGGCTATATGCAAATCAGTCTGACCTTGTGCCTCATGGGAACAGTCCAGCCCGAACTGCCAAGCCAGGTCTTCCCTGGACCGGAAACAAGTTTCCGAGGACCGGTTTCTGGCATTCCAGCCGTCTTCAGCCCGGCTTGCTTGAATCCAGTGGCAAAGTGAGCAAGGGACTCACGTCTGAGCATACCCTGCCACACTTATGGCGGCCAAAAGCGGTACAAAAGGGGGTGGTGATGGACGGAGCATCTGAATCAATCAAACACTCACACCCAGTCAAAAGATCTGGGTTTAATCCATCACCGTTCTTTAGCCCACTCTGCCACCCCAGTTCAGACATGGCTATATGCAAATCAGTCTGACCCTGTGCCTCATGGGAACAGTCCAGCCCGAACTGCCAAGCCATGTCTTCCCTGGACCGGAAACAAGCTTCCGAGGACCGGTTTCTGGCATTCCAGCCGTCTTCAGCCCGGCTTGCTTGAATCCAGTGGCAAAGTGAGCAAGGGACTCACGTCTGAGCATACCCTGCCACACTTATGGCGGCCAAAAGCGGTACAAAAGGGGGTGGTGATGGACGGAGCATCTGAATCAATCAAACACTTAAACCCAGTCAAAAGATCTGGGTTTAATCCATCACCGTTCTTTAGCCCACTCTGCCACCCCAGTTCAGACATGGCTATATGCAAATCAGTCTGACCCTGTGCCTCATGGGAACAGTCCAGCCCGAACTGCCAAGCCATGTCTTCCCTGGACCGGAAACAAGCTTCCGAGGACCGGTTTCTGGCATTCCAGCCGTCTTCAGCCCGGCTTGCTTGAATCCAGTGGCAAAGTGAGCAAGGGACTCACGTCTGAGCATACCCTGCCACACTTATGGCGGCCAAAAGCGGTACAAAAGGGAGTGGTGATGGACGGAGCATCTGAATCAATCAAACACTCACACCCAGTCAAAAGATCTGGGTTTAATCCATCACCGTTCTTTAGCCCATTCTGCCACCCCAGTTCAGACATGGCTATATGCAAATCAGTCTGACCCTGTGCCTCATGGGAACATTCCAGCCCGAACTGCCAAGCCATGTCTTACCTGGACCAGGAACAAGCTTCCGAGGACCGGTTTCTGGCATTCCAGCCGTCTTCAGCCCGGCTTGCTTGAATCCAGTGGCAAAGTGAGCAAGGGACTCACGTCTGAGCATACCCTGCCACACTTATGGTGGCCAAAAGCGGTACAAAAGGGGGTGGTGATGGACGGAGCATCTGAATCAATCAAACACTCACACCCAGTCAAAAGATCTGGGTTTAATCCATCACCGTTCTTTAGCCTACTCTGCCACCCCAGTTCAGGCATGGCTATATGCAAATCAGTCTGACCCTGTGCCTCTTGAGAACAGTCCAGCCCGAACTGCCAAGCCATGTCTTACCTGGACCAGAAACAAGCTTCCGAGGACCGGTTTCTGGCATTCCAGCTGTCTTCAGCCCGGCTTGCTTGAATCCAGTGGCAAAGTGAGCAAGGGACTCACGTCTGAGCATACCCTGCCACACTTATGGCGGCCAAAAGCGGTACAAAAGGGGGTGGTGATGGACGGAGCATCTGAATCAATCAAACACTCACACCCAGTCAAAAGATCTGGGTTTAATCCATCACCGTTCTTTAGCCCACTCTGCCACCCCAGTTCAGACATGGCTATATGCAAATCAGTCTGACCCTGTGCCTCATGGGAACAGTCCAGCCCGAACTGCCAAGCCATGTCTTCCCTGGACCGGAAACAAGCTTCCGAGGACCGGTTTCTGGCATTCCAGCCGTCTTCAGCCCGGCTTGCTTGAATCAAGTGGCAAAGTGAGCAAGGGACTCACGTCTGAGCATACCCTGCCACATTTATGGCGGCCAAAAGCGGTACAAAAGGGGGTGGTGATGGACGGAGCATCTGAATCAATCAAACACTTAAACCCAGTCAAAAGATCTGGGTTTAATCCATCACCGTTCTTTAGCCCACTCTGCCACCCCAGTTCAGACATGGCTGTATGCAAATCAGTCTGACCCTGTGCCTCATGGGAACAGTCCAGCCCGAACTGCCAAGCCATGTCTTCCCTGGACCGGAAACAAGCTTCCGAGGACTGGTTTCTGGCATTCCAGCCGTCTTCAGCCCGGCATGCTTGAATCCAGTGGCAAAGTGAGCAAGGGACTCACGTCTGAGCATACCCTGCCACACTTATCGCGGCCAAAAGTGGTACAAAAGGGAGTGGTGATGGACGGAGCATCTGAATCAATCAAACACTCACACCCAGTCAAAAGATCTGGGTTTAATCCATCACCGTTCTTTAGCCCACTCTGCCACCCCAGTTCAGACATGGCTATATGCAAATCAGTCTGACCCTGTGCCTCAAGGGAACAGTGCAGCCCGAACTGCCAAGCCATGTCTTCCCTGGACCGGAAACAAGCTTCCGAGGACCGGTTTCTGGCATTCCAGCCGTCTTCAGCTCGGCTTGCTTGAATCCAGTGGCAAAGTGAGCAAGGGACTCACTTCTGAGCATACCCTGCCACACTTATGGCAGCCAAAAGCGGTACAAAAGGGCGTGGTGATGGACGGAGCATCTGAATCAATCAAACACTCACACCCAGTCAAAAGATCTGGGTTTAATCCATCACCGTTCTTTAGCCCACTCTGCCACCCCAGTTCAGACATGGCTATATGCAAATCAGTCTGACCCTGTGCCTCATGGGAACAGTCCAGCCCGAACTGCCAAGCCATGTCTTCCCTGGACCGGAAACAAGCTTCCGAGGACCGGTTTCTGGCATTCCAGCCGTCTTCAGGCCAGCTTGCTTGAATCCAGTGGCAAAGTGAGCAAGGGACTCTCGTCTGAGCATACCCTGCCACACTTATGGCGGCCAAAAGCGGTACAAAAGGGGGTGGTGATGGACAGAGCATCTGAATCAATCAAACACTCACACCCAGTCAAAAGATATGGATTTAATCCATCACCGTTCTTTAGCCCACTTTGCCACCCCAGTTCAGACATGGCTATATGCAAATCAGTCTGACCCTGTGCCTCATGGGAACAGTCCAGCCCGAACTGCCAAGCCATGTCTTCCCTGGACCGGAAACAAGCTTCTGAGGACCGGTTTCTGGCATTCCAGCCGTCTTCAGCCCGGCTTGCTTGAATCCAGTGGCAAAGTGAGCAAGGGACTCACGTCTGAGCATACCCTGCCACACTTATGGCGGCCAAAAGCGGTACAAAAGGGGGTGGTGATGGACGGAGCATCTGAATCAATCAAACACTCACACCCAGTCAAAAGATCTGGGTTTAATCCATCACCGTTCTTTAGCCCACTCTGCCACCCCAGTTCAGACATGGCTATATGCAAATCAGTCTGACCCTGTGCCTCATGGGAACAGTCCAGCCCGAACTGCCAAGCCATGTCTTCCCTGGACCGGTAACAAGCTTCCGAGGACCGGTTTCTGGCATTCCAGCCGTCTTCAGCCCGGCTTGCTTGAATCCAGTGGCAAAGGGAGCAAGGGACTCACGTCTGAGCATACCCTGCCACACTTATGGCGGCCATAAGCGGTACAAAAGGGGGTGGTGATGGACGGAGCATCTGAATCAATCAAACACTCACACCCAGTCAAAAGATCTTGGTTTAATCCATCACCGTTCTTTAGCCCACTCTGCCACCCCAGTTCAGGCATGGCTATATGCAAATCAGTCTGACCCTGTGCCTCTTGAGAACAGTCCAGCCCGAACTGCCAAGCCATGTTTTACCTGGACCGGAAACAAGCTTCCGAGGACCGGTTTCTGGCATTCCAGCCGTCTTCAGCCCGGCTTGCTTGAATCCAGTGGCAAAGTGAGCAAGGGACTCACGTCTGAGCATACCCTGCCACACTTATGGCGGCCAAAAGCGGTACAAAAGGGGGTGGTGATGGACGGAGCATCTGAATCAATCAAACACTCACACCCAGTCAAAAGATCTGGGTTTAATCCATCACCGTTCTTTAGCCCACTCTGCCACCCCAGTTCAGACATGGCTATATGCAAATCAGTCTGACCCTGTGCCTCATGGGAACAGTCCAGCCCGAACTGCCAAGCCATGTCTTCCCTGGACCGGAAACAAGCTTTAGAGGGCCGGTTTCTGGCATTCCAGCCGTCTTCAGCCCGGCTTGCTTGAATCCAGTGGCAAAGTGAGCAAGTAAACATACAACTCTGTCATTGTACCTTCATCCTGAGATGTCGCATGCCCCGCCCAGTGATAACAGTAAACATACAGCTCTGTCAATGTACCTCCATCATGCGATGCGTCTCCCCACCCAGTGATAACAGTAAACATACAGCTCTGTCAATGTATCTCCATCCTGAGATGCGTCGCCCGCCCACTGATAACAGTAAACAGACAGCTCTGTCAATGGACCTCCATCCTGAGAGGCGTCGCCCACCCAGTGATAACAGTAAACAGACAGCTCTGTCAATGTACCTCCATCCTGAGATGTGCCAACCTGCGCAGTGCTAACAGTAAACATACAACTCTGTCATTGTACCTTCATCCTGAGATGTCGCATGCCCCGCCCAGTGATAACAGTAAACAGACCGCTCTGCCAATGCACCTCCATCCTGAGATGTGTCGACCCGCCCAGTGATAACAGTAATCATATAGCTCTGCCAATGTACCTCCATCCTGAGATGCGTCTCCCCACCCAGTGATAACAGTAAACATACAGCTCTGTCAATGTACCTCCATCCTGAGTTGCGTCGCCCTATCAGTGATAACAGTAAACATACAGCTCGCCAATGCACCTCCATCCTGAGATGTGTCGACCCGCCCAGTGATAACAGTAAACATACAGCTCTGTCAATGTACCTCCATCCTGAGACGCGTCGCCTCACCCAGTGATAACAGTAAACATACAGCTCTGTCAATGTACCTCCATCCTGAGATGCGTCGCCCGATCAGTGATAACAGTAAACATACAGCTCGCCAATGCACCTCCATCCTGAGATGCGTCGCCCGATCAGTGATAACAGTAAACATACAGCTCTGTCAATGTACCTCCATCCTGAGATGTGTCGACCCCCCCAGTGATAACAGTAAACATACAGCACTGTCAATATACCTCCATCCTGAGATGCGTCACCCAGCCAGTGATACAGTAAACATACAGCTCTGTCAATGTACCTCCATCCTGAGATGCGTCACCCAGCCAGTGATACAGTAAACATACAGCTCTGTCAATGTACCTCCATCCTGAGATGCGTCACCCCGCCCAATGATAACAGTAAACATACAGCTCTGTCAATGTACCTCCATCCTGAGATGCGTCACCCAGCCAGTGATACAGTAAACATACAGCTCTGTCAATGTACCTCATATAGAAAAGTGTCCTACTTCTTAGCAACCACTAGTACTCTGTACTTCTTTTCGCATAGCATATTACTCCTGTGTAGTGCATACTTTGAACTCAGTCGCCTAGAGGTGCTTGTAACGGGGCACGATCCAGAGCTCTGGAACTGAGGCCGAAGTCAGTCTACATTTCTTACAGTGCTGGTCAGTGGGTCATAAACATGTGCAGAATACATGTTCATCCAATGCTTGGCCTCTCTGTAGAGTGCACAGAGCAATGGTCTCGTATTCCAGTTGCAACTATGATTCTGCGTAGGATTCTGTGTGTAAAGGATTACACAACGGCCAAAATATTGAGAAGGTGAAAGTAAAAGAAACTGCAGTGTTTACAGATGAGTGAGTGCATTTTGTGTTTGGGGTGGTGAAGTGAAGGAGTCTCGAGAAAGTGCATTCAGTAGAGAGTGAAAAACGGGTGCTGTAGAAGAAAGATGAGGTGGAAGAAATTCAGATGGAGGGTACGCTGAAAAAATACGACACCCAAAATATCAATGTCACAAATATTGTAACCAAAATATCAATGTCAAAAATATCTACATCCTATACTTATGATGGTAAGTACAAAAATGTAAGAACATATTGATGTCATAAATGTAGATGTACAAAATATCATTGTAATGTATAGATATATAAAATAAACTTTATTTAAAAACATTAAACACATATATAATAATTAATATATATTTACTTTCAAACAATTATTGAATTAATAATTTTAGTGTATTTTATAATGTTTAAATTATATAAATATGTAATAAATATATATATATACATATACCAATAACATACAATCTATTAAAAAACATTCTGTTATAAATGAAAACATGAAACTATTTAAAATCTTTAAACTTACATTTACCACTTCATTGAGTGCAACAGTAGGGAAAGTGTTGGAAAGCGGAGGGATACAATTTACTATTCCCACTCCTGTCAGTAAAAAGTAAAAACAAATATATTTAAATATGTTAAAAATAAAAAAATTAAAACATTTTATAATGTTAAATACATATCACAAATACCTACACATACTATATTAAATAAAATAAAAAATAGTTTTCATACAAATACATATTTTTATTTAGAAATTACTTATTAGCAAAAACATTAATTATTACATACATTTGGTATATTTACTTCCTACCCTATAACACCACGCAATTCACAATACACATTGAAAAAAAATACAAATATTTGCATAATTAACATAATTAATTATTAATTAAACAAATATTATTCATTGAAAAATGAATGAAAACACATAACATTGAATTTACTTCCCACCCTTCAAACCTATAATCCCCACAACTCACACCTGAAATTAAACTACCTGTAAAAAAAATAATGACACAACTAAAAAACTTTTTCAATTAAATAACTAATAGTATTTAACAACTAATTATAAAGTAAGTAAAAATAATTTACTCCCCACCCTTCACCCCTAAAAAACACAAAGGGCACACACAAAAAAATTATTAACCAATCACACTAATTTATTATCAACTAATCATTAATTAATTAAAAATAAATGACTTCCCACCCCTTACCCCTGTAAATCCCACAACCCGCACCTAAAATGAATTACACAATTACCATAATTATTTGTCAATTAATTAAATAAAAAACCCAAAGGGCACACACAAAAAAATAATTAACCAATCACACTAATTTATTATCAACTAATTATTAGTTAATTAAAAATAAATTACTTCCCACCCTTGTCCCTTATAAACCCCACAACTCACACCTAAAAGTTACCCCAAAAAATTAAAAACACAATTATCATGATAAAATCCCAATACAAAAATATTAATGAATAAATATATTTATTAATTTATTATAATTAAATTACTTCCCACCCTTTTCCCCTATAAACCTACATCACGCTACAAAACTAAAAAAAGTAATATTTAATTAAAATAAAATTAATAACTACTACAAATTTAACACATATATTAAAAAACAAAAAATACTTATACAAAAAAAGACATCACATACATTTAAAATATATACTAAACATAACACTAATTTAAAAATCGATATTTTAAATAACTATATTTTTGCAAATGATATTAATGACATATATATTTTTTAAATTAACATTTCTTACCTTGAAGCCAATATTAATGACCACAATATTCTTGCTGTCGATATTTCTTTGTCACGACATTTAAAACTCGATATTAGTGTAAGTCGACATTTCCAACTCGATATTTTGGCTGAATACCGAGAGGAGAAGGCGTACATGTCTAACATAAAATGAACATAACAGGGGTGATTGAGACACTTCGAAGACCACAAAACCATAATAACTTGAATACTCCAGGCACTAGTGCACTGCAAAAAATATCCTGGTGGGAAGAGCTCCTCACACGTGGAATTTATAAAGTTGAGGACTTTGGAGCATCAGCTTCATGTCAACCTCCCAGCCATGGTTTTACTGCTGGTCTGCTGCTGGAAGCAGCTCCAGTGCTTGAGTGCAGTTGAATTTACCTCTGAGGGATTCTTTATGCTGCTGTGTTTGTATCTCTGAATCGGGACAGTAAATCTGTGATGAAGTGTCGCTCGAGGTGTCACACAAAAGATAACTTCTAGTCCTGGAGTGGGGTCACACGCAGCTCTGTCAACACATCTGCAGCCTTCCCCGCTTCCCAGTGCTGGACCCAAACACTGCTCTGCCAGTGGACCTCAGGGCTGCCCTGGACCCATCCTGTGAGAGCCTGGGCGGGAGACAGCTCTTTCAGTGCGCTCCAACCCCGCAGCGCAGCCGGTCTGCAACCCCAAACTCATAGCTCCACCAGGGCACCTCAATCCTGGCCTCCACCAGCCCACTACCACTTCAGGACACTTGGGGCTCTGTCAATGCAACTAAATCTTAAATCATCAAAAAGAATATTCCTACTCCCTCATCTCCTCTACCCCTTCCTCTTCCCCCTATGAATACTAGCCGGCTGACAGAGTTCCCACCAATCTCACTACAAGAATTTTCTTCTTTGCTCCACAAAGTCACTTCAGGCTCACCCAATGATGTATGTCCCCCTCAGATTCTGAGAGAGGCCTTTTTGGCCTGCCCTGGCCCCCCATTAGCCCTGCTCAATCATTCCTTAGCCACTGGAGAAGTCCCCTGTTCCTTTAAACAGGCAGCGGTTCTACCGATCTTGAAAAAGACTAATGCAGACCCCACCGTTTTAAGTAATTATAGACCAATTTCCCTTCTCCCTTATCTAGGAAAGATCTTGGAGACGTATGTCACCCGCTGCCTCAGTACATTCATCGAGAGCTCTTCCTTCCTGGATGCCCAACAAGCTGGTTTCAGACCCCTCCACTCAACCGAGGCGGTCATAGTAGCCGTCATGGATTCCCTCAGGAAGGGTGCCGACAGAAACATCTCCCAGGCCCTTGTCCTATTGGATCTGTCGGCAGCATTTGACACGGTCGACCATGTGATACTGGTCGACCGTGTCAATAATGCTGGCATCCAGGGGGTAGCCCTCGATTGGCTCAGATCTTTTCTGGACAACCGCTCTCAGGCAGTTCATTTATCTACTTTTGCTGCACCCCTTTTATCTCTAACCTGCGGGGTCCCTCAGGGCTCTGCGCTGTCACCTTTGTTATTTAATTTGTACCTGCAACCCCTCCTAGCTTCCTTCCGAAATACCCCGGTCACAATTTTTAATTATGCAGATGATCTTCAGTTAATTTTTCCCATTGACTCCCTTCCCTCCTCTTGTCTCTATTTTCAGTCCACTATGATGGCCATTGCAGAATGGATGTATCATAGTCAATTGAAATTGAACCCTACAAAAACTGAGTTAGTACTGGTGGGTGGCCCCACTAATCCGTGGAACGCCGCCTTTTGGCCTCCATCTCTGGGGACGGCACCCACTCCTGTGAGCACAGCAAAGAGTCTGGGGGTGATTATTTCTGAAGATCTGTCCATGAGACCGCAAATCAACTCTGTCACCTCATCCTGTTTTTTTCATCTTAGGCGGATTCGCAAGATTAGTAGGTTTCTCTCTAGAGAGGCCCTCATTCTTGTCGCTATTGCTCTTATCACCTCCAGACTCGATTATGCTAACATTCTGTATGCTGGGATTCCGTCTTACCACCTCCACCGGTTGCAACTGGTGCAGAATCAGGCTGCTCGCCTGATTTTTCGCCAGCCTAAACACCAGCACGTCACTCCCCTTCTCCGCAACCTCCACTGGCTCCCCGTTTCCAGACGCTGTAGTTTTAAGCTTGGATGTACCGTCTTCAAGGCCCTCTCTGACTCAGCCCCTGCTTTCATTTCTTCCTGCCTGACACGTTACATTCCCCATAGAGCTCTCCGCTCTACCTCTCTCAATTACCTTGAGGTACCTAGATATAGACGGAAAAAGCATGGAGGACTTAGTTTCTCTCATCTGGCATCCTCCACTTGGAATACCCTCCCAACGGCCCTCCGTCTCTGCTCCAACTATGCCTGTTTTCGAACACAGCTAAAAACCCTGCTATTTCAGTCAGCATTTGAGTAAACACTTCCTCCCTGGTAACCGTTTTTGTCAAAGAGCGCCAAGAAACCGTTGGTGAATGTGCGCGGTATAAGTATTTTTAACGTAACGTAACGTAACGTAACGTAACGACCTGTTAGCCAATCATCGTTGCGCCAGTGTACCTCAATCCTGCTCTATAGTGAGGGCCACTGGGATTATACGACTGTGAATCCGCAGCGACTTTCGCATCATTGTAGATTTGCTGCATTTGCCACCCAATTTATCATCTGCCACTTAATCTACAAATTTTAACAAAAAACATTGTTTCTAGCTCAAAATGTTCAAAAGTTACTAAAAACGCAGGAGCACATGTTGCCGTGCAGTGGAAGGCCCTTTGCAAAGGTTGACTGGTCACCTTTTCTGTAGCTTATTGCTATATTTAGGTGTTAACTGATAGTATTGAAGTGCAACAAATTCCCTGACAGTGTGAAGTTTCAGAATGTAAAAAGAATGAAGTAATACTATCACAAATTGTCTCGCATGCTGCCACATAATTTGCCTTTTCTTGCTGCATAATTTACTTAACCCTGCAGCATAATTTGCTCCTCCCCTGCCGCATAATTCCAGTGGCCCTGTCTATAGAAGTGGGCTCTGGTCCGAGCAGGCGCGAGGCTGCTGGAAAGGGTCGTGAGGGGCCTTGCCCTGCTAGGGGAGACAGTGACACCCAACACTGTCACCTCCACAGTCACTGCATCCCACGCACCGGGGGCTTGTCAATGTGGCATGAAAACCATACCCGTTGAGTATTGTCATTGTCGCCCTCTCACTGTAGCACCATGAGCTGGTAATCACATTAACAATACCTACATTCCAGAATGTAATCAGCAACAACTGCCTGTCACACTGCCCGTGCCCACCTGTGCATGCCAGTGCACTAAAGAACTGGCTTCTCGTCGCAGCGTCATCACCTGATGACAACTGGTGTGATCCTCGTCCTCAGAGTGTAAGGAGGGTCCCTGTTGAACCGAGCCTGCCAGTGCTCTCCTGCCTTCTTTCCAGGTGAGTATTCGTGGTCCACCAGTAAGGGGCGCTGCACTGCAGGTCACTGGTGGACTGAAGCTGTGGGGGGAGGGGGGACACACACAAGAGCTCGTGGCAGGAGGCCCCGCTCTTACATGGAATCCAACCCCCTTGCCTCACTGGCACCAAGGCACCCCTCACTCCCATCCCACATGGTCCAGTGCGTCACAAATGTCCCCTTTTCCTCTGTGTGAGGAGGTTTTAGTGACTCAGAACTCTTGGGTGTCAGATTAAGAGAGGTTCCTGACGCACACAGGCACTTATTGTGTGTAACTTACATAAAAGATTTTTAAAGAACCTTCACCAACAAGTAATCTGTACTTCATTTGGAAGAAAGCTTTCTAGGGACAGACCATATAAATTGTACCTCAGATCATCAGGGGATGAAGGGAGCTTCTAATGTCCCTCCTCAGTGTGCATCTAAAAATGTCACTCTCTCAGATCCAGATCGGTGTTTAGTTATCAACGAAGAATCTGAGATTTACAATGAGGATATAAAACGATATATTAATATGTGGTTCCAATGTGAAAGGCGTAAAAGGCGAACTCGAAGTGAGCGCTACGCAACCACCGAGACACAAAGGAAACCGTCAATTCTTTTTTTAATTTAATAATAATATTTATTAATTGATGTAGACCTCTACTGAGGTCTACAGTAAAAATACCAATAGAAATACATTAGTATATTTACATGATGGCAACAAATATAGTTATATCCAAACCAATGGTATAAAAGTCTTGAGAAATGTGTGTAGGTTATTACAAACAAATTCATTCGGAGGAGAATAGATAAGAGCGAGGAGATCACTCACAGCTGACACATCAGATCTAAAACATATAGGATTTAAAAAGCGAAGCCGGGCTTCGAATACCTCTTCATTTGGACAAATTTATAGCATGTGAACTAGATCTTGTACCCCTCCTATGCAAAGCTTACAAATTCCTGTATGTATCTGAACCATCAGTTCAATGAATGATGATTTCCTGAAGATCATCCCAGGTTTTTAATCGAAGAGCATTTTTCCTGGCTTTTATCGCCATTTTATAAGTTGTTCTACAACGTGCAACCTCAGAACCCGACATGGGCTGCTTTTGAAGCGAGGTTGTCAGCTCTTTGTGGGACCTAGAGCGCTTTGCGTCAAACCACCCCCTTTTCTTATTGGTGCCCCCATAGTGACCTTGCCACTGCCTCTGAAAGAGCAATAAAGGTTTGCTTTATGCTAGCTTCATCGGCCTCTGCATCTAGGCAAACTCCAAACAGGGTACTATTACCCATAACCAGTTGGGATGTAAAGAACTCCATGTTAAGAAGCTCCCACTAAATGTGAGTACCCTTTTTCCTCTGCCCAGCAGTACCAGTGATCCCCCTAATGCAGCACGCGGACTCCAACCAGTGAGGGATATCCATAATGGATCACTGAAATAATATCGAGGGACAGAATATCGACCATCAATAATATCGTTGACAAAATATCGACAGTCAAAATATCGAGTTTCTATCTACAAACAGGTAAGTACAAAAATATCGAGTTAAAAATATAGTTTACAAAAATATAGTTGTAAAAAATATCGTATTTACTAAAAACAGTGTTAAATTAAATTAATATTAATAATTAATTACTAAAATATACTTAAAATTACTTAAATTAACTTATAATAATTAAATAATTAATGAAAGTTAAATAAATATTTTTTTATTTCATATTTATTAAAACATATATATATAGTAACAAAATATAATAAAATAATGCCCTAAAACTGAAAACTGACCCTGAACCCTAAAAATACCCCTTTACCCAAAAACCCAAAACTGACCCTGAACCCTAAAAATACCCCTTTACCCAAAAACTGAAAACTGACCATAAACCCTAAAAATACCCCTTTACCCAAAAACTGAAAACTGACCCTGAACCCTAAAAATACCCCTTTACCCAAAAACCGAAAACTGACCCTGAGCCCTAAAAATACCCCTTTACCCAAAAACCCAAAACTGACCCTGAACCCTAAAAATAAAAACGAATCTTTTTACTATCTATATTATATACTTACATATTTTCACTTTCTATATTATTTACAGGCGATATTACTTCACTTACCTTAAAAACGATATTTTGGCTGTCTATATTCTGTCCTGTCGATATTTTGTCCAAACGATATTTTTGACTCGATATTCTGTCCAAACGATATTTTGGAGTCGATATTATGTCTGTGCACCATCCATAATGAGGCTTTGATGGAGGTGGTCACTAAGAGCGAGGTTATGTAGGGGATGTCTCCCCACCTTAGTTGCTAAAGTAGCAGACAGTAACATAAAATCAATACCTGATTCCTCGAAGATCCTTAGGAACCAACCATTGATGGTGCTAAGCTCATTGGCAAAGCACACATTGAATTTCATCAACAATGAATTAATGTTATTCCCAAATACATACTGAGCAAAATGAGATAAGACGTTCCTTTCAGCATCCGTTTAGCCACAAGCACCTTTATACGCAGGAGGGTAGAGGTGAGCGTTAAAATACCCCCCCTCACCCCCTTCATATCAGATCTAACTCACCACCGCTTCTAGGGCTCGGTGAACCCAAGTCAAGGTCTAACTGACAGAACACAACCTCTATCTACAGTTGGGATATTACTGTAGACGCTAATAATGCCCAAGTGGTACCCGACACAAACTCCAGGCCCAGGACCTGATTAAATGGTGTGTTGGCTCCATATAGTAAGAGCTTGGCATTGGCCAAAGTCGAGATGTAAATAGTCAAACCACCCCCAGCACGGCCGGATGAGGAGGGAATTGCAGGTGATTGAAGCGTTTTAAAATCATGAATGTGAACAGAGGACACAGTCCATGTTTCCTGCACACACAATTTAAAAGAGCTCACACAGTTTATCCATGTCTGGTTCTCGTGTTTCCCTTTAATTCCAGTGACGTTCCAGACCAAGAAGGAGAATGTTGGGGTGTTACCACTTTTATTGAATGACGTTTGTTAAATCATATCCCTTTGACAGTGGGGTTAATGCTATAGTGTCCGCTTCATGAGTGAGTCTACTGTCAACTTTCTGGTGACCGTAGGTGTTGGCTCTGGTGGTGACTTGCTTAGGTTCTCATTTTGAGAGGTGACCGCCATTGGTTTGTGGGCTGGCTCTGGGGCTATATGCCAGAACAAGACAGACCCTGCCGGCAGAGGTCGCTTACCACTAGAGTTGCTACTAGAGGTACAGTTGCACTCAAGAGGTAGCACTCCCCACACCCCCCATGGCTTCACATATGAATGGGGACTTGAGGGCCTCTGGCACTCATAATGTCACTTTCTGCCAGCTGTATTTGAGAAATTACGGAGGGCTATTACTGAGAAGTTCTTTCTCAAATATAGTAGCAGAGAAGTGGGAAACCCAATATACCCTTGGAGGCTTGGGCAGATAGATTAACAGTAGGTAAAGGTGCCTTCAAGGGATGTCATAAGCTACACTTAGTTAAATTCTATACAAAAGAATTGCTTATACATAAAGCCCCTCTTGGTAGCTTAACAGTAAACAAATCACAAACATCAATGAGGTTATTCACAACATGAGTATTCAATCAGTAGAAAATTAACAAACACGGGTATATCTTTTTTCAAAAGCACAACATTTGTAATGTAAACATAATTATTTCTAAAAGGGTACATTAGGATACAAGAAAACACCATGATAGAGGAACTGCAAAGAAACCTGCAAATTATAAGTGTGAACATCTATTCCTAACGATAAACAGAGAGGAAATTAATCTGCGACAACAGATTACATTCCCTAAACAACAATAAATGCTGAGGAAATAGATGTAACAGTCGACGTTTCGGTCTGTTGTAGCAAATATGTCCATTAGACCATCTTCAGGACCTGTAGTTGTGTGTTGAAAAGAGTCCCTTAAATCCAATTCAATATTAATAGAACCAGATAAAACGGAAAGGCCAAGGAGGCCTAGGAATAGGTTCCTGCACGTATCATAGACTATAACGGAGGACTTATGGTCTCTCTCCAGTTTAAAATGTTGTGACAAGCGCCAATCAAATAGGATCTATGTCGGAAGAGCAGTAGCATCTAACCGAATTATAGAGTAAAATGGGCACCAATCGGCAAAATCGAGTTCGTACTGAGTGAGTCGTAGTCTCACACGCTTCACCTTCTCAAAGCAAGATGGCCATCTTCTTGGTAATAGCCCTCTGTGTGCACACTTATAACTGTTAGAGGTATAGGTAGGTACTTACAGAAATCTGAGCCCACGCTCCTCTCAGTAATCCTACCGATGTATTAGGGTCATTGACTTTTGGCAAAAAAGGGCTAGGATAGCGGGGGCTTGCACTGCCCAATGCCCCACTTGAACAATGTCTCTTTCAGCTGCCAGACCAGACTTGCTGGGCCCTGTGAAGTCCAGTGGTGATGGTCAAGTTGCCTCCCTTCGAGGCTGGATTGTCCCTGAACTCTACCGACTCCAGATGTGTGTTGTCACTCTGCCTGGTACTCGCCACTGACCCCAGTAATTCCTGAATTGAGATCCTGTTAAGAACACTATATTTGTCCCTAGAAGCATAGTGCTGTATGAAGTCCAGCTTGTTTGTAGGAACATTTGATATACATGTAAGATTCTTATTTCTCTCCTCTGCTACCCCAGCTTTATTTGCCCAGGTGCGATAGTCGTCAAGTGAAGACCTCCCACGAGACAGAGATGGATGGACTCTTAAGGCTTGCGACTTTACCTAGTCTGTACACGGATAACCAGGCACAACAGGAGCGTCAGGCATTAAGGGCTGGTGAGAAGGCCATTGGTTGAGTTGGTGGTTTTATTTGTAATTGTAAGTCAAGGGGTTTAAGATCTTCATGGAGCATAACAAACGCATTTAGGGCCATTTAGGGCCATGCGAATTTCGGCCTTTGTGAATGCTAATTAGCAAAATGGTATGTATGTAACATGTTTGATGCATGATAAGGAATCGCAAAATTTGCTATTCCTTATTTTGCGATTGCACTTAAGGAATCGCACATTTTGCGATTCCTTAAAATGCAATGTATCAAAGAAAAAATATTCAAAAAATGCCCATAAGGATTCGCAAATTACCACCAACTTCTAGTTGGTGGTAAGTTGCGAATTCTTTTAAAAAAGCTTTTTTCAAAAAAAACAAAGGTGCCATATGACGCTCATACATGCCCTTAGCGCATGTATGTGCGCCATATGCCCCCACATGTCATTTTCAGGGGTGCAGCAGGGTGTTCTTGAGACACCCCTGCACCCTTGAAAAAATTCGCAATTTGCGATTTGCAATGGGTAATTTGCGATTAGCAATTTGCTAATCGCAAATTAGGAATGGTAAGGAATTGCTATAAAAAAGCGATTTTGTACATACATACCGTTTTGCGAATTCTAAATAGCGATTCCTTAAAAATCGCTATTTGGAATACGCACAACGGAACTATGATACATATGGCCCTTAGTCCAGTAACAGAGGTAGTGCAGTTTTCATGCGGTGTGTTGCAGCAGAGACATGTATTGTGGAAGGATTGGGGTCTCTATGAGGTCTTGTGAGTGCAGTAACCATCACTCGTGAGCCTTCGCGTCACACCAGCCAGTGAGACTGAAAACCACCTCTCTTCGAGACAGCCGCTTGAGGGCCATCTTAATGAGAAAAGGTCCTGGTGCACACAATTTTTACTCAGGAACATGAACTCAAAACAGAACAAGATGGGCCTTTACTACCTGAGAAAGGAAAGCATGTTGGTGTCTTTGAAAGCTGATAAGATGCCCTTTCTCCGCCGGCAGAAGGCTGTCTCTAAGACTCTGAGTCTCATCTGTGCCTGACCTGCAGAAGCGTCAAGAGTGTTAAAAGTATTCTGTGTCCCCTGGCAGGAGGGCGTGGGTTTGGAGACAGACAGGCGGTGTAGAGGGGGGGTTCCATACAGGGGGCTCGTGGCGCGCTCAGGTGCGGTCCACCTCCTCGTGCTCCCACGCCGTCCGGCACCTCTGTGTGGCCAGAGCCGCAGAGATGTGTCACCTGTCACCGGGCAGCCTCCTCCACCTACATGCCTTTCCTGCACCCACGAGTTGCCTGGCAACAGCACATCTGGGTATGGATGTGTGATGTGACCTTCCTGGCTAGGCGCCCTCGTACCTGCCTCCCACGCAAGAGGCGTGCAGTGCACCCCGGCTCCGTCACAGCACCTCAAGCAGAACAGCGTCTCTGCCCGAAGCAGTACACGCACGACCAGACATGCACACAAACACAACACTCCGGTCACACCTGCTACTGATTAGCAACACAAACAGCCACAAAACAGACCCTGGTCAGTGTTGGAATCTTCAGGCCGGGCTGCGACTGTACCTGAAAGTGCCTAGAGGCCATACTAATGGTAATGTAGCGCTATACAAAGCTCTATAGCTGAAGGTAACATAGAAAGGCTGCCACACAAGGGGTACGCGTGGGCCCCTCTCTAACACAGACTTCCAAGAGCCCCCTGAAGCTATCTTTGTCCAAGTGCGAGAAGGGGGTCTCAGACACTCCATTAACATCTGTTGCAAGCTCACCTCTTCCAAGATGGCGGCCTACCTGCAGCTTCTAGTCTCAAGGCACCCTGTGATGGACAGGAAGTAGCGCCTCTCTCATATGTGAAGGTGCTCTGGGCGCTTTTTACACAAATACAACAAACTGAATATGCTATGAAGACAGCCTTCAGAATGAAGTCCTGAGAGCGGGGACTGGGACTGGAAGTCAAATCAGGGGGTGACAGGGAGAGTGTCCATCTCCCCTCCAGTCACCCCTCCCTCCCCCACCACAACTTCAAACAGACACACCTTCCCTGGGGGCCCACTTCATGTGAGACAGCCTTGATTTGGGAATAAAAATGTATCCAGGTTATTAAGTGAAAAACATATTGTAATGTCACATGTGTCCGGCAGGACATCTTTTGCCCTTGCAATGGCTTTCTAAACTATTGACATGAATAAACTATTACATTATCTTTTTTTGTAACTTCTTTTTATTGTTAATCAAAACACCGTCACAGTATACATTCGATAGAAATCACAAAACTATTACATTATCAATAAAAATCGGGCAAGACGGCGCAGTCATTGTCCACATGAGTTTATGCTGAATGTGAAAACATCTGCTTTCATGAAACAGGTGCAAAAAACTTTAATTAGCCAACCCTTGGCAATAAGCCAGACAAACTAGCATTACACCCTGGCCTCACTTGACAATAAACAACCTAACAGCCCACCTCCCCCAGCCTTTAAGTACCCCTTCACGACCAAACCACTCACAACCTTACCTCACACACAACTTCCACCCCCAACCTTCACTGCGCATACGCGAAATGTTGCCTTCCAACTCCCACCCCCTCATCTTTCAACTGTGTCTCAAATCGACCCGTTTTCTTTGGAATACCTTGAAAAACGTGTTCAACCAACCGCCACCAGAAAAGCCTCTGCATTTTTCTGCCCCACACAAACAAAATTAGGAAGGCAATAGCAACAACTAACTCTCCCAATACCCTCCTTAAATAAAGCAAACAAAGCTGCTAACCAAAAATGGGCAAATATACTCCATGATCACAGAGCAGTCACTTATCTCGTATTTAATGTCCGAATGTCCTAACATAAAATATTCTCAATTTTTACAAAAGAAAAACCATTTCTCTGGTACATTTCCGACCACGCCTTATCCATCGCTCCCGGTTTCTTCGCACCTCTCCATTGCCTACATGGAAAAAGACCTGTCCAAACAATGGTCGTTCCTATCCACAGCCTCTTTAATTCCAACAAATCCTCCTTGGCACACTTAAAAACAGCCAAAACTTTCATGTTTACCAGATCGTTCTCTCCCAGGCAGTGCTTGAAATGGGAAAATTGAAGTGCAGGCACCCTGTACCAGACTACCTGCTTGTTTCTGAGAAGTGCCGGTACTCTCCCATTAAAAGTATTACGTCTCTCTTGAGAAGGGCAGGTACTCTCTCATAGACGTACCGGTACTCTCGCATTAAAGGTATTCCGTCTCTCTTGAGAAGTGCCAGTACTCTCTCATTAAAAGTATTATGTCTCTCTTGAGAAGTGCCGGTACTCTCCCATTAAAAGTATTACGTCTCTCTTGAGAAGTACCAGTACTCTCCCATTAAAGTATTACGTCTCTCTTGAGAAGTGCCGGTACTCTCCCATTAAAAGTATTACGTCTCTCTTGAGAAGTGCCGGTACTCTCCCATTAAAAGTATTACGTCTCTCTTGAGAAGTGCCGGTACTCTCCCATTAAAAGTATTACGTCTCTCTTGAGAAGTGCCGGTACTCTCCCATTAAAAGTATTACGTCTCTCTTGAGAAGTACCAGTACTCTCCCATTAAAGTATTACGTCTCTCTTGAGAAGTGCCGGTACTCTCCCATTAAAAGTATTACGTCTCTCTTGAGAAGTGCCGGTACTCTCTCATTAAAAGTATTATGTCTCTCTTGAGAAGTGCCAGTACTCTCCCATTAAAGTATTATGTCTCTCTTGAGAAGTGCCGGTACTCTCCCATTAAAAGTATTACGTCTCTCTTGAGAAGTGCCGGTACTCTCTCATTAAAAGTATTATGTCTCTCTTGAGAAGTGCCAGTACTCTCCCATTAAAGTATTACGTCTCTCTTGAGAAGTGCTGGTACTCTCCCATTAAAAGTATTACGTCTCTCTTGAGAAGTGCCGGTACTCTCTCATTAAAAGTATTATGTCTCTCTTGAGAAGTGCCAGTACTCTCCCATTAAAGTATTATGTCTCTCTTGAGAAGTGCCGGTACTCTCCCATTAAAAGTATTACGTCTCTCTTGAGAAGAGCCGGTACTCTCTCATTAAAAGTATTAGGTCTCTCTTGAGAAGTGCCGGTACTCTCCCATTAAAAGTATTACGTCTCTCTTGAGAAGGGCAGGTACTCTCTCATAGACGTACCGGTACTCTCGCATTAAAGGTATTCCGTCTCTCTTGAGAAGTGCCAGTACTCTCTCATTAAAAGTATTATGTCTCTCTTGAGAAGTGCCGGTACTCTCCCATTAAAAGTATTACGTCTCTCTTGAGAAGTGCCGGTACTCTCTCATTAAAAGTATTACGTCTCTCTTGAGAAGTGCCGGTACTCTCCCATTAAAAGTATTACGTCTCTCTTGAGAAGTGCCGGTACTCTCTCATTAAAAGTATTACGTCTCTCTTGAGAAGTGCCAGTACTCTCCCATTAAAGTATTACGTCTCTCTTGAGAAGTGCCGGTACTCTCCCATTAAAAGTATTACGTCTCTCTTGAGAAGTGCCGGTACTCTCTCATTAAAAGTATTACGTCTCTCTTGAGAAGTGCCGGTACTCTCCCATTAAAAGTATTACGTCTCTCTTGAGAAGTGCCGGTACTCTCTCATTAAAAGTATTACGTCTCTCTTGAGAAGTGCCAGTACTCTCCCATTAAAGTATTACGTCTCTCTTGAGAAGTGCCGGTACTCTCCCATTAAAAGTATTACGTCTCTCTTGAGAAGAGCCGGTACTCTCTCATTAAAAGTATTAGGTCTCTCTTGAGAAGTGCCGGTACTCTCCCATTAAAAGTATTACGTCTCTCTTGAGAATTACTGGTACTCTACCATTAAAAGTATTATGTCTCTTTTGAGAAGTGCCGGTACTCTCCCATTAAAAGTATTACATCTCTCTTGAGAAGTGCTGGTACTCTCCCATTAAAAGTATTACGTCTCTCTTGAGAAGAGCAGGTACTCTCTGTGAGAAGTTGGCCTGATGTGCAGTGCTCACTATTCTAGTGATCACTATATATCAGTCCAAACAACCCTTATTGATGATTGGTTGTAAGTCAACCTTATAGACCAGCTATCCTAGTAGCATGGATACGAGCAGTCTAAGGCTAAGACTCTAGAGGGCGTGTTAAGCCAGCTGTTTTACCATCACATTACCCCTTGAACACCCAGTGAAAGGACACCACACAAGTGTTATGAAAATAAACAATGTATTTATTAGAATCACAACAACCCTGTACTCTTTATGAGGACAGGGTGCTAAGCACACAACAAAACTCTTACGAAAATACTTTTAAGTTAGCACGTTACACAAATGCCCGAGGGGCACGAAAAACCATATACGCTAAAAGTGGAATGCGAATTACTAGCAGGTAAGTAACAGTTCTAATAGGCTTTGGAATCGCTAGGACTGGACTAGGGAATCGTTTGATTACTACTAGGAGGCCCAGGGGACTCGGGTGCAGAGTGTGCACTCTCACGCGGGATGCGGGACAAAGTCTATGGAAGCTAGAATTCACAAAGTTAGTGTTCACGGGCGAACCCGACCTGGTAGGAAGAAAATGACAGTGGATCCTGACCCTTGGATAGTGAGGCTATGCTGGGACACCGGAGTGCCGAAGTTACCTAGCCCAGGGGCTGCAGCTGCATAGGTCTGAAAAGACGTCGGGGATCTCGTTGCCGGACCGGGAGCCTGGAAGGAAGAAGTTGCTGGCAGGCGACCAGTGAAGGAAAGTTCGATGGATCCAAGCCTGGATCAAGGAAGAAGAAACCTGAAAGCAGAGGGGACCAAGTTCTTGAATCACTAGCCAGTGATTAAGTGGGCACCAGGATGGCACCGGGCGAAGTCACCGCAGTCAGGTGAGTGGGCGCTGCTGGGCTCTGCAGTCTCTCGGACCAGGAGGCGTTGTCGGCGACCAGGATGGAGGTGCGAGCTGTCCCACGGAGGATGAAGTCGTTGGCGTCGAAGTTACCCAGGATTGGGCAACAAGCCTTGGCTAATTCAAGCCCACGCGGTGGACTCAAAATGGCGTCTTGAGTGGACCAGGAGGGTCCGGGGTGCTCCTCTTCTGGAAGGGAGCAAGGGCCAGTCTGGAGCAACCAGACCAGCAGCAGAAATGTCGTCGGGCGTCGTCAGGAAGGCCACAAGCCAGCGGGCTAGTAGCCAAACAACGCGGTGAGCAGTAAAAAGCAGAAGGGCCCCACACAGATCGTGGAGATGCTGGGGGGCTGCTCTTCGGTGCTGGAGCTGCTCAGGGTGGGGGCTTCTCGGACCCCAAAGCACTCACCAGGAAATTACTCGGTGGGCTTGCTGTGCAGAAGTCGTGCAGTCTTGGCGATGGCCGGTCCCTCGAGGTCTCGTCGCACCCACGGTTCTCAGCTTGGCTGTAGAGGTGGGTAGAGGTCAGAGGTGCCAGGGAAGCCGGTTCTCGTCGAGCTGGACAGTCGGATTCCGGAGGAAGGACGTGCAGCAGACCGCAGTGTTCTTAGATGGTGCCTGCGGATGCAGGGTGACTACTCCTTAGCCACAAGGGAGAATCTTGAGGAAGAAATCGTGAAGTCCTTTCGTGGAAAGTGGTATCTTGATTCCAAAGATGATCTGATTTGGAAGGGGGCCAGTCTCTACCTTTATCTGGAAAAAAGGGGCTGGCACGCGACTAGGTCCTGCCCTATGGGTGGGACCAGGAGGGGGGTGGTTACACCCACTTCCTTGGCGGGCTTTTCCCCAGCACAGGGTCTGGAGTGACCCTGGAACTGGTTCCAGCCAGCCTATGCACAGTGAGCACCGGGGTGCCACGTGCAGTCACCTTCCTCTAAAGCCCTGCCTACCTACAATACACAAAACCCTGTCTGGGACGGTGCTGGCACCGCCCCTGGCAGGAAACCCTTTGTCCTTATCTCCTGCTCTGGGAGGACTCCCAGCAGCAGGAGGGCAGACTTGTGTCTCGGTGGCAGCATCCATTTTGTGGATGCTAAGGCTCTGTCTGACTTTTAACCGGGTTATAGGTTACAGGCATGTCGTGTCCCTCTAGAAGGGTGGAATGCTAACCCCGTCGCCAGAATTGGCGAGGGGTTAGTATTCCAATTCGTATGACACCTTACTCGACATGTTTTGATAAAGCGATACCAGAGTTGGCACATAACCGCGAGGATTATAATGCACTTAAGAGTATATGGTATGCGATATCATGGAAACGGCTAAGGGATAGATCCCGAAAGCCGCAGACAGGCTCAGCTCATGCCAGAGCACCATCTCACACGATTCCAAGCACTCTGCCTTCAGGATTGTTAAGGCCTGCCATAGGAGTGACTGATAGGAGATCTGTGTGTCCATTTTAGGGTTAGATATAGGTATACTATATCTAAAGCAAAGGGTGAGTACACCACCTTGCCCCAGCTGTCGTGCAGCCAGTTGTGTCAGTTTTAGTTAGTCAATCCAGGGGTGGCATAATACATGCTTCAGCCCCTGGGAGACTTCTGGGTGCACCTCAGCCCTGGGTACAGGGACTTGGAGAGGGCCCAGTGCCAATTCAGTACCTGAGTACAATTTGGATAGAGAGAACAGCTAGGCTGTGGGTCTGATTAGCAGGCCCACAGCCAGGGAAAGTCGTAAACCAGTGCAGCAAAAAGCAAAAATCTGGGTGATCATAGGATTGCAGACCCTACTCTCCTACACTCTCCCTCTCAAAATACAAAAGTGCCGGTAATCAGTACCGGAGAGTACCGGCCCATTTAAAGCACTGAATCCAGGCGGATAAGTTACAAATCTGAACAAGGGGAGGCTCTCGTCAGTAAATCCAATTTCGGCAATAACTCATGCCATCTCTTCCCGCCTTCCACAAACCTTGCACTGTCAGGATATCAAAACCAAGCAAGGTTTTGCCAATTGTATGTCGCTCGGTGTGATGGGCTGCCCATTTAATGAAGGAGTGCCCATATATCGAAAACTCTCTGCTCATGCCCAGGACCTGCAACGCATCTTGTAACAAACAAAAAACATTAGGCTGAGCAATCATCCTGTTGCGACCATCGCATCCTCACATACTTCTTCTTTCAATTGGACCTCCTTCTCCCCAACCACTGAATATCCGCACCCATGGATATACCATGAAATCTTTCAGAAAAACGTTCCTAACTCGCGGATCCACCTTCACACTTGCAGTCAGTCGCAGCCTGTAGTGGGGTAACGAGGCCCCAGACAAAGCCAAACCAAGACACCAGCAAAATGTCCTCCTTGCCCTCACTGCTCTTCCAACAAACCTGTATATCCCTGACTTGCGCCTTCTTTTCCAACATTTGGTCCATCAATGCACTTAACTTTTCTTTCTCTTCGTCAGACAGCCTCACATTCATTTTTGTAGTATCTAGTTTTATACCCAAGAATGCTAGCACTTCATTCGGGCCCACCATCTTTACTGGGGCCAAAGGCCCACCCACATCTTGCATCAGTGCCGTATACTTGGCTGGTAGAGCTTTACACTTGCCCGAACCTGGAGACCCTCAGTAAAAACGTTATTAAATAACGGGTCATTTGTTTGTCGCCATCACAAACTGGAATCAACTCTGCAAGAAGGTACTAAAAGTCTCAAACAAGGAACAGGAAATAGAACAGCCCTTGGGAAATGCTTTGTCAACAAAAAAGAACCCTGCATACTGAACCCCCCAACAGTTCAAAATCTGAAGGGTGTAACCTAAAGGCAGACTTAATGTCACGCTTCACCATAAGCATCCCAACCTACTGATCAGTGGGATGGCCGAACCCACTGGGCATAGTGGACCTTCCTAAGTTCATCTGGAAGGAAATCATTCACCAATTGCCCTTCTGGCCATGAAAGATGCTGAATCAGCCTGAGTTCTCCTGCTTCTTTCTTAGTGACCACACAAATAGGGGAAACAATGAAATCTGGCAAAAGTAAACCCTCTATTCTACCTCCGTGAAACTCCTTCATCAGCTTGTCCCATACCACCTCCTCGTGCCCGTGCACTGAACGCAGGATTCTACCCAGTGCTGCTCCCGCTGCCCTTCGTACCTCAACTTGAAACCAAACTGAAACCCCTCTAAAAACTGCGCCTCTCCTTCCCCACCATCGATTGATATCAGGTACCTCAACCAGTCCAGTTCAATTGGCGTACGAGCCCTTTCCCAAGGTATTCTCTCCTCCCCGTCCCCTTCCCCTCACTCTCTCACTTTTATGTTGCCACTGTCCTCCCGGGCCCCCCTGTGCTCCAAGGACCCCTGATTGTGGCCCGCACTGTATGATTACCTGTCTTCCCCCACATTTGGAACATTCATGCCAAAAAATGGCAAAACTCTCTGATGCATGAACCCCTAGTGATTGCCAAGCAAGTGCTTGTACCTGCTGCCAGCCCTGTCCCCACTGGGCCCACCCCTCCCTGGGTGGGCTGCCCAGGGCCTTGGTAATGCCCAAATAGGGCAATTGTTTTATCTCCTTTCTTTCCTTTGTCACTCGGCAACAACTTCTGCAAAACACCAATTCCATTTTGCCTGTTTGTATGCCCATGACCAGGACAAAAATCATTGGAAGTGTTCTACCCTCTCTTGCTCCTGGCCCGCCATATCATATATCTCTTTCTTCCAATTCCTCCTCCTCATAGTCCAGATCCATATCATCCATCTGGCACATTCCCATTCCAGTTCCTCCACCCCTTGTACCAGGCACTGCCCCATCACCCACGCCACCATCTCCAAAGGGCGCACCATATAACTGCTGGTAGGAATCCTGTCGTCTGGTGGAGGCCGCATATAACCTTCCACCGGAAGCTCCTCCATGGTCCCGGAAGTGGCCGCACTGGTCCGACTGGTGCAGGGTTTTTGAGCCACACTAAACTCTCCCAGCTGAGCAGCACTCACCATTCCTGCACCTTTGTAGCTACTTCCTGATCCCGCCTGGTCAGCCAAAAACCTTCCCTGTGCCATCCTGCCCCTCCTCTCCGCACTTCCCTCGGGTGCCCAAACCATCTGCCGGTACCCAGCCTTACACTATGTGGCCTGCTAGCCAAAACGTCCCATGGCAAAGGGTGAAACCATCTGCAGAAGACTTATGCCCTCCCTCACCTCACTTGCCACTTATCTCACCTAGGTTGCACTTCCCTTCTCGCCCATGTGACCATCTCCTAAGCTTCCATTCTTCTCACCTGCTAAGACCTTTTCCTGCTCAAAGGCTCCTGCCTCATACCTCCCCCCACCCACAGACTAACCCAAAACCAAAGATTACACCCCACCACATTTAAAGGTCAGCAGCCACCACTGTAGTCTGCAAGCAGCTGTAGAACGTATTTTAAAATGTTTTCTTCTTAAACTTACTAAAGTATGTACTGATAAGGGGAAAAATATGGCCCTTCGGTGAAATTACTACTATCTGCAGGAACATCTATACTACTATTATAAAGGAAGAACTTTGAACCTTTGAGGCGGGTAAACTTGGGAACCACAGCGCCAATCCACACACCCGATACATCGTTGTAATCGTCAGGGTGTGCAGATGGACATAGGCTATATAAACGTTATAAATATACGTTATTTAAAAAATGTTCCGAAAAAAAAGTAGTCCCTTGGAAGAAGCGCCGGCCGCGACGTGCGTGCCCGACGTGAGGAGCGCGGGGAGGAGCGGCGTCCAGGAGCATGGGGAGGACCGGCGGACATGGCGCGGGGAGGAGCGGGGAGGAGGGGTGAGGAGCGGCGGACAGGCGGTGAGGAGCGGCGGACAGGCTGAGCAGTGAGCGGCGGATGAGGTAGGTTATTTATTTATTTATTTAGGAGTGGTGAGCGGGGGAAAAATGAAGCAAAAATTAAAATCGTGAGCAAGAGGAAGCAAACGGAGCATTACAAAAGTGAGCCAAACGGTGCATTACTGGAGGAAAAAGTTACGTGTGCAGGTTACAAAAGCGTACATCGTGAGCAAGAGGAAGCAAACGGAGCATTACAAAAGTGAGCCAAACGGTGCATTACAGGAGGAAAAAGTTACGTGTGCAGGTTACAAAAGCGTAGAAAGTAAACATAGAGGTATAGGAGGAAAAAGTGACGTGTGCAGGTAGCAAGAGGAAGCAAACGGAGCATTAAAAAAGTGAACCAAACAGTGCATTACAGGAGGAAAAAGTTACGTGTGCAGGTTACAAAAGCGTACAAAGTAAACATAGAGGTATAATACTGCAATATATGGAGGAAGGCTCCGGGGGACCCACGGACAACGTCGGGGCGGGCGGGGGCCCTGAAGCCTAATTGCTCCCAGACAACGTCGGGACGGGCTGCTACAAAAGCGTACAAAGTAAACATAGAGGTATAATACTGCAATATATGGAGGAAGGCTCCGGGGGACCCACGGACAACGTCGGGGCGGGCGGGGGCCCTGAAGCCTAATTGTTCCCGGACAACGTCGGGACGGGCTGCTAGTTATTATATATAAATTCAATTTACAATTAAAATTAAAATGCCGGCCGTGCCGGTATGAAACCGTGTAGGTGGCAACCCTACTCCCAGCCAGTATGATACTTGAACAAAATTAGGGCTGATAGCCCTTTAAAGCAGGCCTTTGTTTGTGCCTGCTGGAAGTGAAAATAGAAAAGCCCCCGACTGTGTGCAGGTTGGTGCACCAAGCAGAAAGAGGACAACATTTCGGGCACTGCTGAATTCTATGTCAGGACCGGAGGCTCAGATTATGCTTCTCAAAGTTTACTGAAAAACTTTCAGCAGCCAACCAAACAGTAAAAAAGACAAAACTACAATTCCCATAAAGCCAACAACCAATCAGGACACACCACTCCTTATATCAGAGCCAACACAGAATAACTCCTTCTCTTTCTTTGCTGCTGCAGCCAATGCTAAGTACTTTTAATTAGAGATCCATGACAGTAACTGGTTCAATGGATATCTTGCATTTACTTTTCCTATTGTGTACTCTGTATCCTTCATGTTATTGTCCTCCCACGCATTGCGTTTGCCGCGTGCACTCCGTGCTCTCGCTTGCTTTCTCCCAGGGTCCGCTCTTGAGCGGCCACAGTCCTCTCTCTATCCCACCGCCAGGCGGACTAGTGGGAGGGTGGGCGCATCCCCGCCCACGCGTAGCCTTTAGAATCACCGTGCGAAACCTACACGCAGCAAATGGGATGCTGAGTCTTTGGTTAACCCTTTTGTGCCCTGCTCTTGCTGGAATTGTTAATTGGACACATTTTCCACCACATTACTGCATAGCATTTTTCAGAAGGTTCAGGAATTCCACCCTGACTGTAATTACTCCTCTGCAGGGTCAGATTGGTAAAGCGGGCACTTGGGCAATGGCCGAGGGACCGGTATCCTAGTTCCAGCAGTGGGCTTCATTTTTGGAAGCCTGGGGGCCGATTTGGGCGGTGTCTGTGTTGTTCGGATGCCGCCAGCGGCCCAGTGGGGGCCTGAGTAGCCTTTCTGGAGGGAGATGAGTGCCCATTACCTCCCTTTTATCAACGGGCAGAGGTGTCACTCCCATTCTCTCGCTGGGTCGTCCCATTAATGAATGCATATTGAGCGGGGCAGGGGGCCTGAGCAAATGTGGCCTCACTTACTTTCAGGTGTGCTTCACCAGTGTGAACTAATCCATGCATTTTTTTTTATCTAAGTAAAGTTAAGATAACATGCCTCTGTCAGAGAGCCCCCACCGCGTCTTTTTTCTAAACTTTTCAGAAGCAATGTTTTGCAGAAAGGCAGTAGGCAAATGTTGGCCACTTATTTATTTTGCGTGCCTTGGCCGATTTTTGATCCCAACCCAACCCTGCTCCTCGGGGCCCATACCACGTGGCCCTCTGACCGAGCCTTTATACTCATACATTGAAATTGCTTCACGGAACGCTTTTTGGAATCAAAGGGCTCGGGTGGTGGATGAGGTGTTGACCTCTTGCCAATCCACAAGATCTTTGACCAGGGACCTTGATCCCCTTCTGAGTGTAGTTGGTATCACCTGACCCCCTCTGCCCCTTATACTTGTGTGGAGTGTATCTGAGTGTCTAACCTCACTATGGATCAATCCAGCTCTGACGTAAAAAATACAGAATCCTTAATATTCCTTATTCCTTATTACCGAATCGGTAATTGATATTCGGTAATAAGGAATACCTACCCATTCCTTCCTATGGGCTTGGAGGCCCATAGGAATGAATGTGAAGACATTCAGTATTACCGATTCGGTATTACCAAATTGGTAATACCGGGAGGTATTTCAAGGGTGCCCGGGTGTCCTTTGCACCCCTGAAATGTGCATGAGTGCACATGTGGCAAACATACATGTCCTAAGGGCATGGATGTGTGCCACATGGCACTCGTAAAAAAGCCAAAAAGTGTTTTTTTAAAGGAATTCGGTAATTACCACCAACTTGAAGTTGGTGGTAATTGCCGATTTCTTAAGGCCCAAAGCACTCTTTTATGTGCTTCCTACATTGCATTTAAGGAATCGGTATTACCGATTCCTTAAATGAAAGAGCAATAAGGAATCGGTATTAAGGAATCAGTATTTACCGATTCCTTATTTACCGATTCCTTACCTACATCACACGTGGCTAAATACCGGTCGGTAATGCTGAAATTTACCGAATTTCGGCGTTACCGACCAGTATTTAGCCACCTACAACTGGCCCCAAGTTCTTTATGATGGACCATATTTACAGCACTCCCCATGGGTTTGAATCACCTTCAACCTCATTAGGCTTCCTGCTCTGAACTTCAGGACGATGACACCCCCCTTTGACCCTTACTGATCCCCCTATTCTAACCACAGACATGCCCCCCAAGAAGTGAATGGCTACCCAAACCCCATTACCCCACTCAGAGGGCCTACTGGCCTTTACCCTGACAATAGTATCTACCGCTGATCCAATGACTGGCACCATAAATTAATTAAATACATGCAATACATGTCTGCACTAGGGTTTAGACAAGGACGTGCGGGTGAGGCTCCGCATGGAATGGCCCGTCCTATCCTAGAATGGAACGTGTCTGACACGCCAGAGGTGGATCCAAACATGAGCATTTTCTTCAAAAAGTTCATGAAGTACATGAAAAAGGCATTGACAGGGTCTGGTGGTACTGCCAGGACCGTTTATTGGATGTTAATGGGCCCTTGGCAAAAATACTAGAGTTGGCGTTGGGCGCCAAAGAATCTGGCATTCTCATTGACCCCAAGGTCCTTGCAGGATGGGCACAATGCACCATTTGCCAGGTCAGCAACGGCAACTGCCCTCTCTCCACCGAGCGTAGCAAATCAATCCTAATGCGCATTGCCCCAAAATGATCAGAGTTGGCCTCGCCTGAGGCAGGCCCTGTGGCTGATAGATTGTTGTTTGGCGATCCCTTTATAAAAGTCTTGGGTACATTTGTCAACACCTTCACCGCCCTAGACAAGGCCCAATCCTTGATATGTAAAGTATTCCAGATGGGTCTTTTTCCATTATTGAGGCTGATCTCCTGGATGCTGATTCCTCCAACCTCTCCATTGGGGGTTCGTTGAGCGACGTCAATCCTCCTGACAGGACGCAGGCAGATGTACCTCTTTCTACCCTACGCTTTCTCCATTTCACAGAGCCAGACATGGCAGAGTCAGCAGCCGCGCCTGTGCCTACAGTGGATCCCAGCATTCCCTCACAGGTGAGATTTATTTCTCCTTCAGAGGTGTGGTCGAATACGCTTGTTCATTCACAAATGGACTCAGATTACACAAGACAACTGAGTTATCCAGACTATGCAGGGGTACCAGATAGAGTTCTAAGGTACACCTTCCCAAAGTGTCCCTTCCCGCCCTCTATTGTTTTGCCTTTCAGATCAAACAGTGATAGACAAGGAGATTTAGGACCGCCTACAGAAAGGAACAATTGCCCCTACTCAGCGTCATCCAAAGGGGTTTTGCAGTACTATATTTCTGGTCCCCAAATGTGGGGAATGCTATCAGTTAGTTCTGAATCTCAGGGATTTCAACAGTTGGGTCTGTTACTTCTGCGCCAAGATGGAGGGCGGCCATCTTCTCAGGGATGTATTCAGGGAAGGCGACTGGATGGTTTGTTTCGACTTGAAGGATGCACACTTGACGGTGCGGATTTACACCCCTCATCAGAGATTACTCCAATTTCAAAGGTGGAACCAATGGTTCGAATATTCTTTCTTCGCTTTGGCCTGTCCTCCACCCCTTGATGCTTCACCAGGTTGATAAAACCAGTTGTGGAGTTCCTGAGGGCCCATGAGGTTTGACTCTTTATTCACCTGGATGTACTTCTTCTCACTAAACAAAATAAGTTACTCATCTCTCACCTAGCCTTGACCTATATCTCTCCTTCAGCAATTGGGCTTCCTCCTAAATGTGAAGAAGTCCATGTTGACCCTGTCACATTCTGTAGACTTCCTGGGTTTTCAAATAGATTCGATGATGGTGCAATAATTGTTGCTGACCCGGAAGATCTGCAATGGTAACTGAGAGCTAAGGAAGCTCCTCTTCAAGATGGCAGTCTCGTTGAGGCAGATCATGGGAATTGTGGGTCTTCTGGCCTCTCAGATCCAAGCCATTTTTCAGAGTCCTCTTCACTACCATACCCTTCAACTCCTGAAAATCTTTCATCTTCAGAAAAGTTTGTCCTACTTGGACCTGGTTCCCCTGACCAAGGAGAACAGGGACGAGATGGAATGGTGGTTACTTTACATGGAGGCACGGAGCAGCAGGGCGATCTTCAGATCGTAGCCGGATGTCAGCATCGAATCGGATGCAAGCTGATGGGGCTGAGGAGCCCGATGCAGGTCAATCTCCACTGGGGTCCACTGATCCAAGGAGGAGAATCATCTCCACATCATCTTCCTGGAACTTCTGGCTGGGTCTTTAACCATCAGAGCGCTGTCTCCCCAAAAATCCTCTTGTTACATCCTCCTGCAGATGGACAATATGTTGGCCATCCGTTATGTCACAAGCTGGAGGGCACCAGGTCTCACATGTTGGCAGAGAACGCCAAGGAGTTTCGGCTCTTCTGTCTGCAGCTAAAGATCTCAGTAATCACAGAACACCTTCTTGGTCACTCCAGTGTGATTTCACTTGGAATTCCAGGTTCTTGAAGGACGCCAGCGATTAGAGACATCATCCACATCTTTTTCGGTGGCTTCAACATCTGTGCAGCTCTTGTCAGATCAATCACATTGCATCTCAATTCAACAGTCAGATTCCACAGTTTTTCAGGTGTAAGCTGGACCCTCTGGTCTTAATGACTTTCGCTTTCTTGAAGGATTGGAGTCTGGGCCTTATGTACGCCTTTACCTCTTTTCTGATGATTCCTTTAGTGTGGGCTCAGGTGAGGTATCAGAGAGCGAACCTGGTCCATGTGACCCCTCTCTGGAGAGTTCATTCCTGGTTCCCGACTCTGATGGATCCATCGTGCGACACTACAGTTAAACTTCCGTTCTTCCCAGAACTTCTTATGGACGACGGGGGGTCTTCACCCTCTAGTGTTCCAAGAGTCACTCCGTGTCATGGTGTGGCATCTTTCAGGGGTCACTGGCGGTGGCCTGGTCTTTGCTGCAAGCTGAACTCTTTGTCTCCCAATCGTGGCCTTCGAATTACCACAAGCGATATGCTTCTGCAGTCAGTTGGTGAGATTCACAACTTGTTGATCTTTGGGGGCATACCTCCCACTTATAGTGAACTTTTGTTTTCCCTGGCAGCTGGGGGAATGGCTTATAGATCTGTTGACAATTTTCGCTCTGCCATTTCCAACAGGCATCTTCCTAGTGAAGGTAAGCTTTTTGGTGTTTCTATGTTTATGTTGGGTATTCACATTTCAAACCCCCACTCTTCCTCGCTACTCCCGTCTTTGAGATGTTGATGTGATGCCTAACTTTATCCAGAACGAGCTGGAGAATTCTTCCCTGTGTTATAAGCAATTGTTGGTGAAATTGACTCTGCTCCTGTGCCTCATTTCTTGCTGCAGATTTTTAGATGGGAAAGCTCTAGACGTTGCAGGTAGAGTTTTACTCCGGATGGATCAGACACACAAAAACTTTTTTCAGATAGACTTTATATCCTAGTTTTCCAGGTAAACCTCAGTTGTGTGTTGGCCGATGCCTTAAAGCTTGCAAATTTGTCACTCAGCACGTTGGATGTGACCCTACTACCTACCCAAATATTGATTGAGCTGCCGAAGCTCTTTGGTCCATTGGCATCTTCCACCTTAGCACGTTGGGCCAATTGGTTGTTGGCTGAAGCTGGAGTGGATGTGAGGTGTTTGGGACCCACTTTGTCATGGGACAATGACTTCTAAATCTTTTGTTTTGGGTTCAGGGCTAGAAGACATTATGAGGGCTGCAGATTGGACCTCATATTCCACATTTAAGTATTTCAATTATAAGCCTATTGTGAATGTTGCTTCTGTGGTGGGGAATCAGCTTTAAACAAGCATAATTTGTGCCTCCGGTCCTGACAAAGAATGAAAAATATTCAAGCATTCGCGTAGAGAATTTTTAATTCTATTGAGGACACTGAAAGTCCAACTTGGCACATTCTAGTGTTTTTACTAGCTACCCCCAGAGGGCTGGCTTTTACTACCACCCCACATCCATCCAACACAGGTGCCATGAGTGACATGTGTCTGTAAATAAAAGGGTCCGAGTGCTCGTGGCCAGTTTTAGTACCCGGCTAACAGAGTCTGTGTCACTCATTACTTAGCTTGTGGGCCTAGGGCCCACAACATCACAGACGCGGATGCAAGGATTATACCCCCTAATGGTCCTTTTGCAATATATTGAATTGCTTGGATTTTCAGTGTAATGTTTGTTCCCTCCCTATATACAGTGATTTGTTTATGTAGCGAAGGTTACCTCTATATTTTTTATTATGTAAGCTCTGAGCAGACGTGGCGCGGAGCACCTCCCAGGCTGAGATCCGAACACTAACAGTTCAGTCGTTCGCAGTGTCGCCCAAGAGTTGCTTCAACAGACCTCTCATCGCGTACTGCATTGTTGGATCACGATCCGGTTCCTGCGGAGTAGTTGGCAGACACAGGCGTGTTGTTCAGTCTCATGTACAGTTTTGAAAAAGGAACTTTGTATTGTTTAATGCAAACAAAGAGGTGGGGTCATTCTGTGTTGGCTCTGATATAAAACTTTGTGGGCCCTTATGGGCTGATGGGACTTGTAGTTCTGCATTTTTTACTGCGTTGTTGCAGTAAAGTTTGAGGAGCATAGTCCTTACCTCCGTGTCCTTAGTAGAATTGAAAATTCTTGACGCAAATGCTTGAAAATGTTTCATTATAGATGTACGTCATTACGACGCCCACTTTTACAACACGTTCCTTTACAACGCGGTTGTAACAACGCAAGTCGCTACAACGACTTGCGTTGGGGGACGCAAATTAAATTTTTTAAATTTACTATTCCAACACCAGTCCCCGTGGATAGTAGGGAAGGTGTTGGGATAGTAAATTAAATGATTTACTATCCTTGAGCGCCCCCCAGCGCAATTCGTTGTAACAACTTTCGTTGTTATGACCGCATCGTAATGGAACGGCGTTGTAAAAGTTGCGTCGTAAACGACGCATACCTTTCATTATGCCTCGACATCAGGAAATGTCACTATGACAAAATCTATGACAGGAAGGGAGGCGAGGATTATGCATAACTTTCTTCACTTTTTATTAACAGCAGTTTCAAAGTTAAACAACAACTACCGTCCACACTATAACTCCCTTATATCCTTGGTAAGTGTCCATGACAACCATTGACCAATAACAGGACAGTCCATCCATCCATATATATCCCCGCTGCCTGCAGTCCTTCCTCTTTCTTTAGTGCTGTGTCAGCTAAGTCCCTCATTTTACCAATGACTCTTTGGGGTAGTCACGCTGTGGGGGGTTAAAAGTCTCTTGCTACATGCTTATATGCTTTTTGGTATACACTGCATACTGCTTGTTGCTGTACCATAGTTGTGCTTGCACCAAATTGGGTTATATGCGCATAAGGCTTCGGCCTGAGCTCGCCTTTCAAATACTGCGCGGGTCCGCTGGGGGTGCTGTTTCACGCCGTTTGCGGCCTGTCGGACATGTGGCGTCCTGTGATGCAGCACACTGTGATTTAGAATCGCTTTCCGGGCTCACAACATGCGTAAGGGAGTAGTGGGAAGCTTTCCAAAGGCTTGCGATTCCCGTTTGGGTGCCCTTCCTCCCTACCAACCCCCGCAAAACACTGCTATCGCAGTAAGACTTACTGCCTCTGGCTGTCTGAACATTTAATCCAGAGCTTCTTTTCCCTCATAAGATCACCTGTAAGGGGACTGCCTTTTATATTTTTGCATGGTGATTTAATTGATCTGGTGCTTACACCCTCAAAAAATATGAATCCATACAGGGATCACAACTAATCTTGAAGAACCGGGCTATTTAATACCCAGCGGCGCCAGGGGCGCGCCCAAAGTCTTCGGGTTCACCTGTCTTAGAATACAGAGACACAGGACTCTTCGTGGTGGCATCAAAGATCAAATGTATTGGCTGCAGCCAGTAACAGAAGTCCTAGAAATCATCACGGTATGAGTTCTCAGGAGACTGCTCCATTTTAGACAGCAAGTCATCCCTTTTTATGCCAAACATTGTGCTTCAGGCAAACATTCCTTGTTTACAGTTTAACCAATCACATGTTTCCACAACAAAAGTATTGCATGACGGTAAAACCCACTTTTCAGTTGCCCAGCCCATGATCAATCATCGGTCAAACCCAACATTCTTCTTTAGACAGGTCGAACAAACCCATAATAAACAAGCATTTGCAATGCAATAGGTCTCGCATTCGAATAGTTAGAGTTATTAGTATTGTAAATAGCAATTTGTTTATTTTTGTGGTAGTTTTGAAAATATCTAACTTAATAGTTTATTTATGTAAAATGCGAATATTTTTAACTTTTGTAAATGTGACACCTATAGCATTAGTAATGCAATATGTCTTGCATTAATGTAACGTGCATCTATTGATATAACAATGGTAGCGTCACTAGAGGGGTGGTTTCATTACTGCCACGCCCACTATCACCGCCACAGCAGGCAGCTCATCATGAGAGTAAAATTGCGTCAAGTCAGCCTGCCTACTCGACTTGACTCGTAGTAATTAATATTCTTAACACGAGGCAGGTTTAAAATGAGTAAATAAAAAGGCTGCGAATGCTCTTGCAGCCCGTGTGAATGTGCCCCTCGCCTCCCGTCCCACGCTTCCCTTGCCTCCCGCTGTCCCAAGTGAGCCCTTGTCAGTCTGTTCGCCACAGGTAAGTTTAGTACTATGAGGACGAGCACAAAGAAGTTAAGTGCGATGTCTGGGGAAGGCGGGCCCACGGGAGGCTGCAGGCGCAGGGAAGGAAAATAGGAAAGCGTTTGGAGGGATTGTTGTCAAAGGAGGTTAGGAGTAAAGGGTGTGCTATTCCATGAGGTGGAATGGGGGCTCAAGTATATGTGGGGTGGCGGGGATGCGAGCTAGGGGTCTTAGGCATTCATAGAATTGTTAATGGTGGTACTGCATTGTGTGCTGCGGCAGCCTTAGACACTTGTTTGTGGTGGGCGGACTGTAAGACACTGGGTTGGGCTGGATTTTGGTAGGATAGAGGCAGTTTGTGCGAAAACGCGCGCACATTTTTTTTCATTACTGCCACGTCCACTATCACCGCCACAGCAGGCAGCTCACTACGAGAGTAAGATTGCGTCAAGTCAGCCTGCCTACTCAACCTGACTCGTAGTAATTAGTATGCGTAACACGAGGCAGGTTAAAAATGAGTAAACAAAAGGCCGTGAATGCTGTTGCAGCCCGTGTGAATGTGCCCCTGCCTCTCGTCCCACGCCTCCCGCTGTCTCAAGTGAGCCCTTGTCAGTCTGTTCGCCACAGGTATGTTTAGTACTAATTTACTCTGGTAGTAGTACTGTACTGTCATGTCAGAACAGGGCAGGGGGCATGGAATCTAGGAGACAACAGTGGGTGGGACGGGGAGGGAGGGGGGTGTTGAGGACGAGCACGAGGAAGTTAGGTGCAATGTCTGAGGAAGGCGGGCCCACGGGCGGCCGCAGGCGCAGGGAAGGAAAATATTAAAGCGTTTGGAGGGATTGTGGGCAAAGGGAGCCAGGAGTAAAAGGTGTGCTCTTCCATGAGGTGGAGTGGGTGCTCAAGTATATGTGGGGTGGCGGGGATGCGAACTAGGGGTCTTAGGCATTCATAGAATTGTTAATGGTGGTACTGCATTGTGTGCTGCGGCAGCCTTAGACACTTGTTTGTGGTGGGCAGACTGTAAGACACTGGGTTGGGCTGGATTTTGGTAGGATAGAGGCAGTTTGTGCGAGAACGCGCGCACATTTTTTTTTCATTACTGCCGCGCCCACTATCACCGCCTCAGCAGGCACCTCACTACGAGAGTAAGATTGCGTCAAGTCAGCCTGCCTACTCAACCTGAAGCGGGGGCAGTTTATAATGTTCCTCAGACGCGCTCTGGGTGTTCGATCGGCCTTGGGAGGGGGCATGGGGATGATGGGGGCCCAGAAACACGCATAACAGTCCTCAAACGGTCAGTGAGCATCGATAATGCAGCAAGTGCAGTTGCACCAACGCCCAGGAGGCCATAGTACCCCTGTTAGTACCCCCGTTACCATGTAACTCAACGTATGCTTTTGTAATCAGTTCTCGTGTAATGCTCTTACCATGTATTATTTTCGTTCCTATTGTGAAGCGCTCTAATACCCTTCGGGTAAAGTGTGCGTTATATTAAAAGGCCTAAATAAATACAAAAGTCCATTAGTAAAGTTAGTGGAAGTCGAGATCACGCAGCTGAGATTGTTTTCTTGTATCCGAAGCAGCGGATGTTGTGATGGGGTGACTATTTGTCACTAAACTGAAATAACACGTGGCAGCGCCTGCTTAGTATCTTTTTGAAGTGTCCCTGTGCTTTGTAACAGTCTACTTCTAATGAAAGCGGAAACAGTGTCGATGGTTGTAGGGTGGGGGAAAGGATGTCTTGAACAGCGTAAATGCAAGTAAATGGCTGCAGGCTGGGGGAAGGCTGTGTTGAACTGCCCATGTGCAAGCGAATAAAACGAATACAAACGTGAAATGGAGTAAAAAGCACGTAGAAATATGGTGAATTGTTAGAGGCTTGATAGGGGTAAATGGAATTTTAAATGTAAGAACGTAGTGCAGAATACAATAATGCGTTTCATTTGGCATGGCAAGTTATAGTTTCTTTACTAGTTTTGATGTGTATCATTTTGTGCGTGCAATGGGGTGAAAAGCACGTACTTGAACTGCCTAAATGCAAGTAAATGGTTGTAGGCTGCGGAAGGCTTTGTTGAAATCAAAAGAATACAAATGTAGAATGGGGTGAAAAGCACGCAGAAATATGTGATCGAAAAAAGGAAGTCTCAGCGTAAATGGCTGCAAGCTGGGGGAAGGCTGTGCACCGAAGCCCAGGATGCCATAGTACCCCCGTTAGTACCCCCGTTAGTACCCCGTTGCCATGTAACGCAACGTCTGCTTTTGCCATCAGTTCTCGTGTAATGCTCTTAGCATGTTGAAAAGCACGTACTTGAACTGCCTAAATGCAAGTAAATAGCTGCAGGCTGGAAGAAAGCTGTATTGAAATAAAACGAATACAAACGTGAAATGGAATGAAAAGCACGTAAAAATATGTGTCAAAGAAAGGAAGTTAACGTCGGCTTGCAGATTGTAGCAAGCCACAACTCTGTCAGTAAACGAAACTGAAAGCACGCTAACACAACAGCTCCGGAAAGCTGGAAACAAAAGAGCGTGCACGCAGCCAAATCCAGCCTAATCTGCAAAAGAAGCTCGTAACACCCTCTTGTCCCTAATTCCCCCGAGACGGGCGGCTATAGGTCTCCTAGCTGGACTCATCCTTCGGATGCTAACTCCAGCGAGACCTAAAAAGGGTACAACCCAATCGTAAATAGACCATAAAGAAAGGAGCAGAAACAGGTGAGAGTAGGATAAGGCATATTTGTGTGCAGTAGAAGTTTACGATGTCCTGTGCTTTGATCCTCAATCTTGATCAGCTAAAGGGCAGGAACTGGTTTAACAAGGTCAGCTTCAGGCAACAAGGTCAGTTCACTCAGGTCAAACAGGAGTCAGCACGAACTGGAGCTAAGGTGTACATTTACTTAGGACTTGCTTGGCCATCGTCGTCGGCCTATGTGAGGGCAACCACAAAATGGCTACAATACACAAAATGGAACCCAGAGGTTCAGAACGAAATCCCTAAATACGTAGTGAATCCATCGGTCTAACATGACGAAAACACTCATACTTGCTGCACTAACTAGTTACGGTTCACTAATATCAAATTCGTAACGAAACCATGACCTTTATGGAACGGGTTCAGAATTCACGGAAACACAGACCCTCCTTTTGCCCTTACATAGGCAATAACCTAAACTCACGTCAATCTGAATCCAGGTCTATATTCATCAGATCATCAAGATGTTGCTGGTGCATAATCCTATTACTTAGTACCTCTCTTGGGACAGGTCTCCTTGCACACGTAGTAGCACATAGGCCACATATAGCAGGAGCGCACTGCACACAAAGACAGAACAGGAAAAGAATCGCTGAAGCCATCCCAATGATCATCAGAATCTTCCATCCCCAGGTCGATAACAGTTCCCAAAACCATCCAATCAACTACCAATCTCCTTTATCCACATGTATAGACTCAGAGATCTTATGTAATTTAGAAATGGCCTGGTATACTGTAGGAGCATTGTCTGGTATGAAAACGCAGCAACTCGATTGGATCACTTTACATACCCCACCTCGATCTGCAAGTATGACGTCTAAAACCATTCAATTCTGTAACGTCAAAGGGCGATCCGCTTGAAGCTCAGCGGTCAGATTACTAAGGGCACCGGCAGTTTCATTTAAGGGGGATTCAACCACTCTTGTTAATTGCCGTAAGTTTCTACTGTTTGCCATAGGTCCCCAAAACGGTAGGAAACCCTTGAAAAAGTCTCCCACTTCTTGTCCAGTGGTGTCTTCCTTACTGAAGACACCCCTAACGACTCTCGTTCTGTGGTAATCTACGGCAGCAGTGCACGTAGGAGGCAACAAATATGCAACATAACACGTTCCCGAAAAATCAGGGGGCAACCATGTATATGCTCTATCATAGCAGACAAAATACGTGCCCTTAGCTGCTAAAAACGGTGGGGAAGTTTGGGACGCAAAGACATACGTCTGAGTACAAACACTCTTCCCTAACTGAGCTCTCGGATTCTTGCCTTTCCCTTGCAGACAAAAATGACCACGATGGGGTACAATCCAAATCGGAGGTGACCTTTTTCGTCTCTGCTTCTCACCCAGACTAATACTATATCCGGTTGCATTCCAACCAACATATGCTAGTAACTCATCCTTTGGAATAGTCTCATACGTTTCGATATCTCTACTCATATCTGTAATTCCCTTCACCAAGGCTTTATTACTTGAGTTGTCTCTCATGGAACGCAGGGGATAGATTTCGATGGCATAAATAAACATTGTCTGATATGCCCATTCGGACCCATTGTAACTGAATGGCAGAACCAGATAAGGAATACCTCTATCCATAGTATGTGGCATAAGACCACACACCCAACAATTAGTGGTGTTTACTACTAACTGGTGTTGATGGAGAAGTTGCACAAATGAATTATTCACAAATTCCGACCTTCTAATCTGTTCGTGTTCAGGTAAAGTATAAAAAGAATGCAAAGAAGTAGTAGCAGGTAAAGTCGTAGGTTGGAAAAATGGGTGCAGAAATCAGTTGAAGAGAAAATACAAACCAACTAAGCATGAGCGCAAAATCCGCTCCGATCGCGGATTTTGCGGATTTTTGGTAAATCCGCGATCCGCGAACTCTCGCGAATTTACCGAAAATTCGCAATTCGCGAGCGGCGGATTCCTCGGTCAAAAGTTCAAGCCTTGCTGGTCTGTAACTAATTTACGATGGCGCCGGCAAGCTGCCAGCGCCATCCTAAAGTTACTTAATTAGCTTCAGCAGGAAGCTCTAATAGATAAGATAAAGCAGGGGCTCGAGCGCCTGCTTTATTTTACCAATTAGAGCTTCCTGTTGAAGCTAATTTAGTAACTATTTTAGGATGGCGCTGGCAGCTTGCCGGCACCATCGTAAATTAGTTACAACAGGCACAAAACGGTGGTGTCTTCTTGAATAAATATGAAGGGCAGGGTTCATTCTGGCACGACGGTCCTGGCACAAAAATTACACCTCAACAGGAAGCACTTACAGATATCAATACAGCATGTGCCCTAGTTGAAGCTTTAATTCAGTGACTCATTCATCAGCCCAAAACCAATCCTGAGCGTTGTGGAGGCTGGGCAGGTGTGCCTTCTTCCCAAATATACCGTCGAAAATCAGCTGTGACGCTGGATACAGGCCTTTGCATCTTTGACCTTCACGAGCGCAATCCCCGTGCTGTTCTGTGACCAGGAGCTTCTGTCTCTACATCTTTTGCTCTGATCAGTCTCTGACCTTTTATACACACAAGAGGCATGTGCACTCGCATGGAAGCCCCGTCCGTTTGGCCCCGCCCACACACTCGAGGTGTGCACCGTCTTCCCGCCATTTACCCACTATGATAGGTCACTCAAGGGACCCCTGCGCCCTTCGGCGCGATTGCATAGTAAGTTAGTAACACACACCTGGTCGCTGTTGACAACTCTCTGGCACTTTAGGTAGCTGTAGTGTAGTAAAAGCACTATACATTTACCCAACGAGGTAGCACTTACTGATTATCCAGTAGAAAGTACTCCAGTTGAGTAGAGGTATGGCACAAAACGGTGGCGTCTTCTTGAATAAATATGAAGGGTAGGGTTCAATCTGGCACGATGGTCCTGGCATGGAAGCCCCGCCCCCAAATCCGCCGATCCGCAAAATCCGCGGATTTTGCGGATCCACGATCCGTGAATACGCAAATTCGTGAATCGTGGATCCGCAAAATCCGCCCATGCTTAAAACCAACCCACCAAAGCTAACGTCATGCTAAAAAACATCAAAAGACATGTGATCAGAAAACATTTGCTATGCATAATTTTACACAGTTTCTTCTTAAAGTTAATTTTCTCAACGGCTCTCTCAATCTCAAAAAACTCCAACCTCTAACCGATGTTGTTCACGGCGGTTGGTTTTCTTCTGCTAAGGAATGCTTCTGTCAGCCCAGGGAACTCCCTTAGACCAACCAGAACCGTCGACCTTGCGTCTTCGGCTGCACTCCCTAGTCTTTGCACCGTGACCCTACAGCTGAACCCGGATGGTGGTTCACAAAAATATACCAAAAAAGTTTCTTGGCTGAGAGAGTTCAGTTCCAAAAAAATCAAAAAGGAATTATTCACTTTATCAGTTCATTGTCCCTAGGTCGTAGATTATAACAGTCTTTTCCAGGCTTCGTTTGACTTTGGAATAATAGTTCAGGTTCAGTGGTGTCCAATCTTAGAGACAAAGGCACAGCTTCTTGCAGAACATCGTCATCTTCTTTCTCGGAACCTCTCCATACCAACTCAGCATCGCTAAACGGTGCAAACTTCGGCGCCCTTTCAGTCTCTGAATCTGCAATACCTTCACGGACCCACTGGTCGTACGGTAGAGGCAACGGTGCTCTCTTACAATGTACGCCGTGGATCCAGTTCTTTTTCCCGAAAACTTTCACTGAGGTCCTCGTAGACAACAAGACTTGGTGTGGGCCGGTCCAGCGGGGCTGATCATTCTTGGTTCGCTGAAAGTTCTTCATCAAAATCCAGTCACCAGGATTGAGGGTGTGACCTGGATCCACAGAAGCTGGCGGCAATTTATCATGAACCTGTTGATGCAAGACACGTAATTTAGTCGTTAAGTCATACAAGTAGTCCACTAGCATAGGATAATCGATGTCACTGAACTTCGTTGGCCTCGGCACTCCCCACACATTTGCCGGACGGCCAAAAACGATCTCATAGGGACTAAGGCCTATTCGGGAATGTACTGTAGTTCTAGTTGACAAAAGTGCCAACGGTAAAGCATCAGGCCATTGAAGACCAGTGCTCGCTTGAATCTTAGCCAGTTTTAACTTTAACGTGCCATTATAGCACTCAACTAAACCAGCTGATTGGGGGTGATTCGCAGCGTGGAATTTCTGGTGAATTCCCAACCCTTCACACACTCTCTTCATTACCTTCCCCACGAATTCACTTCCGTTATCACTCCATACCATCCTTGGCAACCCAAACCTAGGGAAATATTCTTTGACCAGGACTTTAGCAGTGGACGAGGCAGTATTATCTTTTAGGGGGTATGCTTCTACCCATCTAGAAAAGGCGCAAACAACTACAAGGACATACTTTAAATTATTGCACCTTTCCATGTGGATGAAATCCAATTGCAAAACCTCGAACGGATACGTCGGAGGAGCAAAGTGACCAGCTGGAGTTGGGGTTCCCTTGCCAGGATTATACATTAAACACACCATGCAATTCTTGACCACATTCTACGCACACTTGGGAATTCCAGCATTCTGCCATACTGGAGCCAACAACTTACAAATCCCTTTCACACTGATGTGAGACAAACCATGTGCCATAGTAACCACTGCAAGCACGTACGCATCTGGCAACATCCATTTTTGGTGTTCTAACAATTCAACCCAACAACCAGTCGAATCCAATCTACCCGTAGTTTCTCTCCAAACATTCTTCTCACTTTCAGTAGCTTCAGCCTGTATCGATTTCACACTCTCAATCGTATCTTCGCACATTCCAACATCACCAATCCATCTCGCAGGGCCTGCCACATACATTCGACTCATCAGATTTCTTGCTGTGTCTTTCGCAACTTCATCCGCAAACGCATTACCACGGCCAACATCATCCGTAACCTTCCGATGAGCACTACACTTCACAATCGCAACTTGCTTTGGCAAAGTAAGTGATTCGAGAAGCTCATTCACCAACTGTCCATGCTAAATCTTAGTCCCATGGGATGTCAAGAATCCCCTTTCTTTTCCCAAACCGTCCAAAACTATGAGCAACACTAAACGCGTACTGGCTATCGGTATACACATTCACTCTCTTTCCTTCAGACAAAACACACGCTCTCGTTAATGCAATCAATTCCGCTGCTTGTGCTGAATTATAGCTCACTCGTGCAGTCTCAACAACTGTGCTTAATGTCGTCACGGCATATCCTGCAGTCGTGTCACCATTCGGAAGTTTGTAGCATGAACCATCAACCCATAACGTACCATCAGGATCCGGAAGAGGAGAATCTTTTAAATCGATCCTACCCTTCGTCTCCTCTTCCGTCCTCAGAAAACAATCGTGCTGTTCCTGACCATCTGTATCCACAGACGTCTGCAACAATGTTGCTGGATTTAATACATTGCATCGCTTAATATGCACATGACTAGCCAAAAGTGTCAACTCATAACCCGACAACCTTGCACTAGTAAGGTGTTGAGTTTTTGTCCGATTTAATAAAGTATCCACTGCATGTGGAACCATCACAATCAACGTATTATCCATCACCAGTCCAGCAGACTGTCGGATAGAAACAGCCGCTGCCGCTGTAGCTCTCAAGCAACTCGGCAACGCTCTAGCTACCGGATCTAAAGTTGACGAGAAATACGCACATGGACGCTGCTTATCACCGAATTGTTGAGTCAAAACTGACAATGCACAACCCTCTCTCTCGTGGACATAGAGTGTAAAAGGTTTACTGTAGTCGGGAGTACCTAACACAGGAGCAGAACACAATGCATCACGCAACTCAGAAAAACTTTTCTGACAATCGTCAGACCACGGAAGAGGATTCGGTGTATCTTTACAAGTCAAAGCCAACAGAGGTTTCGCCAATAGAGAGAAATTTGGAATCCACTGTCTACAATACGACGTGATACCCAAGAAAGCACACACTTCTCTCTGTGTGCTTGGTACAGTCATTTGCGCAATCGCTTGAATTCATTCTGGGGTCAACCTTCTTCCCTCCTTTGACAAGAGATGACCTAAGTAGGTCACTTCTTGGCAACAATACTGCAACATAGAAGGTGACACTTTATGATGCAAGTCCGACAAATGTCGCAACAAAGAAAGTGTAGCTTCTTTACAAGTTTTCTCATCATCAGCGGCCACTAACAGATCATCCACATACTGAATAAGAGCAGCACCAGCAGGCAACACAAGAGTATCAAGCTGAGTCTTCAAAGCCTGGCTATAAATAGAAGGACTTTCGCAATAGCCTTGGGGAGCTCTCTTAAACCGGAAGCTTCGGCCTCCTAAAGAGAAGCCCAAAATATCTCTACTTTCCTCAGCGATTGGAATACTGAAGAAAGCATTCTTCAGATCTATAACCGAAAACCAGGCAACTGAAGCAGGAGTCAAAGTCAACAAAGCAGTAATATCCGGAACAACTGGAAACTGTGGCACGACAATCTTGTTAACCTCTCTAAGATCGATCACAAACCTATAAACAGGTGGCTGAGTAGAGTCAGTGCGCTTCAGGACTGGCAAAACGGGACTGTTACACACATTACCTCTCATTTCTTCAATCACATCTTTCTCAATCAAATCATAGATGATCGCTAAAAGCGCTCTTTCACCATCGCTAGAAATCCTATATTGGGGAATACGCGGCATTTTAACATTCGCTTTAAGCGTTACAACATAAGGTGGAATCTCCAAAAGACCCACATCATTAGGACCAGTAGTCCAAAGAGTATCAGGGAGAGAACGCAATTCCGGTGGAAGCCGATCTTTAGACAAATACATCGGAGAGATCACTTTCTTACCCAATGTAAGCTGTACTCCCGCAGGAGAACAACGTAATGTTGCATGAAACCTTTTCAACAAATCCAAACCCAACAAATTCTCACCACAACCTGTCGTTAAAATGAGAGATGCTTCCAACTCACAAGTGATATGAGGAAGGGGTCCCAATGAGATGGAAAACACAAAGTAAAATTGAATAAAGACAAAAATCACTTGGACATGAAATGTAACCGCATTGTTTTAATCACAATGGGTAAAACATGGTTAATCACAACAATAGTCAAATAATTTGTGAGAAAGGTGGAGCAAGGCCCCGGAAGGAGGGAAAGGGGAGACAGCGTGATGTTGTGAGGATACAGTGATAGGGAAGGGTTGGTAAGTGACAGAATAATCAGTATTTCCAACTGAATACTTTTGGTGGTTACAAGCTACGTACAAAACAAAACTGAAAATAATCCACTTTAAAATCAAGATAAATCGTACTCCAAACAGTACAGTATATGAACAGTTGGGGCGTGGAGTCGATGATTAGGACGGGTAGTTGTCAACTATCTTGATTTTAAAGTGGATTATTTTCAGTTTTGTTTTGTACGTAGCTTGTAACCACCAAAAGTATTCAGTTGGAAATACTGATTATTCTGTCACTTACCAACCCTTCCCTATCACTGTATCCTCACAACATCACGCTGTCTCCCCTTTCCCTCCTTTCGGGGCCTTGCTCCACCTTTCTCACAAATTATTTGACTATTGTTGTGATTAACCATGTTTTACCCATTGTGATTAAAACAATGCGGTTAAATTTCATGTCCAAGTGATTTTTGTCTTTATTCAATTTTACTTTGTGTTTTCCATCTCATTGGGACCCCTTCCTCATATCACTATCTAACCCAGGTCCCCTTGACCTCGTCTGGGTAAACCCCCCCTATTGTACACTCCAACTCACAAGGCCCTATAGAAAGAGACAAGGGACTAGAAACTGGGTTACGAACTGGGGCGCCAGAGAATCCTTCTGAAACATTAGTTAAGCCAGACAAAGGTGCGCCAGGGAGTTTAGAGTGCATGATAGAACTCTTCGCTGCACCAGTATCCAAAAGAAAAGGCTCTACCACACCCGATGTGGCTACTGCAACATAAGGCCCACTCTGATCTACTGGAACCGACACTACTCCCTCTCTTTGTCCATGGCTGTCCTAGCAATCATTATAATCAGCATTCTCACTCTCAACATAATAGTCATCAGCATAGTACTGAGTCGACTGACCAGATGCAATTGTCTGTTGATCAAAACAATTCATAGAATTCTGTGGGGGAAAGGAACGTTCGTTCTGAGGAAACGCACCACGTCCTCTACTCCTAGACACTTGCTGAAAACCACCACTGCCTCTCAGGGCCGTCATACCACTCGCGCGCTGTCGCAACACAGGGCACTCATTTTTATAATGACCTTGCTCCCTACAAAACGCACACTGATTCAAACCCAAGGGGGGTTTTGGAGGAAAATACCCAGCGTTCTGTGGCGGTCTCTCAAATGGGGGAGGTTGCTGAAACTGTTGGCGTTGCTGTGACTCTTGCTGATTCAAGCGAGGCGGATACGCCTGCTGCAAAAGAACCTTTGTCTTTAAGTCTTTGGTCTTTTTCTCTACTCTTTCTTTCTCGTCCTTGTCCCTATTCTCGTAGTACTGTGCAGTCGCTAATATCTGGGCCGACGATGAAACAGCCCAAGAACTTTCAGAATCTTTCAACTTACTAGAAAGTTCAGGAGCAAATTAAAGACAAATTTGTCCACAAATAATCTTTGCCCACCTTCCGTACTCATATCCTGACCACTATGATCTATAAATGTTTCTTCAAATCTAGTGAAGAAATCAGACACACTCTCATCTTTCTTCTGCTTGCATGCTGCTAACTTGTCCCAATTTACTCGTAACGCTGGCATCATTGTTTTCATTAAATTAATAATTCTACCCGGCAATTCCCTAACCAAAGGTTCAGGTTTAGCACCTCCCTGTTGTCTACCATCCGCAGCAATAATATTTGCCCAAGTATCTCCTAATTCTACCGCATGATTCTCATGACAAATCATTGCCCATAGAGGTTGAGGTACTACATTACCCAACAGCATATCTATGTCTGCCAAATTCATGATGCATGCGTCAGCTGTCTGGGACAATTCTTTGTAATAGCCAGCAGGATTCTTACGGGGATCAGGTAAGGTCTGCTTAAGAGCCAAGACTTCTGCTCTCTTCCAAGGGACATGTACCCATACTCGCTGAAAATGAGGCAGAATAGCTGGATTAGCGTTTGGGTCCCCTTCCTTCCAAACTGGGGGAACTTCTCTCATGGGATACTGTCTCGCTTTTCTCCTAACAGAGGAATCAGGTTCGTGCAATGTCTGAGGCGGAAGGCTAGATCTAAAAGCCAGTATCGTCTCCACGGCATCTGTAATATCAGATTCCACTATCATCCCTTTAGCAAAATCCGACTGAACATCAAGTAGTTCCTGCGGGATCAAACCCAAATCATTATCTTCCCATTCCTGACGCAGAAACATACACATTACATTAAAAACATACCTTTGCTTAGGCGTTTCCCACTGAAAGAAAACATCCATAACCGCTGGCAAACTATACCTTGAGGCATTCATAATCCATTTACGAGCTAACAAATCCAACACAGCCCGTTCCTCGGAACCAGGAAGCTGACTACGACTCTGCCTACGTTCCGAAACAGGGGTCATATTCAGTGATCCAAACAATGGAGACACTAAACTAGAAACAGTTTCTGTCATTCGTTTTTGAACAGAAGGAGAAGAAGCAGTCATAAGAACAGGAGAATAAGTGTTTTGAGGCAAAGAAGGTGTAGGAATAAGAACAGTAGGAGTCTGTGAGAAGTTGGCCTGATAGGTGATGTTTCCAATTCTGGAACCACCTGTTATCAGACCAAACAATCCCTTATGGTGTCTGGTTGCAAGTCAACCTTATTAGACAAGCTATCCTAGGGGTAGCATGGACTAAGCAGCCTAAAGGCTTAACTTAAGAGGTCGTGTTAAGCGAGCTGTTTTACCACATACAATCCTGTAATATCAAATGAAAGGACACCACACAAGTATATATTATAAAAATATATGTATTTATTACTAAAAACAATCCCCAGTATTCTTTATGAATAAAGGGGCACAAGCGTTAAATCAAAAGCACAGTTTAAACATACAAAGTTGCACAATTATGGATGAGGGCGGGGGGCCACTCAAACCATATACTAAACAAGTGGTATAAGAGATACCAATCGAACAGTGGTTAGGCCTAGGGCCTAGGGAATCACTGGGTGCAGTCGGGACAAGCAATGCTGAAGTCGGGAGAGGCCCACGGGAGTCGGGAGCAGTGCGGAAAGCGCACGCATGCACCAATGTTAACCAATGGTGCGTAAAAGTTGTAAAGTTAAAGTTTAAGGACACTTCCGCTGAACCTAGAGGAACAAAACTTAAGACACAGACCCTAGAGATGTGTACCAGTGTGGGAACACCGGCGGAGCAAAGTTACCTCACCCACAGGAAGCGGGTGCACAGGGTCGAAGTTGAGTCGGGTTTCGTCACGCAGGCTCTTGGTGCTTGAAGCTGAAAGGGCTGCAGGCGGGGTGAAAGAGAAGTGTCCGGTGGAGTCCAAGGTCGGACTCGAGTCGAAAAGTACCTGAAAGCAGAGGGGACAGAGTCTGGGTCACTCAGCAGTGACCAGGGTGGAACCAGGACGGAACCAGGCAATGTCGGGCGCAATCAGGTGGTCGTCGAGGAGCTTCTCTCCGCTGTCACGTGGGCTCTGGGGCATCTGCAACGTCCAGGAGCGGGTCACGATCTGTCCCACGAGGGCTCTCACCGTCGGCGCAGTCGGCTTCAAGTTTGGAGCAAACAACACTTGGCAAGAGCAATCCACGCGGAACCGGGAGATTGCTTCTCACTCGAACCAGGAGGGTCAGAGTGGGGGCTCCTTTTCAGGGGAGCTGGTGCAGATCTGGAGCAACCAGATTTGCAGGTCGAATTTCAAAGTTCGTCGGTACAGGGGCCACTAGCCGGCTGGCAAGTGACCGGGCCAACGCGTTGAGCCAAATGGAGCAGAAGGGCCCCACGCAGCACTCGTCAAGTGTGGAGGGCTGAACTTCGGTGCAAGAGTGGCTCAGGGTTGGGGCTTCTCAAACCCCGGTGTACAGCTTCGAGGGTCACTCGTGGGCTGCACGGTCAGCGTCTCATGGTCAATTCAAGATGGCGTGCCCCACGCTTCCGGTCGCCTCCACGGGTCTCAGCTCTGCAGGGACTGTGGATCGGGCTGTAGGAAGGCAGGCAAGCTTGATCTCGTCGATCTCTGTCGCTCGAGTTCCGGCGGGAACTGCGACAAAGCAGACGTCGATGGCTGGATGGTGCCTGTTTGCACAGGGTGGTCACTCCTTGACCACAAGGGAGATTCTTCAGTCTTCTACGTTGAGTAGGATGTCGAAGGGTCCAGAGTTTCGTTTCTTATGTTTCATCAGGAAATCTGAAGTGCATTGGCACTGCTCCCAGTCTTATACTAATTTTGGGGGCTGGATTACCTCCTAGGTCCCCTCCTATGGGTGGGACCCAGGAAGTGGGTGGATACACCCCCTTCCTTTGATCCAGGCCGCCCTGGCACGAGGGCTGGAGTGCCCCAGAACCGGTTTGGCCGGATTATGCAAGGGGCAGCCTTGTGCGCCCCAAGCAGTGTCTGGTTTCTTTCAAACCTCCCTGCTACAATCCACTATCTCCTGTCTGGAGGGTGGTAACACCCCCCTGCGACAGGAAACCCTTTGTCCAGGCCCCATTTGGCTGAGTTTCGGTCAGCTGCAGGGGGCCAGACTCTTGTCTGTGGCAGAGGCATACATTTTGTGGATCTAAGGTCCTTTTAGAAATTAACCGCATTTAAGTAAAGTAACATGTCTTACCCCTCTAGAGGGGTGGATTGCTATCCCTGTCGCCAGAACTGGCGAGGGGATAGTATTCCAAATCGTATGACACCTTACACGACATGTTTTGATAAAGCCAAACCAGAGTTGCTATATAACCGCGAGGATTATAAGGCACTTAAGAGTATATGGTATGGCATTATCCTGAAACAGCTTAGGGAGTTGTTCCCAACAGCTGCAGACAGGCTCAGCTCATGCTAGAGCTCCATCTCACATTAAACCACGCACTCTGCCTCCAGATTGATGAGGCCTTCCATAGGAGTGGCTCACAGGTTAATATGTGTCCAGATATAGGTTTAGATATAGGTATACTATATCTAAGTAAGGGGTGATTACACCACCTTACCCCAGCTGAGTGATCAGCCAGTTGTGTCAATTTAAGAACCAGCCAGGGGTGGCAAAAGATATGCTGCAGCCCCTGGTAGGCCTTGGTGGCCCCTATGCCCTGGGCACCTATAGTGCATTAGACAGGGGCTGACAAGGAGTCCATTTCCAATTGTGGTATGTACCTAGGGTACATGGAATCCATTTTACAGAGAGAGCAGATGGCCTGGGGCCCTGATTAGCAGGGAACCAGGTCAACTAAGTCAAAAAACCAGCTAAACACAGGCAAAAAATCTGGGGTAACCATAGTCAGGTAGCCACCTTCCTACACAACCCCCCCCCCCCCAAACGAAAGGAGATAAGGCTATCCTTGGCCAGGTAAGCCTATATTGCCTCAGTGGCCATATAAGGAAGTACCTGCACTAGCATGGGTACCCCCTGTCTCATGGTCCACTAAGCAGTCCCTCACCCTTGGGGTATTAGAGGGTCTCCACCATAGGGAATCACTACCTTGGGTGTGTTTATGCAAAGTTAAAGGCTGGTTTGGATATGGAGTATTGAAGTGAGGCTCTACTAATTTAGGGCTTAGCTTCCTCCAATTATCTTCCACCATGTGTGCCTTTCTTTCTTTAACTGAGTTGCACTGTGCTCTCAGGGTCAGCCTCTGGCTACCTAAAGCTGGAGGCTGGGTCCCTCTGTTTGGCTTGCTGGAGGGACAGTTCAGGTTTGGGCCCTTTGGGTCCCAGGTTTGGCTGTGCCCAACAGAATCCATCTGTGGGAGGTCCCTAACTGTTTTTAAGGGGGCTCCCTCAGGAGTTTTTAAAGTTTTCACCTTACTAGGGCTACTAGTTTTGGTGCCCCTAATCTGTTGATGGGGGTGCTTTATTTGACAGGGGGCCCTCTGGGTCTCACTGTCCTTCTTGTCCTCTGCAGCCCTGGGCTGGCTAAGGCAAGGGAGAGAGGGGCAGGTTACCTGCTCCAGACTGGGTCCCACCTGAGAAGGGTCCACTGACATCAGAGGCTCTGTCAGGCTAGGCCCAACCACCTCTGGGGCAGTTCCTTCATCAGGGGTAAGATCAGTTCCCTGAGGAGGCTGATCCTGTCCTAAAGTCTGGTGAGGGGGAGATTTCTCTTCCTCCTCCATGCTCTCAGTTTGTGTGGAGTTATCCATCATTTCAGGCTTCACAACACACATATCAGTTTGAGTTTGGGCTGTGGCCATCACAGCCCCACCAACCTTTTCAGGAGGAGACTCAGTTTGGGTTTCTGCTGTTATCATAACAGCTTTGCTATTCTGTTCAGGAAGAGCTTTTGCTAAAGATGGGGCAGAGAGTTTCTCAGCCCTACCAACCTTTTCAGGAAGGACATCTTGAATTGGGGCTGTAGCCATTACAGCCCCACTAACCTTTCCATTGGAATTTACCATTCTAGAATGGGTTTCCTGTTCAACCTCAGCCCAGGCTGAGATTTCTAAATCATTACCCAGTAGACAGTCCACAGGCAAGTTTGATGACACTGCCACTCTCTTTGGGCCAGTGACACCTCCCCAGCTGAGACTTACTACTGCCATGGGATGATATGTTTGGATGCCATCAATGTTTATTACCTGGTATGTGGCACCAGGTAAAAGTTGCTTAGAGGGGACTATGCCATCAGCCACCATGGTGATGCTAGCCCCTGTGTCTCTAAAAGCTTCAACTCTCAAACCATTGATGATGGGTTCTTGTCTATATTTGCTCAAAGTATTTGGGCAATCAGAGAAGTTGGCAAACCCCATGCCAGTCTCATAAACAAGATTATTTGGGGAGGAGGGCCTGGATAGGCCAGGGTCCTCCTGAGCTCCAAAAGTAAACCCACCCAGATTCCTGGGTGTGCTCCCACTTCCTGGGGGATTACTGCTGACAGTAACAGGAGGTGTTGGAGCTGGCTTTGGAGGTATATTTTCTTTATTGCCATTCTTGGGACAACAGTTGTCTGTTTTGTAATGCCCAACCTGTTTACAGACATGACAATAAGGCTTTTTCTCTGTTGAAGAAGTGTCTTGGGACCCACCCCCATTCTTGGAGTTTTGGGGCCCTGGGGAAGTCTTTTCTTTATTTTTATCCCCACCCTTATCTTGAGGCTTGGTAGACTCCTTCTTCTGGTTACTGTCCTGATTCTTAGGCCTAATCCTGGTTCTGACCCACTTGTCTGCCTTCTTTCCCAATTCTTGGGGAGAGGTCAGATCAGAGTCCACCAGGTGCTGGTGTAAGAGCTGGTTCTGACAATTACTTAGGATCTGCTCCCTCATAATCAAATTATACAATCCTGTAAAGTCATGTACTTTGCTGCCATGTAGCCAACCCTCCAGAGCCTTAGTAGCACAATCTACAAAATCAGTCCAGTCCTGTGTCTTCTGGGTGTCTCTGAACTTCAACCTGTACTGTTCAGTGGTTAAGCCAAAACCATCGATTAGGACACTCTTCAGGACTTTGTAATTGTTTGCATCCTCATGTCTGACAGTGAGGAGCTTATCTCTCCCTTTCTCTGAAAAGGAGTACCATAAGATTGCTGCCCACTGTTCCTCAGGAACCTGCTGTACCATGCAGGCTCTCTCAAGATCAGTTATCCACTTGTGGATGTCATCCCCTTCCTTGTAGGGGGGCACAATCTTTGTCAGGTTTCTACTATCATAGGACCTGGGTTTCTCTTTAGGAATATTGCTGCCACCAGTGGCATCTAAGCCACACAATTGTTGCTCTCTTGCCAAGGCAAGTCTAGCTTGAGCCAAGGCTACCTCCTCCCTCTCTATTTGGAGTTTGACAGCCCTCATTCTGGCCCTATGCTCTAGCTTTTGAGAAGCAGTCATGCCTCTCTGAGATTCTCTTGAGGCACTAGAAATATGAGAGTCCCCTGAGGGAGATCTCACTCTTCTGTTGCCTGGGAGAATGTTATAGGGTCTGGGGAGGTGCTGGCCCTCTCCATTCCCAAGTAGGTCTAAGTTGGCCTGGTTAAGCCTGGCAACTAGGACCTGGCTACCCCTCTGATCCTGATCTTCTGGGTCCTCTACATCTGAGTCCTCTTCCCCCTCCTCTCCTTCTTCCTCCTCTGGAGTGGTATCAGTTACAGGCGGGTTCACTCCATCTCCTGACTCTAAGGTAACTTCATTCACCTTCTCTAAGTCATCCTGTTCTGTGATGTATTCCTATAGGTTCTGTATCGATCCCCCTATTCCTGACCCTATTCTGGTTAACAAGTTAACTAGCAGCCATCCCATGAGGCAGAAAACCCCCATGATGCAGGAACCGTTATCTGATAAAGCCACACTACGGCACAGGAACGTGTTATCTGATTAGGTCATAACGCTTGCCATCTAATTAGACAAGCGATATTCCTCCAGCCCCTGATAAGGCATACGGAGTTCTCAAATCAAATCAAACCTATGACAGACCTGGGAAAAACCCTGTGGCCATTGTTTTGATTTCACCGAGAACTTCAGCAAAAGAATGTGCTAACGACCAGGTCGTATGACATCCTTATTGACGTATCTATGTCCATCCTTACGTCAATCTCGGCACCTTAAAGGTATAAATATTACCGATATTGCCCTATGCAAACACACGCGGTGGTGACGAGATCGGAGCAGCCAGACTTGCCGAAGCCCAGAGCAGAGCAGACCCCGCTGGCGCAGCCCCGCCTTCCTGACGCGCTGAGAACGAGAAGCTGCCTTTTCTCCTGCCGAGAAATCCAGCTCCGGCGCTTCCGGGTAGCCCTTGCAGGCAGCCTGGAATATCGAGACCAGAGACGAGAGATACCATCCCTCATTCATCCTAGATTCCAGGTACAGAACTGAATAACCCCTTGCAGAGAATTCTTTAGTCAGTCACTTGGCAAAACAAACTTAACTTAAACTGCTACTTTCTATTCCCGCCCACGTATTAGGCTTAGGTCAGGTACACGGGGTAGGCGTAGTTAGAAACACCAGTTGAGTACGATTAGTCAAATGTATATGTGTATGTATATATTTTATTCATTTTAAACCTTCATATGGCTTAGAAACCATATAAATGTTTTTACAGTATTATTTTATACTTCTGCTTTTAATGTATGCACTTTACTTAACCATAAGTATTGCAATAATATCGATCCATTTCTCTTGTATGAGAAAAGAGACTGATCAATAAATAACATCTTTTATTGAACACGCCCGTCTCTTCCTTTTCTCTACAATCTGGTGAGACTAAGAATGCACGTACTGACTGAGTAAAATAAGTCGTCTTTTGTTCACACGACTCTAGAGATACACTCTTGATTAGGGGAGAGCAAAGTTGTCATGTTCTATGGTTGTCAGAAACTAAATCCCTTCTTGTCTATCCAGGGAGGTTCAACTCCTCCTTGCCTATTCGAGAAAGTTTCTAGTGAACTCTGAGCTAGCTGGCAAACCCAAAACTTTAAGTCTAATATCGACAGTAGTAGACCTAGTTAACGTCTGGTCTAGGCCTATACTATTGAAGGTATTATTCCAATGCGCAGAGCCTATTGGGATAATAGGAACTACACTACATGGCGCCCAACGCGTTTGGAAGGGCGATAAAACTAACGTAAGACATTTAGAGTAACTCAGTCGTGCTTTTTCACTCAGACCCCTTTTTTCCCATAATACTCCAAAGACGTCTGGAGTGGGTGAAAGGTAATATCCGCCAGACCTCGCAGGAGGAAACTCCTATGTATGGTTCTTGGTTTAGTCAACGTTGAAGGATACACTGTTCCAAAATATTGTGCATCTAATCTTTGTTTCCATAAGAAACCTGATCTGCAAACAAAAGAAATAACCTTCCTGTCGGTAAAATGGTAGACAGTGATGAAGAAAGAGAGACAGTTAGAATAGCAACTGAACTCGCAGCAGCTGATACTGCTATACAAGACACAGACCCGGATATAATACTCATCCCGGTCATCAAAAGGAAATCTATAACCTTAAAACTTATAGAAAATGGACTGACACCTAGAGGTGGCACAGTCATATTCGTAATTGAGGCACACGAATATCGGCAGACAGAGGTATACTATTCATGGATACATTTTCCAGCAGCAAATGCTGTAACTAAGTACTTCCACTATTACAAAACAGAGGAACCTCCTGATACGTACACTCCTTTCGAGGAGGTGGAAGTACCACTTAAATTTCAAGAGCACCTGCTCTTATTTAATGGCGCCCTAAAACACAATAATCACATCACCAGGCTCGGTCCCTTAGGTAGACCAGGAGCAACGTGGCCGGTACTAGCCGGATACACACCACATCCAGACTTCGAAAGAATGTCTGCAGTAGATCTTTTAGTACAACTAAAACAATTAATAAAAATACATAGACAATTAGTCCAATATGTAATGCGGACTTCAACAATTCAACCAGCAATTAAAATTCCACAGCTGACCCCTCACCAGGGGAACACAAATAAAATTACACCACAGAACATACAATCCTGCCTAGGTAAAGTACCAGCTAAACGGGAACAAATACCATTCTGGTTAGCACAAAAAATCACCCAAATAGAGGCGGTGTTTCCAGACACCACCCCGTTAGAAAAACACAGGATTCTGACTATCTGTCTTCCAATGGGAATCGCACCACACGTGGAGGACTGTGACACTTGGGGTACAGTCTTTGCTTCCATCTACACAAAAACGCACGGTGTTCCATCCATTTCGGTAATACCAGATGTGCTAAAACAAATTCAAGACGAATACGGTCCAGAACCCGCTTTAACTCTTGGTATGAAATTACTATAAGACTTCAAGCAGGTCTCGGCTATATTATTAGCCAACATAAAGGGAGAAGCAGCAAACGTGGCGATCCGCCAGAGGTTAAAGGAGACAGATATAGCAGACCAACCAGCTGAAATTGCCAGAATCATAGAAAAGTCCTATGAGGAACTAGGTAGAGATAGTTAAGGTGGAATACCAGTAAAACCACAACTGATTGAAAGTCCTGAAAAAATATTTTTTAATAATAATTCAACATCACAAAAAAAGAGCTGGGATGGAAACAAACAATCCAATCCTAAAGAAAAGAAATTCCAGTCCAGAGGAAGGTCTCCTAGGCGGAGAGAAAAATCTCCGAACCAAAGACACAGGTCACCCCAAAGTGACCCCTCTGGGAAAAGATATAACCTTAGAAATAGGGATAATATAAAGAAGCCTGATAGATATCAAGACATTGATACACGTCCCTCTCAATCTTTTCAGACTTCCTCGCAGAAATCGGAAAGAAGAGGACGATCAGAACAAAGAGAAGAGCACGCCAAGTCCAAAGACAAGGAACCTGCTCATCTAAAAAAGAAACTACAATTTCCAAAAAAGAAGGTAGCCAGTATCAAGGTAGTTAACAATGCCGAGAATACTGAGGACACAACTGAAAAACGGAGAATGGGCTCAGACAATGCTAGACAGCGCAGCAGAAGTGAGCATAGCTCGCAAAGTCCTTATGAATCATCTGGAGACAGTGGACACGAATGAATATCTTCAAGTGGAAACTGCAGACACCAGAGTTAGCAAACCTCACAAAATATATGAAATAACTTTACGTATAGAAGGGGATAAGACTAGAAAAATAAGGGGACTATTTTGGGATAATCTCTCCAAGGGCTATGACATCCTTCTAGCTGAAAAAGACTGGCCACCAGAGTTTGTCAGGGAGTGCCCTCATGGCGAAGAAATAATTATGCCTGCCTTCTCAAATCATATCCCAATTCATAAAAAATATACACTTGCCAGAAAGTGGGCAGTAGCTCTAGCTCCTGCTTTATATAAAAATCATGTAGGATGGGATGAGGACTCTCCTCCTCACAAAATCCAGTTAAAATCACAACCTACTGCACAAAGACAGTACCCAATTAAGCAAGAAGCTAAAAAACAGGTAAAAGAAATCCTAGATCAATTAGAATACCAGGGGGTGATTGAAACTTGCACCTCACAAATGAACAACCCTTTGTTTCCGGTCTCCAAACCAGACAATTCATATCGTCTAGTTTTGGATTACCGACACCTTAACTCTTGTTGCAAAACTTTTGCAGTCCAAAACTCGCATAGTGCTGCACTAATGAATAACATAGTGCGCAAAAAGTACAAAACAACATTAGACATCTCTAATGGATTCTTTTGTCAAAACATAGCACCAGAGAGCAGATATTTGTCTGCGTTCTCAATAAATGGCACTCAAAAACAATTCTGTCGGTTAGCCCAGGGGTACAAGAATAGCCCAGGGGTATTCTCAGCGAGAGTAACAGAATTACTACAAACATATGATGACGAAGCATTATCGTATGTCGACGACATATACTTAACAGATGATGACTTGGATACTCACTTGAAGAGAGTGAACACCATAATACTTGGGTTCGCAGCAGAGGGTTACAAATTCAACTTTAAAAAATCCAGAATTGCCCATCTAACAGTCCTGTTCTTAGGATATGAATTATCAAGTGAAGGCAAAAGCCTGGCTGACAATTTCCTAGAGAAATGTGCCGTACTCCAAGCACCTAGAACACTAAAAAACCTACAGTCAATTCTAGGCTTCCTAAATTTCGGAAGAACATACATTGCAAATTACGCAGAAAGGGTCAAACCCCTTTATGATCTAATAAAACCAGATTTTAAAAGAACCAATTGGACTCAAATACACACAGAAATTTTGAGATCCTTACAAACAGACATGTTAATTAAAACAAAATTAGAAACACGTGATAACACACGCAATCTTGTGATTCGAGTCATCCCAGGAAGATGCGGATTCACATACCTGACCTCTAATGAGGGAGAAAAGGTACCAATTGCATTCAAATCACACTTGTACACAGAAGCTGAAAAGAAATTCAGCATTAAAGAAAACATTGTTCATGCAGTTCAAACCGCAATAGCTAGAGAAAAAGATCAAGCTGACGGTAGACGTATCACAGTCAGAACAGCAGAATCAGCCTTTGAGGCATTAACAACACCGTGTAATTTACCAACAACAACATTGAATCCGGAATGGATACAATGGGTGAATTCAATTACAACGGACAAAGTATACTACTACTTTGATCCAGAACTAGAAGAGCTGAAAAATCTAGAATATGAAAGAACATTCCCTCTGCCAATCGACATTCTGCCCTTACGACAATACGCTTGTGTAATCTATACAGACGGACATGCTCAACCCTCCGTTTGGGGAGAACAAGCATACAACCCCTCATGTGAGATTACAAAAGAAGTGTGGCGCGGAGGTAAACTAAGACCTCAGACGCGCATATGGGTGAGGGTCTCAGACACCTCAAACTAAAAGATTCTCTGGAAGAATTACAATCAAGGTACTGGTGGCCAGGCATGAGCCTGCATCATACCATTTTTGTAAAGAACTGCCCAAACTGTAACAGAAATCGCAGTGGTGAGAGAAACGGTGTAATACCGTGTCGTTTCACTCCAGAAAGAATCAACAGTAAAAAGCAAAGCGTCCGATTAACATATACAGGCTAGTTTCCACTTATAATGTAGATCACCAGCACTCGGCCTACGTCTGGACTGTTATACAAAGATTTGCGAGTCTAAATGGCATATACGCTAGGAGCATGCTACGTTTGACCGATGTTTTCACTTTAGCTTTTAAGCCTGAGGGGAAACATGGCCAAATGAGCATAGCATAGCGGGATTCTTCTCACTTCCTTCCTGAGGGATACGGGATGGTGTAAAGAAAAAACCAAGGCAGAAAGCAATCTATAACGGAAAGGATATTAGGTTCGGGAGCTGGGTGGGTCAAACATCTAATAAGTGTCAAACGTAGTCTAAATAACTTGCCAAGAAATTCTCTGAAGGGATTCAGTCCGTACGAATTATTATTTGGAACTAGGATGTTAGTCTTAGACCTCGACAGTCAGACTTCAGTGGTGAAGGAAAAAAGCTTTGATATCAAAGATCGTTTGGCTATTTTGCAGGACTTAAACGAAACAAGAAAAGACCTGAGCAACATAAAGTTGAAACAGCAGCCAACAACCACTGAAGAACCACCACCTGTCCCAGCAAGACCTGTCTGGATTCCAAAAGTCGGGGATCTAGTCAGAGAAAAGATCGCGGTAAAGAAGGAATTTGGGCCTTCTTACAGAAAAGCAGTTCCTGTCTTGTCTGTCAACGGGACAAGATCAGTTGTACTACCGCCGCTTGCTGGTAAAAAGGAGAACCGAGTTGTATCTATCGACCTGGTAAAACCACAATCATGTGGCCGATAACAAATAGTAGGCCAAGTGGACTCCCGATAAGTAGTAGAACACCAAGATTTGCTACAAACACAGAGGTTCAATCTAAGAGGCTAATCACATTCGAAACGCCTACAGAACTACAACAAGGACTATGCAACAATGCAATAGAACTTAGACCTCTGAAAACCCAAATAAAAACATTTAGCAGAGACACACCAATCTATAATGAAGTAACAAACGACTATGCAAGAAACAGTAATCCTGAAGCAATTGGAACTATTGACAGAACTGCATCCGGCTACTTCATAAACTTCGATAATTCCTCTGAAGGCTTCACTGAATCAAAAACACAGCCATCAACAAAAACCTTTAAAGATAAAGCTAAAGAACTTTTGAAACAACTGAAAGAAACATATCTGATTTCTCCATGGATTGAATTTTGGGTGGGTTTTGGTGCATTTATCCTCATACTTTGGCTCATCATGATACTAACTTTGGGACGCTTCATTGAGGGAAAATATGCTAAAATGGACACAGAAAGTCAGAAAATCAACTTGATCCTCAAACCACACACATCTTCACACGTCGAGAAAAGAGAACTTTCTTCAGTCAACTTCACAGCCAATCCTATACCGGGTGGGGTAGCATGGGACAACACTGACTACGAAATTTATGGTCCGGTTGAAATCCTGAAATATCCACACCAAATTAAGATCTCGTTGAGTGACTTTGCAAAACCAAGCTCATTTGCTGACGATTGGGACTTTGAAAGTATAAATAATATGATGTCTGACTTAGTGATGTCTGCTAAATTTACCAAACATGATTATTTGCAGGGTTCGACAAATTATGATAGTATGTACTGTTATAACCACTATGGTAACCATTTTCTACATAGATCTGCACAACCTAGAAATGTTTTAAATTATAATCAATGGGAACATTGTGCAACCCCTCCAAAAGGAAGCTCAAGAACCTTTTATGACAAATATTCATACTTTTCAGGTTTTAACACAAGTAATGCTGAAACATTTTATTTAAAATTGTCAAATAAGACAGGGACAAAGACCATGATAACAAACACGAAATTGATATATTCAGACTCATTCTTTGAACAAATGAATACTTTTGGTTTTGATTATTGGGGCAAAAATGTTGAAGTAAAAAGTGTTTGGGGTACAAAAGAATGGCAAGTACAGGGTATAGTTATGTTATGTTATGTTATGTTATTAAATCTTTTCTATAGCGCTCGGCTACTCAAGAAGAGTGTCCCGGCGCTTTATAGGAGAAAGAGAAGAAACTGCGACATACTAACATAACACCAGATAAAAAAGAAGAAGAATCAGCCAGAAAATTTACAAAAGACAGACTACTGAGTGAACAGCCAAGTTTTAAGGCCCTTCCTAAAAGCCAGCAGGCTAGTGGCTCCCCGCAGAGCCAGCGGCAGAGAGTTCCACAGCTGTGGTGCCAGCAGTCCAAAAGAGCGGCCACCAAGGCGCGCTTTCTTAACCCGTGGGACAACAGCCAGGTACAGAGATTCCGACCTCAGAGACCTGGTCGGTTGATAAAAGACCAGTCTCTTTTGGAGGTACTTAGCTCCTCCCTTGTGAAGAGCTTTGTAGGCCAGGGTCAATGCCTTAAAGGCGATCCGCTTACGGATAGGAAGCCAGTGCAAAGTTGCCAACAGGCCCGAGGCACTGGAACGCCTATTAAGACCAAAAATTGCCCTGGCAGCGGCGTTCTGCACTACTTGAAGCCGTTGTAGCAAGTACTCTGGAAGGCCCAGGTAAAGAATGTTGGAATAATCCAACCTGGACCCAATCAGAGCCTGGACTGTCAACGTCCTATGTTCCTCGGATAGCAGGGGAAGAAACCTCCGCAGCATCCTAAGGATGCCAAAGCAGGTGCCCGCCACCCCCAGGATCTGGGATTTCAAGGTTAGCCTGTTATCCATCTTAACCCCCAGATTTTTAGCAACCTGAGAGGAACAGGAAGGAGGGAACATATCCATTGGCCACCAGGTCTGCCAGTCTGGCTCTGTGTCACACCCAAAGAAAAGCACCTCGGACTTGTCGGAATTGCACTTGAGGCTGCTCAGATGGAACCAATGAAACACAGCCCCAAGGCAATCCCGAATACTCTCCCCATCAAAGTCACCTCCTCTTTTGCAAGAAAAGAGGAGCTGGGTGTCATCCGCGTAGGATACGATCTGGGCGCCATGCGACTCCACCAGCGCCGCCAATGGGGTCATAATGATGTTGAAGAGGGTCGGGCTCAAGATAGAGCCCTGAGGGACCCCGACTCCCAGAGGCGGCATCGCGGCGGAATCAGGCGGAGCCCAGATCGTTTGCCGGCGGCCGGCTAGGAAGGTGGAAAACCAGTCCAACACCGTCCCCCATAGACCTATCTCGAAAAGTCTAGCGAGAAGACCACCATGGGGAACGGTGTCGAACGCCGCCGACAGGTCTAACATCACCAGCATGACTTTGCCCCCAGAGTCCAGGACTCCTTTAATGGTTTCCGAGACCTCAAGGAGCGCAGTCTCTGTGCTGAGATGGGGACGAAAGCCCGATTGGGTGGCATGCAGGATCTCATTAGATTCAAGAAAATTGGAAAGCACGCCATGAACGTGCTTTTCCAGAACCTTCGTGAGAGCCGGCAACAAAGAGATAGGCCTATAATTAACAGGGGCCTTCGGATCTAGACCAGGCTTTTTGAGCAAGGGGATCACCATCGCCTGTTTCCAGGCATGTGGGACCACACCAAGCCTCAGCGAAAGATTTAGCAGCGGGTTAGCCAGCGGGTTGATCACCTCCGCGACTTTCGCTAGAAATTTAGCAGGGCATGGGTCAAGGGGTGAACCCGATTTTAAGTTTCCCATTAGAGCCAGGGAGTCGGAAGCAGAGAGTGGAGGAAACACACTCAGCGTCACCCCTGGCCCAGCCTGTGGCGATATGATGTTGTCAGGTTCAGTCTGGCCCGCAGATACTGGTGCCAGGAATGACTCCTGGATGCGTTGGATCTTGCTCGTGAAAAAATCAGCAAGGTCCGTAGCCCAGGTACCTGAAGGTTTTTCGTCCGAGGTGTTAGACCAGGGGGAGGTAAATTCTCTCACAATGGAGAAAATCTCCTTGCAGGAGTTGGAGGCAGCCTCCACTCTCCTGGCCAGATAAGCTTTTTTTTCCAGGCGGATGTCCCGGTAGTAAGCCTTAACCACCGTTTTGTAGGTCACCTTGGCAGCAGTATCATATTGTGCCCGCCAGGCTCTTTCGGCTACCTTGCACTGCTGCCGCGTAGCCAACAGTGCAGCGGTAAACCAGGGCGCGGAGACCCGTTTCGGTGTCGGGCGGGATGTTACTTCCGGGGCAAGATCGTTTAGCCTGTCAAGAAGCCAGTCCTGCATGGTCTGCAGATCCCTGTCAAGATCGCCTGAAAGGAGGCAGGGGTGGACCACTGCAGCCTGGGCCAGCATCTCTGGGGTCACTCGATGGTATGCCCTGTGGACACGACCCTGTTGATGTGCCGAGATAGGCACAGATTTAACTATGCCCTTGATCACAAAATTGGCAAGAAAGTGGTCAGACCATAAAACAGGAGTAATCTCTATGCCCTCGAGAGGGGAGGACGAGAATATCTGGTCAAGGGTGTGCCCCTTCTCGTGCGTAGGCTCCTGAAGGTAAGGGATGAGCCCCAGCGGGGTCAGCACCTCAAAGAGTTTAATGGCAGCCGGGTCGGATGGATCATCCATCCGAAAGTTGAAATCACCTGCCACAATAACATGTTCAGCTTTCAGGGCCAACTCCACCAGCACCGGCTCCAGATCTTCAAAAAAGGTACCGGGTGCACCAGGTGGCCTGTACACGAGCAGTCCCTTAAAGGATTGATGAGGCGATAGATTAATAGAGAACGCTAGGGTCTCCGAGCCTCGGATGTCCGTTGCTGGCAAGATCGCACAAGGGGTTCCTTTCTTGACCACTATCGCCACCCCTACCATTGGCTCTATCCTTCCTGTAGATGTTATAATCAGGAGGGATTGCCATCGCGACATCAGGGTTGGAAGAGTCACCCCACCATGTCTCAGTAAGCATGAGACATAGTGGCTTCTCTAGATCTAAAAGCTCATAGATGTCTTGCGCATGTTTACATGCTGACCTGGTGTTTAATAGCATGCATCCGAAGCCCACACTAAGGATGTTCTTGCTCGGCCGTGAAAAGAGCGGGCGGGTCGGGCACCAGCCACAACCCGGGCAACGGGATTTCCCATGATGACGTCGGGGAAAGACAGTGCGACAGCCAGAGCCCTGGGGATCGTAAGAACGGAGTTCACGAGGAGAATAGCACAAAACGGTGGTCACAGGGGGACACATCCCTGAAGGTAGAGTCCCAACCGCCGCTCCGCCAGCCTCCGGGACGCTGACGGGCGCAGACGGGCAGGACTCTGGCTTGACTCCGGCGAGAGTCCGGCGCTACCGCTGCGCGTCACTGCTGCGCGCAGGGGGCGAGCTCTAAGTAGGGCTCACCTGCATTCCAAGAGAGCGCTAGAGCGCTCAAACAAGTGGCACACTGGCTCCACACCACCCCCAAGATGGCGCCCGGCGCCAAACACGAAGGCTGAAGAGAAAATGAAATAGATCCGCGAAAAGCGCGGTGGGGGGCCCAATTTAAGGTGCAAGTGAGAGGGCACACAAAGATAGTTTTAAAAACAGGGGAAATGCAATTTATAACAACAAAAATACAAACGAGGTATTTTTAAAAATGACAGCAGCGCTGAGAATAACAATTCAGCAGAATAGCGCGCGTGCGTGCTACTACCTTTCTCCAGGTCGAGCTACTGCCTAGCTCGCCTTAAGTAGGGCTCACCTGCATTCCAAGAGAGCGCTAGAGCGCTCAAACAAGTGGCACACTGGCTCCACACCACCCCCAAGATGGCGCCCGGCGCCAAACACGAAGGCTGAAGAGAAAATGAAATAGATCCGCGAAAAGCGCGGTGGGGGGCCCAATTTAAGGTGCAAGTGAGAGGGCACACAAAGATAGTTTTAAAAACAGGGGAAATGCAATTTATAACAACAAAAATACAAACGAGGTATTTTTAAAAATGACAGCAGCGCTGAGAATAACAATTCAGCAGAATAGCGCGCGTGCGTGCTACTACCTTTCTCCAGAGAATAGAATCTTTGTTTAGAGCCTGCATGATCCCAGAACAAATTATATTTTTAAATGACACTGTTCAACAAACTACCTGTCTTGGCTTAGCCAAAATCAAAGACTTAAATAAACCGTCTATTCCAAAACCAACAATGAACAGCAATAGCTCTACAGACGAAGAGATAGACGTAAATTATGTATTAAACCAAAACAGAACAAATCCTGATTGGAAACAGTGGTTGATCTGGCCCACAGATACTAATAACTGTCAAGACAGATTCCTGAACAAAACACAGGGGTTCAAAATGACCAGGCCAGACCCTAGATATTCCCAAAGACAACACCCAGGAATAATAACCACCTACAGTGTGGGCAAATTATGCCTTCAGTGGCTACAAACTTCCACACTGGCAGAAATTAAGCAACACCTAACTTTACTTACTGATGGTGCTGACTTGCGTGATTTCATTATGGGACCGCGCAAACAGCGTCAGAAACGTTTCATAGCAGCCTCTGTATATGCAGCATACAACGAGGCCTGGAAGGTGACTCAAATTGAGACAGCAGAAAGTATACGGGAAATTGACCGTATTAATTTGGAAAAATCACTTTCTGTGGTGGACAATGGGTTAATGACTCTGTCCTCCAGAATTTTTTCTCTGGACAGCATTGTGTCTTCAGCAATCGACATATTATCGCAAGACTTACTGTTGTTACAACACGGTCAGTCCCAATTGCGTTCTATTGTACAGCTTGGCTGGACGTTACAAAATCTGCGTTCAGGCTATGTGCCTTGGCGTTTAATCAATACAACGTCACTTTTCAATATCTTTAACCTTACTGATAAACAAATCAGTATGGCACAAAAGGGTGCTGATTATACAATCCTGAGCATTGAGAAACTCGAGAGATTACCAGTGACAATGTCAGAACGACCTGTCAGTGAATGGATAATACATGGGATAATTAATATTCCAATATCAGCCTTCAGGTTTCAATACTGCCAAAAATATATACAGGCTGGCATGTACGAAAAATTGGGAAAAGGGTACATTAAAACAACATGGAACTTGCCCTATTCACATGCATGTGTCAGTAATAAAGGACAGAAAGTGTTTCTTAGTGGCAATAATTGTGCGATGTCACTAAGCGGTACACTTCTGTGTAACGGAATTAGTTTGCATGGAGCCTGTGAAGGGAACTCAAATAACCTTTCATGTCACCAGCTAGGCACACCTGCTACAGAGATAGAACCATTCTTTCAAAGACTCTATAATGGGAGTTACATTCTAATTGTGGACCGCAGATGCTGTAGTCTTATGCCCGGGACTCCTTATCTCGTAACTACGACTGCGAAGGTCAAGTGCTGTGGACGCTTATTGTTCCCCAGCTCCCTTCCAGACAGGGAGGCAAGGGCATGGCCCAACTTGAAAATTACTTCTATTCGAATAGATACTTTAAGCAGAATGAAAACAGTGCTTCTTCAGACGCCGACAAGGCTCACGTCATCAAAAGAAACGTATGATCTCCTAGTCGCAAGGACGACTGCAGAGATTCATTCATTGTTATCAACTAATTCCCCCATACATTTCGCAGAAATCCTGAATGAAATCTTAAATATTTCTGATACCAGTGGAGTCTCAAAAGTATTTAAGACAGTATTTTCGATGGCATTAACACCATTCAAAGCCATACTGGGTATTTTTCCAGATTTCGTCCATTCGATTTTTGGCGGACTTCCCCTCATTTTGGGACTAATTGCAGGAATCCTATTCTTAGTCCTTATATTTCCTTATGGCAAACCGTGTCACAGACAAAACACCTGCGACAAGGGAAGAAACAATCCTAGCCATTGGATACCGGGACCGGATATCAAAAATCCTGGGACTATCCCGGCTTAGAGACCTGAACATGACTTGGTTTCTTTCATTTCGACCAATGTGGCAACGATGTGTTTTACCTGTATTAAGGTGCTTGCTATGCGGAGAAGAATGCGTGTTAGACACCTGTCTGACGCTACAATCAGATGCGCCAATGGATGCAGAAACATTGTTGAGTCCAATAAAGGCTCATGCTTTGTGCTGCCCTCAACGGCTACCAATCCTGATGACGGCATTCGTGGAAGCTTCACCACTACGATTAAGGGGTAGTGAAGTTCAAGATGAAAGCAGCATTGATCAGGTACGACCTTCTGCCAGCAATATTAATCAAAATGTCAATGGAGACAATCATGCGCACGAATGCATGGTTACACCTATTTCCGAGTTAGTGGAACTCTCCCAGGAAGCTGTTGACAACTTTTTCGAGAGTCTAAATGATATGATGTTCTCACCAGAGCAGAAATAGAGACTTTTGAGCAAGCTCGTACACGGCGTTCCCTGAATTTGGCCTTCAACTAGAATAATAAAATACCATGAACAATTTTCCCTCCAGTTCACGGACAGCAATTTTTTTCAACAGCCCCAAAATATTTTTTGAATTTTTCGGGACACTATCTTCTGCTTAAAGTAAGAACTATTCTTAGAGAACTAAAAATTTCTAATTTTAGATAGCTTATAGACATTAGCTGCCCGCTGGTATGTTCATAATTATTATTCTGTGATGGAATGGTCTCGAACCTTTTTTCTGTATTAACCCCTTCGACGCTGATGACGAGCTGGGCTCGTCATGAGGTAGCCTCCTCGCACGCTCATGACGAGCCCAGCTCGTCACGTAGCATGCGCTTTTGAAAATCTCAGCGTACGGGCGGAATTCCGCCCGCACGCATGCGGTTAAGAGCCATTTCATGTGTAAATTCTCATATACAAATTAGTGATTACTTTAGCATTATTCAACAGCTTGAGTGCATATATTACATATGACTGTTTTTTCCGTATATTTGATAATTTCAAAATGCATTTATGTATTTTGGGGTGGTAAGGTATACACAATACTCTACAGTATGTTTTACTATGCATAGATTCGTAAATATGTCCATAGTTAGCGTGGAGTGGGTGTGATGTATTCCTATAGGTTCTGTATCTATCCCCCTATTCCTGACCCTATTCTGGTTAACAAGTTAACTAGCAGCCATCCCATGAGGCAGAAAACCCCCATGATGCAGGAACCGTTATCTGATAAAGCCACACTACGGCACAGGAACGTGTTATCTGATTAGGTCATAACGCTTGCCATCCAATTAGACAAGCGATATTCGTCCAGCCCCTGATAAGGCATACGGAGTTCTCAAAACAAATCAAACCTATGACAGACCTGGGAAAAACTCTGCGGCCATTGTTTTGATTTCACCGAGAACTTCAGCAAAAGAATGTGCTAACGACCAGGTCGTATGACATCCTTATTGACGTATCTATGTCCATCCTTACGTCAATCTCGGCACCTTAAAGGTATAAATATTACCGATATTGCCCTATGCAAACACACGCGGTGGTGACGAGATCGGAGCAGCCAGACTTGCCGAAGCCCAGAGCAGAGCAGACCCCGCTGGCGCAGCCCCGCCTTCCTGACGCGCTGAGAACGAGAAGCTGCCTTTTCTCCTGCCGAGAAATCCAGCTCCGGCGCTTCCGGGTAGCCCTCGCAGGCAGCCTGGAATATCGAGACCAGAGACCAGAGATACCATCCCTCATTCATCCTAGATTCCAGGTACAGAACTGAATAACCCCTTGCAGAGAATTCTTTAGTCAGTCACTTGGCAAAACAAACTTAACTTAAACTGCTACTTTCTATTCCCGCCCACGTATTAGGCTTAGGTCAGGTACACGGGGTAGGCGTAGTTAGAAACACCAGTTGAGTACGATTAGTCAAATGTATATGTGTATGTATATATTTTATTCATTTTAAACCTTCATATGGCTGAGAAACCATATAAATGTTTTTACAGTATTATTTTATACTTCTGCTTTTAATGTATGCACTTTACTTAACCATAAGTATTGCAATAATATCGATCCATTTCTCTTGTATGAGAAAAGAGACTGATCAATAAATAACATCTTTTATTGAACACGCCCGTCTCTTCCTTTTCTCTACAATCTGGTGAGACTAAGAATGCACGTACTGACTGAGTAAAATAAGTCGTCTTTTGTTCACACGACTCTAGAGATACACTCTTGATTAGGGGAGAGCAAAGTTGTCATGTTCTATGGTTGTCAGAAACTAAATCCCTTCTTGTCTATCCAGGGAGGTTCAACTCCTCCTTGCCTATTCGAGAAAGTTTCTAGTGAACTCTGAGCTAGCTGGCAAACCCAAAACTTTAAGTCTAATATCGACAGTAGTAGACCTAGTTGTCTGGTCTAGGCCTATACTATTGAAGGTATTATTCCAATGCGCAGAGCCTATTGGGATAATAGGAACTACACTACAGTTCTAGAATGGCTATCAGGATAGGACAGGTGGGACTTCTGCCCCTTTTTAACCCTCTTGATATGCACAAGGCAATCAAGTCCTTTCGGGTTAGTTTGTCATAGCTGGAAGTTGCCTCTGTAAGGTCAACTGTCACAGGAGCAGACCCTGAGGCTTTTCCTGTGTCAGACATGACTCTAGTGTGGTGTAAGTGATGCACCTACCTACACTAAGTGTTTCCCTACTGTACCTTGCTAGTGAGTTGTAGTCAGGGTGCGCTAATCCCTTTAATCTACAACTACTAAGTTCAGTAGAACTTAAGTATGCTAAGCTTTTGATTTTATATGTACCTAGAGGTACTTGATGTGATCTTTCAATTTGATAAAAGATTGCAATGGTAAAACAACAGCAAGCTCAAATCCGCACCGCTGCTCACCAATGTGAGAAGTTGGCCTGATAGGTGATGTTTCCAATTCTGGAACCACCTGTTATCAGACCAAACAATCCCTTATGGTGTCTGGTTGTAAGTCAACCTTATTAGACAAGCTATCCTAGGGGTAGCATGGACTAAGCAGCCTAAAGGCTTAACTTAAGAGGTCGTGTTAAGCGAGCTGTTTTACCACATACAATCCTGTAATATCAAATGAAAGGACACCACACAAGTATATATTATAAAAATATATGTATTTAATACTAAAAACAATCCCCAGTATTCTTTATGAATAAAGGGGCACAAGCGTTTAATCAAAAGCACAGTTTAAACATACAAAGTTGCACAATTATGGATGAGGGCGGGGGGCCACTCAAACCATATACTAAACAAGTGGTATAAGAGATACCAATCGAACAGTGGTTAGGCCTAGGGCCTAGGGAATCGCTGGGAGCAGTCGGGACAAGCAATGCTGAAGTCGGGAGAGGCCCACGGGATTCGGGAGCAGTGCGGAAAGCGCACGCATGCACCAATGTTAACCAATGGTGCGTAAAAGTTGTAAAGTTAAAGTTTAAGGACACTTCCGCTGAACCTAGAGGAACAAAACTTAAGACACAGACCCTAGAGATGTGTACCAGTGTGGGAACACCGGCGGAGCAAAGTTACCTCACCCACAGGAAGCGGGTGCACAGGGTCGAAGTTGAGTCGGGTTTCGTCACGCAGGCTCTTGGTGCTTGAAGCTGAAAGGGCTGCAGGCGGGGTGAAAGAGAAGTGTCCGGTGGAGTCCAAGGGTGGACTCGAGTCAAAAAGTACCTGAAAGCAGAGGGGACAGAGTCTGGGTCACTCAGCAGTGACCAGGGTGGAACCAGGACGGAACCAGGCAATGTCGGGCGCAATCAGGTGGTCGTCGAGGAGCTTCTCTCCGCTGTCACGTGGGCTCTGGGGCATCTGCGATGTCCAGGAGTGGGTCACCATCTGTCCCACGAGGGCTCTCACCGTCGGCGCAGTCGGCTTCAAGTTTGGAGCAAACAACACTTGGCAAGAGCAATCCACGCGGAACCGGGAGATTGCTTCTCACTCAAACCAGGAGGGTCAGAGTGGGGGCTCCTTTTCAGGGGAGCTGGTGCAGATCTGGAGCAACCAGATTTGCAGGTCGAATTTCAAAGTTCGTCGGTACAGGGGCCACTAGCCGGCTGGCAAGTGACCGGGCCAACGCGTTGAGCCTAATGGAGCAGAAGGGCCCCACGCAGCACTCGTCGAGTGTGGAGGGCTGAACTTCGGTGCAAGAGTGGCTCAGGGTTGGGGCTTCTCAAACCCCGGTGTACAGCTTCAAGGGTCACTCGTGGGCTGCATGGTCAGCGTCTTGTGGTCAATTCAAGATGGCGTGCCCCACGCTTCCGGTCGCCTCCACGGGTCTCAGCTCTGCAGGGACTGTGGATCGGGCTGTAGGAAGGCAGGCAAGCTTGATCTCGTCGATCTCTGTCGCTCGAGTTCCGGCGGGAACTGCGACAAAGCAGACGTCGATGGCTGGATGGTGCCTGTTTGCACAGGGTGGTCACTCCTTGACCACAAGGGAAATTCTTCAGTCTTCTACGTTGAGTAGGATGTCGAAGGGTCCAGAGTTTCGTTTCTTATGTTTCATCAGGAAATCTGAAGTGCATTGGCACTGCTCTCAGTCTTATACTAATTTTGGGGGCTGGATTACCTGCTAGGTCCCCTCCTATGGGTGGGACCCAGGAAGTGGGTGGATACACCCCCTTCCTTTGATCCAGGCCGCCCTGGCACGAGGGCTGGAGTGCCCCAGGACCGGTTTGGCCAGATTATGCAAGGGGCAGCCTTGTGCGCCCCAAGCAGTGTCTGGTTTCTTTCAAACCTCCCTGCTACAATCCACTATCTCCTGTCTGGAGGGTGGTAACACCCCCCTGCGACAGGAAACCCTTTGTCCAGGCCCCATTTGGCTGAGTTTCGGTCAGCTGCAGGGGGCCAGACTCTTGTCTGTGGCAGAGGCATCCATTTTGTGGATCTAAGGTCCTTTTAGAAATTAACCGCATTTAAGTAAAGTAACATGTCTTACCCCTCTAGAGGGGTGGAATGCTATCCCCGTCGCCAGAACTGGCGAGGGGATAGTATTCCAAATCGTATGACACCTTACACGACATGTTTTGATAAAGCCAAACCAGAGTTGCTATATAACCGCGAGGATTATAAGGCACTTAAGAGTATATGGTATGGCATTATCCTGAAACAGCTTAGGGAGTTGTTCCCGACAGCTGCAGACAGGCTCAGCTCATGCTAGAGCTCCATCTCACATTAAACCACGCACTCTGCCTCCAGGATTGATGAGGCCTTCCATTGGAGTGGCTCACAGGTTAATATGTGTCCAGATATAGGTTTAGATATAGGTATACTATATCTAAGTAAGGGGTGATTACACCACCTTACCCCAGCTGAGTGATCAGCCAGTTGTGTCAATTTAAGAACCAGCCAGGGGTGGCAAAAGATATGCTGCAGCCCCTGGTAGGCCTTGGTGGCCCCTATGCCCTGGGCACCTACAGTGCATTAGACAGGGGCTGACAAGGAGTCCATTTCCAATTGTGGTATGTACCTAGGGTACATGGAATCCATTTTACAGAGAGAGCAGATGGCCTGGGGCCCTGATTAGCAGGGAACCAGGTCAACTAAGTCAAAAAACCAGCTAAACACAGGCAAAAAATCTGGGGTAACCATAGTCAGGTAGCCACCTTCCTACAGAGTCTCAGATGCAGAAGCGGAAGGCAAAGGAGTTTGAGGCAAAGCTGGTAGCAAAGCTGGCGACCCTAGAGCGGGTTGTGCAGGAGGAGGTAAAACCACCTGTGGAGTACCAGGTGGCTGAGTAACAGCAGGAGGTTGAACAACAAAGGGTTGAACAACCGGGGGTTGCGGAGGTGCCGTAGCACTCTGTGCATAAGGGGGTGGTAATCTCAACAAATGTGACATCAAAGGATCATTCTCAGGGTCCTTCGTTGCATTCTCAAGAAGAGATGGCAAAGCTGGATAACATTTATCAATAGCCATATTATGTTGCCTATCTGACACCTCAATTGCTTTATCTTCTTCGTTTTCTTTAAACTGCCTAGCAGCTTGCATTATTGATACATCCTTTTCTTTTTTATCTCTTTTAGCTTGTTTAATTTCTCGTTGTCTGGCTTCTTTACGCCAAAGGCGAAAGGAGTCAAACATTGCCGGCCGGGCTTTCTTCCTAAATAATTTAGTTTCTAAATTGTCTAAAATCTCTGTATTAAAGCTACCATGTTGGGGCCATTGTAAGACACCATCTTTTCTAGTGTAGTGGACCCATACTTCATTGAACTTAATGGGGCCCACGCCGTGTTTAGAATAGAGCTTATAAGTCGGAGTTCCAACCAGAGGTATCGGACACGAATCCTCCAATCGGGAATCCCTGTTGCAACCAGAACCAAACCAAGTACCAAATTTGCTACGATTAGGCATCTTCGCTCACTAATCGAGCTTCAAACTTCAAGGGATTATCTCTACCGATACACTCGTAAATATACAAGACCCTCGGCTTTGGAAATTGCAATTTTCAAATCAAAACTAAGGACCAAACAAACTAAGAACCAAAGGACCAAAAACTAAGGACTGGGAGCGACCCACTTATACTTAACTGAGGTAATCAGTCACGCCACCAGAAGACCTGTCTATCGTCTCGCCGTACAAAGCATCACAAATGGGTCCAAGACAGGGCAGCAGGGCAGCAGTCCTTCGTAGCCGTCAGGAAAGCGGGAAGCCTCGCAGAAAAGACCTTCAGTCCACATTCGACATGCCGGGGTCGATGAAGTGATGGCCGTCCTCCAGAATTTCCTCACAAAGCTCCTCACGTCTTCAGGGTTGGACCGGTACCGCTGAAGTCGCCCCACGTTTGAAGCGCCAACTGAAGAACCGGGCTATTTAATACCCAGCGGCGCCAGGGGCACGCCCAAAGTCTTCGGGTTCACCTGTCTTAGAATACAGAGACACGGGACTCTTCGTGCTGGCGTCAAAGATCAAATTTATTGGCTGCAGCCAGTAACAGAAGTCCTAGAAATCATCACGGTATGAGTTCTCAGGAGACTTCTCCATTTTACACAGCAAGTCATCCCTTTTTATGCCAAACATTATGCTTCAGGCAAACATTCCTTGTTTACAGTTTAACCAATCACATGTTTCCACAACAAAAGTATTGCATGACGGTAAAACCCACTTTTCAGTTGCCCAGCCCATGATCAATCATCGGTCAAACCCAACATTCTTCTTTAGACAGGTCGAACGAACCCATAATAAAAAAGGGCACAACCCAATCGTAAATAGACCATAAAGAAAGGAGCAGAAACAGGTGAGAGTAGGATAAGGCATATTTGTGTGCAGTAAAAGTTTACGATGTCCTGTGCTTTGATCCTCAATCTTGATCAGCTAAAGGGCAGGAACTGGTTTAACAAGGTCAGCTTCAGGCAACAGGGTCAGTTCATTCAGGTCAAACAGGAGTCAGCACGAACTGGAGCTAAGGTGTACATGTACTTAGGACTTGCTTGGCCATCGTCGTCGGCCTATGTGAGGGCAACCACAAAATGGCTGCCATACACAAAATGGAACCCAGAGGTTCAGAACGAAATCCCTAAATACGTAGTGAATCCATCGGTCTAACATGACGAAAACACTTATACTTGCCGCACTAACTAGTTACGGTTTGCTAATATCAAATTCGTAACAAAACCATGACCTTTATGGAACGGGTTCAGAATTCACGGAACCACAAACTCCTGATCTGGCCTTTGAAGAGAAATGGCCCCCACAGCGCCACCTTCCTGCAGGGGTGGACAAGCTGCTTTCACATCCATTTTCAAAGGCGTTGGCACTCCTGCAGGAAAGTGTGGACAAACTCATGTCTCAAGTCTTTGGGGATCCCAGGATCTTTGAGGACACGGAACAGGTCCTAGCGGCGTATCTACCTCTCTAAAAACCCATAAACATTGCGTGGGGCACCTGGAAGGTTTCAACTGCATAAGGGGCAACTTCCATAAGTGTTCGCACATGTTAAAGAACACACCCTACTGGGAGAAAGAGTTGCCCGGGTCACACCAAATTCAGACCCTGATATGGGGTTCCCCAATCTGTGGTGAGGGTGGTATGGATAAGGTTGGATCCTCGGATGATGGGGATTCTGGAAGGCATTGGGGCCCCAGTTCGGTGGCCTCTTGATCCTTTGAAGGGGACTCCACCTCGACGGACATGTTTGAGACAGAGGGGATCTACCACCCGGAATCCTCAGAGTGGCTCCAAGGCCAAAAGGTGGCAGAATATGTTTCCCGGAAAATAGGGCAACCCCTGGACAAGGAAGTATGCACTCACCTTCAAGGGGAGTGCCTGAGACTGTCCTCAGAGGGGAAGGTGGCAGCCACCCCTGACGCTGACCCCAAGTTGTGTTTGTTTTTTTAAGACAAACTGCTTGACCTGGTAGACCCTCTGACCAAAATTATTGAGTTGGTCAAACACTCCAGACAGTTAGGGAGACCCTTACCCACAGATATTGTGACTGGCCTTTTGGGCAACCCCAATTGTGCCATTAGCAGAGAGGAGATGCCCCTTCCTTCTGAATATCAATACGAAACTGGGGGAACTCTCCTCATCTGAAGCAGGGGCCATAGTGCAGGGTAATTTGTTTGGTGACCCATTTGTGAAGGAAATGGGAAAATTTGTAGCCACCTTTTCAAAACTTGATAAAGCGCAGACCTCCCTCGAGTAGATTTTTCCTGGGGCAGTTTTCGCCAGGGCCAGACGAAGGTCGCTCCTTTGACAGTGCTTTCCAGACTGGTCCCTACAGAGCTTAAACTTTCTGCAACAATTGCTGGAATGATGGCACCACTAAAGATCTGGAAAGGGCAGAGCCAACAGTGCCAGTGGTGGAGCTAATGCTTCCGGAGGCTTTAAAAATAAGCAATATCCTTACTTTCTGTCACAAACTAGGAGGGATACTAAAATTGTGTTCTCACAGGTGGGAGGAGATCATACTGGATCTGTGGGTCCTGGAAATAGTATGGGGATAACACATAGAGTTCTACGGAACACCCACTCCAGTTGTCCAGACCGGACCCACCAGTATTTTCAGGGGCGGATATGGCACTGATTGACTCAGAGTTGCAGGAACTTCTCTCTAAAGGAGCAGATCGGAGGTCGGTCCTGCATCCTCGAGGTTTTCTCAGCAATCTCTTTTTGGCAGAAAAGAAAGACAAGGGTTTCCACTCGGTGATAAACCTAAGAGGCTTCAATGAGTGGCTGGTGTATTGCCACTTCAAAATGAAGGGCTTCCACCTCCTAAGAAACCTGTTATTAAAGAGTGACTGATTGGTGCGTTTTCACCTCAAGGACGCCTATCGGACGTTCCCCATTTTTCCACCTCACCGCTGGTTGCTGCAGTTTGCTTGCAGTGACCAGGTGTTCAAGTCTTAGTTTCTGCCATTCGGCCTATCTTCAGCATTGTGGTGCTTCAGGAAACTCCTCATAGCAGTGGTGGAGGTTCACCAGACAAAGGGTCTGCAAGTGCTGTGTGTTGATCGGGGACTGCCTCCGGTCAATTCTTTAATCAGGTATCTTGGTTCTGATATTTTATGTGCACGCTTTAATAAGTCTTGACTATAGCTTTTAACTTTTAATCTTTTCCTTGATTAAATCTGGTCTCAACATACCTGCACACTACCTCTGCTTTCCGGTCCGCCGCAGTTCTAGCAACTGTTTGTTTTGGGAAGAAAGCCTTTCCTACTCACTTCCGGCACTGCCGTTAGCGCTCCAGTCTATTTGGCTTTAAAAGCTGATGCCAAACCGGACACACAGCGGACGTAGCGAGCGGGAGTGCCGAAAGGGCGCTAAAGGCAAGCCCGTCTATGCCGGTCCGTGACTGGACATTGCCAGGACACCTGGCTCACTGGATGAAAAAGAGAACAGACTCCCTCATATTCACTACTCCTCTAACTCTTTACAACAGCTAAAGTTACCAGGTAAATCAAAGGCCTAAGAAAAGTTTTTTGTACCAATAGCTTTCCCTATATCTTAGAAGGCCTGATGGCCAGTCGCAAATGCCACTTTCAAAACTGCTTTGAGGTAGGCACCTCTGCCCATATGAACTTGGGCAGAAATCCTATTAAGAAAGAGATAAAAAGCTTCCTCTGCAATGTTAGGTCACTAGCTAAACACAAGGTTGAAATATGGCATCTGATTACCACACGGTCACCTGACATCTATTTTCTGATTGAAACTTGGCTAAATGCCTCATATCTTACAGTCATCATGTTAGCCATTCCTGACAACCATAACTTAATTAAGCTAGATAGAGGTTCGAAAACAGGAGGTGTCATCGCAATAATCTTTAAAAAGTCTCTTAATGCGACATGGATTTCGACCACAATTACAGACTCCATGGAACTAGGCATTTTTAAGATAAAGCGGTCAGCCACGGACAGTTGGAAAGGAGCCCTGATTTATCGTCCCCCTGGATCCAAGGTCAGCTTTAGCCAACAATTGGAAGAAGAAATTGCCCCCTACGCCTTAGCTGCAAAAACTTTTGTTCTCCTCGGCGATTTTAATCACCATTGGGAAGTCCTCACCAACATAGAAACTGTAAAGTTAATAGCAGACCTGGAAATGCTAGGTCTGTCTCAGCATATTAGCGGCCCTACTCATAGAGCAGGTCACTCTCTAGATCTACTGTTCACTAACTCCGAACATATTGTATGTGAAGCTCCTATGCCACTAACCTGGATTGATCACTGTTTAATTCCTTTTCATGCTCAGTCATCTCAATTAGCTATTGCGAAGGGAATCAGCAATAAGGTCAATAATTTGACTATACCCTGGCCTCTGCTCTCTTCGGAAGCTTTGAATGAAGCATTTCATTTCAGCTGGACGGATAAACCTTCTGAAGTTAGCAACAAACTGCTCTGGTTTAACTCTGCCTTAACAGAGTCTCTGGGCTCTTCTGTACCCTTTAAAAAATGCTACTCCACCAAATGGCGTCTATCAGTACCTTGGTTTACTTCCGACCTAAAACGAGAAAATGTGGGATGCAAGAATTTAGAGAGACGCTGGCGCAGATCCAAACAGTCTCACGATAAGGACCTCTATAAACAAGCGTTATCTCAATATCATCTAAACATCAAAGCTTTGAGACAAATTTTTATTACGAAGCAAATTGAACCAATCAATCAATCAATCATGAGTTTGTTGAGCGCGACTACTCACCCGTAAGGGTCTTAAGGCCTAGGGGGGGAGGCGCAGGGGTTCTGTCCATCAAAGAGGAGGTCTATCGAAGAGCCATGTTTTGAGGTCCCCCGTGAAGTTGGGGAGTAAGGTCATCTGTCTGAGGTGGAGCGGGAGGGCGGCCCAGGCTCTAGCCACGAGGAAGGAGAAAGAGCGGGCTCCCGATCTAGACTTACTGGTGCGTGGGACCACGGCATAGGAGAGCTGGGCTGATCGTAGGGTCCTTTGGTGTGCATGGAAAGTGACTCGGCTATTCAGGTATGCTGGTCCGGTGTTGTGGAGGGCTTTGTGTGCGTGGGTGAGAATCTTGAAGGTGATTCTTGCCTCAATGGGGAGCCAGTGGTGTGTGCGCAGGTGCTGGGCGACGTGACAGTGTTGTGGCAGGTTGAGGACTAGTCTGGCAGCGGCGTTCCGGATATTTTGAAGTTTGCGGGTGAGGTTTTTGTTGATTCCAGCGTAGAGTGCATTGCCATAGTCGAGACTGCTGGTGACGAGGGAATGTGTGGCGGTCTTTTTGTGTTTGAGGGGATCCATTTGAAGGTCTTGCGTATGAGGCGGAGGGTGTGGAAGCAGGTGGATGCGACGAAGTTGATCTGGCAGTCGGAGTCCAGGATGATTCCGAGGTTGCGTGTGTGGTCTGTGGGGGTGGGCGGGCTTCTGAGGGCGGGAGGCCACCAGGTGTCTTTCCATGCATCGGGTGTGGGCCCATGATTAATACTTCCATGTTGTCTATGTTGAGTTGTAGACAGCTGCTCTTCATCCATTTGGCGACTGCTTCCATGCCTTTTTGAAAGTTGTGTTTGGCTGCATTGGGTTCGTTGGATAGGTAGAGGATGAGTTGGGTGTCGTCTGCGTATAAACAATGTTGAGTCTGTGGGTTCTGACGATGGGGGAGAGCAGAGCTATGTAGATGTTGAACAACGTGGGGCTGAGGGAGGATCGTTGGGGGACTCCGCAGGTGGTCGGTGTGGGGTCTGAGAGGAAGGGAGGGAGTCTGACCCACTGCATTCTGCCGGAGAGGAATGAGCGGGTCCAGTCGAGGGCCTTGTCCCAGATCCCTGTGTCGTGAAGTCTGCTTGTTAGGATGCTGTGAGAGACTGTGTCAAAGGCCACTGAAAGATCAAGGAGGATGAGGGCTACTGTCACTCCTCTGTCCAGGAGGGAGCGGATGTTGTCTGTTGCGGCGAGGAGGGCGGTTTCCGTGCTGTGGTTCTTTCTGAAGCCGGATTGGGAAGAGTCAAGGATTTTGTGCTCTTCGATGAAGGAGGCGAGTTGGCTGTTGACGGCTTTCTCGATGACTTTCACAGGGAATGGGAGTAAGGGAGATGGGTCTGTAGTTTTTGAGGTCGGTGGGATCTGCCAAGGGTTTCTTCAGGAGTTGGTTGATCTCAGCGTGCTACCAGTCATAGGAGAAAGAGGCGTTCGCAAAGAAGCAGTAGATGGTGTGGCAAAGCATGGGGGTGATGGTGTTGGCAGCTCTTTTGATGATGTGTTGGGGGCAGGGGGCAGTGGGGGCCCCGGAGTGGATTTACTTCATCATCTGCAGTGTGCCTTTGGTGGTGAGGGTTGTCCAGCTGTCAATCGTTGGCTTCAAGGTGTGGGGTGGTTGGTGTGTGTTAGACCTGTCAGCCCTAGGGTGGTCTTTCCCTATTTTTTTTCCGCCCTTTCCTAATTTTTTTTCTACCTTCGTTTTGTTGGCCTTAGGTCTCCGAGCACCTTCCCATTGCTAATCAATGCTAAGGTGCAGGTGCTCTATTCCCCCAATATGGCTGCCACTGACCCCTGCTACTGCAGCGTGGTCTTTGTAGACGCACTCTGGTAGCCAGGAGCTGGCTGGAACCCCTAAACATTGTTGCGACACCAGTCTACCTTCCCTGCCCCTAGCTAGAGTGAGGAAGCTCCTGGAACTTTCCGGAATAGGGGAGTGGTCACCAACTGCCATCTCAGAGAGTGGTCACCTGACCTGGGACTATAAAAGAAAAGGGAGGGAAACTTTCCAGGCAGTTGGGGCATCACTGACCTGGGGGACCCTACGCAGGAGACTTAGGCGGGAGGGCCTAGTCAGAAACCTATACCACTGGGGGTGACAGGGTTTAGGCGCTGCCCACCAAGCTGAGTAAGGAACACTGAACTAGCCCACTGATCTGGCCCGGCGGGAGAGGAACCCAGGGACCACCTGAAGTGACCTGCTAAGGAAACTTTTCAAGCCTTCAACTCCAACCCCCCCTTCTTCAAGCAACTACCTTCAAAGGGCGCCAGAACCACCAAGCGCCAAGAAGAAAACCACCTGTGCTATCCAGGACAACTGGGGATCAACCAGGTACCGGGCTATGCCATCTGTGCCCTGGGTCGCCCCTGTGTGCATGCGCTGCCCTGCATCATCCCCTCTGCTGTCCTGCCCTGAATGAACTGACTGGGCTGTGAATCTGGCTGCCCTACCTTCCCAGCGCTCTCCTACTGTGCCCCTGAGAAGCGCTGTGGACTGCCGGAATTGCTGTGCCCTGGGAAGTGCTATACTGGTCCCCCAAGCGCTGCAGCCTACCGTCCCGTCAATTGCCTCTAAAGCACTGTGAACTGTCCCTGAGGTGCTATAATTTCCCAGCGCCATACTGCCTGCACCCACGCTGCCCTGATCGCTGCCCCGCCTTGTCAGGAACTTAGCGCGGTGGCTGAGAAGCGCTGCGGCAAGGCCAGACTCACCGCTGCGGCCCGGGATTCCTTGGAGCTTCCCCTGTCGGCACCGTGGCCCCGCGCTCTCCCCTTGGGGCCAGCGCCATCAACTTTTCCCCCGCGGCGACCCCTGGTGTCAGGAGAGGGCCGCCGGACTTTCTGACAGGCTGCGCTAGGCCGCGCTAGGCTGCGCTAGGCCTTGAAGCCTGCGACCTGCGTCACGTGAGGGGGCGCATCCTGGACTCCGCCCCCGCTGCCCCACCATTGGCTGGGCCTGTTGCACTCCTCTGCCGGCCGCGCTGGGATTGGGAGCCGGCTCCACACCTCCCAGGGACCGTCGGGGATTGGCCTAGAGACACCGGGAGAAACCCTGGATCACCGGAGCAACGTCGGGCCTCCCCTGATCGGCCTAATTCCCGTCAAGGCGGAGAGTACCAGCGGGGGGGGCTCCGGAGTCAGTGTGAGCCCCCTCCCCCTGCCAAACACGCTGTAACGCCCAGCAAGGGCCTGGGAGGGCCGAAGGTAAAGGTCATCCCCGGGGAGGCAGGCGGGAGACCCCAAGTGCGCCCCTCCCCTGGGAAAACTAGTGACTGGGCCGCGTAGGCCCCCAATTAGCCCACAAATGAGTCAGAACTGGGGCCAGAGTATGCAGTAGGCCCCCGTAACTGTGGGATAGTGGAGTTAACTACGGAAATGTTACCAGGGGTTACTAAAAGAGCTGTACTTGCTACTGCAGACAATGAGATGTTCTTTCTGGCTTCATGACCGGTTTACTGAATTCCCACAGTTATATTGTGTAATGGTTACCTTACGTAAGGAAATGTTTATCCTGGCATGATGTGAAGTTCATATTCCTTATGTATTGAGAAGCTGACTGCGACCTCATGCACCAGATCTGCCCCTGCTAAATGCAATATTGATGGTGGTTTCCACTAAGGAATTTCTTGCAGGTGCTGACTAGGAGCAAGGCTGATGCCAGGCCTACAGTTATTTAATATTTAATATTTATGTATTTATATGTTTATGACTGAGTAATGAAAAGTATGCTTTTTAAGGAAATGTGAATTGAGTTAATGCTACCTTGATGACTTGTTCACCCTGAATGAACTATCAACCGTGATCTTATTCTAGATAAAAGTACATTGTTTAATCAGCCTCACTGGTGTGGTCTCAGTCTTTGCGTGCACTTATTGTTTCAGTGGATGTGTGTGCTGTGTAGTCACTTAACACCTAAGCTCTCGGGTGCCTCCCTGCTCGAGCCAGGCTACCCCCGGCGAACTGGTGACCTCAGTTCCTACAGTGTGTGTTCTGTGTTTTGGCCATCTTCATCGAAATTGTCGTAAATGTTCTTGATTTTGTGGTGGAAGAAGATGCTGAGTTTGTCACAGAGGTCTTGTGAGAAAGGGATGTCTGGAGACTCGCTGATGGGTTGGGCGACCTCCTTGATGAAGCTGAAGAATTCTTTGCTGTTGTGCGTGTGCATGGAAATTCTGTCTTCGACCGCTTTCTTTCTTGTATTCCTGATGAGTTAGTGGTGGGTTTGGGTGGTGGATCTGACATTATCGTGCGCTTCTGTAGATTTGGAGTTTCTCCAGGCCTTTTCGAGGTGGGGGCATGTGCGTCTGGACTCTTGGTGTTCGGTGGCAAGCCACCTGACTTTCCTGGTGTGTTTATTGTTGGTCTTCTTCTCCATTCATGGCGTTTGCAGAGTTTTCTGCACTCCACACTCCGCAGAGCACACAGAGTGCCGAAATCTCTACTTCGCAATGTGCAGCGGAGTTTTTTCGCTGCTCGCAATTGCGAATGGTAAGTTTGCAATCGCGAACGGTAAGTTTGCAAGCCCGAGCTGCCGCTCGGGGAGAATTTCTACCCGAGCTGCAGGAATACCAGCACAAACTGCAGTTCACACTGCAGTCCGCAACTCGTGGAGTTTTTTTGTAACTTCGTTGAGTTCCGCATAGCAAAACTCTGCGAACTACACCCAGGCTTACTCTATACTAATGCTCTTTAAAATTGTGCAAGATTTTACTTCTCCTCGAGCATGTGCACAATCCTCTACAGGGTCCCAAGAACTCTATGTTGTAATTTAGATCCCCCCAACTTTGTACCTTCCCCCACTCCTTCTCGCGTGTATACCTTAGAATGTTCCTACTGTTGGTTCTGAAGCTTGCCTTAGAATGTTGAGAAGGTTCTTGTGAGGCAAGCAGGCTGTGACGGTTGTGGAGTAGTGGAGATGACCAATAAAGCCTATCCAGTACCCTGCTTGGAGTTTCTTTCTTTCACTCACCAGCCGCTTAATCTTTACAACACTCTATGACTCACTGGCTAATTTCTTTCAGGAGAAAATTTCCAATATCTACCTAAAATTCAGTACTTCTCTTCCCATTATAGCTAGCAATATCAACAGTGAAGACGATCTGATAACAGAACGGACTTACTCCTTAGACAGATTCAAACCCTTCACATTGGATGAAGTGAGTAGAGCACCCACGACTGCCAAATCAGATTCTCCTGTGGACGTTTGTCCTCCTAAAGCAATGGCAGTGCTATCCAACTGCAAAACACACAAGGTGATGGACAGAATGTTGTACATTGGCAAAACATTCACCCCAGTCACAGATCTGGGTTTAATCCATCGTTATTTTGCTCACCACGCCACCCCAGTTCAGACATGACCATATGCAAATCAGTCTTGACTCTGTGCTTCATGGGAACAGTCCAGCCCGAACTGCCAAGCCATGGCTTCCCTTGACCGGAATCAAGCATCCTAGGACCGGTTTCTGGCTATCAGCCGTCATCAGCCAGGATAGCTTTACTCCAGTGGTGTAGTGAGCACTACCTTGTCCTGACTATTTTAGAGATATTACATTTTTTGGTAGAAACTGGCACCATTCCTCTTGATTGGAAGTCTGGCCATTTACTACATATGCTTAAAAATCCCACCCTGCTGCCAAATTACCTCTCTATACTGCTTCTCTGTCTGCAAACCTGTTCCCTCTTTCTACACCCCTTTTGCCTGTTTCTGTAAGTCTCTTGCCTCTTTCTGCATTTCTCTTGCTTCTTTCTGCACCCTTCTTCCATTTTTCTGCACCCCTCTTGCCTCTTTCTTCACCCCTGTTGCTTATTTCTGCACTTCTTATGTCTCTTTCTGCACCTCTCTTGCTTCTTTCTGCACCCCTGTTGACTCTTTCTGCACACCTGTTGTCTCTTTCTGCACTCGCCTTCTCTCTTTCTACACCTGTCTTGCTTCTTTCTGCACCTTTCTTGCTTCTTTTGTGGAAAAGTAAATTTTGCCATGTTGTATGTGCCTACGTGTTCCCCATCTTATGCCATATGTGCATGATCGATATGCATGTATTTCCCTCTGATCGATTAAAGACGCAATTACAGTTGTGTCCATCTCTAGTATGCCAGTTTCCAGTCTTCGTGAAAGCAACGAATATTAGGCCTATGTAAAGTTACGTTGCCACGTTTTACAGTGTGCACGTTAATTCATTGAAAAGTCCCCGTTTCTAGGCCTCGAAAGGGCCCGGACTCAGATTCAGCTCCTGTCTCCTGAACCCTCTCTGAGGAGCGATACAGCCCCCACCTGTATCCCTGACCCTTCACTTACTTCATGCCACGCAGTGCCCGGCTCGGCCTGGCTCTGCCTCCCAGTCTGCCAAGAGTATGTTATGATTCTAGTTATCAGTCCAGCCCTCCTTCTCTGCATTCCTAAGCTACTGAATCGCATCAATAGTTTCCGTCATGGTCTAGCCTTTATGTCTCCATGTAAGAGAAATACTGTATTAATATTCATAGAATATTCCTTGCACACGCGCTACATGTAGAATTATGCATGCACCAGTCTTAGTGTCTGTTAGCCTTTGCCCTGATAACTTTTGGATTCTATCAACATGTTCTCTAAACACCAGATACTAGATATGCCTGGGTACATGTCGCTCTGACACTCCAGACTTTAGTCTCCTCTTCTAGCGCAGAAGTCATAGCCCCCCAGTTCTCCCTGGTAACACGTCATTGCCAGTTTGCGCGCACCACTAGGTTAGAGGTCCCAGCTGCTCAGGTAGCCCCCTCCATGTTTCCGCCCCGTTTATGACATATTCTGTTACGTTTGCATCACATGTCTATGTATACGCCCTGTACACGCCTTCTTGTTACACCCACTTTATGCCTTATCTTTCGCGACTGTTACGAACCCCGCCCACTGCTACGCCTACTGTATTGAATGCAATGTATTTGTTTAACTATAAATATTGTGCACTGTTATTAAAAGTTATCCCTTATGCTCCCAGATCCTGCCCCCGGCAGCTGCCATCCTATTCCCATGCAGGCTGTCCTGTTCCTGTCCTTTATGCCTGATTAAAGCCTGTAAACTCCAGCTACCTCGAATCTTGACTCTTATTTATTGAGCTATCTGTTTATATTGTATCCAGTCAAAAATAGATCCGGTAATTAATTATTTATTTACCACATAATGGCGCCCGAATAGGGACTTGCCCTTTCCCCACGCGCCGGAGAAGCCACGCAGGCCCCCTGATCCTCTGCAGCCGTGACGGAACCATACCGGCCATGTGCAGATATTTCTGCTTCAAGTATCCCTCAGGCCCACGGAGGAGACGGAGGTTGCGGTCCAGCGTCCAGACGAGGCGGTGGAGGAACGCGGCGAGTCCCGACCAGAGCCCAAGCCGAGAGTCCAAGGTCCGAGGTATCCGGAGGCCCACCTGTAACTGAAGTCCGAAGTTCGTCCGTCCGTCGTCGTAGCAGTCCAGTCCAGTCCGAGGCCTTCCGTTCTTGCTGCCCGGTGAGTACCGTTGCTGGGGTAGTATCTAGACAGGGTCAATTAATTTGTCTCTGGTCCGTGGGTTTGGGTACACAGATCCAACACGAAGTGTCCACCTAGGTGGATGCGGGTCCTGACGTGTCTCTTTATGGGACCGGTAAGTTTCGTACTGTTTTAGCAGTGCATCTAGTCATTCCAGTAAGTTCTGTTCTGTTCTCAAGAAATTCATGTGTTTCTGTTTTCAGTATTCCAGGTAATATTCTGTCCGAACCGTTATTTTAAATGTTATTTCATGTGTTTTCAATGTTGTGGTATGAGTGATTTGTTTTCAAGTTATTATTGTGTTTATCGTGTATTGTAATTGTGTCCAGATTTCAGTCTAAGTCATGCCTCTGTTCTCGAAGTTACGTCAGTTAAAAACCCGAAAAGGTCTGCTCGAAGAAGCAGTTCCTGTCCCGCCTAGGGACAGTCCAGGTCATTTTATGTATCATAAGCATGGCATAAGTGCCATATTATATCTAGACTTATGGGTCGAGTATACTAAAGATCTAGAAGAGAAATATAGATGGCCTGTATCAGGTACATGGGATGCCGAGTGCATCATGCGAGTAGAAGAAGTATTATGGAAAAAGAAATCCAGACAGTCCCAGAAAGATGCCATCGAGTTATGGCGCAAAGAATCTCATAAAAGAACCGAAAAAGAAATCAGAAAAACAGAATTAAGTAGAGAATCCTCAGAAAGAGCCCAAGAAAGGGAATTAATCGAAGTAGGTGAACGAGTTAAAGCCGAACAGTCAGACAGACAGAGGAATGCCCTCATTAAGGGTATGTATCCTCTCCTTACCGAGGGCTTGCCAAAAGCAACCCCGGAAGCACCATGTAATTTTCCGCCGCCATTAGTTCCGATTAAGCTACGTCACAAACCGACCGCAGCTGATATTTTTCTCTCGTCCTACTTGGACGACACAGTCCCAGAATATGCAAATCCTGCTCCGCCAGCTCCTGTAAATAATGTAATTCCTGTTTCTCCAGCCACCGGGGCACCTGTTACAGCACCTGTTACGGTACCCCCGGTCCAGCCCACAGTACAAGTACCCGCTACATCAGTCACTCTGCCCGCCCGTACAGTACCCGTCGACGATTCTAGTTTAGGAGCCGCGGGGGGAGATCCTCCTCGTTCCCCGCCCCAACACAAACGTCTGTCATTACTCGAATTACATGAACGTGCGTTACAGCGTACGCCTAAAACCCAGTCCGTTGCAGATATCAAACAAGCTCTTACTGAATGTCGTTATGATCCAGTCCCAGGGGATGATAATATGGTCATATATTCATTTCGTGTAAGACGGGTGACCGAGTATTTGGACACCCTACCGAATATGAAAGAAGATCTAGACAGAATATATCGTTTCATCCGTACAGGAGTAGATCCAGAAAGTATTGGCGAAGCCATGTCTCAAAGGAAAGCTGAGACCCAGCTCATGCTTTTAAAGTTTCTAATTAATTGTTTAATAAGGGAACAAGATTATCCGACTAAAGATCCGACCGAAATGAAAGTCCTGACAAGGTGGAGTGATAATATAGCCGAGGGAAGACACAGGACACTCAGTTGCATAGAGAGTATGTACAAGAAAATTCGTAAGGAAATAATAAGGTTACATGAGAAACGCAAAGCAGCCCAAGTAAGCGAGAAAGAAGACGATTCTGATACTGAAGAGGTAGACGACGAGAATCCCACCAGAATAGCGTATGTAGGTAGAACTAGACTTCCCGACCGACATTCACGTCTAGAACACAAGAAAGTTCTCTCTCTTCCAGCACCAGAACAAGGTTCTCTTGAGCAAGTATTTCAAGCTACCGATCACATTCTGAAATCACGAATCGGTTATAGTGAACTTAGTACCATGCATGAACAAGAACTAGTCCGATCAGCAGTCCGATGGGCTACTGATTCTACCACTTTTCCAGACGAAATAGTGGCACAAATGTTTCTGAAATTGCCCCCAGCCGAGCAGCGACTGGTGGGTATGTATATGATCCAGCACCTCATTACACTGTATGAGGGTCAGCATTCTGATCCAGGTCCGTTACATGATGTTCTGAACGAGTTACTCCAGTATAAATGGAGAGGTTTAGGTACCGATTTAATTAGTATCATTCTAGAACAACGCCACAAATATAGAACGTTTCTGAACCCGCATTTTGTTCATGTCTCACCTCCAGAAAGTAAATCATTCTACATAGATAGACAGCATCCGTTACGAGAAGTACACCCAGTTAGGACAGCGGGTGGTGAAATGCAACGAGTATTTGTTTACACCCCCATTACAAAGATGGAACTCTTAGAGATGAAGAAATTAATTCCCTGTCACGACAAAGACCCAGCAGGGTTCCATCGAGAATTAAAAGACATGCTCCGTATGGGAGAATACACGTATCCAGATATCATTAAAATGCTAAAGGTCCTGTTGCCCGCAGGGGTATATGAAAAACTCAAGGAAAAAGAATGGGAGGTGGGAGAGAAAAAGATTGATTGGACAGCTCTAGAAGCTGAAGATAAAATACGAGTACCAGGTACCGGTCTTGGGGACAAATGTAAAGAATTGCCCGAGTTATTGATACAGGTCTTGCCAAGGTTACTAGCCACGAAAAAGGAAGATTGGGATGCAATCTCAGCATGTAAACAGAAACAGGATGAAGACACTAGTGATTTTTATTCTAGATTTGAAAAATGTTTTATTATTAACAGTGGTTTGAAGACGAGTAGCGAGTCATACCCTCATCTTTTTGTTACTAAACTAGTCGAGAATTCAAGTCCACAAGTTAAAAATCGAGTTTTGAAAGTCGAAAGTACCTGGCAAGCTAGTACCCCGTCACAAATGCTTCAGATGCTCCAGTATCACCAGAATAGAATCAGGGAAGAGCAAGAACACGAAAGGAGACGTATGAAAGATACGAAAATGAAAGTATTAGTTGCACAATCTGTCCCACAAGACAGTCAGAAGAGGGGTCCGAATCAAGCCAGTCATCCTGCAGCTCCCGTTAAAGGGACATGCAATTATTGTAAACAGCCAGGTCATTTTATAAACGAGTGTGCAGTTCTGAAACACAACATAGCTACTGGTAAGACTAAAGAAGGACCACGTCCGCCTAGACAAGAACAAGTTTCACAGACTTCTCAGTCACCACAGAATGCACAACAGACAGTCCCAGCACCGCAGCCTATCGCTGCAACACAGCATGTTACACAGCAGATGTACCAGTATGCCCAGACAGAGTATCCAGAGTATCAACAGTATTCATGAAACAGCCTAGAGAGGGAGGTAGGCTTGCCTCTCATCGAGATACCTGTAGATCAAGAGGGTCCCTATGTACACAGTCAAGTATTAGGGAAAGACAGAAAGTTTTTGATTGATACAGGGGCAAGTAGGACTACTATCAGTCATGACAAGGTTCCAGGGGCTGTTTCCCTTGGATTTTCAGGAAAGCCGATAGTTAACGAGATTTCAAAACCAGTTTCTCTAGAAGTCGGTCCATTGTCCCGAACTACTGATTTATTACTTACGAAATCATGTCCAGAAAATTTGTTAGGCATTAAAACATTGAAAGAATTAGGTGCAGTTATTTGCTGTTCCCCAGAAGGAATCCGATTGTTTTTAAGAGACTTTAAAGGTCACTATGTATTACGTGATTTTGATCCAAGATTGTCAAATGTACCGCAGCATTTATGGGCGCAAGGTCCAACTGATGTAGGTTTTATGCAAATTACACCCCATCGTGTGACTCTCAAACAAGGTATAGTCTTGCCACGAATCAGACAGTACAGATTGCCACCTGAGGCTGTAGCAGCCTTATCCAAAATTATTGACGAGCTTATTGCTCAAGGAGTGGTTGTAGAAACTGACTCCAATGTATGTAATTCTCCTATCATTCCAGTCATGAAACGTACTGATCCAAATGCACCTCCAGTATATCGATTAGTGATTGACCTTCGAGAACTTAATAAATGTATCATACCCCAGTATCCAGTAGTCCCAGATATTTCATCCCTATTGACAGCGATTGATTCTGAAGCTACGTTTTTCACTGTCATCGACCTCAAGAATGCATTTTTCAGTGTCCCGATTCATCCAGACAGCCAGTATCTTTTCGGTTTTTGTTTAAATGGAAGGAGCTATAAATTCACACGAGCTCCTCAAGGTTTCACAGAAAGCCCTAGTATTTACAGTCAAGCACTTAAGAGACAACTAGACAATATTCACATGCCAACTGACACTGCCCTGCTCCAGTATGTCGATGATCTACTGATCACAGCCCGTTCTGAACGTGACTGCGAGCGAGCATCACTTACAGTTCTGTATTTTCTGGCCGAGCAGGGGCACAAGGTGTCCCCTTCCAAATTACAATTCTGTGTCCAGCAAGTGATCTACTTAGGCCACTTACTGTCCAAGTGGGGTAGGCAGTTGACACCAGACCGTATCCAGTTAATAGCGAGTCTTCCACAGCCCAAGACACAGAAGGAGGTACATGCTTTTATTGGCCTTACTTCTTATTGTAGACAATGGATTCCTCAGTATGCATTTCTAGCCAAGCCACTGATACAGTTAACGACACAGGAGGCAGCCGTATCGACTGTCCTCCCTTGGACATCTGAACATACACTTGTTTTCAATGAATTAAAGAAAGCCTTATGCCAAGCACCTGTTCTAGCAACACCGAACTACAGTAAGTCTTTTACACTTTTTGTCACAGAACGTGATGGTACTGCATTATCTGTTCTCACACAAGATCAAGCGGGACAATACAAGCCCTGTGCTTATTTTTCGAGCACATTAGATCCAGTGGCCCAGGCTCTGCCTGCGTGCCTCAAGTCAGTTGCAGCCACAGCTCTAGCTATCAGACAAAGTGATTCCATAGTATTAGGACACTCCCTGACAGTACAAGTTCCACACTCCGTGGAAGTTCTTTTAAACCGAACACAGACTCAGCACTTGACAATTGCACGTTTAACAGGTTATGAACTGACACTGTTCCAGCCACACATAGAAATCAGACGCTGCAACATTCTAAATCCTGCTACACTGTTGCCGTCAGTTACTTCAAATCCTGCCACACATGACTGTGTGGAAGTTGTTAACACTATGACTAAGCCAAGACAAGACCTGACAGACATTCCATTACCTAATCCCGACCTGACACTTTATGTGGATGGTTCATGTATGAGAACAAGTACAGGAGAACTAGTAGCCGCGTATGCAGTGACTACTGAAACCGAAGTTATAGAAACACATCGTATTGACACCCTGTCTGCTCAAGCAGCAGAGCTAGTTGCTCTGACCCAAGCCTGCATACGTGCCAAAAACCTGAAAGTAAACATATATACAGATTCACGTTACGCATTCGGAGTTGTACACGACTTCGGAGTGCTCTGGCAGGAGAGAGGTTTCATGACTTCTCATGGAACCAAGATTCAGCATGGTCTCCTCATTCAAGCTCTGTTAGATGCAATACATTTACCGACAGCTATCGCTATCATGAAGTGCAAGGCACATACGAAAGTTACTGATATTATTTCCCAAGGTAACGATCTAGCAGATCGAACAGCCAAGCTTACAGCTCAGACACCAGACATTTCAGTTAACACGACACAGACACTCACTCCAGATCCGACTACATGTATGACAGTTAAGGACCCTACACAAGATGTCATAGACATACAGTTACATGCCACTCCCGAAGAAATCAAGAAATGGTCTGAACAAGGAGGGGTCCAGACAGATCAAGGATGGGTGACGAAGGGAAAAGCCACATGGTTTCTCCCCGATTCTATGGTTCAAGTCATTATTAATACCGCACATAGTCCAGCACATCTAGGAGAAAAAGCTATGTTAGACAGTATCCAGAACCTTTGGCTCAACAAGCACTTACGAGCTGCAGCCAAGCAGAAAGTCCGTACTTGTATGATATGTTGTCAATTCAATCCAGGTAAAAGTGTCCCGGTGGAACAAGGTGGATTCCAACCTCCTGACCACCCTTTTGAAGTCCTCCAGATGGATTATATTCAGATGGAGCGATGTCGAGGTTTCAAGTATGTCCTCGTAGTTGTATGCGCTTTGTCCAGGTGGACAGAGGCATATCCAGTTCCAGATTACACAGCCGCGACCACTGCCAAGCAGTTGGTTCGTGAATTCTTTCCCCGTTATGGACTCCCTAGGGTCGTGTATTCTGATAACGGCCAGCCATTCTCATCTGAGTTAATGAAACATGTTTCCCTTTTGTTAGGGTACCAGTGGAAGTTCCATTGTGTGCGCCATCCTGAAGCAGCCGGTCTCGTAGAGAGACATAATCAAACTCTGAAAGTCCGTATTGCGAAAGTTTGTAAAGAGAAAGGTGTAGACTGGCTAGTAGCCCTGCCAGTTGCTTTATTCTACATGCGAATGGTAGCACATTCCAGATCAGGTCTGTCCCCGTACGAGGTCGTATTCGGCCGCCCCCCAAACATGTGGGGTACACCTAGACCCCGCAGTATTACAGATGTTTCCAGTAATATGCTGACAGATTACCTAGCTTCCTTGATGTCTGCCCTACACTCTTGTCGTTCACAGGTTGCCGCTGCATTTCCAGACAATACCGAAGTGAAACCGCATGAGGTCATTCCAGGCGACCTTGTCCTTGTAAGGAACTTTGATCGTTCAAGTCCGCTGGATCCCCGTTGGAAGGAGCCACGACTAGTCCTTCTGACCACCCGCACGGCCGTGAAGTTGGAGGGCCGCAAGGGGTGGGTCCACCTGTCCCACATCAAGAAATTCCATGGACTTCGAGAAAAAACATTTGCAAAGGACATTTTTAAAGACTGCCTGAAACCAGACACTGATCTGAATCCTGAACTGAAAGTTCCTCTGTTAGAGAAAACTCCGCAACAGGAGTATAAAGTAAAATTGAGGTCTAGTAAAATAAGTCAGCCAGTTTAATTGTCTAAGTCCCTCTCGGGTGAAACGGTTAGACAGGTCCCTGACATGTATGAGATAGACCCCCATAGTGAGAGAGTTAGTCAAAACTCTATCAGATGTATCGTTTTTCTAAGTTTTATATTGTTTCTAAGTTTAATGGTTACCTGCACAAGTTATGCATTACATTTATGTTTTCCAGTTTCTCATGTAAATATGTTTTCTAATGCTACAGTAGAGCACACATTTAGTGATCTGCCTCCTCACGAGCTATCCTATCGTCTTGCTATGAGAAATAATACATTTATCAGAATGTTACACTATTCACACCAGACCAGCAATGCCACTAATTGTTGGGTGTGTGGTCGACTCCCCCCTTTCCAGACACCGAAGGGAGTTCTGCCACTCTTTCCTTATCCATTTTCACATAATGGTTCGTGTGGAGCATGGTCCACGTTAACGTCATCCTCCAATGATATGTCCCTTCTGAACAGAACATGTTTTCCAGACAAGCAAGGTCTCTCCCATAGAACAGGGTTAGATCTAGAAAATGAAGTTTATAATTTAGGTAATTATTCTTCGAATTTTATGATCCTGAATGTTCAGTCTGATACTACTCCAGATTTGCCTGCCATTTCAGTACTACCAGTCAAAGGCGAATTATGTGTCAGAAAGAATGGTTCCGCACATGTAGGACATAGTGATTGTACTACTTCTGTCGAGTATAGTGACAGTGGGAAATCTATTTTCAAAGCTTCACGTCATTCTTATTTTGTTTGTGGTCAGACCGCATATGTTCGTCTGCCCCTCGACTGGGATGGAACATGTTACATTGCCTTCCTACTGCCACCAGTTTTTCTAGCCCCATCTGATTATCACAGAAACACACATCTAGTACACGTCAGACATAGAAGGGAGATTGAGTCCCCAATTGTCGATCAAACTGAAACTACTCTAGAACAATATCAAGACTTTAATAAAGGTTTCTTCTTCTTTATAGGACCTATCCAGAATAGTAAGCTAATACGTAGATTAACCAGAACCCTTGAAGCAGTAGTGAATGAGACTACTTCTGCTCTAGGTAACTTAACCGAAGAGCAATCTGCTATGAGATTTGTTGTGCTCCAAAATCGTCTCGTTCTTGACGTCATACTGGCCGATAGAGGAGGAGCATGTAGAGTCATCGGATCTAGTTGCTGCATTTTTATTCCTAATAACGCGCCGTCTGTTTATTCAGCTATAACCAGACTTCATAAAATTGCCCATCAGTTACACCAGAATCCAGGCACCTGGACATGGTCCGGTTGGCTCTGGAGTATCATATCTGCCTGGGGATGGAAAGTATTGTCATTCCTAGGTATTGCAGTAATGATCATATTCGGTTGCTGCCTCTGTATACAATGTGGCCCTGCGATTTGCGGCATTTGTGCTACCTCTTGTATTCCTAGTCCTAAGTCCCGCTCTAAGTCCCGTTCCAAGACAATTCGAGACGAGCAAATGATGCTATATGAAATGATAGATGGTATCATGAATATTGATGTTTCCTGATGGAAACGTAGGGCACAAGGAGGGAATGTGGAAAAGTAAATTTTGCCATGTTGTATGTGCCTACGTGTTCCCCATCTTATGCCATATGTGCATGATCGATATGCATGTATTTCCCTCTGATCGATTAAAGACGCAATTACAGTTGTGTCCATCTCTAGTATGCCAGTTTCCAGTCTTCGTGAAAGCAACGAATATTAGGCCTATGTAAAGTTACGTTGCCACGTTTTACAGTGTGCACGTTAATTCATTGAAAAGTCCCCGTTTCTAGGCCTCGAAAGGGCCCGGACTCAGATTCAGCTCCTGTCTCCTGAACCCTCTCCGAGGAGCGATACAGCCCCCACCTGTATCCCTGACCCTTCACTTACTTCATGCCACGCAGTGCCCGGCTCGGCCTGGCTCTGCCTCCCAGTCTGCCAAGAGTATGTTATGATTCTAGTTATCAGTCCAGCCCTCCTTCTCTGCATTCCTAAGCTACTGAATCGCATCAATAGTTTCCGTCATGGTCTAGCCTTTATGTCTCCATGTAAGAGAAATACTGTATTAATATTCATAGAATATTCCTTGCACACGCGCTACATGTAGAATTATGCATGCACCAGTCTTAGTGTCTGTTAGCCTTTGCCCTGATAACTTTTGGATTCTATCAACATGGTCTCTAAACACCAGATACTAGATATGCCTGGGTACATGTCGCTCTGACACTCCAGACTTTAGTCTCCTCTTCTAGCGCAGAAGTCATAGCCCCCCAGTTCTCCCTGGTAACACGTCATTGCCAGTTTCCGCGCACCACTAGGTTAGAGGTCCCAGCTGCTCAGGTAGCCCCCTCCATGTTTCCGCCCCGTTTATGACATATTCTGTTACGTTTGCATCACATGTCTATGTATACGCCCTGTACACGCCTTCTTGTTACACCCACTTTATGCCTTATCTTTCGCGACTGTTACGAACCCCGCCCACTGCTACGCCTACTGTATTGAATGCAATGTATTTGTTTAACTATAAATATTGTGCACTGTTATTAAAAGTTATCCCTTATGCTCCCAGATCCTGCCCCCGGCAGCTGCCATCCTATTCCCATGCAGGCTGTCCTGTTCCTGTCCTTTATGCCTGATTAAAGCCTGTAAACTCCAGCTACCTCGAATCTTGACTCTTATTTATTGAGCTATCTGTTTATATTGTATCCAGTCAAAAATAGATCCGGTAATTAATTATTTATTTACCACACTTTCTGTGGCCTTCTTCACGTTTGTGCATCCCTCTTTCCTCCTTCTGCAGTTCTCTTGCCATTTTCTGCACATCTCTTGCCTCTTTCTGTACCTCACTTGCCTCTTTCTGCACTTCTCTTGCTTCTTTCTACACCTCTGTTGCTTCTTTTAACAATTCCCTTACCTCTTTCTGCACTTGTCTTGCTTGTTTCTGCACCTCTGTTGTGTCTTTCTGCACATCTGCTGCCTCTTTCTCTACCTCACTTGCTTCTTTCTGCACTCCTCTTGCCTCTTTCTGCACCCCTTGCCTTTCTACACCCCTCTTTCTGTACCTCCCTTGCCTCTTTCTACACCACTGTTCCCTCTTTCTGCACTTTTCCTGCCTATTTCTGCACCTGTCTTGCTTCCTTCTGCACCTTTCTTGCTTCTTTCTGCAGCCTTCTTCACTTGTTTGCTTCCCTCTTTCCTCTTTCTGCAGTTCTCTTGCCATTTTCTGCACCCATCATGTCTCATTCTGTACCTCACTTGCCTCTTTCTATACGCCACTTGCTTCTTTCTACACCTCTGTTGCTTCTTTTAGCAATTCTCTTGCCTCTTTCTGCACTTGTCTTGCTTGTTTCTGCACCTCTCTGTTGCCTCTTTCTGTACCTCACTTGCTTGTTTCTGCACCCTCTTGCCTCTTTCTGCACCTCTGTTGCTTCGTTCTGCACTTCTCTTGCTTCTTTCTGCACCGCTGTTGCTTCTTTCTGCACTTTTATTGTAAATGTATGTATCCTCCTACCTGTTTTTGCACCCCTGTTCCCTCTTTCTGTACCTTTCTTGTCTGTTTCTGCACCTCTCTTGTCTCTTTCGTCACCTCTGGTGCTTCTTTCAGCACTCCTCCTGCCTCTTTCTGTACCCCTCTTGCCTCTTTGTGCACCTCTCCTACCTCTTTCTGCACCCCTCTTGCCTCTTTTTGTACCTCTTTTGGTTCTTTCTGCACTACTCTTTCTTCTTTCTCACCTCTTTTGCAAATGTCTGCATCCCCATGCCTCTTTCTGCACCCCTCTTCCCTATTTCTCCACCTCTCTTGCTTCTTTCTGTACTTCTCTTGCTTCTTTCTGCACTGCTCTTGCTTCTTTCTGCACCTCTCTTGCAAATTTCTGTATCCTCCTACCTCTTTTTGCATCCCTGTTTCCTCTTTCCGTACCTTTCTTGCCTGTTTCTGCACCTCTCTTGTCTCTTTCGACACCTATGTTGCTTCTTTCTGCACTTCTCTTGCCTTTTTATGCACACCTCTTACCTCTTTAAGCACCTCTCTTGCTTTTTTCTGTACTTCTGTTGCTTCTTTCTGCACCCCTCTTGCCTCTTTCTGTACCCCTTTTGCATCTTGGTGCACGTCTCCTGCCTCTATCTGCACCTGTCTTGCCTCTTTCTCTACCTCGTTTCCTTCTTTCTGTACTTTTATTGCCTCTTTCTGTACCCCCAGCCTCTTTCTGCCCCTCTGATGGTTCTTTCTGCACTGCTCTTGCTTCTTTTTCACCCCTGTAGCAAATTTCTGCATCCCTCTTGACTTGTTCTGTACCCCTCTTACCACTTTCTGCACCTCTCATGCCTCTGTCTGCACATCTGTTCCCTCTTTCTACACCTCTTTTGCCTGATTCTGTGATTATCTTGCCTCTTTCTGGACTTCTTTTGCTTCTTTCTGCATCCTTCTTCCCTTTTTCTACACCACTCTTGCCGCTTTCTGCACATCACTTGGTTCTTTCTGCACTGCTCTTGCCTCTTTTTGTACCCCTCTTGCATCTTTCTGCATCCCTGTTGCTTCTTTCCGCACTTCTTTTGCCTCTTTCTGCACCTCTCTTGCTTCTTTCTGCACCCCTGTTGACTCTTTCTGTATACCTGTTGTCCCTTTCTGCACTTGTCTTCCCTCTCTCTGCACCTCTCTTGCTTCTTTCTGCACCTTTCTTGCTTCTTTCTATAGCCTTCTTCACTTTTTTGCAACCCTCTTTCCTCTTTCTGCAGTTCTCTTGCCATTTTCTGCACCTCTCTTGCCTCTTTCTGTACCTTACGTGCCTCTTTTTGCACTTCTCTTGCTTGTTTCTACACCTGTTGCTTCTTTTAGCAATTCTCTTACCTCTTTGTGCACTTGTTTTGCTTGTTTCTCTACCTCTGTTGCGTCTTTCTGTACCTCTCTTGCCTCTTTCTGTACCTCACTTGCTTCTATCTGACCCCCTCTTGCCTCTTTCTGCACCCTTGTTTCTGCACCTCTCTTGCCTCTTTCCATACCACTGTTCCCTCTTTCTGCACTTTTCCTGCCTGTTTCTGTACCTCTCTTGCCTCTTTCTGTACCTCTGTTGCTTCTCTCTGGACTTCTCCTGCTCTTTCTGCACCCTTCGCGCCTCTTTCAGCACCTCTGTTGCTACTTTCGAACTTCTCTTCCTTCTTTTTGCACCCCTCCTGCCTCTTTTTGTACCTCTCTTGCCTCTGTGCACCTCTCCTATCTCTTTCTGCAACCCTCTTGCCTCTTTTTGCACCTCTGTTGGTTCTTTCTGCAAGGCTCTTTCTTCTTTTGCACCTCTGTTGCAAATTTCTGCATCCCTCTTGACTCTTTCTGTACCCCTCTTCCCTCTTTCTGCACCTATCTTGCCTCTGTCTGCACACCTGTTCCTTCTTTCTACATCCCTTTTGCCTGTTTCTGTGACTCTCTTGCCTCCTTCTGTACCTCACTTCCCTCTTTCTGCACCTCTCTTGCCTCTGTCTGCACACCTGTTCCCTCTTTCCACACCCCTTTTGCCTGTTTCTGCAACTCTCTTGCCTCTTTCTATACTTCTCTTGCTTCTTTCTGCAACCTTCTTCCCTTTTATCTGCACCCCTCTTGCCTCTTTCTGCACCCCTCTTGCTTCTTTCTGTACTTCTTTTGTCCCTTTCCTCCCCTCTCTTACTTCAATCTGCACCCCTGTTGACTCTTTCTGCACACCTGTTGTCTCTCTCTGCACTCACCTTCCCTCTTTCTACACCTGTCTTGCTTCTTTCTGCACCTTTCTTGCTTCTTTCTGCAGCCTTCTTCACTTTTTTGCATCCCTCTTTCCTCTTTCTGCAGTTCCCTTGCCTTTTTCCGCACCTCACTTGCCTCTTTCTGCACTTTTCTTGCTTCTATCTACATCTCTGTTGCTTCTTTTAACAATTCTCTTGCCTCTTTCTGCACCTGTCTTGCTTCTTTCTGCACCTTTCTTGCTTCTTTCTGCAGCCTTCTTCACTTTTTTGAATCCCTCTCTCTGCCGTTCTCTTGCCATTTTCTGCACCTCTCTTGCCTATTTATGTACCTCACTTGCCTCTTTCTGCACTGCTCTTGCTTCTTTCTACACCTCTGTTGCTTCCTTGAACAATTCTCTCTGCCTCTGTCTGCACTTGGCTTGTTTCTGCACCTCTATTGCGTCTTTCTGCACCTCTGTCACCTCTTTCTGTACCTCACTTGCTTCTTTCTGCACCCCTCTTGCCTCTTTCTACGCCCCTCTTGCCTTTTTACAATCCCCTTTTTCTGTACCTCTGTTGCCTCTTTCTGCACAACTATTCCCTCCTTCTGCACTTTTCCTGCCAGTTTCTGCACCTCTGTTGCCTCTTTCTGTACCTCTGTTGCTTATCTCTCTACTTCTCTTGCTCTTTCTGCACCCTTCGTGCCTCTTTCAGCACCTCTGTTGCTACTTTCTGCACTTCTCTTCCTTCTTTTTGCACCCATCCTGCCTTTTTCTGTACCTCTCTTGCCTCTGTGCATCTCTCCTACCTCTTTCTGGAACCCTCTTGCCTCTTTTTGCACCTCTGTTGGTTCTTTCTGCACGCCTCTTTCTTGTTTCTGCACTTCTCTTGCTTGTTTCAGCGCCTCTCTTCCCTCTTTGTGCATCCCTATTCTCCTCTTTCTGCACCTTTCCTGCCTGTTTCTGCACCTCTCTTGCCTCTCTCTGTACCTCTGTTGGCTCTTTCTGCACCTCACTTGCTTATTTCTGCACCCCTCTTGCCTCTTTCCGCACCCCCTCCCCTCTTCCTGTACCTCTCTTGCCTCTTCCTGCATCCCTGTTCCCTCTTTCTGTACCTTTCCTGCCTGTTTCTGCACCTATCTTGCCTCTTTCTGTACCTCTGTTGCTTCTTTCTGCACTTCTCTTGCCTCTTTCTGTACCCTTTGGACCTCTTTCAGCACCTCTGTTACTTCTTTCTGCACTTCTTATCCTTCTTTCTGCACCCCTCCTGCCTCTTTCTGTACCTCTCTGGGATTTTGTGCACCTCTTCTATCTCTTTCTGCAGCCCTCTTACATCTTTTTGCACCTCTGTTAGTTCTTTGTGCACTGCGCTTGCTTCTTTCTGCACCTCCTTTGCAAATGTCTGCATCCCTCATGCCTCTTTGTGTACCCCTCTTCCCTATTTACCACCTCTCTTGCTTCTTTCTGCACTTCTCTCGCTTCTTTATCCACCCTTTGTGCCTCTTTCAGCACCTCTGTTGCTTCTTTCTGCACTCCTCTTCCTTCTTTCTGCACTCCTCCTGCCTCTTTCTGTACCCCTCTTGCCTCTCTGTGCACCTCTCCTACCTCTTTCTGCACCCCTCTTGCCTCTTGTTGCACCTCTGTTGGTTCTTTCTGCACTGCTCTTTCTTCTTTCTCACCTCTTTTGCAAATTTCTGCATCCCTCATGCCTCTTTCGGCACCCCTCTTCCCTATTTCTCCACCTCTCTTGCTTCTTTCTGTACTTATCTTGCTTCTTTCTGCACTGCTCTTGCTTCTTTCTGTACCTCTCTTGCAAATTTCTGTATCCTCCTACCTCTTTCTGCATCCCTGTTTCCTCTTTCCGTACATTTCTTGCCTGTTTCTGCACCTCTCTTGTCTCTTTCGACACCTATGTTGCTTCTTTCTGCACTTCTCTTGTCGTTTTATGCACACCTCTTACCACTTTAAGCACCTCTCTTGCTTTTTTCTGTACTTCTCTTGCTTCTTTCTGCACCACTCTTGCCTCTTTCTGTACCCCTTTTGCATCTTGGTGCACGTCTCCTGCCTCTATCTGCACCTGTCTTGCCTTTGTCTGCAGTTCTCTTGCCTCTTTCTCTACCTCGTTTCCTTCTTTCTGTACTTTTCTTGCCTCTTTCTGTACCCCCAGCCTCTTTCTGCCCCTCTGTTGGTTCTTTCTGCACTGCTCTTGCTTCTTTTGCACCCCTGTAGCAAATTTCTGCATCCCTCTTGACTTGTTCTGTACCCCTCTTACCACTTTCTGCACCTCTCATGCCTCTGTCTGCACATCTGTTCCCTCTTTCTACACCTCTTTTGCCTGATTCTGTGATCCTCTTGCCTCTTTCTGGACTTCTTTTGCTTTTTTCTGCATCCTTCTTCCCTTTTTCTACACCACTCTTGCCGCTTTCTGCACATCGCTTGGTTCTTTCTGCACTGCTCTTGCCTCTTTTTGTACCCCTCTTGCCTCTTTCTGCATCCCTGTTGCTTCTTTCCGCACTTCTTTTGCCTCTTTCTGCACCTCTCTTGCTTCTTTCTGCACCCCTGTTGCCTCTTTCTGCATACCTGTTGTCCCTTTCTGTACTTGTCTTCCCTCTCTCTGCACCTCTCTTGCTTCTTTCTGCACCTTTCTTGCTTCTTTCTACAGCCTTCTTCACTTTTTTGCAACCCTCTTTCCTCTTTCTGCAGTTCTCTTGCCATTTTCTGCACCTCTCTTGCCTCTTTCTGTACCTTACGTGCCTCTTTTTGCACTTCTCTTGTTTCTACACCTGTTGCTTCTTTTAGCAATTCTCTTGCCTCTTTCTGCACTTGTTTTGCTTGTTTCTCTACCTCTGTTGCGTCTTTCTGTACCTCTCTTGCCTCTTTCTGTACCTCACTTGCTTCTATCTGACCCCCTCTTGCCTCTTTCTGCACCCTTGTTTCTGCACCTCTCTTGCCTCTTTCCATACCACTGTTCCCTCTTTCTGCACTTTTCCTGCCTGTTTCTGTACCTCTCTTGCCTCTTGCTGTACCTCTGTTGCTTCTCTATGGACTTCTCCTGCTCTTTCTGCACCCTTCGCGCCTCTTTCAGCACCTCTGTTGCTACTTTCAAACTTCTCTTCCTTCTTTTTGCACCCCTCCTGCCTCTTTTCGTACCTCTCTTGCCTCTGTGCACCTCTCCTATCTCTTTCTGCAACCCTCTTGCCTCTTTTTGCACCTCTGTTGGTTCTTTCTGCAAGGCTCTTTCTTCTTTTGCACCTCTGTTGCAAATTTATGCATCCCTCTTGACTCTGTCTGTACCCCTCTTCCCTCTTTCTACACCTATCTTGCCTCTGTCTGCACACCTGTTCCTTCTTTCTACATCCCTTTTGCCTGTCTCTGTGACTCTCTTGCCTCCTTCTGTACCTCACTTCCCTCTTTCTGAAACCTTCTTCCCTTTTATCTGCACCCCTCTTCCCTCTTTCTGCACCCCTGTTGCTTCTTTCTGTACTTCTTTTGTCCCTTTCTGCCCCTCTCTTACTTCAATCTGCACCCCTGTTGACTCTTTCTGCACACCTGTTGTCTCTCTCTGCACTCACCTTCCCTCTTTCTACACCTGTCTTGCTTCTTTCTGCACCTTTCTTGCTTCTTTCTGCAGCCTTCTTCACGTTTTTGCATCCCTCTTTCCTCTTTCTGCAGTTCTCTTGCCATTTTCCGCACCTTACTTGCCTCTTTCTGCACTTCTCTTGCTTCTATCTACACCTCTGTTGCTTCTTTTAACAATTCTCTTGCCTCTTTCTGCACCTGTCTTGCTTCTTTCTGCACCTTTCTTGCTTCTTTCTGCAGCCTTCTTCACTTTTTTGAATCCCTCTCTCTGCCGTTCTCTTGCCATTTTCTGCACCTCTCTTGCCTATTTATGTACCTCACTTGCCTCTTTCTGCACTTCTCTTGCTTCTTTCTATACCTCTGTTGCTTCCTTGAACAATTCTCTCTGCCTCTTTCTGTACTTGGCTTGTTTCTGCACCTCTATTGCGTCTTTCTGCACCTCTGTCACCTCTTTCTGTACCTCACTTGCTTCTTTCTGCACCCCTCTTGCCTCTTTCTACACCCCTCTTGCCTTTTTACAATCCCCTTTTTCTGTACCTCTCTTGCCTCTTTCTGCACAACTGTTCCCTCTTTCTACACTTTTCCTGCCGGTTTCTGCACCTCTGTTGCCTCTTTCTGTACCTCTGTTGCTTATCTCTCTACTTCTCTTGCTCTTTCTGCACCCTTCGTGCCTCTTGCAGCACCTCTGTTGCTACTTTCTGCACTTCTCTTCCTTCTTTTTGCACCCATCCTGCCTCTTTCTGTACCTCTCTTGCCTCTGTGCATCTCTCCTACCTCTTTCTGGAACCCTCTTGCCTCTTTTTGCACCTCTGTTGGTTCTTTCTGCACGCCTCTTTCTTGTTTCTGGACTTCTCTTGCTTCTTTCTACACCTCTGTTGCTTCTTTCAGCAATTCTCTTGCCTCTATCTGCACTTCTCTTGCTTGTTTCAGCGCCTCTCTTCCCTCTTTGTGCATCCCTGTTCTCCTCTTTCTGCACCTTTCCTGCCTGTTTCTGCACCTCTCTTGCCTCTTTCTGTACCTCTGTTGGCTCTTTCTGCACCTAACTTGCTTATTTCTGCACCCCTCTTGCCTCTTTCCGCACCCCCTCCCCTCTTTCTGCACCTCTCTTGCCTCTTTCTGCACCCCTGTTCCCTCTTTCTGTACCTTTCCTGCCTGTTTCTGCACCTCTCTTGCCTCTTTCTGTACCTCTGTTGCTTCTTTCTGCACTTCTCTTGCCTCTTTCTGTACCCTTTGTACCTCTTTCAGCACCTCTGTTACTTCTTTCTGCACTTCTCGTCCTTCTTTCTGTACCCCTCCTGCCTCTTTCTGTACCTCTCCGGCCTTTTTGTGCACCTCTCCTATCTCTTTCTGCAGCCCTCTTACATCTTTTTGCACCTCTGTTAGTTCTTTGTGCACTGCTCTTGCTTCTTTCTGCACCTCCTTTGCAAATGTCTGCATCCCTCATGCCTCTTTCTGTACCCCTCTTCCCTATTTACCACCTCTCTTGCTTCTTTCTGCACTTCTCTCGCTTCTTTCTGCACCTCTCTTGCAAATTTCTATATTTCTCTTACCTCTTTCTGCACCCCGTTCCTTCTTTCTGCACCTTTCTTGCCTATTTCTGTACCTCTCTTGCCTCTTTCGGCACCTCTGTTGCTTCTTTCTGTACTTCTCTTCTTTCTTTCTGCATCCCTCCTGCTTCTTACTGCACCTTTCTTACCTCTTTGTACACCTCTCCTCCTCTCATACCTCTTTTTGCAGCCCTCTCACCTCTTTTTGCACCTTTGTTAGTTCTTTCTGCACTGCTCCTGCTTCTTTCTGCGCCCCTCTTCCCTCACCTCTCGTGCCTCTGTCTGCACACCTGTTCCCTCTTTCTGCACCCCTTTTGCCTGTTTCTGCAAGTTTCTTGCCTCTTCCCGCAGTGTTCATGCCTCCTTCTCTCTCCTCTTTCTGCACCCCTTTTTCCTCTCTCTGCACCTATGATGCGTCTTTCTTTACTTCTTTTGCCTCTTTCTGTATCTCTCTTGCTTCTTTCTGTACCCCTGTTGTCTTTCTGCACTCATCTTCCCTCTTTCTGCACCTCTTGCTTCTTTCTGCACTCCTCTTGCTTTGTGCTGCTCCTTTATTCCTTCTTTCTGTACTGTTCTTCCCTTTTTTGCATCCCTCTTGCTCTTTCTGCAGTTCGCTTGCCATTTTTGGCCCTTCTCTTGCTTCTTTCTACACCTCAGTTGCTTCTTTCAGCACATGGCTTGCCTCTTTCTGCATTCTCTTGCTTTTTTCTGTACCTCCTTGCGTCTTCCTGCACCTCACTTGCCTCTTTCTGCATCTCACTTGCTTCTTTGTGCACCCATCTTGCCTCTTTCTGCACCTCTCTTCCCTCTTTCTACACCTCTCTTGTATCTTTGTACACCCCTGTTCTTTATTTCTGCACCTTTCCTGCCTGTTTCTGCACCTCTCTTGCCTGTTTCTCTCTTGCCTCTTTGTGCACCTCTCCTACCTCTTTCTGCAGCCCTCTTACCTCTTTTTGCACCCCTGTCAGTTCTTTCTGCACTGCTCTTGCTTCTTTCTGCACCTCTCTTGCAAATTTCTGCATCCCTCATGCCTCTTTCTGCACCCCTGTTCACTTTTTTCTGCAGCTTTCTTGCCTGTTCTGTACCCCCTTGCCTCTTTCAGCACCTCTGCTGCTTCTTTCTGCACTTCTCTTGCTTTTTTCTGCACCCCTATTGCCTCTTTTTGCACATATGTTGCTTATTTCTACACTTCTCTTGCTTCTACCTTTTTGTACACAAATTTACAGAGTATGCTGTTTGAAACACAGGTATTCAAGTATTTGTATGTTTATTTTAATATAACGTGTCACTAGGTAAAAGCAGAGACACGCCTGCAAACCTTAACAAACTTGGTCGGACTTACAACAGTGATATGCTTAGGATTGCTGTTTTATATTTGGTAGGATTAACATTCTGAGCAGTCGATGAATATTGAACCTTCAAGGTGAGGTTAAAAACATCTTTGGAGATGGATTAGCGATTAGTCTACTTTGTATGAGTCTGTTGTAAAGTACAGTCAAAGTAGGCCTCTTTCTGCACCTCTGTTGGTTCTTTCTGTACTTCTCATGCTTCTTTCTGCACCTTTCTTCCTCTTTATGCACATGTCCTACCTATGTAGGCATAGTTAGAAATTAGCATTTAAAAAACCTTAGAAATTCACTGAAAAACCAGACGTTTCAAGGAACTTATAGATAGGGATTAGCATTTAAAAGTTTTGGATGTTATAGTGCCACGTACAGAATGTGCTCCAAACACCTGGGTATCAATACCAGCTTCTTTCATAACAGACCTTAACCATCTGGCTATTGTAGCCACAGATACAGGCTTAAATGGTTTTTGCAAATCAATCAATAATTGAGTTGAACCCTCCAGTCCAAAGACCCTGTACACTCTTCATATCATTTTATGGCACTGTACAACGCACAACTTATCATTGTTGGGGAAAGCATTATAAACAATGCTACGTGACAGTGTTTTTGACAGTGTTTTTGTCCTGCCCGTAATAGTAAAAGAAACTCCCTCAGAGTGAATACTCTACCTGTAATATTCAGAGCTTTTATATCAGAAGAACGTCTGCAGGCAGATAAACACAAAGCTATAGCTAATTTAGTTGAAAGTTGTTTTCTGGATAACAAAGCATTAGCCGGCCACTTATCAAAAAGGTTTATGAATAGTGATACATCCCACAAACATGAATACCTTGGTCTCGGAAGATTAGTCACTCTAATACCCTAAAGCAACTTACATACCATTGGGTGCATACCTACCGGTTTTCCGTCCACTTGAGTATGTCCTGCGGATATGGGTGATCTAACATTATTAACTGAACGATATGCTAAACCCTCATAGTTGTTTTCAGACAGGAAGTTTACAAAATGGGATAACTTTGCCCCAAGCTGAGGAATATCTCTTTCGCGTGGAAGGGGCCCAGGCCTGTATAATGAATTCATAAGCTTTGTCTGAAATTCCTGGCTGTTCCCATTGTTGCTGGAAAGCCTCCATGCCATCAGGGACAACTGCCCCGATGCCACCATGGGGTGTAGTTCTCCGTGAGGGCCCTGGAGCAGCATCTGGGACCAAGGGAGCATCCTGGGGAGGTCGCAACTCATCTCCAATATTATCGGGAACCAGGGCTGTGACCTCCACAAGGGTATCACCAAAATCACTTCTGCTTGCTGCCGGGCTATGTGGGTCGCGTCTCAGGTGATTAGGATGAAGGGGGGAAAGGCATAATTCAGAGTCATTGCCCAACTCTGAGAGAAGGCGACTGTCGCTCTCGCCAATGGGTCTGGTCTCCAGCTGAAGAACGTCTGCAGTTGTCTGTTCAGTCTGGATGCAAAGAGATCTATCCTGCAAGGACCCCACACTGTCTGTAGCCATTGGAACAGTCGAGGTTCAAGTTGCCAGTCGCTGTAATCCTTTAGATATCTGGAATTCCAATCTGCGACAGTGTTCAACTGTCCCGGAATGTATTCCACTATTACCGATATCTGTTGATTCAGACAATAGTGCCAAACATCCTTCACTATTTCCACTAGCAAGGACAACCTCGTACCTCCCAATTTGTTGATGTATCTCACTGCCGAGATATTGTCCATCCTGAGAAGGATGCAACAAGACACTTGTTAAGGGAGAGCGTTCGTATCGCAAATGACCCTGCTAATAATTCCAGCCAATTAATTTGGAGGGATAGTTCTTGAAGAGACCATCTTCCTCCTGTGGAGATCTCTTCACAGCGTGCTCCCCAGCCCCAACAGCTGGCATCTGACTCTATAACAATTTCTGGTTGAAAGCCGAAGTTGGCTCTGCCATTCCACGCCTCTATGTGACCTAACCACCATTGCATCTCTTCCCTCACTTCTTGTGTTAGGGGAACCAGATCTGTATATGACAGACCTTTTTGTAGATGTTGAATTTTTATTCTCGGAAGGGCCTGGTAGTGCAGAGGGCCTGAGAAATTAGCCTGTATTGAGGATGCCAATAACCCCACTATTCTGGCTATTGTCCTGAGATAGACCATCTGTTTGGATAACACTGATGTGAGCTCCTTCATGGGATCCCATAGCTTTGATTTGGGAAGCCTCGTTTGAGCTGTCTGTGAATCTATGACAAAGCCTAGGAAATCCACTGTCTGGGAGGGACGTATGGCTGACTTGCGTTCATTGATTACAAAGCTCAAGTTTTGCAGAAGGGACATTGCCATTGTAGATGAAGGTTGGCCAGGGATTGAGTGTGAGCCATGATAAGTATATTGTCTAATTACACTAACATGCAAACTCCCTATGCTCTGAGATGTGCTATCACCAGCTTCATTACCTTGGTGAAACACCATGGCACCGAGCAAAGCCCAAAAGGAAGGGCCAAATATTCCAACCATCGGTTCCTCCATTGGAACTGTAGGACGCACCGATTGGGAGGAAATATAGGAATCGTCAGATAGGCGTCTGTCAGGTCCAACCGGATCATTCAATCTCCCTTTTTTAATAGATCTGCCAATAGATGGATAACCTCCATCTTGAAATGTTTGTAAACCATAAAATGATTGAATTCTCTTAGGTTTAACCAACCTGTGTCCACCACCCTTCTTCTGCACCAGGAAGACATTTCTGTAGAAACCGCGAGCCCCGCTGTCGCAATAAGCAATTGCGCGCTTCTGCAGCAATTCTTCTATTTCTGCGTCTATAAAAACAAATTCTGGTGTTGAAAACTGAGCTGTCTCTGAGAACTGTCCTAGAAGGGGGCCTGGTAAAACTCTAGGTGGAAACCCTGAACAGTCTAATAATCCATGAATCCTGTGACAACACTCTTCAATTGTGTATGAAGAATTGTGCACGACCCCCCAAGGGTGCTCTTACCTGTAGAATTTTGAGCCTGAAAACCTGTTCTGTGGCCACCTCTGTTGAATGGACGTTTGTTGAACCTTTGCCTTGTAGGGTAAAGGGTTCCACCTCTCATAGAGTCCCAGTCTCCTCTACCTGATCTATAGTCTCCTCTGGGAGGACCTTGGTAGTATTGGTGGCCTGGCGAGCGTCCTCTGCCTCACCCAGCCCTATTAAAAAGGCCAGCCTGAAAAACTCTTTTAATTCCTGACTGGGCCTTGTCTAGCGAATCCGGATGCAGAAGGCGAGCGAGTCGAGCGGTGAGTGGCAGCTGCGAGTGAGGAGCCCCCCACTTACAGCCTGCTGTGAGCACACCGCGGAGAGACAGACTGCAAGACGGCAGGACGACTCCGGGACTCCTGGGACTTTGAGGGGAGCAGCAGCAGGAAGCAGAGGGTAAGCAGGAGCGAGAGATCGCGGCCACCATTAGCGATGACCATGGAGTGCTCCAGCCCAAGGCTTCCAGTGTGCCCGGCTTTCTGATTCTCCGCCCTGTTCTCTGGTGCGTCCTGAAGGGTAGGAGCTGTGGACTGCATTGGGGCAGGCGCTCCTGGCATCTTTGGACCGAGCCCTTACAACGGAGATGACGCGGCACAGCCAAGATGCAGCTGTGCCCTCTCAGCCTGTCTCAGAGCTCCGGATCCTCGAGGCGGCTGCGAGCCGCCAGCCTTGGGGGTCAGGAAAAACCACATCAGCCATTCCACAGAGTCCACAGAAAGGAAGGGGAAACTACACCCCCACCAAAATTCCACCAAACTCCACCAAAACCACTATAAATTGCAGCGAGTTGTGGTAGGTAGCCCATAAGTTAAAAACCATACAACATTACTCATCAGCGGCCATCATCGACACAGCAACGGAAGAGCGCCATACCCCAAGCGCAAAGAAGACCGACAACTGGAACTCAAACACAAATCACAAAACCAACAGAAAAGAGAAATATTCAAGGTGAAACTAGAGGCAACAATAAAATCACAATAATAAAAACAACTGAAAAGGGTTGTAGTGAGGAAATAGGATCCTTAATCAAAACACCAAGGAGCTACTTACAATATAGAGCCTCAAGAACCACTTTAAGAAGAACTTTAAGAACTTAAGAATTTCAAGAACCACAAGAACTACAGAACCACAGGTGCTAACGGGTGCTGAGGAGATGAGATCAGGAGAGAGAGGAACTGTTACATTCATACTTAACAAAAGAAAAAAAAAAGAGCAAAGGCTGAACCGACATAGCCTGCAAAGAGAACTCAACGGTGGAAGAAAACTCCCTCCAGACACTGGTAGTAGTTGCAGGACCTGAACAGAATGCAAAAACTGCAATTAGCAGTTATCAGCCGAAGATTTACACTAATTTGCATTTCTGAGGGATGCAGGGGCAGTCTTCTGCATAAGCAATGAAAGTCTCAATGCCCTTCCCTCCCCTTTGTGCCTGGTGAAAACAGACCATCAAGGTCTCAAGGCAGACACGCCTGACCAATGTAACGAAGGTAAAGAAGGCATTAGAGAAAACAAGACCAGAGCCACAAGCACCCACATTTAGAAGGCCAGCACCTACCACCGGAGGGGGGGGAGGGGACAGATACCAACAAAAAAACATTGATTCAATAAACGGAGACCGTATCGGATCGTGCCAAGCACCCATAATGGAAAATGCCCTTGGGGTTAACCAGATAACAATAGCAGGAGTAGGAGCACTTTCGGTCAGGACCGAGCTTGACACAGGTCTACCACTTGAACCAATTGTTACAAAGTTTCAGGGAAAACAAACTCCATTATGGATATTTCCGATATCAATTCTTATAATACTGAAAAAACATTAATAACTGCTTCCAGTTTAACCCTCTCATCTGTAACTCACAATGAGACACTCACAGAGAGCCCAGTAAGCTTGGCATATGGTCTCATGCCATCACACAACAAAGCCACACAGAACACAGCCATCCACATCGAGGAAGAGAATCAAACTGATCTTCCAGTAACACAGTTTCAAAAGCCCCCGGGAGGAAGGACTCAAGCTACCTTAGGGGCAACGACAATAGAATACCACAGCAGGATACCCAACCGTAACCGATTGCTCCAGTATTTACTCTCTCTCCTTCCCCAATACACGATCTACCCATTCTTCTTGTAGTTCATATAAAAAAACTAGTGATAGAGTATTGGGAACCACAGAGGACTTAAAGGACAACACAGCCGGCAATTTAGCCCACATAACTCATAATCAAGATCGGCAAGAGCGTTCCCATTTTTCTGACTTCTAGCAGGCAAAGACCATTCATGCTCCCCAAACCATCACCAAAGGAGCTAATCGGTTAAACTCAAACAAGCTCTGGGAATCTTTACTGCACACTATGCAGCTTTCCATCAAGTCAATGCAGTACCACTCTGACAAGATGGACGCCCAATTATCCCTTCTTAATTCAGTGGCCATCCACAACTCAAATATTGACAGCAGACTAGCAGACATGAATAATTTGATCAAAAGGCAGACACGCAACTATCTCCAACGCACTGTACCTGCTTCACTATTTTTTAAAACTCTCCACCCTTCCAGTGGTAATGGGGGACATCTTCAAAAAGCCCCAGCAAACCACCTCAGGAGTCTCAAACAAAATGCCCTTCAACTGGACCAACCTGCAGTGAGAAGGATATGGACAACATAGAATTGGCAAAGGGACCCCCAAGGATCCTCACAATGAAACACGGCCAGCCAATTAGCTAAACGCCAGACTAACCAGCGTTGCCAAAAAAGCAGCTGACCAAAATAGCAAGGATCCTGGATGTCATAATATAATAGAGCAAAATATTGGTGCAGAGCATAGCTATGATGACCACCCGGAGGAATCCTCATCAAGAAAACTTGAATCAGAAGCTTTAGAAAAATACTACGCTGTGAGAAATGAGGATCCAAAACATAGTCGCAAACATAGGAGAAAGGGAAGAAAGAAGAAAAAGAACATAATGGATTATTCCCACACAGGTAGTGTAATACCAGGGGCGAAAAGGCAAGCTGCCAGCAAAATAACGGAAGCACTGTCCCCAGAAGGAGATAATAAACTAAGCCATTTTCCAAAAGTAGGGGATTCTGACTCCAAACTGGATAAGACAGTGGATGAATTAACAGAGCTATTTATAAACGCATCAGATGGATGTTGAAAGAACATTAGTACCAGAGCTCCAGTACTTTCTACCAAGAATAGACCAGCAGAGGCAGCAATTCCTAGGAAAACAGTAGGAGATAAGAAACCAACAGTCTGATTCATCAAGCCGAATTGCGCTCGCAAAGGGCCAGATTCTGAGAATCTGGCCTTTTGCGAGCGCAATTTTTGCATTTGGGATTTATCATCCCAAATGCAAAAATCGGTAATTGCTAATTCGCAAAATTGCGAGGAATTACATTTAAGGAATCTCTATTTGAGATTCCTTAAATGCAATTCATCAACCATTTTTAAATTGCTAATTCGCAATTTCGGGCCGCTATTTACCGCGAGGTCAAACCTCGTGGTAAATAGCGAAAACTTAGAAAAATGCTTTTAAAAGCATTTTTCTAAGTTGCATGTTGCACACACACATGTCCTTTGGACATGTGTGTGCGCAACACCACTGTAACTTACATTTCAGGGGTGCTACAGGGTGTCCTTTGGACACCCCTAGCACCCTTGAAATCGCTATCTTATTTGCGAATAGCAAATTGCTAATCGCAAATAAGGAATGCTCCCCATTCATTCCTATGGGCCTTTAGGCCCATAGGAATGAATGGGGAGTTATTCCTTATTTGTGATTAGCAATTTGCTAATCGCAAATAAGGAATGTGTAGGAATCGCAATTTATTTAGCGATTCCTACATGAATACCGTTTTGCGAGTCTGTAATAGCGATTCCTTATGAATCGCTATTAAAGACTCGCAAAACACGCCGATGATGAATCAGGCTGCAAGCTCTTTGACTATTCCAATATTAGGGGACTCAGGCACCAAACTGGATGAGACAGTGGACGAATCAACAGAGCTGCCTATAAAAGCACCAAAGAAAGTAGAAAACATGTCTGCTCCAGAGCACCAGTTCATTCCATCAAGAATAGATCTGGAGAGGCAGCCATTCCAAGGAAAACAATCACCATTGCTAGGGAAGACCGCAGAGTCCGAGTGGATTTTTTTAACCCTCGCGCTGAAGAGGATTTAACCATCCAGGTAAAACCCCCAACCGCCAGCCAGCCACAACTGAAAAACAACTCAATTCTGTTTATCCCTAAATATAAGTCCAGAGGTTGTGGGGACATCCTTAACAGAGGGGATATTTTACAACTAATTCAAGCAATTAGAAACATGGCGGACATAAGCACACACAACAAGAATAGCATTTAAAAGCATCAAGTACATTTCTGACAGAGAAATAACTAAGATAACTTAGTCTTCAGGGGAAACAGTGAGGAGGATTCTGGAATAAGAACCCCAACTAAAAGCATTGGGAATAAAAAGAATACTCTATCAAAGGCCTGGCTATCCGGATCCACTGATTCTAATAGAAAGAGAGCAAGCAAATCCAGCTCCTGCACCTGGGCATGCAATCACAATCTGTTCTTAAAGGCGGCCGCAGCACAGATGCATGACCAGAAGAAACGAAAGATCAGCACCAAATAATTAAATCAGAAGACTGGACCTGGCTAGCAAGGACGATAAATCAACAAGATGAGAGTACTTGACTCAGGACAAAACAAATACCACCAGGCGATCCCCACCTACGAATATAAAAGATCTGGGTAAAAAAACATTGGATAAAGGACTTCTGGACCATTTTCAAGGCTTCAACCTTATCCTGCTCCAAGAGACATGGCTAGAAAAACCCTTTCATTTACTAGGTTTATAAAACCCATCACACCTCTGCAGTGAAAGGCTCTAAATTTGGACATTTAAAGGGCGGTCTAACAATTTATTCATCAATAAAAACAATAACAGTGACCAAATATGTTGATACCTTCACATCACCAACAAACGCAATCAAAGCACTCAGAGTGAATATAAAGGATGGCAATATGAAACAACAGTTAATGCTCCTAAACATCTACATAAATCCTCATGACAAAATCAAAGAAGTCAAAATAGTAGGGGCAGAAATAACCAGGCTACTCTCAGAAGAACCAACGTCCAATCTACTGTTGACAGGCGACTTCAATATGCACTTGATGGGGCCCAAAGAAGAGGGACAAGCTACTTGAGGAACAACATACTGCCTGGAATATCCCTTGTCAGGAGCTGAGTACCAAGAAGCAACAATCAGTGCTCGCTAAGAACTTTGTCAAGGATTTGGAACACCTAAGCTTTGTGGCACTAAATGGGTGCTTCCCGAAAGACCAGTCCTCGGTGGCAACATTTCACAGTGCAACCTCAAGCACACTGATAGATTACACCTTTATATCTTAATCATTCTTCAGCAGGATTACAGGCTTCTAGGTAGGGACCCAGGGTCAAAGCGACAATCTGCCACATGATATCTCTACAGGGATATCTAGATCATCACCAGATCAGCCTGTTGATTATCCTGAGTCCATACATACGGACAATTTCAGGAGGATAAAATTCAAACCAATCATCCAGAAGAATTACTGGCCCCAGCAAAGTCAATATAGAAACAATGGGAAGAGACTGACGTAAATGTGATAGCGCAATGGGAACACTTCATTAATACACTAGGAGCAATGAACACGGCAAGCGCTCATCCAGCTTCTACATCAACCGGTTCACAAGTCCGTCAAGAGAACAATATTTCTATTTCTATTACTCCAAATCTCCGCAAGCTCAAGAAAGCAATAAATAAAACATTACGCAGGCTTCGGTGTACAGGGTAGGATCCTATTATACAAAGGGAGCTATCTCAACTAAAAGCAAAAAAGAAAACAACAATCTGGCAGGCAAAAAGGGAAATGGACAAAAACGTGTGGGCTAGACTATTATATGACTTAAAGTCAAACAACAGAGCAAGATTTTGGTGCACAATAAATAGCCTAGCCAACTTGAATGTTCGAAGAATCAACTCACACCTGACAGAGCTTGGGCCTCGCATTTGCACCATCATTTTAATTCAGCATGGGTGCAGAGCTCCCGCAATATCCCTGAGGCAACCCCTTTCAATCTAAAGGTCCCACCAGGAAATGATCTTCTTTCATTCACAACTCTCCAGATTAAGAACAGGATAGCTAAAGGCAAACAGGATTCCACCAATCGTATTAAAAAAGGACCCGGAATACTGGCCTTTTATACTCCTACCGCTGTATGGTCAAATCGCAGGAGGAGACACCATTCCGGACTCCTGGAGGGGGACAATCATATCCCCAATATACAAGAAAGGGAACAAGATCTCAGCAAATAGCTACAGGCTTGTGGCTTTAAATGATATTGAGGCAAAATATTACGCTGGCCTCCTATTGGAAGACCTTATTGCCTGGGCTGACGAACAATCAATTATATGATCAACCAAACAGGCTTTTTCAAGGGCATGGGAACAACCAGGAACATACAGACAGGACCAAATCTGAAAAATACCCTCTATTCATGTGTTTTATCGACTACTCGTCAGCTTTCGACAAAATCGTCAGGAGCTAACTCTGGCACAAACTAGAGGATAAGAAAATACCATCAGCTCTCCCAAATCAGCTGTATACTTCTTCACACGAACACATGGGTCAAAGTTAAGCTAGGAGAAGGAAAGTTCCTGTCCAGGAAAATTCCAACAACCAAGGGGCTCAAACAGGGGTAAGTCCTGGCGCCGATGCTTTTCAACTTGTTTATGTCTGACCTATTGTTAGAATTGGACATGTGCAATTCGCACGAGCCAAAGATGGGAGGGCTCCTACTCTACAACCTCCTGTAGGCAGACGACCTTGTGCTGGTTAGTCGAACCCCCATTGGCCTTCAACACTTACTAGATACAACCAATTGATACTCAGCAACCAATGGTTTAACCATCAACCATGACAAAACGAAGGTAATGAGGATACATCCAAAAAAGGAAACCTCCAATTACTGATGGTATTTGGCAGACATATCAATAGAAGTAGTCGACCAATACAAGTACTTAGGAGTGATAATGGAAAATAAAGGCACATTCAAATTACAAAAAGAGGCCATCAAAAGAAGAGGCAACTCTATTGCCGTAGCCATAAAATATACTAAACATAAAACTGCTAGCCCAAGCCTTATCCCACTGCTACAAGTCTGGGAAGCAAAGCTTATTCCGGCAATCACGTATGGGAGCGAGTGCCTGAGGGGAAGAGATGCGGCTATTCTAGATAGCACTATCACAAGAGCACCCAGGATGATATTTAATCTACTTAAGTACGTCTCGCCAGCCCAAATAAGGCTAGAATTCGGCCTTCAAAGCCAAGAAATAGCCCGCAAAGGAGCTTACTTGTCAAGAGCTGGTACAGGATTAAAAAGGCAGAAGCAGGAACACTGAGCTCCCATTTATGGAACGAAATACATCTAAAGAGGGATTGCGCAGCTATGAGCTATTTTACAGCATCAATACATTGCCTGGGACTTGAGGATCTCTGGGCGGCCTCAGGGACGGGAAACATCCTTTACAACGCAACTTTTACCACGCAGTGCCTTTACGACGCAACTTTTACAACGCAAACCATTACAACGCATTGCGCTGGGGGGCGCTCTAGGATAGGGAATACGTTTAATTTACTATCCAACACCTTCCCTAGTGTCCACGGGGACTGGAGTTGGAATAGTAAATTAAACTATTCACTATCCAGCACCCCAAAGCGCAATGCGTTGTAAAGGTTTGCGTTGTAAAAACCGCGTTGTAAAGGCATGCGATGTAAAAGCATGCGTTGTAATGTCATACATCCCTCAGGGACCCATCAGTGTTTTAAACAAACTGTAAATAAAACCGTGAAAAGACTATCCCTAGTAGAAGGTCATACGGCACTCACAGATAGAGCCCATGGATAGTTTGTTGTGCACAGCAACGCTAAGTCCTCTCCGCAACCTTACCTAGGCGTGGGCTTTAATAGGAGGAAGAAAGAAAAATGATTTCATTGCCGATTGAGCATTTTACCATCCTTGCCCCTTGGAAATGATCCCCGGGTCAGACAAAATGCCGCTTATGTGAGGAAGCCAACAAAACTGTACTACACTTATTGTGCATCTGCGGAGAACTACAAGTTGAACGGCTACAGTTTCTGAAGCCATTCTTTGTAAGCAAGGGGATAAGAACCTGTAGAGAAGCTGTGAAGGCATGTCTCGGAGGTGCAGATGCTCAGCTAGCATGTCGCTTTGTTCAGTTTATGGAAGCAGAAGGGGCAAAAGCCCTGTCGTCAAGCGACGCTCTATCACTGCATCCAAAAGACTCTTAAAGCGTCACTTTATAGCGAATATCACATATTCAGGTCGCCCCACCTACCTGGATGACACATGCTCTAGCATAACAGTCAACAGGAACTTACCATTGCCGATGTTTATGAATCAACTGATCATTGTACAGATACCCTCCCATCGAGACCTGAGCATTGTCTTTTTTAAACCTCATGTCTTCTTGATCTTTGCCCCCTTCCCAAAAGTTTTAGGTTCTAAAAAAGGAAAGTAACAGTAAGTCACTTGGTAAACAGTTTGCATACTGAAAGGGTGAAAGACTTTACCAATTGACGGTACTTGACAACAATTACTGATCATTTTTATGTTTCGCCTGGCGTCCGCTGCGTAGCAGCGTTCGCGCAGGTGAAATCTTTTGAGAAGCAGTATGGGGCTTTGTCCCGCCTCTCTGTTCCATTGGCTAGCTCCATAAATGGAGGCTAGCCATTGGAACAGAGATGCGTCCGTCATTGCCCGAGCAGATTCGTGGGCGTTCCGGCGAATTTTACTCATCCCGCCCCTTTGTGAACGTCATTGCGGCGGTGGGCGGTATTTTATTTTATTTTTTTCGGCATGTTTTTCGTCATTGATAATCTCGTCCCGGTCCCATGTGGTTGTATCCTGCCCCCCTCCCGCTGTCCGTGTCTTTCAGGAGCTGATTGGCTCCGCTCGCCTCCCCCCCTTCCCTCTGCCCTCCTCCGTCGCGCCCCCCCCCTCCCTCTGCTCAGCTGTGGTCTGAAGCTGCTGCTGGCCCTCGGACACGCGAGCCACCTCATTACCTCACCCAGAAATTCCCCGCTGCCGCCTCAGCTTGTCTGCCTTTGTAATTGGAGACTTGAATGCATTTTCAGCAGCGCCTGCCTTACAATCCACATGGTGCGCCTCGTGGAGATCAATCAGCCGCAGCTCCCCCCCCCCTCCCTACGGATGCTGGCACCGTGCGGTGACTGCGGTGACGTTGGAGTGATTGGCAGCTCTGCCCCCCCTCCAAACAATACACTGCTGCTGGGCGCAATTCAGGAGACAGTCAGTTTCCGTGATAGGTCCCCAGGGGTGGGGGAACCAAGGAGCCTCCCTTTCACCAACATTCTTCATCGTGGGCTCCTAAATCAGCCAGCAATCTTTTCCACAGCCTCCCACGGGTGTGGTCAGAGCTCCAGAGACGTGCAATCTGTGAAAAGTGTTGTGGTGCATTACTAAGTGTGCAACGTTACCTACAATATTAATAATTGTGTAATACCGGTGTAAAATGCTGAAAGATATTGTCTAAAGTGCTGTACGATATTCAAATGCGCGTAAAGTGCGGCTGGGTATTAATAATGGTAATAGTGAGCAATAGGCTGCCGCGGGATATTGATCTGGGTTTGTGATCTCGGGGGTGCACATTGGATGTAAATTGCCAGCTGTGAACGAGTCGGGGAGTTAGGTAGGTACTCGCACGAGCAGGGCATAAGATGAACAAGCAGGCCGTGCCCCCATCCGCACGTCGCCTGGTGGCAGGAGCACACTCGCAGCCGCAGCCTGCCATTACCGCCTGCCCTCGGGGCCTCTCGCTCCGCAGTTTCAGGCTCGTTAGCAGCAGCATCGCGTGCAGAGACGGGGCGCGGGTTGGAATCCCGCACATTCAGCGGGCCTGGGGCTGTAGAGACGCAGCTGCCCCAAAAACATCGGAGTCCCCCGGGGTGGACATTGGTTAAAGATCGGTGACCTGGCCTGCCATTGTCCTCGGTACTTGTCCGTCCTGCGAGGCACCCTTGATCCGGTGGCCGGGCGATCACAGAGTGCAGACCTGAAGAGTTCTTTGCTGCTCATTGTTGGCCACAGCTCAGCCACGTGCTAGGCGCCCACATTCGGGTCACCCACGCTTTGCTACCACAGCGTTACGGGTGCTCAGGTAGCCCATGCCAACATGTCTGGCATATGGGGTGTCAGTAATGTACCCTTTTAAATGGCTGTGATCCTCGGACGCACTGGTGCGGCATAGGTACGATTGGTGCAACGGGTGCAGTGGCACCGAGGCCCAGAGTGTGAGGAACCCACGACACCCCCTTATGGGCGCTCTTTAGATCTAAGCCATGGGACATGAGGGTAGTTTCTCTGCTTACACTATAGCCTATTTGTCTATTGCTAGAAAACTGCATGATGGCTGCCTTTTGTGTCGGAGTGCCGAACCATCACCACCTGCCAAGCCTGTTTGTCGTGTTTGGATGTGTAACCACAACACTGCGAAGTCAACTAGGTGCGTAAGCTTGGACGTAACAGGATTGCTTCTGTCGGCCTGTGTGGGTTCTCTGAAATACTGCCTGTGGTTAGCTGAACACGGTGTCCTGCCTGCAGCAAGCAGGTCATTGTGCATGTGTGGGTGCAGGAATGTTGTGCTCCTCCAGTAATCCTTTCACTATCTCCTGGTTGAGGCAAGTATAATACATGTGGTGATGGTTAAACTCCACATTGCAGCACTGTGGGGCTTATTTACAAGCCCCTTGCGCCGCCGGTACGTCACTTTGAACGTGGGAAAAAGTGACGTACAGGCGGCGCAAGGAGCTTGTAAATAAGCCCCTGTCACTAAGTCCCAAACCCATCGTTTCTTGAATAAAACGTCAAAGCAACAACTACAAGAGAAAGTGAGGTTAACATTAAACAGCCTGCTATCAAAATGAATTGATTCTGCAAGACTGTCCTATAAAACCAGCCATTGTTGGGTCATTAGTGCTTTCTTAAGGCCAAAGCATGCACAGAATAGCATATGGTTGCCTTAAAGATCTCCACCAGCAGAACGTGTCAGAAGAAAGCAGTTCACACACATAATATGCACCTGCCACGCTCTACAGATGGAAGGACTGGCTCAAACCAATTATTTTAACAAGCATTTTCAATGCAACAGCACTATGTGTGTGTGTGGCTGTGTCTCTGTGTGTGGGGGTCTCTGTGTGTGTGTGGGTCTGTGTGTGTGTGTGTGTGTGGGGGCTCTGTGTGTGGGGGGGATCTGTGTGTGTGGGGGGCTCTATGTGTGTGTAGGTGTGGGTCTGTGTGTTTGTGTGTGGAATTTGCGAGAGATTAAGCTATTGTCATTGTAAATGATAATGCCATTTATTTATCTGTTTTCAAAACCAACACATAAATGACAATTTTGTCATTTACAATGCCAATAGCTCTAACTTTTGCAAAGGCGAGACCGTTGCATTGTAAATGTTTGTTTCATTCATTTTAGCACAATCTATGAATGTTTTATGATATGTCTTTTTTAATTTGTCTTAGATTATGAACTTTGCTGCTATACCGTTTTTTATGTGGAAATTGTAAAGGTTTTAATTAATGAAAGAATAAACTATAACTTACTTACATACTTGTCTAGTGAAGTGAAAGTACCTACATACTTTGAAACATCCTTCACAAATCTTTCATCAAAGAGGTTGACCTATGCAAGGGGACCTGGTTCGGGCGAGGCAAATTCTGTCAGGTTAGAGTCCATCCTCATTAACAGCGACTTGCGTCTCTCCGTAGAGATGGCGCAATTTGCATTACCTAGGAGGCATATTGCCCTCTATGTCCAGCATGCCAGAATATCTGGATCAATAGGGTCGGCTGATTTCTTTACTACTAGGGCCTTCTGTAGAATCTTGGCCAGGGGTCCTGCCACATCGGGAAGTTTGTCCTGGCAGCCCGGCTATGCTCGGTCAATACCCTTTTTATGGTCCTTCACCAATTTCTTAAGAAACGTCAAGAGACTAGCATCAATATCGGGTGTCTCTGCCACCTTGTCCGGGATATCCAGTCCAGGACACTCGGAGCACAACCTGTTGCGCACTTCCTTATCAAAACATTTCCTAAGATTGTCATGCAAATAGTCCGCCACTTCAGGGGCCGGGGCCCAACCAGATGATCGGGGATGAATGAAGTCTGTCAGGTTAAAGGTGAAATAGGTGTTGGGATTTTGCGATGTCATATTGGGCACTATAATGACTGCCTTTTTAGACTTCTTCTTGGGGGGGCCTCTTCGTCAGTAGTGTCTGTGTTTGTAGTGTCGGTATCCATATAAATTTTATGTTTGCGTTTTGCTTTTCCACCTTCAGTGCTCGATGGTGTGGAATAACCATGTTCTTCTGCAGTCGCCTGTGGCAGATTGGCTAAAGCGCCAGAATGGGACTATGACCCCGACATACTTTTGCCTGCAGGGGTATCATTATGAGGTTCTTTAGGGTTTTGAAACCCTTGGCGTTTCGCAAAGCTTTCCATCTGTTTGGTAATAGGTTTGAGCGCTACTGCCAAGACTTGCTGTACAGTGTTAGGAACCGTGCTTTCAATCACCCTGTTGACTGACTGCTGGACCAATGCATCCAGGGCTTCAACAATATTGTCCTCTAAGACATTCTCCTGCTGTCCATCATAGTAGGGTTCATCCTCCTCTTCATATCTAACCCACTCTTCCATTGCAATCACTTATTTACTCTACACTACTATATGATAAGGTAATGCAAGGTAGTTTGTTGGAGGAGTCAGAGGGGAGCAACCCACTTGCAGACAATATGAAATCCAATAACAGAGTACCTAGCACCTCAGCAAAGATGTAGTCCAAAATTGTTCCAGCCCAATATCAGGGCGTAATGAGCCAAAATCAATTACTCTTATTAGTAGGGAGTGTGTGCACACTCCATGGGCCGACCGCTCTTCCAGCTAGCCAGGCTTCTTGTTGCTCGTGTAATTTTCCAGGCTTTCTGAGCCGCGGAACGAGCGAAGGGGCGCGTGCGACGTGTGTAGCCAAATCTGCCCCAAAAAATTCCCAATTGGGCTATGCACGTCAGCCGGCATAAGGCTCCATGAAAAAAAACATATCCGGGCCGATGAGGGGAGGCCTTGGACAATGAGCACGAGGAGCGCACTACCGAATATGCAATCAACACCACCGCAAGCGGACACCAAAAGCACGTCTAATCTGCCCAAACTAGGCTCAGAACAGCCGCCCTAGCAAACACTGGTGCCTCACACCGCAAGCAGCAACAAGGTAGCAATTCAGCAAATAATACAATATGCATATACACATAAAAAGTCAGTCAGCATGTTCCGATAAGCGCACGCTGATAGGAAAACAGCTGACAATTTACAATGTGATCTTCAAGATAATCATTACATCGATAGTAATCATGAAAGGTGCACTTATCTCTGCCATGAGCAGCAAAGAAAGAGGCTCATGGGATGAGATGGTGACTCTTATACGGTCCGATGGGACATGATTGTTGGAAAGAGCACTATGGGAAATTTACTTCATATGTGTTATGAAAAAGTTTTTAGGTAGAGCATCAGTGGGCATGCGCTGTCTGCAAGACCTATTGTCATCACTAAAACCATTCTATTCCCACCTCCTGCTTACCATTGGCTCATTACTCCATCACTCTTCTTTGCAGCCTCCTGTTTTGTTGTAGCAGCCAATACCTCACTTCCTTTCAGCCTTCCTTTCAGCTGAGGAGTTCATACCATCATCATCATTTTGCATTTGTAAAGCGCGCTACTCACCCGTGGGGGTCTCAAGGCGCTGGAGGGGGGGAGGGGTGTAGGGGGGGGGGGTCAGTGCTCAAACCCATGCATGCCTGCTATATCTCCCATTGGGAGAACTTTCTTTTTTTCAATTGATTCTTACCTCGTTGCTGCATGTTTCAATTTACTTTGTCTTATCTTTTACCTTAGATTGGGCAAATTGAAGGTTTGTTTTCTTGTTTCCCGCCGCAATGACCTATTCACAGTTGAAGCCACACAGAAGGCGGCTCAGAGCATTTGCAATGCAATAGGTCTAGTATTAGTCAAAATGTCAGCTATTGACATTGCAGATGCAGATTGTTTTCCATTTCAAAGTATGCCAGCAGTAGCGTAATAAACAAAGAAATTCCTTTCACGAAGGAAAGGGTGTAGTACCACAGGCTGTTACTAGGTGTCCCTAGAATTTCTCCTATTGGTGTCCCAGGGACACCTGGTCACAGCCTGTGGTAAGGCGCCCTTTCCTTTGGGAAACAAATGTATTTGCGTATTAGGCTCCTGCTGTCATGATTTGAAATGAAAACAAGCATTTACAATGCAATGGTTTCGCCTTTGGAAAAGTTAGAGCTATTGGCATTGTAAATGACAAAATTTGTATTTATGTGTTGGTTTTGAAAACAGATAAATAAATGGCATTGTCATTTACATTGCCATTAGCTTAATCTCTCGCAAATGTGAGACCTATTGTATCCTATGGACGAGCTCAGCAGACAGCAAATACTACCACACACACCCAGAGCCACACACACACACACAGAGCCAGCCACACACACACACACACACACACATCCAGAGCCAGCCACACACACACACACCCAGAGCCAGCCACACACACACACACCCAGAGCCAGCCACACACACACACACCCAGAGCCACACACACACACACCCAGAGCCACACACACACACACACACACACACACACAGAGCCACACACACACACACACACAGAGCCAGCCACACACACACACACCCAGAGCCACACACCCAGAGCCACACACACACACACCCAGAGCCACACACACACCCAGAGCCACACACACACCCAGAGCCACCCACACACACACCCAGAGCCACACACACACACACCCCCAGAGCCACACACACACACACACACACACCCAGAGCCACACACACACACCCAGAGCCACACACACCCAGAGCCACACACCCAGAGCCACACACACACACCCAGAGCCACACACACACACACACCCAGAGCCAGCCACACACACCCAGAGCCACACACACACACACAGACAATGGCCGTGGAGAGGGGCGGCCCTGAGGGGAGCTGCGGAGAGGGGCGGCCCTGAGGGGAGCCACGAGAGGGGCGGCCCTGAGGGGTGCCACTGAGACAAGCTTCCCTGAGAGGAGGGTCAAAGCTCAGTCTCGGACAATGAACAGGCGAGAGATCCGCGTGGGATACACTGAGAGGCGTGGATGCTGGGATCAAGAGAGGGGAAAGGAATGTTAGACTGGGAGGAGAGAGAAGGGTACCTCTGGGATGAACAAGAGAGAGAGAGGAGCGAGGCAAGAATAGTCCTCGGGACAGGGGGCATGGTAGGGTTAAGACTGAGGGAGGGAATCAGTATAGAATAAAGGAGGCTCGTATAGAGATGAGGAAGCCATAGTTGGTGGGGAGGGGTGAACATGGAAAAAAGCGAGCTTGGTTGGTGCTGCAGCATATGGAGGCTCGTGCCCTGTGAGTGCAGCCGAGTTTCAGTCAGATGTTACAGTTTATTCGCCTTCAGCAGGGGGCAGCGCCCTGTGTGTGGTTCGTTTGTTTCAGAAAATGCTTGGGACAGACACTTTACCCTGGGGCTTTGGATATTGCGCTCACAGATAATAGTCTCCAGCCCGACCACAGGGAGAAGATGCTGCGGATAGGACGCGGCTGGTGGACCCGTTCCTTATTCGGACACTTCATTGACTTGTGTCAGGATACAGAACCACCAGCGCAGCACCCCCGTATCTAGTCCGTCCCCCCATCCATTCCTCACTCTCCTTCCCAAGCCTTCTCCCCGCTCTAGATCAGGTCGAATGCCGCACAGTCCTTTCAAAAAGTTTAATGAGCCCCAAAACCAGAGTGCTGAGAACTCCTAATGCTGATGGGTGGTGTCCGCCCGCCCCCTCGGCGCTCTCAGTTGGCGTGCACGCGCCATCGCTCGCGCCCCAGGTCCACGTAGGAAGCGCTCATCTAGTCCAGGTCTTAGCTCTGCATTCTGGACTCGTGGTTCCGATATTATAGAGGATAACACGGGGAACAGAGTTCGAGATGAAAACTCATGGTGTCGTTGGGCTACTCGAGAAACTTGAGAGCTCTGGAATTGGCACTTCTGTTGTCACTTTTATGAGAGAAGCCTTCAGTGGAGAGGCTAATAATTGCAAGGGAAGGACGTCTCAGCGTCCCTCTACAGCCTAACCAAGTGTGAGGCACTGATGGGTAAAGTCAAGTGAGAAGTTCCTTTAATCCTAAAAACCTGATTACCTAAGGACATCAGAAAGCCCATGTTCCAGAAATTAGGTTTAATTTTAGAAGACCTTTTCTCAGTTGTGTTAGGCTAGTTAGATTAGTTAAAGATCAAGCAAAAATACAATTCCCAGGATGCATCAGGTTGATGTATAAAAGGACAGGGTTCGAGCATGGAGTCATCTGGTCGCTTTGCATACTCAAAGCTCTGCGCAGCCCTATGCTACATTTGAGCCACCCGTCTGTATGAGTACCTTCGTGATGTTCCCCGAGTGCAGGACAGGAGTCAAGTGCCGCGTTACTCACCTGCGAGTCACTTCCCTCCCTCTGTGCCTAGCACCTCTCTTGTTCAATATCTCTTCTAGGCGCAGGCTCCCTGGAGCCCCAGACCGCGCTGCTCTCCGTTTCCCGGGGCTGGCCGCTCCAGCAGTGCCTCCTCCCTCGGGTGCTCCGCGTCCCCTTCACCCTTTTATTCCCCGCCCGTGGGGCTTGCTGACGTGGGAGCCCGGTCCGAACTGCCTCTGACAAGCTTCAGTCTGGGGGATTAGCCAGGGGACGCGAACAAGCCCGAGCAAGAGGGAGGAGAGAGGCTGAGGCACGCGGTGGGGCGGAGGGGAGAAAGTGAGGGGAAGAGGTGAGGAGGGGGAGGGAGACAAAGAGAGGGAATGGGATACAGAGAAACCCTCCGAACTCATCAAAAGAAAGAGAGAAGGAATGAAGGGGGCGGGGGGAACGAACGTGGATGGAGGAGATGAGTTTTAGAGAAAGAAGAAAGTAAACCATAATGGACTGGTAAAATGAGGATGAAAGAGACTGAAATAAAGTAATTCTGTCTCTTATGCTGTCCTTATTCAGACAAAGGCGCACTTTCTGTCTCGTGCCCCGCTTGAGCCTACTTGTGCGACACAAAAGGAAGTTGCATGCCAGAATGAGGGTTAGAGGGCTCGCTTATTATTGAGGGGAAAAGACATGGGGGACAGAGGGCGAGAGTGCCGAAGCGGCCAGAGGGAGTGGCTAAACAGATGTGGGTAGACGGAGGGGCGCTGCGGAGAGAAAGGTAGAAGATGGGGCGAGATGCGTCCGTGGTCGCATTACATCACGCCCCCTCTCATGTGTTCCTTAATGACTGGTCGGCCTCAAGAATATATTTAAGAAAGTTGAAGAACAGTCTTTAACCCCTCCACCTCCTTCACTACCCCCGATAACGTCCCCCTCTCCAAAGGACAAACAAGTCAGGTCCCGGGCCGGCAGCCAATCACAGCGCGGCCCGGGAAATGAAGTCACGGGGGTGTCCCGGGCCGGCAGCCAATCACAGCGCGGCCTGGGGAATGACGTCACGGGGGTGTCCCGGGCCGGCAGCCAATCACAGCGCGGCCCGGGACACACGGCAACAAGGGGCGGGACTTAAAAAAAGAGTCAGAAACGCCCACAAGTCGCGTTCTGACCAGGAATGAGTGATGGACAATCATGTCTTCCAATGGCTAGCCTCCATTTATGGAGCTAGCCAATGGAAGAAGGGGCGGTTTCAAGTCCCCACTACTGAGATAACATTAGATTTCGCCCTGGGCGGAGCACTGCTTCGCAGTGCTACGGCCAGGGCGAAATCTAAAAACCGATTAGCATCTGCAATGCCAATAGCTCAAATTTACATTAAATCGAGTTCATTGCATTGCAAATGCTTATTTACCTTCCTGCCTGCTGCTGGTTAGGAAGTAGCCTCCCTTTTAATTCATGCTGGCGGTATCTCTCTTTCCGTGGTCTGTCATTCATAGTACATGTCCCATATATTGGATGGCCTGATTAAAAAAAAAAACACAACGGAACATGAGGCATACAAAAAAGCAGGGGTACAAATTTGTAGTGACATCAAGGCATAGACTGACAAGTTGATAACATTGTCCAAAAAAGAAGACCTACAAAACGTGTAAAATTAAATGTAACTTTGACAAACAGTCATGTAAATTGTTTATTTTTTCCGTTTCAAAGTATGTCAGAAGTAGCATAATAAACAAAGAAATTCATTTCACGAAGAAAAGGGTGCAGTACCACAGGCGGTTACTACGTGTCCCTGGTCCAGCACCCTTTCCTTTGTGAAAGAAATTTCTTTGCATATTACGCTACTGCTGGCATAAAATGAAATGGAAACAAGCACTTGCAATGCAACAGATCTCACATTTACCCAAGCTTGAATCAGTTATTGGCATTGAAAATGACAATGCCTTTATTTAAGTTTTGGTTTCTGAAACATAAATAAAACACATTGTCATTTACAATACCAATAGCTTAAACTTGCATAAATGTGATACCTATTGCATCGCAAATGCTTGTTTCATACATGCCAACATTTTCGGATAGGAACGTGCAAGATTTAAAATAAAAAATCGGGAGAATGAACATTGCCCATTGACTCTTTGTTGGACTTGGCCTTTTCCCCCAAAATGTTTCGCTTTTTGCCCCCCTAATTTAGGATGTCTCCCACATGGGATTAAACCTGTATAGGCCATGTGTGGTGTGAGACACCTTGTTAATATGGAATGTTATGTAATGGTGTGAGCACTTGTAAATTTCCCCATTTTAGAAATGCACCCGACTAAAATGTACTATGTTTAAAATGGATGCCATGGCCATGGGTTTTGCCACTGGACTGCTATAGGTCAGCGGTCTAGATAATATTACCCAGCCACCCCTAGCTTTTGGAGGGAAAGCCTGGCACCCAGGGTGCTCAACCCCTCCCCTTGAGCCAGTTTAGGCAGCTTTACCAACATTCTAGAAGGTTCTGGCACTGCCTGGGAGGAGGGTATAAGTAAGGGGATGTGCCACCAGAGAGTCAGTCGGCGCTGGGACAAGAAAGGGAGGGGACCTGCTGTGAGGGGCTACCGCCACATGGGCCTGTGAGCTGGGCCCTGTACCCCTAAAACCCCCTACTCTGCTGTCCCTTGGGCCCCTGAATTATGAGGGCCCACCCAGGTCCCTGTCACTATTAAGGGACCGTGAATTACGCCAGCACAGCGCGAAAGGAGCACCCAGGAGGTGAGGAAGGGGCCCCTGCGGATCTGTTCTGGGACTGTCCGCCCCCCGTGGGAAGTTGTGGCCCCCTGTGGAAGCGCTGGACTGGGAGGAGCTGCCCGAGGAACTGTGTCTTGCTGACCTGCCTCAGAAAAATTGCCCCTGGACTGCCTACTAAGCGCTGGGGCTGGGTGGCCTGAAGGAACTGTGAGGGGAAAGAGCGCGGGAGGAGCCTACCCTTGTTGTGGCGCGCTTGCTGCATCATTAATAATTAATAAAAGGGAGCCTACCCCTTATTGTGGCCGTCCTCACCGCCGCAGCCCGAGGAGTGTTGGCGCTGCCTTGCGCCGGTGGGATATCGCCGAAAATCACCTCCGCGGCCCGGCGCTGTAAGGGAGGGACCCCCGCTGTGGTGAGCATCGTTGCGGCGGCCCCCGGTGCCAGGAGAGGGCCGCCGAGGTGAAGGGAGGGCCGCGCTAGGCCCTGAGGCCGTCAGGGCCCGTGTCACGTGACGGGGGCGACCGGCTGCGTCATCCGCCCGCCCTCGCCAACGCCGCGCACTGATTGGCCCGCGCGGCCGTGCCCCCGGAAAGGCCGCGCAGGGATTGGCTGCCGGCCGGGCAGCCAGCGAAGGACAGGCCGACCCTAAGCCCCGGGTCCCCGTGAGGAAGGGGGGGACCCGGGTGAAGCACCAGTGCGGGGTCCCCGTGGTCGAGGGGGAGCCCCGCCGAGAGAACGACCGGAGCGGGAGCCGACCCCGCCGGTCTGTGCCCCAAGAGAAGCGCGGCTGGCCATCTGGAGGGAGCCCTCGGTTGTGAGGAGAGCTCCGTGTGGAGAGTGCTGCGCGGCGGGGCCTCGAGGCACATTGCCGGTCCCTGCCCCCGCCGCACTGAAGCCCCGGGTCCCCGTGAAGCAGAGGGGCCCGGGAAAAACAGGAAGATACTGCCGAGAGGGGCGCAGGAGAAGCAGGAGAACCCCTCCTTCCTCCTGCCACGACGGGAGGGTGTTGCAGGACCCGCGGGGCTCCCGGTTGGTCAGGGAAGCCCCGCGAGTGAAGCACTGTGCAGCAGGGGCCTCGAGGCACATTGTCAGTGCCTGCCCCTACCGCCAAGGAGCCCCTGGACAGCCCGGTGAGTGCGGGCGACAATATACGGTGTGGAGGGTGGAGAGGGCCACGGGACACAGGGTCGGTGTCCGCCCCATCCCCTCTGTTGACTGAGTGGGGCCCAAGTGCCCAGAAACCGGGTAAAAGCTGCTAGCGACTGCTGCCTCAGAATCTCAGGATACCAGTAAGGCCTACTGAACTGCCTACAGAAGCCCCTGCTCATCCTAGAAGTCACAGGGGAACGGTTTGATATGCATAGCCAAGAGGGATGCTCATTGACATGCACATTTTTGCCTGCTGACTTACGGCCTACAGTTATATGAGGTTACTGATGTTTGATATCCCTATGCTGATTTATTGCAGGTGTTCCTGTATGTTGGGATGTACTATGATGCCCTGATATTTTCCCTCACAGGGGTCGTGTTGGAGTGATAATGCAGGTTATGTGTACTCATACTAATGGTATTTTGCATTACAGCCTATCACTAAGGATGAGAGCCTGAGTTGGCCCCAGGCTCCATGTTAATTTAGTCACATTTTTATATTTCAGGTATGGACTTACAGACTCAGCCCTTACTTCCCATGTAAATAATCCCCCTTGATACACTTGGCTCTGGTGCCAGTTGGCGCCATGTGATAATACCACTGTTATGCATTTTTTTGCTTTGCAGGTTGGAGATACTAAACTTCTTAATTTTCCAACTCAAACTGGTGTCCTGCCTCTTTTGTGGTGTGCCTGGTGTGTTGTCTGTAGGTACTGCGTGAGTGCTTCACATGTCCTCGAAGTTTGGCCTGCCCGCTTGGTTCCATGCTACCCCCTTGGAGATTTGGGTAACCCCATTTCTTACATTGGTGGCAAGCGTTGGGATAGGACTTGTGTTTGCGCAGTACCACAGCGGCCATGGGTTACACCACAAGTAGAGCTTTGAGAGTATTCACAGCCTTGTTGTCGGGATTATTGTTGGCTGAAGCTTGTTTCTGTATTGCTTCCTCCTGAAAGTGTTTTGGTGGAATTGTGTCCCCTTGTTCCACTGTGGGTGTGTACTGAGTGTACCTCGCCACGATGGGGTTGGTTTATGATGAGGTGGAACTGATGGAGTACACCGAACAGGAAGTGATAGACTTCCTCAAGGAGAGAGGGATACCCCCAGTAGGAAACATTAGGAGAAAGTTGTTTCTTTATGAGGCCCTCAAGAGGGGAGAGCCCTTAAAGATCGGTGGGGACCTGTCTGATTACCCCCCCCCCGAGTATTTAAAGGGTGGATTCAGTAGAAGCCAGTGGCAGGGCTCCCAATCTGTAACCCTGGAGGGTAATTACCTGGATGGAGTGGAGGAAGAGTTTGGCAGGGCAGAGACGCCAGTAGCTGTTGAGGACACCGTAGAGAGGGAGTCTCGCACTGGGTCCTGTCCCGGGGGAACTGCCCCATCCCTTTCCCTGTCCCCTGAAGAGTGGGTAGATAGGAGGGAAGAAAGGGAGCATCAGCTAGTGCTGGAGAAGCTCAGATTTGAGCAGGCCATGGAGTTAGCGCAGCTGAGGATTCAACAGCAGAGGCTAGATACAGAATTGGTCCTAGCCTAGGAGAGAATGGCAGAGGCGGAGAGGGCCTTTGCCAGGGAGAGAGTAGCTCAGGGGGGTAGGTTGTCCCCTGAGAGTGGTTTTAAGAGCCTGGATACACCAGTGAGGGTGGGATCCAGTGGTGGCAGCGAGTGTAGGTCCAGTGCAAGGAGTCCCATTCCTGAAGCCCAGGAGACCGTGCCTGATTCCCAGGAAGAGGGGGACGGGTTAGTGTTCAGGGGCAGGGGAAAACTGTCCCACCAGTCTTGGGGAGAGTTTGAGGAGGAGTGTTGGACTGCATTGGAGGATTGGGTGGTGAGGAGAGAAGTGGAGGATTGGGAAGGGCTGTGCCATGCTGTTATTCGGGAGCACATGCTGAGGAGTTGTGTCCCAAGTCTGCGTCACCATCTGTTGCAGTGTAGGTTCTCAGACCCCAGGGAACTTGCACGGGAGGCAGACCTCTGGGTAAGTGCCAGAGCGTCTGGGAAGACATTGGGGAGTGATCCTGAAAGGAGTGGTGCAGGGATCTTCCGACCCAGCGTGGCGGGAGAGGTGAGAAGCCCAGCTAGGTCCCAGGATAGTGAGCGGGTTGTAGGGTCTCACAATCCATCTATAGGAGGGAGTGAGACGGGGAGGTGTCCCGATGTGCCCCAACTGCAGTCACAGGGCCTGGAGAGTTCTTTAAGGGAGCCCCAGGTTGGGAGTCTAGGCTGTCCCGATGTGCCTTCTCGTGAAGGGGATCCGCTAGTGTCAGGAGAACCCGGAGTATCAGTAACCAGAGCTCCAGTGGTTCGGGGGTCTGACCAGTCACAGGGTTTAGATCCTGGACTGGGGTTCCAGCTTCAGGAGTTGCCTGTCCTGGAGGGTGGGGTACCTGTAACCCAGGTCCCTACCAATTTGACTCCCAGGGGTACTTCTCCCAGTGGGAGGGTGCGGAACTCTGGGAGGGGGTACAGAGGGAGCAAGGTCTCTCCTCTGTCACCGGCTCAGCCAAAGGGCGCAGATCCCGGGTTGGGTGGCCAGGTTGAGGGTTTTCCGGACCTGGCGGGTGGGACATCTGTGTTCAGAGTCCCCCCAAATTTGACTCTCAGGGGTACTACTCTAGTTAGGAGGGAGCGGAACTCTGGGAAGGGGTGCAGAGGGAGCAAGGTCTCTCCTCTGTCACCGGTTCAACCTGAGGGTTTCGACTCCAGGTTGGGGAGAGAGTGGTTGTGTGAGGGTGTCCCCGGGAGAAAGAGATGGAGGAACCCTAGGAGAGGTAGGGGGAGGAGAGCCTCGCCCCTGAGTGCTGGTCAGCTTGAGGGTGTAGACCCCAGGTGGGTGGACCAGTGGCAATTTGGAAAGAGGAGAGTGGTCCAAGAGCACTACGAGCCTGAGGCTAGAGCCTCCCACTCTAGGAAGAAACAAGGGCCAGAGACTTCTGGATGGCCTAGAGGCCAGACCTGGCCACATCCCACTAGGGAACACCAGTGGGGTGGTTTGGTTGTTGAAGGGAGGGTTGCGAGAGAGAACCATTGGGTTCCACAGTGGAGAAGAGACTGCAGGTGCTCCTGTAGTTGCAGGCCTGCGTCCACCTTTTTCCGCCCCAAGCAGGGAAGCCAATCAAGGCATTGATTGGTCTGCCCTGGCTTTCGGCTGGGGGGGGAGTTGTGTTGGACTTAGCCTTTCCCCCCAAAATTTTTCGCTTTTTGCCCCCCTAATTTAGGATGTCTCCCCCATGGGGTTAAACCTGTATAGGCCATGTGTGGTGTGAGACACCGTGTTAATATGGAATGTTATGTAATGGTGTGAGCACTTGTAAATTTCCCCGTTTTAGAAATGCACCCGACTAAAGTGTACTATGTTTAAAATGGATGCCATGGCCATGGGTTTTGCCACTGGACTGCTATAGGTCAGCGGTCTAGTTATTATTACCCAGCTACCCCTAGCTTTTGGAGGGAAAGCCTGGCACCCAGGGTGCTCAACCCCTCCCCTTGAGCCAGTTTAGGCAAGCTTTGCCAACATTTTAGAAGGTTCTGGCACTGCCTGGGAGGAGGGTGTAAGTAAGGGGGATGTGCCACCAGAGAGTCAGTCAGCGCTGGGACAAGAAAGAGAGGGGACCTGCTGTGAGGGGCTACCGCCACATGGGCCTGTGAGCTGGGCCCTGTACCCCTAAAACCCCCTACTCTGCTGTCCCTTGGGCCCCTGAATTATGAGGGCCCACCCAGGTCCCTGTCACTATTAAGGGACTGTGAATTATGCCAGCACAGCGCGAAAGGAGCACCCAGGAGGTGAGGAAGGGGCCCCTGCGGATCTGTACTGGGACTGTCCGCCCCCCGTGGGAAGTTGTGGCCCCCTGTGGAAGCGCTGGACTGGGAGGAGCTGCCCGAGGAACTGTGTCTTGCTGACCTGCCTCAGAAAAATTGCCCCTGGACTGCCTACTAAGCGCTGGGGCTGGGTGGCCTGAAGGAACTGTGAGGGGAAAGAGCGCGGGAGGAGCCTACCCTCGTTGTGGCGCGCTTGCTGCATTATTAATAATTAATAAAAGGGAGCCTACCCCTTATTGTGGCCGTCCTCACCGCCGCAGCCCGAGGAGTGTTGGCGCTGCCTTGCGCCGGTGGGATATCGCGAAAATCACCGCCGCGGCCCGGCGCTGTAAGGGAGGGACCCCCGCTGTGGTGAGCATCGTTGCGGCGGCCCCCGGTGCCAGGAGAGGGCCGCCGAGGTGAAGGGAGGGCCGCGCTAGACCCTGAGGCCGTCAGGGCCCGTGTCACGTGACGGGGGCAACCGGCTGCGTAATCGGCCCGCCCCCACCAACGCCGCGCACTGATTGGCCCGCGCTGCCATGCCCCCGGAAAGGCCGCGCAGGGATTGGCTGCCGGCCGGGCAGCCAGCGAAGGACAGGCCGACCCTAAGCCCCGGGTCCCTGTGAGGAAGGGGGGGACCCGGGTGAAGCACCAGTGCGGGGCCCCCGTGGTCGAGGGGGAGCCCCGCCGAGAGAACGACCGGAGCGGGAGCCGACCCCGCCGGTCTGTGCCCCAAGAGAAGCGCGGCTGGCCATCTGGAGGGAGCCCTTGGTTGTGAGGAGATCTCCGTGTGGAGAGTGCTGCGCGGCGGGGCCTCGAGGCACATTGCCGGTGCCTGCCCCCGCCGCATTGAAGCCCCGGGTCCCCGTGAAGCAGAGGGGCCCTGGAAAAACAGGAAGATACTGCCGAAAGGGGCGCAGGAGAAGCAGGAAAACCCCTCCTTCCTCCTGCCACGACGGGAGGGTGTTGCAGGGCCCGTGGGGCTCCCAGTTGGTCAGGGAAGCCCCGCGAGTGAAGCGCTGTGCAGCAGGGGCCTCGAGCACATTGTCGGTGCCTGCCCCTACCGCCAAGGAGCCCCTGGACAGCCCGGTGAGTGCGGGCGACAATATACGGTGTGGAGGGTGGAGAGGGCCACGGGACACAGGGTCGGTGTCCGCCCCATCCCCTCTGTTGACTGAGTGGGGCCCAAGTGCCCAGAAACCGGGTAAAAGCTGCTAGCGACTGCTGCCTCAGAATCTCAGGATACCAGTAAGGCCTACTGAACTGCCTACAGAAGCCCCTGCTCATCCTAGAAGTCACAGGGGAACGGTTTGATATGCATAGCCAAGAGGGATGCTCATTGACATGCACATTTTTGCCTGCTGACTTACGGCCTACGGTTATATGAGGTTACTGATGTTTGATATCCCTATGCTGATTTATTGCAGGTTTTCCTGTATGTTGGGATGTACTATGATGCCCTGATGTTTTCCCTCACAGGGGTCGTGTTGGAGTGATAATGCAGGTTATGTGTACTCATACTAATGGTATTTTGCATTACAGCCTATCACTAAGGATGAGAGCCTGAGTTGGCCCCAGGCTCCATGTTAATTTAGTCACATTTTTATATTTCAGGTATGGACTTACAGACTCAGCCCTTACTTCCCATGTAAATAATCCCCCTTGATACACTTGGCTCTGGTGCCAGTTGGCGCCATGTGATGATACCACTGTTATGCATTTTTTTGCTTTGCAGGTTGGAGATACTAAACTTCTTAATTTTCCAACTCAAACTGGTGTCCTGCCTCTTTTGTGGTGTGCCTGGTGTGTTGTCTGTAGGTACTGCGTGAGTGCTTCACATGTCCTCGAAGTTTGGCCTGCCCGCTTGGTTCCATGCTACCCCCTTGGAGATTTGGGTAACCCCATTTCTTACACTCTTATTGTAGAAAATGCAATTTCAGGCGGGAGACAGCTAAAATAAATCAATTTTTTGGCTTGAAAAACCGGTAGTCTCCCGCCTGAATCGGGTCTATTGGCATGTATGTTGTTTCATTGGCTGCTCTGTTTGTCAGTAAAGAGAGAAAATTCTGGGCAAATCACTTAATCTCCCTGTGCCTGAACGTGTCCTTGTGTAACCTAACCGGTGCTCATTTAAAGCACTCCAATACCTTGAGGTCAAGTTTGTACTATATCCTTCTGCATACATTTTTTTAAATTTTTTTAAATAAAATAAAAGAGAAGCATAATCCGAAGCCTCCGGTCCTGTAAGAATTCACTCACTGATCCCTTACTTTCTGATACAGTTGTCAACTCACCCGTATGTGGAAGAGGTGACGTGTTTTTGAGGTCGAATCCTAGAGCTGCGCACATGAGCAGTCTTGCCCGCGAGATCTTATGATCTTGAAGAGCTTTGACTAGCGGGCTGTAGGCCCCGCCCCTCTTTCCCATTGGCCGGCGTCACCGTTTATACTAAACGGTGGCCATCCATTCGGAAAGAGGTCATGGTGACGTATTCTTTTCTCTTTTTCGTCCGTCCCACTTGGACGGACTGCCCTGACTTCCTGCTGGCATAAAAGGTTTGTAATCTTTATTGGGCCAAACACATGGCCTCATAAAAACCTTTTACGTCAGAAGGAAAGCAGGCCAAGGCCGTCCAAGATGGCAATAGGCCAGGCCCTTACTGTCTAAACTACACTGGCTACCCATAGCACAACGCACCGCTTTTAAGACAGGCTGTATAGTCTACAAAGCATTGCACTGCACGAGCCCTAAATTCCTTAACAGCTTGATCACCAGACATGTCCCCATGCATAACCTCCGTTCCGCTCATCTCCGTCTCCTCACTATCCCATCAATCAAACTAAAAAGGCAGGGTGGACGCAGGTTCTCATATCTGGCTCCCAGGCTTTGGAACTCACTCCCACTATCAGTTAGGAACTGTGACAGCTTATTAGGCTTTAGAAAGGCCTTGAAAACTTGGCTCTTCGGGCAGTCTTGCTTAAATAGTCTCTCGTAGCAACTTTCGTATGATTAGCGCCATGAAACCTCTGGTGACCGTGCTCTTAATAAATTTATGTTAACATAACATAACTTTTTGACCCATGTACAAATAGACGGTGCACCAGAGAAGAGTATCCACAGCATCCAATTCGTTTTAAGTAATTCCTTTATTGAATTTTCAATCAAAAAGCAAACTCCTCAGCCAACGCGTTTCGTTCTCTAGGAACTTCGTCAGGGCTATAGTGTAAGGGGGGAAATTCCCTGTAAGTTAGACCAATATTTGGAAACTGAAGTATTAATTGGCAGGCAACTTAATAATAGGCAAGTATATTTCTTTGGCGATATTTGATGTATACTGCAAGCGAGTCTTATATTCAGGACCGACAAAGAATGTGTCTCCCGTCGTATGATAGCTTAGGGAATAGTTCTAATGGCGGTCACTCACTCGCAATCTCCATGTTAGGAAAATTAAGGAGTAAAAAAATATATATATATCTGGCTCCCAGGCTTTGGAACTCACTCCCACTATCAGTTAGGAACTGTGACAGCTTATTAGGCTTTAGAAAGGCCTTGAAAACTTGGCTCTTCGGGCAGTCTTGCTTAAATAGTCTCTCGTAGCAACTTTCGTAAGATTAGCGCCATGAAACCTCTGGTGACCGCGCGCTTAATAAATTTATGTTAACATAACATAACTTTTTGACCCACCTTGAGCGGTCTTGAACAAGCATGCTTCAGTGTCTATCCTGACACTGGCCCTTGTCGATAGAAAAAGCCCCCCTCCGTTCCACACCCAAGATGGCCACCACCAACATGCCACGGGTCGTACAAATGTAATCAATGCGACAGAGTTTGCCGAGTAGAACACTTGGCGCACGCGCGGTGGAGGCCCGCTGAAGCCCTGCCCCCACGCGAACCTGGCGAGGTACGAGTGATTTAAACTTCCCACAGACGCCGGGATCGCCACCAGCTGCTCTGTCCTGACCAGACGGTGGGGGTAGGTGTTAGCGGCTCCGACCGCACGCAAATCGGGTACGTTTACATGGTGAAGGACGCGTGTTTGTTGCCTTGTAACCCTGTCGGTTGTAGTCCACGCCGGATTCGTTTTGCCAGTGGGGCCGACCGCTGTCTGCTATTCGCAGTTGTTACACGCCGGTCTTTTATCACGGGCATTGTATCTGGCGGTATTTGAGCTCACGTGTCTCTGAGATGTTTTCTCGGCACGGATTTGGCCGTGGCTGGTCCCTGTGCCCCTTCGAGTTTCACTCGGGTTGCAGGGATAGGTCATGCTGGTTCGTTGCACTGATGTTCATCCAGGTCTACGTGCTACCACAACAGTACATGGTCAATGAGACTATACAGGTGCTCAAATGCGTTTCCTGACTTGCGTCTCCCTCCTCAGCAACCGCTACTCCGCGAGCCACGATCCACGATGGGATCTACATACTAAATCTCATGTGTATGGGTCTTTGATTTACCCCCACACTCTTATTTGCTCTCTCAGGTACCTGACCTATATGTGCAGGTCCCACTGGAGCAGACTGCGGGGCACCTTAGGATCTCCCTTAGGGTAAGCACGTTCATGTGCCTCTTCATTCCTTCCAGCTTTAGCGTCTTTTTGTCTTTTTATCTTTCCATGCAACGATCTGACATCCAAATGGAGATATGCGTGTGACTATCCATTAGGTGGTTTCTTGTTTTAAATTCACGAGTGTTAGAAAGGCGAACCCGGGGGAGGCAGAAGGTGTCTGACTGACCACCCCTAGGTCTACCCCTCCTTCAGAGAAGGGACCGAGCGATGTCGAGAGGCCTCCGACGGGAGGGCCCTCTCCTAGAATTGTACAGCAGAGTAACCACACCACTACAAATATACACCACACGTAGATAGAGTTTTCAATCTTTATCGGGCAATAAGTATCGTTTCAATATATACAGCAGATCCAGAGATCTGGAAAGTCTCGTGGCAAGGGGCAAGGTAGCGGGACAGTCTTATAGATGGTCGGTTGCAATGGGACCCTACGCACAGCTCTCAATCCTCGAGCTGGGGGGTTCCGGAAGGTTGGGGCGCGGCAGCGCCAGCAGGCTCCAGGATGGTTCAGCGAGCGTGGACCGCGGCAGCGCCAGCAGGCTTCAAGATGATTCAGCGAGTGTGGACCGCGGCAGCGCCAGCAGGCTCCAAGATGATTCAGCGAGTGTGGACCGCGGCAGCGCCAGCAGGTTCCAAGATGGTTCAGCGAGTGTGGACCGCGGCAGCGCCAGCAGGTTCCGAGATGGTTCAGCGAGTGTGGACCGCGGCAGCGCCAGCAGGTTCCAAGATGGTTCAGCGAGTGTGGACCGCGGCAGCGCCAGCAGGTTCCAAGATGGTTCAGCGAGTGTGGACCGCGGCAGCACCAGCAGGTTCCAAGATGGTTACAGCAAAGATGGACCGCGGCAGCGCAAGCAGGCTCCAGGTAGAACAGCAAGGTGAGTTCGTCTCGGGTCAGCCGCGACAGCGTCAGCAGGGCTTCTCGACTCCGGGATACAACTGCCGTCCTACTCCGGGGCTGGCCCAGATATAGGTCTGGAGTCCTTTGATGTCCCGGCCCTCTCGCCTGGGGGTCAGAGGGGCCGGGATGATGGTGTCCAGACACCCAGCAGGGGGGTGGAGCCGGAGCCCAGGGAGGCCGGCGGGTGATCGAAACCAGGCATCCGGGGATGGTTGGAGAGCCATCGAAACTTCCCTCTCCTTGTCTCTGGTGGAGTGGCCACTCTACCACCCAGAGGGTTCTTGGTGCCTCGATGGCGGGCCCGCTGGGGCCGTGGACGCGGCTGTGTCTGTGACGTGATGGGCCCAAGATGGCGTCGGGCCTGGAATGAGGGTCCGGGGTGGGCACCGGACCGGTAAGGCTGGGGCGGCCCGAGGGTGCCGTGTCAGTGGTTGTGGGCCGCCGGGTGGCGGATCTGGTGGTTTGGAGGGCGTGCAGAGGTGTGCCCGAGGCCGACCCGGGCTGGATGGAGGGCCGATGTCGTCCGGGGCCCGCCATACGGGAGGGGTAGGACCACGCCACGAGGCCGGGTCCAACAACGAGTGTACTTTTGACCGTAATTGTGTATGTATTTTGAAGCATAAACAAACACAGTATTGCATTTACTTCTGTGTTATATATTCTCCCTTAGGTCGCTTCGGCTCGGCAGTACCTGTTGGCCTGCCTTTATATGACCTCATGGAATAAGGTTGTAAAAACACTTTTCTTTTAAATTTTCACTGTGTAGTACCGTACATCTAGGTCCTGACGAATTGCCATTTGGGCAAGAAACATGTTGACCTGATCAGAGGGTTGTAGGTATCTTGCTCTGTACCCCCTTAGCATTTATCTCCCCTCCCACTATTTTAATCAAGGGCGTCAGCCACGTCAATAAAGTTTATTGTGGACTGACCCACCTTTTTTAATTCACCACTTTTCCCACGACTACACTTTCACTGGCCCTCTTACACACATGCACCATATGGCTGGAACAAAAGATCTCCGGTAAAGAGCCCCTTTACGGGTGCCCGTCAGACATTGCAGCGCCAGTCTGACGAGGAGCAGGACCCATATGATGAAGCATGACATCTAGCTTGCTAGGTGTGTGAGGGTTTTAGTTCCAAAAAGGGAATTTCCCCTTTTTCCTTCTTCTTTATTTACGCTCCACACTCTCACCTCTCTTCTTCTTCACCTTCCCTGGGGAACTTTGTACCCTTCTTGTACTACTAGTCCTTCGGACACGTACACTGGACCCCTTTAAATATCGTCCGATTATGGTTCCCCCCTTGTTGTTGATATAAAAATAACATAACATAACATAAGTGGGACGGCCGAAAAAGAGAAAAGTCAACGTTGTGGCAAGGGCTTGTTTCCTTTATTGAACTTCTCCTATTTAGGCACACGCTTCGCTTACATTGATCGCTGCCATGCCCGCTTTCACTTTTGAAGCGCAGGTGGGACAATGCGACCGTTTATTTGCAATGCTATATGTCTCACATTTAAATGCGATACATATAGTATTGCAAATATTTTTACTGGAAGCCTCTGTTTATTTGCACTTTCTTTTCAGTCTTCGTTGGGAGCCGGCGCCTGCTGCATTACATCAGGGTCTGCTCGGTTCCAACAACAGCGAGAGCTGTCTACTACACGAGCGTACACTGATGTAACACAGCATGGGCCACCCACAGAGCAGCCAGCGGAGGACGGCGCCGGGTAAGCCACCATGGGGAGCACTGCTGGAGGGGCCAATGATGGCTGCAGAGCTGTCCGTGCCAGACCTCCTTCTGCAAGCGGGGGTACCGAGCCTGAAAAGGAGCTCAGAGTCAGCAGGAAGGGGCTCCACAGTAGGCTTGGAGGCTCTGCTTCACTTGCCTAGACCCGTTACTGCAACAGGAGCAAATAAACATGGATGCCCAAGCCGCTTACCTTTTTACGTCAAGCCGCGCATGTCCAGCAGCCAGCCCATGGCACGGGGCAGCAGCTGGCTCTTTTGGGGGTTCCCCATGGAGGCAGCCATCTTGCTCTTCTTCCGCCCTTATCCCCCAGTGCCTCTATCACACTCTGCGCCCCAGATGTGCACTCTGCCTGGCAGCAAACAAGGGGCGCCTTGTTGGATCAGTGCTCCAGGAAACTTCTGTGAAGAACAAGGGAGGGTGGTAGAACTTCCCATAACTGGTCTGTAATGTGGACAGCAACTTCCCATAACTGGTCTGTAACCCGAACTGCATGGTTCCTGTCTCCGAATGGCCGAGCAAACTGACCATGGATGCTCGAACCAGGAGGCAATAAACAATATAAACAACGTGGCGGAGGCACGATGGAAGACAGCAAGGTTTATGAAAGGAAAGGAGGTTTAGTTTTATTCCCATTCATACATAAACATTGAAAAGATTTCACATCCTACTAGTGCGGTGTCCTGCTATGTAAGCAAAGGAACAATTATAAATGTGTCACAAAATCAGTTTATGTATTATATACATGCCATGCCCTTCAGCTGTGATCACAACTGTGCATACGGAGTTGAAATGGCACTACTGGAGAAAACCATGAACTATCCGTTTGTAGACAATAAGAATAGAAAAAGTTGCCAGTATGTTCTCCTGAATAAATACAAATATAAATATGTGTCAGATATCCCTGGAATGGGGTATGTGCAAGTCATTTGATTTAAGCACACTCACAGACAACATTGTTTCCTTCTTAAAATGATATATTTTTTTAAAAGGCAAAAAAAAACTCCTGCAATGTTCTTATCAGGTGCTGCATGGTATAAAACATCACAGTAAGGAAGCACACAGCCACTTAGCATTCAATACAGAAACCAGCAGCACCTTCACATAATCCAATCAAATACTCCCAAACCGGGGGCAGTGAAAATGTTTCTGATTTCAGCCGTGAAATCGAACAATGCCTGGGTTTTATGGTTTCATCATCTTAAAGTGTGTCACTGTACCTTTGAGGAGCTAAAAAACATGATTTAATGTGGTTAATGTAAAAATGCTCATGTAAAAAATGTCACAGAACAGTGGGCTTGTGTTTTAATAAAAAAAACTAAAACAAACAACAAATATATAAGATACAAGCAGGGTAGATCAATGAAACTGTAGTTGTAAATAAATTATCTCACAGGAGCTGCACTCACCACCCGTCGTCCCCAACCCCCTTTTCCCCTTAAAAAATGTTTTTATATAGTGCAAAATCAGCCCCACAGTATTGGAACAATTTGCATAAGTACCAGATTACATTACACAAGATCACTTTCATTTATCTCATTGGCCACATTGGTAAATAAAGCCCTTCTACTATCTGTGTATGAATTGGATTTCAGTGCCCTCAACAAGAAGCCCATGTAGGTTGCAGAACACAGGGAAGTAGCAAAATAAAAATACAACTTTTTCCTTAACTGAAACGTAAGGGCATGAACTGTAACTTTGCACATCGTATTTGACAAAGTTATATGGTGTTGTTTGTCTGGGGTGGGGGTTGGACGTCTACTGATAAATATCATAGAACTAGTCCACAGACACCATCATATAAACTGTACACATATGTCAACCAATAGACAGGTGTAGACGCAATTCACCATTTTCCTTTGAGTCACAGTGCTGCCTCGTGTGCCACTGCGCTGCCCTCTTTCACTGCTGTGCCTCCCTTTTTTGCCTCTGTGCCATCTTCTTCTGCCTCTGTGCCACCCTCTTCTGCCTCTGTACCATCCTCCCTCTTCTGCCTCTTTGCCATCCTATTCTGCCACTGTGCCTCCCTCTTTCACTGCGGTGCCTCTGTCTTGCGTCACTGTGCCACCCAGGGCTTTAAGTGGGACGGGTCTCAAGGGGTCTGAGCACCGGCAGTTTTTTTCAGGGGTCCTCGAAACGGGTCTCTATCGGGCTCTGTTTTGAGCCCTGGCACAGGCGGTCCGTTTATTTTCCCCGGACTGCAGTACAGTCTGGAAAAAAGTGCCAGGGTGCCAGAGCCAGATAGACCCGTTTCTAGACAGCAGGCACACCGATGTGCGCTGTCCACACTGCTTACTTCTCAACTAGTGGAGAAGTTACGACATGACGTCATGCAAGGTGAGCTGTAGGGGAAGGGAAATCCTTAAAGAGAGTCATTTTCTCTCTGGATTTCCTTCTCTTTTTTAAACTGCAGGAGCAGCAACATTGTGTTAGGGTCACCAGGGCTTTAAGTGGAAGTGTTTTCAATATTATATGTAACACGTCATAGTTGCAACTTATTTATCTTATGCAACTAATAACCATTGACAAAGCCAATAGTCCAGACTTGTTGCGGGTATGATGTTACTTGTTGTTTTTTTATATCTGGATGTAATGACAGAAACAGCAAAATACATGTTGGGCGGCACACACTATGCTAAGCACCGATTTTGAACATAAGTGTTTTAAAGCCACGCCCCTCATTACACTGGCCACGCCCCTTTGAGAGACCCCCCCCCAGTTTTTTTATCCCACTTAAAGCCCTGGTGCCACCCTAATGCAATAGGTCTGGCATTTACGCGAGTTTAAGCTATTGGCATTGTAAATGACTGCCTTTTATTTATGTTTAAAAACAAAAATAAAAGGCTTTGTTATTTGCAATGTCAATAGCTCAAACTCCCGTAAATGCGAGACCTATTGCATTGCAAATGCTTGTTTCACTTTACTTCGCCCATGCTCATATGGACGGAGCGTTTGAACAAATCAAATACTCACCCCCAGTCAACTGATCTGGGTTTAATCCATCACCATTCTTTAGTTCACTCAGCCACATATGCAAATCAGTCTGACCCTGTGCCTCATGGGAACAGTACAGCCCGAACTGCCAAGCCATGTCTCTTCCCTGGACCGGAAACAAGCATCGATGTTTGAACAAATCAAATACTCACCCCCAGTCAACTGATCTGGGTTTAATCCATCACCATTCTTTAGTTCACTCAGCCACCCCAGTTCAGACATGGCTATATGCAAATCAGTCTGACCCTGTGCCTCATGGGAACAGTACAGCCCGAACTGCCAAGCCATGTCTTCCCTGGACCGGAAACAAGCATCCTGGGACCGGTTTCGGATTCATAATCCTCATCAGCCAGGCTATCTTGAATCTAAGCGTGGAAGGGTATACTCAGATGTGAGTCCCTTGCTCATTGCACCATCAGGATTCAAGCAAGCCGGGCCGACGACGGCTGAAATGCCAGAAACCGGTCCCCGGAAGCTTGTTTCCTTCCCAGTGTAAGAATTGGCTTGGTAGTTTGGTTTGCCCTGTTCCCATCATGCACTGGGACAGGAACAGACTAATTTGCATATAGCCAGGTTCTGACTGGGATGGTGCAGTGAGCTAAAATACGGTGTTGGATCTAGCCCTGATCTCTTGACTGGGTGAGAGTATTCTGCTCAATTCAGAAACTCTGTCCATCACCACCCCTTGTTGTCCAATACAATAGCGCCACGTGAAACAAACTCCTCCTAGACTTAATTGCCATCACTGACTTTCAACTCTTCCTTACCCCCACCTGAGCCCAAAGTGAGCATTTAAAGATGGCGGCCACTCTCGACGGAAGTCCGGGGCAGCGTATTGGACGTAGGGCACGCCGAGGAAAAGCATCGCCATGGTAACTGCTGGGTGTTTCAGTGCCGGAAGTGAGCGTACCGGAAGTTAGCGTACCGGAAGTGGTGGCTGCCCGTTTTGGAACTGGAAGTGAGCTTGTTTATCCAGACTCTGCAGCCATGGAGGAGTCATTGCCGGCCCCTCTTTCCTCTCCGGAGCCGGCAGCCGCCTCGGATGGAGCACTGGCCTCCCCTCCCGTGCGGTCCCTGTGCGGGGGCCTGACCTGCTCTCTCTGCCACCGGCTCTACAGCGAGCCCGTGGAGCTGAGCCGGTGCCAGCACTTTTACTGCCGGTGAGCTGCTGCCTGGGGAGGGCTGAGGAGGAATGAGCGATGGACAGGAGGAGGGGAGATGATCCGGAGGGACGGCAGAATCCGGGTGATTGTCTCCAGGGCAGCTGTGCTCCCGCTGTGGGCATTTATTTTAACCGCCCGCTAGTTTCTGGGAGCTGTAGTTCTGGGTCACCTCATTGGAACTCGCTTTGGATGACTTGGTGATGTTTTGGATTAGAACCATGGAAAAGAGTGGACAGTAGAGAAACTCGAGAGGCGTGAGCATAGAGGAGCACGTTAACATGTTATGGCTGGGGAGCTGGACATGGGGCATTGGAGGGGAATGAGTTAAGTGGTATGTAGGCAAAGACGTAAGGTAGGTCGGAGAGGAAGAAGAGTATAGCGTGGGGAGGGAGGCAGAGATGGTCCTTAAAGGAAGCATTGAAACAGTATGGCAGGTTGGAAACGATGGTAATGAGGAGGAAACTTAAGAGCAGATTATAAAAGACGGGGTAACAGGTGGAGCAGTGTCGACTGAAGGCGTCGATGTAAGCAAGAAAGTTGAGTTACTAGAAAGCGGAGACTTGAGCATAAAGTCTTAGTGGGGCTGGTGAGCGGATTGGGGCGAGCGTTTGAGACTGGGAGGAGGATGGGGCGCAAAGTGGAGGATAAATAGATGAGCGATACGCGAGAGGAAGATTTATCAAGGTCAAGAAAGTTTGTGTTGATTTTGGAGAATGAAGCTGGAGATCCGAAGAGGAATAGGTAAGGAGGTCAGGGTGTATGGAGGAGGTTTGGTGAACAGAAAAAGGACGGTAGATAACCACAGCAAGAGTTACTTGGATTCCACAAAAAGTTGCATTTGCAAGACTGTAAGAATTCTTCCTTATAAATCCAAACTCAAAGTTAACGGGGAGGGAGGCATCTGACATGTCACTTGAAGAGGGTGCATAATGCTGCCACCATAGAGGATGGAGGGCAGGATCCCTAACATCAGTCGGCCTCACAGGCCCTATGACTCAATTACACTGGCTGCCTATAAGGAAACACAGTGATTTCCTTGCTCTATACATTGCTTTTAAAGCACTCCATGACTCTGGACTTACTTAAACTCAATTTTTCATGGTACATTCCTTCTAAGTCATTGCGCTCTTCCTCGACCAGCATGTTGTTCAGGTGGTCACATTGGGGCAGCAGAAGCTTTGCAATTTACACTGCCAAACTCTGGCTACTCTTCCTCTCAGTTTCTTTATCCTGATATTCCTCCTGCTTTTCTTTATAAGATACAAGATGCCTCCGAGCATTAACATGATTTACAATATACATTTTCATTTCTAATGTTTTTGTTATTGTTCTTTCTTCTGAGGGCCTGCATCACCAAGCATTGTCAAGAGAAAGGCCCATCCTGTCCACAGTGTGGCGGTGACTGTGATGTGGACTCTTACAAGACCAACCCCTTGCTGACTGGCCTTCTGGAGTGTTTGAAGCTCCAAGGAACGGGCCTTCCTCACGGCCCACTCTGTGCTGAGCACGGGAAAAAGCTGGAACGATACTGCGTGACAGACTCTGAGGTGATCTGTTTGGACTGTCGTGATTCTAGGAAGCATCTGTACCATGAGGTGCTCAACACCCAGGAGGCGGCGGAGGAATTCAAGGTAAAGACCGACTCCTTTTCAGGGCTCGAAAAATCATAAACATTTTAAAAGACCTGCTGGTGTATTAACTTGAAAGATCTACGCGACCTAACTGTAATGTACTTGACCTGTGAACTGGTCTCAGTGCGATTGTCACACAGTTCACTTTGCAAAATCCTCTAACTTCAATCACAGAAAGAAAAGTAAACGTAGAAAGACAAACTGATGTTTGACCTCTGTCTCTGAAAACAAAGTAAATGTGGCAAGATAATGATATTTAAGGCATTTTTATTGCTTGTTCACTTTGTGGGCAATAAATATGCCTTTAAATCTTGTTATCTTGTCACATCAGAGACTGAGGTTAAACGTCAGTTAGACTTCCTACATTTTATTTACTTTGTGTGACTGAAGTTAGAGGATTTTTGGCAAGCCAGAATGGGTGAGTAGGCCCTAAACATATAGTTTCCTGATTAAATCCGGCTCGCCATAGGGTGCAGCCATTTTTCGAACCCCGCTTCTTACATGTTCGGCAGAAAAGATTTGTGTTCTTACCTTTTGAGATAAATAAGCTGTAAGTTACAGATTTCTGTACTGGGATGAATGTCGGATACTGTTCTGCATTCTGTCCATCAATTGTTCTTTTTGCATTTGTCACCCCGAGTGGGATGGGTATGCCCAGACCTGGGTCCCGTGCTATCCATGCCACTGAAGTCAAGCTATCCTCACTGAAGAGGGGTGAAACCCTGAAACCAGTCCTAGGATGCTTGTTTCCAGTCCAGGGAGGACCTGGCCTGGGAGTTCGGGCATGACTGTTCTCATTGGGCGCAGAGTCTAGACTGATTTGCATATGTCAGGGTTCAAACTGGAATGGCATGGGAAGCAAACAAACAATGGATTTAGGCCCAGGTCTATGTACCGGGCGAATGTATGACATTGTTCTACATTCTGTCCATCAATTGTTCTTTTTGCATTAGCTTCCCACACATCCACTCCAGAGTGCTGTGTATTGCTCCCACCCCTCACTTGTTCACTTTGTCATGCATGATTTATGTTTTTTAAAAATTCCACTGGCTTCTCACCACACAAGCTCCGTGTTGGTCCCTCCTTCCCCCACCCTGTCCATTACTTCCCCCATCTTGACTTTTTAGGTTTCGCCCTGGGCGTTGGCAACTGCGTAGCAGTTGCCACGCCCACGGCGAAACCTCATGACTCTACATATGTACTTTAGTTCAGCCTCTGTCTACCATTGGCTAGCTCCATAAATGGAGGCTAGCCATTGGGAGACAGAGGCTGCCAATCACGCTTTCGTGTGAAAACGCGATTCGGGGGCGTTTCTGGGACTTTTTTTAAGTCCCGCCCCTTTGTCCCGGGCCGCGCTGTCATTGGCTGCCGGCCCGGGACACCCCCGTGATGTCATTCCCCGGGCCGCGCTGTGATTGGCTGGCTGGCCGGCCCGGGACCTGACTTGTTTGTCTTTCCCATGAAATATCTTTGTATTTTGGTGTTTGCAGGGGCTTGACAGAGGGTGCAGTTCAGCGAGGGAGCTTCGTGTGGGTGTCCACGCTGCAGCCTCGTGGGGCCTTAAAGGAGTGAACATAAATCTTCTGTGATTTCCCGGCTGTGCATTAGTGTGCCGCCAGATGTCAGGCTTCCTCCTCGTGGGAAGAGCTGAAGACACCTCTCTTGGCGGAGGGACACGGCCTACCTCTGCTCGGAAGCATCTCGGCTCCACTGCGTCCTCGCCACGAGCAGGGGCCCCTCTGTCCCTCCACCTCTCCGTGCATCACCCCATCTCCCGTCATCTGTGTGCAGCTCTATGCTGCATCCCCGGCAGGCTTGTGGTGCAGAGGCCCACGAGTGGCGTCGTGCACACCCGCCACTCGTGCACGCCCGCCACTCGTGCACACCCGCCACACGTGCACACATGGATACTCCGCAGGCATGCACACACCCCGGACCTCTCCTCGAGGCGTTTCATTCCATAGATACTGGATTATAAAACCTGTATTATTTACGTCTATGGTAGCGGTGAGCGTGCGTGGCCTCACCGTGGTGCTGTCACCACAGTATTGTTCTAGTGCTGTGACACGGGTGCAGTATGTTATGTTTCCACCCGTGTTCGGTGTGTTCTGGAAGGCGTGTTTGCGGCCTGTTCACCAGGTTGCCTAGACTTACATAAACGTGTCGGATATAATGCCGCATAATTAAAGGGCGAGGGACGGGGCCCGTGTTTCAGGGGCGCCCAGGTGGGGAGGGGTCCTTTTGGAGTGGGAGGCCTGGTATTCTGGAGGGAGAACTCAGAGCTGGCTGGAGGCCGCCATACCCCGGCCTGCACTCACGGGCCCTTCTTTCCGGACAGGGGTTCGAGGCGCGCTGCTATCCATTAAGCCTGGATGGGGCCTGCTGACGGTGCGAGGAGCTAGAAAGGATGCCCGCGGTGCTGGTTTTGTTTCCTTTCACGAGCCGGTGCTTGGAAGCGGCGGAGAGTGCTGCCAGGGGCTTCCCTCCCTCCCTCCTCGGCAGACATTGTCCTCTTCCGCTGAAGGGTGACAAACGCGGCCATTGTGCGCCGCGCCCCGGGCTCCGAGCTGGCCCAGTAACGGCCTCGCTGCGCTGGGGGCTCGTCGAGGGGCCCCCATCCCCTGCACTCGGCCATACATGGGCGAGTGTGTCTCGATGCTGATCGGGGCGGGGCACAGATGCCAGGGACTGAGCTCCACGTGTGGTGCTGCAGCCAGACCCTGCATTGCAAGGCCGAGCTGCGGCCTCCTGGGCTGCAGGTAGCGCATTGACTGCAGCGGACTCACGAGCTGGCGCTGAGCCCGCAGGGGATGACTCCTGGACGGAGCGTCACTCCTGGTGGCTGCTCCCTGAGGGGCCAGCACGCCGGAGGGCTCAGTCCTCCCGGGTTTGCTGGCCCCCGGGCAGCCTGTGCGTGGCGTGAGTTTCCCTGGTGCCTGCATCTCTCCTGTGATGTGGTCCATCACTCTCACAGTATGCCCTTGAAGGGTGCTCGGGCGTCAGTTTCTTTGCCCCGGGTCTCAGGGGGTGAGTTTGGTTGTGCACTTAAGCTGTGAAGTTTGCAGACCCCCAGCTCCACTCCATCTCTCCTGTGCTCCTCGCAGTCTCCTTGGGTCACACAGGGTCGCTCGTCTTGGCTTTGATTGGCCGCCCTGTCGTTGCTGTGGACGTCAGCTCCTCCCCGTCCAAGGGCTGGTACAGAGGAGCTGTCAGGATTGTGGCTGCAGCCCTCAAAGTCTTATTGATTGAATGGAAGGAAGTGGATTTGTTTTCAATTAGCCATGACCAAGAGAGGAAGCCTTCTGTGACGTCAAGGCCGCCGAGGGAGGGGGTGGGGGTCTGGTGCCCCACGGGGCAGGTGCCCACAGCGCCCGCCTTGCTTCCCCGGCTGTCTACCCTCAGTCACTTATGTCCTCGCGAGAGAGACATGCCAGAGTTAGCATCGCCCCTGGTGCAAAGACCTGTGGTGTCCTAGGAGTCCTATCATCTGTGGTCGAGGCTGATGTTTCTTATTTTATATCTTTGTTACATTAAATTCCAGTTTTGCTGCTTATATGAATTGTTCTCGTGCAATAATTATAGAAAAATACGAAGGAGCTAGGGACTATGTTTTGGCCTAATTTCACGTTGCGGACACTCAGCACAAACTGGTTGTATTAGTTTCAAAAATAATTTGTACCACAAGACTACCACCTGTTAGTTTGGCTTGACAAAAATGGTGGCACAGTGGTACCTGCACTGCAGTATTCAGCTAATGTAAAGTTGCACTGGCGGCTACCTTACTGTGTCCGTGAATTTGTAGATTAACCGAACAGCTGCAACGCCGCGCACGCATGTTTCTTATCTTTTAGCGGCCTTTTGTGTTTCTTGTACCGTGTGGTAGAAGCAGTCAGTGGTTGCATGTTGCCTTACAGGCCAGGCCGGTCCTAGTTTCTCCGAGCCCTGTGTTGCAGTTTGCGTTGCAACCACGAAAAAAAAAAATGCGCCAAGATCACACGCTGCGCCCGGATCCCGGACAGCAGCGCCGAGATCAGTCGCCGCACCGGTGCGCAGAGGCGGGTTACCGGGAGTCTCGCAGAGGCCGCCGCTCCCAGTTGCACTGGCGGCTGCAGGTGTAGGTTAGGAAGCACCAGAGCTGTAGTTGCGGCTGGCGGGGTTCCGGTCCGAGGGATGCCCAGATGTAAAGGAGCATCAGAATGGTAGCTTGAGCCGGAGCCATAGCTTGAAGTGAAGTCTTGTACTTCGGGGGGACACCAGACCTCACAGGCCAGTTTTCGAATCCCACCAAGGCTGAAAAGGTAGCCACAGGCAAAATAGTTGGGAGGGCATATGTCTTGTGTGTATAAGAGATGTATAATGTGGCCTGTGTATTAACTAATTAAACATTTTACTTAAACACTTCTGCATTTAGGCTGCGGTTACATAAAAAATGTCAGCCTGTCATTTATTTTATGGGTTCTGATGTTTTCCTTACTTTGCAAATTTGGTTGCAGTGCTTCTTACTCTCCTGTTTATGGATTGGGTCTTCCCTCCATGATCACGCCCATCGTTGCCAGATCTCTGATTTATTCTTATCAAGTAGAGCTGCTTCCCTGCCCCCTCGGTTTTGTGTGTGCCTCTGTTGCCTGCTTGTGACCCGGTTTTGTGTGTGCCTCTGTTGCCTGATTGCGACCCGGTTTTGTGTGTGCCTCTGTTGCCTGATTGCGACCCGGTTTTGTGTGTGCCTCTGTTGCCTGATTGCGACCCGGTTTTGTGTGTGCCTCTGTTGCCTGCTTGTGACCCGGTTTTGTGTGTGCCTCTGTTGCCTGCTTGTGACCCGGTTTTGTGTGTGCCTCTGTTGCCTGCTTGTGACCCGGTTTTGTGTGTGCCTCTGTTGCCTGCTTGCGACCCGGTTTTGTGTGTGCCTCTGTTGCCTGATTGCGACCCGGTTTTGTGTGTGCCTCTGTTGCCTGCTTGTGACCCGGTTTTGTGTGTGCCTCTGTTGCCTGCTTGTGACCCGGTTTTGTGTGTGGGTGCAAATGCAATAGGTGTCGCATTTGCGAGAGATTAGGCTATTAACTTTGTAAATGACAATGGCATTTATTTAGGTTTTCAAAGCCAACACATAAATAAAAATGTTGTCATTTACAATGCCAATAGCTTTAACTTCTCCAAAGGCGAAACCGTTGCATTGTAAATGCTTGTTTAATATTGTTTTACACATAACCCCACTCCCCATTTGTTTCTCTTTGCCCTACTTTTATATGCTGCCCTCCCACTTGCTACTTCATTGTTCTTCATCTCAGAGCCAATTAAAAAAACAGTATCTGTATTTTTGGGAGGACTCAGAAGCTGCCATTTGATACCAGCCGGGTTGCTTTTAAAAAGGAGATATTTACGCAAGTAGAATATATATTTGTATTTACTAATGTAAGTGATGCCCTCCCTCTTGGATCGGTAAATATAAAAGATATTGGCCCCCAC